>NC_136855.1:15989109-17479386 GCF_951799975.1 Gobius niger | reverse complement strand
TAGCAGTTCACCCGGTCACCCCCGTCCGCTCATGTCAATGTGGCTTAAGGGAGTAGCGTTTTTACCTGGGCTGCTAGTTGCACATATAATTATCTCTGAGAAAGTGCTACGAGTACTGCACTAAGAGAGGAAGTACTTTGCACAGATTGCTTTAGTTTACGGCTTCTTATGTTAACAGGCTGTTGTACATCCGGACCATATATAAAAACTATATTTTTCATTTAGCCGATCGTATGGGGACTGTACCTATCAACCGCTTTGTATGTGGAAGGTACTGCAATCTTATCGAGATACTACGTTTTATATTGTACTTTCAGTTTGTGTCATCACAACACAACATAAACTACATCGTATTGCTGCCAATGGTCAATATTCCAATCTGTTATATCCAGGTATGCGCTGATGATATTTTCACACAATGATCAAATATTTCTTTAAGTCATGTGGCTTTTTGTCACAGGCAAAAGTCTTAAAAGGATGTTTCATGATTTTTGACATAGGGCCTCATTTCCTTGTTTTCAGAGTGTTGTTTATTTCTAGATTTTTTTTATTTATTTATTTCCTTCATGCAGTCCTTATACACTGCTCACAAAAACTTAGGGCACACTCAAAAAACACAATGTAACTCCAAGTCAGTCAGATTTCTGGGATATCAGACTGTCCAGTTTGGAAGCCACGCTTATTGTGAATCAATTTCACTTGGTGTTGTGGAAATTAAACAGACAACAGGTGGAAATGAGAGGCAATTAGCAAGATCACTCCAAAAGAGGAATGGTTTTGCAGGTGGTGACCACAGACCATTTCCCTGTCTTCATCCTTTGTACCGTATTTTTGGAACACTTTTGCATTTGTCCAATGTTCTCACCACTAGAGGTATCATGAGGAGCATCTACAACACACAGAAGTCGCTCAGGGAGTGATGCTCATCCAAAATGGCACGTCCATTCATGCTGTGGCAAGAAGGTTTGCTGTGTCTCCCAGCGCAGTGTCCAGAGCATGGAGGAGATACCAGGAGACAGGCCAGTACACCAGGAGACCTGGGGGGGGCCGACCGAGGTCAACAACCCAGCAGCAGGACCGCTATCTGCTCATTTGTGCACGGAGAAACAGGAGAAGCACTGCCCGAGCCCCCAAAATGACTTCCAGAGGGCCACAAATGTGCATGTTGGGACTCAAACGGTCAGAAACCGACTCCATGAGGGTGGTATGAGGGCCCGACGTCCACAAGTTGGGCCGGTGCTTACTGCCCAACACCGTGCAGCCTGATTGGCATTTGCCCGAGAACACAGCGATTGGCAGATTGGCCAATGGTGCCCTGTGCTCTTCACGGATGAGAGCAGGTTCACCCTGAGCACATGTGACAGACGTGACAGAGTCTGGAGACGCCCTGGAGAACGTTCTGCTGCTGCAACATCATCATCCAGCATGACCGGTTTGGTGGTGGGTCAGTGATGGTCTGGGGAGGCATTTCATTGGAGGGCCGCACAGCCCTCCATGTGCTAGCCAGAGGTTCCCTGACTGGCATTGGGTACCGGGATCAGATCCTCAGACCTATTGTAAGACCATATGCTGGTGCTGTGGGCCTTGGGTTCCTTCTGATGCCTGATAATGCCAGGCCACATGTGGCAAGAGTGTGTCAGCAGGTCCTGCATGATGAAGGTATTGATGTTATGGACTGGCCTGCCCGTTCCCCAGACTTAAATCCAATAGAGCACATCTGGGACATCATGTCTCGGTCCATCCATCAATGCCACGTCGCACCACAGACTGTCCAGGAGCTGACTGATGCTCTAATCCAGGTCTGGGAGGAGATCCCTCAGGAGGACATCCGTGGTCTCATCAGGAGCATGCCCAGGCGTTGTAGGGAGTGCATTCAGGCACGTGGAGGCCACACACACTACTGAGGATGATACAGACTCGTTTTGAGGAATGTCTACAGAATTTGGATCAACCAGTGACCTGATTTGTGAGCAGTGTATTTGAAGAGTTTAGTGGTGCCAGGCTTGTGCTAGGCTAGCGCATGTCTATGGTAACTAGTAGCCTGCATTTAAAACCTCTTCAAAATCATGGGTTAGTCCTCCAAAAGTTGCCATATCTGATTTGTAGAAAGCTCCTTTGTGAATTCCATATGTAGTAATGCCAGCCGCAGGTAAACAAACTACTGTATATCTGGCAAACTAGCAGATCACTCCGCCGCTGCGTAGCTTACAACCAGGGAGCTGATGCTGCTCAAATATAAGTTATTTTAATGCAAAATGGTTATATTTCAAAAATTATTCAGTCGACACAGACATTTATATTGGTAGTCTGGTGTTAAAAGTGATTTGCCTCAGGTGTACTGTGCTTGGGTCAGACTGTTTTTAATGCAGGCTACTAGTTACCATAGACATGCACTAGCCTAGCACTAGCCTAGCACCACTAAACTCTTCAAATAAGAAGGACTGCATGAATTAAAAAATATATATCTCCAGAAATCAACAACACTCTGGATAGCAAGGAAATTAGGCCCTATGTCAAAAATCCTGAAATAGCCCTTTAAGCCCACATCTGTACTGGGTTGTTTTTGTGTCGAGGACGTTTCGCCTCATACCTAAAGAGGCTTCATCGGCATCTTCTAATAGCAGCTGGCTGTATTTGTACAGATCCATTAGGAAGGGGTTTCCATCTCTTTGTTGTAAAAAAGCACTCTCAACTTATATAGCCCCCATTGTTTAGGGAAGAGAATGCTACCGCAAATATCTGAAGTTAAAAATAAAGATGGAGGCCATTTTCATAAAGAAAGACACCCAAGTCTTCCGTCAATAGACTTGGGAGTCTTAGACTCTATTTACCCTCTATTTACAGTAGCCTGCTCTGTTGTAAGTCGAGGCATCAAAGGTACTATCCTATTTCTGACACATAGCCCAGATCAGAACAGTCATTGTGAACAGAGTTGTTAATACACTCGTAATAGATCAGTATACTACCAGCCTTCTGATAAAGTCTGCTCTGTTTCTGACAAAGTGAAATGTCCTCACTAAACAACCCAGCACATATGACAGCTAAGTTATTGATCATTTTTTTCCTTAGTTGTGGCTTCCCTTCTTTTAATTGCAAGCACATCCTTCCTTCATCAGGCCAGCGCTCTCAGTCCTGGAGCGGTGCAGTCCAATTTGCATGTGCCTCTTTGTATATTCACCTCACACCTTTGGTGAAGCCTACAGGGTAAAAACAGGGAAGTGGACATGCTCTCTCTCTCTCTCTCTCTCTCTCTCTCTCTCTCTCTCTCTCTCTCTCTCTCTCTCTCTCTCTCTCTCTCTCTCTCTCTCTCTCTGCAAGGCATGCACAAAGTCAGCATCTTTGAGCGGAGTACTGTGTCAAGGTTGGCCGAGGAAGGCAACTCTGCTAGAACTGAGGTTACTGTTCGTATTGTTTGTTCTCCCGGACGAGCCCTGCACCCCCGATTTGACCTTTGGTGTGTTTTGAAGCATCGAGGAAGCGCAACCGGCTTTAAGCACAATATCAACTCAACAAAATCCAAGTTGTTGTTTTTTTTATGAATCTCATAAACAATATTTTATTCACGTGATACAGTACTACAAGTCAGTGGAGTCAGTACAAATAACATACTGTATCTCGGAAATTTAGGATAGGAAAGAAAAGTAACCGGACAATCAATAGATGTTTGTTCAAAAACATATCTATAAGAACGTTTTGTCACTTATGATTTAAACTGGAAACATTTCTATATGATATTTGGATCTAAAAGTAGCATTTATGAAAGATAGTTCACGCAGCACATCATCATCACTGCATTAAGGCTGTGCGTTCCCTGCAATTACAGTCAAGTCTTTAACCTGGAGTTGAGGAAAAGCGGGGGGAAAAAGCACCTCCATTTCTCCTTGTCTTATCGGAAAGAAAGAAAAGGTGATGGGCTCTTGAGTCATCTATTGTCAGGGCGCATCCAGCTCTAACTCATCACATAATAAGGACCTGAACCGCTCTCACATAACCAATAAGCCAGTCTCCTGTCTCAATGGGCAACTCCTACACAACGCAGCCCTGTAACAAATTAACAGCTGCTCTGCGCATCTCCGAGCAACTGCGAGCGCCACGTAGCATACTAAAGCAACCCTGGGATACAACTGTTGTTCTTTGTCTCAGAAAAGCCCAGTGCTCCCGTTCAGCCTGGTTCGGATTTCCCCTCACATACAAACAAGAGGAGTGGCCAGAGTCTCAGCAGTAACACTTAGCCAGGACTAAATGCAGACAATTATTAAACATAGCTTTAGAGCAATTGTGTTCTTCGTAAATTGAGGTATGGGGTACCATTGTGAGGAGCAGTCCAAGTCACATCTTTATCTTGGTTGCAGTGGATAGATAAAGAGCACTCACTCATTTAAATACATATAGAACAGCGATCTGGAACATTATCTGCAGTAAATAATCCATACCACTTTGAGAATGCCCGATCTCATCTGATCTTTAAATCTATGCAGACTTGGGTCCCATTAGTACCAGGATGGGAGAACTTTCCAAAGCAGCACTTAGCTCTGACCTCACGGCCCACAAACATGTGCAAACACATTTCACATATCAGACCTGGTGCAAGCTTTGAATGATGCGTGAGTAAGTGGTTGGTGGTGGTCAAAGGTGCAGCTCGCTTCCCCAAGGCAAGCTGCGGCTACATACGTCTATTACCACCATGACGTCCATCATGTTTTTGAAGCAGCTTGTGATTATTTACACCAGTCACGTAAGTCAGAGATAAAGTCGGTCGTCTTTAAATTTAAGCCTGTTGTCACTTGTGAGTATTTTCGAAGCAGGAAATCAGCACACAAGAGTTTTTTTTGGCAAAAGTTTGCTGCAAAACACATCTCAAGAAGAAATGTAACAGAGGAAAGCCCACACAGTAACAAACAATGAACGGCCCTACCTTCTCCACGGGTTGAAATGATTTATCAGCGAGGCCTGGCTCCGCGGGACGATGTATGCACAAACAGATGGTTGAGCGGTTGACCTGCGTGGCTCTCAGCAGAAACAGCTCCGGGGCGAGGTCACGCCCACCATCACCAACAACGACCAAATTAAATCACTGGCACATCACCCCGATTTGTCCAGTGTGACAGGAGACACTGAGAGCAGAGAGGGCATCCAGACTGCCTGACCACTGCACAAGGGGATATGCATGTGTATGTCTAATACAAACTTAAAAATCAGGCCAGATTGATTGCTACTATTTTTAACTGTACCCAAGCAACACAAATATGCTTTATACTCGTTCACCGGATTTTGTGTTAAAATACAGTGGCGAGAAAAAGTAACATCGTTTACAACGTTTACATTTGATCGTATTTTTAATGGCCATATCATGTAATCATTCACAGGAGAGCATGGAAAAAGTAAGTACACCCTGTATTAAATAGCTGGCTTCTTTTGCAGCAATAACTGCTTTTTTCTGTAGTTGCAGATAAGACGCTCACAACGATCAGGATGAATCTTGGACCATCCCTCTTTACAAAATTGCTGCAGTTTAGTGACATTCAGGCAGTGTACTTACTTATTCCACGCTGTCCTGTGAATGTTTACATGTTGTGGCCAATAAAAATATGATCAAATGTAACTGTTTGGGTGGTATTAGTTTAAGCAGACACTGTTTGATAATTCCTGTGATTTTGATGGAGATCAGACCACATTTAGTGACCAACTTAGGCAGAAACGTAAGAAATGTGAAACTGTTCTTACTTTTTCTCGCCACTGTATGTTATGAGGCAACATGCAAACCAGACTGCACCGTGAAAGTCTGCCCAACAGTAACGTCCTGTAGGTGACGCTGGGAACAACCAATTAACTTATGGATGTCAGGCTGGTAGATTCACACAAAACCCTTTCTTGAGTTTCTTTAGCGAAGCTGCTATCCATTATGCAATTAGTTAGATACGTCCAATTAGCTGCTCAAAGTGTCGCTTTTAGATAGACTCTTTAGAATAACATGCCATGAAGGGAATTAGTTATATAGGCCTTGTCTGAAGCCGCCATTTCCCTGAACCTTTCACTTCACTCCCACCAGCCTTAGGTCTTAACAATTAACATGCTCTCTCCTCCTCACAAATCATACACAATTTGTATTTTGTTTACAGAGGAGCCTCGTGTTGCAGCAAAAATGTGTAAATCAGACATGGGTTATCACAAGGGAACTGTCTATAGCTCGGTTAAGTTTATTATATTGTTGATTGATTCTGAGAAAACTCGTCAAACATTAATAACATCCACGCCGTAAACAAAGAATAAGCTTCAAATACTAACAAGCTATTCCAAAATTTAAACCATTAAACCAATGTAGATAACATTAACAAAAATGTTGAAGAATTGGGCCCAACTTGTGTACCTTATAAAGTGGCCGGCTGGTGTGTTTCTTGGATGAGGCAGTGAGTGAGCCGGAACAATCTGTGAATATGATGAGACAGGAAGTGTGGCTTCAGATACCGCCTTTGTTTCAGCACCGGGTCCTTGAGGTGTCAGTGAGGCGTGACTTTTATTTCCAGACACAGCCTTTATCGTGGATCGGTTCGACTATATTTGGCCATGCAGTACAACTTGATGAATAACCTTCGTTTTAGTGTCTGTCATAATCATTTTTAAGTTAATGTTATGCAAAATGTTTATGTTTTCTTTCCTGTCTTTCAGTCCTAACTTGTTCGATTTTACACTTACAGTACAGTAGCTAGGTGGTTTCATCCATTGATAAAAAAGTTTTGTTTCCACCAAGCAGTACAGTATAAAACAACATCATTTCTTTTGTTCATATGTCAAAGTGTGCACAATACAGGCTAAAACCTCCAGCTACTTCAGACCAAACAGAAGACTACTTTACCTTACGCTTAGCCAATTATATATTATTAAGTATGTCTTGTTTAATGAGTCTTACATTTATTGAAATTCAAAAATTAATCATGAAACAGTGCCTCAAAAATTGCACAATGTGTGGGAAGCAAAATGTGCACATTTCACTTTTTGAAATGAATTTTAAGGAAGGAATTGTATTATGTTTGTTCAGTCCCTGTTTTATGATTGATCATAATACATCTAACATATATTGTATTAATTTGACCTAATACCATGTGCCTCTTGGTGGAAACAGCTTTATTTCGCCACACATCTATCCTTTCATTTCTTGGCAATTTGAAAAATGAAAAAAGTCCTATAGGGTGACCTTAGGGGATTGTGGGTTTTCTACCGAATGTTTAAAATGTGTTATGCAAGGTCTGTTGTCCATTCGATGTGAGTCATTTGCTGCACTTTTGCTAACACATGCTGTGAGTGTGGTTCTGTTGTGGTTTATACAGTAAGGAGCACATAGGATTTGAGCTGTCAGTGCACGCTGTTTAAAGTGTTTGGGGAAAGTTATTATGAAGCGGGTGGGTGTACAAGCAGACATGCCTTACCATTTTTTAAAAGACTCAAATGGATTGCTTATTTGGCTTTTGTTATACATTCTTGTATACAGAAAATACTACAAAGATAATAATAAACATTTTATTTAAAAAATAATACAGTTCATTCTTTTTGTTTAAATTGATATGCAACATTACTATGTCTGAAAGTTCTTTCACTCCCTGAGCTCCAGGATTCACTTATCCCCGACTGGTTTCTCTTTCAAATGCTAATGTCTTTTTAAAAAGTGTAATGAGAGGCACTATCAGAACAGTTCCAGGGAAATTATCCCAGACCTAATAACACACGGATCGTTCTAACAAATCTGCAAATGAACCTCAACGTGTTCCAGGCAGTTTTATTTGGAGCTTTCTCTGAGCCAAAAACACTTAGTTGATCAGTTTCTGTCATTTTTATGCAAAGTAGCACCCAAAATGTCTTGGGTTGGTTGGACTTCTAAGTGTCCATGGAGACGGGAGCCAGATCTGTGTATTTAGCTTCATTTCCACATGTGAAGCACTCACAATACTTAATATTATATAAAGTGCAACATCAAAAGTATATGTACACAGTAGGAGACAGTAAGGAGAGGCAGGAGGAGAGTTCAGCTCCCTGAAGCCTGGTAGTTGCATGTATGTTATACATTCTCAAAGATTCAAAATGTAAGATATCAAGTGAAACTTGCATGAAATGTAAAATGTTAATTCATCTATGCAGGACATTTAAGTTTGAAACTGACTCCTGCAGGATTACCTGTAATAATTGGTGAACTGTGAAATGTCTGACAAAGCTTTAATGAATGCAGTGTGATCCTAAGGTGCCACACATGGCTTTAAATAGGAATTTGATAATGTTTTTGTTTTTTTCATTGTCTGTCTATAATGTAGTCATTCTTAAGGTTTACTGTAACCACATACAGAAAGTCAGGTAGAATCACTGAACATGCATTTATTTATTTACATGACGACAGAACACACAAAAAGGCTGAGTCTAAAAGTGTTATTATGATTTGTATCTTTCTATGTCTAAAATGATGTATGTGCTTCAATTATGGATGGCACTCAGAGTACGGGTCAAATTATGTGTGTAAATTTATAAATTCATAGACACACCGAGTATATTTTCTCTTCACGGTGGATAATTTGGGATTGCTCGCGGCTAATCCCCTGCAACTGTAAGAGGAAGCTATAACTGTACCACAGCCGCAGCCCTGATCTGCATGGCGAGTAAGTGAATACATTTCCTCTGTTTTATCTTTACGTTCAGAGTGTGTGAATAATTCTCTCCAAATTCCAGATTGTGCAGTTCTATTAATTCTTGTGATTAGCATTTTGTGCTGCTGTATCAGAAAGCTGACAGCGCTGGAGCAGGAAGAGGGAAGAGGAGGAAAGATTATAGTGGAAAGTGGGGAGAAAAAAAATGGTAGTTACTTTTTTGTGCTTAACCATAATTTACTGTGATCCACATTTTTACAAAACCAGGGATATTTTAAAAGCCTAATGTCTTGGCTCGTAGCAAAACGGTCCCCGTTTGTGACCAAATGATCGCCTATGCTATTTAAACTGTATAATGTGGGACCATCTTTTCTCTAACTTTCCTTTTCATCATTGTCTCAGTTTCCCCACCATGTTATAGCACGATGTACCTTAACATTCCTGACCAAGACCCTGCTCATAATATTATGAAAATATTATAAAAAATATATATATATAAATTATAAATAATAACAATTATGTAGCGTGTGAAGGTTCGCCTATTGCCTTTCGCCATTGTTAACGCATTCCAGAGAGCAGCTCAACCCCCACTCTAAAACTCCTAGGCCATTTTATGACCTTTGGAATGTCGTCACTTCCTGTCTTGTGAATGGCTGATAAGATCGAATACAGTTCAGGAGAAAAAGACTGTGACGATCTATCCTTTAACCTTCAAAACCAGAGAGGAGAACTCTCTATTGACCTTCGAATTGGACTAAAGACTGAATCTCAAACTTCTGATTTGAGTAATAATCCAATTCTTTAATTCACGGACAGTGAGAATGAACTCAACCAATCTGTTCTAATGATGAATTCTTCCCCAGGTCAACAAAGACGCAATGTACAAACATACTGTCGAAATGTTGTTTGGAAAGTTGTGAAGTTGTTAATGTGTTTATCGCAATAGAAATGTATTTCTTGAATTCTCTCCCAAAGACATTCCCACTTGGGATCGTCATATCGAGTTACGGACTGAATGTCGATTGGTCGAATCCACGGAGAAAAAGGGGCCGCCCCCTTGGTATAAAGGAAGGAGAAATAGCCAGAAACTCCCCTTACCCTTGCTCTTCTTTAAAAAACGCGCTTCTGAGAGGGTTGGAGAAGGAGAGACGGCAGGATGACATCCCCCGCTGAACTCTGACCTCTCCTTTGTCTCAGATGGACCACAAGAACTTTAAGTTTGAGCCCGTCGTTTGACGTGATTTGTAACTATCTGTTACTTCTTTTAAGAACATTTGCATTTTTCCTACAAGACAACAACATTTTTGATCGCTGAGCTTTCAGCGATTTTGAGTCTTGCTTGGCGCCCAAGGCCAGAGGAGCTGCAGACAGGGCCGCGCCTGCATCAGCTGAGATAGCCATCCGAGAGAAGCCACCACCACAGGCCGTCGGACCTTGGAACGCCGGACCACAGTTGGAGTGGAAAGCCTTTCTCTCACGGTCGTAAGCTCATAGACCTAGCTCAATAAGACTCACATAACCTCTAACCACCTTACTGACTCTCAGATACAATTTTAGAACATTTTATCTGATTATTCATCCTGTTAGCCTTCTAGGTTATTCTGTTTGCACTTTAATATTTAATGCCGTCTGTTAATTGATTTTGATCATTAAACCTCCATAAACCACAGTTTGCTTTGGTAATGTCTATGTTTATTATTCCAGAATAAGGGTCCATGTGTACGTCCAAGACCTCATTTCCTTCAGATAAATCTGTAGTTTAGCCTCCTATTCTTACTTTATTTTGTTCGCTTTTAGAACTGGTGCCCCGTTAAATTTCAAGGCTAATCTACAACCTATTAATTAATTAATATACAAATTAATTGATTAATAAACCCTCATACCCTACTTATATTTGGCGCCCCCGTGTGAGCCGTCATAAACTCTATCTGTTATTAATGATCACTGATCATTCCAAAGCAAACTTTGAGGTTCAATCTTATAAAAAAGTTGTTGAAAAAGAAAGAAAAATGCATTTTTAAAGGTGTCCATTGAAAACAAAACTCTCTGCGCAACTCTCTCTCAATGCTACCGTTTACAGGTCGCAGCACATTATTTTAAATGTGACTTTCAAACATGCATGTTCTCTTTGTGCTATCAAAAGCACAATTCTCAAAGGCCTTAAGGTAACCAAATTTTAATAGCTGCGAATTTTCCAGTATTAAAAATTACCTGTATGTTGCAGTAAGTAATATAATTTGTCTGCGAGTTTTCCAGAAATTGTAACTTTACACTGCATTGGTGTTAAAACTGTTCTCCCCTCCTGCAGGAGCTCAGATAACACCCCTAAGACCCCCCTCCTTACAGCTCTGGTCAAGGAGATGATTCACCCCTGGCCCTTGGCGCCAGAATGAGTCAATCATCCCCCCAGAGTGGGCCGGTCTTAATGACATCACTTCCTTAGAGCCCGCCTACCGAAGGCTGTGCCACTATCTCTGCCCCCTACCGTGAAGGAGGAGACAGAGGCAGAAGTGATTTTTAAGTGAGCTTTGATCACAACGCTCTCTTCCAAGTAAGTAAGCTTTACTTGAGTAACTTAGACAAGAAAACTTAAACTATAAACACATTCAGTTGTACCTTAGTTTACTGTTGTTTTATTGAAAATAAAGCCAAAACATTGTCCTTTTCCATCTTTAACAGTTACTGTACTGTTCTTCCTTCTCAAGACTAACACTTGTCTTCGGCTTTAACTGGTCTTCTCTGATTGGGTCTAACTTAATGACTTGTTTTGTGGCCACACTACAAGCTCTTATTAGCCTTTATTTAGACCAATGCTCAGCCTTGCAATTTAAATTGCAATCTCAAATTGTAACGCATAAAATGTTACAATTTTTAAGCTAAAGGGCTCAATTCAAATTTACCCTCTCTAAGTAAAACTTAGTGAATTTTCATCCACCTCTTGAAATCAATTTTAACTGACTGACTGCTGGACAGTCACCAATCAGTTAAGTCAAATTTTGATATTGAATTTAATTAATTAATTTGATTTTAATTCAATAATCACTCTCCAAAATGTCCATGTTCTTTCTTCTCATTCATTTTGTCCCATTCCCCTTTCATGTCTTGCTTCATTCCATCTATCAACCCTGGTTTTAGTTAAGCACAATTAAAACTGGTTTGTTTCATTGTGACCCACAGAAGGTCAAGTCAGACTTTAAAGTTGTCAGACCTTTGATAAAGCAACATGCCTCCTGGAAACTTAAAGAACCTGTCTACAGCCACTGTCTACAGACCAGGCCAGGGAGACGTCCTTGACTGTGTAGACAAAATGCAGGGAACAGATCCCTCTGAACTTGAATCCATAATTACATCTTTAGTAAGTATAACATCACTTACAGGAAAACAAGAGGAGAATCTGACATTGTTAGCTAAAATGGCAGTTGCAATGCATTTACAACTTAAACAAACACAAGAAGCATTGACAGACACAAGGAGACAAAATGATGAACTTGCATCACAAAATGCCTCTCTCCAAGAAGAGAATGCAAAGCTTATGAATGACAAAGAAACTAAACATCTAGAAAACCAACATCAAGAGGTAGGACAAAAACTCTTCGAGCAAGAGCAAGAACTGAAATTTGCAGATTCAGAACTTGACAAAACTAGCAGAACCCTCTCGGAACGAGAAGTGGAGCTAGTGACAGCCCATGCTGAGCTAGACAGGACGACTCAAAACCTTAACAGGTCTGAGTGCCTTCTCAATAAAGCCACCCTAGAGGTAAGAGATTTAAAATCGGAAATTTTGATTCTCCAAGAAAACCAAGAAAAGGACAAAACAAGACTAACTCACATTCAGAGCCAGCTTACAGCAGCTCAGATTAAAATAGATCACACGACGCTACGGCGCACGATCAGTGAGGAAGAAAAGAGCTTTAAAAGAGAGCAAGAAGATCCTCCTGAAAAAGGAGTAAGATCTCAAGTGTATCCCCCGGGAACACTTCAGGAGAAAACAAATAAGTTCTTCAGGGACTTTTCTCCTCCACCTGCTTTAACATTGAACCCCAAGCCACCGCACCTGCAGCGGCTGGACAGGCTCATCCCTGAGCCACCTGATCAATGTTATGCTTCACAGGAAACAAACGATCCCGTCAAGATCTCCACTGGTGAGTTTGAGCGTGGATATCGTGTTCCAATCAAAGATCTTGACAGAATTGCACAACATGTCATTCGCTTTGATCCCAAGTCTGATGGTGCTAACGACACAAGCACCTACTTAAATGACATTGACTTTTACCTGCGTAGATTTCCAGACTCTACGGCAGAAGATAGAATTTACCTAATCAGGTTTACTTCAAGTAGAAATGTGGGAAGTTTCATTGATAGACAGGCGCGTCACACAAAGGCAGACTATGGTCGCCTTTGCCAAGCTCTCACAAAAGAGTTCTCAAACTGCCTGACTACTGGCCTAACTGCAGCCTTAAATGTGAAGCAGACTCGACAAGAGTCTCCACAGGCTTATTACTGCAGACTGCGCGATGCCTACTTCAGTTCGAATGAACTTGAGATGGAGGAAAATCTCCACTTTAAATCACTTTTTGTTCTAAATCTTCATCCCACAACAAAGTACCACCTTGGCATCACCGCAGATCCCGCTACTCAAACGAGCTACCAGCTTCGTGAACTAGCGATGCGTGCTTTCATGAAACACAAACAATCGATGATAAAACATCCAGAACTTTCCCTAGTTCTTAATCTCGAGTTAAAGAACTCACAACAGATAAGAACACAAAACTGCAAGTCAAGCAGTTCAAACATGCGTTCTTCTCCAGAAAAGAAACGCAAAAGTGAAGTAAAACCGGCCCAATGTCAACAGACAAATGAGAAGCATAAGCAAACGCTGCTCTCCAGCCCTGAACTTGAGTGTAGGCAAAACCCCGCCTATGGCAAACAGTGCCAAACAAAGCAGCATCTCCAACAGGGGGGTCATTACACTCATCACGGTAAGAACAGAGAAAATCGGGATAGCACAAAGCATCTCCGAATACACAAAAATTCTCAAGTCTTCTCTTCAGGAGAACCTGAAAGAAATCAGAATCATGGCTGTCAAAACCAAGTCAGTGAACTTGACAGCTCAGCTGATCTGACTCACTTCAGTGATGAAAATGACACTTTTATTGAACAGGCTCCAGACAATGATGGTAAAGCTGAGCTATCCTCATTAGCCCCTTTAATCCATCAGAGCTGTGATAAAATGTCAATTAAACAACCTTTCAAACGTTTTCTGTGTAATCTCACTAAAAAAGGTTCGGCTGGAAAATTTTACATGCCAACCACTATTGAGAATGCTCTCCAAGAGGAAGCAATCCTTGACACAGGTGCTGACGTCAGCATAATGTCAACCTCTCTTTTTAGTGAAATTCAGGAAGCACTACAACATAAAAGAAGAAAAATAAATCTTCACTCTTGCTTCCTTGAAATCCAGCCATGTGCAGACATTCAAACTGCATTCACAGAAATGGCGTACATTCGCTTGACAATTGGACCGATGACAGTGGTCCATCCATTCTTTGTGTCTCCACTTGATATGATGCCTCTCCTTATCGGAAAGGATCTCCTCAATCGATTTGAGCCTCTTATTGATTTCAAAGAATCAATACTTTATGCACAGGTGCTGAAACCTTGGCCTTTCTCACATCCAAGAAACTATGGTGAGATCTTTCAGTGTGCCACTCTAACACATACACCTGTCCCAAAACATAAGGACTACAAACACAAGAAGTCAGGTTCTGACCCAACTCAGTCTCAGAACAGCCTCTGGAGACCCCAAACCAACTTCTTGTGCAGGGACACAGCTCTACCTGAGCTGAACTGTCCACAAATGCACCCAGAGAAGACTCAAGGTCACCTTTGTGACCCCAGACAAAACAATGAACTTCAAAGTTCATTGAAGATCTTATCCAAGCAGGCAGTCATTGATGACAACGCTGTAAAGGCTAGCCTAGAACCCCAGCTCACCCGGCCAGGTTCTGTTCAGCCTTTTCCCACCCTTCCCACCCTATCTTCCATTGTGGCCCCTCACGCTGCCTCATTGGCCACCTCAACCCCCTCCTCCACCCTTTCTGAGCTTCCCTGCTCACACTTATCAGACCTTGCCTCACCTCGGTCTGATGCCTTCTCCAATGTCGTCCCTAACACAGACACTGCTTGTGAACGATCCTTACCTCATGTTTTCGGCCTTTGGTCCCGCCAACGGGTCCAGCCTGGCCCGGACACACTCACTTCTCTTATGCTCATGGTGCACCCGAACCACAGGGGGGTAGCGCTGGCTCAAGCACATAAATCCTCTCTGTCGGCCCACAAAGGCACTCAGACAATGCGAGAAATAAGGCAAAAGGAATCCTGCTGCCCACATGCATGTACAAATGCATATGATAAAGGCACGATTAACAGGTCAACCTGCAGCCAATGTCAGACATCAGGTCTGAAGAAATGGGTAAAGCCCACAAACCAAATGTTTGGAGACAAACAGAACGATCTCCAAAAGCAGAGACACTTAACACCTGCCATTACCAAACCAGTATGGCATGGTAAGTTATCAGGGAACAAGGTAAGTTATCGCAACTGCCTCCAAGCTCTGAAACAAAACATCTAGTCCACTGGACAGATGAACTTGGTGCTCCAGATGCACACTTGTAAATAAACAGGAAACACAGCTCCTGTTTGTAAATAGACACTAGCCAGTCTATTCAGTGTCAATAGCAATCACTAAAGTTTTTCAATAGCAATTCCTTCTCTAACCAAAGGGGGGAGCTACTTTAAACTTTTTACTAACCTCTGCTATCCTCTATGCATGCTGTCATAACTATTGAGGCTTTGTTTCAGTTTGATTGCAGTTAAACTCTGAACAACAGAGTACAATTCAATCAGTAGTCAGTTGTCAATGCTCAAGTATTGCTTAAGACTCTTCAATCCATTTTGCAAAATCTTTTGTTGTAAAGGAAATCTTGGTGAACTCGCAGCCTTAGATATCAGCAACTCTAGAGACTTTGTTTTTCAATGGACCGCCTCAGTAAATTTAGCGCTTCTACCGCTTTTCCAAATTTAGGTGTCAAACCTGAACCCTTAGGACTTAAGTCGTGCATAGTTGCACACAATGCAACACATATAGCTTCTAGCTAACATTGTAGCCACAGCAACAAACACGTAAGATTAAACCTAGTCTGTAAACACACTTGCCTATTGCTACACACATTTAGCCTAATATTGCCACAGTTAGCAAACACCTGAGCCGACTCTGTGTCAATGAACATCGGGCATCGTCTTCAGTCAACGGCCATCCCATCACATCACGGAAATGGCGTGCCAACCTCCGCCGTAGGGTGGAGCCTGCCACGAAGAGGGGACTGTAGCGTGTGAAGGTTCGCCTATTGCCTTTCGCCATTGTTAACGCATTCCAGAGAGCAGCTCAACCCCCACTCCAAAACTCCTAGGCCATTTTATGACCTTTGGAATGTCGTCACTTCCTGTCTTGTGAATGGCTGATAAGATCGAATACAGTTCAGGAGAAAAAGACTGTGACGATCTATCCTTTAACCTTCAAAACCAGAGAGGAGAACTCTCTATTGACCTTCGAATTGGACTAAAGACTGAATCTCAAACTTCTGATTTGAGTAATAATCCAATTCTTTAATTCACGGACAGTGAGAATGAACTCAACCAATCTGTTCTAATGATGAATTCTTCCCCAGGTCAACAAAGACGCAATGTACAAACATACTGTCGAAATGTTGTTTGGAAAGTTGTGAAGTTGTTAATGTGTTTATCGCAATAGAAATGTATTTCTTGAATTCTCTCCCAAAGACATTCCCACTTGGGATCGTCATATCGAGTTACGGACTGAATGTCGATTGGTCGAATCCACGGAGAAAAAGGGGCCGCCCCCTTGGTATAAAGGAAGGAGAAATAGCCAGAAACTCCCCTTACCCTTGCTCTTCTTTAAAAAACGCGCTTCTGAGAGGGTTGGAGAAGGAGAGACGGCAGGATGACATCCCCCGCTGAACTCTGACCTCTCCTTTGTCTCAGATGGACCACAAGAACTTTAAGTTTGAGCCCGTCGTTTGACGTGATTTGTAACTATCTGTTACTTCTTTTAAGAACATTTGCATTTTTCCTACAAGACAACAACATTTTTGATCGCTGAGCTTTCAGCGATTTTGAGTCTTGCTTGGCGCCCAAGGCCAGAGGAGCTGCAGACAGGGCCGCGCCTGCATCAGCTGAGATAGCCATCCGAGAGAAACCACCACCACAGGCCGTCGGACGTTGGAACGCCGGACCACAGTTGGAGTGGAAAGCCTTTCTCTCACGGTCGTAAGCTCATAGACCTAGCTCAATAAGACTCACATAACCTCTAACCACCTTACTGACTCTCAGATACAATTTTAGAACATTTTATCTGATTATTCATCCTGTTAGCCTTCTAGGTTATTCTGTTTGCACTTTAATATTTAATGCCGTCTGTTAATTGATTTTGATCATTAAACCTCCATAAACCACAGTTTGCTTTGGTAATGTCTATGTTTATTATTCCAGAATAAGGGTCCATGTGTACGTCCAAGACCTCATTTCCTTCAGATAAATCTGTAGTTTAGCCTCCTATTCTTACTTTATTTTGTTCGCTTTTAGAACTGGTGCCCCGTTAAATTTTAAGGCTAATCTACAACCTATTAATTAATTAATATACAAATTAATTGATTAATAAACCCTCATACCCTACAATTATAATAATTTCCAAAAGGGCAACCCTGGCGGAGACCAGGCGCAGCCTGGGGCCTGAGGGCGTCCTGTCTGGGAACCTCAGGATCTCATCTCTGCTGTTTGCAGACGATGTTGTTCCGTTGGCTTCATCAAATCAGCTCTGGGGTGGTTTGCAGCTGAGTGTGAAGCGGCCGGGATGAGGATCAAATCCGAGGCCATGGTTCTCCACCGCAAAAAGTTGGCTTCCCCTCTGCAGGTCAGTGGGGAGTCCTTACCTCAAGTGGAGGAGTTCATCTATCTCGGGGTCTTGTTCAAGAGTGAGGGACGGATGGAGCGTGAGATCGACAGACAGATCGGTGCAGCGTCAGCAGTGATGCAATCGCTGTATCGGTCTGTCGTGGTGAAGAGGGAGCTGAGTCGGAGGGCAAAGCTCTCGATTTACCGATCGATCTACGTTCCCACCCTCACCTATGGTCATGAGATTTGGGTAATGACCGAAAGGACAAGTTTGCGGATATAGGCGGCTGAAATGAGTTTCCTTCGCAGGGTGGCTGGGTGTACCCTTCGAGATCGGAGCTCAGTTACTCGGGAGGAGCTTGGAGTAGAGTCGCTGCTCCTTCTCGTCGAGAGCAGAGGTGGCTCGGGCATCTCTTACGGATGCCTCCTGGTCGCATCCCATGGGAAGTGCTCCAGGCATGTCCTATTGGGACAAGGCCTCGTGGAAGACCCAGGATACAGGGACAAGTCTCCAAGCTGGCCTGGTGTCGCCTCGGGGTCACCCCAGAACAGCTGGAGGAGGTGTGCGTGGATCGGGAAGTCTGGGCATCTCTGCGGAGATTGCTGCCCCCGCAACTTGGCCCCGGATAAAGCGGAAGAAGAATGGATGGATGGATGGATGGATGGATGGATGGATGGATGGAAATTAATTTCCCATAATGTCTATATCTTAACCTCTTTACCTCTTGAGAACCGAGCACAGTTTCTCCAGTTTGGAATGACCCAAATCTAAAAGCTTCTTGATAAAAAAACAAGCATGAAAACTTGACAAAAATGCAATGACAAAAAAGCAATAAAAAAAAAACGTACAAAAAAAACATAAAGAAGGAACAAAAACATGCCAGAAAAGCAACAATAATACAACATAAAACATGGCAAAACCCACAACAAAAGAGCAACAAAAATGTGACAAATTTTTGGCGACAATGCAACAAAAAGTTACGATCAGTTTGTCGGCTTTAGTTTTCAAATGAGACGTTGCACTGCTGCTCTCTAAGGTTTTAGATTCAGGTGCTTCCAAACTAGAGAAAATGCACTCGGTTAAGGTGGAGGGGCAAGATGTTACTTCTGTGACCAGTGACCTTGTGCCTGAGTTATATTTGATTCTAAAACAACTCTGAAGAACCCGCTGGTTAATTCGTCCTATTTAGATAATATCATCTTATTATGGCTGTTTGTCAGATAACTCCCAACAGGCCCGGCTGCACTTGTTGTATCTAATGGAATTCCTCAACGCAGCGATTTCATATTTGTCGGTAATAGGCAGCGTGACACAACAGGCCTGACAATGAGCGCGCGTCTTCCAAATGCCCTTCACAAGTCATAACGCAAACGCTAAAGTAGGCTGCACTGTAAACATGAGGGGCCGGGGACATGGCTAATGGATTCTCCGCTGACACACTTCATCCTGGCCCTGATTGTAATTGCTTTTTACATCATCGCAGTAATAGTGCCAGGGCTTCCGAGACACAGGAGTCCCCTGGAAATACAAACCTTTCAAATTAAAGCTCTCTTTTCAATTTGTCCTCCCACATGGGTCGTGCGATTAAGAGGATGTAACCCACCTCTATGTAATAAGGAATAAATAAGTTCCAAAGTGAATTATCAACTCATGTGTTTAAGCGTAATTCAAGTCATGTTCAATTTTAGGATGGTAACTTATACTGATGACCTCATAATGTAAAATATCCTCTTTTATCAAGGTAAATTATACATTTTTACACTTATTGATAAAATCATATGTGGTGTGTTTATTAACATGCACTGTCCGGACCAAATCTTGCACAAATATAAATGTGTCCATTGGAATAAAGTTTTCTAACTTTGTCAAAGATTACTTAACGCCTAATGTCATTTTCTCCCAACCAAGACACGCCCTGCTTTTCCACAACTGTCCGGAACTTAGGGGTCACTTTTGACATCTCCATTAAGTTCGACAAGCAGGCCAGTGCAGCGGTGAAGGCGAACTTCTTCCAGCTCAGACTCCTAAGTCAAGCCCTTCCTGTCTCGTGCTGATTTGTAAAGTGCCATCCGCCAGCCTTCATCAGCTCGAGATTGGATTATACATTGGCATGAACCAGTCTCTCCTCCATAGGCTGCGGCTGGTGCAAAACGATGCAGGTCGTATGCTCACCAAGACTCCAAAGCATGCTCACTGAACTACCTGTCTTATAGTCAGAGCTAAAGACATATTTATTAGACAGGCATTTGACATCTGATCCTGCCACCGGTCTTTTCTTAGTCTGTGTTGTTTTTATTCTCTGTAAAGCACCTTGTGCACCTTTTGGATGTTGTTAAGCCGCTACATCAATAAATAAATATTGATTGATTGATTGGTTGATTGGTTGGTTGGTTGATTGATTGATTGATTGATTGATTGATTGATTGATTGATTGATTGATTGATTGATTGATTGATTGATTGATTGATTGATTGATTGATTGATTGATTGATTGATTGATTGATTGATTGATTTAGACATGGCCCAAAAGCATCCTCAAAACAAACTTCATTGTCAATACTTCAATAATACTTTCCCCTTCTTCCGTTTGCTATTTGAATTTCTATGACCTTACATTTTACATAATCCATCCATCCATCCATCCATCCATCCATTTTCTTCCACTTGTCCGTTGCCGGGTCGTGGGGGCAGCTGTTGGAGCTGCCCAAATCACATTGCACCAGCCCCTTATGGCTCCTCCTGCGGGTGGTGGGTCCACGGTAGGATGGCCTCACAATTCAAACCGGGCCTGTTGGTCTCTCATAAGGGGCTTCTTAACCGCTCTTTGTCTGACCCGTCACCTAGGACCTGTTTGCCATGGGAGACCGTAGGGGCACGAAGGCCCCGACAACAGAGCTCCCAGGATCATTCGGGTCCTCAAACCCCTCCACCACGTTAAGGTGGCAGTTCCAGGAGGGGATTTTACATAATAAAAAAGACAATCAATCTAACAGTAAAAATAAGGATATAGGACATCATCTAAGCTATCACTCTCCAATACAAAATAAAAATGGTTATGAGAACTACACTGTAAATATATATGACACTGTGACCATAAAGGCTGTTTTCAACTTTGTTTATAGTTTTTAACGTTCCCTGATGTAAGACAACCTTGAGCCTTGAAAGGTAGCTACTAATAAAATGTATTATTGTATAATTGCTAAGAGTTACGAGACAAGGTTCTGACTTATTTATACATTTATCGGCGGCAGTGCACTTGCAGACACATTGTTCTTACACCGAGCCCAGTTAAATCCATAGGTAAGAAAGTTCAAATATTTGCTGTATGCACTGCTTACTATTCCACTCTGTGGCTCTTATCACTCGTGTTAGCTGTGCAAACTGACTTTCCTGCCGACACTGGATCTCTCCCTCTCTCGCTCTCGCTCTCTCTGACTCCTTGGATTTGGGATAAAGACTGAATTACACAGCAGAACAGTCCTGGATAGCAGAGATGGAGATTACCCCTGCCTGATCTTTCTTCAGACAAGGAATAGTTGAGTGCAAACCTCCCCGAGGGCCCTGCCACCTCTGTGTTACTGACAGGCAGAGTATTAGCATGCATCAGACGGGAGGGAAGAGAGGTAGAGGGGGGTCTTATCCTCTTTGACCCAACGCTTGACTTGAAAATGAGAGGAATCCAGCGGGCCTTGTGTCACTGTGCTGATCAGTACACAGGCAGACAGGCGCACTCTGCATAGTGCTGTGTCAGGGGCTTTACAGGTATAGAGCATAGTGCCTCTTTAAACATCTTGCACCAAAAAAGTACAAGGGTTTAACTCCCAAAGCCGAGCAGATTTGCAATAGAAATGGAGATGCAAATGGCTTCTTTGCTTATCCAGGCCAGCACACGCAAAGAGGGATTCCTGCTTTATGCAAGGCGAGATACAGGTGGTAAAAGATAATTCTGTTTTATTCACATTGGGCATATCACCGCAAGTTTTGGCTCATGGGGCTTTGCTGGACAGCAGAAGCATGAATAAACAGACACCAGGGAGTTAAATATTGTGGAGGTGTGCTAAGGCAATCTCGACTTGTTTTGGCATTAGGACAGTAAGATTAGTAGTAGGGACGATGATGGGACTGGTTGCTGAAGGTGTCCAAATGTATTTCAAAAGTTTGTGTTGGGTGCTCGCGGGAACTGGGCTCAATAATAGCAAAAAAGGCACAAAACCCATCACAAGTTCATTTGCAAATTTTTCAAAATCGTTTTGGATATTTGTTACTGTACTCAACAGATGACACTTATGAAACTAAGGTTGTGAATTTAATTAAGAGGAAGTGACTTTATATTTTTAAGGCACTGAAACAAATCTGTTAATGAAAAACACTGCTATGTTTTCTCAATGGCACTTGTCTGTTTTTGCAAATGAAGTCTTCAGGTACTTTAAAGGCCTTTATTTAGGTGGCCAACCACCAGGTCCTCATCGGGGCTTAAAAGGCCCCAATGAATATGAATATATGGGTTTGCCACCTTCTTTGGAAAGAAAGTTAAGTAGATGTCCTGTGTTGTCTCTCCAATTTCTCCATTTTTTTTTTACTCCTTTAATTAAGTGTCTCTCAGCTTACATACTGCAGCTTCGGGACCCAAACTCTACATGACCAGTGGTACTTAATTTCATGAGTTCATTACTTGAGTAAGCCTAACATACGGACACAGCTCATCTATTATTATTCAAGTAAATAGATGAGCTGAGTGTCAAGTTGGTCAATCAAATTTTTAACTGAAATAATTTTTTTCAGTTTCACAAATGCAAATGTTGCACTCGAATTGACCACCAGAACGGCAACACATCAGGGACAAACCTTCTTCCCTGACATGAGTCAGTCATTATTGACAGTTTATCTGCATGCTGCCACCTACTGTTCTGGAGTGTCCATAAAAGACACAAAATTCACAGCCAACTTCACACTTTGTGGAGCCTTTTTAGAAAGATAGTGGTGTTGAAAGTAGTATTCAAGTTTTCAAATATAGCGGAGAAAAATTAGGTTCTAAGCAAAAATACCACAGAGTAAAGTACAGATCCTCAAAAATGCTACATTAGAACAATGTAAATTGACTTTATATTGTTCATTATATATAATATATAATTTATATAATATTCCCTGGATTCCCTGGATTCCCTGGATGTATCAGCCCTCAGACACAAACCACATCTGGTGGTCCCCATTGAAAACGGGATGCTGTGAAGGGGTTTTCAATCAATAAATTGGAAATTGAAAATGAATTAGCACAGAAGTACGGAGCTGTGGGCAGCAGTTTAGAGAGGTGCATGCAGAGGTGATGTCGACTGTGGCAGCTCTGACATGATCAGGGCCAAAGTGTTCAGGAAATGTGGAAAATTCTGAGTTGAACTAGACTGGCAAATAGGTCAGTAGTCATGGGGATGGTCGCGCTGAGAAGTAGGCCAGTAAATAATAGAGAATATTACAGCGCAAATGAAGGAAAATGTAGAATTTATAACTGAAATGTGCTCTCAGTATGTTGCTACATGGACAGCTCCAGGATGTTGTTGCCCAATTATGTGAGGAAAAAAGCATAAAAGCAGAGTATTTTCATAATTTTCTTCTGAAGTTGTAGCTATTTGCTTTTCACAAATAGGATTAACATAAAGCATTGCTGAAAATCTTTCTCAGCTACCCAAGAAAGGTCTAATCCAAGATCCAAGAATCAAGGTACTAGAGAGGAGAATCTACTGATAGTCAAACCTCAGGTTCAGGAGGAGCAATGTCCTTTGCATCCTGGTCGCACACAACAAGTCCACACATGTTTTGTGAAGCATTCGACCGTTCCCTGTGGGGAGTATGGGGTCCTGCGCCGTCGGCTCTCTGCTCCCAGTACGACCGCAGAGGGAGCTTGGTTTGCATTGCCCGCTGTAAGTTAGACCTGTACCCAGTGCATGTTGGCCTTCACCACAACTGCCCTTTGTCACCAGTTCTGTTCATTACTTTTATGGACAGAATTTGTAGGCGCAGCCAGAGGTCGGAAGGGGCCCGGTTTGGAGACCACAGGATCTCATTTCTGTAGTTTGCACAAGACTTTGTTCTGTTGGTTCAATCAAACAAGGACCATCCGTGGGCACTTGGGTGGTTTGCAAAGGTGAAGTCACTGGGTCGAAAATCAGCACTTCCAAACCTGCAGCCATGGTTATCATCCGGGAAAAAACTGGAGGAGTTTAAGTATCTCGGCATCTTGTTCATTAGTGAAAGGTGTAGCTCATGACTCACTGGCCAATCTACATCCTACTCTCACCAATCGCCATGAGATTTGGGAGGCAAGTGGACACATGGTGGTTGGATGCATCATTAGAGATGTGAGGGTGAGGAGCTAAGTTATGATCAATCACTCAATCAATGATTTTGTACAGCCCAATATCACAACGGGAGTTGCTGTACAGGACTATACAAACATTAAAGCAATGAAACAAAACAGTTACTTAGGGGAATCACAGTGTTGTGCCTCTGCTCTGTAACGTCTGAATTGGTGCCAGTTGACTTCGCTCCGATATCCGACCCCGGAATCCTTCCAGGACACCGGAGGAAACCAGAACACCTGCCTCCACGGCTCAACCACGAATGAAGCTGAAGAAGATGGATGGCATTACTAAAACGAGACATTTAATATGTAGTTTAAAGTTAGCCAAGGTAAGCCAAACGACTGCAAAGATGATGGAACTGTGTTATCATTTGTAAGTTCTTGATATAATCAGGTGTGGAAAAAAATAAATGTGTAATCATTTTACTTTTCCAACTTATTTTATCATGAATCCACAGAGGGTGCAGGAGGATAAGCACCGGTTAATTGCAGAGATTAACAAGTTATTCATATCAAAACACCAAAGCCTCCAATTTACTGTCAAATTATAGTAATGGAGAAACAACTTATTCCTTTCCTTTTGTGGTTGCACTGCCTGGTGATTGAACCTTGTTATGTAGCTGCTAAAAGAAAATTGTGCATGCGTGTGTCTGTGAACATTGCTTTTTTTTTTTATTCATGTTTCCCAAGGCATAATCTGCATACCATTACCATACCATACATTCTGCCCAAGGAAGAATAAACAAAATACAAAATATAGATGCACAGAAATGTCACAGAGATGATATTTCCCTCCATTTTGTTTCGGAGCAGCGCACATATTCCTGTATATTTTTTTGTTTCCTGCATCTATCGTTTCATCATGTTTTGTGTTGTTTTGGTGGCGCTCCTCACTCTCTGTCCCAGATTCCTGTCAGCACAAGTCACGCTCACTCCTCACACGGCAAAATAACATCATACTGTGGAAACTATAGCAACCAACAGACACATTTCGCTCATATTTACGCTCCCTGATTCTCACATTTGATCCACTGTTCTCACCTGCTGGAGATAAACGCGGGGCTGCGGTCCCTAGGTAAAGCAACACACACCTGCTACTGATCTAAAAATAACTTTTGATTGGCCAATAAGTTCCCCCATTGTAAGTAAGTATTTATTTATTTAAGATGGGGCAGTGCATATTAATTAGTCTTTGAATTAGAGTCCTTAGTAAGTGCTTTATTTGTCATTGTACAATTATACAACACAATTGCATTCAGGTGTTGAGTTAGAGTTAGTGTTTTAGAGCATGGTGTCCTGCACTGGCCAGCTTCCTCCACATCTTCCTTCCTCTTCCTCCTGCGCAGCTCCCTCCGCTCCACAACAGTCTTACACCATCTTCTCTCCTCGCTTGTCCCTTGCTTCCTGTAGCTCCTCTTGTGGCACCTCCACTGTGCTGCAGCTGTGGGCGGCTCTTGGTGACTCTTCAGTGTTTCAGAAGAGGGAATCTGTATTAACTAGCTGTTTGTTTACTTTGAACAAAAGTCTTAAAGGGGGGGTATTATGCAAAATCGACTTTTTCAAGCTTTACATCATGTTATTATGTCATTTCCTCATTAAAAACGTGCCTGAAGTGTTGAGTAATCTGTAAAAACTCTGATGGCAGCCATTTTAGGTATAGGTTTGCCTGAGTCCTCCTAAAAGTCGTATGCCCATTTTGTTATTGTAACGTAAGAGTGTAGTTTGTCTTCACATGACAATGATTGTTTTAAATGTTTAACTTATGTCAGTAAGTTCAAAGGTGAAAAACTCTTTGAGGTGTGTTGGGGTAACATTTAAATACATGAACTTGACTTAGTTTGGTAAGTTTTAGAAAGAGACCGGATCTTGTAACCCCACAACCATATTACTGCGCCACACATATAGTGCTAGAAAATAATATAAAATAATATTCAGCTTTTTTGAGAGTGAATACTTATTTTTAATAATAACTCTTACTGTAACAGCTTAAGAAATGTTGTTGGTAAAAATCAATCTGGACAAAACTGGCATACAGGCGTAAGAAAACGATCCACATCAGTCCGTCCTACGGTACATTTCAACAGTTTTGTTTTCAAATGAAGTGGACGTTTCTTCACTGAGGATCGCGCTAAAATAAGGAAACAATCTTTCACTTGTGTTTTAGCCAAATAAAATATATGTTCAATATCACCCTATGCCATGTCTTGCCCATATATATACATATGGATATATATTTTTGTAAAGTAAGCCATACGGTGCTAAAGCTAGCTTCAAAAGGGGTGGGCTATTTGAAGAAAGTTGTCTTAGAGTGGGGTTTTTAATTTGCTCTAAAAGCTTCTTCGTGGTAATATTTTCTCGTGTAACACAGCAGGCGAAGTCCAGGCCAGTCTCCCAGAAAGGAGAGAGACAAGGAAGAGGGGAGCTACTGGGCTAGCCATGCCACATGTTTCATCTGAGTTTGTGTCGGTGCAAAGGTAAACTAGTACTAAGGCTGTCATTTAACTGTTTAGCAAGTAGGTTTAACCACTCAAGCAATGACTTTGCTGCCGATCATTTCCGCATTACGTTATTATTTGTGTTGTGCAACGCTGCGCGCCACTTTTCTCTGCTTAGTGGAGCGGCAGTGCTAAGCTAAGCTAGCAGGGGTGCTAAGCTAAGCTAAGCTAAGCTAGCAGGGGTGCTAAGCTAAGCTAAGCTAGCGCAGTTCAAGCCCAAGAACAGGCCACGCTCTGCGGTCACTGCAAGTATATCTGGCCGCAGACCCATCTCGGTCACTGGGCTGGTAAAGCCCCGTGCTCCGTACGGAGGTTTGAACGTGACCATTCTGAACATAACGTAAAGTACAGATAATCTGCAAACACATAGACACAAACAACTGACTCACAGATAGACAGTCACGAAATCAAAGCACAATAACACGTAGAAATCCAAACTTTAAATACAAATGTGAATATTTATTCAAAATTTGAGGTCACACACACACTTAAGCATCAACATTATTCAGGTTTAATGTATAACAGGTCTTAAATGGGGTGAATGACAATTACAGTAGTGGATGGAGTATCTTTGTTACATTGGTCTAATTATCTTAAATATGGTTTGGCCTGATCGATTTACAAAGGGTTTTCAAAAGTAATGTAATAAAAATGGTCAAAGGTAGCCTGGTCTTACCTCATACTCATTTCATACAGAGGGTCTGGATCTTCACAATTGAGCTCCATTTTCGGGTGGTAGGGGTGAACTTGAGACGATTGGATCTGATTTCACGTAGGCGATGTAATGCGCCCGAGTGAGTGAAGAGAGCGATCAAATGCTACACCTACAAGCCCCGCCTCCCCTGCTCGCTGATTGGTAGGTTGAAAATCAACCGATGTAACGCGGCCACTGAGATCAGACCCACACGAAACATGTAGGGACATAATCATTGGCCGGAGTTACGGATGGCGATGGCGAGGTCAAAGGGGACATTTTGGGCAGAGCTGGAGTAGCCTGCGCTCAACACCAAGCCGACAGACACCGCAGGATGGAGGCGATCTTTCACCTGGAGGCCATGGAGGTGGACAGCACTTGTTTTGGAGGACGGGTTTGGCACCGTGGTGGTCAGCCTGGTGGCGCCTGAGAGGAGCCAGGTGCGCCTGGTTTGACCACTTCTCTCCTTGTGTGGGTCCCCAGAGGCTCTCCAGTATACTCGCTCAGGCCCAGCGCGGGTACTCTCGTGGAGCCGCGCTGAGCTGCTCTTTAAATCTACTGCGGCCGGCGCTTGGTCGAGCCCGTCCAGGGCTTCATTATGTTGCAAAAAGTGCTTTTAACAATTGTGGGCGAAAAACAGTTTCCCCAACCACGAAAAACGGATGGAATTAGCCCAAGGCTGCAATCCAGTGTGGCATGTTTACATGCACGAGACCCATATATGTTAATTAACACGCACTGTCCCGACCAAATAAACCAATTAATTAATTAATTACAAAATTAAAGACAAAATTATTTTTTTTTACCAGGATTTGCTCCAAATGGTAAATTGTCGACTTAAAAGGAGCGTATATGATAATACTGAGCTCAAAAATGTATATATTTTTAAAGAAAAATAAATGAGAAACACGAGGTTTGAAACCACGAGGATGGTCACCACAACAAAGAGAAGTTTTATAAGAGAGCGAGATCAGGCCGTACCTCTAATTTTGAAGGCAACGTTAATACTCCATCAATTACTGATAAATATTCAACAAAGAGTCAAACATTTGTGTGACACACATAGTGAGGCAGTTAATATGTACATCAGTCACATTGTCAGTAAAGAGTCTTTGGTCTCGTCCAGAGGGTCCATGGCCAGCAGCAGCTTCAGACTTGTTTCATGAGTGTCATAAAAGAAACAAATAGT
Source organism: Gobius niger (assembly GCF_951799975.1). Taxonomy (NCBI): domain Eukaryota; kingdom Metazoa; phylum Chordata; class Actinopteri; order Gobiiformes; family Gobiidae; genus Gobius; species Gobius niger. The sequence continues at coordinate 17,451,055 of NC_136855.1, read as the reverse complement.
TGAAATCTGTTTCTTTCTTTGTGATAGGACAGTCTTTGCATGGAAATCCACTGTCTGTGGGGGGAACTTTGCCTGACCTCAAACACAAAGCCAAGATGTTGGTTTCAATCCTGAATCCAGAGGAGTGTGGCTTTCAGCAGGATGTTAAAAGCTCAAGGAAGTTTCATCTTTGTGAATGAGTTTTAACATTAGTGTCAGTTCCTGTTTTTACCTTTGGCGGGTTCCTTGCCATCCCAGTGGGGGTCTTGCTTCTGGCAAAAGGAGAAACAAAGGAGTGCCAGTCTGGAGAGGATGGAAGTCATCCATCTTGTTGATTAGATCCTAGGAGTTTAATTCTAAGTTCAGTCCCAAAGAATTCATTATGCTATGTCATTACTTGAGTAAAAGCATCTTTGTAACTTCAAAAATATGACGGTAAACTTCTGAAGACGACCCAGTTCCTGATCACCTCTAAACATTGGTCATACGTTCTTAAACTCTGTACAGTTTGGGTAAGAGGGAAGGAGTGAATAAACTCACACCAGCTGTTCCCCTTATTTCCCTCTGCAGGCCTGAGCTCTGAGGCAACACGTGGCCGTCCCAGGAGGAGAGCGCCCCCTACAGGAGACCAGGGCCCAGACAACGTTGAGCTGAAGAAACAACCTAAATGCAGGTACAAAGCGATGCTGCCCGCGACAGCAGCCACAGAACGAGGTCCACTGCAGCTGCGTTGAGCCCTGCCCCGGGTCCTGCACATGGGGGGGGTTTGGTGACTCATCTGTCCCAGAGCTGAACTCAGAAAAGCTATCTTGTCGCTGCTCAGTCCGGTTACACGCAGCACGCTCACGCCCCATACTGTCACGCCCTATCCTCTCTCGCGATGTCCTAGCTCTCGCTAAAGGCCGCGCGATGTCCTCGCCCTCGGTAGTGCCCCGCGCGATGTCCTACCCCTTACTAATGCCCCGCGCGATGTCCTACCCCTCGGTAGTGCCCCGCGCGATGTCCTAGCCCTCGCCAAAGGTCACGCGATGTCCTAGCCCTCGCTAAAGGCCGCGCGATGTCCTAGCCCTCGCTAATTTACCCCATGCCGTCCCATCCTGGACTATCAAATCTCTACCAAACTGAGCTCAGTAAAAGCAAATTTTATGCCATTGATGTGTCCTAATCCCCCCCCCCTACTCCTGTAACCACCGTCCTGTCCTAATCCCCCCCCCCCCCCCACTCCTGTGACCACCGTCCTGTCCTAATCCCCCCCCCCACTCCTGTGACCACCATTCTGTCCTAATCCTCCCCCCGCCCTCAAGTCCTACAACCACCGCCCTGTCCTAACACCGGCCCTGTCACACCAATGGCAGCAAATTTACCTCCCTGACGACTAATCAGCTTTTCGTAGGGTCCGCTCACCGCAGAGGCCCCTCCCACCCCACCGTGCGGGACCCTGGGGTCAGAGGCTTCCAGACGCAGCTGCAGGTCCTCGCTCTGTGGCCCGTTGTCGTTCGAGCAGCATCGTCCTTGCACCTGCATTAAGCTGTTTCCTCAGCTCAACGTTGTCTGGGCCCTGGTCTCCTGTAGGGGGCGCTCTCCTCCTGGGACGGCCGCCTGGTGCCTCAGTGCTCCGGCCTGCGGAGGAAACCAACGGGAGCTGAGATATGTGTGTTTATCCCTGAGAAGAATATATTCATGTTTTAGAAGACACAGTTTTCATTTGACCGAACAACTTTTACTATTAAAATAAGTTCAAGCACTTTACTTGAGTAAAAGCATCTTTGTAACTTCAAAAACAGACAGTTCCTGATCACCTCTAAACATTTGTCATACATTCTTACTCTCTTACCCAAACTGTACAGAGTTTAAGAGGGAAGGAGTGATTAAACTCACACCAGCTGTTCCCCTTATTTTGCTCTGCAGGCCTGAGCTCTGAGGCAACAAGTGGCCGTCTCAGGAGGAGAGCGCCCCCTACAGGAGACCAGGGCCCAGACAACGTTGAGCTGAAGAAATAACCTAAATGCAGGTACAAAGCGATGCTGCCCGCGACAGCAGCCACAGAACGAGGTCCACTGCAGCTGTGTGGAGCCCTGCCCCTGGTCCTGCACATGGGGGGGTTTGGTGACTCATCTGTCCCAGAGCTGAACTCAGAAAAACTATCTTGTCGCTGCCCAGTCCGGTTACACGCAGTACCCTCACACCCCATACTGTCACGCCCTATCCTCTCTCGCAATGTCCTAGCCCTCGCTAAAGGCCGCGCGATGTCCTACCCCTTGCTAAAGGCCGCGCGATGTCCTAGCCCTCGGTAGTGCCCCGCGCAATGTCCTAGCCCTCGCTAAAGGCCGCGCGATGTCCTAGCCCTCGGTAGTGCCCCGCGCGATGTCCTAGCCCTCGGTAGTGCCCCGCGCGATGTCCTAGCCCTCGGTAGTGCCCCGCGCGATGTCCTACCACTCACACAATGTCCTAGCCCTGGCTAATTTACCCCATGTCGTCCCACCCTGGACTATCAAATCTCTACCAAACTGAGCTCAGTAAAAGCAAATTTTATGCCATTGATGTGAGAGAACCGCCCCCCTACTCCTGTAACCACCATCCTGTCCTAATCCTCCCCCCCTACTCCTGTAACCACCATCCTGTCCTAATCCTCCCCCCCTACTCCTGTAACCACCGTCCTGTCCTAATCCCCCCCCTACTCCTGTAACCACCATCCTGTCCTAATCCTCCCCCCGCCCTCAAGTCCTACAACCACCGCCCTGTCCTAACACCGGCCCTGTCACAGCAATGGCAGCAAATTTACCTCCCTGACGACTAATCAGCTTTTCGTAGGGTCCGCTCACCGCAGAGGCCCCTCCCACCCCACCGTGCGGGACCCCGGGGTCAGAGGCTTCCAGACGCAGCTGCAGGTCCTCGCTCTGTGGCCCGCTGTCGTTCGAGCAGCATCGTCCTTGCACCTGCATTAAGCTGTTTCCTCAGCTCAACGTTGTCTGGGCCCTGGTCTCCTGTAGGGGGCGCTCTCCTCCTGGGACGGCCGCCTGGTGCCTCAGTGCTCCGGCCTGCGGAGGAAACCAATGGGAGCTGAGATGTGTGTTTATCCCTGAGAAGAATATATTCATGTTTTAGAAGACACAGTTTTCATTTGACTTAATAGTAAAAGTTATAGTAAAGTTTTGAGTTTAAGTAATTTTGACCTATTTACATATTAATTTGTTGATGCTTTGGTCTTAGTGGCACCATTTCTACAACTGTCACTGAAGGATCGTTCAGAAATCGTTCTCGCTCTGGAGGAAAATCCCCAAATGTGAGCAAAGCGTGGTTATTGTGGCCTTCGCTCATGTTGGCGCTGTTCGCTGGCTCAAATGTTTGCTGGACGTTTTCTGCTCCTGAACCCTGTGTGTTCGTCGTCTGAGGGATTAATATTTCTGATGTTCTTTCAATTTCGATGATGAGATGCCTTTCATCCTCTTTTAACACGTTAAGAGAAGCTCCTCACGTACTGCAGACTCTCGTGCGACGCTTTCAAAGTCTTGTAACTGTGACTTTCACACCAACGTCTTTCATTCTCAAATTGCGTCTCTGACCACTGTCGTTCTCTGGCATGAAAGAACGACAGCCAGAGCCTGTCACGCTCCTGCCTCCATCTTTCTCTCTGAAGGAGACCTGATCTCTCCTCTCTCCACTGACGCTCTCTGTCATGGAGCTCCTGGATCTTTTGTTTGAGTTTGTCTTTTTCAGAAAACGCTTCAGCTCCTTCTGTAACACTGTCAGAAGTGTCTTGGGCGTTTTCCATTTTGCTAATGTCACAAATGTTTGTAAAAGTCGATCAAAACTGTGAGAAAGTGCTGAGCGTTTGCTAAGACGGTGTCACAATGTGAACTAAACCAGCAGTTTGGCAGAAATGACCTGGGTCAGAAATGACCTCACCATAGCAACAGACACAGCATTCCATATGGAGCAGGAAGGAATGTGTCATGACACATTTTGGAATATGACCTGTTGCTAGGTTACAAGGTAGATTCCACTTTCCCAGGTCAAAGGTCATGGTACATTACACCAACGTGGCTAAAACTGAAAATTGTAAATGGTCTCAACTTGTAAAGCGCTTTTCCACTTACATTAGGCACTCAAAGCGCTTTACAGCAAGGATCATACTCTCATTCACACACCGATGTACGCAGACACTGGGGGCAATGTGTCTTGCCCAAGGACACAACGACAGTGTGCACTTTCAGGAGGTGGGATCGTGAGATGACTCGCTCCACCAGCTGCACCTCTGTCGCCCCTATAATAATGATTTCTCTCAAAAGGTGCTCCATCTCAAAGTGCTAAAACTCAATTAAAATGAACACTGCATGAGTGCATCTAGTAGTTGTGGTAGGCCGGGCTATAAATAACACATTTCTTGGGGGAGGACCCCCAAACCCCCCTTCAGAGTGCCCTCCCACACTTTCAATAGGTTCTGATGGCCATGTGGGTGGTGCCAAACCCCCTCTGATCCATATGCAGCTCCTGATGTGCTCTGTCATGTAGATCGTAGACTTGTTTTTGGCTTAGAATTTAATACGATTACGAGACACTATCGCCATGAAAAGGCCCCCCAGCTCAGGACCGACCAATGTCTCACTCCAAAGTTTGGTGAAAAGTTGGCAGCCCTGCTAGTGATTCTTTCACTGTCAGTGTGGTCTGCGTTTTGGCCCAGTTTTACATTAAATGCTCGTCAAACGTCTGCGTCACTGTTAAAATGAAATGATTATTCTGTTGTCATTCTGAGTAAAGTTTTGCGCGCTTGCTAATATACATTATTTGTATTTTGTTCTCTGATAAAAGCTGAATTTCAACAAGTGGCTGTAACTGAACTGCTGGCTTCATTTCTGGATGGCTTTGAGGACGTTTTTCCCCAACTGCTAGAGCTTCACTAATGTTCTAGCAATTCCTGGAACTCCTGGAATTCTTTGTGCCATGTAAAAATGTAAGTAGAGTGGGAAGTTAAGTTATCCTTTATTAATCTCTGAAGAGTAATTTGTTCTCTGCATTTGAGGGGGGAGGGGGGGGGGGGGGGGGAGCAGGGATTCAAACCTCCAACCTTCCGATCACAAGACGACCCGCTCTACCAACTGCATAATAAATGACTCATCAGTTATACATTTTAAAATAAAATAAAAATAATCTTATCAATCCTTAAAACTCTGAAACTTCTAAATGCAGTAGATGCCATTTTATTCCGCAGTGTCTCGTCTCTTCTCCACATAATGAAGGAAAGTTGCTCATAAACAACATGTGTCACTTTTTGCAGAACACAAGAGGAACAGGACTGCTGCTCTGGTGGTGGGATCACCACTGCCTCCGAGAAGATCCATCCAGTGTTTTTTGAATGTGTATATGTGAATGCCTCCAAGTTTGTCTACAACACAAGTGTAGGCCTGTCACAATCACACAATTAAATTCATTACATTGAAAAAAAATATTGCCATGAATGATACTGTGGACCACTTGATGCAACACGAGTTGCAATTAACATTTACTTAGGTAAAATGCAAAATTATTCTAAACAATAAGTTGCATACAAAAGCATACAAAAAATATACATGTATTTGCTTAAATGTGTAAACAAAATTTGTAAGTTTCATCAGATTTTAACATTTGTAACTTTATAAGCACTTGTATATTTTTTTTACTGGAAAATTAAAATGCCTTGACTATAACTGTCTCTTGTCACTTGTATCTGTGTTAACAGGAATTACAAGTATATGTTCTGGTAACTTACTAGTGTTTGTGCAATTTCTGCCATAAACATTTGAGTTCTTTTAACATTAGACTGTAAGTGGTACCATTGTTTAAAAACGTAGTATTTTGTGTTATAGTAGCAAATATATTTGGTTTCAGTCAACTGCAGTGAATGAGTTGAAATCTGTTCATAACTTAACCTGATATGTTCATAGAGGACAAAACATTGTTTTCTTTTGACATTCAATTATAAGTCAAAGATGTTTTTAGCTTAGCCTCGTGAGTTCAAAAAACACACACTTGCGTTAATATGAAGAAGCAATACAAGTTTATGGTTGGCACAACAAAACATGTTGGTTTGTTAAAACTGAAACTGTTGAGTTGAAACAATTTATAGCAATGCTTTATGGACCATTTATAACTTACTGGTTTTACTTGATTGAAACAATATTGGTACCTTCAATGAGCTCAAATCTTTATGGCAGAAATTTAACATAGAATTTTAAGTTGAACTGCTATATTATTTATTACAGTGTAGGAACGCCCCCACCTCCTGGAGACGCCTCCGAGCTTTCATCACCAGCCGAGTAACCAACCACTGCTCCTCAGCAGAACCCCCTCCCCACTGATGCCACAGACAGCGTGTGGAGGGGGCGTGTCGGAAAGAGTCAGAGGTTCTTAAAGAGACAGAGGCCTATTTCAAGACATTCACTACAGCCATTTTGAGAGAGACATTTTATACAAGGCAGTTATTCTAATTTACTGCATTTAGAGACCAATAGAAGGTTTCGTCATCATTGTAGTGAGATATAGACTGGTGCTATGTGATTGAAAAAAGCATAATACCCCCTCTTTAAAGTATCCAGTGAAACAATGTGGAACACAAAAATTACAAATACAGTTCGCAGAAATAGGCAAAAAGCACCTCTGTACCAAGAGAGAGGGATGTTGCTGCTTGTTTACGGCGTCGCCATGACAAAAATTAAAAGGAAAATGCATGTGGTCTTCCGTTTAAAAGATTTTCTGCTCAACTATCTGAGCCACTGTCGCCCCAGCAGCCTGGGCTTCCCCTGGCCATACGCGCCTCTGCTCAAGTTTAAATTTGTTTGGTTTAGTTATTGTTCTCTATGTTTATGCGTCTTTTGTTTAATGTCAAATATACATCAACAATATTGCCATACAAAAAAAACTTTCATGGCGTTAAAGCATGGACTAAATATAATAAAGAGTAAAAAAAAAAAAAAAAAGATGTATTAGTAAACAGAATGGAGATTCGCTTCCATGAGCATTCAAAGATGTTTCCTGTGGCAGCGACTGTCATTGTGAGAATCATTGTAAGAAATATGTGCAGCTGTGAAGCTTTTCCTTAGAGAGCGTCAGAAAAACTGTGGAGCTCTGAAATACTGAGTGAAGTGGAGAGCAAAGTGAGTGGATTTATAGAGGGGAGCGGCGTCTTGGTCCTGTCTGATAATCTGGAGCTTGTGGGTGGGCAGGCAGCACAAACGTTATATTGATGCCATTGTTTACAGCGCTCAGCAGAAAAATGTCAGTGAGAACAAGGCTCCTCTTCTGCTCTGTCTTTGTGCGCCCAACTGTGGCGTGGGGACAACAGGTGAATGCGGTCAAAGATTGAAGTGGGTATTGCGGAATTTAAAGTGCATGAGACAGATTTTCTACTAGCTACTAGCCTACTTAAAACGAGACATATGGTGAACAGGGGGAAATCACTTTAAAGTTTTGTTGTAGATTAGTGAGATACGACCAAATATTAAAGTGATAGTCTGTAAGATTGATTCTAAGCTGTGTCCGAAGCGCCAACAGAATGAGTGCACTATATTGTCTACAAAAGTACATAGTAAATGGGGTCTTAGCAGCTGGAGTGGACTTTCAAACACAGCCCTAGTTTGCAAAATGAGGATAGAGGACAGATATGTAAAAAGTAAACGATTAAGCTCCCTGCCCCTTCCCTCCTGATTGAAATATTAATTACAAATATTTGCTCAGAGGGTCTTGATATTTTGTTTAGTTTTGAATAAGCTCGTTATTAGTGGAAAAATCTGTAAAAATTCTAATAGCACTTAGTCTTTAGGGGTTAAAAGGTCAATAAAGCTGGATATTGAAAAATCCCTCTGATTAAACCATCAAATTATTGTCGAGTACAAGTCGGTTGTTTCTAAATTGATAATTTGGTTGCAGCAAGGTCAGAAAAATGCATTCCATGAAAACTGCTCTTGAATTTACAATTTCCCATATAATGGAAAAATCTCTTGAGAAGCACTGAATCACTACTAATTATTAAACATCTTGTTTTAAACATTAGGCAATTCATTTGTTTCCCGTTGAAAGTTTATATGTCAAAAGAGCTAATGGGCCCAAAATCTGAAAAAATTAGACTGCATCTAAAAAGTGGAAATAAACCTTGGAAGCTCCTTCTCCTCATTGTTGACGTGCGTCATTGTCAGCCATGACAAGGAACATCCAGATGTGTCAGTGCAGTGAGGAGGCAGTTAGGAAAGGAGCTGTGATGCGTCCTGTAAAAGTTTCTTTAGCATATATGGACCACAGGATGTTCTTTATTAGTCCATAAGGAGCTAAGAACATTCCCACAAACCACTGCAGGGAGACCTGCGCACAAGTGTGAAATGATTCACAGTTTTGCTGCTTGACATTTCATTCAATGAAAATATGAGCATAATCCTCAGTGTATGGAAGTATAAAGCAGGTCATGTCAGTGTTAGAGTCTCTCGGTTATAATATAGGAAATCTATGAACGTCTTATACAGCACTTTTTCAGATGCTCAAAGTTGCTTTACAATTTTGTGCATTAATCATTCACTCCATACCCAGTGGTGGTAAGCTACTATTGCAGCCAAAGCTGCAATCGGCCTCACTCAGTCACTCAGTCACTCACCCACTCACCCACTCACCCACTCACCCACTCACCCACTCACATTCACCCAGGCTTCCCGGTGTTTACAAACGGTCTTCCATCCAAATACCAGCCAGGCCCTTCCTGCTTAGAGCCTGAAATCTGACGGGATCAGGCAGAGCAAAGCCTTCAGCAGCTAAAGACCATTTGTTTACATTTTCAAGTTAACAGAACTTGAGCCCTCTTGGATCATTTGCACCAACTGCTGTGCCGCTAATATTGGTAAAATATTTGACCAGAGTGTGTTATTTCTGTGACAGAGCTGTGTGAGTTGAGGATGAAACTGTTTATTTCTGATCACTTAATGATCCACTAAAAAAATTTCCATTGAGCGTACTTATATCCTCGGAGACTACATCTAATGAAAATAAAAGACAATCAATATTGTGATTTTTGTCCTGATAATACCATTGGTGCTTTTCTCCATATGGTGTGGCAATGCCTGGAGGTTCTTCAGTTCTGGGAGAATGTCTCGAAGATACTCTCAAATATTACTGGAATGGCCATAGCACTCCAAGGGTTATTCTGCTAGATCAGTAGTTCTCAACCTGGGGGAGACAAATTTTGGGGGTCACCAGATCATTTAGATAAAATATACATATTTTCATTAGAAAATAATCTAATGTTTTATTGTAGCATGTGTTTGCTATTGTACCAGAGTGCCATTATTTGTTCGTGGTTTCATGAATTTTATTTCAGCCATTTGTTTTTTTCTTTGTTTTATAAGAATTATGTAGGCTAATGTTCCTATTTCTCACGGCGGGGGGTTCACGAACCTCTTTACCCCCTTTACGTTGTAATGGGGGTCAGGGCTCCAAAAGGTTGAGAACCACTGTGCTAGATGATACCTCAAAACTAAATCTGACAATTAAAAACCGTTGAATAACATTAGCTGGTTTAACAGCTGCCAAAAAGATGGTAGTTTACCGATGGAAGAAAGTGCAACCTCTGATTGTAAGGGAGTGGCTTGTCTCCTATAGAGATATAATTCAGTTGGAGCTTTCTGCCGCTCGAATTCATGGAGCAAAAATGGAAAATACTACTACGGATTAGATACTGCATTTGACTTTCTTTTTTTTCTGCCTGTACACCATTGTACATTGTACATAATTGTATGTATCCTGTTGTGAAGGTTTCTGCATATTGTACATATACTTTATGTATATTTTGCTATTTGCGCAGATGTCTTTTGACGGAGGAAATTAACTTTGTATTTCAAATAATATATCAAAGCACTCGTGGTTGTATATTTTATTATTATTATTTTCTTTCTTTTATTGTCCTTTTTTTTTTTTTACAATTTTTCTTCTATTTAATCTCTCTTTTATTTTCATTTCTATTTGTTCTGTTTTGATCTTTCTTTAAGGAATTGCCTTCAGTGTATCTGTTTTGTGCATCATTTGATGATTCAACTGATATGATGCCCATCTCAAGGGGGATTGGGGAAAAGAAAATGGGGGGGGGGGAGTGTTCTATGCCTGTATACTGATAAAATTGTAAATGCAATAATGGCATCACAGTATTACCTTTCTGTGTAGTTTCATGTCGTGTTGGCACTGGTTCATGTGTGGATACTCCGAGTCAGTGATAATTGTCTGTGGTGTTTATTTAACACATTTGTCGCTGGGTTAGGAAGGTTCGAATTGTCCTGACGTAAAAAGGGAGTAGCTGTTCCTAACTGCAGAGGTACGTCATGGTCGACCTCATGACGTAGACCTCAACGCTTAAGAAACAGGAGGAAAGAGGAACATTGAATCTTTGGCTTCAGGACCAACCATCCCTCGATTACGACAAGCTGTGCCAAAACTGAAACTATGTCTCAATACATTTTGTAAAAAAGATACTCGCTGTTTTATATGGGAGACCCGCTGTGTGACTGGTTTGGCTCTCGGTGTTCCCTGTTCACCTCCAAATGAAGTAAATGAATAATAGAAGTGATCGGTTATGAATAAATGCAGGTATAACCTTTTTGCAGTGAATGTTGGGTTAAATATAATGGTGATTATCTCTAATGTCTCCAGATCATTACTCTGTGAAGGTCAACACTTCAGCACTTGACCTGAGCCCACCTGTTTCCATTGGAGTACCGTGGTGGACTGTAGCTGTGGAGAGATTGAATTTTACAAAACAGCAGTAATGCATGGAATTCACTCCTATCCATCAAACTGAGGGAATGGGATGCTTAACATATGGGTGGAAATGGAGGTCAGTGTGGTCTGCAGTGGAAAAGCTTAGCTACAATGCCACATTCTTTATCACAGGATAGAGGATCATATGGTCTGGTTTCTCCTATCACTGTACAATAGCCCGGATGTATGAGAGTTAACTGTGGGGCAACAGATGCCTGCACATGCGCTGTCGCAAGGAAAGACATGAAATTAAAAAAATATAATCTTTTTTCTACATTATTTATTGTCTTACATGTGTTATTTTACCAGGAACTCAACCCATCTTAATGAGATTCTAGAATTTATTTTTCAGGGGAATCCTTGCCTTAGAGGGGACCCGATTGTACATGTTGTAAGTGACAGAGCTTAAGTGACAACCTGGAGAAAATCAAAGCAGACATGGGGGGAATGAACAAACTCCACACATAAAGGCTGTTACCAACAGAGCTGGTTTAGTCTTGAAATAAGTAGTTCAGAAAAGCAACGGATCAGAAATCCATCTGACCAACCGACCGTTAGTACGCCAGTCTTCAGTCCTATCTGCAGAGGGACTCCCATTCAACACAGACTGGACAACTGATAACTGAAGCTCCAACAAGGACTGAACGTTAGCTTCACAGTTTTCAGCCCTATCTGTAGAGGGACTCCCATCCAACATGGACCGGACAACTGAAGCTCCAACAAGGACTGAGCGTTAGCTTCATAGCTTTCAGCCTTATCTGCAGAGGGACTCCCATCCAACACGGACTGGACAACTGAAGCTCCAACAAGGACTGAACGTTAGCTTCACAGTCTTCAGTACTATCTGCAGAGGGACTCCCATCAGCCCAGGGTCTAGTCTGTCCGTTTAAGGGAGAGGATTTCTCTTTCAATGTGGTTCCTCTTTCCTCCCATCGGTTTTTTTTTTAGTTTTTCTTTTACACAAAGGTCATGGATGCCCAAGGCACCATTCCACCTGCTGCTGACTGTTTATTTGAAGATCACTTTTGTTTATTGTTTCACTGTTTTCATGTTTTGTGCAGCCCTGTGAGGCAACTCCTGTTGTAATCTTGGTCTATAATCCAACTTAATTTGATTTTCAGTCAAACTCAGAACTAATTTGCTGTGAGGCTAGAGTGCTAATCATTGTGCTCTCTCCAACAAGAGGAGTTACAGATTGAAGTTGTACCATGTCGCTGAAAGAACAGGAGTGGGTGATGTTTAGAATGTTCACTCACTGCACACTAAACTTAACAGTATAGACATTACAAAAGTTGTCCTTCTTGATAACGCTAACCTTGTTCACTGCGGTTCCTACGTGAACTCCTCCAGTCTGATTCAAAGCCCTGTTGAGCGTCTGCCGCCTAACGATTACGGGTCCATTCAAGTGGAGGACTCTAAACACCAGCCTCTTGTCAAGGTCGCCCGCATAATTCTGAGAGAGACTGAATCCTCAATAGGAATATGAAATTAATCTGTGCATTTGAGCAGGGCTGGCACTGTTCCCCTCACAAGCTGTTCATCTGTGAGTGAAGATAAAAGGGCCTAAAGACAATGGTTTTAGAGTTTTACACCATGGAGTTGGCTTTCACACTGGAGTGGAGTGTAATTGGGCTCTCCACGGCACTGGGGCTGGAATATACCTGCCCGCACCTTTTTAACATGCAGCGCTACGTTAATATCCTTTTCATTTCTGGGCCGAATGTCCACATTTCCTCGCTCCCAATTACACTACCTAAAGCAAGAGCATATCAAAGGGAGGATATCTGGTAGGAAAAGTTCAGTTTGCTCTCACAAATTACTTTGATTCTGTTTCAAACATTTAACATTTTATGATTTTAACTTGTATAAGGTATAAAGTGCTCTCTCTTTGCCATGCTTGTCAAGAGAATCTACATTTATCCAAATTCGCGATAGGAAATCCAGTGGTTTTGCATAATATCTAATCTATACCTTATCTGTAATAGAACACATCGCTTGCATTATGTGACACTGACCGTATCATTCTCTCATTCCGTTGCACTAAGCCAGATCTAGCAAATGTCGAAAACTTATCAACGGTCAGAATTGGGCCTGGAACACAATGTAAAATACATTATAATTCCATTTTTTTTTTCTTGCCAAAGATACAAAAACCTTATACGTCATCCCATGCTTTCTTGCAGATTTTGTGTTCCAATTTTTACCATTGTCTACTAAGACTGATTAAAATGGAATATGGTCATCTAAAATGCACCAGAATACACTCATTTACATCTGGTCAATTCAAAATGCTCTGGGGGAGGACGTCCACACTCCCCACTAAAGAAAAATATGGACCTCAATACTAAATTCCTGGCTATGGCCCTGCAAGGCCATACCACCTAAGAAACGCTGGTCCTCATCACATCGAGGGATGGGCCTGGTTAGTAACTGGATGGGTGACCATGAGGGAATGCCAGTTAGCCTGGGAAAAAAGGTGTGGCAGTGAATGGTTGTTGGTGCTCACAAAATTGTCAAATTCACTTTGGGTGAATTGTGAAAACCACAACGTAAAAATTATTCCCCTTTTTTCCCTCTTCCCTTCAAGCAGATAAAGGTATTGTCAACCAGATGGAAAGGGATAGAATAGGGACAGAACTTGGAAAAAAATCTTCAAGGCACTAAAAATTGCACTTCTAACCTGCTATCTGCCATCTTAGGGTTAGGTTTAGGGTTAGAGCTAGGGCTAGCAATATCAAATCTCAAAGTGTATTTGCCTTATTTGAAAGCCAAGACCGTCTAGTTTCTAAAAAATATGTGTAATATCTGAGTGAGTGAAACACAACTTACATCACATTTGCCGTTTTTAACCCTAGTCATGATCCTAACCCCTAACCCTAATCCTATGTAACAGGCAGTAATGGGCACAAACATGTTAGTGTGGTTTCATAACAATGTCTATCAATAAAGGTTTTCTCATTTTAGTCATTCAGAGTACCTTGGGATTGTATTAACGTTTGTGTATTGCTTACAGCTAAAATCCATTATCCAATACATTGTATGGGTCTCTTGCGAATGAATAAACTGAGATCTATCTGTATACTGTTCTCGTTTTCACTTCGGGCGTATTTTAATGCCTTTACATGTGCCCAGGCCTTTCAACTCCAGTGTGAAGCAGCCATTTAGGAAGGCGAACAGAAGCATAGATTACACTAACCCTTCATCATCTCTGCAGTGTTCCATAATTGATGGCGATGGTCCGCTTTGCCCAGAAATAACGAGCCAAAAGTGGTTTTTGGTTTGAAAATGAAAGGCGCTGGGTTTGTTCGCGTCAATTGGAGATTTCCAGGTGAGAGCTAAAAGCCAGGCATTTAATGAAAGAAAAAAATGGCAGTGTTAAAAGTCAAACTTACACTTTCTCTGCCCTTCTTCTTGTTCAAACAGAAATAAGAGCCTTGGACACAGCGGGCGCCACCTCCACAAGTGATGCAAGTGCTTTCTTCCTTGTTATCATCCAAGCTACTGTTCCCCCTAGGAGTGTAGACATAATCATTACACAAGACATCCAGTTGAACACTTTACTTAAAGAAATGGATGAACTGGCATAACCCCTCTCTCAATTTAGCTGCATGCTACCTCGGCGTGTCCCATTAGCCTGTACAGCATCATTGGAGTTGTTCAAATCACAATGTCTTCTGTTCTTAGAAATAATAGACTAAGTAACAGTTATGAAGTGTTTGGTGTTGGGAAAAAATGTGTTCATTTGGTGTAGCTTCGGGAACATCATGTAATAAAATAACAATATTAATTTCTTCCTTTGTTCTCCCAGAGTTCTGGTGATCCATCCATCTTCTCCGTATCCGTAGCTGGGCCACAAAAGCACAAAAGTGACATGGAGGAACAGTGGACTTTGCTTCAACCAAGCTCCTCACCCTAAGCATGCCTGTAGCCACATTGCATAAGAAGCCAATTGTCTCTGGGTTTCGTCCTTTCAGTCATGACCCATACTTCATGGCCAAATTAGAAAGAACAAACGTAAATCGACCACCAATTAAATGTTCACCACTACTGGCCGATGCATCACTGCAGACACTGCACTGATTGTTGTATCGGATTGGTGTAATTGAAAACTATTAACATACTTTTGGGGGACAACCCGTCAGGCGAGGACCTCTACTGAACAGCACAGTACGGTATGAGGATGGAAAAGCATCTGAAGGAGTGTATGTGTGGTATATGGTAATTGTGGTAATCACATGACAATCAGATTCAAGATTTTGTATTTGTCAAACCATGTGAATGGTTTGAAATTATGTTTCTCTCATCCTTGATTGTGGAGCGGGGGGAGGGGGAAGGAACTGACCCGTAGATTCAGGAGTCTCCTCCCTTCCTTACAGAGATTAATACAGTATAACTTAACTTAACTTAACTTAAGTTAAGTTAAGAGAGATTAATACAGTATAACTTAACTTAACTTAAGTTACACTGTATTAATCTCTGTAAGGAAATTAGTTCTCTGCATTTGACCCATCCTCAGTGTCACATGGGCCGACCTGTAGGAGCAGCAAGGCTGGTGGTCAGAAACACCTGGCTGGAGGATTAACCTATTGCACCTGTTTTTATAACCTCCAAACTCCACACAGAAAGGCCCCGTCCAGGTGGGAATCGAACCCGGGACCTTCCAGCTGTGAGGTACGAGCACTAACCGCTGCGCCACCGTGTCTTGAAGAGACTGTGTGATGGTCCGAAGGGTCCCTGGCGATTTTGATGGCTTTGCGGGTGAGACGGGTCGAGCACATCTCCTTAATAGAGGGGAGAGGGGCTCCGCAGATCTTCTCTGCTGCTCTCACGATGCGCTGGAGGCTCCTTCGGCAAGAGGCAGTGCTGGCGCCGTGCCACACAGTGATGGAGCTGGTCAAGATGCTCTCTACAGTCCCTCTGTAGAAGTTGGACATAACAGAGGCTGGGACTCTGGCTTTTCTCAACTTGCAGAGAAAGAAGAGACGCTTTACTTTTCTTGACCAGTGATGTAGTGCGCATGGTCCAGGTTTCAGTGTGATGGTTCTGGAGGACTTAGTTGCCACCAACACGTACAGCCTGTGGTCTCCCCGTCAGAAAGTCCAGCAGCCAGTTGCACAGTGATGTGTTAATCCCCAGGTGGAGCAGTTTGTGTATTAGCTGCTGTGGGATTATAGTGTTGAATGCTGAGCTAAACTTTAAAAACAGCATTCTAACGTCCTTTGTTTCGAGGTTGAGTGAGGGCTGTATGAAGCGCAGTGGAGAGGGCATCTCCAGTTGAGCGATTGCACCGATAAGCAAACTGGTATGGGTTGAGGGTGGGAGGGAGAACAGACTTGATGTGGTCATGACGAGCCGCTCGAAGCACTTCATAAGAATTGGGGTGAGTGCTACTGGGCGGTAGTCGTTAAAGCAGGAGGGTGGTGACTTCTTTGGCACCGGAATGATGGTTGTTGCATAGAGGCATGTTGGGATCCAAGCCTGCTGCAGAGATGTGTTAAAAATGTCTGTGAAGACTTCAGTGAGTTCATCAGCACAACCTTTCAGCACACGACCAGGTATTTTGTCTGGACCCACTGCTTTGCGTGCGTTGATCTTCAGCACTTGGTCTTCTGGAGGGGGTGTTGACTTTTGGGCCGGGGTTCTGTTGAGTGCCTGGAAGCGAGCAAAGAATTCATTCAATGCGTTTAACAGAGCACTCATAGAAACAGGAGACTCGCCTCATACTCTATTTCAATACGATTAATGAAACCTTAACTCCAATCAAGTTCAAAGAATTAATAGGGAACATTGTCTGTATTTTATTGGAAATATGGAGTAAATAGCGTTGAAAAATAGCTATTTTTCTTGTCTCATGTGAAGGGCTGTGTGACCATGTGAAAGGCGCTATATAAATAAAGCTCTTCCTCTTCTTCCTCTTTTGTTACTATGTCACAGAATGTACAGAAAGTGCACCAAATAATGTACCCACATATAGACTCAGTTTAACCTTCGATAAAAGTAGTAATTCTCCATACCTCATGAGTGCAGATGTGAAGTTGGGGTGTTGAAAGGTGAAGATAATGAGAGTGAATAGGAGCAGACTTCAGGAGGTCCATGCTGTGAGGAAGGGCACTGAGTTTTAAATAAGATCTGCCTCAAAGGACCAGAAGAGATTTACAAACTGGAAGATTTGATCTTGCTTGGGTTCTCACTGCCTTTTTCAATGTTTATTACTATAGTTTTGCATTTTTGGGGGTCAAAACACTAGCAAGCATCATGGAAACACTTGATTGGTTCCTTAACCTTAACCAGTGTTAGCTATCCGCACTTAGCCCCTGCCACACTCACCTTTATGTCGACAAATCATAGGAGTTGAGGAATCGAGATCGAGCTCAGTTACCTAAGAGGAGAAGAAAATGGATGGAAATCAAGGGAACAGGACACAGAATCTAAGAATCACAGTTCAGACTAAATTTGCTGTTTTGTTTTGTGTGTGTGCATCTAAAAAAATAATCATAAATGGGAGTAACATTCATTTTGCCAAGTCCCCGCCCCCTCTGGGAAAAAACAAAGGGCAATTTTGTATGGCAGCAGATATAAGATCTTTTCTCGTTCTGGAGATATAATATTCCAATAACCCGAACCACAGGAAAATGGCCATTCATTCTATGAAGAATGTACCATGGCATGAGTACAGCGACAGTGGGTCAGATCAGCGTTGCTTACCATCATAGAGTGTGGAGTGGATGAATAATGCAATGTAAAGAGTCTTTGAGTGTCCAGAAAAGTATTACGTAAAACCGACTCATCATAGCTAGAGTGCACATGACTAATGTTGAGCACTTACGCACAGGGAACAATTTACGATTTAAAAGACTTGAAATAAACAGAATTGTTACATTACCCAATCTAATCGAACAGTTCCTTGGGTGTTTTCAAAGACTCATAAAACCTTTAAATTTAAATTGCAAGCTTCAAAATAGGCAAAAACACAAGGAAAAGCCGCAATTTCCAGGTCATTGTGTAACTGCCTGCTGCTCAATGCTTACTGAAAATAACATTTCTGACAATGCAAATTGAAGACGCTACAACATTTTTTGTTCCGCATGCTCTGCATTTATGACACATTCACGGCTACTCTAAGAAAAGGCTTTATTAAAAACCATATCTACTTTTGCTCTCCTAAAAAAAGATGCTGTATCATTAAATGTTCACACCTTGACATATTATGGCCGGTTAATTTTTCTTCTGTTTGCATTCCAGCGGCCTGTGGTCAAATTTAATGCCAAAGAATCGCAGTATAGACTTGGCTGCCTCTCAATTATTTTCTAACGCCTGGGGGCAAAAACACCTATTCTGGTTGTAAGCGCTTCCCTCCTCTCAGTCTTTGGCCAGACATGCATGGTGTATGTGAGAGCAAATCATTTTCTTTTCCTTCTTCGCCAGCTGAAGGTGCAGTTGGAGCAATTGGATCCTTTTACTGACTGGCTATCAGGTCCGATGCTAGGCCTATGGGGCTGAGGACGATTGAGTTTGAAACATGATAATGGACTTCCGAGGGATAGCCAATACATTTCTAAAGAAGAAAGGTGCACAAATTGTCCCGCTCACACTTGGAGTCACCCACAGGGAACCAAAGGCTCGACTGTGACCTGTCAGCTGGAGCAGGGCAGGGCAATTTAAGCGATGGATACATGGTAATGAAATAGACTTAGAGGGGTGCAGCAGTGATTACCAGTGAACTAAATGTAGAATATTTTAAGACAGGATAAAACGTGCCCGTTGTAAATTCAAACACAATAGGAACGTTCAATTAGATGCCAAAGCAAAATGTAAGCATAAATAAAGTACACACAAATAACTTTTTTATCATAAGTTACCAATTTCTCATAGCGCAAGTCCTATTCATTCTCTCCATATTTGGTGGTGGTAAGTTTCTTATAGGACGACCCAGTCTGCCATCTTAACCACTGTTACCTATAGTTGATCACTTAAGCCTGTCGCTTCATTCAAACAGTCAACGCACGACCAGCCTGCAAGAAATGTACTGACCATGGGTTCCATGCAGGCTTCGCATGAAGGTTGTAAGAAATGCACACGACCTGTACGTTGTGTGTACCAACGGTGTGCGTTTGTCGCAGAGATTAGCTGCTAGACTGAAACAATACGACACACTCTTGATCTGCTGGCCACTGTCCTGGTCTTCATTCTCTTTCTCTCTCCTCCCTCTCTGACACCTGTTCTCTCTTCGCTTTCCCTCTTCCCCTAAGCATATTGCAAAAACTTTGTACAAACGGCCACAGGCATCTCTGAAGCTTTATATATCGGAGTTTTCATGCGATTAAGGCACTCCCGCCGAATAGGAAACACAAAATGGACTTATGCGACATGTATGGAGAACGTACGAGATATCTGAACATGCGTTGGCTGCACTAATGGTGTGCTTGTGGCACACAACACATATACGAAGTACGACATACGGAAAAGTGTTGTACAAAACATACAGAAAGACATACACTGGCCGTACAGACAACGCATGAAGACGTACAACGTACGCAAATTTGTCTTGCAACCTGATAAAAACGTAAGCGCCTGTAGAGTTTGTTTGACATGACAAAGACCGGCAGCCGTTGGAGCCCAAGATTATTTTGATTGCTAAAAGAAAAAAAAAAAACAGAATTCAACATGGACCTCTCCATCATTGTATGAAGTTAATTTCCCTTTAATTTTAATATAAATGAACTTCGCCACAATTGTTCCAATTTGTTAATGTAAATATTACCAATACCTGAAAAGCCTTGTAATACAAATTGATCAAAAAGAGAAGAATCATAAGTAGTGTTGATTGAAAACATTTGCCACACCATCAGCAGCTTTATTTCTACCAATGAAATCTATGTAATCAGTCAGGCAGCAGGCAGGATACTATGGAAACATGTTGCTATAATAAACATGATGAGGTCGGTGTCACATCAGTTTAAAAGTAATAGATTGACCATTTAGCTGTAACACTGAAAACAAATAAAGAAAATCTTTAGAAGTTATTTAGTTTAGTTTAGCACATACTATATTAATAAAAAATAATACAGTGTAATAACAGTGCTTTATGTACAGACAATATATTAAAGGTTTAAAAACTGTTAAATTAATATGGAACTGACATTATCAGTCTTCTATTGTTATTAGCACATATAAATATCTGGTTGGACTTTTGCGATGTCAAACAACATTAAAAAAAAACGCCCTCTTTTAAAGCAAAGAAGCCACAGTCTGTTGCACGAGTCCATCCATGTTGAAGGACACTCTCTTCCCTCACATGAATCAAGCCCTTAATGTCCAAATGCTTGATATAACCAGTCTCTTTTCTCAGTTCGACGATTGTTACAAAGCCACCAGAATGTGTAAACAGGGCAGTAGGAGCATCCAGATGGCCCACTTTAGTGCTGGACTCCTGGATGTGCTCTTCCTGTCGAGGTCTTTGGCAGACGGAGAATGGTGATGATGGCCGTGATGATGGTTGTGATCACTGGACACATCTGGACTCGCTGAGGAGAGAGAGAGAGAGAGAGAGAGAGAGAGAGAGAGAGACAGAGAGAGAGAGGCAAGGTTATTAACATTCAGAAACACATCCTGTACTTCTGATGAGATCACACAGAAGAGGAGAGACAGCTGTCAGGCATACAAGGACACGGCAGGGAGTGAGAAGTGTAGTCGATTAGATCAGTAAAAGACACTGAAATTACTAAAGGCACCTGTCAAGAATAATTACCAGATGACTGAAATTTAAACCAAAAAATACACGCTGCAGGTCAAACTGAATTTTTGTGTTTTCCTTTTCAGTCATGTCGTGCGACAGTACAGTAAGACTATATGGCCAATGGGTTTAAATCGGCTCAAATCAGCAGCTTTCTGATTCCTTGGCTTCAATCGTTGCTACTGCTATGGCACTGCTTTGCTTTTTTTTTTTTTTCACTTGTGCCTATTTTCATGAATGATGCATTTGTATTTGCTCTTGACTAAGTGACTATATTGAAAGCCAAATGAAAATACAGTGTTTATAATTATTCGTAAGATGATCTTGTCTGTTGTGCAAAATGTTTTTGGCAACACTTCATTCCCAATGTCATGTTTTATTAATAATTGCAGTTTGACAGTTGCTGATTACTCACAGGATAATTGTGACGGATTGTTCAAATTTGTGAGTTCTTTATTCTCCAAAAAAAAGGATCGGGGTCTATCCCAGCCCCAGCAACTGTGCTATACTAAGAGCAGATAGCAAGAAAGTAGGGGTGTAAAGTTTATCTTATGGTTTGGTTTGGTTCATGGTGAGTACCCACTGTTAGGCTAAAACGTACAACGTCACATTAATACATGGCTCATCTTCATCTCTGGTCACACACGTAAATTTAAGACCATGAGCACCTGGAGGAAACCTGGCAGCCCGGTGATCAAACCTGGGACATGCTTGCTATAGGGCATGAGCACTAACCAATGTACCATCCTGCCACATATCTCTCTCCAATAGCTGTCTTTTGCTCCAAATTGCTGGTATCTTTCATGTAAAAGGTATAAACAAACAACCTTTTGTTTTCCTCTTAACCTTCACGTCTGAAAACCCATATTTTCTGGACTCGAGCAGCACTTCTTTCCCACACCTTTGAAATTGCAGCTAAACTGAAACTGTTATCAGTGACTACGACTGCACCGGCCGCTCTGTCAACATCCATTGTGCTTTTTACTCCAATCCAGGCGACCTGAGGAAATAACCTCCACACACCCCTGAGAGTGAAGACAGTGTCCTCTTTAGCCCTATATTAAAGTTACCTCAGGACACTCCTGCCCCACAGAGTCTGGAGCAGCTTGAGACCGGTGGTTCTCAATATGACACCCAAAAAAGAATATTGATCCCACACCATAAAACTCTTTGCAGTTTTCGGATATAAATAATGTAAAATATTGTATTTTCCCACATACAGTGTAGAGAAAAAGTAAGTACACCGTGTGGAATTTCTCACATTTCTGCCTAAAGTGGTCACTAAATGTGGTCTGATCTTCAAGAAAATCATAAGAATATATAAAATATAATACCACCCAAACATTTACATTTTTCTAGTGATGATAGCATGTTGTCCAGGCCCTGAGGCAACAAAGTACCCCCACACGATGATTCTCCTGCTCCAGACTTCACAGTGGGGATAGGGATTTGATGTTGGTGTGCTGTTCCATTTTTCCACCACACATGACGTTGTCTGTTCCTCCCAAACTGTTCAACTTTGGGTCCAACAGTCAACTGAATATTTTTCCAGTAATGCAGTGGAGCATCCAAGAGCTCTTTCACAAACCAAAGTTGAACAGTTTGGGAGGAACACACAACGTCAAGTGTGGAGGAAAAATTGAACAGCACATCAACATCAAAACCCTATGCTCACTGTAAAGAATGGAACAGGAGAATCATGGTGTGGGGCTGTTCACAAGTTTATCAAGACATTTTGCAGAAAAACCTGGGACATTCACAACATGCATGGAATAAGTAAGTGAAACCCTGTATTAAATGGCTGGCTGATCCTTCTTTTGCAGCAATAACTGCTTTTCTGTAGTTGCAGATCAGACATTCACAATGATGATTTCTCTTTATAAAACTGCTGTAGTTCAGAGAGATTCATTGGGTGCACTTACTTATTTCATGCACTCCTGTGAATGTTAACATGCTATGGAAAATAAAAATATGATCAAATGTAAATGGTTGGGTGGTGTTAGTTAAAGCAGACACTGTTTAATCATTCTTATGATTTTGACGAAGATCAGACCACATTTAGTGACCAATTTAGGCAGAAATGTGAGAAATTTCACACGATGTACTCACTTTTGTACTCACCACTGTAGTATGGTTGGCTTAAAGAATGAATTGGATATGGTCAACATAACTCACCACAATTTATTCATTTATTTATTAATTTGAATTTGAATTATTTTTTCAGTTCATACATTTCTAAGAAAGGCTCAAGATAAGATAAGATAAGATAGGACTTTATTGATTCTGCCTGTACCATCGACTCACCACTCTACCACCATAAAATAAATAGTAGTGTAAAAAATGACAAAAAATAATAATAATAATCTATAGATTCCTCTTTTGAAGCTACAGAGAAAAGTGCAACCAGAAAATAGTCTATTGATGTTGAGCTGAGAAGACCCCAGGACATCTATTGAAGACTTGCAGCTCACATAAGCGTCGAGGCAGGGCACTGAACTTTACCACTTCAATAGATCGCTTTCGCACAAATACCAAGGTTTCGAAGGGTTACATCCAGCAGACAGAACACTAAAAGCGTCTTTTGATGAATAAATGCTACATTCCTTACGCCATTTCTTTTCCATAATGACGCACAGTCCCGGTCAATGCTATCTCTGAGGTTAAATTCCATTTTGAACAACAAAAGGCATAGACCTTCACTGGACGCAGCAAAGGAAAAAGTATGACACCTATAGTATGCACGACTCTTTCGCAAGAATAGGCTTTAATGGGTTTCAAAGATTTGTTCCTTTACCATCCCCTTTGTGTGAAATAAACTCTTTTTAATGGAAGAAAAACCATTGCCAGGCTGCCATCATAACTTATCTTTATAATGGCTATTTGTGTGAATATTAAAATAAGTATGTCATTAAATTGGTTGAGCTCGTCTTCACCACATGTACAAATCATCATTTTGCAGAAACCATAACTTTATTCAAGTAAGCAACACTAATTCCATATTCATCGAGTTTGTAAAGTGGCAGGTCATGTTGAGGTCTGTGTCCAAACTTCTTTAAGCTGTGACTGGCAGGTGCTTTGGTCTGAAGCGTTTCCCCTGAGGAGGAAATAAGTCCATTTATCCAGAAAAACGTTTGTATTGACAAACTGTTCCTTCACATGTCGTCCGGGTCAAAAAGAGGGAAGAGTGAACAAACACCAAAAAGCAGGGAGACTAATTACAGAGACAAAAAGCTTCAAACATCTAAATGGCCTCAATCTCTTTCACGTTTTTCCACCTACATTAGGCACTCAAATCATTATATTACAAATCATCTACAGACACAGATTAAAACTAATATACAGCCTTTGCTCTGCCCGATCCTGTCAGACCTCAGAAGCTAAGCAGGGAAGGGCCTGGCAGTGCTTGGATGGGAGACTGTTTGGCGAACAACAGGAAGCCTGGGTGAATGTAATGAGTGTTGCCGTGGTCTGAGACTGGTAGCTTCCCTTCTGTCAGTCTACCCCAGGGCAGCTGTGGCTTCAACAATAGCTTACCCCCACTACTTATTATTATTATTACTACATGGAGGTGAAAAGGTTAAAAAGCATTACAGATAATCAAAACTAAAATTTAAGTAATTTATAATGAGCTGTTCATTCCTGCTGCTTAAAATAAATGTCCCTTTTTTGGACTTGATTTGTCATAAGTGATTTGTTTTAGTGGCAGCAGCAGTTGCCGTGACTGTAAGTGTTAATTTTCAAAAGTGTTTAAAGTGTGTGCCATTTCACAGTTGACACATCTTAGTTTCGTTCATAGAATAAAAATGTTAGGTATAATTGTTTCTGTATGCGAGAGCTTTGTGGATTAATAGAAATGGCATGTCCTCTTGAACAAAGAGATTTTTCAGTTCAAGGTTCGTGCAACATCATGTCTTTTAGTTCTTTTACTTTGGTTTGGCTTGTATTGAACATAGATCAATCTTTTTGGTAACCATTTTATAACAAGGAATGCTAACAACTTAATAATCAATACAAAGCTAACTAT
This sequence comes from Gobius niger, assembly GCF_951799975.1. Classification (NCBI taxonomy): domain Eukaryota; kingdom Metazoa; phylum Chordata; class Actinopteri; order Gobiiformes; family Gobiidae; genus Gobius; species Gobius niger. The sequence goes on along the minus strand of NC_136855.1, from coordinate 17,426,555 downwards.
GAACTAAAAATGAATCAATGTTTGCAAGCAAGACTTTAAGTTGCATGTCATTTATAAACCTTAAATCAACAGTTTCGATATTTGTGAAGGATTTTAGGTAATATTTAAGTAAAGTATCGACAAACTATAAAAGCCATAGCCAACGTCAAATACCTCACCCATTTGGAAACACAGGGTAATCATGAACAAACAAAAATCTAATAATGATCTCTTTTCTTCTCTTTCTTTTAATGACATGTATAGTTAGTCCATTTGTTGTGTTTGCTTATGAGTATGCCGTAGTGTTGCACTTTTTTTTGCACCTGTCGGTCTGACTCAGTCTGGCAATACTCAACTTAGATGTTAGAGGCCAGAGTAAATTTGTATGTAAAAATCCAAGCTTTTGTGGAGGAGGTGTGTATAAATTGACTTGAGAGCTATGCAAAAGCCTTGTGTGTCACTAAACCTTGGGTCAAGACGCTTGAAAAGGAGTGGCGCGAGAAGAGAGACGTACTGTAGGTCTGAGAGAGAGGCTTAGAGCTGAAGTGAAATCAATACGAGCTGATTCCTGAGGACTTGGAGTGGCCATGATCGATAACACACTAACTGCTGAAGGAAAGAGCCCGGCGCGCTGTTCCCATTGTGTCAACATGAAGGCGGGACACACCTCTGCGGCTCCTGTCAGAGGTGGGACTGCACAGGGGGCTCGGGGAGGTCCGGTATAAACAGGATCGGACGAACCTGGACACCGCAGCCAAAACTCATTTCATTAAGGCACTTTCATGGCCCCGGGCAGGTATCGGAAATCCAGGACTTATTCAGACTTGGAGATGACTTCACTCAAAAAGTAGACTTTGTTGGAAAAGTTTGAGTCCGAGTAGAGAATACCAGGAGAATACCAACAGTGGTAACATTTTGTGATGGCCTGTTGATTTGGATAGTTAACAGCAAAATGCACTATATGTTTAAGATTTATATGTCGTTCTGTTCTATTTGTGTAACATAGTTTAATCTAAGTGGAACTGTCCGGCTAAAAGCGAAGCAGGTAGATACATAACTCCTCTGATCCCTAAAGGTAGAAAGAACAGAAATAATAGCAGCATGAGGCTGATCCGTCTCGCACTCTCACCTTACTGCACTTTTGTTTCTCGGCCTTAAATGCTCTCCAAGTACAGTAAGTGAATCAGCTTTTCAGCCAGAGGGATTATAGCAGCATTATATTTTTAAAAAGATGAATAAAAGTGCTACAGTTTACAAATCCCTCTTTTATTAATGCCTCTGTGCAGTTTTGTCAGAGTTAAGAAGTTCGATAAATACTCAAAGGACGTGAGCAAGCAAACACACAGTAATTAGGATTCAGAACTCACACCGGACTGGATGACAGTGCGGACCGGAGTTGAAAGTTTTCACATAATACCGGGGATCGACCGGGTGCAATGACAAGCTGTAATCTGCCCGGCACTGTTTAATTGTTCAAGCCTTACACTTTGGTCGAACTTCCAACACACATTAAAATAATGCAGGCAAAGAACCAGGTTGTAAAGGAACCGGCCACTGTTTTTCCATTCTGAAATATGTTCTTACCTGAGCTTAGACAGGTTGATGCGTGACTGTTTGGTCTTCACGTGTGCGTTCAGTCACGCAAAAAGACCAAAGATGTTGTTAGCCTTTAGCCTCTCCTCCTCTCCTCTATGGTGCCAAACGGGGTTGAAGTTACACGTTTCTCCTATTTAAATACAGTTGCGTGAGTAGTCGATTTTCTAAGTGGATAAAATGAGGGTACTACATTGTAAGGCGTATAGAATTCTCTGCGCGGAAGCTGAAGCGCTCCTAAGGTGTTATTACGCCTTACAATATAGTACCCCTTTTTATACGCTTAGAAAATCTACATATTCAATTTTGTGTAACTGTACTTGGATCGTGTAACTACTCACGTTACCGTATTTAAATAGGGAAACCGTGGAAGAGCTTGGTCTAACTTCACCAGCGTTTGGCACCATAGAGGAGAGGAGGAGAGGCTAAACGCTCACAACATCTCACACGGTCTTTTTGCGTGACTGAGCGCACGCGTAAAGACCAGACAGTTACGCATCAACTCGTCTAAGCTCAGGTAAGAACATATCTCAGTATGGAAAAACAGTGGCGTGTTCCTTTAATACCTTACATTTGCTCAGTATACCTCCATCTTTGAGTATTCAATATTTCATCAAAGGCTTCAAATAAAATATCAATACGGTCAGAGGTGGAGCGACCCTTGACAGCGCCAACCTGAGCCGCGGAGAAGTCGGACAAATACAAAAGGAATGTGGTGTGAACGGGTGCTGAGGTTATGCAGTTCGAAAGGTGTATTGAGGTGCATTCCTTTTTGAATACGAGTGTTTCTGCTGCTGGTGACTTGAGGTGCTCTGCTCTCTACGCTGACCTTCAGATCAATCAAACCGCGTGAGTGGGTGTTCAAAATACGGCCACAATTACTCTCATCCAAGGGCATAGCAAAAATTTTGCCAGGGTGATGAAGATAAAGGTCACCCTATTATGCTTAAGATTAAAAAATGTGCCTGTAACTTTGTAGAAGGATAGATGTTGAGATGAGATATATGAGGAATATGAGGAAATCATAACACATGAATTGAACACACGATTGAATCCACAGACATGTTTTTTTTCCAGGACGTACAATTATTCTTCCTGAGTAAACGACAGACAAGAACTCTTCATTAAACGTGCAGGTTCGAGAGGGGGAGACTGCTGCTGGTGAGGCACGAACTGAATCACTGTCAGTGCGAACAATGGGATTAGAGATGCAGGAGTTTCCAAAACAAAAGCACCGGAGAAATCTTTAATAATATTTGTCATTCAATGCGGTGAATCGGAGGCAGAAATAAACCATTCCAAACACGCCCACACACATCATTTTTTATCACAGCGCCGTAAAAAACAAAACAAAAAAACCCGCTTCGACACGCGTTGGCCACACAGCCGCGCGCGTGCCCCTGCATCTAAACTCACATTTTAATCAGCGGGGCCGGAGCTAACAAAGCAGATGCAACATGACGCCGTTCTTAAATAAAGGCGGCATTTTGAACGCATATTTTCCCTTCCGCACTCGTCTTGTTTACACTTGGAGCTAAATCAAGAGAAATCACCTGAGACCTCTCGGAGAGAAAGCTGAGAGCTCCCATTCACAAATACAATTGAAAAGCGCTCCGCATCCCCCATTCAATTAGAGCCGGAGAAAACGGAATAAATCAACTCTTTATCTTAACATAATGTATGAGTTTAACATGGCTGTGTTTATGCGTTTCACTCTGTGTAATTAGTGAGTCAAATGAATACCAGATTCATGATAATTGACGCAGACGGTCTTTATTTTCCCACTGATGACGAAAGAAAGATGTGTTAGACATTTTAATTGCCAAAACATGAGCAATAAAACAGGGAATATTGTTTTTAAATTATTATCGTCACATAAAGCACTAGTTCCAAATAATGACATTAAGTTTCAAACTGACACAGTGGTTCATAAATTTTGTCTTTTGGGATTTACTTTATTGAGTGCAATAATCCATAACACTGTTTTATGGCTACACTTTGGGTAAAGTTGCGCTTTCTAACAATTTTCCTAACAGGATTGTTACTTTTACATCATCTTTGCTCAGTGAAGCACTTTGAATTGCTTTGTGTGCTCATATGGATACACTTTGCTATGCATTGCTTAGTTCACGATTGAGACAAGGGCTTTATAATTAGACTGACAGATCACCAAGTTCTTTTCACACAAATGTCTGCTTCTCCAATATACTCAAAGACAAAGCAAATGTTACCACAGTAGACGGGAAACAAAGTCAGGTAAAGGATCTCTAACTGACATTTAGATTAACATTATATTACGAACAATTTACAATCGACTGTGAAATTCGTGCTCTACAGGCAGAACTTATCATTTGGTTGCAAAATCTAAGTTTGGCACAGGTTCACAGATTTATTATTCACCACTGCATGTATTTGACCCAATCCTAACGTTATACTGAATTACTTTAGTGGCTACTGAAGCCAAAGGACATCGGGCTGCTGAACAAAAGCTAAACAGAAACACTGGCAAAATAATCAACCATTTATTGTCAAGTGTATGAACTATTTTCACATCACTCAAAAAATGTAGTTCAGGTCAAAAATCAACGTAGATTCAAAACACACAGATGTTTTATGCATGTTTTTTGCTCATGTATGTCCTTCTTTCAGTCCTGTGGTGGTTGAAGTTGGATTACCTTACCTAAAATCTGACCTTCAGAAAAAAAATATATTTTTTTTTTCCAGGATAATGAAATATATTACTGCTCCCATGTCACCTTGAGCCAAGATGTTTGTTATTGCACATTGGATTGATACATGTAAGTGGAAGTTATTAGTCCCAAGGTGAATGTTTTGAAAAGCCGTCATGAAAAGCTGGACCACATAATGAAGCAGAAAGCATTATTGAGAGACTGAGAGATGATTTTGGGGCAGAGCAGGACTGTGGAGGAAATACTTCCTCCTCTGACATTTACGACAAAGCAATCAGAATCGGGTCCAGGTTGGTAAACATAAACATGCTGTTTACTCTGGGCTGGTTTCATCACATGACGCTCGGAGCAAAGACGAGCAAACAGACCGCCGTTACAAGCCAGCAACAAATCAAAATGCATCCGCCTGCATTATCTTCGACACCTATATTAGACACCTATATATAGACACCTATACTTTTAACATGGAATTGTAGATACGTTGAGTGAAGAACAGATAAATAGGGAGGCTTGCAATAAGAACATAAAAATATTTGGTGGCACTTTACTGTCTGTATATGGCACAGTAAGAGCATGATAATCGGGTGAAATTAGTCACACTCATAATTTATTTAAAGATAATATGATTAATTCTAACCCCCGCACTAAATCAATCTAAAGACAAATTACCAGGAGACAGTACTTTCCTGGAAGTCATTAGGAAACATTGTGGAAAAATGCATTGTACCTCGTTATCTCTGTAGAAATCCTACTATTTCCATTTCATTATACTGTAACTGTGCTGTAAAGGAAAGCAGAACTATTGCCGAGTTTATTGCCAAGTTCTGTCTGGCCAGGACAATAGTGTTCCTGCTTTTTTTTATTCAATGATTTAAAAAAGACAGACAATAAGATAAAGTCCAACACTGTGAAGCCGATGTGAGACAATAAGCAAACAACCACATTACGAGGCTGTTTTGCTGTGACTGTACCCCTGCAGAGACGAGCCAAACAACATAATGCAGCAAACCATCCGAATTTATCAATAATAAAACCAATGCAGTGGTGTATGAGCAAACACGTTTTTACTATATTGTGCGATACTGTAAATATTGTGGAACGTAGTCTATTGCCAGATATGATTCCTCGCACGGTCTATAGTTCAATATTATACATGTCATTTTTGAAATACTATGTTTATGTAACTGCATCACGGGAAGCACACGTATGTACCATTCCCTCCCAGTAGCTTGAGCAAAAGATACTAAATGTCGGCCGTGACCCTTAATGAAGCCTGCATCCATCCTGTTTGTGCAATTTTTAGAGCCAGCCACGATCAATGAAATGTAATTTAAGTCCAGGGCATTATTCTAAAACAGAGCGGCTTGTACATCTTTCAGAGCGCAGCCAGCTCAGCGATTAAGTGGCCTGGGCTTATCCTGCACATGCAACACCACCAACCAAACCAGAAGAAATTATGATGAAACTAAGTTGATTTATGAGATAAAAGTATGTTATTAAAATGTTAATAATTTGTATTTATATGTAAATGCAGCAAAGTCCAATCAAGTGTTCTGTGTTGCTTTCAATTGGAGGAGGTTTAGTCAGCAACTAACAATGTTTTATCAGAAGGTTGCAATTTTGAAACATGTTCAGTATCCTCTATTCTACAGTGAGTATCTGTATCATCTGTTAACAAGCACACTAGTATTATTCCAACCTGCTGCTAAAAGATCAGTGACTGCTGATGAAGCCTCTTTAAGGTTACCCGTAGAAATATGTACAAACTATTTTCAAACATTACAAACAACAATAATAAAACAACTAAAGTAAAAACAATACCATACACCTTTTTAAATCACAGAACTCTACCAAATGGTTGAGCAAGGATGGCAAAAGGACCAAACTGCTCGAAACCAGTCCAAACCTGTTGTAAACCAGTCCGAACCCCCACTTGCACTCTCAAACCCTCCTTGACCCTGGCCTATTGCACATGTTTGTTGTGGTGGGGAAACCTATGCAGACACGGGGAGAACATGCAAACTCCACACAGAAAGGCCCCGGGTTTGAACCTGGGACCTTCTAGCTGTGAAGTACGAGCGCTAACCGTTGTGCCAGAAAAAAAAAAAGTGTGTCAGAAAACGACACAAGTGGTCGTTGGTCTTATCCCTGACTTACGACCATATAAGACGTTTACTAAAACAGCGCCCCCAAGCTCCCATTGAGGGTTTGTACATTACATTCGGAAATTCAGAAACAACTTTATTTTACGTAGTGTTTTGACCACTTGCAATGACGATTCCAAAACTCAAAGCAAAGAAATAAATCACAAGCTTGCAAAATTAGCCCCACATGCAATAAGTAAAGTCCCAGATCTTCAGCCCTGCCACACCTGTGGAGGAACTGAACGTCTAGCTGTGCCAAAGGCTCTCCAAGCGCGCTCTGCGCTATTACGCATCACACCTCGCCAGCCGCAGCAGCAGCTACCATTCACCACTCTCAGAATTTATTATATTACCACCTTACACCTATTACACCAAAGCACAACTTATTATTGATGTCTTCGTGAGTCCTTCTTCTCCTCCATGCGCGCCACTGCCAACTCCATTTCTCTCCTTTGGCACCACGTTCTCCAGAGGAACTCAGAAAGAAACGCAGGACTTTGTGGAGAACAGCAGCGGAGCCGAGGCCCGACTTTGCCAGGGTGACGAGAGGTGTTTCCCCGCATCATACGCACTAGAACCCGGCGCGGATCCGAGGCTCGCCGCGGTTACCGGACAACCGGCCATACACGGGTGACACGGAGTCTGACAACACGAGGACGTTTGAGGACAGCGATGGAAGTGACAGGAGAGCTTATGGAGTTGGCAGTGACGCATTTGGAGGAGGAGAAGGACTCACGAAGACATCAGTGGTAAGTTGTGCTTTAGTGTCGCTGTTGTTGTGAGTAAAATGGCGATAACCTAGCCTACACATATAATATAATATAATAAATTATGAGAGTGGTGAATGGTAGCCGCTGCTGCGGTTGGGGAGGTGTGATGCGTAATAGCGCAGAGCGTGCTTGGAGAGCCTTTGGCACAGCTGGACGTTCAGTTCCTCCACAGTTGTGGCATGGCTGAAGATCTGGGACTACTTTCCTTATTGCACGTGGGGCTAATTTTGCAAGTTTGTGATTTATTTCTTTGCGTTTGAGTTTTAGAATCGTCATCGCAAGTGGTCAAAACACTACGTAAAATAAAGTTGTTTCTGAATCGGGTTAAATGTAATGTACAGGACTTGTTGGCCAACCAGGTCTAAACACAGTCTAAACCAGGTCTAAAGTAAACCGGTCACATAATCTTTCTTTCTTTCTTTCTTTCTTTCTTTCTTTCTTTCTTTCTTTCTTTCTTTCTTTCTTTCTTTCTTTCTTTCTTTCTTTCTTTCTTTCTTTCTTTCTTTCTTTCTTTCTTTCTTTCTTTCTTTCTTTCTTTCAGAAGTGACAATTAAAATATATACATAAATGAATATATATATTCTATTATAGAAAACGCTATCTCAATGGCCGCCGCCTGGGCGCCGCCATGTTTATTTCCCATACCGACTTTGAAGCTAAGCAGGAAAGTGCCTGGTTAGAACTGGGATGGGAGACCGTTCCTCCGATGCTAAGCAGGGAAAGGCCTGGTTAGGACTGGGATGGGAGACCGTTTGGGAACACCAGGAAGCCTGGCGACAGTACTGAGTGTGTGCGTGGTTGGTGTTATTACATCCGCGGCCGGCCCCCACGTGACGAGTCCCACCGCTCGCGGGCATTGACCACGGGTCCATATGGACCGCGGTGCTGCTGTCCGAGGACAACCCGCTGTCACAAAAACCCGAGTGCACGAGATCTGACTGCCGTGCGTGTGCGCGCGTACAAACAGGGCGATGTGTGTGTGCGTGTGTGTGTGTATGTATGTGTGCGCGTGCGCATCCAACAGGGCCATGTGTGCGTGCGTGTGCGTGTGCGTATGTGTGTGCGTGTGCGTGCGTGCCCAAAACCTCAAACACGAGCCTCTAATCACACGCGCTGCTCCGACTGATTTATCCTCCGTGTGAGTAAAAGCGAAAATGACACTACAACTTAACGACCGCATGGCCTGCACTGCGAAGTTTTTTTTCTTTTTATCTTTTTTTTTACTTTGCTGCTGTACCTTTTGTTTTCTATTTTGCTTTCACGTATTGAGCCCAGAGGTACATTTTATTCTAAAGCAGCTTGGAAAGCATTGCCAATTTTATTGTCAGGTTATAAATACTGTCTAACAACGATAATTAGGCTATTTCATTTCTAAACCTACTCATTATTTTTTGGATTGTAAACTACCGTGATGCACCAAACCACGGGTCCTGCACTTTGAACCAAAGCGTTAGAGCTGAACCCCTAATATTTATCCATAATTATTCCACTGTCTCTTGAATTCTATTCCCTGAGTTTAGCGAAAATATTGTCGTTGTAGTTTATAAGAAAGGAGCACGGGTGCATCAAACACTCCAATTGCAGTTTGTTTGACATTTTTTTTTGCATTCATTCTTTTACTCATTTGTAGTGGCCATAGTTTTTGGCATGGGTTGGGAACCACTGGTCTACAGCTGAACTGTGTGCCGGGTTGGACATTTCTTTGTAATCACTCATAATCTCAGAATATCAAATGTGGAGACTAGCGAGGCCCGGCCGAAGGCCGGGTCTCAGCTAGTACAATATATAAAAGAATAGCAATCTTATGATATCTGCCCCTTTGTTGTTTCAAACAGAATCTACCTTTTAGCCCACATGGGTCAGTCCAGGTGGGAACTCCGGGAAACTACACTAACTAACTAACCCATTGCTACCAAATTGTAGATTTGAAATGCTATGTTTTTCCGTACCCTCCACAGGTGGTCTCTTTTTTCCTCCAAGTTCGGGTCCTACCAGAGGCCTGGGAGCTTGAGGGTTCTACACATGATTGAATGAAAGACAGGGACTCAAAATGTGAAAACTATTTTAAGGTGCATGAGAGACAAAACTTCTTGACACTAAAAAGACCCACTACGATGAAAATAGCTACTTACAACCGAGTACGAAGAAGATTTTTTTTCACTATAGTATCGAAAGTGCCAATAACATTCAATCACAGAGGTGTGGCTGCAGCACACTGGACATTAACCTTCAAGATTAATTGTGAGTTTGTGAACCCAATTGCTCACATAATAAATGGGCGCTTGTGCTCTATCTTTCTGAGTCATTTCTTTTTAAAATAGTGCCTCATCTACACATTTGCACCCTGCCCTCCATCTGAGTTTTTGACATCATCAGTTTCTAGGCCGTAAACGCACCTAGAGAGTAAAAGGGGGGGAGGAGAGAGATCCATGCCCCGTATCCCATCAGCCCCTGGCCTATTACGTCCACAGCAGCAGTCAATACAGGGCTCTGACCGCCACTCACTCTCCCCTCTCAGGTTTCAGCGCACACACAGGCTGAATACAGATAAGGCAGGACATCTCACAGCACTGACTCCAATCTGTCCACTTCTCTTTTTTAACGCTGCCAGAAATTTACATCTTAATCTAGATTGGATTGTTAGTTAAAGAGAATGGCCTTAGAAGTTACAGATCAGTGTGCATAACCTACTGTAAAGGATGAGATTAATTTAGCAGTTTTTTAAGAAAATAAACTAGAACATCCCATTACTATAAATAATCAACTTTGTCTAGACACAAGGATTATCCCTGTTGCATAGAGCAGTCATGTGGCGATCAAAAATCAAATAACTGCACTGCTCCTAACAAGGTTAAAACGACAAAACAACTGCAGTGATTTGGAGAAGGCAAGACGTGAATTGTCATGTTCAGCAACAACAGTGTGCTCTGAGACAGAGCGAGCCAAACCCTTTAGTTTGAAGCTGCTGTTGAATAACAATTGAAATATGCTTGATATTCCTGTGGTGAATGTTTTTAAAGGTGGGTATTATAGTTTGGCTTTAAAGATACATTATGCAACTTTTTAGGCAGAATTATTTATGCATATTTGACCTTGTAGGGACCCAGCGGCTGCATGAGTGGTCCGCATGGCACCTTTACTTTCCATCAAGGTGGTTTCTACAACGCTCCAGGATCAATTGTTTTGTAGGTTTTCTGGTGAGCGGGTCCATCGGCGGTGAAAACCTTCCAAACAATTGATCCTGGCGCCTCCTAGAGACCACTGTGATGGAAAGTAAAGGCGCCATGCTTTTTTCAGCATAAAAACTTGCATAATGCACTCTTAAACACACTTTAAAAACACTTTTTTTTTTATTGATAACAGCTGTATTGTTGAACTGTTAACAACACATTTGATATGATTTGAAATTTGTAGATGATTTAGAAGATGTAGAAGATTATTGTTTTGGTTCTTAAGCCTATGCAAGCATTGGATCTAGAGATCTGATTATTAAACCAGTAGAAAACTGACCTGACCAAAACTAAAAAAATTGCCACCTGGATTTAACTAAATGTTATGATCTGGCGTTGCTGCAGTTGGTCAAGTCTTGGTTCAGCAATACTATGTGCCTAAAGGATCAAAGCATTTCTTCTTCCCTGATAGCACGGGTATACCACATCTTAAGCCCATTGAGAATCTTTGGGACGTGCTGGAGAAGACTTTGCACAGTGGTCACTCTCTCCCATCATCAATACAAGTTAGTCCAACCAAATATTAGCGCATGTCATCTTTATTTTTTGGTCAGGCAGTGTAGGAAGACTAACCCCAACTATCCTTTATTTTCGCAGTTTAAATTTTTGCACTTTATAGTGTGCATGCTACCTCATACTTTAAGCAAAATTAAAGTCATCTGTATGCTATGTTGCGATGCACAAGATACGCAGACTATATTTGCGTGCTGTGATTATACTTGTAGTCATTTTGGATTAGCATAACTAATAAGGGATTATCTTATCTCATCTAACAAATTTGGTGTAATATATTTTTGGTACTGAATAAATTGAACGCAAACACCTCTTTTATCCAGGCGTTTGTTTACTGTAGGTGTGCGGCGCATAAATAAGTCAACAGTGTAAAGGTGGGAAGGCACAGCTAATACGCTCCACATAGAAATGGAGTCTTTGATGTGCTGTAGAAATATTTCAAACTAGCAAAAACAAATAAAAAACATTTCCCTTTTTGGCAGGAGATAAAGACGAGTCCAAAACAACGGAGTTAATATTGTATTAGATGAAGTCAACACTGTTAACAAAAGGTGGGAAATGTTCAATATTTAATACTTCCGCTTTTTCCACAGAGAACAGTAGCACGGCCTGATCAAACTGACATGTGCTGCAGGAGTGGCCTCTTCAAAGTGTACTCCTGTCCATATATATCACTCCTGTTTATTTCCTATGGGGACAAACACATCCAGAGAGTTGGCCCATTGGACCTCAACTACAATATAAGATATTTAGAGGTTTCAATAAAAAAAGAGACAAGGTGCTTTCCGAGTGTCAATCAACAACCAAGAATCCATTTTTAACCGTTCAATATATGACATCAGTCCAAAGTTGTTGTTTTTATGTATTGTGACAATGAAGTTGGGGCTACAGGGAATATGATGCAATCGCTACACGTTTTATGACATGTACCCAATGCAACATCAATGGACACATTTTTGGAAGAGTTTGTTTATCTCATTACCGTTTTATGACTTTCATCTTCATCATGATGTCTCACTGATGAATATTTCTGCTCTTATAACTAGCATTATCCAAACGTATGCATATTTAAATGTATAGATCGAGAACAGACCCATTCCCTGTGGATGATGAATAAGAGCAGAGTTATGTTGACATCTAAGGGTGCCTTTGAAAATTCTGTATCTTCCACCTCATAACTGGTTGTTTAACCCTGTGATTCTCAACTGCTAATGCTGCGTTCACACCGCACACTTTTCGGGGGGAAAAACGCACCTAAAGCCCGGCTGCGAGCTGAACAGAACCTAGTTCGCTGACGAAGCCTTTTGGATGAGAGGCGAAACGTTCGAGACTCCAACCACTGAGTACAGAAGACGACTCGAATACCTTCATCGAAGATGGACAACTCCTGTACGACTGAGAGCTTACACAGACATATTGACACTTTGCAGTTTTTTGATAGTCATTTCTATAATCAAAGCTTAAATAAACAATAAAATTGTGTTTTTTTAACAGTATCTGCATTGTATTTATTGTAAATTGAAATTAATATTTTTAATTGAGTCACGGCTTGTAGGATCGAAGGATCACGAAGCTACAGCCGTTTGCCGCTGCACCTGCCACAGACCCAAAGTATCTGGGCTTCCACCAGTCACCCCTAAACACAGCAGATAAATGACCGAATGATAACATACAATTGGATTTACCCGTAGCCCACACTGCAGTATCTATTTACTTGTACTCCATAAATATACCCCTACAATGCCTACACTCCCCCACAATCACTACAGATGCTGAGCTCAGCATGACGTTTACTGCATCAGCGCCCAATTGAAACGCTGTGGCCCTGCTTTTGATGAAGTCAATATGAAACCACGCAGCCAGATAATGTTGTGCAAGAGTTAATTAAAAAGGGAGGAGCCTCCCCGCACAGTGCCATCATTTCTCTAGGTCAAAACGAAACTCCACTATCTAGAGTATTTCAGAGTTTGACTAAAAGGTCTGATAAATAATGAGATCGGTGCTCAAAATCTCAAAGGCGGTCATATTTTTAACTCATTTGTTGAAGCACTCCTCATTACCACCATTCTTTTAAGCAAGTGTGATTTGCATAATACCATTTCTAAATTTGCGGACTTCTCTGTGTTATTAACCTTCCATTAACCTTTAGATAAACATAGGCAGTTCAGAGCAGTTCTCCCTGGGATCCGGCCGCGCCACAAGGATTGGCCCAAATTCGCCGGACCAGCTGTGGAATCGCTTATGGACGATTAGGCCCAAGATAACGCCTCGCCTCACTGACTATGAAGATCTCGTCAAATCAGCGCCCAGACAGGCTCAATCTCGCCAGTGTTTCCTCTGCATCCGCTGATTCCGCACAGGTAAATGCCAGGATTTGGAGATGATCAGGAAGTCAATGAAAGGGGACTGACTCGTGAAACTCCTAAATAGTGAGACTTAAATAGGACGAGATAAACATGGAGCATCCACTGGCTAAGTTGACGTGAGCTATTTGGATATGAGACATGCAAGGATCTGGACTTCTGGATATATCTACTTTTGTTGAGAGCAGGCTGGGTGTGATTTACAATGAAAAAAGTGCAAACATAGATGCTGCTGCAATTGTCAGTAGTAAAAAATGATCGCTTTGACTTGGTATAAATGGTGTTCTATAGGTGATATTGCAACAAGAACAAATTAGGTTTTGATCTGAGATAGTTTGACGTGTATTTTGTAAACCTAAAATCGCTATCCTTTGCATGGTCTGTACCACTAACCATCAAAAGCAGAAGTAGAAAGGATAAAAGCGGAGGGACAGATAGCGCGCCAGTTTGAGATTGGATATGTATGAAGTGGCTGTGTCCCAGTGGAGATGGTTCAACCTTCTCCTCCAGTTCAAACCTAGCTCTCCCTGCGCTTGATTAACTTTGTGATCCATTAAGTGGCTTCATCCCCTGAGCAGGGAAAGTGCCCTCCGGCCTGGCCCCAAAGGATTATGGGAATCCCTACGACATCATCAAAGGGCCCACAAGGTGAATGCTGCTGCTACTGACTTCTGTGAGGTGAAGGAAGTTGGAGAAACTTATCCATTCTTCCTGTAAAACAAAACAAAAAAAAGAAACATGGCCTAAATATACAGCCCGGACATCGGTTGAAACGCAATAAATCTGCCTGTGACTTTTCTGCTTTTAAATGTCAAAGAAACCCATGCACTAAAACTAATAGGAATAAATGGACCGTGAACATAAGACACAGCAGGGATCTTCACAAAGTTGACTTTTTTAGTTTTAGTTTTTAGAAAATGTCAGTGAACTTGCACAAACTTATTAATTCAAATTTAGAAGTAAGGTGGGGAAAAGAAAAAAAATGAAAAATTGCCTGGAGTAACAAAATCTTTTGTTTGGTTTTTTAACCTTGAAATGAAACATGTGGTGAATTAAAGTCAAGCCGCAACAAAAACAACTTTAAAAGATACAAATTTCTAACGTTGTCATACTTATTAATGCAAAACTCAACCGTAGCAAAAATATTTTGTTTTTACTTTAGAAAAACAAAAAAGCTTGGAAAATGGCTTAATCGTAAAATCGAGTCCACAGCTCCATGTCCCCCCAACCAAATGACACCAGCGGAGAAGCAGCGACTTTCTGACGATCTCTGCTGCTTCACAAAGGCTGTGTGTTGTGTTTTAACAGTACACGGTGGGGTTTTTTGTTCCGTTAAAACAGAGTTTCCCAGTTTCCTCCGGTCTGCTCCTGTGCCTTTCTCTCACTCTGCTCTGAGCGGACCATTTAACTCCGCCCCTTTCCCTTGAGTCTCCGTGGAGACGGTTGTCAATCACAGCAGAGGCATGAAGACGATAAAACTAAAACACTTTTGAAAACTCCAGGTTTTACTTTTGAGAGCAGACAAGGAATATCTAAAACATAAATAATTTGTTTTAAATAAAGGAAAAATAAACTTATGTTATCTTAATGGGCCTAATTGTAGCTACATTATGAAACAGCAGGACTCTGAGCAGTTTTCTTCATATGAAAGATCAGGAGACTTTTTAAAGTTGATTTCAAATAAAATCGATTAAAATCGTAATCGTCCAAAATAAGTAAAATTTAGATTTTATTTTTTGGCCATATCGTCCAGCCCTAGTTATAACTCATTCCCCAATGTCTAGACCAGGGATCCCCAACCAAATCAGCTCCAGGTACACAAACTTTGGTAACTTGCAACATATGTCCAGGATCCGGCCACAACAGGCATTGCTGTTAAAAAAATGTAAAACATAAGCACAGGTTTTCTATTTACATAGCAGAGCTGATCAATGAATCAATCATTTTGCGATTTTATTTCGATGTTAATAGTTTTGTTTATAGAATATTGATGAAACGGCTTTGAGGTCCGGACTAAAGTCTCTGGAGGTCCGGATGTGGACCCAGGTCTGCAGGTTGGTGATCCCTGCTCTAGACGATCTGCATGTATTTTGCTTGACCATCAGAAAAGATCTAATGGTTGAGATTCACAGTGGATGTATGGACCACTGATTCAGTACAAATAGTCTATACAAAGTCTTGCCTGAAAATGACACCCCCCAATACGAGCACATGGAGAAACGCACGAGCACTCAAAAGGAAATCAAATCAAACCTTTCAAATTATGTTGTATTAATTCTAATTAGTGTTTGTCTAGAGCCACACATCAAATCTAATCAACAGCATGACGAAGTAAATCTCCGTAATCATTGGCCGCTCGTGTAAGCCTGTTTACAGCGGTGGAGTCGTTTGTGTATTCCCAGTGGCAATCACTACATCCAGAGTTTGAGCCACGGCATTGGAGCTCGTTCGAGGAGTGCAACTTCCATTTAAACTTCTCCTCCACAAACCCAGGCAAGGTGTGAATGTGGCATGAAATGAGGTCCAGAAAGCGCAGCCAATTGATATTTAATTAATGCTGGGCAGGACTGCAGGGCCCCCCCAACTCATCTGCTGCGCGTCTCATCCAATATGCATGATTTACAAGCAGGCAACTCGCCATCGCAAACTTTCTATGCACTAAGCAAGCTAGGTAAAATCTACTGTGTGGACCACGTGTCAACATGGGCCGCATCCAATGCATAAGATCAAACTAAATAGAGCATAAAGTCGTCTCCGTGCATCAGGGCATAGATTTGTCTTTGAAGGCCTTTATAATTTTATTTTAAATATTTATGAGGAAAAGTATAAACAGTTTTAGGTGTTTTGGTGGAGAGCCGGATAGAGGACACCTTCCTTTTAAGCCCTCCTGTTTTATTAATGATTGCGGACTGGAGATGAATCTTCGCAACCTGAAAGAAAATTGGATTGTACCAACTGTCTGTTCGAGGGAAAATCTCCTTGAACTGTTTGTCTTTGCTGTGGAGAAGATGCATGGTACATTGGGGGCGACTCGTGGACAAAGTTTAAACAATAAAAATGGCTGTTCTGTGGAAGGATTTTGTGAACTTTGGAATACAGTGTCTTTACAGTGAATGATGATCTTGAGTTGCAAGTGTTTTTAGTTTCCGTTGTTAAAGTTGCTAAACCTTCGTTGTCAGCTTTTCCTGATGGCACCTTTGCACCGGGAATCATGACCTATGCATACAAAGAATATCATACCTTCAAAACAACTTAAGACAACTTCCTCATCTTGCATTTTTACTGTACTTTGAGCATCATCAAGTAAAATTACTTCTGATCATTGCACTGTTTATAAAGTCAATAAGCAATCTGACTTGTCCATCCATCCATCCATTTTCTTCCGCTTTATCCGGGGCCGGGTTGCGGGGGCAGCAGTCTCAGCAGAGATGCCCAGACTTCCCAATCCATGCACACCTCCTCCAGCTGTTCTGGGGGGACCCCGAGGCGACACCAGGCCAGCTCGGAGACATAGTCCCACCAGCGTGTCCTGGGCCTTCCACGAGGCCTTGTCCCAGAAGGACATGCCTGGAACACCTCGACCAGGAGGCATCCGAAACAGATGCCCTAGCCACCTCAGCGGGCTCCTTTCAACGTGAAGGAGCAGCGACTCTACTCCGAGCTCCTCCTGGGTAACTGAGCTCCTCACTCGATCTCGAAGGGTGCGCCCAGCCACCCTGCGAAGGAAACTCATTTCGGCCACTTGTATTCGCGATCTTGTCCTTTCGGTCATTACCCAAATCTCATGACCATAGGTGAGGGTGGTAGGATTGTCTAAAGGGTAAAATGAACCTAAATTAAGGCTTAAGTTTAAACTGAATGTTTACACTGTCTAAACCAGAAGCTCATCTTTAACACAGTGAGTGCTGCGCTGTTTTTGGGATTTAGCTGCCAACAATCTAGACCATTTTTCATATTATTTGTAGCACCACAGCATATTCTATGTTATAGCTATGGACACATGCTATGACTTGTTCGACAGATGAGAATCTAAGCTCTAAGTAGGTGAAAACAGTTTAATTCTACGTGCCTCGGTTCCTGAGAAATCCAAAGCTAAACAGAGGCTACTTTGATGAAAATCACAATTGTTTTTCAAGATTCTGAGATAACAGAATAGGGGTTTTATGCAACACTCTCCTTTCTGATTAAATCCTCTCTCCAACTCTCTCCTCCTTTCTCCTCTCTAGACGGACAGAAACGTTATGGGAAGAGGCAAATGCCTAAACATATTAGTTTCAAGTCTATTTTCAACGACAACATTGTTCACATGTTTTGAAACACCGCGTGTTGCCGCAGATCGATCACATTTTATCGCATGTGCATTTAAAAGCCTAGTTCTTGGATTGAAATCTGTACATGAGAAGCCGCTCTGCTTTGTCAAACGCGCTCCAGAGAGTGAGAGAGAAGTGCCGGGTTTAAAGCTGTTCGCTACGCAACACCAGGCCCCCTTGGACTAAAAAAAAAAGAAAAAAGAAACCCGATAGTACACTGCGTTCCAAATTATTACGCAAATTGGATTTTTGTGTCAAAAAGGTATCGTGTCTTGGGGCTCTATGAATCACTGACATTAATCTCAGAGACCTGGGATAATTAGTTTTCAGGTTAAGCCCAGTTAAGGGAAAAACTGCTGAAAAGGGTGTTCCACTTTATTATGCAGATCATCATTTTCAAGCAATATGGGAAAGAAAAAGGGACTTTCTGCTGATGAAAAGTGTGAAATAGTTGAATGCCTTGGTCTAGGTATGAAAACCTTCGATATTTCATGAAAGATTAAGTGTAATCATCATACTGATAAGAGATTTGTGGATGATTCAGAGCACACTCCGTTTTGTGCCGATAAAGGCACAATATGGACGGTTTCTGCCAGACAAACACATTAGATTAGGAGAACAGATGCCACAAAGCAGAATACAGGTATTTGAAGCTGCTGGTGCCTCTGGAGTCCCCCAAACATCAAGGTGTAGGACCCTCCAGAGGCTGCAGTTGTGCATAAACCTTCTATCCGGGCCTCCCCTTAACGGTTATTTGAATGCTGATGAACAGAAACGGCTGCAGTGGCAAAGAAATAAATGAGGACTCATTTTCAAACAGTCTTGTTCACTGATGAGGCCGTTTAGCCCTGGATGGTCAAATCAATGGAGTAGTGAATGGTTGGTGAATGACCACAATGTCCCAACAAGGCTGTGACGTCAGTAAGGAGGTGGCGGAGTCATGTTTTGGGCCAGAATCATGGTGAGAGAGCTGGTCGGCCCCTTTAGGCCCTTCTAGGCTCCCTGAAGGTGTGAAAATGACCTTTGAAAAATATGTGGAGTTTCTGACTGACCACTGTCTTCTATGCTACAAAAAGAAGAGCCGTGCTTTCCCAAATAAAATCCTCTTCATGCATGACAACGCACCATGACCTGCTGTAAAGAATACCTCTGCATCACTGGCTGCTATGGGCATGAAAGGAGAGATACTCATGATGTGGACCCCCTCCTCCCCTGACTTCAACCCTGTTGAGAACATTTGGAGCCTCAACAAAAAAAACTTCTATGAGGGTGGGAGGCAGTTTTCATCCAAACGGCAGCTCTGGGAGGCTATTCTAACATCCTGCAAAGAAATCCAAGCAGAAACTCTCCAAAAACTTACAATTTTAAGGGATTGAAGAATTTTGAAGCTGCTATCACACAAGGGCTCCTATGTTAAAATACAACTTGACCTGTTAATATTTTTTGGATTGAAATAGCTTTTGATTTTAGTGAATATGATCTCCTAATGCTACAAATACAACAAATGACCATTTTCAGTTAATTACAAGCTTTAAAATGTATTGAAACGATGAGTTGCATAATAATTTGGAACAGTGGATTTTGAGGTTTTCACTATATTTATTTTTGAAAAAAATACTGTTATCACTAGGATTTTTTTTCCACCACATTTAAATGATCCTCTACCAGTTAAAGACTTAAAAATTATGCTGACTCTCATTTGAGTTGACAATTTAGAAAATCTTAGAAAAATGTCATTTGCATAATAATTTGGAACACAGTGTATATATATAAATGTCCAGATCGTGTCTTTTCATACGTTTTTAATCGTCATTTATTTCACTTCTGTTCATCACAGAGCTACCAGAATAACACATAAGGTGCATTAGAGTGTCTAGTTTTCGTCTTCCCCGTAGGGAAATTTGTCCTCTGCATTTAACCCATCCTTCGATGCCACTGGGGCAACCCGTAAGGAGCAGTGGTCGACGGCCGTGCCGCGCCCGGGGACCCATCTCCATGATGTGGAGCCAGGCTGATGGTCAGAATCACCTGGCTGGAGGATTCACCTATTGCACATGTTTTTAGTGGTAGGGGAAACCGGAGTACCCGGAGGAAACCTACGCAGACACGGGGAGAACATGCAAACTCCACACAGAAAGGCCCCGTCCTGGTGGGAATCGAACCCGGGACCTTCTAGCTGTGAAGCGGAGGCGCTAACCGCTGCGCTACCGTGCCGCCCGTGCCGCGATACTTTAAGAACCCCAAGTTTAACAGACAAGACAATAGCCCACATTTTATTTATTTCACTAACATTAACAACATTCATCCTAATGCCAAGGGAAGAGACATTTAGGGAGGATTATGTCAAAATCTGATTGTCAATATGTTTTCAAACAAAGCTATTGACGATATACTAAGCAGCATTCTGTTACCATTTTGTGTTTTTTAGTAAAATGTGCATAACCACCCATTTCTAATTCATCTTAATAACTGCATAAATGATTTGATAATTATCCATTTTTAAGAGGTTAGATGTTTTGAACACATGATGTAAACTGGTACGAAGAGGACAGAGAAGTACGTTTTTGAGTGATAGAGTTTCTAGTCAGAAATCCAGTCAAGGAAGGTCATATATTCTTTGTGCCATTCCCAAGTCATTATAAATGAATAACTTGTGTAACAACAAATCACTAAGTGAATCACTGCACATTCTGCAACCTCAGAAAGTAAAAACCAAATAGATATTTTTCTTTTACTCATCCATCCATCCATCCATCCATCCATCCATCCATACATACATCCATCCATCCATCCATACATTGCACCAGCCCCTATGGCTCCTTCTGTAGGTGGTGGGTCCACAGAAGGACGGCCTCACAATTCTAACGGGCCTGTTGGTCTCTCATAAGGGGCTTCTGACCCGCTCTTTGTCTGTTTGCCATGGGAGATCCTACCAGGGGCACGAAGCCCCCGACAACAGAGCTCCCAGGATCATTCGTCTGCTCAAACCCCTCCACCACGTTAGGGTGGCGGTTCCAGGAGAGGTATCTATTCATCATTTAGATTTTTATTCAATCTCATTAACATTCAAATCCATACATTGATCTTTGGTCAAATGTTGATTTTGTCATGATGTCAGGTCGATCCATTGACTTGCTCTGGCAGCACTAAACACTGACCCTTCAGCTTTTCCAGAAAGTGTCTATTTACACATTCATCGGCCGCTTGAATGACGTATCTTATCACTAAGCCCCACTTCAGTGACACCAGCAGCAGATCATTGGCAAATGGAGATGTGTGAGTGACAGGAGCAGGACAAGTAAGGGATTGAGAACGATCACTATGTCCCAAAGGAAATAAAGGTAGAATAATAACCATTCCTCAAAAAGGTGAGTAAACAAAATTAATGCTGTTGCTTCTGGGCAAAATTAAAACACAAGGTATTGGAAGAACCAAGTGAAATCATTAGTTTATGCCTTTCTTGCCATCCAAAGGAACACATGAGCATGGAATTAATATTCTGCTATTAAGGATGCAGTAATTCACAACCAGCTACATTTGGAACTGGCTCAAACTGGCGCCCCAACTATAAAGTGCACATAATGCAATGTGAGAAAAAAAATAAACAGGGTTGAAATGAAAGTAACTTAAGCAGGGCAAGGAAGGGAGAGAGTTCAGCTTTCTGACAGCCCGGTCATGAAGCTGTCCTTCAGTCAGCTGGACCTGGCCATGGAGTCTGCAGTCTCCTCCCTGAAGGCAGTACACTAAGGAGAATGTGCGATGGATACGTGGGATCTCTCGCGGTTCTGAAGGAAGATGAGATGGCAGATGGAGTAAAGTCCTGAATGGAGGAGAGAGGATGAAGGATGATCATCTCAGCTGCACCAACTATGCGCTGGAGGCTCCTCCAGCAGGATGCAGTGCTGGCACCGTATCACACAGTGATGCCGCTCTTGTCCCTCTGTAGAAGGAGCACATGATGGGGGCCGGGACTCTGGCTCTTTTCAGTAAAGTAAAAGAAAGTAGAGACGCTGATGTTCTTTCTTGGCCAGTAATGTACTGTTTGAGGACCGGGATAAGTTCTCTTTGACGTGCACACTCAGGAAATTGGTGCAGATAACACTCTCCACAGCTGCACCATTGATAGTCAGAGTAGAATGCTGTGCGCGCTCTCCAAAAGTCCACAACAATGTTCTCCACATTTAGAGAGAGATTGTTATGTTTGCACCACGTGGCTAGGGCTGCTCACCTTCCCCCGCATAAGTTCACATTTGTATGTACTTACACAGAGCTGAACGCCTCTGGGACAACCCCCCAGTTGGACCAAACTGTAAAACCCTCGTATTGTTGCCAGTTCAAAACAACAACTCCCAACATGAAACACTCATTCATATTCCAAGTTGAACCGCAGCCCTGGCGTATAGGCTTAAGTTCATTAATTATGCAGAAGTTTGCAGGCAAAAACATGGAGGATGTGCTTCACAGTCTCACGGTATAAAAACGGTCTGCTTTCTGTCTCCTAGCAGGCAGCAGTGTCAGCCTGTGGACATCCTTTGTGAAAACATTATAAATACTCATTGTAGTCTTTAATAAAATCCACGTGTCTGCATTCTACTCTGTATTGCTTCACTGTGGTTGGACTGATGACTGTTGTTGTCTGTCTATGTGGGTTCAAGAAAACAAACAAAATCCATAAATAATACTTCATAATACTGAACTAAGTGAGGCAGTGAAATGACACTGTGATAATTCCCCCCAAAACATATTTTTACAGTCTTTCCCAACCAGCGTGCCGTGGCACATAAGTGTGCTGTGAGAGATCTTCAGTTGTGCCTTGAAAGATTTTCCAATTTCACCGGATCGTCTTTCTTCAATTCCTGCGAGAGTATCAGCTTTCTGTTCAATAAAACAAGTAAAATGAGACTAGACTTTGTGACATTTTTGTGTATGTCCAATAACAAATAAAGCGCTTTACTGTTCTTTTACAGTCACACTGTGGAACATTTCAGGTTATGTGCTACTACATAACAAACACGCTCATAATGATCAGCGGAACAGCAACAATGTGTTCTTCTTCTCTTTTTTACCATAGATTGTCCAAGTAAAGCATTTGGAAGAATAATTGATTAATGTAGTCAGTGCAAAGTAACAATATCTCTGGTGTGAGAAGAGACGAGCCCACAAAAAGTAAAAAAAAAAACATGTTTTTGTTCAATTTACGAGAAAAAAACAAAAACAATGTGGGGATATTAGAGATAATCATCCTTTGGCATTCAAGTCACACTTTCATGAAGGTGGAGAGCAGTGAAGCAAACCCCACATGAATACATGGGTAAAACCAGGATTCAAACCACCAACATCCAGGTGACAGGACGACCGCTCTCCCTCCTGAGACACTGTTCCCCCAGACGTGGGCCAGTTAGCAGCAGTGGTGCACAGAGACATAAACACATTGCCTCACCTCCGCACAGGAGTATTGGCCCGGTGTGATTAATTATGCAAGGGTTTGCAGACAGAAACATGGAGAATCTGCCTCAGAGGCGCGCAGTCAGAACGCTGTCTGCTCCGTGGCTCCCGGCAGGCCCCAGTGTCAGCCCGTGGACAGCTCCTGTGATAATGGATAGTTCTAATGGTCAAGCCTGGACCGCACATCAGGACACCCGGTCGATGCTCAGTATTGCACACAGGAAGCGCTGCCAGCAATCAATGCTTAGGCTAATGTGCGAAGAGGAGTAAGTTGAATGTCAGTGCAGCTGATCAATAACTATTCATTTTCGCCAACCACATTTCCACAAATAGGACACTTAATATTGCGGGATTGGATAATTACCATGCCCAATTAAGGCCCTGTGACACGAAGCAATGGATGGGTGGGGTGGGAGAGATGGAAAACACGAGGTGCTAATGGAGACACATGCCAGGCTCTGATCGACAGCTGGGAGATGGATGTCTGAGAACTGTAGGACACGGACTGAACCTGAGGAGGCGGATAATCCTCACTCCAGCACCGAGCATATTGGAAGTGCACCTCTGATACAGCGGGGCAACACGGGGATGCAGACACTCTTATATATTAGAAGTAGCTTTTGAGCAAATGATTATTTATTGTTTCTAAAAAAATATTTTACTCATTACAATTTCTAATCATATCCTCCAGCCATTCAAACAATAATGCAACTCTGTGATGGACATACAGGAGTGATTGGATAAAGCACTGGCTCGTCTTACAAAGCAAAACAACAAATTGAGAAGCCACTAAAGAAACAATGTATAAATAGAATGTCTTTTAGCTCATTTACATAATGTCATTCTTCCTCTCTTGAGGCGGATGAATGAAGAGCTGTTGTCAAGAGCAACACAAAACCCATCCTTGGAGACATCATTCGGGGCCACTGGTTGTTAGGTTTAAATAAATTAAAACCTAATATATTTTTGGGATGTTTAAAATCTTGTCAACAAACACCTGATATATTTTTCTAACTTCCTTAAGTCATAAAAATCAATCTTGTCGAGCTGCCACTGATTCATTTTAATCCACACCACTGTTGCCTTGGTTGGGCAGACAACACCAAGTACTTTTATCCTGATAATGATCAACACGGCACCAGAAAAACACAAGGTATGCAGTGACATATTTAGTACAAAACAAATACTTTTTGAACCATATTAGGCCTATGTTTGTGCCATTGCTTGGTGTTATCTAAGGTTTAATCCTTCACATAAAATGTGATTGATTTAGCCAGTCAGGCAGCAAATGCTCCGCTAAAAGTCTTCTTCACAAACTATGTAACGATTCCATTTCATATTGTGAAATATAAAGTAAGATTATTGCAGTGCTAATGTCATTTGATCTGCAATATTAATCAAACTTTTGCCAACTGCAACACTGATGACTAGAATGAGACTAAAATGAAATTAAAAGTAGTTCATGAGACTAGATTCATCTTGATTAAAATGTGCAGATATTTTTGTCGACTAAATAAAATGAAAAGAGCCTCATATCATTAATATTCAACGCAAAAGGAACAAATCTGATCCCTTGTCAGAAGCTCCATGAAAGCAAAATATAATTGTGTTACATAATAAATGTAACGTGGACGACATGATTTTTTGTCAAAAGACTAAAAGTAAGTAAAAATATGCAGTCAAAATTAACACTGATGACTCAAGTAAAGCTAAAAATTAAACAGCACTAGGTTGAAGTTCCTGCTCTTCTAAACATGCAAGACATTTTTTCTTTTTTTTTTTCTTTTCACGGGCAGAAGGTCAGTGGCGATAATGTTGGAGCAGCTGTATCACGCTTCAGTCCGATAGCTCCCAGTCAAACCGCTGCCCTATCAGTGTGTACCTCCCGATAAGTCCCTGCATTTTAATCCAACACAAACTACATCTTACACCGCGTGGCCTTCACTCGCTAGAGGGAACACACGACATTCTGATGCAGAAGCAAAGTGCGACGACATTCCCTGCATTTTTATAGACATCCTTAGACTTAGAAATGGGTCCAGGTCCAGTCTCTACAAACTGATCATTAAGTTTCACTCACAATATAACAGATTAGTTACCTTTCCGTAGTGATGCTTTAACAGAGGTCTACTATCCCCGAGGCTAACAGTTTAAAAGCTTTGATGATTTTGTTCAGTATTTTGGGATGATGCTATGCTTTTATTGCCTTTGTTTGCTTCTTTTTTTTTTTTTACTTATTTTGTTTTCAAGGTTCTTTGTTCCCTTGTGTAGCCTGAGGACATATTTGAGCTACGAAAGCATTCGGCCCTTGAGGAATACCTTGAAAATGGATACTTTTGCTTCCAAATGTTTTATGTTTTAAGCACTGGCTCAACAAGTGCTCGCAGTGGATTGAAAAGACATAAAGAAAAAGCCATTGAGGTAACCACTCAAAATGTTCGGCATTTGCCAACCGCTCTGGTTTTGGCATCTGCACCTTTTGTTCTGCAATCATTCAGTGATTCAACTGAAAGTATGCATCCTGGCTGGAAATGGATGGCATTTTCTCTAAGAAGAAGCACAAAAAGCAGTTTAAATGGTTTGCTTTAATAAGGTCCCTCTAGCGCCGGCTGCTCAGTCTAAGCTGTTGCTGCCGGCTTTTTACTTCATTATATATGTTTGTGCGCTGGAGGTAACAGAATGGTGCATGAGCCAAATGCAGCTAATTAATTTAAATGTGATGCCACTTCTTTCCCCCCAAAAACTGACAACACGCTTTAAATATTAAAGACTACATCGCCTATAGAGGGTTTTTACTGAACCAGCATTTTACATCTAATTGGGGCTCTTCAAGTGACATAACGATTGCATTGTACTTTTGTTTGGCTTTCAGTTCAGGTGTCCACTGTATATTATCCACCAGACACACCGCTCTCAATTTATCCAGGCATGGGACCAGCACAGAGGGTTCAACAGCTAGTGAAATCCAGTAATGATATCGCACAAATCAAGTAATGGGTACATCTGGTCGCCATGATTGTGATTGTGATATCTTTTCACCAATTATTGATTTTTAAGGTGTCTCCTCTCCGCCCACTTACCATTTAAAATTCCACTTTACACCAGGCAGTAAAGTTTGCTAATTTATGAGAGTTTCATACATATTTCTCATTTTTGCCAAGGGCTTTGTTTTTATAGCTCTGGGTTGATTTAAGGCGCAGGGCATATCCATATTCAGGCTTTTGCAAACTGTGGAAACAAGCAAACGTAAAAGCGAAGCCTTGCATATAAAATTGATGGCAGTCGTAAATCATGGGTTAGTTCAACAAGGTGAAAAGCTACAGATAGGGTGCATACAATACTTAATGCTCAATTTTTATTTATGGCCGCTGTTTATCACTGCAGCTGGGCTTCGACTGCATCACCATTTACTATTCATGTGTTTAAATAAAATATGAAGGTTGTAGATTTATTCTGAAACTTGCCTTCAAAAGTTAAGACCGGAGTGCAGTCTATAAATGTGCACATCCCATGCTCTGCAATAAAAGAAATATATGAAATTTGATATCGTAAATTTGATAGAAATTCAATAATGATTAAAAATTCAGATGTGCCACTTCACAAGTTGTTAAGCGACTGATGTTTGTGGCAAGTGTAAATGAACCAGGAACACATAGTTGTGTAACGGTTGCCAATCACGATGAATTCCAAATGTTTATTGGAGCATGATACTGTCATGTAAATTAAGTAGCACCAACCAACGTGCTGCGTGCTGAAAGCACGCGGCAAATAGGGTGACAATTTCTGTGTCAGTAAAGGTGAGAGCAGTGCTTAGAAATATTGGTCCTCATTCACGTCATGTTCAAATGTGTTCTTAACGCCTTCTTAGGAAGGGTTTTGGCATTCACAGAACTTGTTCTGAGCTGAAAACGAACAGTCAGGAGGACTCTTACGCGCAAAAAAGACTGATGGAATCCAACATTCTGAGTCATATATATATTTGTACATATTAAATCATGCATCAATTGATTCCAGAATGCAATTATAATTATAATAAATGACAAATGCTTTGTTTATTCGGAAATAAGTTGGTAATATCACTTGTACTTTTATTAATGATAAGTAAAGTACTGATGTAATACTGCTAAAACTTTTGAATGCCGCCGTTCACAACATTAAATGCGTTGCGCATTGTATAAACATTGTTTGATGAAGACGATCTTACAACCTTATGTTTACATAGCTAGCGTTGAGCTACGTGAGTGGAGTGTCACGCTGCTGCCACTGCATCTGTTTAATGGACAAACCCGCGGGAAGAGAAGGAAAACCGTTTTGCGATGTACAGGTTATGTCTATTTTGTAACGAGAGCAAAGTCGTGTGCCCAAAGGTTTAGGTGAGTTGTTATTTTTTTTCTTTTGAGGTTATGTTGGTTATTAGTTTTGGATTTGTGTTTTGCCATTCATATCCTCCGCTGTTGCGCACAGCACTTTTTATCCTTATATGGTGAATGATAGACGGTGACATATGCTAATTAGTCCTCACATGCACACGCTTCCAAGTTGAGATTCACCAACCTCAGAACACAGGTGCACAGGATTTTGTCAGTGTCTCAATCAATGTCAAGATATTCATGAATGGAGCCCATTATTCTTCAAAAAAAACAAAAACAATACAGTATAGAATACAGTATCGCAACGACTGTTAATACTATTTTTGACTCTTTTAAAGTCTTTGAAAAAGCACACTACTTACTACTTAATATCTATCTTATTAGGCAAGGAAATACAGAGAAAAGTAGCTGCTGTCCAAATTGACAGCACAGAGACATCAGTCTAATCTCCTCCCTGGACGGCTCTTGCACATTCTACATGCAGTGAGATAGAGATCTGAGAGACGGAGAGAGAGACTGTGGTGACATTCAATCAGCCCAGCGTGGGACTGACTCACTGTGGCTCTGAGCAGAAAAAAACACCAGACGTCCCCAAAGGCAGAGCAGATCCCGACACATCTGACTGTCGATAGGCCTGATATGATCATGTGGTTACAATGCTGTTGACATCTCGACATTCTCACTTCCAGATGCTTATCTCGGTCTACCATTCTCAGCTGTCTGTCGGAGCATTTTGAGCAGCTCGATTTGCCTCATTGCCACTGTATTTGACTTGTCCTCGCCGGCTTTATATTGATGCTGTATATTAAAGGAGCATTCAGCTGGAGGCTATATTAAATAGGAAGCCATAAACGTCGCTGCTAGTTTTACACAAACTGAGTTATGACCTGAATTGCAAAACCAAACAGCTAAATTAAAGTGACACTATAATATTGGCTGCAGAATAGTATTTTAAACACATTCTGTAGACTATTAGGGAGAGAAAAGTCTCAGAGAGTGCATTTAATTATTCTGCAGGTGACACAAGCAACAGAGCCAACACATTTGACTACAATTAGAAGGACAGACTTTTCATCCAAATCTGCCAATAGCTCGGAAATTACGCCTGCATCCTTGGACACATTGGCAATGTGATGTCTTTTACATGCTGTGTCTGCATATTGCCATTGTGCTGTGGGGGACAAGACATTCCCCACCCTGCCTCCTGTGGATGGAACTGTGTGGTGTGTAATTGTTTATTTGATGGTGGCACAGAAAAACCATGGGCATGGTTTTCCATTCAAACAGTTTCTTTTTTTTTACCACAAAATAATGACGTCATTTTGCTGTGTCGAAATGATTTATTTTCTCTTCAAAAATGAGACCCCTTTGTTTGTTTTTGGAAGTTAATAAGACTTGAAGACTTTAAAACTTTTGTCGTACCAGCAGCTATGTTGTTCACAGAAATCAACCAGTCCTGAAAAAAGGTTCTTGATGAAAATGCATTCAGTATGTTATGGGTGTCATTTACCAAGCGTTTGTTCATGTGCAAAACAAGCTGCACATGCAAAAGTGGATCGGCAGCAGAGACATTTGCACATTTTGGACATTTTCTGCAGTATTTTCTCATTTACATATCAGATTTGACATGCTAATACAGTACACACAGGCAATTTCAAATGGTAAATTCAGTGCAACATGCCAACACATAAGCTATATTCCGTTTTCTAGCTTCCCCTCAGCACCTGTCTTGTTAAAAGAGCCAAGTTTTATGTGTGCACTGCAACTATGCATGTAAACAACAATACATTTATGGATATAGAGAGATCTTATTTTGGGATGACAGTATCAACATGTGCAGCCAAATGTCCCATAGTCTACTGAAGATGACACAAAATGTAACCACTTTTTAGCCAAACATGGCATAAGAAAGTAAAGTGCAGATCTGCGCTGGAACCTTGAAGTTACCTGGGTTTACGGCACAAAGAAGCTGGCGGAGTTCACTGCCCGTCAACGATTACAACCACAACGAAGCCACAAAGAGCCAGGGGTCAATAAACCGACATACAGCCTTGACCACGTCCAGTCTCCCATACGCTAGATTTGTGAAGCGTCAGGGCTTTGTGAGAAATTTGTCATAAATAAATTATTAGTGAGGTGTCCTGGAAGGAAATTGCTGAGGCGGGTGCTACCATGGCTGGTGTGTGTGTGTGTGTATGTGTGTATTTCTCTGGACAAATTAGGCCCCTTAAAACCAAGAGAAAATAAATGCTACACGGTAATTAGCTGATGACCAGGAGCATCTCTTCATCTCCTCTGAGAACCTTTAAATTAAAATTAAGACGAGCCTCCCAGGCCTCCACAGCCACTGCAGTTCAAAGCAGGTTACCAACATGAAAGTGTAGCCAGAAAATGTGAGAGATACCGGTATTAATGTGATACTATCAAATTAACTCATCTGCGACCTACATGCGGACTATTTTATTATTCAATATTAGTCAGAAAGTTTTGACTTTATATCTTCGATTAAGGTTCTTGAGTCATCTTCTGTACTCTGTAGTTTAAGTGTAGGATGTTTTTCGCCATCCGAAAGGCTTGGTTAGTAATACTAAAGTTTCCAGCTCAGACCGCGGACTAGATAAAGATCACTGCTAAGCTCTATTAACGGCTACCCTCCACCTGTTGGTAAACACCTTTGTTGGTCAAAAGCTATATACACACGAAGAAAACACGAGTTAAGTTTCAAAACCTTTCTCTATAAACACGGAGCTAGCTCAGTAAATGTATGCGTGTATGTCCACATCATAGATGTAAGATAGAAGAGATAACCAGTGTTCCATTCAGCTCCATCATAGTAATGATCAGGGGCAAATAAGTGGTGATCTGTGAAATTAACATGGCTGCTCAATCTCTTCCTACGAAGCCTGTTCCTTAAAAGGGTAAAAAGGCAGGAAGCCCCGCGCTTACAAGGCAGGCGGACTTCACAGAGCTCACCAGTTTGAAGTACACTGGGCTCCTGTGTTGACTTTATACTTTTTTTACTCTTGGTGTGGCTATACAAATTGACCATATTTATTTAAATTAATTAAATTGTCTGAATTGAATTATATATCTAATCAAGACTAAACTGAGGTCCTCAGAAAGAAGTTTCTTGAATAATCCTATTATGTGAGATGCTTCTATATTATAATTCCTGTGTTGATCACATCATACCATTGACATACATTTTTCAAATACACATTCAAAGAACTAAAGTAAAAGCAAGCTTAAGTAGAGCCTTAGTAATCTAATTAAGACATTTAGATAAAACAAAAATGATTTGACTTTACATCATGCATAAATGTGTTTTACAAACGAGCTTTTGGTCATATCTGCATTTATATTTATATTTAAAATTATAATTCAAATGATGTCAATTTAAAGAAAAGACACTTAATAGGTTTTCTAAAAATCTCTTTTTACCTTCAGGAAGTCAGCGTGTGGAGACAGTATGACTCCCGTAAATTAAGCAAAAATACTCCAGGTAGGTTTTTGATGAGAGAAATATGTTACACAACCTAGTTGAATGCTGAATGATATCACATTTCACCTTAGAGCTTGTAAAGCAGACTGTCCACAAAAGTGACCTTAGAAGTCCCAGAAAACACAAAAGTGATGATAATGATGCTTGAACCTACAGTTAAAGCATTTGATAATCAACTGCGTTCACTATTTGCGTCACACTGTTGGTTCGTGACCATGACAAAAGTCAAGTTGCCGCTGCTGGCATGTTTCCTGTCTCTCGACCAGGCTTTTCCATTATTCCTCATCCATTATCACTGAAGGTCAACCGCAAACATCCGCCTAAGTCTATCCAGACACCTTGTTCCTGTTGTCGGCCAGCTTCAATTTAACTCGCTTCACCTGATGTTCCTTTGAAATGCTGCGTCTTGTATATGGATGCAGCATCGAGAGAAAGAGGGAGTGGAGGGAGAGAAACAGACATATAAAGAGAGAGAGGTGAACTCAGGGTGTACAGTAGAAAGTAGTTTTATTCTGCCCGGCAGGACAGATGGAGCCCTGCGTTGATGCGGCGGATGTACTTCTAAAAGCTGACCTTGAGCTCTGAAGCTGAGTGAAATGTTCAGAAGACATAAAGAGGAAGGAGACCAGCGCTGTCCGTCATGTGTCGCAGTGGTGACAGCAACAGGGTCAGGCACAGTCTACCTCAGACTGAGGGAGCCGAGACGAGGCAGTAAAACATTGTGAGTTCACGGTGACTTCTGCCAATAACGCTGACCTTTGTGAAGATTATAGAAAATGAAAGATTCGGATGCCGACTGAACCTTAAAACCTAGTGAGGCCATTTGTGATTTTTACAATACTATAAAGAGTTTGGGATGGAAAGTTATATATTGAACATTACCATAGAAATCGACTATGTGACGGGGGTAGAAGCAAGCATTGTCCATAGAGTACTATCAAGTAGAGTAGAGTATGTACTTTTTATGTTGAGTTGTACTTTTATTTGAGTATGTTCATATTTTGGCTACAGTGGTGCTGTTGGTTTCTTGGCCATTCTGAAAGCTATATATGAGGCCCATTGCCATCTCACAATGATGCTTTTCCGGTGGTGCAGCTGTAATTTCCCTGTATTATATTTGTCCTCTGTGAAGTACACCTCCTTTAACACCACTGGGGCAACATGTCAGGAGAAGAGGGCAGTGCAGTGCCTGGAGACGCAGCTCTAGGTTTGTTTGTTATGCATCCTTTAGTTTAGGCAAATACTTCACAATGGGGTACAATGTGGAGCACATACCGTACAAACTCCATACAGAAAGGCCCCACCCAGTGTAAGAATCAAACCCGACGGTATGAGCTGGGCAGACTGGGGCAGATTATTACAGCAGTTTACACAATGATGTGCACCTGCCCTTTCCGTGCTTCTTCCTTCCTCGTGCAAACTGCAGCTCGTTACAGAAGTCATTAACGTGTGCATGTGTTAAGAAAATGATGGAAAAATGGGACTGCGCCATTGTAGATAATGACGACCTAGTCTTGTTAAAAGGTGCTATAAACACCTGGAGGCAAATGATAAAGCAGCGCACCGCTTCTATTATCAGAATAAAAATGTCATTATGTTTACGGCAAATCAAAAAGGAATTGCTTTTCATTTTGATCCACACAGAGAGTAAAGCAGTGTTACACAGGTGGGTATTTCATCTGCAGCTTAATCTAATCTGAGCTGTGACCATATGTTAATACATTGCCACTGATAATCTCCATTCCCTTATCAGTGCGCTTTGAGGCTTACTTATGGGAAAGGGCAAAGAGGGAAAGATCATATTGAAGCATGGGGCGGATTCTGGTGGTATAACCTTGAAATGAAATACCACTGCAACCATGTTTTTTTTTAAATTTAAAACTTAATTTGAGAGTTTGACATGAAAACACAATCTAAATAAGTCTATTCAGAATATTAAAAAAGGGACTTTTCAAAAGACATTTAAAAAATAATTATTTGGTCATTTGGGCTGCCCCCACGACCCGGCCCCGGATAAAGCGGAAGAAAATGGATGGATATTTGGTAGAATTTAGGTAAATGAAATGAAAGGGAAAGATGAGCACTCCAGTATGGTGGGTGGTGATATTGCATTACTTTGAGTGTCGTCTGCTATGAAGGAAAAAGAAGAAGACAGTGATAAGCCTCCTGAATCTCATCAGACAAAGTCTGTTACTTCAAAATAAAACTATATTTACAATATTGAAAAGTCGTGTCACAGAAATCCATCCAGAAACATACATTTGGCAAAGCCTCCTTTGCCAGATTCGGTTCTGAAAATAGGATAAAAGCATGAGGTGACTTTACTACTCACAATCTCATTGTATTACATATGGAGACAAAAACATAGCCTGCTAACATAAATATGAATGACATTTAACTCTAACACAAAGGACTGGAGAGTCTTTTGCAGTCAGTGCAGTAACAGTGTATTTTATCACCAGTACATATCTCTTTGAAAAGCTATGCAGATACTCCCTCGTTTTAAATGAGAATGTTAATCACCTGAAAGTAGATTTAGAGAAAGCTGCACAATTACATGGGCTGGATGCGCTCACAGAAAACGGAGGAGGCATTCATGATGAGTCACTAGAGACCCATTATATAAAGTAATCCCACAGTGAAGCTCAAACCAGGAACAATCCGCAATGAGGGGGAAACATCGGGGTTAATGCCGTGTTTAAGGATAATTTAGTCATATATATGGGACAATTCAAGGTAACCTACTTCCAACAGAAAGGTTCAGGAAGTACTCAGACCCCCACATTTATCCCAGTGCTTCCAAGTCTATACTTAAAATGTTTAAATCGCTATTTTAGCGTTCTTTAAAAAAAAAAAAAAAAAAAAAAAGTTCTCAATCACAGACCTAAACCTTGATGAATGTGTGAACAGTACTCAACTATTAGGACTGTGCAATTTTGGAGAAAAATCTAAATGTGATTTATTTTTGGGCACACATTACAAATAGGTAATTAAGATAAGTCTACAGAGCACTTTTTTTTTAAAATTTTGGGGTCAGCTTTAAATTCCTATATCCACTGTAGTGTTATCAGTGGCAAATTTAAGAATCAGCCTTATTCCTAACAAAACTGAAAGATGTCTGAAAACGTTCTGAACCCACTTTAAGCTTGTCCCATAGAACAAGAGTGTAGCAAAATGAAAATGAAAAAAGGGGACATTTCTTGGTATAAGAGACACAGCGGAGAGGCAGAGGCCAAGGAAATAAATAGCTTGTTCTCCATAGAGCCATCAGGGTTTACTCACAGCTCCCCGGGAACAGCAGCACAAGGACAGAGCCACCTCCAGCTCACACTAAACAATACTGAAGGACAGGCAGGAGACGAGACAATATGCTGATGCCAAGTGACTGTCCCAGGCCGGAGCACAGAGACTGCCCACAACAAAAGAGTAATTAGCTGTCCTCAAATGACAGCAATGAAGACACCAACACAGCTAAAATTGTGTTATAATTAGAACTGCATTGACTAAGACGAGAGGATCATCGATGCAATGTGTTCCATTCGAACCTTGGTTTAGCCTTGTCGATGTTGTACGCTTTTGCTTTTTGTTCTTGCTGTGCCAGAATTATTTCAAATTTGCATCAAGCTACATGCCTTTTCAAATGTGGAGATGTGACTGACATACATTGGCACAGTCACGTCAATCCGCCTCCTGCACTGGCAGAGTATTCAGCGGCTTGGAGGCCTGAAGTGGGCACAAAATCCAGGGCAGCTTTCCTCACATTTTCTTCAATAGAAAACCTCCTTTGTGCTGGATAAGTGACTGAAAGTTAAAAGAAGGTGAAGCACAATAGGTGCTGCTACAGCTGCAGTAAATCCATCCAGTGGGGGCATTCTTTCCTGGTTGAATCTCTGCAGACATGTTGTGCCTATTTGTGTTTTAAAAGTCTTCAATGCATTCAAAGACGCCCTTTCATTTATCTCACTCAACCTAATCAAACAAAGCTCAAGATCCTGAAGATGAGAGGAGCCCCTGGGTGCTTCACTGCAATCTCCCACTCCTCTTGACAGGTTGCAGTGGCATTTCAGGATCGGGAAAATGCAGACAACAAGCTTACCTTATTTTATGTTAGATATAGATAGAACAGCTGGTCGCAAAAACACCATCAAAGTTTACCCAATACAATGCTTTTGTTTCTCTATTATTACCTGATATTACCTGTTCTGGCAAAAAAAAAAAAAAAAAAAAAGGATTACAGTGTTAGAGCTTTGTGGACTGATATCCGGCACTAAAGCCAGAGCCTTACGGAAAACCTGCCCGCCACAAAAATATGGTTGAATAGCCCGACATTATAGGCAATAAAACACGCAGTTTGATGAATGTCAGTGCTGTTGAGGATGAAAGAAGGCGCATACAGAACATCATACATAGACCTCCTGGGACCCTTTGCACTGAGCTCCTCGGGCAGTGCAGACAACACAAGTGCAGGGGAAATATCACTGAAGACCAGTGAACGTATCAGCAGCAAATTGACATCAAGAAGTCAGAGTGTGGAAAAGACAGGCCTAGAGGACGGCACACATCTTCTGATCTCATCCATAGGGTCTCAGAGTACGGGGGGGTGGACCCCACGGGACACTGCTCGACATCAGCCCAGTGCAAGCGCCAGTTCATAAGATGCACACTGGCTGTAATGAACTGACTGGGAGTGGGAGAGTGGGGAGAATGAAAAAGCACCGTCACGTGTCCATTGGAGCCCGACAGGACTCAAGTTCAGACAAGATGGTGGACGGTCCCAGGAGGCCAAACGAGAGGTATTCGCAACACAAAATACAGACGTCATTCCAACTAATCAATTGCAAATAATCTATTGCAAAAGTGTAAATGACATTTTAGTGTATAATTAGATGACTAGAGTTTTTCTGCAGTGTCATTCAAAAGCAATGGCTTCAGCGGACGTGAAATTAAATTCAACCCACGCATTAACAGGCTCTTATTCTAGCTGATTTTGCAACAGAAACTAGAGTTGGGTGATATACTTTATTCATTGATTTTTAATCATTGTTTGGTCGTTGTTGTCACAGATTTGGGCCTTAAACCTTTACGGTATTGTTGATGCCCTGTACCCACCAGCACATGCGCCGTGCCAGTTTTTCAATAGTGTTTTCCAGATCAGAAAGCAAAAAGCCAGCTCCAGTGGGACACGCACACATTTACCATGAGCAAAGTTTAACATCATCACATTGAAAGATAAAGGTCAAAAAGTCCGTCACATTCATAGAATAATCCTAATAGGTTTCAGTTTGCAAAATGCTGATTAATCCTCTTTACATTCAATCTTTTGGTCCATGTGCTCCCCTCTCTTCATGGCAGATGGTGTCTTACTCCTGCAGACGTGTCATTTATCTGCACATGACAGCAGCCATTTTAATAATGTACTCATGAATGCTTCCTGTTTCAGAGCGTCCTTGGCAGTCACCTCCGCTGTCTCCACTGTGGCGCAGGGTGATCGACTCCAGCTAAAATCTACAATGCTGGGTAAGTGATTTTTCATCTCTGGGATCAACACTTTCCATATCCTTTAAAAATGACCTGTCCAAGTGAACATTGCTGAACTGACTGGCTTTGGGCTCTGGTCTGTGGAACTTGCAGCTGTTCTGTTGAGGTCAATGATTGTGAAAATGGTGTGTCGCAAATACGTGTTTCTTCAAAATGTCTGGAATCTTTGATAGTTTAGTTGTTGATGCGAAGATGTTTTGGACCTGCACTGGTCTGATTGAAAACTGGTTTACACCTGACGTAGACTAGACATAGTCAGTGAGACCTGTCTTGAAACCCAATATGCTTGGTTCTTGTTTGGAACTTGGACTATTTTCAGTCCCGTTTAATGCCTGAAGTAATCTATGATTAATAAATCTATTCAATAAAATGTAATCCAAGGTCCAATAGACTGAAAACACACAAAAAAACAGACAAATTTCCACTAGATTTAGTCCACTCTATATCAATCCGTTGTTTATTAAAGCTCTTATTGTTCAGGTAATATTTTTTTCCAATTTAAGACCAGGGTTAGTCAAGGTTTACTTGAATTTAGTTCAGTGTTACTAAGCTTGAAAAGACACAGTGCTGGGTCAGTAAAGTGTCCTGCTCACTCAGGCGCTGCAGCCCCAATTTCCACCATACAGACAACATTTCTCTGCTCCCAATGGCTCACAGTTGCATTTCTGCACAGAAGGTTATTATTCTTGTCACTTGACTTGATGAGCATAAAGTAAGACTTGAGGATATGAGGAAAAAGGCAATATACTGTATCTGTCTGGAGCTACGATTATGTTACTGAAAGCATTATTGCTTGATTAATATACAAAGTAACTGTTTAAAGATAATTTTTATCAAATTGAAACAAAAACTTAAAGAAATCTGTTTTCATTGCCAATCTACCTAAACAAAAGACAAATAAACACCAAAAAGACTAAAAAGGCAGATTGATTACTGGATGAAAACATTTAATTCCCAATATAAGTTTCATTTTTGTTTTTAACTGTAAGGACCAAATGTGTCAAAGTCAGTCAGAAGAGAAGACCTCAGTAACATGCGACCTTTGGGGGGTGATATAGGAATATCAATAATTTGGCAATAAGCGTTGCTAATACTAGCAGGTTCCTCAATATCCGTTAACATCAAAGGTGTAATATATGGTAACACCAGTGGCAGACTGGGAAAAGAAACTATACAGCGATGAATAACTTGATTTGCAGGAGAAGATCTTTTAGTGGCTCTATGATTTATATATTTAGTTTTAAATGATATACGCTCAAGGATGTACAAGAGTTGTGTCAATTTATTTCCAACATCACCAAGAAATAATGATGTTTCCCCAAAAGGCCTTTTACAATAGGTAAACTCAAAATTATGAAAATTATGACTAAAACAGAACTTGTGCACGCATGCATTTAGGTTTTCCCTGCAGGAAAAACGCCCTCTGTACTTTACCACCAGCTATAAAGTGTTTGTGCATTGCACCAGGAGACAACTTGGCTTTGAAACTGTCTGATTGCATTGACCCTGTCAAATATATGTAAGAAAATAAAATCAAGAGCAATGCCCAGGGAGGACCCATCTCCAGTATTATAATTTGCCTTTTCCTTAATTAGGTCATATCCTGAACATATTGACACAATTATTCTGCTGTAATCATCTTAAAACAGGGATGTTAGGTAGAACTAATGGATTTCCAATAAAAAAAAAGTGCAAACATAAATACACATACAGTCTTGGCTCTCACTGCATACTTCACACATGGCCATAATAAAACCTGACTATAAATCAATTTCTAACCAAATGAAGCATAATGATTCTGTGGCACGTAAAGGCCTTTGATGAATAGCCTACTTATTCATTATTTCGAGGGTTAATGGGGCAATTATGGCCGACCTAGGCGTCTATGCAGGGCACAGCTCACTGGTCAAAAGCACAAGAGTCTCTGTGCTGCAAATGACTTTAATCCTATTATTTGAGCAAGCGGGAGGGCAAGGGGCGCAGCAGGTGACCTCATTTGATCTGACTGTGCTAGCCGGATAAAGATCTGGATAATAGGCACCGTATTATTAGCGCGACTGTTTGGAAATGGCTCGCAGTGATAGGCTTATTACCATGTTCTCAAACCAAAGTAATGTAGTTTGTTTTATATTGGAGAGGCCTCAATTAGGCAAAAAATAAAAACTTTATAGGGTTGGAAAAATCGGTCTAGCTATCCCACAGGAGGCTCTTCGAGGATTCAAAGTAAATTACCAGTTAATATACAATAAAGAATTTTAAAGAATAATCTCTATTTTTTCTTTTTCTTTTGTTTATTTGGTCAGGACAGTGCATAATGATGAACATACATGGCACTCACACTGCATGTAAACACACTCATCCTGGGCTTTTGTACATGATTTTTAGGTAGGGGAAACCGGAGGACCCAGAGGAAACCTGTGCAGACATGGGTGGAAATGCAAACTCCACACTTCCGGGAACCCGGGACCTTCTGACCACTGAGCCACCGTGCCGCAAAAGCGCAAAACAAAGAATACATCAATAAAGCAAATCACAGTGACCAACTGCGTGACCATCAGACTAAATTGGCCCATACACAACATTTTACTTGTGATGCCAGATATTATTCTCCACGCTTTTTAAAAACACTTTAAAGGGATATTTCAGGATGTTTGACATAGAGCCTTATTTCCTTGTTATCCAGAGTGTTGTTGATTTCTGGAGATATATATATAGTCCTTATATTTAAAGAGTTTAGTGGTGTTAGGCTAGTGCTAGGCTAGCGCATGTCTATTGTTGCTAGTAGCCTGCATTAAAAACCTCTTCAAAATCATGGGGTCGTCCTCCAAATGTTGCCATATCTGATTTGTAGAAAGCTACTTTGTGAATTCTACGTGTAGTAATGCCGGCCGCAGGTAAACAAACTATTGTAGATCCAATAACCTAGCAGATCACTCTGCTAGCTTACAACCAGGAAGCTGATGCTGCTGAAAAATAAATTCTTTTAAATGCAAAATGGTTATATCTAAAAAATTATTCAGTTAACAGAGATATTTATATCGGTAGTCTGGTCTTATAAGTGATTTGCCACAGGTGCACGGTGCTTGTATTACTGTTTTTAATACAGGCTACTAGCTACCATAGACATGCGCTAGCCTAGCACTAGCCTAGCACCACTAAACTCTTCAAATATAAGGACCGCAGGAATTTAAAAAAATTTATATCTCCAGAAATCAACAACACTCTGGATAACTAGGAAATTAGGAAATGAGGCCCTATGTCAAAAATCCTGAAATATCTCTTTAAGCCACCTGAGCAAATGTTTCACATTCTACAGTTTAAAATGACAAACAAATCACTTGAACTAGTAAGTATACATATATAAAGATTTAAAAAAAATAATACTGCTATACTATAGCATGATATACTTTGTAGAAGCAATTAGAGCACTGAAATAATAACGCAGACTGTGTGAGCTCCTGGGTAGGAAAGGAACTGACATTTGCAGGATAACTCAAACGTGGTGGAGGGGTTTGAGCGCCCGAATAATTCTAGAGGTCTATTTTTGAACAACATTATAACATGCTTAGAGGCACACAAAAAAGCTGGCATAACAGGAGCTCTTTTATTTTCATCAGTGTGAACAAGTTGATGATCTGTTGAATTAGACCTCACTCCCCTTGTGCATCACCTGCCATTGAGTCACAACAGTGTTTTCGTTGAACTGTCTCCTCACCTCTGTCATCCTCTCTCAAATCTATCAGCCCATTTTCTTTCTCTAGCAAACAAATAGCCACAGATAGAATTATTGGTGCACACTGTATTTAAATTTCATCTCAAATGTTACTCATCGTAAGCCGATACTCGGGTCAAGCAGTGCTGTGCAGTTGTCTGTAGTCAGTGTTCCTTTGACAGACATGCAAGTTAGCAGCTCAGATAGCGCTCTAACACTCTCCTGCTGAGACACTATTAATTAATAAGGGGGCTAATGCTAAAGCAGCTTCTCCACTCTCACAATTGTGCTTACTCTGCCTCGATCGATAACCGTCTTCCCTTCTGCCACTGTGTCTGCCACGTGTCTTTGCCCAGTCCAATGCTCCCAACCTGCTCCAGAGAAGACGCCCCAAGCTGCCTTTTGGGGTTGGCCAGGTTTCACACTTTGTTGTCCATTGCTGCTGGCATGGAGGACAGATGTGGCAATGGATAAAGAACATTTGAGCAAAACACCCCAGACAGCTGCTTGAATAATGTACTTGCAATGAGGCCCAAGACAGTCGTGGTTGGTATGTGACTATGTAAACCGTCACATTCATTTAATATCCTGTTGATAAGTAAGAAATAATGATGTATGACATAAGGAAAGAATCTGATATTTGATAACCGTCTGCTGTATAAATGTCAGTTTTAAGAGTTCAGAGATTTTTGGAAATATATTGTGGCTTCTTATGATATGGATATTGCATCATGTAATATAGCAATAATGTCAATTTCTCAATATATAAGGCAGCTCTAGATGTAACAAATTAATATGACATTAATGGTTAGGTTAAAGCAAAGCCACACTATGCAGAAAAAGAAAAAAGAAAAAAAAAAGATGTGTGTTCAAAACATATGATGCAACTGTTACCAATAATGTTATTCTGTGTATTACAGACTCCAGCAAACTTCTGCTAATAGAAACACTGAGAGTGGATTTTATAGACTTTTTATAAGAGCATATAAAGTATCAGCTGCTTGTATTTCAGTCACGCTTTTGCATAGTATATCACAAGCACAACATCTTCTCTCACTACAAAGACACACAGTGTATCCGAGCTGAAGATGATTTCCCCCTGTTTTCCGTTTCATCCGTAATATGTTCCAAATATAAGCACTTGGTATGTTATTTGTGAACACACGTGTCTCACTTAGAGAAGTGCACGTGCTGACAGCTCTTTCAAATTATGTAGGTTAAGTGAACATGGCAACTGCATGTCAGCATAAGAACTTCATCAATTCCTGTCAGATGTGGTACATTTTTACAGTTATCTCACACAAGACGGATCCAGGCTAATGAGGATAACCCTTCAATCACACTCATATTGTCGGGATTGCGCTCTTCTCTGTTTATTTATACCATCACGGATCTGGAGCCAGAGTGGCACAGCTACTTGGAGGATAATATAATTGAACTTCGGAGCAAGCCATTTGTACGTATATTTTCATGTTTGTTCCACAATGCATTAATGAAGGAAACTAATGCACACTAGGGCTGGACGATGTGGACCAAAAGTCATATCCTGATATATTTCGGTTGATATTCGATAAATATCCCAATATTGTTTCCGCAAAGTGAGAGCTGTGAAGTGACATGTTAAGTCAAAGTCAAAGCCAACTATGACTAGTTTTATTGAAAACTCACTATATATCGATATATCTTAAATATCGATGTATCGCCCAGCCCTAATGCACACTAAATGAAAGTAGCGCGTTAAGATTGAAACCTGGTATCTTGTCTCATTATGTATGAGGACAAGTAGCTGTGTCTAGCATAAATAAACAAATATTTTAATATTACATGGTGGACAGTGTGCTGCTTGTGGATCAACACTGACGCCAATATTTCACGAGGGGATACTTCTCTGTTCATAAAGGCAGACGTTTTTTCTAGAAACTAATGGTTAATATTAATGGATCATTTTCATTCAATGTTGATATAAGCCATCATTTACGCATAATAAAAGATGAAGTCATCTGCATAAAATATCATCAGCTTGACTATTTTTAAATTTACTGGAATGAGCCTCACTGTGCATAGAGATAAATGTATCCAAATTTCAGACTGTGTTAAAATGTAACTTTACCGTCCTTGTAATTGCCTTGCTGTTGCAACAGTGTGACACTGTTCACTTTTGTTTTTACTTTACACAGGTGAATTAGTGGCTGTCCGTTTGATTGGGATTTTGGTGTGACGTTCTTTCTGTTTTGACAGTGTCACTATCAACCTTCTTGATTAATGAATTACCTCTCTGCCCCTGTGATTCATCCTCCTGGTAGCCAATCTGGAGAGGTGTGGCTGATGCAACACTCAGGCAAAAAACAAATAAAATGAGTTTTCAGACAAGGGCAAAAACAGGGATAGTTTTTGTGTAAAAAGTGTGTCGAAAGTCACAACATGCATCACTGTACTCATTCAACTCAGTGTTTAATTAAAAGACCCCAAAAGAAATGCAGTTCTCAGAAGAATTATTTAGAAAGAAATAGCAATTAGTTACTAATGCTCATTAAGTCGAAACAGTTAATTGCACCACCAGAGAGAACTTCTCAGCATCTTTTGTTAATTAAATGGTCTCAGAAGTGAATGTCTGAAATCAATACAATGCATTTTACCCACCTCAGCTCAATCTATAGATCGCTAGCTTAAAATGAAATGGTTATTAACCTTGAGGATTATTTTTGACTTTCTGTACTTTCTGAAATCTACACGCACACAAGAGTTTGACATAACGCAGAGACAAATCATCAGCATGTCCTGAAAAAAACAGAACAAATGGTGATGAAAAGGAAATGAAAGGTTTTTGGAGCGAGTCAGAGGCACTGACTGAATACAGGAGTGTCAGTTTGAAACTTGTTTTTAATAAGCATGAATCCATATTAAAGTTGGGATGCAGACAGTTGACATAATGCTAATGTTATATGCCACCAAACAAGAGAGTCCTAAGTTCAACTCTTGTTAGGCCTTTCTGTGTGGAGTTTGCCTGTTCTCCCCACGTCAGGATACCCCAGTTTCCCCCGGTCAACCCAAATCATGCACAATAGGCCAATCTTCTGGTAAAGTACTCCTGACCCTAGCTCAAAATCTGGGGATGTGTGCGGAGGCGCTGACAGGTCAGGTTGACCTGAGGCACGAATTAAAGGATGGGTCAAAAGCAGAGGACACTCCCTCATGGGTCAATAAAGTAAATGTAATGCCTCTCATGCCATGCCTGTGATATCAGACAGGAATGATGACATAATATATTATCCCTGTACCAAAAAAAAAGTGCTTCCTCGTTTCTTTGCAATATTTGCAAATAAGACATGTCATATAATGGGGAAATTGTAGTCAAAAGCCCTGACACGATCATCTGTACAGAGTTGTGTAAGTGTGGCTGACTTTTCACGCTTCCACCTTGAAGAGCAACCTCACCTCTCCAACATCATAGAGACACAAGTCAAATGGAAACACCGTTTTAAAAGATGAGGAAAAGTTTCATGAGGTTGTTTGAAATGCCTTGCAGATCCCAAGCATTTTGATCAGAGGAATTATATGAAAACAAAAGATACTATTTTATCACGACATGATCGCTGGACTGATGGCACTGCACGCTCAAAAACACACTTGTATTATTGGGCAAAGCTGAAATAATATCAGTGTGCTTGAGTAAACCTGGGAGATTTCCCCACAGGACGCTAAAACCTGTGCTGCGTAGGGGCCGTGTATTAGCTCGCTGCAACTGACTGCAAACGTTTCAAGCGACCAAATAGAAGCGAGGAACGCGATTTGAGCTTTGGTTGAGCAGCCAAGTGTGCCAAGATGACAGCTTAAAGCTGTATGAATTAACTTGTTTACCGTAATAAATCCTTTTCGTAGTTCCTCTGGGGGTAATACAAGTGTTAATGGGATGATTGGCCAGAAAACCACACTTGCAACTTCGCTGCCACCGGGTTGGAGTCACCAATATACACTAATGGAATCACGAAGAAGAAGCTAACAGGCTAACGGGCAAAGCTAACTGCGGGCTAGTGCCACTTAAACAGTATTTACAGCCAAGTTTGAGTGAAAAAAAAATCTCCATTGTGTAATTGGATGTACAATATCCCTCTCTCCCTTTGTCTTTTCTGTCAGCGTAGTATTTACTCTCACGGACAATTAATGAGTAAAAAACGGCAACATGCTACGACACCTGCAGTGGCGCTTATTCCCTCTAGGGGCATGAGTTACTTAGTACTGCTTTAAGGATGTTTGTCTGTGATGGAAAAACACTTGTGTAACATACTTTGCAGACAATTGATTTCAAGTATTCTCTGCCATTCTTGTAAATGAAATAACACAAGCTTGTTAAGACTGGACATTGAGGTCAGCCTGGGTCGTGTATAGTCCAGATTGCCGCTCCTTTGGGCTTTAGCAGCTGCAGGTGGTGCCCTCTCTC
The DNA here is from genome assembly GCF_951799975.1 of Gobius niger. Taxonomy (NCBI): domain Eukaryota; kingdom Metazoa; phylum Chordata; class Actinopteri; order Gobiiformes; family Gobiidae; genus Gobius; species Gobius niger. The sequence continues at coordinate 17,381,958 of NC_136855.1, read as the reverse complement.
CCTTCCTGTGTAGTTGTGTGGTGCATGTATGTGTGGGGGTCAAGCACCAGGGGATGGATGTAACACAGAGGTCAGCGCAGACAGAGGGTCATAAATACAGCAGACAGCCCCATCTGAACTATGACAGCGAGAGCACCGCCCTGCTGTAATGGATAATAAATGTCAGGGTGCTCCCTACAGCCGGTGATGAGCGATTGCTAAGTAGCTTCCTGCAGCAAAAACGCAGCTAAAGCCTGGAGACAAACTGACAACAGCCGAGGAAACATTTACGTGCAGAGAAGGGCTTGTTTGGATGACCCATCCTCCCTCTCGTCCGTCGCTAAAGGCCGAGCGAGAGAGAGAGAGGTGATTAATCAGGTTGTTAGCATGTGTGATGGAGGGTGGAGAGAGCAGGGAGAGGAAACACAAAGGAGAAATACACCGTGATACATCAGGGGCCGCAATTCCCCAGCGAGAAATCATTTAAAAAGTAACAGGGCCTGATCGCAATAATGTTCTCATAGCAACTATTAAATATAATGACCACAATTATGGCTGTCAGAGAACACAGAGGAGAGCGCTGGATGGCTGCGGATATGTGATGTTAGAAAATAGTACCTTATATACAGGTTCTCAGCAATGAACTGTGTTTCCATAGGTACATTTAGCAAGAACATATTTCCTACCAGTATGTTGCAGGAAGCCACTTTTTCTGTTTCAGTTTTACCCTTCATTATTCCTTTATTTTAGCCCGAGCTCTGCGACGGACCCAACCAGGAAGCTCTCTGTCCACCTCTCACCCAGACTCCTGATCCTCATTAGCCATATCACAGCTCACCTCTCCTCGCAGAGCCATGAGAGGCAAAAATACATCAAAAGGAGCAACCTGCCTCAGATATTAGCGATGATTCCTCACAATAAAATACAACATTTGTCATTTTTTTGTCATGTAAGATAGTGATCAATACGTGTGAAATTATCCCTAAATGCTCAGAAAAAATAACACCCTTGCTTTGTCAAATGCACGTTGGATCTGTTTGAACAGGTGCTTTTAAGCCATGGCTGGGCAACACTGGTATGATGATACTAGAAGGTCTTCTCTGCTACTTTAAGCAATTTAAAAATCACAAATGTATTACGTTTTATATTTCAAATAGCTGAAAATATCAATTTATCCATATTGTATGACGTTATACGGTCATCCATTCAGATTTTAGCTCTGTATTGATAAGGGCACAGAGGTCTTGAAGGTAGGGAGCTTTCAAAGTGAAACCAAAGGCAGTCGTCCATATAAAACAATAGGCAAAACCTCCAAAACATAACACCCCCCAGCCATCAGAAGCGTGGGTTCACATATTCCATTGCTTAAAAGCAGGCCCAAGATCACGTGAACATTTTAAACGCTCGTTATTGGATAAAGGACACTATAGCAGCTGTCGAATCAAACACACAGGGTCTGTGTTTGAAATGACATGGTTAAAAATGTATTTGACTGCAAATATGTTTACCATCCCTCTCTCAAGAACGTTTAATAGCTGGACTTTGTATAAAACAGCCTGGGTTAGTATTTCCCTGGTAAAGCGGACTGCGTGGCACTTAAGAGCCCAGCAAAGGAAGAGCATCAGCGGCTCGTAACCACATGGAACATCGGTCAACACGGGTCTGGAGTCAGGCGGCTTAGAAGGACAGTGATACAACGATAGGACAGGGACTGAAGAGTTTCTAACATAGACCGATTGGATGAGCACAGAATGAATGAATTTAGCTGGAGTAAACACAGGATGCAATGGTAAAGCATTTGAGCACAGTGACTGCCTTAATTCAGTGTTCCATCGCAGAAAAACGGAGCGATGTTTCTATGTTTCAACGGGTTGTCCTTGTGTAAGTCAGTGACGTGATGGCTTGTTTAACTGTATGGGCACAGTTAAAATTTAAAAACCTGGGGCAGTACGTCCCTGTGCTTCTACATGTGGTTCAGGGCAGTGGGCAGGGAGAAGTTGCCTCGGCATCTTTTACAGATCAGCGTGTCGTGTAAAGACCTAGACCCGGAGGGAACGGCCCGCCACAGCTAGAACATTATCCTGTAGTTAAGTTAAACGCTCAACTGTCTCTATTAAATGTTAAATGGAGCAAAAAGATAATATTATGACTGAAGAGCTGTGAAAAGTAACTACTCACTTTTGGAAACTCTGGAGACTTTGCTCTTGACTTCGCCTCCTCCTGATCCCCCGCAGCCGTCTTCATCATCACAGTCTCCGCTGTAGCGACCCTCCGAGTCCCCACTTCCTGTTTCAATCTGGTCCAATGTGCCCAGTTTAGGGATAGACTTGCCCTGCAGCAACTGGAAATAAAATATATATATGAAGTCAGATTTATGTAGAAAGCACCTTTTCCCCTTTAGCTTTGTGACAATTGACACTGTTCCTGACACAAAACACACTCTTCTAAACACTGGACTGCACACTATTTTCTTTATTAGACACACACCAATTATGTTGTAAATACTGCCATAGAGAAATGATCTATGTGCAGTCACTGGTAGTGTCCATTCAGTCAAGTAAAAAAAAAGACATTATTGCATTATCCATTATTTCTATGTTATTTTACTACATGCTGTGCTGATTGTCTGTGTGTATACTACATACAACATGCTTTTTTACCCTACATTGGGAGCCAGACAGTAAGACCCCAAACAACCCTGAAACAAAGCCGAAACTCGTGTCTTTTTTTCATGCATTTAACACATTTTGAACAAAGAAAGCAATTTGCTCAATACAGAAAAGGCCAAACAGGTGAGGATAATTTGTAGATCTGTCGAAAAGATTGTAGAAAAAGCCATTTCAGAGACCACGGTGAATAAATGGTGCCTTTGTTTAAGGTGCGCTAACTGGAGAGGCCCAAATAAAGGTTAGAGTCGTGAATGACGAGACAAAGCAACCTCATGAATAGTCCTGAATATGACTCACTCTAAGTACATGTACTGACAAGAAACTTCACTTAAACCATGTTGACAAAGACATTGCTCTTTGTTAAGTGCACGCCTCTAATAGGCAGCATCAGGAAATTAAACAGGACATGCTTCCTGGGCAACAGAGAGAAATCAAATGTTTATGGTGCAATACACACTCTGTAATATATACAATAAGAAAGCTGTAATCCTTGCCAGGATAAAGTTTACAAATCTATAAAATGTCATTATACCCTCAAATTTCTACCACGGATTTGACCAATAGAGAAATGCACTAGTACATTTCTGACATTGAATTTGATGCATTTTTTATTGAAAACAGCACATTTAAGTGAAATTGAGCAAACATGTCAAAAAAAAGTATACAATCTAACATCCTTTAACCACATTTTAAATGTTTTGCACCTTCCTCCTGACTTCCTTTGTGCCAAGCAAAAAAATCCCATTGCAGTGTGTGTATGTGCTATGACTTGCTGCTCTTTTATCGAACTAATTTCTCCATCTGTAAGATCAATCTTAAATTATTCCAAACACTAATTACACTTTACAGAAGGGGTCCCGAGTTGTTTGTTGGGTGATTTTGGAGGTCTGCAAAGTTTGGGGACCACCGCACTTCTATATACAGTACTGTGCTATACTATTACAGGATTTTTATTAGGGCAATACATTACAAAATTATCTTTATCACAAAATCAGATGATGCCAGTGTTAATTTTGACAGTATATTTTAATTTAGTTTTAGTCTTTTGAATAAAATGTAATCTAGTATTAGTCAAGATTTAGTCAAACAATTCTCTTGTTTTAGTCGACTAAATCTAAGATTAATTTTGTCAACTTCGCATTCATAATATTTATTACAATTTAATCAAGGTTCTCAGCGTCATGCTTCTTCCGCCACATGAGCAAAGCACAGACCTGTTCATTTATCAGTGGATTTAAATTATATGAGTCTCTTTCAAACTGTCCCTGTTTGGATGATTTCAGTCTCTTCTTTTAATTTTTTTGTCTTATTTTAGTCATCGAAAATATTTGGACATTGTAGTCATAATTTTAGACTTTTAATTTAGTCATCAAAAAAATTACTTTGACTAAAATTATGACAGAATATTTAAGTCAGCTAAATTAATACTGGGTGATCCATATCCCCCCAAGAAGCCACAATAGATCGTCAAACATATAGAAAAATGTGTAAAAGTTGAGTTTAAATTTAGTTCCATTTTAGCTCTGTTTTGTTGCTGATTTAGTATTAAACCCCCTACAAAGACACTGCACTTTACTTGCAACGCGAACAATGTCATGGCAGATCTGAGCTCAAACTAAAAGATGTTTACTTTGATTGGTAAAACTCTTTACAGTAACACACACAAGCCTTCACGAAAAACTAATTAGCAAGTTTAAGTGTTGATAGGTTGTTCGAATACGTCACCAGTATTAAACCTCATTTGCAGAAGCTAAATGAAAAATAAGCAGTGACGATGAGACCTAAGAATAACAGGGCCAGCGACACTTTACGCTTTATTGCCATTCTGCCGGGTCTCAATCAGAGATCGTGTGAACTCAATAGCAGGGGAGAGGCAAACGCTAATTGGCTCATTGAAATTCACAGAGCATCATTGGCAACAAGAAAGAAAGCTTTGTGTTGATCAGAAAGGTACTGTCTATGCTAATTGGCTGGCGCAGCAGTTTGGTGCAGGGAGCCGCAGTATCAGGGCTGTGGCTGAAGTTGGGTAACCAGGACAATTCTGATAATGAGCTTACGTGGGCACTGCTCGTCTGCACTGACAGCCTATTAAGACGGAGAGCACTGATAGTTTGGTTTATTGCATTTGTGTGATTTTAATGATTTCGATTTTTACGCCATGTTACCTGGAAAAATGGATTTCCCGAAGTTGAGTTATAACTGAATAAAAGTTTGTGCTCACAGCCAAGCTTTCTGCTTAAGTTATAAAAAAAAAAGTATATATATATATATATAGGAAAAATCAAAGAGCATCTAAAAGTGGATTTCTTATATTAAATTGCTCAGAAATTGACGAGATTATTAGAATGGAAATAGAATATAAAAAACTTCATTGTCTACCATGCACAATGATTTTTTGCCTTTGGCTTGCTCAAGGAATTTATTTGCAAGGAATGAATACACACACTTTACTTTACAGCACAATAAGAATGGGAGCATTACCAAGAGAATGTATCAAGCCAGATGAACCAATAGCATCGTAGCACACAAAAACATACAAATTCACTGGGTTCACATTCAGGTGAAGGTGTAAATCGATTGTCCTCAACGAAACATTCACAATCTTTTACAATGTCTGAAATCGTTCAGAACATATTACACTTAAAGAGCCGCGTAAATGACCATTTTCCACCGTATTCAACTGTATGAGTGACAGAAATTGGACTACACAGGCGGGAGGTAACAGTGAGCACATATGATTTGTGTGAGTAAAGGCACTTAGCATCTCATTTGACCGTGACAGTTCATACGACCTCTCAATTGTTCCACCGTTTGAGGATTGAAAAGTACTGCGTTCCATAGTGTTGAAAGGACGTTCTGACACATAATGAAAGCCGACGTGATGGAGATTAAGCTGTGGTGAATGACAACGGTCTTTGTCTAATGATGAGACAGGTTCAGCTGAATGCATATCCGGTCACTAAATGGTCAGAGGTGGGCTCCTGACGAACGATCATCATTGCAAGGAAGAAAGGCCTTTGAAAGTAAATATTAACTGCTTAATCTTTTCACCCCTGCTGAACCAAGCATATTATGTCCAGTCTGGCATAACTAAAATCTTAAAGCTTCTTGGAAAAAGCGTCAAAATAGTGACGGAAATGAGGATAATAACGCAACAAATACGCTTAAAAAAAGTGACATAAACGCGGCAACAATGTTACAGAAAAGTCAGTTTTGTAGGTCTTAGCTTTCAAATGAGGCATGATGTGGCTTATAGGCATTTAGCTTTTAGATTTGGGTTAAGTCAAATTGGAGAAAATGAGCTCTGTAAGAGGTTAAAACACAGTCACACGAGTAAAAAGCCCCCACATTGTAATTATTACAGTGCATTCACTAGCATCTTGGGGGTCCTATGGGGGGTTTGGAAAATCTAAATAATTAATTCGGATAATTAAATATTTAATTATCCTATTTTGTTTTTGTTTTTCTTGATTAACTCAGCTGCTGTTTGGTGTGAAGTTTGTTTGAACTTTTTCTGACAACAATAGGGCCCTCATATAGGCAAGATGAGTGAAGCGTGTTCAAGGACATGGCAACAACATCCCATGATTTGGCAGGACTTGAACCACCAACCTTCGAGTTAAACCAAGTCTACCAATGTTAACTGTTCCACTGGGGGTAATAAGATGCAATGTCAGTCCAAGTTAGGGTGGTCAATAGTCGTACTTTGGCAAACCGGAAGTGCAGCATGCAATATCATTTGACTTTGAAAAACACTGACATGAACATAAGTTGTTCTCTTCTTCAATCACTTCTAAATTTGGAGCTTGGTGACAAATGCAAGAGCAAATGTATGTTAACATTTCAAACACGGAGCAGTGGTAAACATGTCGGCCATCTTGCCTTGTCAGCCTGTTATCAGCTGCTGTTTAGTGTTTGATCAATGGAGGCCTCAGAGGGAGCCACTATGACACACCTGCCAGTTAGTGGAATAATTAAAGACGTGTATGTTTGGTAATGAGAACAGGGGTGCACGTGCAAAGAGCTGCCGGCGAACACTCGCCTGGGTTAAACACTAGCATGTTAACAGAGGTGTGATGTTTACTATCACAGGCATCTTACAGAGCATGCGACTGACGCTAACAAGCAGGCATTTACCCAAGTAATTATAGAGCATCCTACGGGGCACGTGCGTCTGCCAGAAAATCCATGGCAAATGGCAAACTTTAAGCGATGAAGATGTGTAAAAGTTTCATCATACTAAACAAATGCCAAAACATCATAATCGACCCTTTGAGGTTTGTCTTTCAGTCTTGGATTAGATTGTTGCAGAAAAGTACAAATAGCTTTGAAATGATGAAACATATATGCTGCCAAGTGCGTTCTTTGTGCCAGTCTCAAGCCTATAAAGATGAAGAGGAAGACAATGAATTTAGGGCCAATTCTGCAGTCCCTGCTATAGAAGGCAGACGATTTGCTATAGCAGTTGTTGATAGGAAAAGTAAGAATGATGATTACGTCCATCGGCAATAGGATTAGGAAGATATCCCATTTATTCTACTGAGAAAAATATTGATGCGTTGTAGTCTACAGTTTGTACAACTTTGCTACATTTCCCTTCCCACACCATGAAACTGTCTTATTATTTCACTTTCCAATTAAGACAAAAAAAGTGTCAGGTGCATTGGGCATATCTAAGCAATTAGCATTTGGAAACCAGGATCTAGGCTTTAACTTGAATCACTGACTATGAGATATTTCGCAGAGCGCATTGCGATATCACATTTGCCCATTTCGGACACAATACAACCATAAAATGCTTCAGAAAATGACTGGCAGAGCAGCTATGCCTGTGTGATATCTCCATTATGGCGGTGTATAAGGGAAAGCCCTGAGCATCAAGGACAGCAGTGATCAGCCCACACAGCGCTCTCCCAAAGCCATCTGGAAACTCAGCTCTGGTCTTAAATCACCACGCAGACAGGAGCTTCCCACAGGTAGACACTATAATGAATAGGCCCCCCTCATATGCAAACAGAGTGGCGTGAACAGCATACTTATTCTGCCGCAGAATGTCTCCCCAATTTATTGTGATAAATGCAATACCCGCATGATGCTAAATTCTGCATATAATAAAATGCAAGCAAAAAGGAGCATGACTTGGGTATAACATTTCAATTTAAGGTGTTTCTGGACATACTCTTATTTATTCATCAGAGAAATTACTGGTATGTAGGTTTTATTTCTCCAAGAAAAGCATAGACGGCTGTACATGTCTTGTCGTGATTAGTCAAATCAGTTCTTCCTTACAGCCAAACACTGGGATGTTGCAGTATTGTCTGTCACCAACTGTGGCCTTGAAGTAATTAATAAGTAATTAGTAAGTAATTGTGTTCATTGTGAAAGGCCGACTGTTTCAATAAAAAAGATTTTGACTCATCAAACTTTGCTATTCTTGATTAAGCATCTTATTTTTTATCAGACTTTATTAATCCACCTGAATGTCTGTCCTCTGAGATTTACAGGACCCGATGTTGTGTTTCGACTAGACTTTCGCGCTGACGTGGTGCACACTGTGTAATCTTCCGCTCCAGCCTAAACGCAGCAAGTTGGTTGAATGGAGGCAGTACATCGGCTGGACCGGGGTTCACACGCTCCATTGTTTTGATAATGTTTCTGCGGCGTTTAGAGCCCCGTGTGGCACTCCAAAGTCAGCGGTATGTTCTCTCTCTCGGGACACGGCCAATGCTTAACTCACAGTGGAACTACTACAAACTTTGTAGTTTGTCCTGTAAGAGCTTGAAAATGATGGAGCGTAAATGCTGAAAGAAGTACACGAGGCAGCGCTATGTTAATGTAAAGATGAGCAGAGAAAAAGGGAAGAAGCAACAGGCAACAAGCACTTGTTGCCACCAAGCCTCCGTCGACCCCTTCTTTCTAAGCCACGCCCTGGCAAAATGTCTTCTGCGCTAACTCTGTTTGTTGAACATTGGGCCCATAATTGTCACGATTCGGCCTTTGTTATCCTGGTTTGTGTTCATCTGTTCTTGGTGGTTTATTTTGACATGTCTTTTTGGTCGTGTGATTTTCTGTTTGACTTCCCTCGTTACCTGCCTGCCCCGCCCTGATGTGTTTCACCTGATCCCGTTTCCTCTTGTATTTATACCCCTGTGTTTCCCTTGTCCTTTGTTGCGTCATTGTCTTCGTCAGCCCCGGTTTTTGGTTTTCTCTGGATTTGGTTATTTTGGTTTTCGTTGTTCATTAAACATCTCCAGTTTTGTTGCAGTCCTGCATTTTGGGTTTTTACTTTCTTCACACCACCTCCAACCATGACAATAATCTTGTAAACAGAGATTATACAGTGTCCTAATTTAAAGACCGAGCTGAACTTACAATAAGACTTGGCTTAGACCTGACAAGACCTTAGACCTGACAAGTCCATGCATAAGTCTGATCGGGTCTCCTACAGTTTTAGGGAATTCTGGTCCAGTTCCAAGTTCAACTAGTGATTTGTGTGGCCTGACCTGCATGGAAACTTACTTACGGAGAGTCTGCATGTAGGTCCAGAGCAGATCAATTAACTGCATGTAGTCTGGTTTGGAGTAATTTAGTGTTTTCATATTGTTACATTTTCTGTGAATCACCAGACAAAATATCACATGAAGTAATTTGCTGCACAGTGTCACATTTTTCTGCATTACCTATACATCCGTACATACATCTCTTCTCTGTAATGTCTCTCCTCTGAAATGTCACTGCAATTAGCGACCTCTCTCTATTTAGACACGTCTTCTGTAGAGCTGTTTGAACAAGATGATTGCCGTGTCTTTACTGTGCCTCCATTTTGCACTGCAGACAGAGTGCCAGCACGGCAAGAAGCGCCATATCATTATTTGCAATTAAACCTCGCTAACTGCAAAAAGGAGAGGGGGGGGGGAGCAGCGCTAAAAGGTACAGTGTCAGGTAGAGCAAAGAGCATTGTGTCGACAGTGGTCCGATGCTTTGTATGGAGGTTTAGAGCTTGCTAGTGATTCTCTTTGAAGCGCTTTGCAGTAAATAGGGGGGTAAAGGCTGAGAACTTACAGTCATCATATTTGCCAGTCAGAGGAGGGAAGTGTCGGGATGTGAATGTGCTCCCAAGACGCAGCCTGTCACTCTGCATTTGACTCATGGCAGCTCCAGCTCTGACAGGCCTCTTACACGGACCAGGGGGCGCAGAGGCAGCTGAGGCATAAAGACAAAGGCCCAGGCCAAGAAATTATACACCTGAAGATGTGAACTTCTGAAGGGAGATATTAGCACTTGAATTTGTACATTTATGGAGATTAAAGAGAGAACCAATGATTAGGGATAAGTACTGACTTGTAAAGCTAAGGTGGAGGCAGAAGTTAAATCTTGCCTAAAGGGCGCCAAATTGGCTAAGGCCTGGGCAACATTAGGAGGAATCAGAATTTTAACTGTTAGCCACTGGCCCAACATGTTTCTAGCTCTCAAAAAAAACAACTATTCTTTATGTGGATGCACAGAAACATTTTTACAACTTTCAGACTGTGAAGCATAATTAACCAGCACAGCAACAGTAACAAATCCAGCTCATCAGCATTTTCTTCTCAGTCTGCTAACCATGCATATGTTCTTTGTCACAAATTGCTGCTGTTATAAGATACACTAGGAGTGCCAAAATTATTTGACTGTTATAAGAGTCATCTATAGTGTTTCTTTTGTTTAAGCAAGACATAATTCAACCTGGATAGACTCAAACAGACAAAAGCAGCGATTAGGAAGATTTATTGACATGTATATTAGTTTTGGCGATGAGACCCCGGCGGTAGACATCGATGTATGAAAGTCAGTATGGATGAACAGCTTGGAGCTAGGGATGTCTTCTCGGAGCCTGGACACTGGTGGTGGTATGAAGACCAGTGAAGATACAGCAGGTAGAAGCCGTGGACGGAGGAGGCGGAGATGGGGTGGAGGCGGGTCGCAGCACAGCTGTGAAGCGAACGAACCATGATTCCTGGGGCTTAAAAGTGGGACCGAGGGCAATGATTGGCTGCTACGGAGGTGCGGCTCTTACGCTGATGGCTGAGGTGGAGCCATCAGATTGGCTGGAGGTAGGTGATGCTGAAATTAGTCTCCCAGGTTGAATTAACGCCCAGGCTTCATTTGACTGAACTTTATCCCTTGACTTTGTGTCTTTTCATGTAACTTTTTGTAAAATATCAAAATCTTCAATATTCAATTATGCATTTATAGATTAATTCTGGCCAAAAATCATCAGTGAGTTTGTGGTGAGGATAGGATTCATCAGTTGCAGTTTTTTTTTTCTATACATATTTTTTTTCTTGTGCTAAACCACACGGATGCCATTTCTTCATGCTTCGCTCCACTTGTGCTCTACAGAGCCAGAGGAACTTTACAGTTATGATACTGTGAACTATGCCCGAAGCAGGACTAGAATCTTTATCCTTTTGTGCGCATTATTCTGCGTCACAGGGACCTGTCAACCATTTGCCACTGCTTGTAGAGCTTGGTAACGTTCATTGTGTCCTCTTGTTACTATTATAACTTTAAAGGCTCTTTTAGTCAAAAACTAGGATGAGAGATGTTAAATTCTTTCCCATTCACATCTGCAAGCCTTCATCAGAAGCATCATCGGTGTGCAGTCAAGTGCTAGTTATCAGCTGTCAGGACCGTCTGAGTGGCCACGCGTTGGAAGAAAGAACAGCTGATAAGAGACGTCACTGCACACCGGTGATACTTCTGAAGATGCCCCGCAGATAGCGGCTGGAACATGTAAAGGTAAAAGAATTTAACATCTCATCCTAGTATCTGACTAATAGAACCCTACAAGTTATTTCATTTGTTGGAACTCGTCTACTGTCAAACAATGTCCAACTTTAATAACTTTAATAACAGATTTTAAATGGTTTATGAACACACGATGTACAATCAAAGGTATGTGCTTGCTATAAACATTTCAGGAAAATGTTTATTGTAGTAAATCAAGGTTAATAATAAAATGTAAAAGAAGCTAATTTCCTGCAGTGATTTTTACTTGGAGCATTTCTATTGTCAACAATGTCCAACTTTAATTACACAAAGCGGATCATGAGTCTGGATTTTAATCTTAAACAAACAGCTACAATAATTTATTGGAGATAATTCATTATCTTCAGGTTTGCAGCTCTGGATGTGTATGTGTGTATCTCCTGGGCATGGAGCTGCAGCCAATAAGAACGGATTAAAACCAGCTCACTCTGCTGTTTGTCTAACGTTACATTTCTTTTCCCCATCTGAGATTCTGCTCCGGATAATAAAATGAATTTCTAAGCCATGCGAAAACAAGTGGTGCTTCAAATGTTTTATTAATGCGGTAAACAAGGCAACACACATGACCAAGATTGTTTTCCAGCTACTTTAAACGGACTTCTATCACAGTCAAATGCAATAACGAGCCATTCACATTTAACAGAACTGCCCAAATCCAATGTGAATATATTCTAAGTGCTAATCCTTGGGAGTAAGAGGAGTAGGGCTATGAATAATGCAGGAGCAAAACTGCTGGTCAACCACCACATCAATGAGTGGTAAATAATTCAGCGTATGGGGTAGACGGGCAGACGGAGGAGGCCATGATTGAGAGACATGGGGACAGCGCCTACTTATGGATTCTTGATGGGTTTTTAGCACATCCAGAGGAGACGACAGCGAAAGCAAGAGAGCGGGTCAACAAATAATTTATAGAAAAGAGCGGTTGATGAGCAAGATGATGAAATTCTACAGTTGCGCAGATTGCAAGATGAATTTGTCAATAGCTGCGTTGCTGTTTTTGTGTGTGTGCTGTGGAATAGTAATGATACATTTCCATTTGCTGCGAGGGAAAAACTGGAAACAACTCTGTCTTGCACTTCTGCTCGCCAAGGTCAGGGGCAAATAAATGAAGGGAACAAAGAGCGTGGCTGAAACTGAGATGGAAAACGTTGAAAATAAGGCTTCTGACTGCTACTCGTACCTGCAAGCTCATAAAAACTAATGGAGATGCAGTCTCATTTATTGAACAGAATTTATATTAAAAGGCTGCAGTTGTTTAGGCATTGTAGTGTTAGAGTATAAAATTAATTTATCAACTGAATCAACTGTTTTTAAGTGCGGCGCCCTCGCAACACTGGCCGCAGGCACATGGCGCAACAGTTGTGTACAGTACATGCAAGATGACAGTCTCGTCTGGACCAACGACGCTCTTGCGGCAGATGGAAGATCAGCAGGAGTTTTTCATCTACATCCTCTTACGTTATAGTTTAAGGTAACTAAATGCTGTAGCTGGAGATGAGATGGTCTGATTATGAGATCTAATTTGTTTTTTGTTGAGGTATTGAACCTAACCTATGACCTATTTCAGAATTTAAATAAACAGAACAATTACATTATATACTGTATAAACACTGGCCTGGGATTAAATTAAAGAGAAAAAACAACCTACCAAAAGTAGCATTAGAGCTGTAAAATTGTGTGTCATAGACCTTCATGTTTCTAAACAGCTAAAAACATTTATATTCTGTGTGCACAACTTGCTTCCTTTAATAGAACACCTCATTGCCGAGATGTGTTTATTTTAATTCAAGCCACTCACTTCCCTTGTTACAGCAGCATTTGTCTTTTAAACATGCAGCTGTGTTAGTGAGGCAGAAAGATGCTTTTCCAGACACAATGATATGTCGGTATGAACTCACTTGTCAAGTAAATAATACTGATTATCTTGTTACCATGGCAATTACAGTGGGTGGAATATGAATGAAGAAACTCCTCAATCTCTCGTTAGGCAGCCATTCTGAGCAACTTTTGACAATGGCAACACCACAATAGATATACTGTATGTCGTGTAAGCACCAAAATGAACATGAACAAAGGCCAAACAAAAATATTAAAGCTTGGTGTGAAAAGGCAAACTTCCCTCCTAAGCTTTAAGTAACGGACACTGAACAAGCACTTATAAAGATTTGATTGGGGACAGATGCTGGATTGTGGAAGAGTCTCTTTGTGTGAAGCTCATTCTGCTTTTTGATTGGATAATTATCTTGTGGACCAAAACAAAACAAAACAAAACAGGGACAGTTTTATTCCAGCAGAAATTTTCCTTCTAAATAACATAATAACAGTAACAATAACGACATGTTTTGACATCATTAAGGACAGCAAATGTTGCACTATGTTACTGTAAGTGTTAAATGTATGTGTGTTGCAGTAACGTCTTGTGTATTATGTAAAGAGGATGGAGCTGCAGCCAGCCTCCGGCGTCCCGCACACACTTGCCCTCGGCTCATTCACTCAGCGCTCTCTCCCATTTGGTGCTTTGTTCAACCCCCAAAAGTAAAATACATTTGTAAATGGGTTTTTGTGGGCGCTTTGGCTTTCTATCATCTGGATAAAGGATCTGGCACAAGAACGACACGTTTAACCTGTTCATTTGACTTTAAACCGTGCTTTGAAAGACCCGAGGTGAGGCCTCGTGGAGCATCAGGATTGTTAATAACTTATCACTTGCGCAGGCTGGGTACAAGTCAAGTTATTTGTAATATTGTGAGAATGTATTTTATGTTGCAACTTCTTATTTCTAATTGGAAAATGGTATCGTTATTTCAAAGTAAGTAACATTTACACAATTACCAGAGACTGCAAGTTGCAGCTTTGTTGACTTTATATTGGAGTCAATACAACATGTGCCTCACCAGCACCACGCTCACCGCACATCACTGGTGAGTTGATATGAGGCTCTTGCACTGGAATCTAATTTACCAACAGATACTACGTAATAAACATTAATTTGAACATGTTGACCTCAGAGTCTCTGGAGACGCAGATGGGTCATGTCTATTCATTATTTACAAAACTCTAGCATCTAGTTTACTTCCTGTTAAAAAGTGCACTATTGCTGCCTAAAAATGTACGAAATCATATTAAACAAGGATGAAGCGCTTCTGCAGGAGGGAACTTTGACGAGTTCTTAACAGTAACACTTAATACATTTCCACACTCTATGCTGAATGAAATCATACAGCTGAGTAAACATGCCATCATTGATTCCAACCAAAACTCTGCCGTGAAAACGAGATGAAAACGTTTTTTTGATGTCACTGTGAAGGTCAAAAATTTCCAAGGTCTGCCCGTTCCAGTCTCTAATGATAAAATGAATGTTCCTGTCTGCTATTTTTTAACGTCTCCTTCCTTGCATGACCCACATATTCCAATCAAGCCCTAGTTTTTTCTGTCTGCCAGACCAGCCATTGTGAAGTAGTGACATGATTGCGACTTTTACGGGGCTAGACCCCTTTGGTGCGTCGCGCTGAGGGGGGAAAAAAACCTGAGTGCCACATGTGACGAGTGTGGCACATCCTTAAGGCGTAGTAGGAATAAAACATGAGCTGCTCTCTGCAAATGGAGGAGCGATGATGACAATCCAGGTCATGCTGATGCTGTCACACACTTCACTTTACGGGAGCAGCTAACGAGACGCCGCCAATCAGACGCATTTGCAAATCTGAGCCCTTTGCAAATCAGGTCCCAATGAGATGATAATGCAAACTACATAACACTGGAGAGCTGTGAGCACACACACTGTTCAATGAATTATAACAGATGTGGCACAAAAAGGCCTCAACTGCAAACACTGATTGGAAGACTTCCCACTCCTCTTTCGCTCTGAATGCACAAATGGCATCCGAGAATACTGGAATAAAAATGTCTTGTTGTCATCTGGGATTACATTTAACAGTGGGTTCAGTGCTCTTCTAATTCTATTTTACTGTGTAGCAGGTTGATCATATATTCGAAAATACAAAAAATTCAATATATAACTAAATAAAAAGAAAGAAAGAAAAAGGGGTATGATAAGGGATATAATGAGTTCCTGAAATGTATTTTTAAATATGTTACTAATGATTTTCTGTGCGTTTCACACTTGTGCCATTATGCAAGCAACGTGGTTATAATGGAAATACGGAAGTACGTTTTTACATTAGATTTTAAAATAAAACCTGTCTCCTTTTATTTTCTTTCTGGCTGTTAATTTTCACGTGTTTTCACTGCAAATGAAGTATATATTGAATCTTACAGGAAACCAGGAAGGGACAAAGGAGGAGGTATCCGGGCAAGACTCAAAGCTAAGCCACACATGCCTTCTGTCCCTACCATTGCTCTGGCTAATGGACGTTCACTGGAGGATAAAACAGACTAACAGCTAATCTCTTCCCAGAAGATGGTGAAAGACTGTTGTGGAGCGGAGAGAGCTGCGCAGGAGGAAGTGGAAGGAGGAGGTGGAGGAGCGGACCAGTGCAGGACACCACGCTCTGAAACAGGGACAAACCCAGGAGGTTTCAGAGGATCAGAGGAGACTAAAGGCAGCCAGCCAGGTTTCCTGAGTGCTACGGTTTCCTCTATCTTCAAAAACATCCTGGTCAGGTTGAACGCTATTTCGTTGTATGGTTGTACAATGACAAAAAAAACCACTTACTCACTTACTTACATCCTCTGTAATTGTATTGTATTGTATTGTAATGACTCTCTTTATATGTAACATACAACTCAATGATTGCTGATGACAAGTGCCCATCTATAGAATGAGACACTTACACAAATAATAATACAATACATGGGACAAAATAAAATGCACAAAAACAGAAAACTATAAAACCAATGAATAAATAATTTGACCTGAACAAAGATGTTTCTTCCGTTGAAGTTCAAATTTTCGCTTGCTGATATTATTTTTAGGTGATAGGTAAAAAACGTGTGCATCTGCCTCACAAGGTCAGACAAAGTCTCTAAACTGTCCAATTTAAAAAGTGCTTGTTGCCTGAAGTTTTCACAGATTAAGTCCATTAGCTTTTCTTATTAACTTCTCATTAAGCGCTGGAAGAAATTATACAAATGGCTTGAAGCAATGAAAGAGAAGTTACTTTTAAATGTGTTGCACGCTTCATTAAAAGTCACATCTCGCACCTACAACTAAGGACTTTCCTGAGCAAAAGTAACAGAAACCTTTACAGTGTTAAGAGTTTGGGCCTGATGCTGTTTATGAGGTTTTCTCCTGGAAAACCCTTACGCTGAAAGAGATTCACAGAGGGGGAAAAGATGGACGGGAATCTCAATTTCAACTTTCTTTTCAGATGACATAAGTCATCCAAAGTGCTTCACACAAAGAAAGGGGATTTTTTCATTCACTCCCATACAAGGTGGTCGTAAGCAGCGTATGTAGAAACAGCTAGCCTTGGGGTTCACCTACAGTGCCCCTCGTTAGTATTCATACACCTTGAACTTTTGCACATTTTGTCATGTTTACAACCCTAAACATAAAGATTTTATTTGGATTTTTTTACTGAACGTTCACACACAAGTAACAGACAACTGTGAAGTGAAAGCAAAATGATACATGATTCTGCTATTTTTTTAAAAATAGAAAAGTGAAAAGTGGGACTTGCATAAGTATTCATACAGCATGAATTAATACTTTGTGGAACCCCCTTTTGCTGCAATAACAGCAGCAAGTCTCTTGGGGTATGACTGTACATGATTTGCACATCTAGAAACTGAAATTTTAGCCCATTCCTCTATACAAAACAACTCCAGCTCTGTCAGATTTGAAGGAGAGCGTTTGTGAACAGCAGTTTTCAATTCTTTCCACAGATTTTCAATAGGATTTAGGTCAGGACTTTGACTGGGCCATTCCAACACATTAATATGTTTGTCTTTAAACCATTCCATTGTAGATTTAGCTTTGTGTTTAGGGTCATTGTCCTGCTGGAAGGTGAATCTCCGCCCCAGCCTCAGTTCTCTTGCTGACTCCAGCAGGTTTTCCTCCAAAATGTCTCTATATTTGGCTCCATCCATGTCCCCAACTATTCTCACAATCTTCCCAGTCCCCGCTGAGGAAAAGCAGCCCCACAGCATGATGCTCCCCCCCGTATATTTGACACTGGGGATGGTGCATTCAGGACGATGAGCAGTGTTAGGTTTGTGCCATACATAACGTTTTGCATTTGGGCCAAAAAGTTCAATTTTTGTCTCATCTGACCAAAGCACCTTCTTCCACATGGAGCTGTGTCCTCCATATGACTTCTAGCAAACTTCAAACGGGATTTTTTATGGCCTCCTTTCAATAATGGCTTTCTTCTTCCACTCGTATATGAAGGCCAGATTTGTGAAGAATATGACTTATAGTTGTCCCATGTACAGTTTCCCCCAGCTCAGCAGCAGCACTTCACAGTTCCTCCAGAGTTATCTTGGGGCACTTGGTTGCCTTTCTGACCAGTGTTCTCCTTGTTCGCTCTGATATTTTAGGTAGAGGACCACGCCTTGGTAAGTTGGCAGTGGTGCTATACTCTTTCCATTTCCGAACAATGGATTGAACAGTGCTCCGGGAGATGTTCAAATCTTGGGAAATCTTTGTATAACTTAACGCTGCTTTAAACTTCTCCACAACTTTATCCCTGACCTCTCTGGTGCTCCTTGACCTTCAGGATGTTGTTTAGTGACCAATACACTCCGACCACAGCTCTGAGGGCCTAAAAGAACAGCTGAAATTATACTGAGAGCAGATTACACACAGGTGGCCTCTATTTAACCGTTAGGCCAAGGTGTGAACAGTCTGGAGTCATTAGAAATGTTTTAAAGGCAATTTAATGCACTCAGAAAATGCTGTATGAATACTTATGCACGCCCCACTTTTCACTTTTCTATTTTTTGAAAATTAACAGAATCATGTATCATTTTGCTTTCACTTCACAGTTGTCTGTTACTTGTGTGTGAACGTTCAGTAAAAAAATAAAAAATAAAATCTTTATGTTTAGGGTTGTAAACATGACAAAATGTGCAAAAGTTCAAGGTGTATGAATACTAACGAGAGGCACTGTACAAAAGTGTGGCTGCGCACTGCGAACATAGAGTATTTTCTTACTTTACAGCTTTACTCTGTAGTTGAAGTGTCGAACGTTTCACCTCGTAGTCACTCTAGTAGTAAATGTAAAATGAATGCAGTAAAACCACTGTAAAAACGACCTAAAGCCTATATCCAGTGGACAAGTGGTGAAAGATACACATGTGGCCGAGAAGGAGTCTCCACTTTTTTTTGTCATGAACTCCTATTTCCAAATAAAGGGTGGCAGAAAGCTACTTATTACTTTGAAAATACTTGGAAAAAATATTATGCGATTCTATGGGATATTTAGCTAAATGTTGGCAGATGGGGTCATAATATACAGGATGGGTTATTTTGCCAATTAAATTAGCTACTTGGAGAGGGCTCGTAAGCTACATGCGGTCCTCTTAAATCCTCCTACATCTACGAGGCACTGTCATAGTCATAGTATTCACGCACATACTGGGTATTTCCATTAAATGTACGTGTGAGAAGAGCTGAGACAAACAATCAATTACGCCAAACGTGCAGTGTTTTGAGATGACTGTCTACTTTGCTTCACTGCTGGAGTTCTGCCTCTTTCATGTCAAGATTTCACAACAATGCTCTTTCTACAGCGAGAATATAAAGAGGATTTCATTGTGCAAGGCCCAACAAGAAGTATTTAGTTCTTATTAAGGTCTATATTTGACAACAACTTTAAAAGGATTTGCACTGTTGTTTTGGACAAGGCTTTCACATTTCCAAGACATGGATAGACAGGGCATCTGTGAACGGGTTCCACAATTGGAGACATGGGAGGAGGTGGACACAGCGCCTCCTCCTTCTTCACGCGTGGCAGGTAAACAAAACACTTGTCGTGACAGCATACCATGGGGAAAAAGTCAGCAAAGTCCCATTGAACCAGCGCCAGAAGAGCCCGGATTAGACACAAAGGGCTCATTCTACAGACACAAAATATTACTATTTTTCATTAAAATAATTGATTTCTTTTTTTCTGTTTACAAGATATTCAACAGAAGTGGCATCCCAAAATACATCAAAACCCATCTGGACAGAAAATGGAAGTGTCCTTGCGCTTAATCTTTCACTCATACTTCCCTTCTCTCTCTCTCTCCTTTTTCTCTAGAGGTTACGATATAGATTTATGTGCTGTGACTCGCTGCAGATGGTGTGAATTAGACGTGTGGGGAAGCGTCAGCACCAGGTCAACAGTCTTGCCCCGGCCTTCAGCCTTTCAGTCTCCCAGAATAAAAGCAGAGACACAAACCACACGTGAGGAGTGCACTGAAGGAGGTGACATGCATCATCGCCCCCTGCAGACTGATCCACTTGTGTATTTGATGAACAGATGGAAGAGTCCTATGATAAATGAATCATGATAGATAAACATGGGCTTTGAATTTCAGGCCTCAAATACTTTTTCAACCTAACTCCAGCATCTTATCCCTCCTCGCACAGCAGTGTTGAATTGACAATGATGACTAACTTGCAATGTGTTTTTTTCTACCATTGTATCTTGGGTGCCATACTGCATGCCATACTGTGAATGTGTGTCACTTGCTTTAACCACTCCCTTACAGTGGAATGAAATCAGCAGTAATTGCTGTAACGAACAGCGCAATCCCTTTTATCACTCTGGCTGAAAATGTGAGTCCCTCCCGTTCAATTAGCACTGCAGACCACAGTTGCAGAAATCAATTTGGAGGATTGTACATTGCTATGACACCAGTGGAAAGCAACAGTGTGCTCTGCAACTTCTGCTTACTTCAGAACAACAAATTATAGAAATGCGTAACAAACTCACAAAACAGATCTTTTGCCTTAGCGTGACTGAGCGCACGCACAAAGACCAGACAGGTACGCATCAACTCGTCTAAGCTCAGGTAAGAAAAAATAATTACTTTTTAATCCTCTTTAAGGCAATCGAAAAATGAACGTCTCTCATGGAATAAATATGTGCTTTTTTTTTGCATTACATAGTTAAAACTCAAGCAATTAGATAATGTCCTTTACGAATCAGTAATAACGTAATCTGATTCTGACTGACAGCACCCTCTACAGGCTGCCCCTCTACCATTGTCAAAGCTCCAGAAGAGGAAATGGTGCCACAAACTGCTCTAATGCTATCACACAGGGAGATAAACAGCGCTGAGAGGAGCCAAACCTGCAAAAAGCCGCTGCCACAGGGAAGGGCCACATTGATTTTGATGAAGAGGAGAAAAGGACTTTTGTAAATATGAGGCCGCACAAACCTAGACAAATGGCTTTTTAACTGTGTAAGGATTGATTTTGTGTTCTTCTAAAGGCGTCAGCTACTTTTTGGCACTCAAGACTTGTTTTCTATCAGCAGCCACTTACCCATCA
The DNA here is from genome assembly GCF_951799975.1 of Gobius niger. Lineage (NCBI taxonomy): Eukaryota > Metazoa > Chordata > Actinopteri > Gobiiformes > Gobiidae > Gobius > Gobius niger. The sequence goes on along the minus strand of NC_136855.1, from coordinate 17,361,051 downwards.
TTTGAAATATGAGATAAATTAATTACACTTTAGGAAGAACATTGGGGGGACTGAGTTCAGTGCTTTGATTTCCACAGACAGTGTTTTCCCCCTATGAAACTCAATAGACAGCATGAAACCAACAATTTTACACGTTCAGATTGGAATCCCACCCTTGGTCATCTCCTTGTTATCGCTTCCGTTCCCTTTAATTTGGATGTGTGTATTTCTCTAATACGTAACAAGGCTAATTCTCCACTTAGGTGCTCCCTGTCTGCCCATGAACCTGGCTTGCTCGGTGTTTTCCCACTGCTTCACTGAAAGATATGTCAACTGCAGACAACAAACATCCCTGTAACTCCAATATCCATATGTTTAAACTGTGCAGGATAAAATAGGAAGGAGATTGAGCTGTCTATCCTGATTGTGATCTTATTTTATCACATCAAAATTCAGTTACATTGAAAAAAATCTCTCAAACACAAGGTCTAAGTGCTTTGGACATTAGCCATTAATATTTACTGAGACAAAATTCATAATCCGATTTCCTCTGGGCTTTGCAGACACACCTGCTGTTTTTTAGACTCTTCCAGAAACACTTGAGGCTTTAAGGAGGAGCCTGCGGACTGTTGTAACATATAAACAATGAGAACCACAATGTCGAGTGTCTTGTTTACAGTCAGTGCCAATGTCCCGCAAAAGTAATCTCAAATCACTTCACGTAGAAAAGGCTTACAAACCCCACGAGCCACTGTTCACAACAGAAGCGAAGAAAAACCTGCGAGGAAAACCTGCCTTTTCCGTGCTAAGCTTGAAGTATAAAAATGGCATTTACTGCAACTGTAAGCTATTCTTACTAAACTAATCTTCTTTCCCCTTAGGGGAGCAACAGCAAATCACCTGCCTCAAGCCTGTGGGGATTTGCATATTGATATAACTGTGTGTTTGTGTGTAAGCCAGATGCCCTTCCGAAAGAATCTATATACGGTATGCTTGGTGTCACATAAAGATAGTTGTTGTTTTTGTGTGCCAGTGGTTTTACATGCTATATGAATATACTGTAGAAGGGATATTTATCCATTTCTACTTATTATCTACCTGAAATATGACAGGGACATATGAGCAACTATGGGCCTTTAGCGGAGTATACCCTGGGAAATGACCGTCCTGGTTACAGATAATACAATGACCATTCCCTCATTCACATAATACATACAAGGTGTACAACACATTTGCATAGATCAGGAGGATTTGTCCTGCGGATATTCATAAGGTATTCTTTATTGTCCGCAAAGGGAAATTTGCTCTATGCATTTGATCCACCTTTTGATGCCACTTGGGTAACCTGCCAGGAACAGTGCAACAGTGTAGTGCCAGGGGTTCCATTTCTAGATCATTAGGTTTGGTCAGAACTTCCTGGTGGGAGGATTAGTCTATTGGGCATGTCTGGACATTGAAAGAGCAAGCAGAATGTCCACAGAAACATCTGTCAGTTTTGACAATCAAACTCAGGACCTTTTTGCTCGTCAGATTATAATTTATTGACCTTTATTTATAATAACATCTCTACCACTAAATCACCACGGGTCCAAAAATATATCTTGATAAGTTCAAATATATTTGACCTATTATTTCATATGAATATAAGTAAGTAAGTAAGTAAGTAAGTAAGTAAGTAAGTGCTTTATAATCATTGTACAAGCGTACAACGAAATAGTGTTCAGGTGTTAGTCCTGAGCTGCTGCGGCTGAGCCGCACTGTCACTGTGTGTCGGGGAAACTGTAGCACCCAGAAGGAACCTGGCTGGCTGCCCTCTGTCTCCTCTGATCCTCTGAAACGGTGCAGCGCCTCCTGGGTTTGTCCCTGTTTCAGAGCAGTTCCACAACAGTCTTTCACCATCCCCTCGTTTGTCCATTCCTTGTTTCCTGTAGCTCTTCTTGTGACACCTCCACTGTGCTGCAGGTGTGGAGGCTCTTGGTGCCTCTTCAGTGTCTCAGAAGAAGAAATTTGTAGGTCTCTCAAATGGGTTTAGCTGATAAGTTAGCTTTTGTTTAGCTGCTTACTTCAGGATCATTTTGGACTCTCAGAGTAAACAAATCCACCAAACCTCCACAAAAACACAGCAAAGATGTAAAAAAGTATCCAGAAAAACAATGTGGAACACAAAAACCACAAATGCAGTTTGCAGAAAAAGGCAAAAAAATCAGCTGTACCAAGAGAGAGGGAGGTCGCTTCCTGTTTTCATGTCGCCATGACAACAATATTTTACTTTAATTTGAGTAAGTAGTTTGCACTTAGGATGAGAGAAAAAAAAAAAAGAAAATTGAAATGCATAGTTTCCACTTTTCCTACTCAAATCAAAGGCAAATACGTATACAGTATTTATATAGAGCGTACCGTGGCACAGGGACGGTACAATCTGACACAAACCCGACTCTGAGAGGTAGGTTTTCATTTGTTGACCATACTGTAGAAACGTGATTTATGGCTGCGACAGAAACTTGATGCCAATGGGATTAGGGGAGGCCATGTCAGGGGAGGCTCACCTGATTGATGTGCTTGAGTTTGTCGATAATCTGGTTTATGACTGGATCCGCTTCCTTCACTTTCACCTCTGGGTTGGAGCTCTGCGCTTTGATGCCGCTGCCCACCACTCGCAGCGTGTAGCTGTGGAGACAAAAGCCACAACGTTAGGAAGCCCGTTACATCTCTAGGCCACGGTATAGGACACAAGACATGAAATACAGCTCCGGTGTGTAGTAAAAGCAAACTCAACAACTTATTTGTGCTGCTAAAGAATTATCAATTTCCTGAAGTGGCCTGAAAAGACGGGGCATAGTTCATTTAGAGCCCTCGAGGTACGGGTTAGATTTGTTGTGCACTGAAGCTATGTTTTACCCGCGTCGGCACATACATGTTCACCAAACCTTATCAAAGCTGCAGGCTGTGAATTACGAGTGCAGTTTATCGAGAACCGCACACCACAAGTCCATTACAGCTCCTCTTGGAAAGTGATGGCATCTAAGCCTGTATGGTGAATATGTTCAACTAATCGTTTATGGCATAGATCTTAACGCGTGATGGCACTTCAAGGCTTCTATCGGTTTAGCCTCTAATAACTGTGGCTATGATAAGCACAAGTTACTTCGATCTCCATACACTTTGAAATGAAAGAAAAGTAAATGAAAATAACTGTCACTCAGCCTGTCCCTATAGCACTGCACAAATCGCGAGGCTCTTTATGAGATACAAGGTCAAGAAGAGATTGTATGAATTATTAAGGAGCAGGAAGTATGGCGGCTTCATTTATTTAAAAGAAAAGGTGGGCGGCGGGTTTCTTCATGCCGCTGCCACCGGAGTGTTATTCTCCTGTTAATTCTTCGTGACCCGTGGCTATTTTTAGAGAAAATTCTACCATCATTACGTGTCATTTCAGAAGTTTTATTCACAGTTTCCTGTCTCATCATTTTGCGGCCCGTGCCCCTCCAGACTGTTGCCACGGCAGTGCATTCCTTCTCTCGACTTTCATCAGATTAAATATTAAAGGGAACATTTAGAATCATTGGACAGGAGCAAAGAGCTTAGCATACGTCCCGTGTTTAGGGAATGACCAGCTTTTGGCAGGGAATTGATTTGTGTGGGATTTGGTGCAGATGTTCAGTGCTCAAAGGAAGCAACTTGAGATGAACCCAAACAGATGTGTCTGATATTATTATAATGTGAATGATGGCTACATGCTACGGAAAAGTGGTAACTAGATATTTGATTTGATGCTCAGATAATTATATTACAAGGCTGCAAAATAAATAGTAATCAAATGAGCATTGCAAATTGAATGGTTTCAAATTGCAAATCACAAAGGCAGTCATTTAATACAATGTTCTCTGCAAACAACAAATTATCCCGTTGCCATTGGGTGTTATTATGAATAAAACTTGCTAACTCTGTAGTTTATACTAGGGATGCACCGATCCAATACTGGTATTGGATATTGGAGCCAATACTAGAAAAAACACAATAACGGGTATCGGTTACAAATAGCCGATACTGAACCGATATCAGTTTTGGGTCACCGCCTGAAAAACACAACTTTTATCAATCTAAGTGAATATGAGCAGGCCGTATATTGTTTTAAAGCTAAGAACTTGGAGAATTCAATCACTGATTTAGTTTTATCTCCGCAAATAAACTTTTTGATCGCCGCGCAAAATGTAGCGCTAACAATGGCATGCTAAAGCTAGCGGGTGCATGCTAATGCCAACCAAAATCAAGGCTGGGTCAGAAACTATGATAGAAATACTTAAAGTAGCCTAATACAATAAAATAACCACTGCTGAAGCCAAGTGCTTGTATTTTAGTTTAAGAAATAACTGATCTAACATATTTGTAATGAACAGATCCCTTTATGTGAGTTGCTTATATTAATGTAATATAGCCTACCCAAGGATAATTACAGTAGTGTGGAAAAGTCCAGTGATCCTTGTTTAATGTGCATCCATTAGTTTATTAATAGATATAATTGATAATTGATCTGTAACATCATGACAATAAAATATGACTTTATTGATCTTAAATGGACTATACAGAGTTTAAAAATGTTAAAATTATGTATTTTCCTCCCCCTACATGTTCCATCCATGTCCGAACATGTAGAATGAGCCCAGACCTGTTCACCACAACTGTCTCTAAAATCCTGTACTGTCACTCAAAAAGTTGTTAATTCGGGTCCAAAGTGCGGTCATGCACAAGCTTAATATAGAAGGTGCATTTACATGTATGACCTGAGGTGGCAGGAGTGAGTATAAAATGACCAACTTGCATCTATTCTCTTTAAAATAGAGAAAAGAGTCAGTTAAATTTTTCACTCAGAGAATGCCACTTTGAAGAAAGTTTCTTGGTATTGGTAAATATCTGATACTGGCAGACACTCAATCCCCAGTATCGGTATCGGTAGCAAAAAAGCTGGATCGGTGCATCTCTAGTTTATACCTCAACAAAGATGTTCGGAAGTGCATGAGATTCTGGCGTTTAGTTTAACTATGCCTTGGACTTCTCTCAACTAAAAGAGATGTTTAAAATCTACATTGTGCGCTGAGCTTTCAAGGGAACGAGGCGAGCCCTCCCCCTGATCCTCTGCTCCAGGATGTAGTGAACACAATATAGTGTAATGTTGTAAATTTGTGGTTTGCTTGTTCAATTTCTGGGAGAAAACTTCTCTCACACAAAGTCTCGATCTTGGTGAAAGTGCATTGAGTGCTTGTTCCTCAGTTATGTGCTATAGTATTCCATGACTTATTAAACAGTTTGAAATTTTAATGCACAAAATGAGCATGAAATTGTACCCCATCTGTCAGTCTTTTTTAATCTCGGCACAGCTCTGACACACTCCATGTATCACCTTAACTGCTGTGAACACAAAACAAAGGTAATAGTGAAAAATAAATGCGCTGTACACTTGATGCATGGCCGTAACTTGGAAACTTTTCATTTTACGGGTAATCTTTGAGACAAGCGCGTCGCCGTAATGTGAGTTATGATGTAGTGACGAATGGAGGCCTGTTATCAGCGGGTGAAAAGCGGCTGCTGCACACTGAGGAAAATCACAATCATAAATCAGACACAACGACCACAACGTTCCGTACAACCTGAACACAAGCCGAGAGTAAGTGTTTCCAAACCTTACACAGGATGAGCATTTGTCTAGTAAGTTTTTTAGGGGGAGAGGAATCTTATTTGTATAGCACTTTTCACCACATGACAAAACTCATTTAAGGACCACTTTTCATTCACACTCAATGGTGGAAGGTTTTTTTGGGGTGGACTAACAGAAGCATGGCTGCAGTTGTGCAAAGTACTTATACACACATCGCTGTGAACAATTGGATCGTGTTCGGAAAGTTAATTTTGAATTGTTTAACTGTTCCTAAACTCGCCCTTTTATTGTTTATAAATTAAAAACCTGGTATAGGGCCCTTAAGTTAGAGAACGAGACACCAGATTAAAAAAAATGGTGCTTATAGCGGCTAAACGAAGAAGCATATCCGCATTTGCACTTGTACTTTCTGCAGTTTCTAATCCGATAGTCTGCTTATAGTTATGAAGAGCTGCACCTCGTCCTGACCCTCTCCAACAGCCTCTTCCTCTGTGCTGTACACTGTGATTAATAGCTGCTTCGCCAGATTAGATCCGAGCCATCTGTGCCACTTCCACAGCAGAAAATGTGTCAGGCCACACACTCCCCACTGCTCCCATCGCTGTGGAGACACTCCGCCAAAATAACATGGCGGGCCGATAATGGCGGAAGACACAGGCAGCGATTCACATGGGAGGAATTATCTGTATTCAAGCTCACACGCGACCACGGTTTAGGATTTTAAAAAGGTGCGTCATGTGTCACATTATAAATAGGTTGCCGCCACGTCACATCAGAGTAACAATCCAAAGCGCCTATAGATGGGTTTCAAATGCTCTGTTCAAGTGGTCCTTTGAAACTGAGTAAAACGTTTTTTCCAGTTGAAGTATTTAGTATGAGCTGTCGTTGTCGTTGTCCTAACATAATTACAAGAGAAATACCTGACATAATAGAAGAAAATATACGTAATATTTTCTCTAGCTTTTGAGATGCTCACGCCAAATTCAAATGGTTAGCGTTACATGCAAATCAATGATGAAAAAAAGTTTTAATTTGCTGACATCAAAATCCCTACTTTCTGACACATAAAAACAAACCAACTGGGAACAGAGACGTCACATCTCAGGAAAACTCAGTCCGTGAGAGTAAATACTACGCTGACAGAAAAGACAAAGGGAGAGAGGGATATTGTACATCCAATTACACAATGGACATAATTTTGTTCACTCAAACATGGCTATAATAACTGTTTAAGTGACGCTAGCCCACAGTTAGCTTTGCCCGTTAGCCTGTTAGCTTCTTCATCGTGATTTCATTAGTGTGCATTGGTGACTCCGACCCGGTGGCAGCGAAGTTGCAATTGTGTTTTTTCTGGTCAGAGACACCAGGGGGAGATGAAAGACCCCTCAATAATCCCATCAACACTTATATTACCCCCAGAGGTACTACGGAAAGGATTTTTTAAGGTAAACAAGTTACATAGTACTTTAAGTGTCAAATCAAATAATAAATAATAATACAAGACCAGAGGCCAAGGTCAGAATTACATGATATAATTTTAGCCTTTTAGCGGTCAAAATGCAGATTTTTTTGACCAAATTAAAGGGACTATATACGGAGTTCAAAAGTGTTGTTAACTTGCATCCAGCCCCTTTAACTTTTTTTAAAGTTTATTTTTTAACTTTTTCACTTTGGTATTAAAAAGTGTTGCCATTATTCAATCTCACAGGCACAGCTGTTGACCGTCGAAAGTACTTTGATCCACTAGAGATTAATATGGCAAGTTTGTGGACCGGATCACAGACAAACAATGAGGTTTAACATTTGTGGATTTTCTGTTTGGGTTTTCTTTCCAAAGCTTTGAATTGCACATAGTCATGTTGCCCTCCATCTGAAATGATGACATCAAATTGTAGACTGTCGCAAACGCAACCTATAGGTCCGAAACAAACTGTCACTATTTTATTATTGGAGATCATTAGATCATATAGAACTGAGTCTTTTTGTGCATGTCTCAGGGCAAGACAAAACACATTGATTCACAGCTTTAACCATTAAAATAACATAATCTATATTAAATTTCTCATTGCTATGACATTGGTCCAATTTTGAGTTGGCATGAATAGAAACTTTAAGTCCTTCTCCCCATTACTGTGAGACATGAAACTGTCACTACACATCTGGTTCAATGCAGCAACATCACCAAAAAAAGAATATATGTATATATTATACTATATAATATATAATATTAGCTGGTAGCATTGTTTCATTTGTATGTTATAATCAGTCCCTCCAGAATTTTGCGATGTAGCAATTGCAACTATTAATGCAAAATCATGCAAAGTCAGCATAATCAGTGCGCCATTGAAACTTTTCCAAAAGCCCATAACTTTCCCACAACTATTCCTTCATTCCGCAACATCCCCGCAACTAAAGTGAGTTTATGATCCTTTTTACTTGTCATATCTGTGCACGGTGCCTCCGCGGGGGTTAAATAATTCAGACTGAATCGGAAGCTCAGATAGGGCTGCTGAAATCTGTTCTCCGCCCTCCTCTCACTCTGACGTTACAGAGTTCTGTGCTGCTTCTGCCCAGCGTACGGGTTTCGTTTCTCTGCTAACTGGGTCCTTATTTGGCAATATATTACCATCTGACAGATAAATGGCACGTGAGCATTTAGATCACTTCTTTCTTTCTTTCTTTCTTTCTTTCTTTCTTTCTTTCTTTCTTTCTTTCTTTCTTTCTTTCTTTCTTTCTTTCTTTCTTTCTTTCTTTCTTTCTTTCTTTCTTTCTTTCTTTCTTTCTTTCTTTCTCCCGTGCGTCCATCAGTGAGGTGCTTTCTTTGCTGCACGAATGAGCGGCGGACATGGGGAAGCGCACAGCAACGCCTGTTTTAAGTATTCTCTTATTTCCCCATAGCCTCTTTGGTTAAAATACGGTATATTGTTTTAAGGAGGGAAAAAAATCACAACTTTGATATTTTAGCCCACAACAATCACAAAAATTGCTGGCAAAATCCTGGAGGGACTGAATAATAATTGGTGTCAAAGGGCGTCTTGGCCTGATCTACAGTTGGATAGAGTTGATGCATGCTCATGAGCATCTTATATTAAACATTTAACTATTTTTACAATTTGCATTGACCGTAGACATTTTCGGTACTCTTTCCACCTCTGTGGCTTTGTGAAAGGCAACAGACATGCATGAATTCATAGGGGAAAAGAATATAATCTGTATTCATGCGTGTGTGCGCACACACACACACACACCCACAAAGCAATTCAAAGAATCCGCAAGAAACATAAAAGATGTATTTCATTACGCCACTGGGATCCATAAGTTGAACACGAACAATCTCATGTAACGTGCAGCCGCCTCTCGAGTACTCTCAGGGGGGCGTGGGGCTACAAAATAAGGGTGCAATTCTTAAAAGGTGTCATATAAAGGAATCATTGATCAGAGTGCTCATATATTCTTCAGTGTAAAGCTTACAGTAGCATCACGAGAGCATATCAAACAGCCGAGCAATCGCCTGTGTCTCTGAGGAGCAGCATAATCCATAACTCGCTCCCAAAGCAATGCGCGCTCTGCATCTCATCTCTGCTCAACAGCACACTTCAGACAAAGATTGGAAATTTCAATCATTTTAGACTACAACTGCAACTGCTGCCAGCCACACGTCTCACTCAAGCACACGTGAAAGTGAAAGCAGTTGAAAAATCAAAATTTGAGGGCTCTTTTGGGGCTTCTTTCATCACTCCAAGACAAAGAGGGATTGGGATGTCAAAGTAATTTATTCTGTTCATAGAAAGAAAGCGGACTTCCTTAATCCACTGGTACGCACAGGGGTTTAGTGCAAAAAAAAAAAAAAAAACATGACGTAAGTTATTGTGAGGGATTTAGATTTCAGTTAGATGCAATGTGTTACATAGGATGTTTCAGAAAGGTCAAAACAAATGAACAATTCACAATGATGCTCTTTTTTCCCCCTAATGTTCAGCGTTTGATAAATGATGTTGATCATTGATGTAGATTACACAGTAAGACACTCAAATACACATGCAGCAACTATGAATGTATAGTTTGTTACTGACATTTTACTTTCGTCTCAAACTTTGCATGCCGTCTTCGATGTGTATAGGGGAAATTCTACATCTCATGCACATTTATGGGGAGCGTGAGAATGTTAATAAGTAACACTCAACATGTGTGTTAATGTGAACAAAGTTGAGATCTAAGCATAACATAATTGATTATTGCTCATTCTTTTCTATTTTTTTAGATTTGTAAGGGGAAAAATATTGGTGCATGCTGTTCTATGCGCTCTTTAATTCTGTTACATGTATTTCACCAACGTGAAATAGACGTTTTGTAACGGAGAGGAGGGAGATTCACATGGTCACATGTACTGTAAATTCTGTGACACTCTTTAGATCAAGGAAGCAATTACCCATTCACACTCACATTCGTATACCAGTGTATACAGACACTCGGAGCAAGGTGTCTTGCCCAATGACAATTTTCATGGCAGGCGAGCCGGGCCCGAATCACTGACCTTTGGATCAGTGGAAGAACGTTCTAAATTATCAAGGAGTTTGATTTCGGGCAGTGGTAGTATGTTTGCACATTAAGACCACAGTGTGAGTTACTTTTATTAGTATTTATTTGTTTGCCTGCTCAAAAGAACAACAATACTTCTCGTTAAAAGGTCAAAACATAAGCAATTTAAATGCGTCCCTGTGAACAAGAAGCATCAGACAAACATCTGTGTTGGTATATTGTAGGCAGAGTTTATTTTGTAATTGAGAAAGAAACAAAAATAAAACGACAGAGCTGTAATTAGCTGAATTAAGAACAGTCTGTTTTACCGGAAAGAAGGGGAAGAGACTTTCAACATGCAGGAAACAGGTATGGCTTCAACCCAGAAAAACAATACAAAACATGTTTCTGGAATTACTACTTTTTAATACTATATGCTAGTGTCTGTCTATACAGTAGACAATGTTTGCTTGGCATAGTGAAAAGTACTTTAAGTTACACAGTAAACATTAATGAACAGATGATCAATATTGAAGACAAAAACAATTACAACAGTATAGATACTTAACTTTATATACTAATTTCTAGCTAGTATTGACATAAAACATTTTAATGGTCCTTAGTTTGTACTATAGTTTTGTTTTGCTTGTTTTGTTTTGTTTATCGGTAGATCACTTTGATGATGCTTGTTAAAACTTTAAAGAAAGTGTCTTTACTGGCATTGGTTAATACTGCCTCAGCAGCCCTTGTTATATATTTTTGTGATTCCTATTATCTATGTTGTCAAACTTTACCATATACTGTAACTTCATCTTCAAATCCTGTTGAAACTGTCACGATCATGTACAAATGTGCTACAGCAAATGTGAGAATGAAGCAACACATTTAATCGCGCTCACAAAGCCAAGTCACTTACACATTGGAAGTGTTGTACCTGATAATTACCTGTACTTAAAAACTGGAAAGCTCAGTGCAAGAATCTCAGAGTGATAAACTGGCAAACAAAACTTTGTTAAGAGTAGCAATAAGACATTTCTGGGAGGGATTATTCTGATCAGGATTACAAGGTTTGCTTAAGTCTACGTGCAACTTAGAGTGTAACAAACAGGATCTTACGACAGCTGTCCAAAGTGCCTCTGGCGAAGATTTCACGTCTGTTCATTTCTGTTGTGTTTCCTGAGCAGCCAGGAGCAGTTGTTGTATCGACTCGGGCCACAGAGGCTCAGCTGTTTGAACAAGGTGCCACAGGTAATTAATAAGAGCGCTGCTGGTCTCTGTGTGTGTGTCGTTGGGTTGGGAATATCAACTTTCTTTGTTAAAATGGCGTGACATTTTAATTGTGCAAGCTATATAATACACATTTGTTCCCATATCATGTATAAAAAGTAATTGGGAAACAAAAATGAACTCATTACATTTCCTTATTATAACAGAAAAAAAAAAATTCCAGCTTACAAACCTTCAAGTTGATGAAACGTTTATGCAGCAATGGCGAAAACAATTCAAGTATGAGAGGATTTGTCACATTGATAAATGATGGTCTCCTCTGAATATCTCTATATGAAATATCATATTCTTATTGTATGTAATACAATGCATCACTATATTGTCAGCCCTTAGGGATTGCCTTTAACCAAATGATATTCATACAGAATCATGGAGATTAATCTATAAATGATTGCATGAATTATTTAGTTGATCGTTTGTTCACCTATAGCAGGCGGAGTACGCGTCATCATTCTTGATAATCGACCCATTTACATTTTACATTTGACTTATTAAAGATTGTTTATTAAAGCCTTTGTAGTTGCAAAGAAATATTTCTTGAGCTTAAAATATTTTGATCTAAAGATAGTGTTTTCAAAGAGGTTATGACACTGTCAATGTATGGATATTTCCCAGAGTTGACAGGCATATGACTTCAACACACACGTGGAGGGTGCTGTAAAAATACAACCTACACCATCTGTGTAGAACAATGTGAGGAACATCGAGGTCAAACTGATGCATGAAGTGTGATTAGTAGTAATTTGTTGCAACATCCTCACGAGCAGCACACTTAAAAACATATATTTACAATAACACGTTTTACACTTTTTTGTTCATGTGAAGTTTTTAATTTCACATGAAGTTTTAAATTTGTGGACGATCTATTGAACAATAATTATGTTTCATGTTTCTCAGCCACTCAAATGTGTTTTTGTAGACTACAGTATGCTCATGTATCCGGACGTTAACACATGAACAACTGGCAGCATATGGCGCGCGTCCACTGACTGTCTGTGCCCAAAATGTCTCCTCGTTCACGTGCACCGAAACCTATCATTCGGATCATAAAAGTGTATGTTATATTGTAGCGAGCTATAACTCCAGCTAAGTGTCTCTCCTCTCATTCAACACTGCATCCTGCAAAACCAGCTAATTTCAAATACAATTCTGAAGTCCTCAAACAGCAATGGAGCTTTATCACACCTCTTAAATATCTGAGTTTTATGAAGGTAATAAGGACAAATGGAAAAGTTGGCTATTGAGGTAGTACAATGGCCTCATAAAAGCAGATGGTCACTGAAAAAGAGGATTTTAGAGGTGCTAATATCCCATAAGAGCGATAATACGGGGGAATTAACAGATGTGTTGAGTGCAGGGCAGACAATAAGAGGCTCATCAAGGGGTTTTATGTTATCACTGACCATCAGGCTCGCATCCAAAATAATCCACGGCTAGATTTTCTTTCCAACGAACACACACGTTATCAATCACTGAAAATATAATGGCACTGCAGCTGGAGGAAACAGCTGGGTTTTGTGCCAAATTCAGAACAACTTTGCAAACTGTAAAATTCCAAAGCTGGAAAGTTTTTTTATGTAATGTACATTTTGTGTCATCATCGGTTTACACATTTGTCTTAACCTAGGGAGGTGGACTGTCTTTCAGTAGCTGAATTGACATCTGACAGTGAGAATATCTGTGGGGGACAATCAGTGTTGCCAGTAAAGTGGATTGCTAAAGTAATCCGCTACTGTACTTAGATTTCTAAGTAACAGAGTCGTTTACTGGGATAAAAATTGCAAAACAGGTCATTAAATTATTATTAACAATTACTTTATCAAGTAACTATTGATTACTTTATGTAATATTTTGACAGCTTAAAATGTCTTATTATTCATAAAATGTCATAAACTTAGAAACACTACAAAAAAAAACACAAAGCCTGGACAAAATTTTGAGTTTATCTTGACTAAAGCAAATATATATTGTGGTCCATAGGCGGTTCTGTGGGAAACAAGTCTTAAAGCAGAACTAAGTAACTTGTTTACCTTAATAAAGCCATTTCGTAGTCCCACTGCACCGGGTCGGAGGCGCAATACACATGAATAGAATCACAACGAAGAAGCTAGCAGGCTAACGGGAAAGCTAACTGCGGGCTCACTTAAACAGTATTTACAGCCAAGTTTGAGTGAAAAATATCTCCATTGTGTAATTGGATGCACAATATCCCTCTCTCCCTTTGTCTTTTCTGTCAGCGCAGTATTTACTCTCACAGACAATTAATGAGTAAAAAAACGCAACATGCTACGACACCTGCAGGGGCACTTATCCCCTCTAGGGGCATGAGTTACCTTGTTCATTAATGAGATTACTTTTGAAATAAAGTAATCAAACTGCATGTTTACAGTTTTCCGAATACCATTTTCCCTGCTGTATGACAAATATTTCCGCCCCAGAAATAAATAAAATAAAATCGGACACCTAGGTCTCAGCAATGCAAAAAAAAAAAACTCAAAAAAATACCATTTGAGTGGGTGATTATAAATGTATGGGCAGCAGTGTAAACAAGTACAAACAAATCAACGGCGTGAGAGGAACTGCCTTGTTACCCCAGCTTTGGAAAAACGGAAAGGGAAGCAAGGACGCAGCGCAGAGTAAACACTTGAACGATGATTGGGCTTAACAACAAGGTATGTGCCAAAGCTAAAGGGGCGCAAATAGACCGTAATGACAGCATACAGGCTTGTATAGTCACGTATAAACAGAAAATTAACATGCTATTTTATACCACATGGAGATCACAAGTGTAACCACGGTCTGATGCACTAGCTCTCTCCCTCCCTCACTTAAAGCTGTTCGTGCCTTTGAAGGGGAAAGAAGATGAAAACAGGGTATAAAATATGCAAAGCACGCACAGAGAGGCAGCGCGGCCACATCACAGCCAACATGGAACCGCCGCACGTCAATGTGTCATAGCAGATAACCGGCGACATACCAGAAATAATGTATGATTGTTTAAGAGTCGGAGTGACCACAGGCGAAATGTTGCAGCGTGTTGCAGGAGTCTCTACGTAAAACAGTGACAAGTCGGAGAGACATCAGCTCAGTGACGGTGCTAAGTGAGTGAATGTCATAAAGAATGTCAAAACCAGTCTGCACGGGTGGCGTGTGAGAAGGTTGTCAGATTTGTGGATAACATTCAAAACAGGATGTTTAGCTGTCACACAAAATAATATCAACAACAACACGTCAGATTTATGAAGACTGAATTGGGATTGAGTATGTATGTACGATGTATCGTTGGTCCCAGCCAAACTACAAGAAGCCAAGAAGCAACACTCATTGTACAAGTCCCAAATTTTAATAGATGTTGAGAAACTTTCCTCTCTCTTGTAAATTAGAATACAATTAAAGAGGGAAAAACTGTAGCACTCGGAAGAAACCTGGCTGCCCTGTCTCCTCTGATTCTCTGAAATGGTGTACCGCCTCCTGGGTTTGTCCCTGTTTCAGAGCGAGGTGTCCTGCACTGGTCAGCTCCACCTCCTCCTTCCTCTTCCTCCTGCAGCTCCCTCCGCTCCACAACAGTATTTCACCATCTCCTCATCTGTCCCTTCCTTGTTTCCTGTTTCCTCTTGTGACGCCTCCTCTGTGGGGGATCTTGGTGCCCCTTCAGTGTCTCAGAAGAAGACATTCGTAGGTCTCAAATGGGTTTAGCTGATAAGTTAGCATTTTTGTTTACATTTAAAAAGCTGCTTTCTTCAGGACCATTTTGGACTCTCAAAATAAACAAATCCATCAAACCTCCACAAAAACACAGCTAAGACAGACAAAAGTATCCAGAAAAACAATGTGGAACACAAAAACCATAAATGCAGTTTGCAGAAAAAGGTAAAAAATTAAGCTGTACCAGGAGAGTGAGAGATTGCATAATATAGCCTATGCATTTTGATATTTAGAAACTAAAATTGTAGTTATATTATATCTATTGACATTAGTTATAACTACTGACACTTACAATGGGAGGATTGTTAATTATAACAAACTTACTGTAAGTTCCGGACTATTGAGCGCGCCTGAATATAAGCCACT
This sequence comes from Gobius niger, assembly GCF_951799975.1. Lineage (NCBI taxonomy): Eukaryota > Metazoa > Chordata > Actinopteri > Gobiiformes > Gobiidae > Gobius > Gobius niger. The sequence continues at coordinate 17,345,543 of NC_136855.1, read as the reverse complement.
CAAACTAATTCAAAAAGAAAAAAGAATATATATATATAGGCCGCACTTGTCTATAAGCCGCAGGTGTCTGTCCATGTTGTTGTAGTGTAGGTTTGTCTGTCCTGTTTGTTGCTGCTGTGGGCGTGGCATTGGCTTCTTTCCTGATGGGTGTGGCTGCTCCGGCTCCCTGGCTGGCTTATTGGCACACCTGAATCCACTCTACTCATCACAGGCAGTATGAACGCACGGGCTCCTTCACTTCACTTTGCCAGATCGTCAGTCTACTTCAGTGAGAAGACTTCTCAGGCCTACTTTGTATTCGCTATTTTTTGTATACAGATATCTTTCTAACTGCTTTTTCCTGCTCTTCGTCAGATCCTCGTGCCAGTTTGCCACCAACCTGCCAGATCCTCACCTGCTCCACTCCTGATCCCAGCCTCGTCCAGCACCAGCCCCAGCCCTTACCAACCTGCTTCACTCCAGCCTCCACCATCTTGTCTGCTCCGAACATCCACTATCTCAGTTCCGCCCAACCAGCCATCTACCAACTTTGTTATAATAAATCTTGTACTCACCTTCTCTCCGTCTACTGTTTGGGTCTGCCAAGCTCAGACATGTAACACATGTTGCAACATGAGAGTGCACACAGAGCCGAGAGATGAGCGCAGTGTGGGACAGTTACGTGCACGGCGTACGAGCAGAAACACGGGCAAGTGTCCCTCCTCTTTGCTGTTTCATTCTTATCTCTTCCTCGCTCAATTTCCCACAAACATCGCAAAAAGGCTTTTCAACTTTTTAGTAAAGTGATACTGATAAAACTGAGAGCAGGTAAGAAATATTAGTGTGTCATCTGGGTCATCACCTCTCTTTCCACTGAGAGTGATTACAAGTGTAACAAAACCAAAATATAACCCACTCCCCAGACCAGTTTCACTGCGACATATTGTCATTGTGTTCTTGTGCAAGACACTTCCCTGATTCACACTTGAAATGACAAGTAAAAACATCTGCCAATAAAATAAACATCTTGCCACTCAAAATGAATACAAAAATCTTCCTCTTTGCATCTAAATAATAATAAGCACTTTATTACACTTAAAAAAGATGAATCTCATTTAACTTGAGAAAAAAAAATGTTCACTACATTTTAAACTACAAGTCAGAAGGTCTAGCCCAACAGCTGATCTACACAATTTTGTCAATGCAATTGTATAAGGACAATACAGTTCTTAATTCATTCATTCAATTACTCAAATTAAGGGTAAATATTCTTAATTCCAGGATTTCCACTTATCAAGCTATCCCTTTTGGCAGTTCCACCCACTTTGCCTGCATGAATCTGTCGAGAGATGGCTTGAATGGTGCCGTCTATATCTAAGGCCATTTATTGTAAGATGTAAAAATACTTTTTTGCTCACTCTTTTTCCCATTTGAAGCCACCACCTGAGAGAGATGATGAACTGGGGACAGTTTGAATATAAAGAGTCTTATAATACAGTCGGTGCTGGATTCATATGGTGACAGAAAAATCCCTGTGTTATGATAGAGCTGTCAGGGCAGAGACAGTCCACATGTGTCCCCCGAGTGAAAAAAACAAACTGGAGATCATCGTGGATAATGGGTTTACCTTCTTCAATTCAGTCTCTCCCAGAATTACACACGAGAAGCCTGTGCACGGTTACAGAAGCTGGCAGGAACAAGTGGCCACATCTGCTGCTCCTCCAGCACTGAGCCCACTGTCATTACCCCCCCAGTGCAGTAAACAAGACTCTGGCAAAAGGCACCCAATACCAACTGCCTAATCACTCCTCTGAAACTGGTTTTGCATGCGCGCTCTCAACACAAATTCCTTTTCTCTTCCCTCTGCAGCAGATGATTTAGAGGCGAGAAGAAAAGAAAAGCATAGCGCCGCTAATAGTGAGTCGGCTCATAAAAACGGGAAATCTCTTTGGGGTGAGTGACAGATGCAAAACCAGGAAGCGGAGGAAGAGAGATTTGGGCGCTTTTCAAAGCCGGGGCTCAGATTAACAACAAAGTGTGTCACAAAATGGGAGGCAGAGAGAAGTTAAAGGGGAAATGTGCCGACAGAAAGTTTCTTTTTTACCACGAACAATGTGTGTAAAGTGTTGGATGCAAAGAAACGAACGCAAGCAACAGCAGAGAGACCTACAGTCACTTGACCAAACTATCAGGTGCATACAGTCTGCTCATGGGGCTATATGAGAGAAGGAGATGCCAGAAACTAAATTACGATTTGTCGAAGTGAGGTGTATTCATTTAGAGCAGGGCAAATGTACCAAACAAACAGACTCCAAACTTTTCCAAATCTGAAAGGAGAACAAAAGCAAACAAAAACAGCAGGCAGCGTGCAAGGAGCATGTTCAAAGTGGTTGTTACATAGCCACCTGACCCGCAGACCCGGGACAGCAGGTGCCAGGGCTGAGGCAAATACTCACCAGGGGGTATCACAATACAAATTTGCAATCAACAAATAATGCAGTCGCAAAAGGAAACCAAAATAATACATGTTGATCTCGTACTGTGTATTCAAATTGAAAAGAGAGGAGCGGCGGCATTGAATATAGGATAATCTGGACAATGAAAAAACAGCTTGTTAAGAAGATTTTAACACACGGCATGCAGTCTTAATTCTTTAGTAAAAAAAAACATAATGTCAACAACAAAAAGAGGGGGACTGGCAGTGGGGGCCATCGAAGGAAATTATGTTGTTGACCGAGATGTACCGAATAATATGGCTGCTGAGTGTGGACGGCTTCTTTTTTGTGTTTGTAGTGTCACATTCATGTGTTTCTATAATCCAACCAGGAACAAATCCCAAGCCTTTGATCACTATTAATCCAGCTCTATTCAGACACATTGAACCAATGCAGACAAAAAAACAAAAAAAAGACTGAAATGTGAAGAGGAAAAAGTCTGCATTGTAAGGTAAGTTGTTTTCCTGCGCTTTATAGGTGGGAAAATAAATGTTATTGAAAAGTTGAAAGGATATTTGAAACCTATAATTTAGGTATAGCATAAAGAATTACAAGTTACCTGTGCATATGCAGGGATTGTGTTTATAATTTCTGAATGGAACAAATCTGAGAACAAGAGTGCATTGTGTTTCTGTTGTTGGGATTATGTATAGAGTAAATTGGACTCAAGAAACTTATTATAAAAACATATGTGATGCAAAGGAACATTGGCCTCTGTTTCTGTTTGTAAAATACACTGGGATAGGCGCAATAAGCTTCAGCTTCTGCCTATTCCATTTCACACTTAATTCATATTTTTTTCCCACTTTTTACATGGAAAATGCTTAAATGTCTGAATAAATTTAATCTGAATCCGATAAATCAGTCACTGAGCTTAAACCATTGGAGGCTGCTGGGAGAGTGGGAGAGTCCCTTTATGTTAATTTCCACCACTTTTATATCATCTAACCTGTTTTTGTAATAGTTAATCAATCGGTAGTTGATATGTATCAGTAAAACAATATTTGGTTAATCTGGGAGACAAAAATAAGTCATAAAAAACTAACACACCCTACCTATAAATGTAGGTCTACAGCACCATCTTATCCATTTTACAAATTATATTAAAAGGACTATTCGACAATAAAGTTTATCATATTATAAAAGCAACAAGGAAATATGGCACTGAGATTCTAGTAGCAGCAAAAGGAGTAAAGGCAGGCAGTAACTGTGTCGACGCCACTGGTGAATGTGAGATAATGCAGAACAAAGTAAAACGTTCACAAACTCAAACAAGAGAACGATGAGGAGTGTTTGAACAGTTTACAGAGGAGCGTTGGGTGAAAACATGGTGCCAGTGCGAGCCGTTTGTTCAACATTTCTTCTTTCATGTTGTATCTCTGAAGTGTCTTCAGTAAAACGACTTGGTCTAAGTCAATTTTATAGCCGAGTGATCATGCCGCTCCTCTGCCTCCACTCCAGGAGAGGCCCATCCCCGTTTATGCTTCCTTATGGTATTACCCCACACCTGCGCCTCACCATAGAGTATAATGAAACTGCGATTGACTTCGATAACCCATATATGCCTTGTAATAGCACAAATTCCCACTGGCGCCATAACACCCTCCGCCCACCTTTCAATCAGTCTAAAGGTGAAACGGTTTGCTTTGTTTTAGCCCCAGGTTTATGGCAATTAAAGACAATGCCAACCCCACACAAGCTGCATTTTCCATCCTCTTCCCTCCCAGCTGCAGCACAGTGTACAAAAAGCTTAAAAGAACAAATGTATTCGCTTAGAGTGGGATGAGAGAAGTGATGAGCAGTAAACAAACAAGTGCGCTGTTGAGAGAGCAGGGAAAAAGACCCGATGCAATGGCTTTTGGAGCTAATTTAGTATTAGCATATTCAAAAAAACATTAGCAAACAGACCAGAGTGCTTTGAAAAGTGTGTGTTTGTGGCACTGTGGTATCGTTGCTAAATAAGGATTAAAAGCACATGTTTATCTAACTGAAAACCAAGAATTGGTGTGATCCTTGAGATGCTTCTGTGTTGACTATTGATTTGAGATGGTACTTCATCTTCACACTCTCATCTTGGTGAAAAATAGACTTTTCTGAACTATACTGTAAGACTATACTGAATATTGTATAACTTATGGATCAATAATCTTTACAGCTCATGGCTGGAGTTGGAGTCGGATGTATTCTTAATGAATAAAGTTGAAGTTACATAACAAAGTTGAATTGAAATGTTGAATTGAAATGCACAAAGCACATAATGTCAAATGGTCTTTCCCGGGACCTCTCCTTGATGGGACATGCATCCACTCTTCAGGGAGATGTCCAGGAGGCAGAGGTCAGAGACACCTGGTTGTCTCCTCTCAATGTAGAGAAGCGACTATATATATATATCTATTATAGAAAACGCTATCTCAATGGCCGCCGCCTGGGCGCCGCCATGTTTATTTCCCATACCGACTTTGAAGCTAAGCAGGGACGGGCCTGGTTAGGACTGGGATGGGAGACCGCTCGCGGCCATTGGCCAGAGGCCACCACGTGACCGTCCCACCGGCCGCGGCCATTGGCCACGGGTCCATATGGACCGCGGTGCTGCTGTCCGATGACAACCGGCCGTCACAACAACGCGAGTGCACGAGATCTGACTGCCGTGCGTGTGCGCGCATCTAAACAGGGCGATGTGTTCGCGTGTGTGTGTGTGTGTATGTGTGCGCGCGCGCGCGCATCCAAACAGGCCGATGTGTCATCATCACTCACCGCTAAACTGGAGCTGTAGACGCTCCGCACAGGTACAGTGACATCCTCCAAAACACATCTGCGCGTCTTTGTTTAAGTTTCTCCTGCAGTGACCGAGGCTGTGGTTCATTATAGATCCAGTGCTGAATGTCCGAGGTGCAGACACATGCGTAAGATCCAATCCTGGCCATATTCCGTCTCCAAAGTTTTGTCTCCGAAAAAAAGTACACGCAGAAACACGAGCTTCAAATGAAACGCGCTGCTCCCAGTGCTTCAGCCTCCGTGTGCGGAAAGCGAAACTGAAACTACCACTTAACGAGCGCATGGCCTGCACTGTAGCTTTTTTTCTTCCTTTATGTATTTTTTACCTCTGCTGCTGTACCATTTCTTTTCTATTTTTTCTTTACATTCTATAAAGCGGCTTTGACAGCATTGCCAATTGTATTCTAAGGATATAAATACTGTCTAATAAAAAACAACTTCTTCTTTTTTTGATTGCACATACACGTGATGCACCAAACCACGTCTCCTGCACCGTCAACCGAACAGTGACAGCTCAACCCCTAATATTTATCCATAGGCCTACATGTTCCACTGTCTCTTGAATTCGATTCCCTGAGTTTATCGAACATATTGTCGTTGTAGTATATACGAAAGGAGTACAGGTGCATCAAACACTCCAATGGCAGTTTGTTTGAAATTCTTTTTAGCATTCATTATTTTACACATTTGTAGTGGCCATAGTTTTAGGAATGGCTTGGGAACCACTGGTCTACTTACTGCAGGTCTACAGCTATACCGAGTGACGGGTTATAGGGACTATACTGGACATTTCTTTGTAATAACTCATAATCTCTGAATATCAAATGTGGAGACTAGCGAGGGCCGGCCGAAGGCCGGGTCTCAGCTAGTATCTATTATAGAAAACGCTAACTCAATGGCCGCCGCCTGGGCGCCGCCATGTTTGTTTCCCATACCGACTTTGAAGCTAAGCAGGGACGGGCCTGGTTAGGACTGGGATGGGAGACCGTTTGGGAATACCAGAAAGCCGCGGTGCTGCTGTCCGAGGACAACCCACCGTCACAAAAACGCGAGTGCACGAGATCTGACTGCCGTGCGTGTGCGCGCATTCAACCAGGGCGCTGTGTGTGTGCGCGCGCGTTTGTGTGTGTGCGCGTGTGAGCGTCCGTGCGTGTATGTGTGCGCGCGTGCATCCAAATAGGCCTGTGTGCGCGTGCGTGCGCGTGTGCGTGTGTGTGTGTGCGTGCGCGTTTGTGTGTGTGCGCGTGTGAGCGTCCGTGCGTGTATGTGTGCGCGCGTGCATCCAAATAGGCCTGTGTGCGCGTGCGTGCGCGTGTGCGTGTGTGTGTGTGTGTGTGTGTGTGCGTGCGCAGGCGTGTATGTGTGTGCGCGCGCGCGCGCATCCAAACAGGCCGCTGTGTGCCATCGTCACTCACCCTAAACTGCAGCTGTAGACGCTCCGCACAGGTACAGGTACATCCTCCAAAACACATCTGCGTGTCTTTGTTTAAGTCTCTCCTGCCCAAAACCTGCTCCAACACGAGCCTCTAATCAAACGCGCTGCTCCGACTGATTTATCCTCCGTGTGAGTGAAAGCGAAAATGAAACTACAACTTAACGAGCGCATGGCCTGCCCTGCGTAGTTTTTTCCTTTTTTTTTCCTTTGCTGCTGTACCATTTCTTTTCTATTTTGCTTTCACGTATTGTGAGCCCAGAGGTACATTTTATTCTAAAGCAGCTTTGAAAGCATTGCCAATTTTATTGTAAGGTTATAAATACTGTCTAATAACGATCATTAGGCTATTTCATTTCAAAACCAACTTATTATTTGTTTTATTGTACACTACCGTGATGCACCAAACCTCGGGTCCTGCACCGTGACCCAAACCGTTAGAGCTCAACCCCTCATATTTATCCATAATTATTCCACTATCTCTTGAATTCTATTCCCTGAGTTTAGCATATAACATAGCATATTGTCGTTGTAGTTCATAAGAAAGGAGCACGGGTGCATCAAACTCTCCAATTGCTGTTTGTTTGAAATTATTTTTTGCCTTCATTATTTTAAACATTTGTCGTGGCCATAGTTTTTGGAATGGGTTGGGAACCACTGTTCTACAGCTGAACTGTGTGACGGGTTGGACTTTTCTTTGTAATCACTCATAATCTCAGAATATCAAATGTGGAGACTAGCGAGGCCCGGCCGAAGGCCGGGTCTCAGCTAGTCTATTATAGAAAACGCTATTTCAATGGCCCCCGCCTGGGCGCCGCCATGTTTATTTCCCATACCGACTTTGAAGCTAAGCAGGGACGGGCCTGGTTAGGACTGGGATGGGAGACCGTTTGGGAACACCAGAAAGCCGCGGTGCTGCGGTGCTGCTGTCCGAGGACAACCCACCGTCACCAAAACGCGAGTGCACGAGATCTGACTGCTGTGCGTGTGCGCGCATTCAACCAGGGCGCTGTGGGTGTGCGCGCGCGTTTGTGTGTGTGCGCGTGTGAGCGTCCGTGCGTGTATGTGTGCGCGCGTGCCTCCAAACAGGGCTGTGTGCGCGTGCGTGCGTGCGTGTGTGTGTGTGTGTGCGTGCGCAGGCGTGTATGTGTGTGCGCGCGCGCATCCAAACAGGCCGCTGTGTGCCATCGTCACTCACCCTGAACTGCAGCTGTAGACGCTCCGCACAGGTACAGGTAGGCTACATCCTCCAAAACACATCTGCGTGTCTTTGTTTAAGTCTCTCCTGCCCAAAACCTGCTCCAACACGAGCCTCTAATCAAACGCGCTCCTCCGACTGATTTATCCTCCGTGTGAGTGACAGCGAAAATGAAACTACAACTTAACGAGCGCATGGCCTGCACTGCGTAGTTTTTTTCTTTTTTTTTACTTTGCTGCTGTACCTTTGTTTTCTATTTTGCTTTCACGTATTGTGAGCCCAGAGGTACATTTTATTCTAAAGCAGCTTTGAAAGCATTGCCAATTTCATTGTAAGGTTATAAATACTGTCTAACAACGATCATTAGGCTATTTCAGTTCTAAACCTACTCATTATTTGTTTTATTGTACACTACCGTGATGGACTAAACCTCGGGTCCTGCACCGTGACCCAAACCGTTAGAGCTCAACCCCTCATATTTATCCATAATTCTTCCACTATCTCTTGAATTCTATTCCCTGAGTTTAGCATATAACATAGCATATTGTCGTTGTAGTTAATAAGAAAGGAGCACGGGTGCATCAAACTCTCCAATTGCTGTTTGTTTGACTTTTTTTTTTGCCTTCATTATTTTAAACATTTGTAGTGGCCATAGTTTTTGGAATGGGTTGGGAACCACTGTTCTACAGCTGAACTGTGTGACGGGTTGGACATTTCTTTGTAATCACTCATAATCTCAGAATATCAAATGTGGAGACTAGCGAGGCCCGGCCGAAGGCCGGGTCTCAGCTAGTATATATATATAGCCCTATAGCTATATATATATATATATATATATATATATATATATATATATATATATATATATATATATATATATATATATATATATATATATATTAGAGGTGGGCATAGATTAATTTTTTTAATCTAGATTAATCTAGATTAATTTTGAAATTAATCTAGATTAATCTAGATTAAAATGGCTCGCTTGAATTCTGCCGAAGCCATTCAGAATATGTGTGCTCCCCAAATAATGACTTAAAGTAAGTCTTTGAGAACGAGTTTTGTCAAGTCAGGCGGTGCGTTAGACCAGGAGCTCATCTCCTGTTTCCAAAGTGCATCACAAACTGCATGAGAACATTCTACTATGATAATTGGTGATGAAAATAATTCATGTTCAATAAAATGCACTCGTGTTTACTAACTGTTTATTCAGTTAAACATGAATTTTGAGCTGTAGGCTGACATTAGAGGTCCTGATGAACTGTTTACAGTCACTCAGGCTGACCAGCTTGTTCACATTTTCTGGTGACAAACTAGATCTCCTCTACTGCACAATATGACCTGCTAAAGAAAAAAGTCTCTCACATGGGACAGTTGTGGCAGGAGTCCCCAAGTATTTATTTACGGGCAGATCATTATTTATATATTTTTTATTTACCAGATCAGAATATAGGCCTCTGTTTGTGAGCGTGGGAAACATGTGCGCGTCTCCTGATTGGTCAACACTGTCAACAGTGTCACGTGATCACAACACAACAACGCAGCTCATGCTGCTGCAGCTGCTGCTACTACTTGGCGATAGTTCTGTCAAAATGGAGATAAACGTCAACAACACGAAGATGCGGGACGTATTTCTTTGGATTTAATAAGAAAAGGCAACGGACATGAGGCGGAGGAGACACCGGGGAGCGGAAAAAGAGAAGCTAACGGAGAAAAGTAGCTGGAAAGTCCATCTCCAAACTCCGTAAGTGCTGCGGTTAAACTCTGCTCGCGGTTGAAATGAAGCTAGAAAAGGCTCTCGTGAACTTTTGGTGATAAAGTTGCGCTGTTTCGTGTGGGGCTGTGGCCATGAAATGAGATGTTTATGTCGCTGTTTTGAAAGAGAAGTGAACACGGAGGCGCTGCGGTGTTTTTCTGTCTATTTTCACTCTGTCATTGGCCGCTGCTTCTGTGTGTCGCTTTGGAGACGCTATATTCACTCACGTTTCTCCTGTGCGTCCAGAATTGGGCATAAAAGTCGTGTAATGTGTGCTGACCTTAAAATATCACGGTGAAAGTCATCATAGCTTGTAGAGTATAGACCCAGCTCCCAACCCAGCTTTGAGAATAGATTAACGGCGATATTTTTTTTATCGCGCGATAAGAGTCTCGCGTTAACGCAGCACGTTAACGCCGTTAACGGCCCACCACTTATATATATATATATATATATAATCTAAGGTTTCCAAAAGCCCTCAAGGGCTTAACAAGTGAACCTCCAGAAACCATTTTTAAGTTATAGCTTTAAAACATGACAGTAAATATAATGGGCCTCATTCATGAACATCTTCTTAAGGGACTTACAAAATGCTTACATAGATATAACCTATAGATCACAAAAGGTTTTTCCTTCTCTTCCCGCGGGTTAGTCCAACGCACCTTTGTTAACATAAGATTGTAAGATCGAGGCCGTTTTTATCAAATGACGTCAATGCAGCACATTTAATGCTGTCTGTGAACGGCGGAATTCAAAAGTTAAAGCAGTAATACATTGGTGCTTTGGTGACCGGTTGATGGTCCGGTTGCTCAGGGGCTGCCCCCCTCTGGCAGCAGGTCCAGACACAGGAAAGAAAACAGAACCTCGATTCCTTTTTAATACATATCATTAAGATTAATGTTGTTATCATGAGCACCAATCAGTCAAGAGTGTGCTATGTATCATTCATGCACATTGACACAAGTAATGCTACATGGGTTGTGATGATGATGATGAATAACAGTAATACTAACATGGTAATAAATTAGTAATAATAAAATTGGTAATAATAAGAAATCACATACTGTGATTGTTGACTTAATGTAATGCATTGTTAACCTGGCTAACGCCAGACTGCTGTGTGCGCTCGAATCATTTCGAACTGCACAGCAGCCTGGGGACCATGACCGAAATTTTCACATGGATTTGGGAACCAATCACAGAACGAGGAGGGACGGCAAGATGATGACGAGCTATTCGATATACGGAAGCTTGCGGTTTATTTACGGATTAAAAAAAAAAGTTTATGTACAGATCAAACATGACAGCAGCAGACGCGACGCTATTTTTCGATCAAGCTTTAGGCCGTGTTCTAAATAGTTTCGCTCGAAAGTTTACAGCGGATACGTCATACGTCATCGGATATGATGATACGATTGGCTGTGGCTGCGTGCAGACGTATGATAGACATTCGTAGCGCCCAATAAACGGCTATGGACGATCGTAAACCACACCTCTCCTACGAGATAATGAATTGGTGGTCCCCAGACTAAATATCACTTGTGATTTTAGTCTGGCGTTAGTGTTATTACCAACTTATTTCTGAATAAAGGCATCTGTAATTTAATATAATTATATTTACTTTGAGGAACAAATGAATACATGATTTAATATGTACAAATAAATATGACTCATAATGTTGGATTCCATCAGGAGGATGATCGTGAACAGAACTGGAGACCTCCTGACTGTTCTTACAGAGGAACATTTTCAGCTCAGACCAAGTTCGTGCATAAGAACATGTCGTGAGGCGCATTGTTGTTAAATCTTTTGCAGTGCGTTTATTCATGCAGTTTAAGGGCAATATTCTCTATAATGCAGAAATGTTCACTAGCATTAAGGTTCAAGTTAAATACTCGTAGATGTAGTAATAGTAGTGGTTGTGGAAGAAGCAGTGGAAAACCGGAGTACAACTTTGAACAGGTTTTTGCCAGGAGACAAGACATTGGATGACTTGACTTGTTGAACCAGAAGTTCACACCAGTTTAAAGCAGGCTTTAATAATTGCAGTATAAATTACAGTTTTAGATTTTGAATAGGAACCAGGCTTCATCATGTCTATATTCTAACTATGAAGCTGTTATTTCACTTCAAAGGTCTGGGAACCACAACCTGTGTAACTAGCATCTCATGGCATTCTCTGTGGCTGTGGTTTGATGAAGTGTTGGAATAACAAGCTTTTGACTGTGCTATGATCATTATGCGTCCTGTTTTTTACTACAAGGCTCATGGCTGGAGCAGCAATTAAAGATGGAGTCAGTCCTCGGAGAAACTACTTACCAATGCAACAAGCTCCTTTAACAGCCTCACACTGTCAAGACAATTACGATGTCAAAACTGTGCTTCAACGTTCCCTTAAACCTAAACATGTATTAATCACTGAATACATAATGAAAAATGACATAATGTAGATCTTATCAACATTGACGTTATGAGAATAATAGTGAGTTTATTTTTCTTTGTTCAGCCTTGACTTACTACCACATCTGGTAACTTTTATAAAAATGAAAATATGGCAATTATTAATCTTAACTTCCAATTAATTGCTAAAAATGTTCTTTGACAAGTAGCGTATTTAAAAAAAAACAAAATCTCCAGTACTGCTCTTTCTCTTTTCCTCTATGAGCAAAGAACCTCCAGAAAGTGTTCAAACATAAAGGGCCAGATCTTGTGGCGGCGCACGGGGCGGCGCAGTCTCTTGGCGAATTATTTTCCGAGTGGCGGCGCTATATGTGCCATTCGTCTCCGCCACCTGTGAGGGGGCGTCACAAGAGGAGGCGACTGCACTGATGGAAACACGGCTGACATTCACTTCCTCGTTTACATTGCGCTGTCTTGCGTTCTTTCTTAAGCCTTAGGCTCTCACAGGTCAAACTAAAAACTTTATTTACCCCATCGTGAGCTAAACCATGTTCACGTCTCGAGAGAAAAAGAGCTACAGCGTCCGCTGTAGTGCGGATCGGCCCGCGCTTGGCGTGAACGCGAAGCAAAACAAAAGCACATGTTCACCCTCCACTCCCACACAACCACTCTCCTGGACGCGGAGTCGATCTGGTTGGAGGAAAATCTGTGTCTCCACCCACTTAAATGCGCTAAGTCTGGAGTGGCAAGATCACAAAGCGTGCTCCTACTGAGCGCAAAATGTCACGCTATCGTCTCCGTTTTGATGCACAAGATCGGGCCCAATGACAGTATGCTCAATTAGACAATTTGCATCAATGATCAGATCACTTTATGTGAGTTGTTTATATTAATGCAATATAGCCTACCCAAGGATAATTACAGTAGTGTAGAACAGTCCAGTGATCCTTGTTCATCCATTAGTTTATTAATAGATATAATTGATAATTGATCTTTAACATCCTGACAATAAATTATGACTTTATTGATCTTAAAGGGACTATACAGAGTTTAAAAATGTTAAAATTATGTATTTGCCTCCCCCTACATTTCCAGCCATGTCCTAATGTGTAGAATGAGCTCAGACCTGTTCACCACAACTGCCTCTAAAATCCTGCACTGTCGCTCAAAAAGTTGTTACTTTGGGTCCGAAGTGCCGTCATGCACGAGCTTAATATAGAAGGTGCAGTTTCACATATGACCTGAGGTGGCAGCAGTGAGTATGTAATGACCAACTTGCATCTAGTCCCTTTAACTCACAAGGTTTGAAAAATAAAATGCACAAAAATCAATGGTCTAAAAATATATTAATTTACAAAAACGAACGTTCCCATTGTACTAAAATTGTTATATTAATCGTAAAAATGTAAAATGCATAAAATATCCAGAGTAAAAAACAGCCCTTTCTATTGGGACTGTGATTGGAGTTCTTTATAATACTCATGGTGGAGAATGCACATTCACTATGATAAAGTTATTTCCAAAATAACTTTTTCTTCATATTTCCATTTAGATTCATCCAGATTACTGCTTTATATTCTGTAAAAGTTCCCAGTTTTTCACAAATTAAACCTCTGCCCATTTTTTTTTTTTTTTTTTTTTTTTTTTACATCACTATGTTTCAAAATAGGAGCGCTTCTAAACACCAGGAAAACAATATTTGCAGCTCTATGATCAGTTATGGACGTTTAAAGAATATTAATTATAATACTATATTCATTCAATGATTTAGAAACAAACCAATAATCTCAACGGGTTTATTGTGAGCATCTGTGTTTAAAGGGTACTGCTATTCCAGCAGACCATGCGCCTCTTTATATACTACCCCTACAGGCCAAAGCTGCAACTGCACTTCTTGCAACGCAACACACTCTTCTATGCCAATAAATTCACAGCCCAGAGGCGCCACCGGAATTCGGACCAAATAACTTCGAGGTCAGCATCCAGGCCTGAGTCCTGAGTTTGAGATGGCCTGATTTAGATGTTTAAGTATGTTCTCCACTTGCAGTAAACTGGTGGTCATTTGAAAACCACGTTCAGTGTCATAAGTTAAAACAAAGCCACAGACACTGAAGGTACGTAAAGTAAATCCATCCATATAAACCCAATTAATGAAACCACACTATTGGTGCACACGTAAAAATCACAGAGCGACTTTGGTGAGCGGGGCACTGCATTCTAGCGCGAGGGAACACTCATTTTATTATACACACAGACGGACAACAACAACAAAACTCTGGCACGCAACAGTAAAGGCGTCAGAGTGATAAATTGTGCGTACATTGATTTGGGTTTGCTCATTTCTGACTGCAGCCTCTTCTTCACAACCTCTTCACACTCTCTCAGCTCGTGTCAACAGCAGCGCGAGCCGGTTGGCCATTCATATGCTGCTACAGATGGCACCATCCCTCTTCCTCAGCCCGGGCCCCGACATGATTCATGGCGTGAATGTGTCTTGATTTAGGATCGCATTTCTTAGAGCCTACAACAGCAGAGGCGCATTTGTCCCGCGTGGCGCCCCGGAGGCACTGACCCCGGTGCGCTACCCCAAGGCTGGTCCAAATGGAAACGGAAGTCAGTTGCACAAAACCGCACCAGACACACCTCATCGAACAAGTCTCATTCCACTGTGGGGCATATAGGCACAACAACAGGGGGCTGTGGAGGAGTGTTTCATTAAATGTGACAGGCTTGTTAGGTATCTCACGTTTTTATTCAGTTGGAATTATACTGCTAAGGTGTTAAAGCAATGTTAGAACACAGTAATGCTGACGCGAATGAAAGTGGGTGAATGTTAGAGCGTTTGCCCACTGATTTAAAGGTCTCAGGTTCGATCCCAGTTCCAGCCATGGCAAAATGTCGCTGGGCAAAACGATCACCGACCTTACCTCAGGATTTCAAAGTATACGGAAAGTATGTGAGTGTGTGTTTGTGAGGGCAAATGATTTGATGGAGACAAACCATATCAACCAATTAAACGAAAAATAATAACAATGAAGAGTCATGTTCAAGGACACAACACTAACAGTGGGTTTAGGGAATTGACCTCCGAACCTCTTAACCCCCAAATGAGCCAACCATATTTTCTCCAGTTTGGCATTACCCAAATCTAAAAACAGAAAAATGGGGCCAAAGAGTGACAAAAATGTGTTGGAAAAGCAACAATAACACGATAAAAAAGCGACAAAAACACACGACTAAACGTGATTAAAATGCAACAAAAAAACAACAACCAAAACAACCGAAAAAGCGATTAAAAACCAATGGCTGCTCTGCTTTGTGACGGCGAGACTAGGGGCCGCCATTGCAAAAAAAAAACTACGAAAACACGACAAAAATATTTCAAATATGCAACAAAAAATCCAAAATCACACTTCAAAGGACGTGGAGGATTCTTAAATGTACATTGACCAAATTCAAACGCAACAGAAGACATCATTCGAGAGCACAGGAGTATAACACTTCACAAAACTTTGTCTGAACCCCGGTTACTGCTCTCAAAGTTCCCGGAAATGCACAGAGTTTAGATAATAAAGGAGTCGTCACCTCTGATTGTTTCCTCATTCAATCTCACTTTGCAGCGTGTGGATAATAACCGCTCCTTTTGGCTTTCTATCTGCAGCCAAAATGTTCCTTCGCTTTAGTCTCTATGGGCCTCAGATTGCCCTGTCAGAGAAGACCGGGAGAAAACCCTGTACGCACCACTTCCTTATCACCAGCAGTAAATTACCTCAGGATCTGATACAGGCTGCCAACTCGCCGAAACTCTACTCGGCAAACACAAAGATGGGAAAAAAGCTTGGCATGAGAGAAAGAAGCGGGAAGACAAAAAAGTGACTGGACATGACGTTAGAAGCTGAGTGTAAGCCCCCGTGGAGATTGATAGCAGTGGAGGCTCTCAAAGGTCAAGCTGTGTTATCTAAAGATCATCTACAGTCACCAATGTCCGCCTTACAACTCGCTCAACAGCCGGAGTCAAGCACCTGTCAATCAAAAGTCTCATAACCGGCGGCAGGGGGCCGAGCCTCTACTTCCTGGACACATAATCACCCCATGGGCTATTTCAGGGCCGAGCAGCAAATAAACAGAAAGTGGGAAAAGATGGTGCTGAACAATATCCTCAAAGGGAGAAGATGAAATAATAAACTTTTCACCACTCTCTAACAATCGGTTAGAGTATATATATATCACACATGGAGGTTATTATTTAATAGAATAAATAGCAATGATTCATCCCAAACTGAAAATATAAATGTATGGATTCAAAATATGTTAATGCGATTCAGCTACGTAAATGATTAATTCAGGCAGAAGAAAATAGTCAAATTAAAAAGTAATGGTTTCTCTGGTAATATGAAACAAAAAAGAACTATTATTTTGCAGTTATATTAAAACAAATACTGAATGGTCTGAAGCAAACACTGACTGGTGTGTGCGGAACAGGGTGCAACTTTGTTTTACAGGAAGATCAAAATAGTTTCTGTGACAAGATGTTTTTGATCATAAAATACACTTTTTGCTTTGTAGCAATTTGTTTTATGTTTCAAGTTGCATTTTGTCTGATGTTTATTTGTTTTCTCAGATGAAGGAAGATCAACTCAGCTTGTCTTTGATATTTCCGTGACTGCATAGGAAAGGGGTACGGCACTTTTCTCTTTTGCGACAGCAAGTGTCTGTTGTCCTTGACAGCATTCCTGCCCTCTTGAATGCAACCCTCTCTTTACTTCAGGGCTTGAGAACAGCTCACAAGCACCTAAGTCTTCAGTTCCTGAGATCAAAACCACTTTAAAATACTTGGCACATTTTAGTTTAGTTTAGAATAATAAGTGTTTAACTGTGAATGCTTTGCAGGGATATAACGACACAGGAAAACAACATGATTATAGCTGTAATAAGTTTATAAAAGTATAGTCATCTCAACTGGTCTGTTTTAGAATTAAAGATGTTTCATCCCTCATTGTAGAGGCTTCTTTATGTGCACATTTCTTCTGGTATGGAAACTTGATTTGAACCGCTCCTGTGAACTCTCGACCCTGTTGTTTCTTTAAAGTTTAAGTTCAAGTTCTGTAAAATAAGCTCAGAGGTGGGGTTGCCGAGAAAAATCCAGACTCACTGCTGTAGCAGCGATTGAGTCTGGTCAGAGTCGGCTTCAACTACATTTCTAAAGCAGAACAAACGCACTTGGACTGGTTATTAGTGGTTCTACACTAAAAAAAACTCTAAGGAAAAGTCACTGGCTGAGAACGTACACAAACATAATGGCAGAGCATCAGTTTGTACAAATGCTGTTACTGAATCATGCTACTGAGTGTGTGCACGTAATCAAATATCCATTGCCTTTTCACCGTGATGTTTTGAAATGGCTAATTAGTTTCTCAGTTTGCAGCAGAGCAAATGACCCATAGCAAGCATTAGCACGTGTTGGCTTCAGCCAGAGGACGGTTCACTAACCACAAATACTCTGTGTATATTGCCTACTGTCATAACCACCATCTCCCCCTGATACGGGACACATAACAGTCAGCCTTGGCCAGAGCTCAGTTTTGTGGCCGGTATGATTAAAGTCACACTCTTCTGGATGGCTTTCTCACACACGCCCCGGGACACCTGCACACAGCGACCAGAGCGTGCCTCGCCTGTGCCCCAGTGCATTGTGGGACAGCGGCTGCAGCTCGGTGGAACGGAGCAGATGGTGAACGTATGCGGCGCTCGAGCGTGTCATCATCACCTTCATTAACTCAAGGTGACATATGACATCATCTGGCTCTTGCGCATTAGGCCGACCAGCAAGACCCTGTTTACTGTATTTTTAAAGGGATTTTTTATTTTCTCAGAGGGAGCTGCAAGATTGACGAGAGGCTTTCTCCATATATTTACAAAACACAACTAAAACCTTTCAGCAAGACACTTGACATTTGAATGCACCGCTGAACAAAAACAAACCTAATATCTAAAAATGTGTATTAATGATTATGCTTTGGAAACCAGGACTGCATGAGGAAAAACTATGAAGCCAGGAATAAACAGAAGGAATGAAAATTATCCTGACGTAATATTGTTTTAGTTTAGTCCTCACTTTGTCATTTTTTAATGTGTGTTTTAATGAGTTCAACATACATTACAATCAAAAACTATATCATTTTCCAATCCTGCTAATTATTTAACATTTCTAGTCTTTTGTTGCTTTAAGGATTATCTCCAACTTAAGAGAAGTGGACTTGACACGCTTCTCCCGGAAGGTCCCAGTGGGGACGCAATATCCGTTAAAGTTTCAACCACCTTGGAAAGTTGAAACTCCCCGATTAACTCGACCTGCGCCACGGCGCCTCATTGGAAATACTCCTGTACTAAATATGCTTGAAAGAGTTGTTTTTTCTTATGTCTTTTAATTTATTACCTCACACGGTTCAAGGTGGATGGGAGGTATTGCGAGTAATTCCCCTAAAACACAACTTCCCCTGGCCTCTCCTCCGGCCGGCATTAAGGTAAATAGGGGCTTCCAGCGGAGAGCCAATGAGCACGCACCACTGAGCGCAGATGCATGTTTGTGTTCCTCCTCCCAGGACCTCACTCGTTTATCTTGGCTGTCAGGTAAAGGGCAGTCTGTGAGAAGGTGAAAGTTTTTTTTTTTTCCTTTTTTTAATAGGGCTGGATTGGTTGCCTTGGAAACTGCAGGACAACATTACAGGGACAACAGTAAGACGGCAAACTGTCTTTATAGGAAAACATGAGTAAGGGGCCAGTTACTCCAGCTAGGTTTGGTTTGGAAAAGCTGAAGGATTACCCTGTTGTGTATGTTTATAGGTCGATGGAAAAAACTGGAGAACACAGAGGAAACCTAACCTCACATAGACAGAACAAGCAAGCTCCGCACAGGAAGGCCAAACAACACCGGAATTGAACCCAGGACTTTCCTGCTGCGAGATGAGGGTGTAAATCAGTCACCACCTACCACCTACGTTATTTACTAGGGCTATAACAGTTCAACTATCTCACAGTTTGTTTCCATTCACGGTGCAGGATCCATGGTTTGGTGCAAAGTGCAATAAAAATGTTAATGTTAATCAAAATGTTCATTAGGCAGTATTTATCATCTAATTTATAAAATTAGCAATGCTTTCTAATTTTTCATAGCTGCTTTATAATAAAATGTGCCCCTGGGCTCACAATGCTAAACAAAGTAAAAAACAAAATTATAGTGTTCTAAAAAAACAGAACAAAAATGTCACGTGTCGGCCATGAGCGTGTTTTTGGTTTTGCTTTAGACGGCAGTTAAAACACGCACAGAGCAGCGCATTTGATTTGAGGCTCGTGTTTGGGCTGTTTCTGGACAGCATTACACTGGTACTATTTTTGGAAACAAAGCTTTAAAAGTCATCAGATTTGAGTACTGCCGTGCATCATGACATTGTTACAGCCCTATTGTCTGTGTAGGCTCTCAGTCGTACAGGAGTTGTCCATCTTAGATGAAGGCTCTTGAGACATCTTTCTTCCATCTTAGAAAAAAAACTACAGAAGATGACTCAAGAACCTTCAACTAAGTTACACCCTTTTTATTTATCAGGGCAAAATTGATTTCAAGTACAATCTTTTGCCAATTTACCCACACAGACAACCCATATTCTAGAGGTTTTATGGCACAAAATTGGTCCTTTTTATTGTGTTCATTAACTTGATACCAGAGTAGGAAAGTCTTTAAACAGTTGCTTTTAGTGTAATATTTGTTTTGTAGCAAAACAAGTCTGACTGCACTCCATTTTTGGCTCCTCTGCCACCTCCGCTCTCTGGTCCCTCACTCATGCCATGTGTTTGTTTACGCGAGAGAAATGAAAGAGGTATTTAGATTTATTTTTGCGGCCCTAGCCTCCAGACGCAGAGCTTTTACTGTGGGAGGTGAGATTAATGAGAGCGTATTCGCAGCAGGCCGGCCGTGCGGGTCAGGAGCTAAAAGGTAGGTTTCCACTTATAAAGAGGTGCTGTGTCTTCGGAGGGTTCGCACTCTCAGATAAATAAAGGCACAATGAGACCAGAGCTGACTGTTGAGCTCATTCTGGGGCAGGTATGAAAATATAAACTTTGCTCAATTGCTCCATAGAGACTTCTCACTGCTGCTTAATGACATTATAAAACATTGAAAACAAGAAATTAGGCAATAAGTACAACAAAGAAGACAGTATTTCCTCCTCGGCTCCTTTACCATAGGGCTACACAGTTTGGGGGAAAATATTCAGATAAGATTTGAAATGTATCTTATAAAATGTTTACCTTAGTGTCACAGTGCACATTTTAAACATGTCCAGTTGCTCTTAACTGGTTCAAGTCCAATCTCTAGGACAGAACGTACTTTGTTGAAATTGTGTCTCAGACAAAATTGCCATGACCTGTGGAGTCCACCAGGGGTCAATCCTGGGACCCCTCTTATTCAATCTATACATGCTTCCATTGGGTCAGCTAATAAACAGCAATAATGTGTCCTACCACAACTACACAAATGACACTCAGAGCTATGTTTCACTGACGGCAGGTGAACATGGGTCTGTAGATACTCTGTCACTGCATCCAACAGATCAGTTTGTGGGTGCAAACTAAACTCAGACAAAACTGAGATAATTGTTTTTGGCCCACAGACACAAAGAGAAGGTGTTGTCAGTTACCTTGGGCCTCGCTCTCTCAATCCGAAGAATCAGGTAAGAAATCTAAAAGTAATCATGGAGTCAGACCTGAACTTAAACAGCCACATGAAAGCAACAACATCAGCAGCTTTTTACCATCTGAAAAACATTGTCATCAGAGGAATACTGTCTAAACCTGACTTAGAGAGGCTTATCCATGCATTTGTCTCCAACAGGTTAGTTGAAATCCAGGCTGAAAACCTTTTACCCCTGCATTTGACAACTGAAAGCATTTTATCTGCACTCTTGCTTTTACTGTAGTTAATTCATGTTTATGTTGATGTTTTATGGATTGATTTTATCTGGCTTCTTGTAATTGTATGTAACTGTGAAGCACTCTGAAATAACTTGTGTATGAAATGTGCTTTACAAATAAACTTGCCTTGTCTTGTCTTTGAGAGAAAACTGAAAACTGAACTTCTAGACTACTGCAAGAATGGTGAATCACATGAATTTCTGAATTAAAAAAGCAGCATTGCATGCTTAAGTAGCCGATATCCTAAGGTATATCCGTTAATTAAAGATAACGTCTCGGCAGAGGTTCCTTCAGATATTTTTTCTTTTTTGAACCACAGTGCATGCATCTTTCACATGTATTTCTGGACATACGTATAGTGATCCAAACTCTACATGTATGTTTGTGCTTGGTCTTTGCGCTTTGTTAATTGTGAACATTAAAAATCCTATTTTGAAAGTGATGAATAGTGCAACTCTATTCACATCACCTGTCCATCACACAGCCTGTTACCTTTCGCCTCCCAAAAACGGTAAATAAATGGTCATTCAAAGTGCTTTACATCAAAGAACCATTCACCCATTCAAGCTCTCGTTCATACACTAGGGAGGCAAAGCAGGTCAAGTCTCTTACCCATGGACACAACAGTCAGCAACTGCAGGAGCTGGGATTCGAACTAGCAACCTCTTTTTCCACTGTCTCTGCGACTGACGGCCAAAATCAGCTCAAAAGCACACTAATCATTGGTGCAATTTCAGCAACTCTCTTCTACCACAGCAAACTTTCAGCCAACCGTTCATGCATGGTCTCATGGTGCATGGTCTCAGTTTGTACTCATTTTCAAAACCAAAAGGAATGATCATACTGAATTCATTCAACCAAAAACATGTGCATTTCCCTTTAAGACAAGCAAGTGAAATAAATTCCCTTCGTCGCCAGTTTTCTGGATCTCAATATTTGTGGCAGGTGGATATTTTGTTTGAAAAGAACATTGATGACTAAAATGGAGAATTCGGACTTAAGCTGAACAATATTTGTCTGGAACCAACAACAATTGCTCTGAGTTATTTTGCTATTGTTGACAAATGAATGGTAGATTTCGCCCGCTAATTAAAGTAAACAAACTGTTTTTCTTTGTAATATAACTAGTGAACGTTTTGAACAGCCAAATTGCCGACAATGTAGTCTCTAGATGATGGCTGTCCAACAGAGGACATAGTAAAACAGCCAGAAGATTGTATACTAAACTGACAAAGAGCAGAAATGTCCACCCACAAGTCAATCCCTAGCTCTCCTGATATATAAAGTATATAACAATTAAATTACACTAGACTAACAACAGCAACAAAGCAACAAATAATAAGCTAGTTCAGCCAGTCAGTCAGTCAGTCAGTCAGGTCATGTCTTGTTCAAAAAGAGAGTCCATGTCCTTTCAAAGTGCATCCCATGTGGCTTTAAAAGCCTTGTTCTTCGTAACAACGTACTGTAGATACCTGTACATTTTCATATTTCATTTATTTTTCATCTGTAGTCCCTGGGCAGAGGCAGAGTGACAGATACAGTGGGCAATGAGCATTTTCACTGAAGAGTCCATTCACAATATAAAATACAGATAAAATACCGGCAAAAGGGTCACCTCAACAAACATTCAAATGCCATATTTACAGTATTTACAATTGCATTTAATAATAATAATAATAATAATAATACCTTTAATTTGTAAAGCACTTTACATGGAATCTCAAAGTGGTCATTTACAATTATTTACAGCTTTAAAAAATTTACCTTCTTACATTTTGAATAAATACCCCAGTTTTGTGCTAATGATCACAAATCTGACACTTTTTCAGGTTAAGTTTAAACTGTTGCAAAGTGCTACTTTCTTCAACAGAGTTCTACATCCCTGCAGCTTTCACAGAAAAGCAATTTTGTCAAAAGGAAGAGGATCTAAAAACGAAAGCATCAGTACTGCATTTGTTGTATATTATGTCATTTGCAATAGGCTGCTCTTGTTTTGTGTACTCTACAAGAGTAACTAGACATGCACAACATTGTTAAAATATATAATTGCTTTTTTTTAAACTATTTTTTAGATAAAGATAGATTTAGATAAAGATGAACTCATTAAATAAGCTCATCAGAACAGTTTGTAGAGGTCCAAACAACTGGGTTGGCAGGCTATTTTGTTCATCGCGGAAGGAATTATACCTTGTAAATAATTCAAATCATTAATCATTAAATTGCAATTTCAATCTGATTTTGGGCAAATGTGCACTCATTAGAGATCTTGATAAAACTAATACCAAAATAAATGCATGTCTACAATGTCTGGTTTGTGGAAACTGATGCTCCTGGTGCCAATGAGCCAACCTTATTATTGGCCCAGTAACAACCAGTCAAAGGCTGTTGGATTGAAGACTCCCATGTGATGGCGATGTTTGTAATGAGAGAAAGTGTAATCAAAGCTGCTGTGTGCACTCGAATCATTTGAAACATCTCTGCAGCCTGGAAATCTTCGAATGGATTTGGGGACCAATCACAGAACAGGGAGGGACGACAACATGATGACACACTATTCGACTATTCGACCTTGCAGTTTGTTTACGGATCCAACATGACAGCAGCAGACACAAAGTCGTCTTTCGATCAGGCTTTAGACGGTGTTCTAAATAGTTTGGCTCAAAAGTTTATTTTAAAAGACGAACAGCGTTTGGCTGACATATGTCATCGGGTACAATTGATACAATTGGCTATGGGCTACGTGCAGTCATTTGTAGAGCCCAATAAATGGCTATGGACGATCGTCAACCACACCTCTCCTACGAGGAAATTGAATGGGTGGTTCCCAGCCTAAATATCACTTGCGATATTTTGGCTGGCGCTAGCCAGGCTAAGTCGAATTAGGTCCACTCTCTGAATCAAGTGTGCAGAATTATGATACAGTTACTCTGATCTCAACAGACCATAAAAACTTTGAAAAAATATGTCTTTAGATTATTCCTGTCCCAGTCTAAACAAAGCAGCATACATGTCTTCATCAGTAGTGTTGGGTTTACTTTCCACTTTTCAAATGTCGGCGATGGCTCTCAGCAGTGAACAGTTTCTGGACAGTTCAGTTTGGTTACAGCTGCTGAAAATGGCAGCGCTGGTAGATAATGGATACCTGGTGGCTCCATGCTTGATCTTTCTTAAGTCTTTGACAGTTATTTTGCGTCTTTTCATCTCACTTCTTATGACCCTGTTGGCTATTGGCAATAAAACGTTTGATATTCTGTGGTCCAATCTCTCTCTGCATCCCTCTGACCAGCTTTTAACGATTTGTGACTTTTCAGAGTTTTTCAGATGTCTTTTCTGTCCGATTTTGAGTGAGGGAAAATACTGTAGCCGCATAGTAATTCTGCACACTTGATTCAGAGTGCGGACCTGCTTTGGCCACACTTCCTCTCACTACCAACATCTCCATCATCTGGGACAATCCAACAGTTTCCAACAATCCAACAGTTTTACACAGATCGGAGTTTGAACATTTTAAAAACTCACTTGCGCACGCAGTGTATTTTGAGAATTTTTCTTAACCTCAATACGATTACCTCATGAAATTCCCAGCTCCCATTCTAAAAAGACAATAATAGAGTAGACAGAATTGCCAGTTTGAAACGACAATGAATGAAAGGTTAGTGGCCCCAGTTTTCCTCACCTGCCAGTTCAATCATAGGCCGATCACTTTGACTTTTTGTTCTAGAAATGATTGTGTTGTCATGAATTGTATTAAGACAATGGTGTGATGGCTGGGACAGACAGTGCTTTGAGTGATAGAGCCCCAACAGATTTATTGGCTGTAACTGTGTTTGTATGGTAATAAATAATAAAAAACCAAGGGAGTGCCATAAAGGTTGCTTTCTCAAGTTGTCAATATTCTGAGTGCGAGCCACCTACGCGCTCAGAAATCTCTCCAGGCGAAAAGTGCACGAAGAAAGAAGCAACAAACTGCTCAGGTAATGAATACTTAATGACTACTACATTCTCCACTTTGTCCCTATAAATGGGAAAGCATGTTTAGTTAACAAATGAGTGGGAACAAATCAAAGAGGACCCGCACACACACACACGCACGCATTGTCAGAAGCCTGCCGCGGTGTGATAAAGAAAGACAATGATGCGCAGATACCCGGCACACCGCTGCAGTGGGAGAGAAATGAAGTGTCCTCTGAAGCACAACTCCACATGGCTCCAGTCCATATGTAGACAATATGAAGAGGAGAGCGCTCGATAAGGACGCACACAAAAGTACTGCAGCTGGCAGACACAGCCAGACAGCTTTCATTGAATTCCTTTAGTGAATGTGAGGGGAGGAAAATACAGCATTACCGACTTAAGAAGAATATGGACACACACGGCAGTCTGAATAGGTGAAATTGCCTTTACACTATCAAAGAATAGTTGTGTTTGGGCGCTATAGAAGCACACAGAGTATGTGGTATAATGGGTGCCAGTAGTTTATCTGGTGGAAAATAATCACCAGAAATTTAAAGTCGATTCTCAGTCATCCCGGTGCTTAATTCGATTTTCTAAGATCAAAACTAAACAACTGGACTTACATTTAAAACAAGGAGCTTGCGTTTCAGTCCACATCTAGGGAGCTTCCACATGGCAGAGCTTTGGTGACCGAGATGTGTTTTGTCACCAAACCATATCCAGGGCATGCTCCGCACTGCTCTTTCTCAGGTGTGTGACAGCTGGAAACGAAGTCCTCCTCTGCTGAGGGCCGGGTGTACAGATCATTCATACAGAGCCTCCTTTAACCCCACATTTTTTATCCAGCAGAAACGCGTCCTTATCTTCAACAGCGTGAACAGTCGCATTCACGAGTTTCCCCCATGTAACTGCATAAACTTTTCCTGCTTTCCTTTGACTAAGAACATGTACTTTAGGCTAATGGAGTGAATGTAAATTGTCCTATTTAAAACGCTTGGTGACCATGTCTGTGAAAGGCTTGATACAAATGAAGGCCTTTCCTTGCACTTGGGGATTTTATCCTTGGGTTTACTATCAAAGTGTTAGAGGGTTTCAGTGCACAAATGGCAGAACTCTTCTGTCCTCAGCGTCATTCAGATTCAATTGATTCAGACATTTAAAGATTTTCCAAATAAAGAGATAAAAATATTACAGAAGGTCTGAAATGGAATAGGCAGAAGCTTAAGTTTATTGCGTCTATCCCAGTGTGTTTTACAGAACAAAAACAGCTGGCAATGTCTTATGCATGAGTTTTACAGTTCTCTCCAGTTCTTCACATACCACATTTTCTCTTGGTCCAACTTACTCCACACATTAATCCATCATGGTCATGGTTCGAGTCCTGGCTCTGACAATTTGCTAAATGTCTCTTCCCACTCTTCCCACTCCCCTTAAAGCCTATGGCCAACAATCCTTTAGAGAACATTCAAATATGCCATAAAAGCCTTATGATTGTCTTAGTAAAAACAACAACACTATATTGCAGAAAAAGTCCATCACATAAATAGCCCCGTCTATTTACTTGACAGCAACAAAGCACTGGTTAAAAATTGAGGGGAAGCTTGTGTTATCTTCCGTGCGATTAAATCTCAAGACGCGGCGTTTTTATCAGTCATGTTTTTATGATGAAATAAACAGAAGTGCTTCAAACTCTCAGACTTTTTCTCTGATGTTATGAGTGTTTTCCTCACATTTTTCAGAGCCTTTTGTTTTGGGATTTGTCAGCGGGGTGCGATTTATAAAGAGGAAAACTGCTCCGTGGAGACAGCGGGACAGCGTGTTTTGGACAGAAGGAAACAGGCATGCACAAGTGAGGCGTCTACAGCCCAGCAGTGCTAGAGCACAGGACCATAGTCTGCTGCAGAGGCTGGAGGCTCACTTGCAACTGTAGGGAGTTCAGTGAACCACACACAAAAAAAATCGTTATTGTAATATTAGGTGAAGCCGTTTCTCATCCATCAGGCTGAGGTTTAAAGTCAACACACACATCATATAACGCATAGTTATCCTGATTTATTTCTATTCCTGATTTTGACATGTTTTGTTGTGTTGTCACTCAAAAAGGTGTTAATTCGGGTCCGAAGTGCCGTCATGCACGAGCTTGAGAATAAAATGGCTAACCTGCATCCAGCCCCTTTAAAAAGATCTGAAAAAGAAAAAAAAATTGTCTCATGAGCAAATACAAACGGCTAAAAATCTAAAAGGGATTAACCTACAACAACCGAGTGGCCCTTTGCCTATAAAGTGCTCGAAATGCTACATACGTCTGTATATCTAAAAACACTGACACACACTAAAACACCAGCTTTTGCAAGAGAGAGCAGAATCTAGTGCAATAAGCGCAGAACTGTAATGTGGCAACAAGTCAAAATTCACTCCCGAGATGTGACTGTAGCAACATCAGGGATAATATCGGAGCGCAAATACACAAAATCTCTCTTTCCAGACGGCGAGATTGAAAATTTATCTGTCCAGAGCAATCATGCATAATTTGAGAAGGGGCTGGCTAAGGCAAAGCTCTTACTGCAGCACACAGACTCCAGTGGGACTTATGAACTCAATTTAGCCCAGCTAGACTCTACACTTCTTGATTCTGTCACTGGGGATGAACGTCAGGATGTGGTGACTTGACCGATCCCTAAGTCTAAACCAGGCCAGGATATAAGGTCATGTTATAGAGACACTCAAGCTGCGCAGCACCCAGACCTCAAGTGCTCTGGCGGTTTCTGTGGTTATCTGCAGAAGCCAGCTGTCGCAAATACAGAAGGGCTCCTCAAGAACGTCCCCTTGCTCGCCCACTCGTCTCACCCTCTCTCCCTACTTCTCAATTAGGACTGACCGGCCGACTTTAAAAGTGTCTTAATGGAATTTTTGGACAAAGGAAAGAACAATGATAAGGGCTCCGCAATATACAGAATATGACCAAATTATGGTTATCACTTTAATACATGGTGCAGTATTCCTACAAGAAGTCACTGTAGATCACAAATAACTGCAGCACTTCTGTCGGATTGAGAACACAAAATATTATTTACAAGCACATACAAAAACAACAATGCATGGTTACTTAAAAATGGTTCCGTTTGAGTTTTGTTTCATTTTATGTCTGTTTTGGTCTTCATTTTGTATTTTTAAGGCTTGTTTTGACAAAATGTGATGATAAAGAATACCCCTGCATCATTGGCTGCTATGGGCATAAAAGGACAGAAACTCATGATGTCATCCTACCCTGACCTCAGTCCTGTTGAGAACCTTTGGAGCCTCCTCAAGCAAAAGATCTATGAGGGTGGGAGGCAATTCACATCCAAACAGCAGCTCTGGAAGGCTATTCTGACATCCTGCAAAGAAATCCAAACAGAAACTCTCCAAAAACTCACAAGTTTAAAGGGGCTAGATGCAAGTTTGTCATTTTATACTCACTACACCTCAGGCCTTATATGTAACTGCAGTCTCTATATTAAGCTCGTGCATGACGACACATCGGACCCGAATTAACAACTTTTTGAGTGACAGTGCAGGATTTTAGAGGCAGTTGTGGTGAACAGACAGGTCTGGGCTCATTCTACACATTAGGACGTTGCTGGAGCATGCAGGGAGAGGAAAATACTTAGTTTTAACATTTTTAAACTCTGTATAGTCCCTTTAATGGATGCAAGTATTTTGAAGCTGCTGTCAAACAAGGATCTTATGTTGAATATAACTTGACCTGTTGTTTTTGATTGAAATAGCTTTTGATTTCAGCAAATATGACCTCCTAATGCTGCAAAATCAACAAATGACCATTTTCAGTTCTTTACAACCTATAAAATGTATTGAAACGCTGCTGTGCATAATCATTTGGAAGAGTACGTTTTAAGTTATTCTATTTATTTTTAACAGTTAAAGACTTGAAAATTATGCAGACTGTCATTTGCAATTTAGAATATCTGAGAAAAAATGTAATTTGCATAATAATTTTGAACATACGCTATAGGCTACATTCTGAAAGCACCGGCTCAGGGCGTGATATCATCGATTATGATTTATTTGTTTGCAACCGTTGGAGGTTTCCTCTTTTTCAGAAGTCAACGATGAAGTACAAGTGCTGCTTTAGCAAAAACCCTGGGGTTGTGTCCCTGTTACAGAGGTCACCGGTCTAATGCAAGATAACAACATAAATAAAGTTTAATGTGAACGGTTAAGCAACTGTCCTGTTGCGCATCTGCAAGGCACATAGGCACACCTACGTACTTTGGCACAGTAGATCAGCACGCACACCCCTGATGCCAAAACAGCTACAACAGTTTTCTCTAAAAAAAAAACACACACGCCCTCATGTGCCACAACACCACCCCTAATCTGTGATCGCATTCCACTTTGGCAAAGTCCCGAAGAAGAGTCCTACATTTCCCACGTGCTTCCTGGTTAAGTCGAGACGTCCTACGTATCCCAAAGTCCACCCGTAGTTCTGATCGCATGTCCAGTGGCCTGGCTGTAGATACCAGCCCAATGCTGTCTCTGGTGGTCCTGTCAAAGGCACTATTCAAATAAAGTCCTTCCTTTCCTTAACTAAAAATAGATTATTTTTCCTATCACATCTTCAAATTCAGTTTATGATTGGCAATGTTTAAGTATTTTCAGTGTGGTTTTCTGAGGCTGCCCCAATGTAAAGAATGAGAAACACCAGTTCCTAAACTTGCCTTTTCTCCAACTGCTGATCTATATTATTGGCTGCTCCTCCCACATAAGACTCAATGGAAAGGAACAGATCTTCAATATTAGCTGAACTTTAAAGAGGAGCAGCTTAAAAGTTCACAATGTTTTGCTGAAAAATAAAGACGATCAATTTGATTATTATGAGACTTGATTCAGCAGCTACACTTTTGATGATATATTGACATGCCCCAAAGCCATGGGTTAAAGCAAAAAAAAATATATCTGACTAAAAAATGTTCAACTGAAATCACTGCCGGTATTCACTATATCACTGCGTGTCCTGAAGTATACATACATATATTTTCACATGGCCATTGCTCTAATAGGCACCTCTTTTAGCAACAAACGTTTGGCGTAAAAGTAAAAAAGAATTGTTGGCAGGGAGATTTTTACGAATTCAGATGTAATTTCTTACATTTTAATGTTGTCATTAACGGGTATTGCCATGGAATAAGAATTATATGATTATCTGTGTAAATGGGTGTAAATTTACAACAAATCAGATAATATTTTGTCTGTTTTGGTCAATTTGAACATGTGTAGAAAAAAATTACAGATACAGTGGGTTCAGAATTTTTTTTTTTTATTATTTCAATGGTATTTGAAATGATGAAAATGTTTAAAATATAATTTTTAATCTTTAATAATATCGTCAGGTTTATCTGGAGGCTGCACCTTTCTGTATCATAGGCAATTTACCATAGAAGCTAAATTCAAGTGTTCAAAAATCGCACAATGGCACAGCAGTTGTTGTATGAGATGTGAATGTTTTATCAATGTCACCAAACTTTAAGCCCTGCCCTAAACCCAACATCAGAAGAGTTGATGTGTAGCTGTCTGGTCTTTACGGTCTCGACGTCCGTGCAGTAAAGTCCAAGTGCTCCTAAGATATTATATATAGATATCTCATTATTCAATAACGGTGGCTTATTCCTTTAAGCACTTCCTGTTCTGTAAAGCACTTTTAATTACTTGAGAACTCGTGCTAAACCTGCCTTGCCTATAAAGGGTTGTCAAGGCTTGTCAATGTTGCATAGAAACCAATCATTCTACAGTTAATGATAGCAGCCAGAGCAGACTATAATGCGTGCTTTCTTTCCTATTCATAGTCACATTTATCTCTAGTCCAAGCCTTACCTATACTGGCATGTCTTATGGTGGTAGGGAGAGATAGGAGATGTCATGCCACACAAGGGGGGCATTGTAGCATAGAAAAAGGTCAATAATACATTCTATTATGAAGGAAAATAGCACATTGGATCACTTATTGAATATGAACAGAAACTCATTGTTTAGGCTGGTCTGGGTGGATTGTAAATGCATATTCTCATCATTGTGTTTAAAAGGTAATTTTCTTGTAGAAAAGGAGGTCGGCTCATGACTTTTATCCTCGGGAGGGAGTGGAGAGATGCGGTGTCGTGCTGAGTTCCTATTTATCTCTTACAGTCTGTCTGTCACTGTCAGGGAAAACATGGATGAAAACCTTCAGTCTGAGGCACACATCTTCAATGTGGATGCACAGGAGCTGTACAAAGGAGTGAGTGCCCCCTGGTGGTCAAGCAGGGGGAAAGAACAGATCCTACAGCACAGATCAAATCAATATGAACTATATTTGAAACCAGGTGGTGGCTTTTTAAGGATCTTTTCATGATTAAATATGTATTCATAGAAGAAAATACAAAACAACATTCTAAACATACTAAATGTACAATACAGTAGTAGAGGTAGTGAGTTAGTAGTGAAAGTAGTCAGTAGTAAAGGTAGTCAGTAGTAGAGGAAGTCAGTAGTAGAGATAGTCAGTAGTAGAGATAGTCAGTAGTAGAGATAGTCAGTAGTAGAGATAGTCAGTAGTATAGGTAGTCAGTAGTAAAGGTAGTCAGTAGTAGAGGTAGTCAGCAGTACAGGTAGTCAGTAGTATAGGTAGTCAGTAGTAAAGGTAGTCAGTAGTAGAGGAAGTCAGTAGTAGAGATAGTCAGTAGTAGAGATAGTCAGTAGTATAGGTAGTCAGTAGTAAAGGTAGTCAGTAGTAGAGGTAGTCAGTAGTAGAGTTGTTAGTAGTAAAGGAAGTCAGCAGTAGAGGTAGTCAGTAGTAGAGGTATTCAGTAGTAGAGTTGTTAGTAGTAAAGGAAGTCAGTAGTAGAGGTATTCAGTAGTAAAGGTATTCAGTAGTAAAGGTATTCAGTAGTAGAGGTAGTCTGTAGTAGAGTTGTTAGTAGTAAAGGAAGTCAGCAGTAGAGGTAGTCAGTAGTAGAGGTATTCAGTAGTAAAGGTATTCAGTAGTAAAGGTATTCAGTAGTAGAGGTAGTCTGTAGTAGTGGTAGCTAGTAGTAAAGGTAGTCAGTAGCATAGGTAGTAAGTAGTAAAGGTAGTCAGTATTAGCAGTAGTCAGTAGTAAAGGTAGTCAGTAGTATAGGTAGTCAGTAGTACAGGTAGTCACTAGTAAAGGTAGTCAGTAGTAAAGGTACTCAGAACTAAAGGTAGTCAGTCGTAGTGGTAGTCAGTAGTTGGGGTAGTCAGTAGTAAAAGTAGTCAGTAGTAAAGGTAGTCAGTAGTAAAGGTAGTCAGTAGTAGAGGTAGTTAGAAGTAAAGGTATTCAGTAGTTAAAGAAGTCAGTGGTAAAGGTAGTCAGTAGTACAGGTAGTTAGCAGTAAAAGTAGTCAGTAGTAAAGGTAGTCAGTAGTAAAGGTAGTCAGTAGTAAAGGTAGTCAGTAGTAAAGGTAGTCAGCAGTACAGGTAGTCAGCAGTAAAAGTACTCAGTAGTAAAGGTAGTCAGTAATAAAGGTAGTCAGTAGTAAAAGTAGTCAGTAGTAAAGGTAGTCAGTAGTGAAGGTAGTCAGTAGTAAAAGTAGTCAGTAGTAAAGGTAGTCAGTAATAAAGGTAGTCAGTAGTAAAAGTAGTCAGTAGTAAAGGTAGTCAGTAGTAAAGGTAGTCAGCAGTAAAAGTATCCAGTAGTAGACGTAGTCAGCAGTAGAGGTAGTCAGTACTGGAGGTCATCAGTAGTAAAGGTAGTCAGTCGTAGTGGTAGTCAGTAGTAGTGGTAGTCAGTAGTAGAGGTAGTCAGTAGTACAGGTAGTTAATAGTAAACATAGTTAGTAGTAAACGTAGTCAGTAGTAGAGGTAGTCAGCAGAAGTAGAAGTGAAGTAGAAGCAAAAGTAGTAGCAGTAAAAGTCATTGTAGTATATGTGAAAGGGTAACTGTGGTAAAAGCAAACACAAGATCTGTCAATTTGTTGTTCACATTGCATAATCGCTTAATTGTATTTGAGTAAGATTTGCTAGTGGTAATAATCAGTTATTTCTATAATGTTATAGATGTAAGCCCACAAAGGCACAATAATTTGTAAATTTTTACTTATTTACTCATTTGTAAATAAGTAAAATACAAGTCAATATTGGGTTTGGCACATGCACTAATGATAGAGCTCTCATAAATTCATTGAACAGATATTGTATGTGTATATGTGGATACAAACTTTGTGGTGTTATGTTGTGTTTGCTGGGGTTAGCACCAGCAAAAAGGTGTGCACTGCTGCTAAATTATTCATATTTAATTTCATTTTTATGTGTTTTCTCTGCAGTTCTTTTGTTTGAGAATGGCTCTTTTTGTCGGCAGTAGCTGGATTTTATGGCCTGGTTTAAAACGCCTTCAAATAAAGCAGTGCGCTGCCTGAGTAGGCTGGGATTACCTAAGCTCTTGATGCTTCTTCAGTGGATTCCTATTAGCAGAGCTTAAAAGCTGTCATTTCAGCTAAGCCTGGGCAAATTACCTGAGCTCCACATCAGTGAGGTGGGGGCTGGGGGCGCAGGGAAATCAAACAGACATAAAACTGACATAAAGGCAAATGCAAAATATGGAAGAAAATATCAAAATGAAGAAAGAGAGAAATGTGCAAAAGTCTTTGTACGCTTTTTATATTGATCTAACGGTCTATACTTTTTTTTACCCAATTTGTTGCTTTCATGACATTGTAAAATTTGATGTTTTGATTTCAGATGGAGGGTAGTGGAGCCGATTCAGCTATTTTTGGGGGCCAAATCGTTTACTTTGTGGTACAAGCACTAGGACATTCTTTTTGAAAAAGACCATTAGCTGCCGGAAAAAAAAAAATCAATACGAGCGCCATTTTCCAAGAGGGTTTCCAATGATACCTAGTGCACTGTAAATAGGAAAAGTATGGCCCCCGATAATAGTTTTGTTTCCATTTTTATTAGTCATTATTTTTGGTTAGAATTGACCTCAGCCCATTTCAAGTTCAAGTTTATGTTTTGTTCTAACTCTGCCTGTTCCCAGGACCCAAAAACCTTTATGAGACGATAATGGAGTTATACACACATATACTTTATGGCCAGATAATGACATTTTGCACGAAATACCCTGAGACAATGATGATTAATAATTAAAATGCAGTATTGGGTCTGATGTCTGTGGTTTTCTGATGAAGGGCTGAAATGATGCCTGAAGCACATAAAATTTGTTTGGGAGCCTTTTTAAGCTGTGCAGACCTTTTCATTATTTTTGTTTCAAACAGACAGCATAAAATGTAAGCGGCAAAGGAAGGACAAGTGCTTTTCTGAAATAGTACTTAGACACCTTTATACAGTTTTGCATGATATAGGACCTTTAACCGCTTCACATTTCACATAAAGGAACCACTCATTCATGCATCAGTGTACAATAACACTGGGGGTATAGTGGGATAAGTGTCTTGCCCAAGCACACAATATCACTGTCGAGAGCCAGAATGGATCCACTAACCTTAAGAGCAGTAGGCGAACAGAAAACTAACTGCATTTCTACCAAATTTAGCACTTGTAGCAAAAAGTGAATGATTTTTGTTTCATCGCAGGCTGTATTGACCGTTTTTGTAAGAAACATCCAGTCAGAACCAAAAATGGCTCACTCAGTTATTTCATAGTTCTTTTTGAAACATATTCATGACCATTTTGCTGCGCTATAATGAAAGTTTTCCTCAGTAATGCTAATTTTCCATCAGTCATTATTGGACTTGGACTTCTCATCTCTCATTACCATGTGATTAACCTCTTCGGCGTGATCCGGGCAGCAGAGACATGGGAAAGGTTAAAGGTCTCTGCTCGGATAGACAGTGCAGCATGACGGGGGCGGCCTATTAAAGCAAAGGCCAGCTTCTTATCTGCCCGTTTCCTCCCCATCTCACACACACACACACATTCACGTCTCTCACCCCTTTGTTCTTGCAACTACAGTGATCATTTGCCGGCAGCGCACAAGGTCAGCCCTGGTATTATTGTAAGAAATAAACTGTTGTAGCCCCACTCAATTAGAACAAAAAGAGGCACTTTGGAAAGCCTGCACAATGCCAAACACCTGGCGCATGTTGGCAGACTGCAGGTGGGGATGAATTAAAGCGCTCGGCACCCAAGGAGGTATTCATGAATAAAACAAAGCAGGAGAACTTGCGGAGGCTGTAGACCTGTTTTACAGCAGCGATAACTCCGCCTGATGGTTGTCTCCCATTGGCAAGGAATGCAAGAAATAATGGCATTTTTATTTTTTAATTCATTAGATTATCTACTTCACAGTATCTGGTGTAATACTTGTACAGTGTATCACCAAATTAACATGTACGCAGTATTAGGTGATGCAACATCCCTATCACAGTTTCAGGGATCGATTTTCTTCATGCATCATTTGAGACACACATGGTAATGCAAAATCAGATGGTAGCACAAAACCAACCAAAACAAATAATTTGGTATTTTGTGAATCCCTTTTGGCCAGTAATTTTTCTACACTGCTGCTTTCTTGCACTGTTTGATACTAAAAAAAATATCTTCAAAAACAAACAATTTTCAGCTTGGCCTATAATCACTGGCTTCCCTGAAAACTAAATTATAATATTAGTATTCTTGTCTTGTTAACAAACCACCCAACAGGCAGTAGAGTTATCAAAAATACAAAAATGTCTGGCCAAGTTATTATCCCGTTATTGAAATGGAGGCAGGAGAAGCAGCCAATCAGATGGTGGCATTTCAGATACTGTTGATTTAATAAAGAATAAAAAGTCAGAACTCGCTGGCAAATCGGCCCACTCGGTTATCTCATTTTGTCAAACGATTCCCCTAAATGTCTGAGAAAGTCTGACATTTTTGCATGAGCATAACTGCAGTGTAGAGGCCAGCTCGTGGCATTTGGCCGTTCCCAGCACAGGTGATGGATGGACAAACATGGGGAGGGTGTGGACCTTTGTGCCCCGATGAGTCCGGAGTCTGCCGCAGCCAAAGCGCCGTGAAGCACCGTCTAATGTTTTATCTCTCGCTGCATCAATCACTGAGGGATTTTTAATGAGCTGCACAGCGAGACAAGCGAGGGGTCAGACAGGAACATCACCGCAGCGACCGGGCCAGAGAGGAGCGAGAGAAAGTATTTTACAAGGACAAACGTAAACCAAAAAAAAAACGAAACTGAAAACCCTGGGAGAGCTTTGTTGGAGGTGGCAAACTGGGAATGTGGCTGGTGCTTGGGCAAAATGAGCATGACAAAATCAAATTAAAATGTGGGAAAGTGAAGATAATTTTAGCACAAGGATTCAAATTTTAACATTACCAAATTTTCATTCAGGGCTAGATCAAATAACAGTCAGATCAAAGGAATAAAGCGGCACATCCCCGCACATGCTTTCAAATGGATGAAAAAAGAACTGCTAAGGCTGCACATGTGGAAAATATAACACCGGCAGAATACTTTGTTTTACAGTAAATTAATTACAACAATTAGGGTACTTCCCCTCAAAAACTAAAACCGGCTACTATTAGCATATCCCTTGTTGTGAGTGTAACCGGCATAAAAAACAGCACTAAATCAGAACAAAGACCTAAACAAGTACATTTGGGAAAACAACTGGCATAAAAATATATTTGTACTGTAAAAAAGACAAACTTGGTACCGCGGTTTGAGAAGCTCAGACTGTGGAAGCACTTATTCATTGTTTACGCCCTGTAGACAAGCACATTACATCAAACCAGGAGATGAAAGTCTCTCTGCGACCTCCATCTGATTATTTTTCATCCTTTTGTTTATAGGCGGCGAAGATGACGACGTGCCTTAAATCTGCAGCAAATCTCTGAGCTCCTGAGTCACGCTGCTGTGTCCGTTCCCTTTCATTAAAACAAGACAAAGCTTTAGAGCAGGTCTCACGTTCTCTAAACTCTTAAAGCCATAAAAAACAATCATGGCCGAACCACAAGGGGCTGGTCTAAAGCTTTACTGGGGGCTTTTACACACATAAAGGGGGAAGTGGGTAGAAAAGCCAAAAAGTAATCACATAGGTGGGTTAAAAGACTAGTACTATTGCAATGAAAATGTAATTGTTACTAACATAGCATATCTGTGTTGAGTTTCTTTGACTGCTCACACAAGTATCTCCATGGCCAGTACAACACTGACATGTTAGAGCCAGATATGAACCATCTCTGCCTCTGAGGACCTCAGGCAGTGGTCTCCTACTGGAACCCAGAGTCAGAACTAAACACTGTTCCAGGTCAGGACTGTTCCAGGTTTCCAGGTTGCGAAAACCTGGAACAGTCTTCCTGAAGATGTGAGACAGGCATCAATTTTGACAATAATCAAATCCAGACTGAATACAGTTTTATTTAGCAATGCACATGACAACTTTATTACTTAGAATTTAATTTCAACTTAACTTAAAACTAACCAATACATAGGTCACATGAAGACGTATAGGCTGGCCTTATACTCACACACTTGGGAATATAGCCACCAGTAAGGCCTCTTCGACTCACTAAGCTTCTGTAAATCAGGCTGTGCGTTTTATTCTCTCTCTCTCGAGGGGGATGTTGGGTTATGACCCCGAAGGCCTGGGTTATTTATGGCTTTAGTCTAGACCAGCGTTGACTCTGGGAAACTCATCTATAGTTGGAGGCTAATAGAAAGCAAGCCACACAGGGCAGTAGATCCATGGGAAGTCTGCTTCAGGCGCACAGCTCAATAGTCGATTTGAAGGCCCTTCTGAGTTAGATTGGAAATGTTTTTCAATTTCTTCTCTGCTGTTTTTGTCAAATAAAATAAAAAGACAGTGAGATTTCCTGCGGTGATGTGGACGGAAACATTTGAATTTAGAGTGAGAAGAAATTGTTGAAAATTAGTTTGGCTTTTTCTTTCTGAGGTCACCATAGCAGTGATGTGAATACCAAGCAAACCAACAATACAGCTGCCTGGCCAAAAAAAAGGTCACGCTAATATTTCACTCGAGCGCTTTTGGCTTTGATTATGACAGTCATTCACTGACGCATTTTGTCGATCAGCTTCTGCAATGTTGCGAGATTTATTTTTGTCCAGTGCTGTATCGATTTTTCACCAAGATCCAGTAGTGACACATCCCAAGATTCTCAGTGTGGAAAAGCCCAATGAGCACGTAATGTTGCTGAACATAGACCTTACCAGCAGCAGCAACCCGAGATGACACAATATTAAGATAGAAACGTTTTTATTTTGGCACATCAAATACTTAGGGCAGGTCCGTATAGGAGACGAGGGAGTAACCCATGGTACAAAAATCCTGCCAAAACTTTACACTAAGCCAATGTTTGGGCGCCATGGCCTTCATCAGGCAGGCAATGTAGCATACAGTATCTAACACCAAGGGTCTCCTACCAGTAGCTCGCCAGCCTTCCTTGAAGTAGCTCGCCAAAGTCTCATTTAAATAAGTTTTCTTTTTGTTCTAAACATACTCAACAAAGATTGCAAACAATAACATATAAACAGAATACACAGTAAACTCAAGTTTATTACTCATTATTATTATTTGTGCTGAAATATCCTTTGAACTCTAGTTCAGCCAAATATTACAATATGTTACAAGAGGCTCTTTGCCATTTTTATCACCTTCCCCCTGATGC
The DNA here is from genome assembly GCF_951799975.1 of Gobius niger. NCBI lineage: Eukaryota > Metazoa > Chordata > Actinopteri > Gobiiformes > Gobiidae > Gobius > Gobius niger. The sequence goes on along the minus strand of NC_136855.1, from coordinate 17,306,949 downwards.
AACCTTCTTCAATTATCCAGGCCCAAAAGAGATGGGCACAATTATGCCAATTGTGTTTTATATTATATTGTAAATACAAGAACATTTCTCTTTCCATTCTTCATCTGTCTGAAGTGGGAAACAAAAACAAAACAAAAACACATAGGATCACTTAAGCTGTAGCCCAAATTTAAGACGACTACACTCTGCCCTTCTGTTTCAGTCCCTGTTGACAGAGCGATGAGAATGGAAAGATGGAGAAAGATGCAGAGTGCAGTGAGAGTGCATGGCTCATAAGCACAGATGACAGCCCGCAGCCCAAAGCCTTGGCTCGACGGCTCTGTTCACAGGAACGCCTGCTGCTCTATGTAATAGAAACGCAGTGTGTTGCGTTTGAAAATAACAAAGACGGAAGGGCTAGAGTGTCGGCGACCAAATGAAAAGTTAACCTTGGCGCGTAGTTTCTATAGTAGGGCCTTTTTATGAGCAACTCAGGGCTTTGACCCATCCCTAAAGACTCAATGATTGTATCTATCTATTTCCTGAAACAGCGACAACTCCTCCATAACATCCTTCTTACTTTCACAGAGCGGACGTGAAATGCTCTCAACAAGGCTGCCATCTTTTACAATGGACCTGCTAACCTGAAGTGCCAACTCCAGCCGCACTGTAGTTTGATATACGGGCCCACCTGCCATTTTCACAGCTTTGACAGCGGCTGACAGGTAAAAGGAACAACCAGGGGGCAAGAATATATGAAGAAGGCCTTGAGTGGAGACAGGAGGGGGGGTGATATACTGTAGTGCTCATGGTGCAAAAGAGGCTGCAAGACAAGTGACACCCGGAACAGGGACAGTTTAGTGTAGACACCATGCAACCACTATGCCCCACTGCGGAAACGTTCAAGCGTATGGGTTGATGCGTCACAAGAGCAACTAAACTGTCATAAAATGCTGGTACATAAACAAGGCAGCTTTATCACATGGGCTCCTGATGCTCAACTACACAGTGACAATTCAAATTTTGGAGTGGCATATGTATAAAAAATAAAAAATAAAAACCTTTAGAAGAAGCCCTTGATTGATTTAAAGCGATTTTTGGCCACATTCAAATCCGCAACATCAGGTGATGTCCCGCTTCAAGCAAAAAGCAAAGTTATGAGTCAGGTCAAGGAGCGGCAAAGATGCACATTTAATGACATGGCCCAAGTTTTAGACTGTTGATAATTGATGAAGCAAAAAGTGTAATTTATCAAACCAATTTATAATATCACTTATTTTGAGAACATGGGGGGGCTATGAGGGGGCACAATAGTCCCCTCTCCATTAATGGAAACACTGGGATGTGTTATGTAATATGGTATGCTTAGTTGACAAAAAAAAAAGTTAAAGAAAAGTATGAAAACCAGGCTTGTTAGAGAGAAGCAGAAATTAGTAGAAAAACAGTTACAAAACTAGCTTAAGGCACTCCTCTGCCAAAACATTAGTTAACTTTGCAAAAGTATTTTTTAGCCCTGAAGAAAATGAGACACATTTTTAGAATTCATCTTACATACTTAATAACCCAAAATTATAAAGTCCTGGTGTTTAACACACAAAATTATTGGGAATATGCACCAACAAAATGGTGTCTTTAATACTAATGTGGTGTTGTTCAACTGAAAATACAAACAAAACGCTGCACATCTGCCTCTAGTTCACCACATTCAAAGAGCTTCACTGACCATTTTCCAAATGTAAATATTCCATTTAAAGAGGGGTATTATGCAAAATTGACTTTTTCAAGCTTTACATCATGTTATTATGTCATTCCCTCATTAAAAACATGCCTGAAGTGTTGCCTTGGCACATTCACGTATTTTTGAGTAATCTGTAAAAACTCTGATGGCAGCCATTTTAGGGATAGCTTTGCCTGAGTCCTCCTAGGAACGCCCCCACCTCCTGGAGACGCCTCCGAGCTTTCATCACCAGCCAAGTAACCAACCACTGCTCCTCAGCAGAACCCCCTCCCCACTGATGCCACAGACAGCGTGTGGAGGGGGCGTGTCAGAAAGGGTCAGAGGTTCTTAAAGAGACAGAGGCCTATTTCAAGACATTCACTACAGCCATTTTGAGAGAGCAATTTTAAACAAGGCAGTTATTCTAATTAACTGCATTTACAGACCAACAGAAGGTTTCGTCATCATTGTAGTGTGATATAGACTGGTGCTATGTGATTGAAAAAAGCATAATACCCCCTCTTTAATATTAAAGCCAGAAAACCTTCTTGAGCCGAAAAAAACATTTAAGGTCATAGGGTAAAAAAAATATTTATTTTCACCTAACTGGTAATGCCAAAAGCGTGACTCCAGTCCTCCCCTTATTTCTTCATTACATATGCATATTGAATCTCAGTGGATTAATCCTTATCCTACAGGACTGTTTCGAAATGTCAAGCCTCCTGGACATACAACTATATTTGCACTCGATTTACGGTATTTGCATATTCATTCACACTCTGCACTAATTTAGCCAAAAGAAAGAGTCATCAAGAATTAAAATAAATTAATTAACTTTAGATGGGATTTAGTGGCAGGAAGTCTGGAGGGAGTTTTTAAATGTCTAAATTAAAGACTCAAGAAATGCGTGAATAATTTGTGCGGCGATGGGCAATAACTTACGAAGAAATAAAGCGGTAGCAATTCTTCCTTGGAAAAAAAAAATTCACAAACTTTTGATTAGAATTAATGCGACACTTGCGTTAAATGCTTCTCTGTCACTGCCGCTTTATCTCGTTTTAAAACATGCAGCACGGCCAAAAGCTGAATCTACGCCAAGTGTTTTGAACCATTTATCTTGTTGACAAACCTTTGAACAACGCTGGTGCCGTTCCAGCAGGACGTCCCATCACTGCGGGACAGATCATTCACACATAGCTGGTCCGCCAGGCCACCGTAGTACGTCCGGTAGAAGCGCAGGCCGCTCAGAAAATCCCTGAAAAACAAGAGTTCACAAATTGTATCTTGGTTATTTTGTTACAAAGAGTAGGCCTTTACGATGTAACTTTTTCAGCTCATGCCTTGCGTACAACTACTGAAAAAAATCAATTAAAGGTAGCTATTTCAGCAAAATATTGTCAATGTCCAATACTTTATCCATGGCAACGTGTAAGCAAGCAGCAACCTCCCTCTCTCCCGGTACAGCTGCATTTTTTGCCTTTTTCAGCAAACTGCATTTGTGGTTGGTGTGCTCCGCGTTGTTTTACTGGATACTTTTGTCTTTGCCGTGTTTTTATGGGGATCGGTGGATTTTTTTTACTGCAAAGAGTCCATGATGGTCCTGAAGAAAGCAGCTTTTTAAAAGTAAACAGCTATCTTATCAGCTAAAACCCATTTGAGACCTACACATTTCTTCTTCTGAGACACTGAAGAGGCACCAAGAGCCCCCACACCTGCAGCACAATGGAGGCTTCACAAGAGGAGCTTCAGGAAACAAGGGACAAACAAGGAGATATCCGGGCAAGACTCACAGCTAAGCCACACGTCCCTTCTATTGTTATGACTAATGGACATTCACTGGAGAATAAAACAGATTAATTGCTAAGCTCTTCCCAGAAGATGGTGAAAGACTGTTGTGGAGCGTAGGGAGCAGAGGAAGCTGCGCAGGAGGAAGAGGAAGGAGGAGGAGGAGCTGACCAGTGCAGGCCACCACGCTCTGAAACAGGGACAACCTAGGAGGCGTTGCACAGGATCATAGGAGACTGAAGGCAACCAGCTGGGTTTCCTCCGGGTGCTATCATTTCCTCCAACTCCAAAAACACGTGGGTCTGATTGACCCACAGTGGCGGCGCGGCTCAGTCACAGCGGCTCAGGACTAACACCTGAACACAATTTCGTTGTATGCTTGTGCAATGACAAGCTAAGCACTTACTAACTTATTTTGTGAAAAGACATAATTTAGTACCTGATAAAACTGCTAAGAATGTGCATATTGAGACAAAATTGCATTATTAAACCTGCATGTATTTTTAATAAGACCAAAATCTCCGGGAGAACTATCAATAAGATGGCTGTTAAATTTACACCTCATTCATATCTAGCGTCTCATCTTACACAATGTTAAATACACCTCTACATTACTCACTTCCTCCTCTGGGCGAGAGAGTCACCCGCCGGTCGAAGTGCAGCTTTGAGAGGCAGTGGGTCCTTCGCTGCGCCGCGCTGAATGCTAACGGACTGAGACGGCCTTCTGCTCGGAGAACCACACAGTTTGTGCACCTATTAACCAGGGAACACAAGGAGACAGGCACTGAGCTCAGTCTGAACTCAGAAACAGAGATGCACATTTAAGAATCCTGTTACAGAGCACTGATAGGAACCTATTTATGAGAGTATTTATAAGATAAGATAAGATAAGATAAGATGATACTTTATTGATCTCACAGATGGAGAAATTGCATTCGATGAGAGAGCATCCGGCAGCAGCACCCATTCAGTGCGCACCACTCTTTTTCCACTCTTTTTTTTCTTTGGTGAAAGATCGTTGTGTCGCGGCCACCATTATAGGTTTCTATATAAAAGCTTTTTCTTTGCTATCTGCCTTTCACTGATTGTGGCTCATGGAAGAGTCGTGGTTCTGATGATGGTTTTGTGGATTGATGTTTTCGAAACGCTTTTAACATATTATTATAGACTTATTTCATCGAATCAAATCAAATCTAATTGAATTCTTCCAGTTTTAGTCCACTCTATTGTGAATCTTTGTTTTAGGCGTACACCGTAATCAGGCAAGGACAAAGACAAAGGCTCGAGCTATTGCCTCTGACTGCTCACCCTCTGAACCCTCAGTTTGAGCTTCTGAACTGTAGGAGGCAATACAGAGTCCCACTGGCTAAAAAGGCTGTGTTAAAGAAATCTTTCGTCCCCTGTGCTGTGGGAATTTTGAATGAAGCAGCGACCTGAATACAATTGCCACAGAAATGAACTGTTCTTATATACCGGTATGTGTTTTTGTTTTGTTTTTTTTTCCTATTAGGCATGTTTGTATTGTCCACAGTCTTGTATTTCTGTGTGTCGGTGAGCCAAAGATGAATTTCTACCTCAGTAGACAATAAAATTCTATTCTATTCTATCCTATTGTACTTGTAAAGCCAAATACTGTATGCTTTGAATGTAAGAGTAAGAAGTTGAAAACCTGTAATTTGCACTGCAGTGACGATCAACAACCACTAGATGGGGGTGTGGGCTCTGTGTTAAAATTGAGAAATGAGAAGCCTGTTGATGGTATTCTGAGAGAAGACTGTGTGATAGTACTTTTAGATTAGATTAAGGAGTGATTTGCACAGGATGAGTTGGCTCTGGGGAGTAGAGACTGCCACATTAGATTTAAATTTCATTGTCAACAAAAACAACCTAGTTTGGTTTGTAAAGCACAAAACAAAAAATCTCATGCAATGCTTTTGATTCTTGCATCATAAAACACACGATTATTTTTCTTTATTCTAGGTACAGTCTTTGTGCCTATTCATCTGTTATTAAAAAATATAATCGAGTACATTAAATATGAAACACATCTGTGCATCTGAAAGATCAGGTCCCAGAAAAGAATAAACTAAATTTGATATATTTAAAAAATAAGCAGTGTCTTGTGGTATGAGCAAATTGAGTAGCAAGAAGTTACATTTTCTCACTACATCCATTACAGTAATGTCACACACTGTGGCCTGACCTGAGTTGAGATGCGCGGCCCGTTCCTCTGCACGTGTCCCACAGCGTCGTGTAGAAGAGTGTGAACTCCCAGCAGCACTTGCTCCAGGTCCTGTGGCCCCTGCATCCGAGTGGACAGTCCCTCCAGCGACCGTACAAACTCTCTCCAATGCGTGTCGATCTCCGCCAGGCTGGCCAGGCAGCCGCGCATCACGTTCAGACAGTAGCCCATGCACGGCTTGGACTCCGTCAGGCCCTGTGTGAAGCGCTCATTATTCACAGGAAAGGTTATATGACGGATAATCGATTTTGGAATATAACCTGAGATTTTTCTGACAAGTAGGCTACTCTCAGACTGAAATAAGGTTTGTGATTTATGTTTAAAAATAGACATTCAGAACACATTTTGGAATAAGTTCATAAGCATTAGCACAAGAGAGAAAACCGCAGAATGTTGTATGTTGTGGCCTATTGCCCCCTCTACTGTAAAGTTGCTCATACTGCAAATACATAATAAAATTATTCCTAACAGGTAAAATGTTGTAATCACACATTTGTATATTGCATTGCCTCATTTTATTTTATTTTATAAAAAAAAATGTGCCCCATTTTCAAACTAATTACTATTAAGTTGCTAATTAATCAGTGGGTTTTAAGAGCGTTTATTTATCCTTGAGAATAAATAAATCCATAAGGACCATGACTTTAAATGCAATCTGGAAAAAACAGTAATAGGATTATCTCATGCCATAGTATTGTTATTTCTTACCATTTGATTTATTCAGAGTCATACAGATTAAAAAATACAATAATTTCTGTCCTAAATCTGTTTAGCCAGTGATCTTACTCCAAATGACCAATAAACCCACAGTTCATTACTTTCCCGTTGATCAGTAAATGAGTAAGTAGGGCTGCAAGCCCGTCCTGACCTGACAGTGTGGGCAGTAGTGCATCTTGAGCAGTGCCCGTCTGCACTCGCGGCTGAGCTGGAGGTGGTCTGTGGTGTTGATGACCTCGATGCCCAGATGGAGAGCCTGTAGCAGCAGTTTTCCGGACATCCCCGAGCGCCAGATCTGGTCCGTCAAGATGTTCGGGGCCTGTCCAAAAGGTCGAATGTCCTGCCGCGCTCCCCTCAAACACTCGGCATAAGCAGGGGAGAGGTCACCGAGGTCGGGGCTGATCAGACGATCGTAAACCAGTGGAAATAGAGAGTCAAAGAAGCGCTGCACCATGTCTTCAACGCTGAGTTCAGATCCCAGCAGATAAAGGCCTATGTCGGTGAACAGCTCCCGGATCGGTTCCATGGTGTGGTCGGCCATGTTGCGATAAGACTCCTGCAGAACTGAGATGCTGTTGTTTTCAGCCTGCTTCATCAGCTGCTCAAAGATCTCTGTGGAAAGACACAAAGAATGAGTTATGCCTGAATACAATTATTATTATTATTAGGAATGATATACATTCTACAGGAATTTACTTATTGTGGCAATCAGAGAGCACTGAGATTTGAATGTCTGACATGAGTAAATCTCCAAGATCGCAAATTCTGGGAGTGATATTTTAAAAGTTTTACATATTTTGTAGATTGCACATAATTGACCGCCTGGGTCAACAATTTGACATAATGTAAGCAATATCAATTATATTTGCTGATCTCAGCAATCAAGACGGAAGGAGGAGGGAGCTTGATGGTTTACTTTTGAAATATCTCTCTCTCTCCTCATTTTGCAATCTTACAAACACAACATAATCTTTGCAAGACTACACTGTCTATTTGGGGTCTTGTGTAAAAACTTTGCTAACCCTGTTGTTTAGACCTATACAAATATGATATGATTCTTGCATAAATGTATTTTTCAGTTTGTATTTTCGTCTTCTCTGGAACGTGCACCATGAACTGAACTGAATCCTAAAACAAAAACATAATACAGATTAAATTGTCTCTAAATTCCTGCAGCCCTTGTCATCATCATTTTTTGTTCTTCATCTAATATGATGAATGAAGCATCAATACTGAACACCACCTAAACCGGGTTTGCCCAAGCAGGTTATCGGCGTCCAATCGGGTATTGATTTGACATAGTATTTCTTCAGATGCCCATCCTAATTCTACCCATTTGAGCCTATGCTCAGCAATAGAATAACATTTGTGACTCCCTGAGGCTCCAGCATCAACAAATATAAAGGAACCAACCATTTTGGTCAGGCAGTGAATCCCTATATATCGTACTATTGCAATATACATATTGCAAAAAGCCACTAACTTAAAATCTGCAAAAGCTCCATTTTATTCTCAAAATTTTTCATTCTATTTTAGCCCACATTATGTATTTATAAGCCTCATTTTGACACAATTCCTTACTATTTGTGTTTTAATTTAATGGAACGTACTGTGTTCAAATGATATTCAAGATATTCAAATATATTTAAGTGTTTTTTTTCTTATCGTGCAGCCCTACCGGAAAGTTGGAGCATTACTCCACGTTGCTTTGTTTTACTGCTTATCTACAACTGTGCCTTAAGATTAAGAATAACTTCGACTGGCACAAAATCATAAAGTGGCCAAAGGGAGTCGAAGAGTAATTTGTGCTCTTTCCCGAACTTGAGCTGACAAAGAAAAACGGCCGACCAGCTCCAATATATCAAAGTGTGAGCGTTATATATCCTAAAGTTTATTAAAGTGAGCACTTGTACAGCACAGCAGTATTTTTGAGAGCACAGATCAGAGGGGGCTCTTATGAAGCTGCAGTGTTGATGCCAGGGGAACGCCGAGATGAGAGTGAGTGGGTGAAGAGGGAGGGGAGACCTGACAGAGAAGAGGCAGAGGTTAAGAGGCAGATATTAAAGACCTAAAGGAGTTCAGAGAGTTGGAGAATGCAAATTTCACAAATTAATTCCTCTGTGTGTACACATTCATATTCATAGTCGCTGCATTTGCATAAAATAAAACAAACCTATGACAATATGCCCATAAGTAACACCAAAGGGCTGCAAAACCTGTGTACAAAAGCTAATGTTTTCACTTAACCAAATAACCCAAAAAACGTATCTTACAATTTTCTCTGATTATGATTCAACTACAAGACTAAATAGTTTCCCAATTGTTCAAGCTTTGATTAATTGCAATACATGTGCTATAAAAGGTATAAACTTTTAAAGCTCAAGACTATTTATTGAATTAGGAGAATGATAGCTCTAAATACACTGGCTTAACTAAACATTTTTACTGGAAGTGGCCAAAAACATGACCCGCCCCCACAAAACCCTTCAGGTCTAATCAGTGCAACATGTTCCTCCTTTTGTCTTTGGTCTGTGTCGGCGCTGAGCCGGGGCCACACTCTCGTCATGTGCTGGTCATGAGTCTGAGGCCGGTCCTGGGTTAGTCCCGGGGCCTGAGAGCCTGGAGGCACACAGCGATCAGACCAGGGCCGATGGATGGACTGACAAATGGCCCAGAGCCTTACAGAATATGTACGATCTAGAACGTCCACAGGGGGGGTCGATGCATTTGTGAACTACGAGAATGCACAGTTCGAAGTAGACATATGAGAGGTGATGGAGATAACACAATAGTGGCACCAGTTAGAGGGTATGGTAAACCGCTCTAGGCAGAAAGCAGAGCGATGTGTAAGCGAGACAACTTGATTGAAGCTTCTCCCAAACTGTAGCTCATGTGGGATGTTGCCAGTCTGCTTGGTCTGTATATCGATCAAGAGCAAGTCCAAGTGAGGAGCAGTGGTGAACAAGTAACCACACAACTACTGAAGCTCAAAGTTAAGAGTGTGATATAGAAGTGCCAAAAAGCTGCTTTACTCAGAAATTCAGACAAGTGGTTCTCAACTGGTGTAGCTTCGGGGCTCATCTACAACATATCAAGCCATACAACACAATGAATAAATATAAACTTTTGATGGCTCTGGTGGAACATGTTATATTAAAAAAAACAGTATTTCGTGAAAACAACTTATCAGCATTTCCTAAACTTGTTCAGCCCAATGAATGTACTCTATTTCGGTACAAACTTGGCGTCACATTTTTCTCGGTTTCAGCTATCCCCTATCCTCCTCTAAAAAGTTTCCACAAACAGATGCCGCACAAGTACGCGAGTTTGATCGAGGTCTACACTTATCAATCGAGTTCTGAGACACAAAGCTGTTAATTTGTGTGGAGGAGGAAGGAAAAGCTGCGCCTCCCACGCTCCGAGCGCCTGGTCACAGACAAAACAGGAGCCCAGGCAATAAAACATGGCAAAGACATGAGTGACAGCTGTGCCATGTGGGAAGAGGCATCTTCAGTGTGAAGACTTCCAGCAGAGCAACGGAGAAGCGTCAGACATTATCACAAAAATTAGGAGAATGATTTGGGAGCAAAAAAAAAAACAAATTGCAATTTTATTTTTTTTCTGGCAAGTATTTCAATTGCGATTAGATAATCAATACATTTTATTCTTTTTGTTCACAGTGCACATTATTTAAGTCTAGGACTAGAGATGCAATGATCCAGATTTTTGCTACCGAGACCAATATTGGGGTTTGAGAGACCAAAAGACTTTCTTAAAAGTGTCTTTCCCTGAGTGAAAAATGTAATTGACTTTTTTCTCCATTTTAAGATCAATAAAGTCATATTTTATTGTCATGATATTACAGATCAATTATCAATTATATCTATTGATAAACTCTTGGATAATCACTGGTCTTTTCTAAATAAATAAATATAATAAATAAATAAATAAATAAATATCCATGGGTATATGACAGGCTTTAGGTATATATAAACAACTCACATGAAGTGATCTGATCATTACATATTTTAGATCAGTTATTTCTTTATTAGGCTACTTTAGGTATTTCTATCATAGTTTCTGGCCCAGCTATGATTAGTTGTCGCTAGAATAACCGTTATTATGCTAACCACAGAATTTTGCGCTGCGATCAAAAATACAAGCAGCATGCCCATATTCATGGTATAAGTTGTGTTTTTATGGCGTTGAGAGCAAAAACTGGTATCGGTTCAGTATCGAATATTTGTAGCTGATACCCAATATTGTATTTTTTTCCAGTATCGGCTCCGATATCCGATACCTGTAATTAATACAAGAATCTCATGCGTTTCAGGTTAGGTTTGTGGAGGTCCAAATACAGGAGGTTTTATAAATAATAAGAAACCACCGAACTTGAGCATTTTCTAGTTGCCCAGAGTTTTTGCTATGTCAATAAAAATGTAACTATATATCTGGTTTCTTTTTTTTTTTTTTTTTTTTTTTCTTCTACCACTGACATGCTTTTGTTGCACTGCTTTTTGTGGACTAATCACATGGTTCTGCTTTTGAATAATGAATATGGGTTTTGTTTTAGAAAGTTAAGGGGCAGAAACGTATGAGAGCTTGTGCTGCTTATAGACGAATGTGCTGTGTCAGTGAAATTGCTCACGCTGACGCCGGTGTCCATGCTGAGCTAACGATGTTCTAAAGCGGAGAAGACAAAGTGAAAAGCGGTGCGTCTCAGTCAGAGGCCGGGACCAGCAGCCACCCTCCCGGGTGAGCCCCAGGACACAGCATGGAATTAGACAGAATAATTTAACAAGGCACCGCCACAAGGACGAGTGTGGCTCCATCATTCGAAACATGCGGTAAAGGTGTTAGTTTGCGGGCAAGTGTTGGTGAATTTTAGACTTATTATTTTATGTATGCAGTCAGGGGTCTCCAACATTTCTTCCCCAAGAGCTACTTTTTTTTTTCAAAGTAAAAATGTCAAAGGATATTTGAGTAACTATGAGACTTACAGTAGCCTACATTCTGCCTGGACAATCACTAGAATAGTAAAACATTATATTTCAGCTCAAAGAAAGTAAAGTTTTTAGTGTCCTCTTTCTATTTATCTAAGGATTCAACACCCATGAGACCACACACTTGCAAATTTAGGCATGAAACATCTGGGACAAAGGACAGTCATAAGGTTGATATGATGTTTCACTCAATCTCATTCACTAGGGACTAATTATTTTGATTAGAACTGTATCTTTACTTACTGTATCTTTCATTTAAACCCATACACTGCAGGACATCCAAGTTATATGTTGCAATCGTCACAAAAGCAACTAAACTACCGCAAAATAAATAAACCCTAAGACCATACCAGTGAGATCAAATGTGCTCCTAATGAAAAGGATGCTATTTTTGTACTTGGTTATCAATACAAAGCATTTGGAGGAGGACATATAACCTCATGTTTAGCTGTTATCAAAGCAAAGGAGGAAAATCTCCACGGAGACGAGCTGGTGATGTCCCACTCCAAGCAAAGTTACGAGAGGAGCGAGGAGAGCCAAGTCCCAGATACATTTTTAGACACAATAATCAGTAACAAAAACATCTGTAATAACGAAAACAATGCTTGTTGGATGCGACAAATGGTTTTAAAGCCAATGCACAATAATACAGGCTATAAAAGAACCACTTTTCAAGATGGCAAGATCACATGTAAAGCATATTCAGCCCTTTTGAGAACGTTGCATTTGTGTGTCTGAGTGACTCAGCAGGTGAAGATGTGCTCAGTGCCGTTTGTATTGGTGTCAGTGGGAGACAGAGAAAACAAGAGTCAGCTCCACTGAAATCTGCCTCACGCTCTGATTCAGTGTTCGAGATGGAGTCAGCTCTGTTTCAATTAGCCCCCAGCAGAGCCACAGCCAGGACCACGGCTAATGAGGTGAAGAGCTCAGTGTGACAGTGGACGAGTAAATCTGCCTCAGTCTATGGGCAAACAGCACGCGGGTCAACACAGCTTTTGACATGTTCGCATATTGGACAATTTAGTGAAGAAAAATAAGGCAATAAAGTACAATAGAGATGTTGATACAGTGGCAGAGTTGCTAATAAATACTAAACATCTCTCAACTCTCTAATCACAGGCAGTAGATCCTGGGTTCAATTCCTTGCATGTTCCTATCGATGAGTTTCCTCTGGGCACTCCAGATCCCCCGTTAACCAAACATGCATACTAGCCCCGGCTTGGTAATCCTGACCAAGATCCTGCTCAAAGATGCAGGTTCTCGGGTGCTGCACTACGGAGGATGGGTACATTATAGTTATTATCTGGTTGAAAAGTTATTCTCGGACATAAAAAAGAGAAAGGTCTAATAAATATCAGTCTCTATTCACATTTTTGTATCACTTAGTATATTCAACAGTAAAGAAAGATGATAATAAATGTGTGCAGCTCTGATAACAACCAGTTTGAGAGTCCCCTGCTGTTTCTGCACAAATCCTGATAAATGAATGTTGAATAAAACTCCAGTCTGCTCTAATCCTGATCTACGGCCCATTACACATTTACCACAAAGGCCCTTTTGGTTTTAGTTCCCAGCAGCAGTGTGTCTAAAAGGCTTTTAAAATCTGATCTAATTTTCTTTTCTTTCCCCCATAATTGCTGCGCTTTTCATTTTCTTTAATGCACAATGATCTGGTTAAGTGTGACAGGGAGAGCTAGCCCACTGATGGGTTTCTCCGGAGGTCAGGGGCTGCAGCATAAGAAAAATGAATGCGCATATCTGATTAGTTAGCGAAGCAGTTACAGCAAGTTTGCCACTAGAGGGAGACATTCAACATTTCAAAAATAGGCAACTAAAGGTTTTTATTAATATTAATAAGAAACAACTCTGATATATCTAAATAACAACATGGTTCAACATCAAGTTATAAAAGTCATAATATCAAAAAAAGGCCTCTTCAAATTGCAATTGTTACATTTAATGCTACCATAATGATGACCCATAGTAACAAAAGTACTGACTACAAACTGGAACTCAGAGGAGCAATAAAACATGTATAAGCGCAAAACAAGGTCTGTCCGATAGCTGTGGATAATCTCAATTATTGGCATGATTTGTGTATTATGTTTTTGTTAGGCAGGTTTATTGTAATGTTGTGACAGTTATAACACTGAGCTTGACTTTGGAGAAATACAGTTAAACTTTTCTGCGTTAAAGGTGCACTCAAGTATAAAATATTTTTTGCTGTGAAAGTCTAGCCTGTCTATGTTCATGAACCATATAAGTAAAAGTTACATTTATTTTTCTCAATGCTCTGTCCTCGGAGTTTTCATGCCTGTGGCACGTCATTTTTATGTACCTTTTCGGAAAACTACTGGTTTCTCCAACTCTTTGTCCCCTCTGTCATTGAACTGTTGAATTCTGAAGGGAGTGTGTTTATTAAGTAACATTGACCTTTTGAAATGTGCCCTATTTCTATTGTTATGGACTATTACTCTCTTGAGCAAACACTCTTGAGCACCTACTCTGCTGGGAGTGACACACAGTGAGTGACTGTTTGTGATGTGTTTGTGCAATGTTCTGTTATGACGTTTGCTACAAATCAATTGCCCTTTGGGACCAATAAAGTTTTTTGAATCTGAATATTTGCTTTTAAGTTGGAAACATTTAATGAAAATTGAGATCAGCCAATACAAAAGGAAATGTACGTATTCATTGTCAAACTAAAGAAGCAGAAAGGATAAAATGGCTTTGAATATGAGAAGAAGATGATTTTATTTCCATCCACACAAAAAAATAGCAGCAGCAAATTCCCCCCCAATGCGACTCCCGGCTCTCTCCGCACTTGAACATGATCATATACATTTAGAACATGTCCTTTGAAGCTCAAGTCTCCCTCTATCACAAACACACACACATGAACAAGCAGAGCAGATAACGCAGCATCCCTAAACCTGTCCACGGCTTTACCGCGTCAGCCACAACAACTCCAGCTTTGATGTTTCCCCAGGTTCTGGAGCGCTCAAATGCCAACAGCTGACCTACGGGTGGCTTGTATTAACGTGATTCATCCTGAGTGAATGAGCGCGACCACAACAGAGCGGCTACGAGACATGGGATAGGCTGCTGAAAAGGCCAGCAGGACGGAAGAGAGAGAGAGAAGAGAGGGGGGAGGAGAGAGGGGAGTAAGAGGTGGGAGGTGGGGGGGGGCTGAGTCAGACAAACAAACTTACAATGGAAGCGAATGAGCTCCAGGGGTGACGGCGGCAACAGTCATCAACACACGAATACGTCTTCATGTGGGACAGAAAGATGAAAGAGGTGCGGCAGGCTTTGTTTTCGGGGTAGCTTTGTTTGGTAAAGGTTGCTGCTGCCAAAATCAATGGGGTATAGAATTTACTGGTATAGGGAGGCGAACTGGAGGTACAGTAGGTCATGAGTCGATAAATGACAAATGGAGCACTAACAGGCATTCATACAATCATTCTTCCACGATACATTTGTAAATATAGGTGAAAAGAGAAAGAGAAGTGCTATTATTGCTAAATATTTTGACAATAAAATCAATACCATCGGATTATGTGCTTGAGTTTTCGACCAAGGAGGGTACACGGTAAGGAAAAAGTTAGATCATGTTTGTCGTCTATCAGATATGACTGAAATGGTTTGGACATGTGCAGAGAACGGTGACTGAAATAGGAGGTGCTTTACTGAGACAAACACAGCAACAAAAGAAAATGGAATTCATGTGCAAGTACTGTCTAAAAAGCAATGTTTAACAGTGGAGAAAAGTAAAGGGGGCAAGGTTGCATATTGAGTAAATGCAACAGGCAAGAGAAGAAGAGCTTGTATGCCGCCTCAATGTAGATGGCCACTTCTGCTCCACGGTTTAAATCTGGCCCTTTACCTGAACAGAGTCAACATACTAACTTCCTCTTTCTGATTCTGAAAATAATATATGGAGTTTTGGAGTTCGAGTAATCCTGCATCTTCCGTCTGTCTCCTTAAGCGTCTGAAACACTGAGGTTACTCGGTGGTGCCATCTGTGTTTTTAAACTCCAGACAGCTTACTACTACTAGACCACTAGACAACTGCAGGTAATTTCTGCACTCAGATTGCCCCCATCAATATTTAACGGCTTGAATTTAGCTGAAAGTCTGCTTCAGTCTACTCTGACTCCGTGCAAAAGACTAACCCAGTCTCAACCCATCACCTTATTTTGGGATTTCATCAAGGTATCCAAACACAGCTAAATTAAAGATAACCTTTAATATAGGTTCAAATATCAGCTCTACATGAACCTCCAGTTTATGAACCGTCACAGCCTCCGCATGCTGGTTGTCATAGTTGAGATAAGCGTATTAAACGATCTGGTATTAGCTGCTCTGGCACGGCACATTTTTACACCAGACTGTTATTTTAGTGCAGAGGAACATGGAGCTCTGTTATCACATAGGTGCATAAACACAAGTGTCTTATGGAAGAGCTCCAGGTCTGAGCAGCTGAAGTGTCTAAAGAAAATTAGAAAGGTAATTTAAACTTAATAATCATATTTATACATTTAATACAGTGTTGATTTCTGCAGGTATAACCACGTCAACATAATAATGTGACTTGCCAAAATGAGCGGATGGGGCAGAAAAGTGGGTCATAAGGGTTTCGTCTGACAGTCAGTTATTTACAGTCTATAAATATGCCTAATAAAGCCACACTGTGGAACATTTCAACATTCCCTGTTATATGAGCAACTAAATTGTTGTAAAACTGAAAACATAGACAAAACGCCATGTGGGGCCAAAAACAAACATAATGTGCTGTCTGAGTCCAAGCAAGCAGCAACATCGCTATGGAGATGAGCTGATGATGTCCCGCTCCAAGCTAACAAGTCACGATTATAGAGGTGCCTTTACGACATTCCTGACCTCAAGTAATCTGAAGGAAGTTTAAATCTTTTCAAAGCATATCAAAGCATCTTGGTTTTGTCTACCCACTAGGCAACAGCTGTGGCACAACAACAAACAGAGCGCCCAATCTGACCTGGGCACGCTGCAGAGGTTTAAAGACCCTGCTAATGTTTTCTTCCCCTCGCTACCTTTTATTTCCGACAAAGAGGGCATTGTTTCAAAGTGAAAACAGTCACCCGCATAGAAGTGTTTCTGCGTGTGCTGAGGAGAGTGGAGAGAGAGGAGGTGAGATGTGATTTATGTAAGTAAAGGAGAGACTCGAGCCTTAAGAACATAAGTCTTTTGAAAATACCTGGCTTGTAGTATCACACACAGACTAATCTTACTGACTTACTGCCTATGCTTTAATAAACACACTCCTCTCTACAAACAGAGGTGAGTAGAGTAGCCAAATATTGTCATTAGAATTGTTATTTTAAATAAAAACTTAGGCTAGGATAAAATGAAGATGAAATACACGTACTCTGTAATCAAACAAAAATAACATTTCCATACCCTAAACTTTCTCTCTGTTCAACAAAACAGATTTATGCTCTATTGATAACCGAAGGAAAAAATGCATTGTTGTTATAATAATAAAGCGGTTACTCAAGTAAAAGCATAAAGTTGATAAGGTGTAGTTTATACAACACACTCCTCCACAATAAACATAATTATATTTGGAGTCTGCGGTCATAAGTCGACACCACCCAGAGCTACAAAAACTCTCTTCCCATGTCTGTCTGTCTGTGTGTCTGTAGCGGTTGAGCTCCATCTGCGCCCTAAGCTTTGTTTCTTCCGCGTGGTTTAAAAGTCAATATTGAAGGATCTGCTGCAGCAGCTCTCCGACACTTCAAAGCACACAGGGCTGCACTGAACAGGAAGCCATGTTCAGGAGGAGGAGAGGGTCCATCAAGCGGAGCACAAGTGCTTCTTGCAGAGAAGTGAGATGAACAAGTCAAATATGTTTTCAGACAAGAAGCACACAGACTAAACTGGCAGATCTGCACTATTTGAGCTGAGGGAAGGTACTGTACAGTACACCCAGCGGTGAATGGATTGTGCCAGATTGGTTAAGTTCCCCCGACTCTAGTCAATGCATCATGATTGGTTAAAGCCCAGGGTCCAGGGTTAAAACTATGGGTGCTCAAACCATACAAATTATATAAATGCTTTCAGCTATCTGAGGCTGTTCATACAAATGCATACATTTGAGCAGTCTATCCCCATACATATTAATGGTGAAGCCAGTCCCTATGTGAACGTGTGTCAAATAATCAGTAGTCAACTGCTTTAGCTTTTAAGACCCCATGGAGACAGAGACAGTCAGTTTTCTGCAGATGACATGGGCACACAGGGTGGCACATTTTCACCAGCAATCGTCAACTCTGACACTGGACTTTTCCTTTTCCTCACAATCCATTTTTTAAGCATACAAACTTTTACCAGTGTTAGGCACCAGTAATTTTAGATATTTTCACAAATTTAAAAAAGGAGACTGCACTGTCATTGTTCATCCGCTCCCACACTTGATGGTAATGAGCTTCTATTGTGGCCACAGATGAAGTAGACTGACAAAAGTGAGCCCTCTAACCACCACCAAAGTGGGTGAAGTGTCTTGCCCAAGGACTCGGCATTCTGCATCAGTCGGAGCCGAGATTTGAACAGCTATCCATGGAGGACACTCTTACCCACTGCGACTCTTTTCATACAGATTTAATGAGTTGTGGCTGTAGGCAAACCTAACTTCCTGGGTTGCGTACAGCCAACCCAGGAATGTTTTGGCCAATGTTTTATCGCACAACGAATCACCAATCTCAGGTGCACTAACAAGGCTTTTTGTCAGTAGATTTCAATTCATTAATATTTTACATTGACTCCCGAAGGCAAAAACTAAAATATGATACAACCTTTTAGTCAACACAATTCTATATGAGAGTCATTTGTTAAAATACAAGCAGAAGAATAGCTTTATAACGGATCTAATACTAACTCAATATAATGTGACGCTGCCTTCGTGTGTTCATTTGTGAACTGGAAATTACAAGTGCATTGATTTCACATGTTTTTGGGTTTGCAGCAAAGGGAAATAATCAAAACACACAAGAATTCACTGTATACCAACACATTCATGTGGGAAAGTCATCTATGACCCGCTGACCTTTTTTACATGCTGCTAAGTGGAAAATGAGATGCCATTAAAACTGCATCGCTAAACAAATAGTGTGGGCTTCATAATAATCAGCTAAAACGCCATGAGGATATTATGGCTGCTCTCTGTCGTGTTGAAGGTCAAGGGTTATCTCATCTCAGGAACTCAGCTATCAACATTATCTCCCAGTCCTCCCGTGGAATATACAAGATGAGTTCATGTGCAATTTTCTACTGGACAAGTGCTATTGACCATAATTACAAAACCACGTGAAGGCAGCACAAGTGCCCGTTAAAAACCCAATAAAACAATGGTGCTTTCATTCTTTTTGGAGAAACAGTCATTAAACAGTCATTGACTTGAAACACTGCTCATACTATGGCGGTTTTGAAACTTGGACAGCAGACTGAGTGAGAGTGAGAAGTCCTGATGGTGGAATTATATCATCACAGTCGTCCAGTCCCTCTCAAAGGTGGCTCTGTTGCGTCTGAGGGAGCAGCTTGCACTTGGCCGTGGGGAGCTGTTAGACACGGGGGTAGGAGCCATCAGCCCTGCTATGAGCTTGAATGAGACGCCCAATGCACACAGCACGCCACTGATTACACTATCGGGACAGATTATTACATTACATTTATGCAGACATCGTATGGAACACTGGGTTCAGCGGTCGAAGAGATGTTGACTGGTTCATAAAGGCTTGTATTATATGACTGAAGAGCCTCTGATTGCAATAGCGTATGAGTGAATGACAATACATCAGCCTGCTGAACAAATACAAATAGAGATATTCAAGGTTTTTAATTACAAATTTGACAAGCAGAACATGTTATTCCCGGTAGGATGCAGTGATCTTATAATGTTTTAGTGCATACATCTTCTGCTCGCTATTGTGAATATCTTTATTGGTTTTACTTAAAAGTTCCAGTTTTCAAGCATGACTGAAACAGCCAGGAAACACCACGCTCCAAACACACGAGGTATCAAAAGGCCAACTTGTCTTTTGTCGGAGAAAATGACACAAAATGACGTGATGGAAATATGAGATATGAGTAAAGACATTGAGAAAAGCTGAGGTTTTTTTTTGTGTGTGTGAATATGTTAAACTCCACACGCCCTGGTGGTGCTTACAATGGGGGTATAGTTAGAACAGCCTTAGTGCCCCTCTGTAGCCACACTAAGGGCATTGATACAGAGCAGTGTCTGTGGGTCACCTGTTAAAACAAGCCTCACTGTTGAAGCTGAAAGTTACACATTACTTTTAACGTAATATTTAGAGGGATTTAGCTTTTCATTTAAAAACATGTTGGCGTGCTCGGTTCATAAAACTCTTTTCTCTCACAGGAGTCAGAAGGAATGCATTTATTGAGGAGTTTGCTTGTCTAGGCTTACTGTCCCGCTTCTGAATTCACCCTAAGCTTCCTGGCAAGAGATAAGTTTATGCTTCTACATGATGCTATCAGTTTAATAAAAGTCCATCTTACTGCAGAAAATAAAGCAGTGTTGCTCAAATAGTGGTACAGTTGCGACCAGTAGTTTGAATTATATACAAAAGGAGGAGACTTATTTTAAGATCAAGCATTTTAGGCTAGTTATACGCTATAAAGCTCTCAGGAGTTTTGAGTTTTTAATATTTAGCTTTGAGCAAAGAGTATTTGTAGACATTGCGGGGAAAAAATCTTGACTTACCCTCTTAACCCCCACCTTAACAAAGCACATTTTCTCCAGTTCTACCCAAATCTGAAAGCTTCTCAACTGGAGAGTTTACAACTTCTAGGCCACAGTGTAACACCTAATTTAAAGCTAAGACCTCCAAAACTCATTTTATCTTTTTCCATGTTTTTGTTATCGCACTTCACAAGCATTTTGGCCGCATTTCGGGTTTTTTTGTGAGTAATGTAACTGTGAGCAGGCCATAAAAATGTGACCAAAACATGTCAAACAAGCCACAAACGTGATGAAAACTCAACCAAAAACAACGCTCATAACGAGGAAGAAGCTTAGATTAGTTTTGTAGTTCTTAGCTTTCAAATGAGGTGTTACACTGGTCTATAGGCTGTAAACTCCAGTCAAGAAGCTTTAAGATTTGGGTAAAGCTGAACTGGAGAAAATGCACTCGATTAAGGCGGGGGTTAAGAGGTTTATCTAGCACTTCCAAAAGCTGAAGTGAAGTGAAAATGAAGTCATTTAGAGTTAAAAAAAAAAGAAATGCTCTAAAATCTGTCCATCTTAAGCGTCAGGTCTTGTCTTCTTCCTGAGTTACTCACTGGGATGTTTACAGAAACCGGCATGCCCATAACAATAATGACAGTATGGTCTTTCAAGGCATGTGACAAAGCAGTTTGTACAACTCCCACCAAAACAACAGGTCAGGTCAAACACATGCTCCAACTTGCTCTGTAACTTACAAATGAGGATTTTATATAGCTCAAACTAAATCCATATTCTGGGGGGATGCTTGCGTAGGTTCTCAACTCAATCGTCCTTCATAGTGGAATGAATGAGTGAATGTAGTGTAAAAAGCCAAAGCAAACCCAACACAAGCCAAAACCATCATTATATGACGGTAACCGGACAAAAAACAGGAAGTGTCTATCTCTGGACTGTGTGTACTTAACAGCGCATATCAGTTTGCATTATCACGGTCTGAACCAGGCTCCTGACAGTAAAACAACATCCATTTGTTAGTGATGCCAGGACCCCAGTGATAAGCAGCTCTATTACAACATTACTGTGCCCTATCGAGACGCGGGACAGGAAGAGGCTTTAGGGGGGGGGAGGAAACGGGACACACTATAGGCTCATGGCACCGCAGCATGTCCCTGTGTGTTGGATTTCACTGGCCAGACGACTGCAGCCTAATCCCCGGAGACTCCCGCCTTATACTTAGGAAATGCTTCTCTCTGACTGACAGAAGTTATTTTCTCTGTTTAAAAGGAAGGGACTGTCGTATTATCTGGCAACATCAAGCATTCCTTTATTTGTCCCACAATGGAGAAATTGCAGCAAGTTCAGAGACAGAATTATAAAATTGTAAACAAGAAGCAAACTTTAATAAATATCTGATACAGTATACGGGTGTGGGAACAATTTTTTACATTTTTTTTTACGTTGATGAAAAAAACGGGCAATGACTTTTGCACAGTATTGTACGTTTATGTTGAAATTCAGCCAGTTCACCATTCCTTTCTTGTATAAAAGTTGGTCAGACATTTGAATGCACCGCAACTGGCCTCTAATTTGAGCCTGCCCTTAAACGGGACATTAAAATTATGTCAGGAATGCTGGTTGGGCACAGTAACAACCTACTCTACCCAAAAGCATTCACTTAGCATACCGGGAAATCAAAATATCATGTTTTTTGTGGCACCTTCCTACAAGTCTGTTTTGACTGTACAATGTTAACTGTAATTTCAATCTGCCGAGTCAGCTCTCCTTGACAAACATTGCACTTGGATTCTACACCGCTGCCCTCCTCACGGCTCCTCGCTATAAATCTCAAGTTGGAGAAAAGTATAAATCTGTCATATAGATAGAGTTTGTGCTGTATCATCTAATCGAGAAAATGGCCCAAAGACAAAAGCCCCCAGCGATAAATCTCCATTTCAAAGACAACACAATGTAAACTGCTGACAATGGGTGGTACCGCATTTTATGGCTTTAGTCTCTGCATGATGACAAGCAACAAGCAATATGTTTGAAATCAGCCCGAGCAACAAAAAGAGGTTAATTAAGACGGTTATAGCAGTGTCTGATGGGCTGAAATATTAAAAATTGCACACTATTATTATCCTAATGCAAGCTATTCTCAACTGTTGGCTAGCAGAAGGTTTGAACGGGGCTTGGTATTGAAAATCCCACTGCGATTAGTAATGTCTTTTTGGGGGAGTCCTGGCCCCAGAGGGGAACCTATTGTACATATTTTCAGCAGTAGGGGCAACCAGAGGAAACCTACGCAGTGTTAAAACGCATTCTGGACTTTCAATACATTCATATAAAGGCGAGATCTCTCCCATGTCCATTCTGAGCTGTCAGTGACTCTCGCTTTGGTGCCTCTGGGAAAAGTTACAGTGTGAGAAAGAGTCAGCTCCTCTGTGTATTCTGTCCGAGGATTGTCCTTCGTCAGCGGTAACCCAGGACCTGAGGACGCCTCAGTCAAACGCACTGGTCTCCACAGCAGCAGCAGCAGTAAAGTGCACAGCCTGGCACAATGATGGAGAGTCAGCAATTACCAACTCAGACAGTGCTAAAGCTCTCGAGAGTTTGTGTGGCTATTAAAAAAGTTATTTAAAGCAAGAGACAACATGAAACTGCAATTTGCATGCTTTGGGTTAGTGGTTGGAGGAGAAACAATTAAAACAATGTAGCGAAACAGAAAATATAGGCGTTTGACGGGGAAGGTGTGGACAAAAGACTGAAGTGGGATTTTATTGAAAATGGGGGAAAAAACAGGTAGCCTACTGTCAGATGGCGCAGTTTAACTAAATTGGTGGCGAAGCACCACACTGCAGAGTGTAGTTTGCACATTCTCCTTGTATCTGGGTGGGTTTCCTCTTGGTATCAAATAGGCAAATCTTTAAAACGTTGCTCACGGTTTGCAGTGATGAATGGGTCAAATGAAGAAGACATATTTCTCTATGGCAACAATAAAGTAGAGATTTCCTTGACATAGTTTATCAAAAAAAAATCTGCAGCATTGCAATATAAGGCAAAGATATCAAAGGAAGCACATGACGAGTCACAGAACAAAAGTGTGTATATTCCACTGTGAGATTTATTACATGCTGTCACAAAGTTTGCGAGGGGTAGAAATGCACACAAAACAAAGAGGCTTAAGATGGTATAAATATACAGCAATACAAGGCTACCAAAAAGGGGGGGGTGACATGCCAAAAAAGAATCCATATCTCAACTTTCTTAGCACCAAGAGTATGGCCTAGGCCTACTTTTGATTTAATTACGATTCATCTGCCCTTAGTAGCTTCATATTGTATTTAGGGGTAACTAAAACCATTAGCTGATTCTGAACACTCACACTTGATGATGATCAGCCTGTCACTCACTTATGCCGTTTTTCCATGAAGTACGTAGAAAACATATTACTGAAGGGACAACCGAAGCGGCAATGAAAAGTTTTGTAAGCCGTGATGAGAACAATGTGGACAAATACTGCCTTTTGGTCGAGTTAATGGAATTATTCAGAGGTGCCAAGGCAAATGCTGGAGGAAAGAAGTAGCTAAAGGACAACTATGAAGGTAAGCTACGCCAACTTTCACTGCTAGCGCCAGTGAAAGTTGTGCTAACAGCAGCTAAATTCTATCATCAACAAAATCACCCTTTTCAATAGCAATATGATGTGAAATTGAATTAAAATTTAAAAAAAAAAATCTTGCATGATCTGCCTGTTTGAGTGAGCGCGGTCCTCTCTCCTCTGGCCAATCAGAGGCCAGCAGTATGTCCACGTCACGTTAGTATCAGTTCAGCGTGCTTCGGCCCAGGGCTGAGCTCGGTTCCAAACGTTGTACCTGGCTGACCCTGTTTGACCCTGGTCTGGCCAGTGGAGACACTAGACTACACAGGTAGACCTGGCACTGGGCTGGGTAGGAATTGCCAGTGAAAAGGGTCTATTTGAGCATGATAAGAGTGACAAAGAGTAGGCATGAGTGGGGATTGGGGAAAAATTTGAGCATAGAGCAGCACTGCACAGAAAAAACAGTGAATCCCTATAAGATAAGATAAACCTTTATTGATCTCACAAAGGAGAAATTCACTTGTTACAGTCGGCGTTACTTCACAGTCTTATTGTACAGTCTGACAGCAGTGGGGATGAAGGCTTTGCGGTAGCTATAATGCAATCTCTCCCCAATAGCAGGTCTTCAGCAGGATCAGATCATCCTCCGCTTTGTCCCGTCATATCGCACAGACAACTGCAGAAAACACAGGCTTTTGAAGGGGAAGGTGGAAACACGTGCTCTTACGCTACAGTGAGTATTAGAACTGATTAGAATTTTCTTTCCACAGTGAGAAATATGATTAAAATTGACATACAATACGACATATATTTTGGACAGAAAGCGTGAAGCAAAAGGTTGAATAAATGATGCACAAGGCTACTTTAGAGGGAGCGGGTAGGCGTTAAAGTGTGCATTTTTGACTGCAGAAAAGGACTGGATTGTCTTGGGTTTTGACTCTGAATAATCCCGCTTCCCCCTAAATCCTCCGACTTCAAACGCTGCGCAAAAAAAAAACTGAATAGGTCCTGGCATCCTCCCAACTCTCTCTCTCTCTCTCTTCAACAATCTGTTATTCTTGCCTTTCTTCATCACATTCTTCCTCCCTTTTTGCTTGGATCAGTTGTCCAAGCCCCAAATCACAAAGCCAGATCTGGGATTGTATGGGAAATCTCGAATAGGAGGCCCCCGTGCTCTAGCCATAGCCAAACGCGCACACACACACACATACTATCGCACACTGCTACTCTTGTAAGCACTGACAACAAAGACGTGTGGACCCGATGGACAAAGAAAATGAAAGGTTCTCCAAACAAAGCAGCATAGATCAGGTTAGGAGCGGATTTGGGGGGCGCACTGTGAGAAAACCCTGTCCCGAAATCCTCAAACAGTCAGTCAGCACGTTCAATATTTGCAGCTATTAATCACACTGTTGCTCCTGACAGAGCTGTAAGGGTGAAACACTGCGGCTCAAATAAATACAATCCTTTATGCACCTGCCGCCTGTGGATGGACAAATGGTTTGGGGGCAAGAGGGTTATGGAGTCTCGAGTGGAAGCACGGAGGAGGCAGGTTTGTTGCTGCCGTAGAGCCGCTTTTGGGTATAGTCTAAAGCAGGGGTGTCAAGCATGCGGCCCACGGGCCACATTCGGCCCGTGAGATGATTTAATCCGGCCGCTGCCCTGTATAGCATAAATTCCAGAGAATGTAAAAAAAAAAGGAAGTGTCTAGCCCATTCCTGTGCAGAGTTGTGATTTCTTTAAGAAGAACCAGAATGCTCCTTCCAGCCACTAGGGGGCCGCTCAAATTTTAAAAAAGGAAAGATTTTCACACGTGTCCAGCAGAGGGCACTGACATAATAAGAGATCAGGATGTGAACAACACATTATAGCCACGTGATAAATGGACAGTCTGCCCCAGGGCGGCTGTGTACCACCACCAGAGTGTGGAGTGCAATACAAGTGTAAGCCGTTGTTATTGATTTACAGTCAAGTTGGGGGTTTGACCAAATCACAGCTCATTATTATTATTCATTTATTGGAAAAATGTTCTCTAAATTTTTTTTCTTTCCAGTTTACATTACATGTGGCGCGTTACCTGCCGTGGGAGCTGAACATGCAAACTCCACACAGAATAGTGTGAATATAGTGTATAATATAAAATAATAAATACATTCCTGAATTGATGAAGTCTATAAGTGGATCTGTTTCGGCCATCTGTACTATTCAGTTGGCCCACATTATCACCATAAGAACTAAATACAAATATGCATTAGTTCCCAGCACAGCCAATTCAAAATATAAAACCGTAAAACAAATGATTTCTTCTGTCCCTTTTCTCTTTCCAACCAGGAGTTCAGAGTAAATCAGTACTGTGGCGGGCTGCCTTTCTCCTGCTAGATATTAGAAGATAAACTGATGAATTTCATAATTGGATTGGGTTTAAAATGGGTAAGTGAATAGAAAACCCTGAACTAAAAACATCCTCAGATCAAGATCTTAGCAAATTTAAAATTTAACAGTCTTGGCAGATGTTTCTCTCAAAGAAAGTGCCTTCTAGAGGCGCTTTAAAGACAAACTGAATGTTAGTTTTTATAACAGCCTCCTGCTTTCATTTGTGGGCACAGTATATGTAAAATACTAACTAAAATATCTATAGTTGCATCTATTCTTTAAACAGACCAGACAACAATGAAAGTGCATGATCAGCT
Organism: Gobius niger; assembly: GCF_951799975.1. Taxonomy (NCBI): domain Eukaryota; kingdom Metazoa; phylum Chordata; class Actinopteri; order Gobiiformes; family Gobiidae; genus Gobius; species Gobius niger. The sequence continues at coordinate 17,280,493 of NC_136855.1, read as the reverse complement.
TACGACTTTATAATAGAAAGCTAGTATGAAGACAGTGGTGCCCATGCTTCCAGAAAAGAGAAAATATCCTAGATGCAGCGTCCTATAAAGGGAGCATATTGTTTCAGAAAGAGGCGTGTGTCCAGATCGTGACCAACATAGAAAGTTTACAGGAAAGGAACACTGAGTTACTGTAGCCTGTAGTGCAGTAATACACTGGGCTGGCCTCACAATGTCTGCCCTTGGTACAAAATGACTGTTTTGCACTCGAGATTCTTGGACTGAAAGAGGCGGTTAGGTAAGTGTGGCTGCAGACTGCTTTAAGGGCTCATTTGTGCACAATAAGCCTTAAGAAAAGCTTTGGATTTGGACTAAACCACAAAAGAAAAAAAGAAAGAAAGAAAGAAAAGAAAGAAAGCGCATCTACAGAAATGTCAATGCGCCAAAATCAACCCATAATGGACAATCAATACATGTAACAGCCATGACCGAGTACTACTGGTGCAAAGTGGTGGGAGAAGAAATAATTTGAATCATGGCATTATGGATTTACAAAACAATGAAAGATGGCGTGTCTGTTCCTATTGTGTATTTGTCTGACTGTTTCAGAAGGTCAATGGAAGCAAATATCGCAATTATGATTCAACTTAACACCCTGCATTAAAAAATGACAGAATATGGATAAAAGTTAAAGGCACACTGCATAACATTTTGGATTATACTGCTGCCAGCAATACAAAACGTGCACCTCAAACCAACTAGAGACTGAAAATGCTATTTTTACGATGAGTAATCAAAGAATGGATTTGGATGAGGACTATTTGAATCTCATATTTGGCTGCCTTTATTCAACATCTCCATGGAGACGAGCTGGAGACGTCTCGCTTCCAGGTAAGTTACAGTCAGGTCTTTGGAGAGGTGTAATGAATCATAAAAAAAAATGAAATTATCTTCATGATTAATGCTCAATCAAATGAGCTTGGAGTCAGTTGCTCCCTTTTACAACCAATGCCAAATCTATTTAAGAAAACTGTAAGAGTGAGGGAGCAATCTACAAACAAGAAAATAGATGGTAATAATTAGCCAGGATCTGTTCAAATAAAGAAATGGGCAACGGTTTGTGTGAAACAGCCATGTTGATTGAGCTGGGGAAAAACAGTTGCCTATAAAAAGCAGGCCAAATTACGAAGCTAGTGTGACTTATTGTGTCAGCAGGACTCCTGTTGGTCATGCTGAGTTACCCATAATGCCACACTGACAGCAAGAAAGGCAGCTACGTGTTTATGCTTCAAACCTCAACATCAACAACAGCAGCAGCAGAACATTTATTACAGGGAAGGAGCCAAGGCCTTATCGTGTTGTCAAGTAATCCAAGCCTAAGATTGCTAATAAGAAAAGTGTCCTAAACTGTCCCTCTAAAGCACAGGAAATTAAAATGCTACATAGTCTTATCAGTATAATTGTTTTCTATGTAAGGCTGTAAACAAACAATATCAGATATCAAAATGGTGCCTGGTGGTGCTCTAGTTCTGACCGGATGATACGAACATCTGGAATGAGTTACAATCGTTTATAAGATAATCTCAATACTGCTTTTCAATTTTAAGTTTCATCTCAGTAATACAATATTGGTCTCATTATGGTGAATGTTGTTGTAATAAATACTAAATAAAATGTAAGATGAATCAAATTGAGGAGAATAAATATAAAAACATTTGCAAAAAAACAACAAATTTCCTGCAGGGACAATAAAATCTAATATGATCCAAAAAAAAAAAATAACAGACTTATAAATATTTCCATACTGTACATAAAGACCATAAGTGAGCCCCAGTTCTATCCTTCGAGTATGGAGTTCTCAGTTTTCTTTCCATGTGTGTTTTAGCGAATAGAAATGCTTTATTTTTTTGTTAAACCTTCGACTTAAAGTAACTGCTCCACTGGTGCAAAACTAGAATGAATACTGAGTACTTACCATGGACATTCTCCCATTAACATCCAAAAAAATTATTGGACCAATGTGAAAACATGCACTAAACAGATAAACAAGGGAAAGAAAAAAATATGAAAAACAGCTTTGAAGCAATTATGCAAATCAATCAATCAATGGGAATCTGTTTTGCATTTTTTGACCCAACCGAGATGGTGACCTGCCAAATGTAACATTAAGAAGCTGGCAGATCTTATAAAACTGCTCTTACCAGAGACTTTATAATGTGCATAATAAGTTCTCTACGCACTATAATCATGTGAATGTATGCGTTCACTTTCCAATAACTTGTGAAATTAAACAAGAAATCCAAAGTTACCTTGAAAAATGCCTCAACGGCTTCAATTTCCTTACTTTACCAACTGTAAGACAGCATTTTGGGCGTCTTAAACCTTACGCTTTGGCTGCTGGTCCAGATTCACCCAGTGTATTAACCTCCTTCTGCCTACTCCCAAGAGGCCACAAAACACTTTTTATATTTATAAGAGCTACAGCAGTTTAAATCCTCGCTCAGCTCAAAGCCCCACTTGGCTCCAAATAAATCCCCGAATCAAAGTGCTGCTTCAGACCAGGACTCTGTTTGATCTCAGAGTTTTTCACTGATTTCGACGCCTCAACTCAGCTTTTTCTATGGCAGGAGTTCTTGAAAAGTTCCATCTCTAAAAATATGTGGCTCTGTATCATTTTTTAAGGACTAAAATAAACCATGATGTTTTACCGGAGTAAACATGTTCTACATCTACACCACAACTACACTGATATAAAGCAGAGATTTTATTAGGACTAGAGCGTGAACCTAGACTAAACTGAAACACAACCCTGAACCAATGAACCTGGAATGAATTAAAGACTATAATGTGATGGCAGAATCTGGAATAGAAATAAATAAGGACAAACCCAAGTCCAGGCATGAACAAAATAGAGTTCATTAATTCATGACTACACTAGGGGTAAATCTAGACTACAGTAGACAAAGACAAGACCAAGACTGAACCGAGACGATCACAAATTTGTCTCTGGCAATTTGCCGAATGTCATTCCCCACTGGCGTGACTGATACTGATACGGGTGATGAGCACACAGACAACATTTTAAATAATCTCAAAATAATAAATGATAACCGCTCCAGTACAACTAAACTCCAAACGGTTTCCATTTGAATGAAGCCTAGGCATTAATTCAACCTGGGAGACCAATTTCAGCATCACCTACCTTAAGCAATGATCACTTCCGTGAGGGCGCACCTCCACCTCAGCCCATCAGCGTAAGAGCCGCACCTCCGTAGCCAATCATCACCCTCGGTCCCGCTTTTTAGCCTCCAGCAATCATGGATTGTTCGCTTCCCAGCTGTGCTGCGACCCACTTCCGCCCCGTCGCTCCCTCTTCTGCCCACGGCTTCTCTCTGCTGCTTTCTTCACAGGTCTCCATTCCACCACCAGTGTCCGGGCTCCGGTGGAAGACATCCCTTACTCCAAGCTGTTCATCCATACTGACTTTCATACATACATTGATGTCTACCACCTGTGCCTGATCGCCAAAACTAATATACTTGCCAATAAATCTTCCTAATTGCTGCTTTTGTCTGTTAGAGTCTATCCAGGTTGAATTAAGACTGGCTGTAGACCAGTTGATAAAAAAGCCCCATGCCTTTGATTAAACTAAACTAAGAAATAGATCGATTGGATTCGATTTCAATTTGATTAATATCACAGCCCTATAGACCCTTTCACTGAGTACATCAACAGTGAGATCAGCTGGAGGCAGGAAGTGATCAAGAGAAATAAGATTAAATTAAAACATGTAAAACTACAACTAAAAAATGTGGTCCTGTTGTGGTTTAAGGTGCAAGAACAAGAGGAATGACATTTGAGACGATAAAATAAGGCTTATCTGATATTTCTGACAACAGTTAGACATTTGTTTATCATTACTATGACAACAGCTACAATGGAATCCACCTCCAGCTAAGCCCGGAATGTTTACAAACAATTAAAGGGTCTATACCAGGGGTGTCAAACTCATTTTGGGTCGCGGGCCGAAATTCAGCTCCCACGGCGGGTCGCGGGCCGCATGTAATAGAGAACAATTTTCCAATAAATGTATAATAATACACTGTGATTTGGTCAAAGCCCCAACTTGAATGTAGCTTCATTAAAAACAACGGCTTATACTTGTACTACACTTTACAAGCCTGTGTCCTACATTGTAGTCATTATTCATTCACTCCACACTCGGTGGTGGTAAGCTGTTATTGAAGCCACAGCCGCCCTGGGACAGACTGTTCATTTACCACATGGCTATATAATGTGTTGTTCATATCCTGAGCTCTTATTATGTCAGTGCCCTCTGCTGGACACGTGTGGAACTCTTTCCTTTTTTTTTTGAGCATTCTGGTTATTCTTTAAAAATCATAACTCCGCACAGGAATGGGCTAGAGACTCACTTTTCCCCCCCTACATACTCTGGAATTTATGCTCTACAAGGCAGGGGCCAGATTAAATCATCTATATGTTTGACACCCCGGGTCTATACATAAAGAAATACACCTTTATTTCTGTGTTTGAACTACGAAGATTACCATCAGAAGGTTCCTCCATGTTGCCTTTTGACCAGACACAACCAGACTGTTTTATATGACTGCTGCACTGCTCAATCTGATGCTGGGACTGCACGAGCTGGTTTCCATAGACAAGAGACAAACCTGTGCCATGTGGAAATCCTGTCCCCTGAAGCGGTGCTCTGTGGGTAGCATACTTGAGCATTGTGTGGACGAGCAGTGAATGAAAACATGCGGTCAGAGCAGACTGCTGACGGACAGCCAACAAGGGGAGAGAAGTGGCAGGCTGAAAAGGCAACAAATTTGCTCAATACAAATCTTCCACTAGGTAACTTTATCGAAAAAAGCATGATGGGGTTGCTGAGGGTGCCAAACTGCACATTGACAAATGCAAAAACAATTTCGTTTCCACAGAGGAAATTGCCTTGTCAATAGCTCAAAAATGCACCTAAAGCAGAAGTGCAAACCAAGTAAACAGCAATAGAATAATATAATATGAATGAAATAATCTAGAAAGATGAAAATTATTTAAATTATGACAAATCTCCCACCTGATGTACGTATGCTTTTGGCGCGCACACAAAAAACATTCTTGTTCCTATTGTGGGACAAATCGGACTATCTACAATGCATAGATGATTTAATATTAATTTGAGTTATGTGGGACTTCTACAGCATTGTTATTCATTGATGTAGCACATATTGGCTCCTGGTGGTTTGTGTAATATGTGTAAACCATTAAGCTAATGTATTTTTGGCATAAAAGTGTCCTTGAAGACCGCTTTGGTAATTACAGCTATCAAAATATATGCATCGTGTCCCGAAGGAGAAAGAATTTACATAGCGTTTTATAGCTTTGTTTTAGTTCGCCTGTCTCCTGGGTGTTTCAGATTGTTATTCTCTCCTCTCGGCTACTTCATATAAAGATGTCTAATTGAAGGCTGAGCGCAAAACAAATGACTACATTAGACGGCAGCCCCTTTTAGCTCGTCTTTCTTCCTGTCTCTGTACTGTATACTGCACTTGGCTCGTCCTGTTGTCACTTAAATTATAGAGCGCTGACTACAGACTAAAGGACATGTTTTTGTGCAAGCTTAGCCCACCCAACCTGAGGTCTCTCTTTCAAAAATGGAAAAAGGTCAAAACTTCTTCAACTTCTTCAATATCTGGAATTATATTTTGTTTTTGAAGTTCATTTTGAGCCCAACAGCAAATCAGGGTTTCTACGGGAGGCAGCAAGTCAAAGTGAATGCTTTACAATGAATATGCCATTTTAGTATATTTTTAATGCCACAGATGTAAAAAAAAACGTTGGCATATTTCCTTTCGTATGATTTGGAAACATTCAATAAACTAGAGGATTGAGGGGAACGTTGATGTTCAAAACTAATTTGGACAAAACAGGAAACTTTTCAGCAAAAGTTCCTCCTGTGTTCCTCCTGTGACCAAAACAGTGAAGATGGCGGCCGCGACACAACGATCTTTCACCAAAGAAAAAAAAGAGTGGTGCGCACTGAATGGGTGCTGCTGCCGGATGCTCTCTCATCGAATGCAATTTCTCCATCTGTGAGATCAATAAAGTACCATCTTATCTTATCTTATCTTAAGATTGTGTACAATTTCAGTCAATACTGCAGCTGAATTAGTTTACACCATAGTTTTTCTATTTCTGACGAATGTATGCAGTACAAATAGTTCAGTACTGTCATTGAGTAGGTTCTGTCTCACAGGAAAAAGTATATTGTGAAAGAAATTTACATTTAATGCCAGTTTGACACTAGATTTGTTCAAAGAGCGGATACAGTGGCATATAACTTACGGATTATGTTTTGTATATAAGATGTTGTTATATTCTGAAAACATTTGCAATAACAGACTCTCTGAGTGGTCGTTCCTACTGTGTAATGTCAGTATAGATTAGTTCCATTTTAGTCTGGATTTTCCAATGGTAGTTAGAATTTGTTTTGGCTCTGAATTACTATTTTTAAGGCTTGCACTGACGCATTTTGATGAAAACCAAATTGCTTACGATTTTTGTTCAAACGTTCAATTTTGAACGTACAATCGTTATTGCACTGTCTGTGTTTTTTTTAACTCCTGTAAAGCATTCCTTCATATCCATAATTGATCAACAAAAGAATAATCAAGTCTAAATTGTGCACATAAAACCATCTCTGGTATGATTCCTCTGTATCATGTTACACAACCGCAGGTGCACTTCATGAAACTTTATGCACTGTGAAGCTGATGCTATTGAAGGAATGACAAGAAGGACACTGTCCAAAATCGTAACAACATCTCTTTGGGAGGAAGATTTAGGCAGTGAGGGAAACATGTCTGCCACGAGACTGACAGCTAATGCCAAGAATGGGTCAGGTGTTTAAAACGCAGCACAAAAACATCAATCTAATGCTTGGCTCTTGATTTATTTTGTGATTTATGTCATTACACTGCAGCATGCTTAATTGTTTTTTAATGCAGTGTTGTAGATAAGATTTGGCCACAAGATGTCCATTGGCTTAATTCCACAGCTATTTTAATATGAAAACATCTCCCACAAAAGCCAAATTGGCACAGGATTAGTCAGTAACATATAGTAGCTTTAATTCGGCATCACTGAGCATTCCCTTGTTAGAAGTCAAATGCTCGACTTGCATTTCTTTTATGCGCAAACGACAGCACCCCTATTTTACCCCAAAAGGATCCCTAAAGACTTTTTGTCCCATTGTGCAACTCGTACATACATTATCTTTATGTTACAATGCCGTTAAAAGCCCTGAAGAGTCAAAAGACAATGCGCTGTGGGTGGCACGTTTTAAGCCACAGTCAGTGTAACATAGTGAAAACAGACGTACAGGTGCATATAAATAAATGGGTACGTTTGATTTGATTTAAAGTGTGAAAGCATATTTCACTTCATTTCATGAATCCAAGAGAAATCAGCAAGTTTGATGGCATGGTGGCACATGGTTAGCTCACAACTAGACGGTCCTGGGTTCTCCCCTTGTCTGCGTAGGTTTCCTCCGGGTACTCCAGTTTCCCCACCACTAAAAGCATGTTGCAGCCAAATAAATAAAAAAGTGTGAGGGGTGAATGAAAAATGCCAACAGAACAGTGCTTTAACAAGCTTGTAAAGTGCAAATTAAAAATGCTATTACTAATGTGAATTGCTGCATTGCTACCTGTTTTTAATGTAGACTATTTGAAAGCCATTAATCGCATACGACACTTGTAGCTGCCACACAGGAATGAGCTGAGAAACTGCTGCCATTTGCTCAGTAGCGCAGCCTCTGAGTGTGTTGACTGATGGAGGGAGGCTGATGTTGACAGGGAACTCTGTTTGGTTTGGCACAGAACAGCTCCTCACAAGAGCGGCCCATGTGAGAGACGCATGTTCAGAGGCTGCTTCAGACTTCCACCACTGCCTCGTGCCTAATTTGACTCCTGCTCTGTGTAAGCAAAAACAAACCTAATCCCGGTCTTATACAAGCAGTTTGTTCTTGTTATTACTGAGGGGGATTAGTGCTGCACAATTTAAGAAAGCATGCAAAAAACAAGTTCATACTGACGACATAATACAGTGGTGTTTCCTTTTAAAAGCAACTGCATCTATTGTTTCTTCTTCAGCAGTTATCAAATATTGAAAACAAGGGGGGGACGGACAGAGGGCCACGTACTGGTAGTACTTGTTTGGGCTCATTATGACTGAAATTGACAAAAGTCAGCTCAGATTATATTGATTAAAGTTTTCAAACTTACAGTACAATTGTGAGCCTTTTCAGCTGGAGTCCCAAGGGCCAATATTTGATTTACAGTGTAATCATTTTGCTATGTTGCAAACAGAGTCATGAGGGCTAAATTAACAGCAACATTTATCTTGCTAATTTCCTTTCTTTATGAGTAATTTTCTTTGTTTATCAAATCCAAATGGCTGTTAAAAGGGAATTTCCAAATTAATTGAGATACAGACGCAATGAACAAATCAAGTTTCAAGTTTCAGCTAACAGAATAAGTTCAGACATGGCCTAAATCTTATCCAAGAGTCATATCAAGGTAAACAGACAATAACCAGCCTCCAAATATCAGATTTCATAACATCGTCATTTTTGTACGGTCACACACGCACAGACACGATCATGTAACGTGTTTGGCTGCTGTGACAAAGGCACAACTCCAGGGTAACTATGTTAAACACTTTACTGAGCCACTTTATATATTTGACCTAATTCTTCAGGTTGACGTGTGCTGCGCAGCGAGGCTCAATTAAGGCCCGAGGCTGGGAATCACAGACACAGCAGGCTAAGACACAACTTCAGCTCGGCAATCATCTCCAATTACTAATAACCTACAGTCAAACACTCAGCAAAAGTCAGGGATATTTCTTTCAAGTTATGAACAAGGAAAGGTTCACTGAGTCGAGAAGGAGTGAATCATCTGATGACAAAAACAGGGCAATGCCAGAGTAAACCACAAGTAAAACACAGGGATCAAAAGTCTCTCCTATATAATATCACAGTGCGAGGGGAGGGGAGGGGTGGGAGGACGTCCTCAGAACCAGAGACATGGTTAGGGTGAATTGGCGTAATGATACGTCTGAGCTGTACATTTAAGTCATAAGCCGCCTGTTTGTTGCCCACCTAAATAAGCCGTCACATGACAGCTATCAGTGCGAGTGGGCAGAGAGAGCGCACAAACACAGACGAGTTGTTGCCTGTGTAAAAGATAAGGCCAGGCCAGAGAAAGTGGAAAGTAGTGGAAACAATAGCAATGTGGCCAAAACAATTTTAGCATATAAATCCACAAAAAAGAGCTCGATTGGCACAAATTATTGTCATTGGAATATTAGGTGGCACTTCATATCACAAGAAGCCACAATACAAATAAAGCATTGTAACTTAAAGATGAGCATATGTTCAATGTCTCAATGTATGGTCAGGCAATACTGGTGACAAGCAGGCATTAGTCCTCCTCTACACTGCAAACAGTAAATATCAAGCATTGGCTTAAATTACTTGTTTTTTGCTAGTTTGAGATCATTTCAGACGAGTGCTAAGGTAAACCTCGCCTGAATTAAGAAAGTAAAACTGCCAATGGGACAAGACAAATTTTCTTACCCCATTGGCAAGAGGTTTACCTGAAATTAGAACAAAATGCATTGAAACATCTCAGAACAAGTAATAAAATCTAGGACAAATGCCCGACTACATCTTAACTAGTCAAAACAACTCAAATTCTGATTATTATGCTCAAATAAAAAATACTTTTTTTGCAGTGTAATTGGGTATTGACAATGAATATTACTGCTTAGTCCTGGTTTAGTCCAGATTTGGTTGTGGTTAAGTCCTGGTTTAATCCTCAAACTTTCTGAGATAACCTTAATTGGACAAAATCTGAACTAAACTGGGTCTAAAGCAGAAAAATAACTAAATGTATTGCATTGCTGAAGAATAACTTAAATTATCTCTCGGGCTGGGCGATTGTAGAAAAAAAATAATCAAGATTATTTTCCCCATATTGATCGATCTCGATTTTCGATTCGATTTTAATTTTTCAGAATAAATTAGATACATCTTTTATTCAAACCTCAGCTCAAAAAAAAAAAAAAAGGGTTTCCTCCAGTCTCATTTAAGCCTTCCATTGTCTCATCCAAACTCCCAAACTAGGTATTTTTTGTGCCAAAGAAATGGACCTGTGTATAAAATCGTCCTATGACGATTAATGAGATTGACCGAAGTAGAGATATAGAGCTATAAAGCCCTTCTAGCTTTGGAGCCTAGATTTACAAGAACAGGGCGTCCTGTGTTTTTTGGTGCTAAGTGGATCCTGTCCGGCCTGCGCAAACTTTCAAACAGACCACGAACCCCTCACTGGTCTCTGCAGCTCCCACACAAAAACCCAGAGTCTAACCAAATGTATACAGCAAAGCAAACACACTTCAGCAGCCATGCAATCATCCAGGGAGAGACGCTAATAGTTAGACAAACACGAGCTGAAGAGATGCGCCTTTGTCACACTGTGTTTACAAAAAATCACACAGAGAATGCAACGGAAGTCTAAAAATACGCCATGCCAGTATAGAGAACATACAGCAGGTTCAGAAAGCTTAAGTATACACTGAGATGCTACACTAGAGTAAGAAAAACAAGTTTCTGAAAGATTTGCAATGAATTAAGGGCATAATTCACACAGTAATAAAGCATAACAACAAACGAGTGTCAGTTTGAGTGTCAAGCAAGGCGCCTATCATGAGGCTCACATAATTTAGGGAGTTTTTTTCTGAGTAATGTGCTTTAGTGGGCGACCAGGGCAACTCCGCATTACCTCAAACATGTCCTTGCCAAAATAGTCTCTTTGTTGTCTCTTTGTTTGTATACTTGCGTTACTGTCAGCATCATTTGTTGCCAAGTGCTACCTTGAAAAGCGGCCACGTTTCGGGAGATGAGAAACTTCAGGCTGGAGCTCGACATCTGCAGCAGGTTTTGGATGTCCCGTCGCGCTGCCATCTGGTACCTCTCTTCCATCTTTTTGGTGCAGCAGGTCAAGTTCTTGGACGAGCAAACTTGAAGGTCTGAACCTATTTGAGATGAGACATAGAGAAACAGATAAAGTTTGAGACGAGAAACAACCAGTCTGTCAGCATAATGACTTGACCCATATATGCTCAGAAGGAACGCTAAGTGGATTTGAAACGCTAAAATGCCTTAAGGTACAAATAACACAGACTGTCTTAATGTATTTTCTGCCTTGTCTGTTAAAATAGAAGTAGCTTTCTTACAAAATGTATATTCATTATTAATCGCAGTCAATCTAAATGGCAATTTTAATGGTTGCAATTAGCAAACTGCACATGCCGAAACAGTGCTTCCCAAAGTGGGGGTTGGGACATGAGTCCAACATGAGTTTAAAGCTGCCTTAAGCGATGTCTTTTTGAAATGTTTTCATCAATAGGTGGAGTAGTGAACTCTGCTCTGCTCCACCACCACCACCCTCCCCTCACCTGGCTATCCCCCGTCACCCACGCCCCTCACTCCCCTCCACGCTGTTTAGACCACATGCTGCTCTGATTGCATAAACATTTTGAGACTTACAATTATTTGCTTAACTGCAACTTTCGTGAAAGTCTCCTTTTTTGGCAGTTAGAACATAATATTTCCACCTAGAAGTTTACAGCGCAGAACTTTTGTCCCCCGCAACCCTTGAACACCTCAGCCTCTCCTGGAGGAGGAAAAACACATGGTGGCGCACATGGTGGCGCACATGGTGGCGCACATGGTGGCTCATCTAGGTGGCGCATCTAGGGAATGCAACGGTGCCGGACAGGCAAAACTGTTCGCTTAGAGTAGCTTTAAGATATAAGATATAGAAAAGAGCATTGACGCTTAAGAAAGCTTTTGTCATTTGTGTTCAAATAACAAAGCAAACTATGATTAAAATAGATTATAAATGTTTTACTTTTTGATATTATTAATTATTTTTTACAGTGGGTGTCCCAAATTGTTAGCACAGGGTCATGACATGAAAAGTTTGGGAACCCCTTGATCTAAAACAACATTGGGATTTATTGTGTATAAAACATGCTAACACTGTAGTTTTGACCCAATAAACATGTTCTGAAATGCATGGGATTCGTGTTGCAGCTCGTATTTCAGTTCTTACTCAAATACAGTATTATAGGGGGCTAGGTGTAAAATGGAAACTGAATCTTGAATACAAAAAAATAAATTAATAAAGTTAATAACTGCAAAATTTGTCAGAGAAAACACAACCACCTACTTTCTCCAAATCATGCAGCCCTAAGTGCACAGCTTCAAGCTGTGAAATGTGGCTTCGCTTTTGCTTTAGCCACTTGTTACTTGGACCTGTTTGAGATAACTTTGTTTGACTCGTGTTTGTTCAGACAGATCCGACTAATGTTTTTGTTTGAGCAAGAATGAAATGAAAATATCACGCAGCTTGCCTGATTTCACCAAGAGATGTCTCAGATCATCCACTATGAACAAAAGTAATCTTGCTCTCACAGGGGGCAGATGAAAACACAGCAAAACGCTCAGTTCTCCAAGCGCTTGCCTGACATGTCGAGGCAGAGAGAACAAGAGCTCCCTGCGCGGTTCACTGAGGAGATTTAAGCACAGGCCATGGCACACGTGAAGGAATTCAAACAGCTTCATATGACTTAAGAGAGACTGCTTTTCCACCTAAATGCTTGTCAAAATCATTTCCTCTTTGTGTTATGCCTGTTGTGGGTAGCAGGGTCATAGCTTGTGTCTATGTTTTGAACAAGATTTGCACTTCTTATCAGGCAGACAAGAAGCAAATGCTCTTGTTGTGGATTCCTGGAATTTCTCAAGGTTATTTTTCCAAATGTCCACACTAAAATGATGTGTTCAGAAATGGTGCCCACACTTATTTAAATCCGGCTTTTCAGCAGATAATCTGTCTCCAGGCTCACAGTAATTTGAACAATGATTTGGCATCGATTCTAGGCTGAATCCCCTTCTTGCTGGAACCCCTCTGTTTCTACACACTTGTGAATGACACAAATAGGACACTGTTTGTTTGTGATACTTGGTGGTTGGAAAAAGTGCTCACAACATGTGTAGCAAAAGTAAATATGCTTCTCAAGTATAACATTCAGTATAATTAAGTGGTTTGTGAGATGAGACTTTCTAAACCTCAATGGAACTAGTTGTGTCAGAGGATTTGATAAATATTCCGATTTGTATTAAAAGTGTAATATCAATGTATCGGCTGCTTTGTAAAGGTATAAATGCCACGTCATGACAGTGGCAGCATTTCCCTAAAGAGTCTTGAATTTGATAATTCCCAAAATGCACACATCCTATGCAAAAGCTATGATCAAACACAACTCAGAAATAATCAGAAAAACTCTAATTCACCATCTAAATCCCTGTTAGCTTTACTGCGCTCAACATGATTCCTGAAATCATAAGAAGCTGAAAACAAGTTGTCCAGTCACTGACAGACAATAAGTAGGCTTTTCCATCCACGCCCTCATGATCTTCATACCGTCTCTCCTTGGGTGTTGTTGTTTAGAAAGTCAAGTGACGTTTACCAAACTTTAACTCCTGTTTATCCCTCAAAGCAGCTCAGCCCACAGATCATGATGGTTCAGACACAAGTTTGAGTTCATCACATCAAGGAGCCTAATCTGCACCGTTCTGCTCTGTGCACAAGACATGCAAGTAAAATACTGCAGCAAAACTACTGCAGCCACATACTCTTTCAGCATCTTCTAATTGGCCATTCATTCTTCTTAACAATGTAAAATATACAAACATACTATTGGCTCAAAACTAAGCATTGAAAAATCTGAGGCAAGTACTAGGCTATATCTAGTACAAGTAGCCCATGTGTCCTTTTGAAGTAACTGTACTTTTGGAGTAGTTTTATCACACTGAATATTTAACCTCTACATTATTTTTGAAGAAACAGAACTCTCACTTTCGTAAAACATTTGGTTCTTTCCACTGTGGGAAATTTGTGATAAAATCTTAACATTTTGTTCTGTCTGTATTATTTCATCAACAGTAAAATAATAATCTGACTTAATAGTAGCCTAATTGTTGGTCACTACCTACTTCTACAAGACTAGGCGATATTTCAAAGTAGAGCTACCACCTCTCTGCAAATTATACTCGTAGCAAATATGTGTTCATTTTTTATATTGGCTCATATCAACATCCAAATGAATCTGACAATCCCGTGCGTGTCCTAAATTAAATGTACGTTGTCTGATGGGTTTACAGCCAATTTGTAGCCAATATGAAAGCTATAAATCATGGGGTGTCACAGCAGGTCACAGCCTACCTTGCCTGGGGCTCAGCGGTAACAACTGACTCGGTCCAATTTGCCGGAGTTGAAAAACTTTGCGCACTTCATCGCATTTGTTTGGATTGCCAAGCACCGAGCCGAGGAGACACGCCAAAGCACAGAGGCTGTTAGTCCAACGTAAATCCATTTTCCCAAAGGCGCGACTCTCAAAAAAAAAAAAAAAAAAAGCCCAAAGAAAGTTGTGGCTTCTCGTGAACAGCCTGCTCAGGTGAGTTCCGTCCACATAGCCGCTTCAGGATCCAGTGTTGCCCCGGTCCATGTGGCGCTGTGTGAGGGCATGTGGTCCCGTATCACCGCCGTGTCTCGGGGAGATCGCAGAGTGAGCTTTCTCCTGCACGCGGCATGTTGGCCAGACGAGATCGCGGTTGGACAGAGGCGGTACCGCTGCGTTACCTGCGCTGTGCCGCTGGACAGATGCGCCCGCACTGCAACTCGGTGGCGCCATCTAGTGGGCGTACGAACATTAATGATAAAGGAGTGCAGCGGTGCGTAGAATTTGGGCTTGTTGCTTTCGTCTATTGACTTGGAATTGCGGGGCGAGGTTGTTAAAGTTTTAGAATATGCAATTAGCTTTAAAACTAAATCCCATCATGATGCAGAGCCGAACTTTGTCCAAATGCTAAGACAAGCCTGACAATGTTTAACTTTTTGCTTAGGTACCAACAATTCTTACACAGCTGGCTATAACAAAGCAGCGGTACTTTCCCTGAGCCAATTCAGAAGGCCTCGAGTCAGTCAGATGAATCCTCTTCAGTTGAGGTTAAGAACTTCACCAGTAGCCCATTATAATTTGGCGTTAGGTCCATGGAGACCACTCTACCCCCACCGTTACTCAGGCATCCTCACAGCATAGCTCTAACATTTTAGGAAAGTACCCAACTATGATTGTGTCCTTTGAACCAAATATTCCAAGCACACTTCAAACCCAGTGCTGAAAGCATTCATTTCAAGGTTAAGACTAAAACTTGTATTTGAATCAACTTAATTATAAAACCAATACACATTGTCATTGTCGAATATTTTATTTGAAAACACACATTACAGTAAACAAATCACACAGTGAGCTCCCATGTTTGCTCCATCCCTCCACAGGCCGGGACAAGTGCAATACCTGGAGGTACACAGCATTGCTACTAATCCCCACCTGCACAGAGAAGGACACTTTATATACGTTCATGCATCGCAACCGTCAGCCCACAGAATTGTGGTCGCAGAATGTTCAATAACCTTGTCAGTTTTGCATGGATTTGCACAGCAACATAAGTTAAAGCTGAAAGCAAACCAGCAAAACTGACCCAGTCACGATTAGCAGTGGGTAATTGAGGTTATTCAATCAATGATGCCGTTAGCTAGAAGTACTTCAAGTGCTTACATTGCAGTAGATGGGTGAACACTACCTGCACTATAAGCACTTTAATACTGCTAAAACTTATGGTCACTGGTAGACAACAACTCCAGACACAAATATCAGCGTTAAATGCATAAAAGACCCCAAGAACAATCCTAACAGGAGTAGAGCAAGCAGGCCACCATCAGTTTTGCATAGATTTGCACAACTCATCTATTCTTGTAGTGCAACTATGCAAAACTAGCAGAGAACTGCAAGAAATTTAGGCCCAATTAAAAATCAAATTGGTCTGGTGGCGCATATCACAGCCCCTTATGCCAGAAGGAGCACTTAGGGCAGTAGGTGCTAGTCTATTTCACTATCTGCACTAGATGCACCTTAGCACAAAGACAGTACTTCAGTCATGTTTACCAAGTGCCAGTGTCGGGGTATTGCTTTAAGTGCCTCCACTGCAGTAGGTATGGCATGGTACTACCTGCACTGTAAGCACTTTGGCAATACTCAAGACTCAACTGAAAGACCATCTTCAGCAGGTGTTCACGTGCAGCTTCTTAAGTCCTTAGTCCATTGTAATCTGTAATGAAACAAGATCAAATATACTGTATTAGATGTGCAGCAACAAGTTACAAAAAACCCAAAACAAGCTCAGGGCAGCACCATCAGAGGCAGGCAATGCGTTGTTGTAGTGATAATGCGCGTCTGATGTCTAAGAACAAGATGTTATGGTTTTTCAGCCGCACGAGGTCCGTAGAAAACATGAATGAGAGCAGAGGCTGCGGCCCGCGTTCCACGCGCCCCTGTGCGCGTGCGCAGAGCACGCTGTTGTTCACCCCTCCCCCACCGTCTTTAACATGGCGCCTCGAAGTGCGCCAACCTTAGCACAAATTACTAAACTTGTCAGGTTGAAAGCAAAGCTAGCCTTTCTAATTATCATTGGATTTGAGTGTCCCGTTTAAAGGCGAAACCACCACGTGGAATTTGTAAAGTTTTAGAAAATCCGCCTGCCGTCGGTTTAGGCGCACGGGTTAGCAGCAAACAGCAGGTAGCTTAGCCACTGTGGGTTAGCGTAGCTTTACGAAAACATGGCTAATCTTGGTATCAAGTTGTAATGTATTGTGGCCAAGAAACATCTACAGCGCCGTCAATTCTACAGTGAGTCCATTATGGCGGAATAACCAGTGTACAATGGGCGCAACTTTAATAAGCTTCAACAACATTGTCCAACAAACTTGTTGGCCAACAACATTAAATGAACCGAATAAAATAAATACTCTGCGTTGTGGTTGTTGGGCCAGTGATCGTGCAAGTAACGGGGTCGTGAATTATGTTTCCACGCCACTTTAGCTCAATAAACTTTAAAGTTATCGTGGCTAGGCTAACCGGAGTAGCTCCAGTAAATGGCGGGGCCTAGCGCTGCCCCATGTGCTACTGCTTTGTTCTGGGGGGCACTTTAACTCACACACCACTGCACTCGAGGTTGAGCAGCAAATTAACCGTGTTGACAAAGTTACTTTTTACACTCGGGGCTGTTTTGATGAAAAATATAATCATATATATTTGTTAGACGAACATCGTTTAGTTACTAGTTGCTACAGTGTAGCCTAAAAGATTTGGACCTTTTCAAATCTCCCTCATTCCCTCAATGGTGGCTGCCATGCGCCTCACGCTGCACTGTTTTCATCGCCAGCATATCATTAATCTGGTCGTATTTTTATACCGTCGCAGCTTTACTGTTAGGACAAATGAAAACAAGATAGTATCACTTGACAAAATGATTTCGAAATCAAAAATAAAGCCTTAAAATAATCCCAAACCAGACTTCCTTGGCGATAAACATGCGCTCGGTAGACACTCACCAGCCGAAATCCACCATCTTCGCTCACTTGCTTGGGCTGCAGTCTTGTCTCTCGCCGACAAAAAGGGGGATAAATACGCAACTTTCCCAAAAACTTGCCCACCGATACACGGACAACAAACATAAAGTAAAATCCCAGACTACGGCGAGCCAATTTAGAGCCAGCTGCGCCCGTGTAAAATGATTAGGATGTTAGGAAAGTGGCGCGAAGGAAGGCGATCAGTTGGTAACCATGTGGGTGAATGAAGGGCGGCTCCCACTGAACGTAAATATCTAGCTACAACCCCCAACTCCCCCGATTAGCATACATAAACTACGGTACTTCCGACCCACATCCTCAGCCAAACAGCGTCCACCTTCCGTCCCCGAGAAAGGAGAGGGCTCCGCCAGGGACCGCCGCTGGTTCAGAGCCGTGTGCGTTTACCGGAGGCGACACATTAACGCGAATATAACGGGAAGAGAGGGCTTAGTCATACTCTAATGCACGATTAGGTTTACATTGAGAAAAGAGATTATGAGACTTCACAGTGTAATCGCTCAGATGGCAGGAAGGATCAACTCTTTTTTTCCTGACTGTAGAAATGTCCTAGGATTTACTTATACCTGTTGCTAATTAATTATTGCCTCATTTATTATGATTAAATTATTGTCAGATAATTAAGTATCTGTGAATGTGAGTTTTTTTTATATACTTATTTTATACTCATACTTTTATACTTTAGACTTATAATTTGGTTTGATGCAATTCCTTTTCTGGCATAAAACACATTTTAAAGGAAAAAAATAGAAGATGTTTTCATTATGAATTATATTGAATAGTTTAGCAAAAAGACATAGGAGCATTACTTGGAATCTGTTTTATGGATTTCATAAAAGGAAAACTTGTAGTAATAGTTATTATACAGTATAGCCTGAAATGTATATGTTTCAAACTGATGCAGAATGCTTGGATAATTAAAAAGATGTAATTACTTATTTTTGATTTGTGTTTTGGAGGTCTGGCTTTTTGCTTGTTTTACTGAGTTCTAAACATTTCTAAACAGAAGGTGAGGCATAAGGAAAATAAACTTGAAATGTAAATCTTTATGAAGTTGATTTGATGTAGAAATTTGAAAAAACTTAATAATACATTCTACATGTTTATAAGTTGTATATGTAATAGGCTTTTGTTGCTATAACTAAGAGATAAAGAGAAACTAAATAATCAAACCCAGGTAGAAAGAATATCCATCTATTGTGGTTCTATTGTGGTTAATGTGTTGGTTGGATTTGGTTAAAATTCTTCAATTTTATGCAGGTGTTAAAATAAAATGTATATGTTTCAAACTGATGCAGAATGCTTGGCTAATTAAAAAGATGCTTATTTTGATTTGTGTTTTGGAGGTCTGGCTTTTTGCTTGTTTTATTGAGTTCTAAACAGAAGGTGAGGCATAAGGAAAATAAACTTGAAATGTAAATCTTAATGAAGTTGATTTGATATAGAAATTTGAAAAAACTACAAATACATTCTACATGTTTATAAGTTGTATATGTAATTGGCTTTTGTTGCTATGACTAAGAGATAAAGAGAAACTAAATAATCAAACCCAGGTAGAAAGAATATCCTTGTAATGTGAAGTCTTTAAAAAAAAAAGTTTTATTTGAACACCTGCATAAAATTGAAGAATTTTAACCAAATCCAACCAACACATTAACCACAATAGAACCACAATAGAAGCTGCAACAAATCCTGCAGAGATGTGAGGCCAGGACTGAAACTGCATGTTTTAGCTGCTGATTATGAAAAGCACATAGATGAAGAAGGAAAAAAAAGGAAAACAATCATGTAACAGGCTGTATAATTTACTAACTTTAATGTTAAACTATAATTTTTTAACTGACTACAGCAATCTGTAAAATAAACTCTTAAAATATTGTTAAGGCCTATGCAGCAACAGCCTTAGAAAGTTTTATTTCATGTCAATTTCAACATTTTTATCAGTCTATGCTAATGTACAAATTGAGATTCGAAAGGCCTGATTAGACAATGGAACGAAATTAGTAGTAGGGGTTAGTTGTAAGGAATACAAATATGTCACAATTCATTTTTATAAAAAATACAATAAATAAATGTCCTTAGTGGCTTAAGATTAATGCTAAAGATGTTATTCCGTTGTTTAAAGTGTTTCCTATTCCATGCTCTGTCATTTGCCAGTGTTTAACAATATATAGAGGGTATGCAGATTCTATTTCTATTGAATAGAAATAGAAATGGAGCCTCAAATTAAATAGCAACATAAGATCGAACGTCAAATTGAGGGACAGATCAAAGATAACATAAGAATAACATTGCGGACACAACCTGTCAATTTTCTTTTGCTATGTTATGACATCACACGCATAACCTCTATACAACAGATCTACATCTTGCTGCTGCTTTAAGACAAAGACAGATGCACTCAGAACGCGAGGCCTGTGTTTTTTTTATGTCGTTCATTTGTGCAGCGGGTCAGTGACATGGTACACCCCCGCAGTGGAGTCAAATTCATCAACACACTTTGCCAGTCAAAATCAATGCATTGATTTCATTGAAGACATGGTAAAACTACACCAGCCCAGACCAATCGTTAAAACATTTAGGACATTGACAAAGTGAAGGGGGGAAGGGGGGGCTTCAAACTTAATGTTTCCCCCATAATTTGTCTTGCTAGTGGTGCAGTCATTTTTTTAAATCATAATCTTGCATGGACGTATAATGATATAGGCTATAATTTATGAATGCTGGCCAGCAGAGGGAAGTAGCAAACTGTGTGCTCCAACCTTCTGAATGTCATATTGTTTTTACAGGAGGAAGCACTAAACTTTCCCATCACTGTAGTTGCAAAAAACACATCTCCACGCAGCAAAGAGAGCTACACCCTGACTCCCCCTGATCAATAGCTCACATTATTAATTATTTACACAGTTTTTTCCCCCCCTTTCTGCTTGCTGATGCTGCCCTTTCCGTCCACTAAGAGTATTTTTTGTTTACTTTTTTCCCACTGGTCTTCTTTTTGACCATATGTTCCTAGGCACTGACCAGTGGCAATGTCCCATCCCAAAACCGTGCAGGAGTTGGTCGGTGGGAGTGTGAGTGCTCAGTCATGACCCCCAGCCCCCATGCACAAAGCCAGTGGTGGGGCTAGTTCCTCTGCATACAGAAGTGAGGTGGGGGGTGGGTGCGCAGGAGCCAGTGGTCTTCACTTTGTCCCATGGGGTCAGATAAAAGCTCACAGCCGTTCCTGAGTACAGACCTTCCCCCCTCCTTTGCCTCGTGCACCGCAACAAAATCGCACTTGCAGGTACAAAAAATGTTATCTTTTTTAGTGATGCTTCTGTTGTATCAGAGGGATTTCCAAAGTACATTGCAGCTCTGAGGTTGTGGTCAGCAACTTCAATCACTTAACTTCCTTATTTTCCCTCCCATTTACATAAACACTGCTTCTATTCTTTATATGGTTCCTTTTACCAAGTGTTTCTTAGTGTTATAATCTGGAAAAGTTGGATCCCCCCGCAAGCATAATCTTCATCATAATCCTTTATGCTGTTTTTACAAATAATTTGAACCATGTGTTCGATTAAGTCTAATCCTGAGAGCTCCAACCAGTAGCTTTAAAGAAACCAAAAGCATGGCAGTCCTTTTACAAGTACCCCTTTCTACATTTCAACATAAGCTTGATGAGTCAAATTTGCCTTTTCTTTGTGCACCAAACAACATTTTTTTCATAGCGCAATGAACACAATCTGCAGAAATGAGGTATAAAGAAAAAAAATCTAATTAAAGTCTTTCCATGTGTTGAAATCCTGGCCACTAAGCGGTCCGCCTAAGGCCACTGTCTCAAGAGTGGCTCTGTGCCGTTTTTATTTCTGACCAGCAGCAAACGGGGTAAAAAAAAAAAAAAAAGGTTGGAGAGCTCTGGACAAACCAATGAAACCAATTCTTAACTTTTTTTATGGTGAATGTGGATTTGATTTTGGATAGAAAGCTGATAACTAAGACTGAGGCACAAACAATATAAAGCATTGTTTAAGCTGCACTTGTCCCAACCAAACCTTTACTTATGATCCAAAACATCCCATCTAACTCGACACCACTTGGGCCTTCTTTTTTTTTTTTTTTTTCAACATGGCCCACCATACGTAGGCTCCTCCCACCACAGGGGCCATGAGCCTGGGGGTCTGTGTTTTGTTCTGCCTGACGACCATTGTCTCCTCTCGACCCCTGGGTCAACTGAACTCACCTCAGCGACCACCACCATTCAGCTGTGAAGCTTCACATTGGACAAAACATCTCACAAGAGCCAACAGCAGCCTATAGTTCACCGGAGGGGAGGAGACATATGGGGGCCGGACAATATGGGCATGTTCTCCTTTTCTTTTTTTTTAACTAGATCAGAGGGTTAATTTGGCTTTTTGTTTATATACAGTGGCTATCCAGGCAGCCTCCTTGTTTATGGAGAAACGCATTGTATTCTAATCAGTCCACAGATCTTGTGCCATCTTTTTTTAATGCTGTATTCCTGTGCGTCCGAGCTGATTGTTGAAGCATAATCAATATTTTTTTCCTTTATACTAATCACCGTTAGAATCCAACATGCTTTCAGCTTTTTATTTCACATATTTAAAATGAATGCCTTTATTCCGCAGCATAATCTACACTTCACTCATATTTTTATTTGTGTACCTCAATCCAAAAGAGAACTCACTTAGTTTTATGCCTAATAAAAAAGTAATCTTGAATACTTTTTAAAGTTTGGCTCGTTCAGTGCACACAGAGCTCATGTCCTCGGGAGCTGCTGGTCCCTGGTGCAGAGGCAGATCACAGACGCTGACAGGTTGAAAATGTGAGGCATGATGTGGCCGAAAGAGCGTGAAAGATGTTCAACCAAGCACCAACACACGGGAGAGCTGAGACAATTAAGTGCTGACTGCGGTGAGTTACCAAAACTTTAAGCGGAAAAGATTCAACAGTGCTCTATTCCCACAACATGTTTTCATTTCTCATCTCATTGTCTACCATTGAATTTATGACAAAGGAGCGTGTTACAGCAGTCTGGCATAATTACATGACCAATACAAGTACCAGTAAACAATGCAAACACGCAGCTTTTCATTGGGGGTTGATTTAGGAAAGAGAGTACTTTCCTTTCATTTCATAAAGATGTGAGCAGAACAAGGCCAGAAAGGGCATGACCAACTGACTCTCCAATTAAGTCTCCAATCTGCAGCTCTTAACGCCTGAGAAAGTGGTCTATAGAGAGATGGGCAGCAGGACTGAAGGCATGGGCCATTTCAGTGCTTTCAGCTGCTGCTCAAACTCAGGGGGCATGTCTTGGGGGAGACGTATGCCCCTAGATTCCACCCTGCCCAGTGGGGCTGAGGCAGTATACGACAGGGGTTCTCAACTGGTGGATCGGGATCCAAAAGTAGGTTGCCTTTGCCAGGGGAGGGAACATTTCCCTCAGGTGGTGTTTTAAATATGTATGAAAACACCACCTGAGTGTGTTCAAATACTGGTGCTGCATGGGTTGTTGATAATGATTTCAACAGTAATTTGTGGATGAAAACAATATTTTATGTCTTGAACAGGATTTGACTAAACTTCGAAAAGAGTTCTCAGGCACTCTGTTGGCCAGTGTTAAGAGTACTGTCAATACACAATTAGTTCATATATTGTACACTGGAAAAAGAATAATCATTTTAAGGACGGAATGACAGAAATCTACTTGAACTAAGAGATTAAATCTAAAGTTTGAGTAGGTTACTTAAATGAGTTAAAACCTCTTATCATCAACGTAAAAAGTAATTATTCTCTTAATTCAGATTATTATGTATCATTTCAATTGAAAAACAATTATTTTTAAAAGTAAAAGTTCATTTGTCCGATTTCCAACGGGTTTATGCTTGTTCTATTGGCATGAACATTTTTATCTTCATCTTAGATTAGTTCAAACCAACAATTCAACATAAAGAACTTTTATTTAAGCAATTTTAAGTCATTTATCTCATTTATAATTTTTCCAGTGTGGTGCTTTACCTTGGGCTAAAATTTGCGGCTTTGACCCTCGGTCTTTTTACAATGAAGAAAATCGGCCCTCCGCCAAGAAAACTTGCCCATGTCCATCTTTAAATGAAGGATTTAAAGTTTTACAACAGAGCGCCTCAGACCTCTTTTTGAAGTTTAGTCAAACCCTGTTCTTGAGTTCTGCGCCTGTTTTTGACTTTCACTCATGGACCCTCTGAAGTGCTCACTTTCTTCATGTTTTGCAATATTTTATTGTATATATATATTTTATTATATATATATAATATATATATATGTATAAATATGTAGGTCTCATTGGCCTCTTTGCACAGTCTACACCTGGGGTCTCTGTCTGGTGTGGTAGATTAGAGGCCCAGATCTACCACACCAGACAAATATATATATATATATATATATATATATATATTTATATATGGCTTGCCATTATAGGCCTTAGTGACAGTGAGTTCTTTACTGAAGGAGTTACTTCTGGTCTTATAGTACAATACAATATTTAATGTTCAGTTTTCACAAAACGTAAGCCTTTTTTTGTCACAAAGACAGTTGCTTTCAGTCAGACAGTGCAATATTAAGGGTTAAAATGGCAGGGATACAGTGTAAGAAGCAATACAAATAGTTGAATAAACCTTTGTATCAATGAAAAAAACATGTTCTCAATGCTTTTTCAGGTGCATACACTGAAGTCGCGGTTACCTGCAGAATGACAGTTCTGTTCCCAGGAGCACCATTAAGAGAGTAATGAGGGGAGAAGGTCCTCCGAGTAAAGACTAATTTCACGCATCCAGCTCTCCAAAATTCATTATTCAACTTGTTTTACGTTAGACAACAAAAGAAATCAAACGTAGGTCCCACTAGAAATGTACAAGTTAACAGTCTACGGAGTTTCCTTTTCTTCATAAATGCGTTTCCCAAAAGTGACAGTAGTCACTGCGTCTAAACTGTTCAGTACTCTGCACATTACTAACACTGTACCCCATGGAAAATGACTTGTTGTGATTTCAAAGACAGTGATTCAAAGTTTTACATTTCCCCTTTTCACTTCTGTATGTGTTACCTGGTTTTGGAAAGTACCATCCAGACACAAAATTCATTTTTATATTGTGGAAAAGTCTGATGTAAAATGACTCATCATTTGTATAAAGTCTGTACACAAAGTAAAAACGAATTTTAAATCCGAAAATGTCAAGATGTCTAAATTCAGTATGAATAGAAACAGGAATGGCATCGGTCATAAATCTTATGCTAAACCAATAAGTGTAGTACAACTGTAGAGACTTCAGACAAAAAAAAATGGCAAAAGGAACAAAGATGAGTTGGAGACATAGCAATGCTTGTCATCTATAATAACAAAATACTAGATAAAATTTGGTGTGTAGCAAGTCTACTGTAATACTGCGTGGATAATTAAATAAACTCAATTTTCCACAATATTTGAATCTATTAATATGTGCTACAATGAGCAACAACAGATGTCAAAACAATGTTTTTCCAAAAAAAACAATATACAGAGCTAAATGTTTCCTGAGTGTGGAAAAACAACATTTTGGTATTTGGAGCAAAAAAGTCACAAAATACCAAACTTCAGACTTTATAGTAGATGTTGGCGGGAGTTTGTGGAGCGATCTCCTGGACTATATACACTGGGGGCCCGTAGTCACCGCTCAGACGCTCAAAATGGCGACAGATCATATTGTCTGATGCTCTGAGAGGAAACACCACGTCGCTGCGGTCCGAGCCCATGTTGTCACTGCTGATACTGTCCCGTTTGGGCACAGTCAAAGTGTTGAGGGACACAGAGGCGGACTGCCGTCTATCTGGGATGCACCGACCACGACGCCTTTTCCACAAAATCACAAACGAAATGATGAGGATGACCAGAAGGAGGAGCCCCCCGCCGGAGATCAGCCACACGATCAGGTCTGGATCGAGGCCATCAGCGCCACTGGGGTTGGTTTGTCCCGTTTCTGAGGCGAAGTCTGTCATGACAGAGAGAGGGGAAACAAGGGAGGCAGAATAAATTAGGACAAGTAGCAGGGATTTGAGAGCAGATTTTGATTTTATTTTTTTGTATATTCTGCAGTCTCTATATTAAATCAGTGACATTTTGAGCTTGTAATCATCTTCTAATGTTCCTTGATGAAACACTTTGGGTTGTGTTTGATGGGATATTTGAGTAATATATCCTGCTTATCTCACCTGCTGATGTCCTACAATGGCACTGAGTACTCCTCTTGGTTTTTAAAGTTCATAAAGCTTCACCGGATTCTGATTTGATCTTTTCAGCACTACAATTTCCTTCACTAAAAAACATTTCTTGCAGAAAGAGCTACAGCTCTTTAAAGGTGCACACAAACGCAAAAAGCACAGAATGTGAGACCTGTCCATGAATGAATGTTTGTTGTTGTTTCTGTACTTGTTACATCAGGCTTTACATAAAAGAACTTCCTCTTGTGACATCTAGATCCTCTTCTACTTCTCTAATGAACAACTACGTCTCTAACTCATGCGTTATTTTGTTGCCTGTGTTGCTGTTGAATCCCGTTTCTCTGTTTTCTGATTGATAATTGTATCTTCTTCATGGTCTCCACTGTTTTTCTGCATCAGGGGTCCAGTACAGACGTCCCACTTCATCATCTGTTCATATTACTCCCCAGTGAGGCAGGAAGTGCCGGAAAAACTTCAGTGCTGAACATTTCTACACCTGTTTCCAATTAATTCAAAAATGAAACTGGTTTTATGAATTGCCAAGCTAAGAATGTGATAATTGCAGAGTAAGAATGATATTTGTGTCGAATATTAGAATAAAGTAAGTTTGACCAAATTGGTGGTTGAAAAAGGGGTTAAAAAGTTATAGATTTAGCCTTTTTTTGCCAACCACATAAGAACTTGCACAATATTTATAGTCTTTGGAATATCACATGTTTTTTCACACATTGCCTCTGTCGTGCCCTGCTGCACCCGGTCACTGTGTGTCAAAATCGCACATGGCAGAGGTTGTGGTAATCTGTCATGACGTCTTGATGCGAAGTTCACATTCGGCATTTATGTCATTGTGATTCACGAAAGGAAGGTGGCAATGAAAGAAACGTCAGCAATAGAAAATGTATGAATTTTCCAGATACAGGAGAGACAAATATGTGGACTTCAACAACATTTTTATGGGTGTCTGGGCCACTAAAAATATCATAACTTTTTCTATTTTAAGAAAGAAAGACATCAACATCTAAAAATAATGCATTTGCAAAAAACATTTGTTTCTTGAGAAGTGAGTTTGGTTGTATTGTATTGTCTAAAGCCTGAACCAGTCCGACACACGCGTTTTAACAGCTTTCTAAATTTAGTTTATGATCTGAGAAGTAAAACTAATATGTAGAATATGAATGATTCGAGCTGTAAACTGCAGCAGATATGCATTTAACATTTTTGCTTTAATTGAATATGCTGGAGCAGGCCTAAAAAGTGTTTTTAAGTTTACCACACTTTGGGGGGAAAATAATGTATAGTTCTATGTTAAATATGATAACTATGCATTTTTTAATATGCAATAGTTTACCCTTGACGTCACTAGGCCTGACCCCTTCCTTGGCCTTGGGCTTTGGTCGTGTGGGCGGGAATCTGGTGGGAGACTCCTGAAGGGTTGAACGTGGGTCTGAAGAGTCTGAAAAACAATTCAACACATTATTTGTATCAATTAAAGAGAGATATATATAAATATACAGTATATTCTATTTTTAATTGTTACTGTTTAAAGGTGCCTAAGTGGTACACTTAAGATTTGGCATTTTTTTAAATACATTTTCCTACATTATTTATATTTATTTCCTTCAAGGTGCATTATGCAACTTTTATGTGGAAAAAATCAGAATTGCTGTCATGCACGAGCTTAATATAGAAGGTGCAGTTACACATATGACCTGAGGTGGCAGTAGTGAGTATAAAATAGCGAACTTGCATCTAGCCCCTTTAAAGGTGCATTATGCAACTTTTTATGTGAAAAAACAATGTTGATATTTGTGAGTATTTGACCTTGTAGTGACCCAGTGGCTGTCTGAGTGATCAGCATGGTGCCTTTACTTTTGATCTTGGTGGTCTCTACAACGCTCCAGGATCACTTGCTTTGTAGGTTTTCTGGTTAGAGAGTCCTTCAGCAGAAAAAAACCTTCCAAACAATTGATCCTGTAGCATCCTAAAGGCCAGTGTGATGGAAAGTAAAGGCATCATGCTGACCACTCATACAGCCGCTGGGTTTCCCAGAAGCTTCTTCAAGAGAAAACATAATGTCATTTTGTCACTTAGTTCAAAGAAAAACACTGAAATATCTTTAACTGACTGAAACAATGACAGTTCCTCTTTGAGTCAGAACGGGAACTTTTACTACTTATTGTCTGGAAAATGTGAAAATTGCTACATTTTTCCACCAAAACATGAATGAAAGAAGTTAATGTATTCAGTGGTTTTAAATGTAGGGAAATCACAGAATCATATCAAAATATAATGGACGTTTTGCTGAGACGTGTCATTGAGATTCATTGTAGCAATTTATGTGATTTTCATCTAGTTAAAACCAAGGAACATTTTGTAATTAATTAAAGCATTGGTTTTATAAAGCACTTTTTTGAACGCTCAAAGACACTTTACACAGCATTATTCATTGCCTCCACACTTGATGGTAAGCTCCTGTTGCAGCCATAGCGGCCCTCAAACCAACACCAACCTGTTACTCAAATAACACATTCATCACTCATGAAAGGTGGTGATGTGCCCATACAATAAGGAAACCCATTGTACCAATTGAGCCAATGCCTCAAACTGAAAAAGAAGTTTGGGCCTTTACACCGCTAAGTCATTTATACTTATTTAATCAGTGACTGTGACATCTGATCATTGTTCGAACAATCTACCTGACCTTTAATGGAGTTTATCAAGATCTTTGCTATTATCTAAATGTATTTTATTGGATTGAAGATGTGCTAAGTGCTCACATATCTGCTCCAACATTTAAAAGATTGTCTTTTAATGCCACCACAAGCCACGTATCAGAGCTAAATCTGACTTATTTATGTTTCCTCTCATTTTAAATTGGTTTACAGCAGTAACGTTAGTAAACACAGCAAGCAAACAGCCTCACGCTTTCATGATCAGTACTGAAACTCACAAAATGCTGATTTTTCATCACCAAGTGAAACTCCTGAATTATGTATTGAAGACTTTTTTTTCCTCTTGCAGGGCAAAAACCACTGCATGGGATTTTAAAGCAGTTAAAAATATGGAAACGACTGTGCATCTAAATCCTGTGATCAACGAGGTATAAGGATATGTGTCCAATGTACTGCTAAGGTATAATCTGAGTGACAAGATTAAAATGTGCTTTGCTGAACTGTAATGCATATGACCGGACCACAGCATGATTTAAACATTTTTTTTATTTGTGTGTAGAAGCGTATTGACCATTTCCAATCCACTAATCACATGATGGATAAACACTGATGTCTTTAAGCTGCCAGCATTGGGGATAACATTTAAAACGTCAATGTGTCCTCAAATGAATCCCACATTCTCTCAAGCCAAGGTACTCTTTTGTCCAGCCCCAACAAAGATAAATAGAGAAAGCCAGAGTTTCTTCTGGGAGGACAAGTCAAATCTAACCCCTTTTTGAAACTCTGGAAGGGTTGAACTTATTATGTCAAACCAATATGCAACTTGCTCCATATTAGGGACCTCAACAGCCCACTTTTGCTTTACCATTAGAGATCTAAAAGAGAAAGTGTGTGCACTCGTGAAACAATGTGCATAATTGTATTCCGTGTATAAATGACTTACTCTGTCCAACTCTTAGCACCAGCTTCATTGATTTGGCCCGGCAAACTCCCCCATTGATGTTGTCCAGCCCTTGCAGCGATCCAGTGGAGGTGGCTGACCAAGCAAGAAAAAAAAAACATTTAAATATCTATATAGGAAAATGCAATCTTTACAAATTCAAGCCCAAGTTACCAAGTATTGCATCACATGAGGATACAACAAGTTAGGAAGAAACATCTAATCTACAGAGAGGATAAGCATTCATACATTCACATTCAACTCTGTGTCACCCCTGTCATCACCAGCGACTTGTTACCGGCATTTAGGTCACATAACACCATCTCGCGGGCTACATGCTCCGTTGCCATGAAAACTCGCATCAAATCTGCCTGATGTTGTACAAGCCTTGAGTGATTTGGGGCATGTAAGCCTCTGGAATCGCAACTGGACACAACCGCAGCCCTCCTCGATACGAGCCTCTCCATCACATGCCTGACTTGCTGCTAAGATGCTGCCTCCTCCTCTGACAGCGCAACAGAGACAAGGCCAAAGAAGTGATGGTGAAGGAAAGGGACAGGGTGTGAGGGAGCTGAAGACGACAGCTTCCTATTCCTATTGTGGGAAAAGGGGCTGGAGCCAATGGTTTGAACGCGGCGCAATGTGTAGCAGCTTGTTTGACGCTTCTGCATAATTTAGATCTATTAAAATGCAGCACATAAATTGAAGTCGGCTCGTCCTCTTTAGAAAGTCTCCTTGCACCATCCAAAAACTAGTCAGATGAAAAAAATATGTGGTTTGATTGCAACCAATAACTCACTCACACTTCTCAATCATAATGTATGATGGGTGAAGTGTCTAGTTAGTGATATGAACGGCACTGACTCAGTTGAACTCACATGTAATATAGTAGTCCTTCCCTTTGAGAAACTCCAGGCCCCACAGGTTTGGGCTGAATTCCTGAAACTTGAACGTGAACTTGACGTCTCTGTGTGGCTTGTCACAGTTCAATAAAGGAGTATCTGTTTTGTCTATGATACACTTCTCCATCTGTCTTCGGGACACCAGGTAGACCCGATAAAACTCGTCCCGGTCCCCTGGCTCTGATCTGGGGCACACAATGTCCATCTTGTCCCCGATCTGAGGGTATAGGGTCAGACCCAGTCCACGGACAAACCTGTGAAATCAATAAACAGAATTGAACAAAAGGACATTGACATGAAGTGACAGTGAGAGGCAAAGTCTTGTTTTGTAACTCATTTGAAGCCAAACTGAAAATGCAGCATTAGATCATCTGCAGCATGTGAGGATCTGTAAGATTTGGTGGTGAATCCTCTTAAACAGCGGAGTGATCAGATAGACAGAGGGGAGAAAAGTAATCTGGGGAAACACGTTTTCAGTGGTTGGGATGAAACGGATCAAGACTGGGTCTTCGGGCACTGCAAATCCCAAACACAGGGCATTTGATAATACTGTGAACAACCTTTCAGTAATGGCACAAAAAAAGGGCAAATGGAATTAGATTTCTCTGCATTTTTTGGGCGAGTAAAATACAATTTTTTCTCCGTCCGTCATGAATCACTCAGACTCAGAAGTTGTGCGTCCAACTAAGCGCACCTGTTCCTTGCACTTACTTGGTGTTGGAGCTGCTCCAGTGGATGGACTCCAGAGTGATGGCGCGGCAGGAGCAGACCAGAGCCAGAACCAACGCGGCACCGCTGCTCCATGAGGCTGTCCCCATCACAGGAACCAGCGCGTGTTCCTGACTCCGACTCCTCGGGTTCACAAAACGAAGCGCAGAAAAGTGTTTTGACTTTGCATGCTTCCAGCGACTCCCGGCATGCGCGGGATAGGACGCATGTCTGAGAGGGATCCGAGGGGGGTCTTTCCCGTGCCACGCGCAAATGAAATGTACCACATTGCGCGTAATTGGCTAAAAAAAAATCATTCTCGTGACGAAACCCGTGAATTGAGGAACAGAGACTGTAAGGAGTATTTCAGTCGTCAGCTGACTGTCCGATCCGCCCACCCACTGTACACTCTGGATGCGGGAGGGAGGGCAGGAGGAGCATCCTTGGCAACATCGTATAGTCGTATAGACCTAGGATAGTATACAGTGCCTCTCGAAAGTATTCATACACCTTGAACTTTTGCACATTTTGTCATGTTTACAACCCTAAACATCCGTCCATCCATCCATTTTCTTCCGCTTTATCCGGGGCCGGGTCGCGGGGGCAGCAGTCTCAGCAGAGATGCCCAGACTTCCCGATCCACACACACCTCCTCCAGCTGTTCTGGGGGGACCCCGAGGCGACACCAGGCCAGCTCGGAGACAGTCCCACCACCGTGTCCTGGGTCTTCCACGAGGCCTTGTCCCGCTAGGACATGCCTGGAACACCTCACGCGGGAGGTAAAGTTTTTATTTTTATTTGTTTACTGAACGTTCACACACAAGTAACAGACAACTGTGAAGTGAAAGTGAAATGATACATGATTCTGTTTTGTTTTTTTAAATAGAAAAGTGAAAAGTGGGGCGTGCATAAGTTATATTGTTATTATATTCATACAGCATGCATGAATACTTTGTGGACCCCCTTTTACTGCAATGACAGCAGAAAGTCTTTTGGGGTCTGACTCTACAAGGTTTGCACATGTAGAGACTGACATTTTAGCCCATTCCTCTTTACAAAACAACTCAAGCTCTGTCACATTAGAAGTAGAGCGTTTGTGAACAGCAGTTTTCAGACCTTTCCACAGATTTTCAATAGGATTTTGTTCAGGACTTTGACTGGGCCATTCTAACACATTAATATGTTTTTATTGAACCATTCCATTGTAGATTTATCTTTGTGTTTAGGGTCATTGTCCTGCTGGAAGGTGAATCTCCGGCCCAGCCTCAGTTCTCTTGCTGACTCCAGCAGGTTTTCGTCCAAAATGTCTCTGTATTTGGCTCCATCCAGAAAATGCTGTATGAATACTTATGCAAGCCCCACTTTTCACTTTTCTATTTTTTGAAAAATAACGGAATCATGTATCATTTAGCTTTCACTTCACAGTTGTCTGTTACTTGTGTGTGAACGTTCAGTAAAAAAAATCAAAATAAAATCTTTATGTTTAGGGTTGTAAACATGACAAAATGTGCAAAAGTCCAAGGTGTATGAATACTTTCGAGAGGCACTGTATATCCTTCACTTGTAGCCTAATGTATATTCCAAAATGAGAGATTTAAAACAATCAGTCTTAATAAAGAATATGCCAAATTATATAAAGAACTAGAACTAGAATAAAGTTCTGACGTGGGTCAATAACAAAGAAGTCAATTCGAGATAAAACTTTGGTTACAATTTAGGTTAAAAAGAGACGTTTCCATAATTTGGGATTGATACATGATCATACTTTGTCCAATCCTGGTTATTAAGCCATCACTATAATCCTCCATTTTGAGGGAATCTGAAGTGAAATGGTTTAAAAGATTATACTGCAGGCTTTAGTCACACGACCTCAACTGCACTGCTTGAATTATGGCATTTCAGTCAGACAGCGAACTTTCAAGACAGTTTTATGCATTGTGGGAAAAAAGACAAGACCAATTTATTTTGAACACGTTCATACCTTTATTGATATAATTTTAACACCCATAGCCTAAATGAACCAGAAAATGATCACCCAGCGTGCCACTCTTACTGATTATTGACCAAAAAGAAAGTAAATCTGACCCCCCTTTGTGTTTCTAATTGTGGCAGCCATTATTTCTGATGGTGCCAATTTAACCACAGAGGGGGAGTTGAGCACAGCACACAGCACACAGAATAATGATCCATTAGGTATACAATCTGACTCACACTTGAAGTACAGTAATACAGAGAAAGAGCAGGGAAAACCCCCTTTTCTGAATATAAGTCATCCTAAAATATAAGCTAACCCTTAAGGTGGCCTCTGTGCGCATATGGCGCGCACCAGCATTGAAGTCTGGTTCATTCAAGGTAAGGCAGGCAACACAATGAAACAAGGGGAAACTATTGGACAGGATATTTCAAACTGACTAAAGTCGTGGAAACAATTTTTAGATATTTCCTCATTTGATCTCGTGCTTTGATTGGTGGTATTGGAGGGACAAGTTTAAATTTGAGAACCACTGAACAGCTTGATCAGTAATTTGTCTCTTAATGCTCATTATTGAACCATACTTCGCAGCATTTCTGGACACTTTAAAAAAAAAAATTTGGAAAAAGAAAGAAATCGTTACCAGGACCATACTTTCCCTGTGGATCCTACGCATAGTGCTAATTTCTTGAGAGCAGATGTCTCCCACAGTGACACTAATGCTTCACATGCTAGGTGTTTAGTGAACAACCCCTATCACGTTTAGCATTAACCTCACCATGGGACAGTTCACACAGTCCGGTCCTGCGGCTCAAACCGCGACTCCTTGTCCTGTAGAGGGAGACACACACACACACACACTCATTAGACTTTCAGACAACACTGGACTGCACTAAACATTAAACATATACTATCATTTATTCAGGTTTTTGTAAAGCACCAAAAATGAGGCCCCTGATGATACTGTTGGGACCAATTGTATATGTAGACCCCACTTTGCCACAGCCTTCAAAGCAGCAATTTAAAGAGTGAATTTAAAATGTTTTATACAATTTCACAGGTTTTATACATTTCAACATAATATGCTAAGATGAATCAGCAGTCAGTTCACTTGGGTTCAATAATTGGAGCCAGAGAAATAAGGTAAAAATTAAGTCTTTCCTTTTGTATTTTGCCCGTGGTCCACACAGCACATTTTTACAAAGGCCGGCCAATTTATTCTATCAATAATTTTTGGCTTTTGTCAATACCACATTTTCCCATGAGTTTTAACCCGATTCTCTTCTTAACTCAATATTTATCCAGGTTTGGGGTGACACACTAGCAAGCAATGAACAGATTGCCATCAGAAACTTATATGAGTCAGAGCAATTTAAAACTTTAAAACCACTCTGTTTTTTGAAGTTAAGGAAGTGGTTACAACATCTATATAAAACACATGTTGCGCCACAACAGGATGTTACACACAGCTGAGCCTCTATCAAAGCTCTTGTTCAGGAAATGTGCGTATATTTATGTGCACAGTGTTCATAGTAAGTTGTAAGTTGCTTCACTCACCTGTTGTCCTCCAGCGCTTCCACTTTCTGTGCCGTCTCTCTCTCTCTCTCATTCAGCAGTAAACAGCAACCAGGCAACACACGGCTCTTATATAGCGTGTCCTGTGTATGACTCATGTAAAAATCCCTTATAACTGAATGAGTAGAGAAAAAGAAATCATGCACCTAGTTTGCAGTAAGATGCTTTTATCTCATATGTAAATGCAGCCCACAGATAGGGCCAAATATCATCCGTTTGAACACAGCCGGGTTTTTTACACAAACGTCAAAGTGATGAAGGAGTAGGCTGTAGAACTGACATCATGATACTTGGCGGATTTTACATATTATTATGCATAAATCGACAAATTATGAGATATAATCTAGAGATGAAAAGAATAGGGCTTCAATTATATTGTAATAATGTTTAAGTGACAAAGTGTGAGTAAATTGTTAAATATTTATTTTTTTCAATAAATGTGACAACAACAAAAAATAACTTTCCTAGTACTTTTTTTGTCTATTCACTCACCAGTGTAAACAGTACATACTATCTTGCCCATTGTTTAAAGTGTCTTGCCGAAGAACACAGGAGACAGGATCATCCTTTGAATCAGTCGGTGAACCCTACTGCCACTAGGTTCATACAACACCTAAAGTAAAAAAAAAAACACAGAACAGGATGTTTAGGTCCATTGGGGAAACCAGTGGAAATCAGAAATCCTCACAGGGTGAACAAACAAACAAACCCCACACAAATGCCATGATAGAATTTCTTACAAAGAAAACCATGCATCAGCTTAGATTATGCATACCGTGGCGTTGTTTAATAATTGGTCATATCAAGTCTAATGTTATCATGAGACTGATTTGATTCTTCATATAGGCTTTCTGATATTGGCTAATTGGACCCGCTGCAGTTTGCCTACAGAGCCAACAGGTTTGTGGACTTCGCAGTCAATCTGGCCCTTCATCTTGGAGCATCTGGACTCCACAGGAACCTACGCCAGGATCCTGTTCATGGACTTCAGCTCTGCCTTCAACACCGTCCTCCCTGGACTGCTACGAGACAAGCTCTACCAGCTCAGCGTGCCGGACTCCCTCTGCAGATGGATCACTGACTTCCTGATGGACCGGAGACAGCACGTGCGGCTGGGGAAGATTGTGTCGGTCACTCGGACTACAAACACAGGAACTCCTCAGGGCTGTGTACTTTCCCCCTGGCTCTTCTCCCTGTACACGAACTGCTGCACCTCCAGTCACCAGTCCGTAAACTGCTCAAGTTTGCGGACGATACCATCCTCATCGGGCTCATCTCGGACGGTGATGAGCCTGGGTACGGGAGAGAGGTGGACTGGCTGGCGTCTTGGTGCAGCCACAACAACCTGGAGCTGAACGCCCAGAAGACAGTGGAGATGATCATGGACTTCAGGAAAGACACAGCCCCACCATCACCCCTCGCCCTGACAGACTCTCCCTCTCCCATCTCCATTGTGGACTCCTTCCATTTCCTGGCACCACCATCACCCAGGACCTCACATGGGAGCCAACCATCAGCTCGCTCATCAAGAAAGCCCAGCAGAGGATGTTCTTCCTGCAGCAGCTGAAGAAACTTAAGCTGCCGATCAAGATGCTGGTGCAGTTCTACACGGCCATTATCGAGTCCATCCTCACCTCCATCACCGTGTGGTACCTCGGAGCTACAGACCGGGACAAGCATCGCCTGCAGCGCATTGTGCGTGTTGCTGAGAGGGTGACTGGCTGTGAGCTTCCATCTCTGCAAGACCTGTTCAACTCCAGGACCCGGAGGCGTGTGGGTCGGATCACTGCTAACCCTGGACACGGACTATTCACCCCTTTCCGCTCAGGCAGGAGGCTACGGTCCATCCAGACCCATAAATCCCGCCACTTGAACAGTTTTTTCCTCTCATCAGACCCATGAACAAAAACAAGACCCAATAGCTTAGTTACAGACTCATGGATGTAATCTGCCCTGCTGCACTGTGTGGTGTGTCCACACTGAGATCCACCGCTATCACTTTATCACTTTATTACTTTATTACTTTTTACACCAACACATCTGTAAATATAATCCCGCTGTTGTTCTATGTCAATTGTTGTCATCTTACCATACCTTATCATATTTATTTTAATATTCTTTATGCATGCCCCCTAAAGCCTTATAGTTTAAAGTTTTATAGGTTATTTTTATCTAAATTCTGTGTTATATGTTTTATGTTACACATCTGCACCGAGAAAAATTCCTAGTTTGTGAACCAGTTCTCGAACAATGGCAATAAAAACTATTCTGATTCTGATTTGAGTGCCATAATGTCATAAGCCTAATGTCAATATATTTACATAACTGTAGAGCGAGTTCTAGGCCTGTAAGACTAATGTATTATTTTTATTATTATATTGTGCACAACTTGTAAGAAAGGACTAAAGCCTAGTTCTTTGGAGAGGACTTGAATGCCGTTGATGCTGTGGTTGGGTGTGGCAGGTTGACCTGGACAAACGCAATGTTCAGGACCTCTCCCACCCAGCACTTTTAACTGATCATACTCTTCCAGCACTCAGCCACTAGCCTCATTTATAAAGCAAATTGCAAATTTAATAAACAAAAAATCTCTGGGTTTTAAGTAGAGCTGGAGAATGACAATAATGTTTTTGCTATATTCAATCAGGAGTAAAAAAAAATTCTCCATCCACCATGCTTTTTTTGTTTTTGTTTTTTACAATGTATTGTGTCTTGTTACTATGGATATTGTGTGAATTAATGTTGCTGTTTATTGTGCAACCCTAGTCGTACGATTTACTGATATGACGGTATTGGGGGCAGCAGTAACAAAGACACAGTGTAACGGTTTTGATCATTTCACATCTCACATTAAAATAAGAGTGACCCCTTCTCACAAGGACACCTGTTCAGGGACCCTATGATGAGTGTGCAGTCGACAAATGAGTTGAATTTTCTGTTTTCTGTTGGGGTTCGAGTCAGGGGTGTGGCACCGGAGGGGCTTCTGAGAAAGACCTCCTCTCACCATATGAGTGTCAATTCACCCCTCGCCTCAAACCTCGAGAATATCGAGGTTTGGTTGGCCAATAGACTCAGAGTGTGTATTGTTTGACTGTGGTTAACTTAGTCATTGTCGTACTCTGATTCTGGAAAGACTAGGTGCATCCCCGCCTTTGACACGCTCTATCCCATCTTCGCACCGGTCGTCTCCAAAAAACGCTGTCCCCAAAAAGTGTGCGGCGCATTCCCGAGAACGGCTTTAGAAAGGAAACAGATCTGAGCTGACATCACATGATCTAGAGGAAAAAGGCTGAAAGAACATGAGGAGGCGGGGGAAGCAGAGCAGACGCACACGGGACCCCCCCTACACTCAGTGGAAATTCACAATAAAGAAAAAGCAAACTGTCTCCTGTCGTGTGTCGCTTGAGTTTCACTTTATAGAAAAATGTGCTGATAGTGATTAAGTTTAAATAAAACAGTTGGGTGAACACAAAGAGTGTGAGAAAGGTTGCGTCATCAACAAATTAAAATGGTCAATCTTAATCATCTGCAGTGATTATAAATCAAGTGGAATGGAAACTATGTTTTGTCAAATGCAGTACAGCCAGAATATTTAGGCTCAAGTAAGAGTAATGTTTCTTTAAATCATTTTACTCAAGTAAGAGTAAAAATTAGTGACCTAAATAATAAACTACTTGAGTCGAGTACAGTATAATGTTTTAGTGTTGATGTAATTTGACAAACTAAACATACATAATATCAAAATCCTGATACTATTTCCAAAGAATACACCCTGAAAATAGATAAAACAAATAATTCTTAGTATAATTTATCATTTCTTGTCACATGAAGCTTTGTCACTTAAAATTGTACTTTGAAAGAGTAACCACACGTCTTCACCAAGCAAGAACCCTGTTACGCTAAAATAAATTGCAGAAATAATACCATGAGGTAAAACTACTCAACATGTATTGGAGAACATGTGACCGAGTACAACCCCTCTGGTTAACCTCTTACCCTCCGCCTTAACCGAGCGCATTTTCTCCAGTTCACCTTTACTCAAATCTAAAATGTTACATTCTTTAGGCCAGTGTAACGCCTCATTTGAAAGCTAAGACCAACAATATTTATCCAAGCTTTATCCTCGCGTTGTCGTCACTTTTTGCGTCATATTTTTGTTGCTTTTTTCAAGAAGCTTTTAGATTTGGTTCAAGTCGAACTGTGCTCGGTTCAGGCGGTGGGTAAGAGATTAGATGAGGATTGCTGTGTTTGTATTGAAATGTGCCACAATAGAAAAAACATGTCTCTAATAAAATAATAGAAAACATAGATTGACACACTTGGCATAAAAGCAATAAAATAAACAATTTAAAAGTTATGTTTAATAATAATAGTCGTATCCCACTAAGAAGGATGGCGGCTAGTCAAACCAAAAAAACTCAATAGTAAAAGCTAAAGTCAATGGATCAAAAAACAAAAACACATTATAAAACATCAAATCAATAGAAAAGAAAAAAAAGTCTTCAAATTTCAAAATCAATAAAGTGTCAAAATGTGAAAATGAACCTACTGAAATGTGTTGACTTTTCTTAAGATAGTTAACATAAAGTTAGAAATAAATGTGCAAATACAATGCTATTCAAAAGTAAAGTTAATCTTAGTGTTAAGTATCCTGTAGCATTGTGACTTTTCACGCTCACAACATCAACATTCGTTTTACCTTCACTGATGAGTAAAATGAAACAAACCGCTAATAATTAGGACAATGCTTTCTTTTCATTGGTGTGGGCATTTCTGGAGCAGACTTGGCTGACAGCTGACAGATCTGAAAAGTTTCAGTAAATGTCGTCACGTTAGTGGTTTGAGCCGCTACAGTCCCATACCTCACAAGTACGTGGAAAAGTTCCACTCAAATCACCAATGAATTGTTCAGTTCAACTTCAGTCATTCATTTGTCCTCGTTTAATCTAGAGAAATCAGTTTAGACGTCATTTTGCACAAAATTTGGAAAAAAAATCTCATGTTGTGTAAACTTTGAAATTCAAGAAATTATTAATATGGGTAAAAACTCAGGTTTGCACAGTAAATCTCCCTTTCACCTTTCACTGTGCACCATATGTGCCTGGTTTCCCCGATCAAAAATTCTGCAACTAAAATTAGCTCTAAAGGAAGCGTGGGTGCATCAAACAGATTCAAATACAATATACTGGCAGCGATACCACAACAGGTTCGAGTGCAAAGACTTTATCAGTCAGGAATCATGTCAGAAATAATTCATCATCTCAAACCATTCCATTAATGATAATAAACCTATTTAGATTATGGGAATAACACACACACCCATTTTAATTTTTAGAACCCAGTTGCACAAAACCAATTATCCATGTTTCTTATGCCTTAAAAACATGTTTGAAACAATGAACCTTTGGGCAGGAAAAGGAGATGGTCAGGCATGTCTTCAGGAGGTGTCTTCTAACTCTGCTGATGAATGGCTTCAGTTAAACAACTTGTACAAAGCAATGTACAAAACACACAACTGACATTACACACGCCATTATAGGATTTGTTCATATTGAATTGCAATTTTATCAGAATGATTTTTGTTTCTTAACCGCTTTTCCTCATGATGAAGCAGTGTTCATTTCGTCAACTAAAATATTTAGTTTCAATTTTAGTCAAAGTGATATTTTTGACGACTAAAATTGGACTAAAACTAAATTAAAAGTTTCTCATGAGACTAAAACTATGACTAAAATGTCCAGATATTTTAGTCGACTAAAATAAGACTAAATAAAAATGAAAAGGAGAGACTAAAATCATCCAAACTTCTATTGACCGTCTGAAAGAGCCTCAGATCATCTAAATTCACTGCCAAAGGATCAGCTCTGAGCTTTTTTCATGTGGGAGCAGCTCCATGAAGTCGAGGACCTTGATTAAATATGATTATAATGAATATTATAAATGCAAAGTCGACTAAATTAGTCTTAAATTTAGTCGACTAAATTGACATGCAATTTTCGTCGACTAAATCTCGACTAAAATTAAATTACATTTTAGTCAAAAGACTAAGACTAAAACTAAAATAAAATATGTTGTCAAAATTAACACTGTGGTGAAGCATAAGATGACATAGTCCTGAGAGCCTCAAAGCAATTGACAGGAAAGTTTCCCTCTTTATGTACTGCAGTGTGCAGCACTGCTCTCTAGTGTTAAACTCAAGCTACTGCAACTACAACCCTCTGCTGTGACGACAGAAAAGGAACCTTTACCCATTTGTTTTATTGTCATTCCATGTCCTCCTGTTAATGCTAAACTAATCAGTCCAGTTCTGAGCAAGTTCAAGCCCAGATTTAGGGGAATTAGCATTTGAGTGCACACATGCATAGTACATGAACACAGTTTAAAAAAAGAAACATAC
This sequence comes from Gobius niger, assembly GCF_951799975.1. NCBI lineage: Eukaryota > Metazoa > Chordata > Actinopteri > Gobiiformes > Gobiidae > Gobius > Gobius niger. The sequence continues at coordinate 17,239,477 of NC_136855.1, read as the reverse complement.
AAGAATATCAAAAAGAAAGCACTGGGCAAATTTATGGCCAGAAAACATGGCACATATAAAAAAAAATATATGATTCTAGGTTATTTACAACAATAAAACAGACAAGGAGGAGAAGCCTGGGCAATAGTTACATTAGTGATATCCAAGACTTGAGCTGTCAGATTAAATGTAGGAAAAAGACTTCTCTGCTCTATAAAAACTTCACAGTAAATTGTTATAGACGTATTTAAAAAGAGGCAGTACCTTACAATCACAAACAGGAAGGCGAGAGGCAGCGTGTTCAAGCTGTCACTCCCTTTTCTAATTCACCTTCTGCATTTCTCCAGCCACACACGGACACTCAAGAGGTAAGCACCTAAATCAAATACAATACTGTCCTCGTCTTAATATTACAAATTCCACTTACTGCTCGTCTACATAGATCATTTATTTCATCCGTTTTCTCTAAAACAAATGTGTTAACTGTAAAAAAGTGAGCTGGTACACTGTTTGGATAAAAGATTTCCAAAGTCATAGCAACACGCCCGGTCTATGTGCTTTCAGTCAGTGTACCTGCAGGCGTAGGAATAATCAAATTCCTTTCATGTTAATCATTTGTGGATTTAGAGTTAAACCGAATCACAGTAAAGGTGTGCATGCAAGAGCGTGAATCACAAGGAGGAGATTTGTATAACACAAGAGAAATTACTGGCACTGATTTTTTAAAGTGTCAATAAAAAGATTTAAAATGTGGCAGTTTCAAGGCTCAATATTTTCAATGACAGATTATGATTGTGATTTAAGTCTACTATAAAGTGAGAGTGGAGTAAGTTGAGCCAGTGGGTAACTTAAAATTTTTATTTTCATGTGAGATTATAGATTTGATCTTTACATGATTCAAACTTGCCAGACAAAAAAATTGGCTGTAAAATAACCCCACTTTTTGTGGGGAAAAAAAGTGTTTTCAAAGTGATATTTTTTGGGCCTGATCACAAAAACACATATACATGTAGGTCATTTTTAAAGGAGCTATAACTTATTGTACAAAGAAACAGGGTCAAATATACCTACTAGCCTGACTTTTTAGGACTGTTTAAAAGGCTTTAAAACCAGTATTTTTTGGATAAATGTCTGCTTTTACCATATACTAAAGGACAAAACACATTCTATTCCAATAACAGAACATTTAAAAATCAAGGATAGCTCCTTTAAGGTTTACCTACCCCAAAATTACATAAAAAAGTTGCACAAAGCACCTGCATATTATAACTTTTTTTTAAATAACTATTTTCAGATATTTTTTAAGGCCTTAATGTTTAGTGCAGCCTCGTGAGGCAACTCCTATACTGCAATGTATGTGCAAAGATGAGAGATGTACAGACGTTTCTTGTGCAAGTTTTCAGATAAAGATCTGTTTTATGCAGCTCACACCAGCAGCCGCTCTCATGGCGGTGAACACCACACAGACCACAGAGATGAGCTCTTTGAACAGCTCCAGCTCGTGGCAGGACGGGGCCATCAAAGGAGTACAGATCACTGCAACCCTTATCATCTTTCTGGTAAGTGATTTACAAGGATTTGGAGGAGTAATAATAATTGTTTAAGTACCAAATTTAAGTAAACTGTTGACCTCTAGGTGGGTGTTCCTCTGAACGGGCTGGTGGTTTGGGTGCTTGGCGTCAGGAGTAAGCGTCACCAGAGGCGCAGAGGCAGCACAGAGGAGACTCGCGCCGCCAGCAGTTTCCGCGTATATGTCGTGAACCTGGCTCTGTCAGACCTGGTGCTGCTGCTGCGGACCCCGCTTATGTTGGGATACCTGGCCAATGGCAACAGCTGGCCCTTTGGCCAAGTGTCCTGCCACGTGGTGGTGTTCCTGAGAGGGTTAGGCCTGTACGCCTCAGCCTTCCTGCTCTGTGCAGTGGCCTTAGAGCGCTGCCTGTGTCTGCTTAGACCGGTGTGGGCACGACTCCGACGTCCCGCCTGGGCGGTGCCTCTGGCTTGTGCCCTCATGTGGCTGCTGGCCGTGGTCCTGTCTGCACCTTATCTCCACAGCGCCCTGGTGCTAAATGTGGAGGGGAAAAACCAGTGTTTGGAGAGTGGGAAGTTTAACATGGCTCTCTTTCTCACAGAGACCATCGCTGGCTTCATCTTTCCTCTGCTCATGTTTTTGGGGAGTAACCTGGCAGTGCTGCTGACCATTCACCAGGCGCTACCCCCCACACCCACTTCCTCCAGCCCCTCCAGCCCCTCCATGGCCCGCAGGATGTCCCGCATGTACCATGTTCTATTCTTCACCATGCTCATCTTTCTCACCTGTTGGGTACCATACTTTGTCTGTCGGTTCCTGAGGGCACTGGCAAAGGACAATCCCAACAGAACTGCCCTGTACTTGGCGGCTTATCGCGGGTCATACGTGTCCTTGTACCTGGTGTACATAAAGTGTGCCCTGAATCCTGTCCTGTATGTTTTTGCTGCTCGAGGCCTGAGCAAAGCTGTCAGAGCTTCACTCGTCTCCACCATCGAGAAACTCTTCAATGACGACTCCTCAGACTCCATACGACGCAAGTCACTCAAGAACTCCCAAATGTGAACATAAAACACTTTATTTTTAACAGACAACCAGAGTTGAGAGCCTGAGCTGGCTAAATCCAACTTTTGTATGTACAGTGGACATAATATGAAACATTTTAGAGGACTAGCAACAGTACACAATACATTTAATACAAAGCTCATTTTAAATCGGGTAAACACGTCCGAATGATCTCTCCTTGCAAATATTTTGTTCATTGAGTTTTGAAGGATGCCATCATCGTAAACTGGATCGAGTCCAAAACATTTGCTACTGTTGCAACACGAGAGAAATGGTGCAACCGAGTGGCACAATCAGATTTTCGTGAACTATCTTGCATTTATGTTCTTAGCAGCTTACATCACATTATTATCACAGTATTACGGACATCCTGAAACATAGACCCACAGAGACTCAACACTGGATGTCCATTAAGTAAATAACTATGAATGTATCATCAACTGTAAATGTTGTATATCATTTCAGCATTAAAATTATGTTTTGCATAATTCTGACACTTAAACAAGTAAAATGCAGGAAGCAAGAAAAAATATGACTTAATGTCACATGTTTGTCAAATTAGAAATTATTCAATATTCAATTTGAATGGATTTCATTTTTATACATGAAAATATGACATTTTTAAAACAAATGTGATATGAAGAAAGCCAAAAATTGTCTTTGTAGATCATGGTCCAGGTTGAGGGTCAGATTACCTCCGGGAGCAGGTTGAACATCTTGTCCACGTGTCTGTGCGCCAGCGACAGCAGCTCCTGGGCGTCCTGGAGGCTCTCAGAGTTTTGAAGGATTTCTCCCAGTTTTCTGGCCATAGTCTCTGCCTCACTGCCTGGTACTGCTTTTCTCATTTTAGCCTGTAAACACATCGAAAACAACAATGAAAGATTGATTGTGTAGGCTTGTGTTTATTTTACAATAATTGACTAACAGATGAGTTAATTTCGTGGCTTCAAACCCACAATAAACATAAACATGTTTCATAGTTTTTCACAATGTTGTAGATGTTACTCAACAGAGGATGTATAGATCTTCCTGTTCCTCCATAAAGAAAACGCCAAGTCAAGACATTTTTACAAACTACATGTCCAATTTAGAGGAAGAAGTTTGTCTACAGTTACCCCAAACCCCAGCACCATAATTCAACACAGGACAAACACAAGATCTGTACAGCTCAGTGTAGGTCTTATAACCGAGATCACGACATGCCTTAACTTCATTTATAATGACGCAGAGAGCTCCACCATCGTCAAATGTGAGCCAAGACGTATCTACAGTAAATCCAAGATATTTGTACTTTTTAGTAAAAGAAAGAACTATGGTGCCAAAACAGAATTTAACGTCTGAAAATGGGTATGTCTTCTAAAATGTATATGTTTTATCACAATTTATCATCAGTCTCATTTTGACATATGACAATATTGATTATATAATAAAATTAATACATGGTCAATACGTAGTCGATTCTGGCTGTAAACCTGTCAAATATAGAGTCCCTTGACGATTATTGAGATTGACCAAAACAGATTGCAATTTCGATAAAATATTGATTAATTGCCCAGCCCTACGTTTAACGGTACAAAGACCTCCTCTAGCAGCTTTAGCAGCTGCTAAAAACAGAGAAAAACAGAGAAAAGTTCCTTTGCAGTACTGTCATTGAGCTTTTACAGAGGAGCCTGAAACTCAGACAGTGGTGAGGAGATCACTCTGGTTGGTTCTGTATGCATAACAATTAGCCAGGTGGTCCTACTAGTGCTTATGTCTTTTACAGGTCCTAAACATAACACATTATACCTGGGAACTAGGCCTTAAGAAGCAGGAAGCAAAAACAATATCTACTGCTATGCTGTTTGGTGTCACTTTAAGGGTTGATAATTAAGTAATAATAAAGGTATTAATAAGCATTAGTAATAATGGTACTGCCTACTATACTATACAATCAATTACCATACTAGTAAGTCATTAATAATATGCTGATTAAGTTTACAGTGAGCTGCTCATTATACTATTATCAACGACCGTGGCAATAGGCTATAACTACTGTGCTTATTCATGGCCAGCTCTAACCGTAATCCTAACCTGTAACCCTAAGCAGCACGAATGCTTATTAATACCATATTAATACTTAACAAGCTCCCGTTAATATAATGCGAAACCAACTGTTTTTGTTATAATGTAAAATGCTCAACATTACCTTCTAATTTAAAATTCAAAGCCAAGTGCAAAACCTCTTGCATGTTTATAGAAAGGCAAGGCATAGGCCTTTAAGAGACTGTGATGGGCAATAGGCTATTATTGTTACAAAGGTGGTCATACCACCTTTGCTGTGCCCAATCCCGTCAGACCTTGGAAGCTAAGCAGGGAAGGGCCTGGTCGGTACTTGGATGGGAGACCGTGGTCGGAGGGGCCGATGGCGCAGAGTGGTTGCCTCGCTTCCGTCAGTCTACCCCAGGGCAGCTGTGGCTACAATAGTAGCTTACCACCACCGAGTATGGAGTGAACGAATAGTGCAATGTAAAGCGTCTTTGAGTGTCCAGAAAAGCGCTATATAAAACCGATGCATTATTATTATTATTATTATTATTATTATTATTATTATTATTATTATTATTAAAATATGTTACCAATATATATCATACAAATACATAATTACACAAAAAGACTGCATCGGATCATGTCGGCCAGCATGAAGTGTCAAAATATCAGACCCGGACATCCCTAACTCACCTCTAAAGTAATTTCATCTTTAGCTGGCCAAAGCAGGGGGAGCTTGACAACTGCTTCCTGTCTCTGAAATACCAAAGAAAACAGGTTGTGTTATGTGTTATGTGTTGCTTCATCATAGTCCACAAGCTGCTACGGGCAAAAAATTGTTGCATTGTTCTCAAGAATTTAGCAGAAAAGGGGAACCAAAGCTCTAGCATAATCAAGTAAATAATTTGTTTGCATTTTTTTTGCATTAATTTATGACGGTCACCATGACTACTTCAGAGCCTAAGACAGTATCTTTAGTGGCAAAACAGATCAAAGACTCTTTCTGTGCATCCTGCGTAGCGTGAAGTGAGATTTGGACTGAACGGGGCCTTTCTGTGTGGAGATTGCATGCACTCTCCTGTTTCCGCTGCCGCTAAAGATGCAAAATAGGCCAGGATGAGTGAATGCTGTGATTGAATGGATGGTGGGGGCAGCGCAGGTTGACAGCATCACTTCAGTCACTCTACCCTAGGGCAGCTGTGGCTACTAATGTATCCTACCACCACAGAGTGTGAAGTCATTGAATAATGCACAAAATTCGAAAGTGTCTTTGAGCATCAGGAAAAGCTCTATATAAAAGAATGCTGTAATGTAGTGGTGGTTTGGACCTCCTCAAATTCATCCTCTTGGTCTTGCAGTGTGTTTCTCAGGACACTGCACTGGTGCTCCAAAGCGTTTGTCTCCTGTTCGTTTTTCTCCAGTGTGCTCACCACAGCCCTCAGATTCTCCTGAAATGAGACATCGCACCTTAACCGCTTCCTCAGAACAACAACTACATCACAAGAGCCGCATTGCCTCCTCATGTGAATTGTTCTTTCACTTTACAGACTTTACTTTTCACTTCATTTTAAAATATGTAACTATGTAACTATGAATCTTATCATTTACAGCAATGACGATGACAATTATCTTATTTACACCTGACCAGCAACAGAATGTGCATATTGTTATGGATCTATAATAAAAAAATATATGCGTAGCACATTTCAAGACCCCAAAGCAGTTATTCCACATATAATTCTGCTACAAACATGCAGCAGGTGATGCGACACATGTCTGTGTCGGTTTCCTCTACTACTAAAAACATGCATGATAGATATATTCTGTTCAGTTCAGTTCAAATTTTATATTCAGCCATGCCGTTATTACAGACATAATAATAACAACAACAGCAACAGCAAAGTATTCAATGCTGAATAGGAGCATGAGAAAGACATTGTCTTATAAATTTCATGCCCCTTTTTTTTTTCTTCCAAAATCTGAGCTGGCTCTGAACAGACGGCTCACCCGTTTTTGATTTGTTTTAGCCTATATCAAGGTACAAAACTACTTTACATCTAAATCAATGACTGTTTCAAATTTGTCAAACATCGTTGCCTTCGTATTTTCCAAGTACATTTTAATAAAATATTTTTTTTTATACATTTTATTGAATTGAGTGATTGCGTTACATGATTTTTGAACAATGTCCAAAGAATTCCATAAACTGATCCCTTTTTTTATTCTCCAGCCAGATGATTCACCATTAGCCCAGCTCAACATCTGGAGATGGGTCCCCGGGTGCTTCACTGCAGTCGCCCACAGCTCCTTACAGGCTGCCCCAGCGGCATCAAAGGAGGGTCAAATACAGGCACAAATTTCCCTATGGAGATGTATACCTTACCCCTTACCCTACTTACTTCTAGGGAGTTCAGCGTTTGCTTCTCAGCTTCTAATTTCTTGGTCTCCTCCAGCAGGTGGTGAGCTGCAGCTTCCAGTTTTTGTTTGTAACCAGGAACTTTAAGTGTTGAACAATGTTCAAGAAATCTGAAACACAGTGTAGGCACCGCCCCATTAACCATACAAAACTCTTGTAACTGTAACTCATTGAAATCACCTCTTTCTCAGGGCATTTAGATGTTCCTGAAAATCCTTCTTGTTGGCTCCCTTCCGAGCAAGGGTTGCTCTAAATAAATATATCTCACTTTATTTTACATCAACTTCTCAGTATCAGAGGATGCAATAGAGCAATCAATACTTACAGTAGTGCAAGATCTAGCATTTTTTCCAAATCTGCTAAAGAGGTCACTGACATCTGCTTCCAGTTCTCCTGTCCCTTGATATTTGGGGCCTGAGACTCAGCTGTGCAAAACAAGAGCTTGTAATAAGTGTATCGTATCGGTCTAAAAGAGGAGACGTCGTCATTGCGGAAGGTGCCGACATTAGCCTTTAAAGCAGGGGTCCTCAAACTACGGCCCGCGGGCCAAATCCGGCCCGCGAGGTGATTTAATCCGGCCCCCGACTTGTAGAGCACAAATCCCTGAGTATGCCAAAAAAAAAAAGTAAGTCTCTAGCCCATTCCTGTGCGGAGTTAGGATATTTTAACTAAATAACCAGTTTACTCATTCCAGCCACTAGGGGGCAATTTGAATAAATAAAAAATAATTCCACAGGTGTCCAGCAGAGGGCACTTACATAAGAGATCAGAATATAAACACATTATAGCCCTGTGGTAAATGAAGCTTAACCACAGAGTGTGGAGAGAATGAATAATGACTACAATACTTTGAGAAACTTGTGACACAGGCTTGTAAAGCACAATACAAGAGTAAGAAGTTATTATTTTGGTCACATTACATAATGATGTTTTATTTGAAAATACAAATAAATGGAAATTAAAACAATGTGTGAAGACTGGATTACTATTTTTGCAAACCACTACAGTGAAACAAATATGTGCCTGAATCAAGTGTTGATCTTGTGGATATAGTCGTGGGGACGACTGTGCCAGGCGAGTAATCTCTACTTCACAAAGAGGCATTTTGGTCTGAGTCATGCAATCCTATGTTATAGCCAACCCGGTCCGGCCCCCCATCAAAGTCAGGAACAATAATGTGGCCCCCAGAGAAAAAAGTCTGAGGACCTCTGCTTTAAAGTATCAGTATACGACTGATTCAGCGCGGTATCAATCATGTGTTGATAAAAAGGCACTGGGTACGCTCCGCAATGGCGACGGGGACCGATTTTGGCTGGAGAAATATTTGTCAGCTTACCTTTTCTCTTTTGAGCCTTCTTGCCAAGTTTATGATCATCAACAGAACCCTAACTCAAATAATCGTTACAACAACATAGCGCTGTTAATTAATCAGCTAAACCACCTCAAGAAACTCACCTGCTGCTTCTTCACTTCATTTTTTTGCTTTTGCACTTCAGTTAATTTTTTGTTTTTTCCTTTAGTGTCTGGTGCTTTCGTTGAATCCCGATTAGATCCTCTCAGTGGCCCCATCTTTGAGTTAGTTGTCTCAACCCGGACAAAGTTTTATTCCGGAGCTTAAAAACTCTAAATAGCGTTAGTTTCTAGGTTCAAATCATAGATAAGTAATGTTAGATGTTTAGGATTTCGCGCTGTTGTTTGAAACAATTCGACCAACTGCGCATGCGTCGGAATGACATCACGAGTTTAGACGTTTTTCCCCCTGGTTTTTGCTTGTAAGGCAAACGCTTACCACGTATTCACAGTATATTTCTAATTTCACATTTTAGTTGAACAATGCAATTTTAATATTCTTAATTAATGGTAAATCCACTGAAAGTATATGAATACAATAAACAGTACTTATTTGATCCGGCCTTGTTTAAGGGAACGTATTTCCTTTTTTTAGATTTTCGGGGGCAATGGAGTCAGTAAATGTTTTTGTAGAATCTAGCATGTATTCAGATGATAAAATGGTGTCTACTACAGATTTTCAAATAAAGCAAATAGATGCAGCAAACCATTTCTGATTGTGGCAGTGTCAATATTAGTTCAACATGTAAAAATGTTTCATGTCTCGCCCCCTTTATTTTCATAGCAGATAAAAACATGAACATGAGGAACACAAAGAAATTACACATGTGCTACGAAGGCCCTTGCGTGCTGCGTCCATTAATTTACACCCTGCCAGGGAGGTGAAATTTGCCGGTAAATCGTCCATGGTTGCGCAGGTCAAAAGGGCTAAGCACTTTCCTAAGGCCCATCATATTGCCCCGTGCAATGTCCTTAAACGTCCAGGGATTCTGGTTGTTCTGCTCCATCTCTGCTTGCGCTTTGTGCATGGCTTCAAGGCTCTCCCTGCTCACCACCTGCAGGCAATACACAGAAACAAATCTTAATTTAAAAATTACTGATAAACGTTCATAAGCAAGCACTTGCAATACAATTATAAAATTCTTTACCTTAGCAGGGAATGGGAGTTTCTTTGCCACTTCTATAAGAAAATGCTCTACTTCTCCAATTTCTACTTTTCCACCTACTTCTACTATTAAACGCCCATAACGGACAGGAGTTACATAGTGGTCAATGGCTCCTTTGCCTCCTCCCATTCGCTGCCCCAGACCTTTTCGAGTGATAGGCTTGTACGGTGCATTGATTCGCCATCGGGCAAACATAGTTTTAGGATCCATTTTGCGATTGATGGTTAGACGCATCATCTCCATGTGACCCCAGTGAAGATAACCTCCTCCCAAAGCCTACACAGAAAGAATACAAGACAACTGATCGTAGTTAGGTGCAAGAGTCAATTTAACAAATAGCTTTTAAGGACAGAAAAAAAACTAATTGCACATTTGTGAGTGAATATAGGCAATTAGTAGCCTGGGAATACCCATGCTGCTGTGTGCGCTCGAATCATTTCAAACTGCACAACTGCCTGGGGACCATGGCCGAAATCTTCGCATGGATTTGGGAACCAATCGCAGAATGAGGAGGGACGGCAAGACGATGACACACAATTTGACGTACAGAAGCTTGTAGTTTGTTTACGGATAAAACCCTTTTTTTTTTTTTTTTTTTTAGTTTATTTACAGATCCAACATGACAGTAGCGACGCCATATTTTGATCAAGCTTTAGTCCGTGTTCTAAATAGTTTCGCGCAAAAGTTTACAGCAGGTACGTCATACGTGATCGGAAACGATGATACAATTGGCCATGGCTACGTGCAGACGCATGATAGACATTTGTAGCGCCCAATAAACGGCTATGGACGATCGTAAACCACACCTCTCCTATGAGAAAATTATTTGGTGGTCCCCAGACTAAATATCACTTGTGATTTTTTTGTCTGGCGATAGCCAGGCTAGGTAATTAGAGCAGTTTTTATCAAACTCAGGCTCCTATACAGTTCTAGTCTTTGTTTAATTTGAGAATTGTATTATTTATATTGTAGTCATAGTTTCCTATGTTAAATGTTGTTTGGTACCGATTCAGTACAAATTTGACCTGATTTAGATCTGGTGGAATTTAGATATCCGAATTATTCCTTAGGTGGCATTTTATATTAAAAATTTAAAGGGGCTAGATGCAAGTTAGCCATTTATACTCACTACTGCCACCTCAGGTCATACGTGTAACTGCACCTTCTATATTAAGCTCGTGCACCGAATTAACACCTTTCTGAGTGACAGTGTAGTTTTTTAGAGGCAGTTGTTGTGAACACGTCTGTGCTCATTCTACACCTTAGGACATTGTTGAAACATGTAGGGGGAGGAAAATACTTAATTTTAACATTTTTAAACTCCGTATAGTCCCTTTAAGAACCACTGTATCAAAGAAAAACTTACCACGATACCATATTGTCCCGTTTTAAAAGTATTTGCCGCTCTCGCTGGACCTTGAATATCACGCAGACGTTTCATTTCTTTCTTGGCTTTTTTACAATTAGGGACCTTATTCAGGAACTTGAGTTTGGGTTTCTCTGGCAAGAATGCATCTGGAGAATAAAAAAAGAGCGACATAGTAATACATCTAAAAAAAAAATTTTGAGTCAATTGTGCGAAAACACATTTAGAGAGACTTGTGAAGCTGTGACACAATGATAAAAACATTAGGGATAGATTCATAGCAAAAAATGGATTTATAATTGATATTACAGTGTATCAGTTTACAACAATATTAGTATTAAATGAAACCGTCAACGCATTTGTTGAAACGCGTTGGCGGTTTTAAAGAATTTTGTCCATGTCTTATTAATGGACTTTTAATAATCTTTTTTGAAACCACAGAGTGCCTTGGATATTCTTTGACTGCATACTACACATTTATCACCAGCCAGTAGACTTTCTGCTTTCAAATACTAGTCATTTATCTTAAAAAACAAAAGACAAACGTGTGTCCAGTGGAAAAAGGTTCACAATTGAATTTCAGAATATGCCAATTTATTTTAATATTTCTATTGAAAGTGTTCTTACCGCTGTAGTCTGGAGGGATCTCATAAGTCTTGAGCCCAGCAGTTATTACTTTGAGTTGGCTTTGTAACAAACCTGTGGAAAGAAAATTATTCGTAACATTTGAAAGATAGACAAATGCACCCTAGCTGTGGCACATGTGCGTAATAATACATGATAATTACAGCTGGCAGTAATCATAATTCCTCCAGCTTCGGCTAACATGTTACCTGTTTTCTGAGCACAAACGCCAGTCAATCCACCCACAGCTGCCTTTAGAAGAGAAATCATTATTTCGGTGATCCCTGTATATCGCCTTATATGCTAGAAACAAAAAACTGTCATCCTGAGATCCATAAAAGCCCTTATGGAGTCAATTCAAACTACAGTGGCTATAACCATGCGCAAGGTCGCAGCTACAAGACTTCCTGCGGAAGGAGATTCCACTTCCGGTTTGTTTTAATGTCACAAGTCTTTGCATTTTGGTATTATATTATAAAAATCAGATAGGAATGAACATATGGAACAAAAGAGAACATTTAATTGCGTAATATTTGAAGAGAAATAAAACAAAGGATATGATCAATGGGGAGGTAAAAGGAATGTAAGGACCACCACTTTGGGGCATTCCCAGAAGCCCTTGAGACTTTTTCTAAGGTGTAAAACACTTAATTTTTTAAAATCCCATTCTTAAAAATACGTGATGTTCTTGTGAGAACATGAGGTCAATAGCCTATAAGTGAACTGTATGTATAAGTCTTTAGGGTTTGTTTTTAAGTGGTAGCTCTTGAAGTAGCCCTTGGCTGAAGAAAGGGTTGATGATCCCCTGGACTATATCCTCTTGATCTGGAGATGTTGTGGTCTCAAGTGTCCTCTTCATCTCATTAAGGTGATGGGTCTTGTAAGGCATCAAACATAAGGTTCATCAATTAATAAATAAGTGAAATAAGTGATTGTATTTCAAAATTTATATTTATGTTTAAGCACCCAGTCATTGTTATTACACTGTTGGGACACAAATCTACAGACATTCCATTTTATGCAGATTTTTCTCGAATGGATGCTGTTTTAGGAGGGAAAACAAAATAAAAATGCTGCTTTGATTTGGAAAGGTGTGAACATTTTTTCATTGTATCAAATCAAATTTTTGTTTTGGTCATGAGATAATAGTGTGGTATAAATAATATCAATAAATAAAACTACACTATAAAAAAATAAAGTGACCCTACAATCGTCATGTTTCCTCTTGCCCCTGTTCTGTACACTACACTCTGTACTACCACTACCTTTGTGAGATCACGTATGAGTTTACCCAATAAACCTAAAACAGGTACACTCATCTAATTGACAGGCATTCCTACTCAAGATAGATGGGTCTCCAGCCCACTCACTGCTTCTGATATATCCCAGAGGCACAGGTGGGAGGATGGGTCTCAATGCAGCAGAAGTAAACTCTTACAGGTCTTAATGGGGCCAATAAAACAGGTTTATAAAAAAAAAAAAAAATCAGCAATGGCAACAATCATTTTCCATAGGAAACATTTCTTAATACATTTAAAATATATTGCATAAAGTACATTATAAATAACTCATCAGCATTTGCACTTTGACGGTATAGCAACAGCAGTACAAGTTACAGTCTGTACTAAATGCCATGATAAAGAAGATCATATTTGGGTATATTAATGGGGTCTATGGGGCTTTGCACGATCATCTTCCCTCTCATGGCTCCTCGGAAAATGACTTCAATCAAGTCCATAAAATCTTGTTTGGTCTTAAAACTCCCGACAAACTTGGTATGGTCCGGAGAGCTAGAAGAAAAAGAGGCACCATAACAAACGCACGCTTAGTCAAGTATACGTTTACTTTAATCAACATGATCTGGACTAGCTATTCAACTGTACTGTATGTCCAAACATGTTGATTGCAGAATGCAATAAGCTGCCATACAAGATTAAGCAGAAAGAATAAGAATACAACAATTGGATATTTTATGCCACAGAATACATAAATTCCCAACCAAAGAGAGTGTATATATAATTGCAGACACACAAAGCATCTCAATCTCACCCATAGTCCACTTTCATGTGCTGGCCATTAAAAAAGAAGACAGTGGAAGGGATGTAGCTTATGTCAAAATATCTGGTGTAGACAGGAGCTTTATCCACATCAACAATATAGATGGACGCCATGTTACTCAGATTGTGGGCTGTTTTAGAAAGCTGCAAAAGGGGGGGAAAAGTTATTGTTATGTTATAAAGTCATTGTTGTTGAGGTTTTTTTTTTCTTTTCTTACTATCTCATCCAGCTGTAGACAAACGGAGTCCTCGTCTCTTCCAAACCGCAACACGACGACCTTTTCAGCCACACCTTTAATGACTTCATCGATATCTTTTTTGCAGGATAATTTAGGCAGAAATAAACTCATTTTCACTCCAAACAGGAATAACAACAAGATAAGCGGCGGCGGTGAGTGCGGTACGACGTCGAAAAGCGTCCGTGCGGAAACAGCAGCCGGACAATCACGGAAGTCACTTGTCTCACTACGACTCAATTTAACGACGCACAAAAACAACGTGACCTTTCTATCTTTTTTGGACACACGGAATAAAACAAGAAGATATAAGCGCATGGCAGTGTTCAAGACGATAATGCGATCTACTTTGCCGACACTCGACAGTTGAGCTTTGTAGGCATTAACTTTCAGCAACTCGAGTATTTTTCTTGGGTGCATTTACAGCCGCCGATGTAAAGACGATGCTGCGTTTCATTACTGCCCGGAATGTGTGCGTCCTCTGCAAGTGGAGTCCTCCGGCGTCACGTCTTTCAAAAGGACAGGCGAAACGTAGTCCTTTTCTGTCTGTTCAAAAAGTCAATTTCTTCACAAAAAGCCCAAACAGGAACGATGCTCCGCTTGCAAACCCACGTGTGTCTGACGCGCCAGACACTATAGACCTGGACAAGTGGAAATCTGTAATGAGACTGAACGCGGCTCCGGAGGAAAACATTCAAGTTTGTGATAAGGATGAGAAGGGCGAGGATGTAGAAGACAATATGACACTTGAAGCCACCCGTGAGCTCGTCACAATGTGGAGCCACGCTGGAAAACTAGTGCCCCAAGAAATCAATGATGAGGAACTCAAAGCTCTGGCTGAACTCACTTCAAAGTCTGCGAAGAAAAAGTACCTGAAGTATTTGGCCATTAGGGAGGGCCACAAGTTGTCCAGAAAGATGAAGCAGGAGAAAAAGAAGGCTGAGAAAGAAGTCCTTTTGGAGCAAAAGAAGAAAGTGGAAGGAGATGAGAGCGATGATCAAAACGTACTGAAAAGCTCTCTAATTTTACAGTTTTGGAATAGATCCCTTGACAAGCTGTTGGCTTGGACGGGTGCTCAGGCTATGATTTTTGGTCAGCCATTGGTTTTCGACTTGAGCTATGAGGCTAACATGTCAAAACGTGAAATAGAGAACACAGTGTCTCAGCTCATTGACGTGGAAGCGTGGAACAGACGAGCCACTGAACCGTACCATCTACACTTCTGTAATCTGCAGCCGGATAGTTATCATACAAAGATGCTCGTAAAACGCTACGGAGCTGAGACCTGGGATCGTTTGTTCATAACTAGCACTGACAAGCAGCATGTTGAGCTCTTTCCACGTGAACAACTTGTATATCTCACTGCAGACTCTCCAAATGTCCTTCGCACGTATGACCACAACAAAGTGTACATTATTGGGGGAATGGTGGACCGCTCAATACAATCTGGAGTGTCACTGGCAAATGCAAAACGTCTTAAACTGGCCACAGCACGTTTGCCACTGGATGAATATCTTCATTGGGAGATTGGGGCCAAAAATCTGACTCTAGATCAGATGATTAGGATTATGCTTACCCTCAAGCAGACCGGAAATTGGGAAGAAGCATTGCAGTTTGTGCCAACAAGGAAGCATGATGGCTTCCATCCTCGCCAACAAAAAGAGACAAAATCGGTGATAAATAAACGTGAATATATGCATAAAAATGGAAACATGTCTTTGGATAGTAGGAACCGGAACAATACTAATATAAAGCCTACATCCAACAGACCAAAGACCAATATAGAAAACACAAAACGAGCAACAAAAGGAAACTGGTGGAATGAAGAGTGACTACAATGTTGTATATCCATAGAAGCACAGCTTATAAACTGATAAAGAACAATTGTTAAAGTGCTTGAAAAGCTTTAATTTTTACATTAAAAAAAACATCAAAAGCAAATCTCATATTTTCAAAGAACATGTGTACTGTCACCCCTGTAACGTTTTTCTGAATGAGATGATACAAAACCTTTACATGTCTGCAAGTTTGGTTTAACATAAATATTCAAAAACATTTCAATGGCATGGGCATGTTTTTTTCATAGTTCTTTAAACACTGCAAGAAAAACCCTTGAGAATATCTTCCCATCAGAGCAAGAAATTGGATACGCCTTGTATCCGTGCAATTAGCCATGGTCCAACACTTGTTTTGTTAGCAGCTAAGATGAAGGCAAGAGGCCCTCAAATTATAGCATCACCTAACAATGACATCATTTATACTAGTACAAAAAAATCTATTAACAGCAGCTTCAAAGATCAAGTATAAATAAGAACACATTATTCTTTAATGCAACACTTGTCTTGCATATTATTCCAAATATTTCCTCACCAATACATGATAACATGTATTATCATCGGTAGCAAAAGATTTTTTTCTGTTAGTTAGGTTTTCAATCGTACCGGAGTTATCCTTCGTAGCAAAGGATTGTTTAAATTGTCATCAGTACTGGTTGTTGAGAGAAATGTACTAGTCTTAACAACCCTTCTCTACAACCGTTTTCGGTTACTTTTAATAAATTGACATCTGAAGTCAGAGAGGCATTTAAAGTCTGGTCAAAAATCACAAAAGAGATAATTTGATATGGATTTTAAAGCTCTACAGCTGCAGATGGCAGTCCAACATGTGTCCTAAAGCACCACAATGTCCCCAGTGCAACGCTCACAGCAGTTGAAAGTTATGTTTTCATATCGAGTATATGGGTGAAATCTGCCTATGCTCTTCTTATTATTTATAAAGTTTGATGAGTTGTCATTCAGGGGTGGATCTGTCTTTTCTTCGGAATGGGAGATTGGGTCCAGAATCTTCAGTACCTATTTCAAAAAGTATTCTGTCAATGTCGAGAACATTAAGGTTTTATAAATGATGTTTTAGTTAACTCGTAAATTTTAAGTACCTTCACTGCCATTTTCTCTGCTGGTGTGCTGCACAGTTGTTCAGCGTTTGTGCTACTGCCCTTGGCAGCAGTGCTGCTTGTGTTTCCGAGCAGGTGAGAGTTGATAGCGTCCGCAAGTTTGTAGTTTGCTGCAGCCAGTTCTCCGGTGCTGTGGGGCTGTGCACTGGGGTAGTACGTCTGCTGTCTGCCCCATTGGAGGGACACTAAGAGCTGCTCAAGTGATCTGTGCATTAGACCAAAATAAACATGTTAACCATCTCTAAACACTCATCTTCAGAACTGCAAGGAGTCTATGATTTTTCTGTGTGGGCCTAATTTTTTCTTTGTAGATTTGTATTTTATGTGTTAACATAAATAGAATCTTAGGAATAGGAATTTTATTCCTCGCCAAGATAATTGAATAAACTATCGAACGACAATTGGATTTTTGAGCGAGTTTCTGAAATATGCAACAATCAGGCAAAGAGCCTTACTTTCATAGCCTGGGAACCAGACTCCCCACTGTACCAGCGGGTAATTCCCCTCTGTATAAAAAAATATAGAGGGGAATCATTCTGGTCTAACCAGCCTGTTACTCTCATTGGCCAAGAGCCGCATGCATGTTCGCCACCTTTGCTCTAGAACTTATGAATCAACACAATGAAACCATGTTACCTGTGAGTTTGCATCATTTCTCTGGAGAACTCATCCCTTTCCAGGAGCAGATCTTGAATCGCTCCTTGGGCTTCTCTGGTCTGTCTCTGCAGAGCCACTCTGGCATTGGTCAGCTCCTCAGCCATCACCCTGAAGAAAACAATACTTACTGAGCATATACTCTAAAGCTGCTATTTCTACCCTGTTGACAACAGTGCATACTTGAACAGTTGTACCTGCTAGCGAGGAACTTGCTCCTCCATACGTCACATTGGATGCTCATTCGTTCCAGCTGCTCCGTGGTATGAGACAGGCATCTTCCCAAAGCCTCGTTCTCTAAAATCAGCTGGTTCTTCTCTCGAGCCAATCTCTCAAACTGGTATTGCAGATCATCACCCACTGAGGCCACCAGCAGCTTCTTTAATTCACGGTTCACCTAATAAACAAAGAAGCCATTTTTAAGGATAAGGAATAATTGATTGTCCCATCGGGTAATTTGTCCTCTAAAATTAAAATGGTTAATGTAAAGTGGTCATATTTAGTAAAATGGTAATGATCATCAAACAAAGATAAGTGTGAATAATGTGTGAATAGAAATCACATAAATGATTTCAACTTTAACAATAGTATTAAATATACAGTATGAAATGCTTATCTTTTCAGATAACAACGGTTTACAAATACCCAATAACTCATCTTATCACGTTTATAACACCTGTACGATACCTTTGAATGAGTAGCTGTATTTCAAACCTGCAAATCCTGAATGTTTCTGTTTACATAATGCTTACCTCTGTTTGCACACGTAGCTGATTAGACAGTCCCTCCTTGTCCTGGAGGAGTCTTCGTTCAGAGTTCTCTAGTTTTTCCAGTTGTATTTTCCAGTCCTCCACCAACGGCAACGGATGGGACCCCTGCTCCTCTCCCTGTTGTCCAGACTCTCCTTTGGCTTCTGCAGGGTTCTTGTAACTGCTTCTAGTTATCGCAGCTCGAGGCACCACAATTCTTATAGCTTCAACCTCAGTACACGCCTCTCGGTTTACCTTACCCAGATGGAGCACTCCGGGAGGCTGAGGGGTGACTGGGGGGGATGAAAGAGTGGACTTTGGGCAACGTTTTGGGCTGGCCACTTTCAGAAGGGGGACATTAGATGGACTTGGTGATGGCGGTTTGCCTTTGCCAACTTCAATTAAGGCTTTTGGTTTTTCTGTTTCCATGCCATCCCCTGGGCCTCTGACAGGCACATGGGCAGACGCTGTGAAAACAAAATAAAAACAATACTGATGAACTAAATCAGTATTACACAATATTATAGGTTTAACCTATCCAATACTTTATAACATTGTAAGTAAGTCTTATGCATCCTTCCTTGCTATATGGATGGATGATAAACACATACCCCTCACAGCAGTCGTCATGGTGGCGATAGTGACCAATGTTTGAATGTTTATGTCCAGACCTTCATGTAACCTGCGAGGAGCAAAGTAAAGCCTGTATTAACATTTATATCGCAGTGTTTACAAAAAGAACAACGAAGACCGCCAGTCAAAGGGCAAACTGATAACGTGGTGTGATAACAATGGCAAATATGATGTGTAGCCAGATTAGCGGAGGATTGTTTAAAACCAGCTAGATTTCGGAGGTAAAAAAAACGGTATTAAATATGATACGATTTTAAGAACATGGGGTACTTCGCTTTTACAATAATTATACATATTTAAGTCGTATTTTGACAAAACATACCTCAAACACTTCTTCGAAAAAGAAACCCTAAGCTTCTTTTTACAGTCACCGGATATCGCTGGCGTCAACGTCAACAGACGTCATATTGACCCTGGGTAGATTTTGTCAGGTACAATTTCCGGTCATGTACAATCACTCTCGCTGGCCCTGAACAAGAAATATCTTTGACGAGTATTTATTTCATTTATTATAATTTATTTTTGGTATAAATTGACAGGATTATAAGTTCACTTGTTTTGTATATCATATCTATGGTTTTAGGTTATATCATTAATTGCCTTGAAAACAAAACAAAGGGCTGTTGTACTCCAACAAGTTGTTTCCCCATTGATTACGAAAAAGGCAAGTTACTATGTTTCTTTATTCATGTTTCTCTGCATTTTTATTCTGGCCTAGGCCCAGTAAGATAATGTGTTTGGCCGAATACTATTTTGAATATTTATTATTATTAAACTTTGCCTCCAGCGGAACCTTTGCGAGAACGATGGATGCACGGAACATAATACAGTGAGCACTCCGTTGTTTGGTTGCAACTTTTGTAACTAATTCTGGCATTTCAGGGCCCTATTATGCGATCTAATCATATAACCACACGCACTTAGTTTTGCTGTTGTGAATTAGCAAGAAGATTGATGTAATATGGGAGTGCACGGACTTTGGCGATTACTGGAAAGCACAGGGAAACCCATCAACCCAGAAACACTGGAGGGGAAGATCCTTGCTGTTGGTATCCTTTATAAAATGTTTCTTTATTGACATGCCATCATACCTTTCAGTGAGATGTACGTACTTTGTTGTGCATCAACCTTAACGATAGCTTTCTAGACATCAGTATTTGGCTGAACCAGGCAGTGAAGGGTGTGAGGGACAGGGATGGCAACAGTGTTCAAAACGCCCACCTGCTCACTCTCTTTCATCGAATCTGTAAGCTGCTGTTCTTCCGCATCAGGCCAGTGTTTGTGTTTGATGGAGATGCACCTCTGCTCAAGAAACAGACTCTGGTAGGTCCATCTATGGCCTCATTTATCAGATTATAAATAGCACAGTAAGTGAATCATATAATGCTTAAAACTTGTATTTGTCCTTCCATTAGGCTCTGAGAAGACAGAGGAAAGAGGAGCTCAGTCGGGAGGCCAAACAAACCAATGAGACACTCCTCAGGACCTTTCTGAAGAGGCAAGCCCTGAAAGCGGCACTTGGAGATCGTAGGTAAAACGTCTTATTGGTTTTCTGTTTGTTGTTATAACCTATGGCTTAACTGCACATATTATTATATCATGTACTTCTGTTCCCCAGTCAGGAGCCGTTACCAAGCCTCTCCAGTGTGCGGAGAGATGAAGTGGATGACATGTATGTTCTTCCAGCTCTCCCTGCTGCAGAGGAGAAAGAGGAAAGCAGGTAATGAGCTCACCACCAGTTAACTTGAACATTTAATTGTTTTTTTATTTGTAATTAGGGCTGCAGCTAACGATTATTTTGATAATCGATTTATCTACCAGTTATTTTCATGCTTAATCGATTAATCGCTTGGCTGTGAAAGGTGCATGGAAATTGTATTTTTTTCCATTTTTTGACCACATGAAGCTAAAGTGGTGCCGCTTGAGGACATGTAAACTTAAAGTATACATTTGTAGGAGGCTCTTTGTGCTAATTCTGCTTTCTGATTGGATGAGGCAAAGACAGATATTTATGAAATTTACGATGTACAAAACACTGCAGACACTCACTTTAAAAAAAAAAGTAGGTTTTCATCCAAAATACATAATTGTCATGTCTTTTTTGCTCTATTTTAGTCTGTGTTCACTAGAAAACGATTAATCGATTACTGAAATAATTGACAACTATTTTAGTAATCGATTAGTTGTCGATTAATCGATTAGTTGTTTCAGCTCTATTTGTAATATTGTGTTCTTACAGCTCCGAAGAAGACGATGAAGAATCTTTGGGTGAAGCAACTGCCATCTCCTCATACCAGGTATTAATTTCTATTTCATTTTTGAATGATTAGAGACAACATATTATATTTCCATATCTCCTTTTTGCTTTGAACCTTTTAAGGATGATTTTTATGCAAACCCCAACTCCATGGACATCAATTCAGAAGAGTTTGCCAGTCTCCCCCCTGAAATGAAACATGAGATGCTGAAGGAAATGAAAGAGTTTTCTAAAAGACGCCGCACCATGTACCAAAAGCCTCCTGAGGTATTTGCACATTAACTTTCACAAGGCTCTGTTTATTTCTCAAAACAATGAACTTCTATCTTCATTTTCGTAGCAATCTGGAGACTTCTCACAGTACCAACTGGCCGGTTTGCTGCAGAGGAATAAGTTGAACCAGCGTTTGGTGGGAGTGGAAAAGGAGATGAGTGAGCGCAGTGCAGGCGGTGCCCCTCAGCTTTACGGGGATCAACAGAGTCACGATGTAGAGGCAAAAAGGCTGGTCTCAGAGGACAACTCCCACTACATCCTGATAAAAGGTACCAGTAAATATCACTATATTTTATTATTTCTCTATAGATGAGGAACAGATTTTAAAAAGTACACGTGTCTCAATCAACTCATGAAACAGATTTACTTCACAGGTGCCCCCAAAAAAGAGAAAGCCTCACTGAGTCAACCACAACCAGCGGCAGCACCTTGGTCCGGGAGCTTTCTTTCCGGCGTCCGGAGCCAAGCCTCTGACAAACCTGAACCTCTCTGGCGCCCCGTCTGTGATGAGGAGGACAAACAACAGGGTCCTGTGACTCAAGACAAAACTAAAGACCAAAAACCCCTTGCCCCTATGCCAGACAATGCAAAAGACCAAGCAGCACCGCCTTCACCACGGACTCTCAAAGCTATTCAAGCGGCTCTGGAGGACAACTCGGATGAGGATGATGATCATGATAACGGGGATGGCCGTGTGTCCCCGCGCACCTTGCTCGCGATTCAACAAGCTATGGCCAAAGAGGAAAATGACATGGATGAATTTAAAAGTTCAACCAAATCTTATGACCAACAATCGGTTCCGCAAGTGATTATTAGTAGCTCAGATGAAGAGGCGGAGTCAAGTCAAGTGGTTGTTAATTCAAATTTACAATGTAAAATTTTTGAAAGGCCGGACGGCAATGTCTTGGATATAAAAGACAGTTTATTGATGAGTAGTTCAGATGATGAGATGGAAGACGTATTGGCACAAAGAAACAAATCACTCCGATCTGCAGCGCTGCCTTGTGGACTGCCTGAGAAGTCTGGGGAACAATTTTTTCCACCAAAAATGCAGAGAAATTGTACATTACCTACTATTAAAGAAATTGGTAGCAACAGTGACATTTCGGGGATAAGTGAGACAAATGCATCAAATGGGGAAGCTGTTGTTCTCACAGATGAGTCGAAAAGCCCTTGTAATAACAGATCTTCACAATCTATAATACCAGAATTGATGATAATGAAGTCCACCAATCAAGAAGACATGAACGTTTTTAGAAAGCCAGAAGAAAAGGAGCAGAGCGAATCAGAAGGTAAAGATCTGATGTAGCTTTTACTTCAAAACAAAGTCACAATTTTGCTATTTCAACTATTACACCTTTTTGTTTGTTTACAGAAAGCTTTGTTGACGTCTCAGAAGAAGAAGACAGTTCAGTTCGAGAGAATGAATCGTCAGATGAAAAGACCAACGAAGAAGAAACTCTTGATGAGAGTTTGACAGAAACCACCAGCGAACCAGCGCATGTGTCGAGATCTGAGGAATCGGAAGAGAAAACACAAAAGCAAGAAGAGATGGAGATGAAGGATATAACAGAAACGCAGCCTTCTGTGTCAAATGAATGGGACCAGTTGGATGTGGTTAGTCTCTTTGTTGTCTATTTCACTACTTTTGCATTTATTATGATTGCAATGCAGTTACAAATAAAGCCTCTAGAGTTTAGTGGGGGCAGAAAATGATTTGACAGTGACACATAAACAATTCAGATTGATCACTTTATTACTATGAGGACAAGATTCCCTTTCTGAATCTATAGAATTTGGGTTAAACCAGGTAGACATATTAAGACATTTGTGACTTGGAATTACATTTTAGGTGACAGTGACTCAACTTGGACTCAGACTGAGACAGATTAAACAAATCAAGACTCGATTACAGCAACCGCTTGATGTGAATTGGAATCAGTGCGTGTGCTTTGTGTGGTAGGAGGAGTTGGAGGCGCTGGAGAGCTCACTCCAGGTGCAGCAGAACCGACTGACGGAGCAGAAGCAGCAGCAGGAGCGAATGGCCAATACAGTCACGGGACAAATGTGTTTGGAAAGCCAGGTAAGAGAAGAATGTATTAACCAAAAGAAGGCCAAATGCTCTCGCGATGTTAAAATGATTGTGGGCCTTCTTCAGATGGTGTTGCACATAACCAGTTGAGTAAAAACATAATAAAACTGTACCTACAAACAAATGTGCGTGTATAAATACAGGCATGTGTGAGCTTTGGTGAGGACTGATAACAGCTGAGGACTCCTACTTAAGGGATTATGTTCTCTTTCGTCTCTGTGCCAAACTTTCACAGAATGTTGGTGTGCGGTCGGATCTATTTCACAATCTTAGCTCAGTGTGAAACTGTTGCCCTACTGTGCATCTTTAAACAACTTTCACAACTATGATCTCAAGGGGCATATCATTATCTTCCCCATGGGTTACCTGATCTGTTTTGAAGATTTGCTGCTAATGATATAGGCATTTTGACAGTTTTTCTAACATCTGTATAACTAGTGCTGTAAAGTATTTGATTGCATTTCTAATTACTCTCACTTTTCAAATGTTAGAGGCTGCTCAGCCACAAGGGGACATGGCAGGACAGTTCCAGTTTATCAATGAGTGTGTGTTGCTCTTTTTGCTTGTTTTTGATTTCATCTTTTATCTTTGAAATGTTTCAAATGGCAAAAATACTTTGGAGTAGATTTAATATTTGTCTAAAACAGTGGTTTCCTGTTAACTCTTTTTGTCTCAAGCACGTGCTATACCTTTGTGTAATGCAAGTACCTCCTAATTTGAGTTTTGGTGACATTTTTACAAAGGTAACTTACTGTATGTTCTTACTGTATGTTCAAAATATGTATATTTGAAAATCCTCCCAAAACATTCTACCCTCATAAAGATTTATATGCAAATAGCCTTCAGTCTTTTTTATGTGAATACTTCCAAAGTAACTTACCCACGTACCCCCTGGAGTCCCTGTAAGACTGTCCAGGAAACATTGGTCTAAAAGAGTTCAAACATGGGGGGGTTTTCATGGCTAATATTTATTCTTTCTGACCCTAACTGATTGATTTGCTGCTCTATAATATTGTCCTGCAGGAGCTGCTGCGTCTGTTTGGGGTCCCGTACTTGATCGCCCCGATGGAAGCAGAGGCTCAGTGTGCGGTTCTGGACCACGCTGATCACACGCATGGGACCATCACAGATGACTCGGATGTTTGGCTGTTCGGAGGGCGACACGTCTTCAGAAATTTCTTCAGCCAAAATAAATATGTGGAGCATTATCAGTTCAGTGATCTGCAAAACCAACTTGGTGAGTAGGAGTTGCAGTGCTACAGATTTGATGGGTGGGGGTGGGAAAATGGCACCTCATAACAACTTATATCACGTTTTTTGATTATCATTAAGGTTAGTTGTGCAATGTGTCTATCATGTAACTAGAGATATCTGCTTCCTCTAAGAGTTCATACTCTACTGTAATTGGTTAATCCACTTGTCAGCTGCATAAAACAGAAACCACACTCACAATACAAGTGACTCATAACGCCCACCTGTACGGCATGATACGTATGTGGAAATATATGCACTAAAACCCAGACTCATCCATCAGATTGCCAGATGGAGAGGATCATTCAGATAGCGTGTCTCCACTCTAGAGTCCAGTGGCAGCGTGCTTTACATCACTGCACGCTTTTGCATTGCACTTTGTGATGTATTGATTGATTGCCAGGCATGATTGCATGCCTGGCCATGGAAACTCATTCCATGTTCTTGAGCTAAACTGAAGGCCACATTCAGTTCGGTGGCCTGTATTGATTCACTAGAGAATATTGGTGACCTCTGCAGACTATGGGTGACCAAATACTTTTGGAAATATAGTATATGTTACTATGAACTTAGGTAGCATACAGAGAGTCAAATGCTTGTATCCTGACCCCAACCTTGAATAAATGAAGGGGGTTTTCATAAATGCTTTGATCTCTACGTCTACTAATGTTCTTACTTAGTGTAAATGTGATATAAATGTGTTCTCTTTTCTAGGTCTGGACAGAACTAAGCTCATAAACTTGGCCTATCTTTTGGGGAGTGACTACACAGAGGGCGTCCCGGGGGTCGGATATGTGACTGGGATGGAGATCCTTAACGAGTTCCCTGGTCCAGGACTAGAGCCACTCATACAGTTAAAGTAATGTTCAAGTGATATGTTTTTTAACTGCATTAGATGAAATGAGCATTGACTAAATTCAACCTTTAAAGCCGTACTGTGAAAGATTTCACCCAGTAATTGCTACCTTTAATTTTATACAATCATCAAAATGCAAGCATTAGTTTCACTATGGGTGTTATTATTAGTAAGTTACAAGGAAAGACTCTGCAAACCCGGAAGGCGGCTGGTGCGTAGAAGACTGCAACGTTGCAGCAATAAAATTTACAAGAATGAGACTGTGTGTGAGAGTGTATTTACCGGCACCTCTTCTCAGACACCAGAAGACGTTGTTTTGAATACAAGAAAACAAATAGGTTTTGATAAATTCCATATGCTTTATTTTGATAAACCAATGTAAAAATAGCTGATCATTAGGAGTTTGCTTTTCACTGGCATGTTTGTTTAGGTTTCACCGTTTTCTCACAGTGTAGTTACTCTTGTAACGCTGCAACATCTAACCTGGAAAGCAGTGTGGTTTTAATCTATTTGATGATGTTATTGATTATACCCACAGTAAATGGTGGACAGAGGCTCAAGAGAAAAAGCGACTGACTGACAACCCCAAAGACACAAAAGTGAAGAAGAAAATTCGCAAACTGAAACTGCAGCCTGGATTCCCAAACCCCTCTGTGGCTCAGGCCTATTTAGAACCTGCTGTTGACCAATCAGAGAGCTCCTTCAGTTGGGGACGTCCACAACTCGACATGATCAAAGAATATCCTTACACATGTAAAAGCAAATGCATTGGGTCTCATTGGGAAGTGTTGAACTCCTTGACTGCTTTCATACATTTTGTTTGAGCCGGTTTGGTTGGACCAGTCGCAAAACTGAGGAGACCCTTCAGCCGGTGATGAAGCAGCTCAACATGCAGCAGGTATGAGACAGTGGACTGTGGGAAAATGGTCTTTGCATTAAATCAGGACAACATGTAGTTTTAGGTACGCAAGGGTTTTGATCTATGGGCTGGCGGACACAAGCCTACTTAGTTCTCAGTAGTTCTCAGTCTGTGGTTTGTACTTGGTTTTGGGGTTAGTCCTGATTTGGAGCTAATTAAGCAAAGTTTAATCCTTGTTCATACCTGATTGGAACAGGTATAGTCCATAATAGAGAACTGGTGTAGATCTGGTGGTATTCAAATATTTTCTTGCGTGGTCCATTGAGTCCATTGTCCTTCTTTGACAGCAAACAACTCAAGCAAACAACACACATTAATAAAATCCTACGGCACATTTGCAAACCACATGACAAAAATTAACTACAGAACACTTATGTGGCTATTCATGGTGGTGATTTTCTTTGGAACAAATGACTTGTTGTATATGTTTTTGTGGGCAGTGGGAACTTTATAGCGCCTGCCTGATGGAAGCAGAATGAAAGCATGAAGCAGCCGTACAAAGTTATTCAGCCTGGCTCCATCTTTCCTAACGAGAAATGTGAATGAGTTTGAAGACATGAATTAACATTGTAATTTTAAAAGCTGTTTATGACCATTTTCTTAGACGCAGTTGAGGATTGACTCTTTCTTCCGGATGGAGCGCCACGAGAAACAGGCGATTCGCAGCCAGAGACTTAAACGTGTGGTCACATGCATGAAGCGAAAGGAAAGAGAGGGAGGGGGGGAGGAGGGAGACGACAGTGAAGAAGAAGCAATCTCTCCAACCAAATCTAAGAAGAGCAGCTCCTCCAGCCCCACACAGACTCCAGGCAAAGACCAGCGGACACTGGCAGCGGGAGGGGGATTTCTTGGGTCACAAGTTACACAAACCAGTTTACCTTTAAAAGACAATATGAGCAATGGCAAAGAGAGCTGTGTTAAGCCTAAAACGGAAAAGGCCACACCACAGAAAGCCACACAGAGAAGGAGGAGCAGCAGTAGTAGCTCCGAGGACAGTGATGGTGATGGGAAAGTTGCAATGGTCATTGCTAAATCGGTGTTTGAAGGAAGTAGAAGAGGACGTGGTGCTACGAGAGCGAGGGGAAGAGGCAGAGCCAACGCAAAGGGAAAAAAGAAGTAAACATATAAGATTTGGTAGGAAAGTAAGAAATGAAAAAATTCAAGATTTCAGACCAGTTTCGACCAGTTGTATCAAATGCATTAACCAACCAATTACTGTATTATGTTATAAATTGTCTGCCGTCTAGAAATCAGGCAATTTCACATTTGATGACTGCATTATATGTCCTCTGGCACAGGTCTAAATTTATCTAGGCTTGGGATCAGCACATATTGATCTTTGTGACCCCTTATAGACTGATTACATGTGAACTATCCTTTCCACAGGTGGATTGAATTATAAAGTGTATAGTCAGTCTTTATGAATTCAATAATGTTGTATTTTGCAAGTGAATAATATTTTCTGAAGATGTGTAAAAGACAGTGATTTTTGTTATAAATGTTTTTCATTGACTTGAACTGTGGCCCAGATTTATTATTTCTCATCGAGCAGCGACAGGTGCAGAAGTCTTCACATGTAATATAATTGAGACAGTATTGCAGTTGCAATGTACCCAAATACTACTCCCGTACTAGTAGAGGTGAAGGTACACTTTACTGTCCCCTGTATATGACACATCCTTGAATGTTGTTGGGGAAAAAGGTGAACCACAGATCATCCTTACATCATTGTCAAGAGTTGCACCCAGCTATTCTGGCATGTGTTAGGTTGATGGAACGAACCTCAACACTTATGAGACACTTACCCCTCAGCCACTGTGCTGCCAGTAAAGTCATTGTAAATATTTGGTGAAAAGCTCCACCACAACTACTGGATCATACTAATGCTTTTGTACAAATGTAATCAAATTGACCCAAAATACACAAATGCAAAGTTACTTTTAAACTTGCATTTTACTTTTTTAAAGGTCAGTCTTAAGCCCCGGGTTTCCTCATGTGCTTCCCTCTTTAGCTCCTGCTGGCACTGTATGGAGCCAGCTGCTGCCTTCACTCACTGCTAGAGGCACATGAACCGTCAGTCTACCACACACGGAGGAGCAAGGCTTGTGTGGTGGCCGGACTTGAAGTTTGGAAACTCTCCATTGTGTGGCATTTAAACCCTTAAAAGGACATTTCCACTAAAGATTTGGATCAAGGGACCGGCCCAGATCCCAAGGAAAATTCATCTGGGACTCAAAACCAGGCTGAACCTTTTTGGGACTCTTTGCATTCCCGGGTGGAGACGGATTTAATTTCTGACATGGAGACACATCAGGCCAAGACAACCAAAGGTAAGAAATTATATGCACACAATGAATATTTGAAGCATTGCTGGGTAAGATAAAACATTTGTAAACTACTTTCCATGCTATATATAGCTGGAAACGGTGAGCTTTCCCACTGGTGCTTACAAAACTAAATCTCTAAGGTACAAAAATAGCACTAAACCCCATAAGATTAGTTTTACCTTGAGCTTTTTCCAGATGTATTTTAATATTGCTGCATTGGGGCATGGCTCCATTGTGCCCCCTCCCCCTGACCTCACAAAACCCTAATCTTAAATCCATGGGCTATCCTATTCCTATTAAGTAAGTGCGGCTTTTGTGTGTCAAATACATCACTGACATAAATGGAGCAACATACTATGGCATGGGATCATACAAAAACGCCAGGATCAAAGAGGCATTATTGGCCTAAACTTGCTGCAGTTATAGAGTATGGGATCTGTTATGAAGCTAGGATGACAAATACAATAGTGATATGGATAAAGGAGCTTTGAGGCTCCTTTATCCCAAGGCTGCATTGCTGCTACTCTGTTACATCAAGGACATTGACTATAACTAAGAAGCCACAACTAATTTTATTTTTTATTTTGACATACTTTAACTAGTTCCCATCTGTAGCTGGGACCAAGAAACCACATTGCCAAAGTGTCAAATTATTACGTTGTCCCACTTCAGGAAAATTGTTAACTTGGAAACAAATATATTAAAGTTGGTGTCCTATTCTATACGTTCTGTCTCCCAGAGGCTTCCACAGCTGCAGCCAACAGTGAAGACCTTATCAAAGCCATAAATGCTCATCGCTTCAACCTGCCTGTCATCTGCTCTGAGGCCTGGGAGGGATACATGTTTTCAGACCTACAGATCCGCATCAAAGAGTCCACTGACTTCTACGGAGCTGTCCTATGGCCCTCTGTATGTCGGAACCCTTCCATTCTTTCAGTATCGTGCAGCTCGCTACAGTATGTTTTGTTTTCCCATCAACAGGCTATGGTTATATGCCACTTTCTGGAGGAGAATCGAGACGCCTACAACTTGGTCGACAAAAACGTCATTGAACTGGGAGCTGGGACTGGGCTTGTCACCATTGTAGCCAGTCTTTTAGGTACTGCAACATGATAATGCTTGATCATTTCATGTGAAAATCCAAAAAGGATTCAAATGGCTTTTTACATTTCCTCAAACAACATACATGTGTTAGGTATGATTCTAAAGTAAAGAGTAAAACGTGAGTAAACTGTCATTGTCCATTGAGCGCTCCACTGTAGCCCTTTTTTTTGCTTTCTAGGGGCTAAGGTGACCTCCACTGACCTCCCCGATTTGCTGGGAAACCTCCAATACAATGTTATGTGTAACACGAAGAATCGATGCAAGTACATCCCACTGGTAAGCACTTATTACTATTACTATTGGTATGCTCATGAGTGATAGAGGATGGGATGATTGACACAAGTGCTAGAATCACTTTACCTCTATTTTGGGGGATACCAGCGAACAAGCACTACTACTACCTATACTGCTAATACCACTAATAATCAGTACTGCTTACAAACACTAACACTGACACCTATCACAATAATGAAGGCTGGCTGTTCCCATGTCTAACAGTATACCTCTGCAGGTCACCGAGTTATCGTGGGGCCCTCAAGTGAAGGAGCGCTTCCCCCATGACGTACACTATTTTGACTACATTCTGGCAGCTGACGTGGTTTACGGCCACCCGTTTTTAGATGAGCTACTGGACACTTTTGACCATCTGTGCCAAGAAAACACGGTGATACTGTGGGCCATGCGGTTTCGACTCGACCCAGAGAACGGATTTGTGGATCGATTTCAGGAGCGTTTCCACCTGGAGGAGCTCTACGACCTCCCGGCTCTGAGCATAAAACTGTACCGCGCGTGGAGGAGGGACACACGGACTAATGGAGTTTAATGAGAGCATACTGGGAGCTGTTGTTTACATTTTGACAAATTATTGACACATTCAAAGCTTGTCTGTAGAGCATTCGACACAAAAATCTTTCTAGTTTATATTATTTTTTGATTTAAAAATGTTTACGTCTTTCTTTTTTAATGGTCGATATGTCTTACCTCAATAGATAACATTCTTGGTGCCCTTTCCTCTCACCATCCAACTACATGTACTGTATTCATTTATTGGTCTTACTCTAAGCTGTTCCTCATTTGGAAATAAATAAAAAGGGTATCGCTTTGGATTAAGGTGTGCTCATTAAGTATTAATAAGCATTAGTAATCATTTTAGGGTGAGGGTAAGGGTTAAGGCTAGGGTTAGGTTAAGGGTAGGCTATGAATAAGCATATTATTCGTGGCCTATTAGTATGTTAACAAATAAAGGTATAATAAGCAGTGTGTTAATACTTTACAAGCATATTATTAATGCTTGTTAATACCTTATTAATACTTAACAAGCACACCACAATACCATTACCAATTCGGCATGTTTATTTCATACACAAGGCAACTCAATGCGCCTTTTAATGCATTTTGTTTTGGACTCGGGGGCCCGGCCAGAAAGTTGGGAACCACTGCTTTAAGCCAAACAATAAATTCAACATCCCTACTCTGTACATTGTTTCAAACAATATATATTTTTCTCTTACAGCGAATGATGGGGAGTCTAAAACATTCAGGTAGATAACCTAATTACTCCGAATGTGAAAAATAGGCACTGTCTTGGCCAAAACAGCAACAAGTAAATTCAACTGTTTTGATCTGATCATCATCTTCATCTCCAAAACGTTCATCATGGGACTCCCTTTCATTTCCCATTTGTTCCCTACGACCGATAAACAAAAAGAACCTTCAGCTCGGCTTCCTCCAACTCTGAGCCCGGTTTCTGACCTGGAACAGAACAGACTGATCAAGTCACGACTGTGATGTCAAGACCTCTGCTGTAAAAGCTGATACAAGTCATATGTCTTAAATGCTTAAATACTCATTTTTGTTTTGTATTCATTTCATTGACTATAAAGATTTGTCATACATGATTCTTTTTGTGTATTTCCAATATACATAAGGCACGATAAGCCCAGTCATTGAAACCTCAATCTACACCATACTTATGTTCTCTACAATAAGTTTTAATTTCACACAATATGTTATCTATGAAAACATTTAAAAATACGTTTATTTTGTACGTCATGCCCTAAAGTTGCAGCTTGAGATTCCATTTTGACAAACTTAAAATAAAAATAGCCTTCTTGTTGTAGTAGCCTGAGCAATAGTATCCTTGCTTCTCCTCCGGGGATGTTGTCATGCAGTTAACCTACTAAACTTGATATCAAACTTTATGAGCCAAAAATCTCTGCTATTTTCAACCGCCCAGTCATTACTTGTCATTTTGCCCAATGAGAGGGATCTGTTTTGACTGCAGAGGAGCTGGTGGATTACACAGGGCACGAGGGGTTATCCAAACTATAAACGCCACTCATGGTGTATCACTCAACAAACCAGATGCGGCTTGTTGGGAGCTGTATCTACGATGTGAGCGACTGAAAACTGCAAAGTCTGACTGGAAATACAGACTTCATTTTGAGTTTATCTTGGCTAAAGCAAATAATATGACAGTGAAAAAACAAAGTTTGTGCATAAAAACCCCATTAAGAATCCATGGCATGTCCTGGAGAAGGCTTTGCACAGTGGTCACACTCTCCCATCATCATGATCTTGGTGGAAAAATGTTTGCAATGCTGGATCTTTTGACATTGCAGAAGCTTATTTAAACAATGCCCCAGCGAATGTAATCAACGCTAAAGGCGGTCCAACAGCAGGTGAACTTTTTTTTTCTTTTTTGGCGGGCAGGCAGCAAAATAAAAGGTCTAGACAAACAATTAAGATGGCATTTTAAAAAGACATGCCAATGTCTCCCCAAGTCAGACTGACGTGTCGCACTTATATTTGTGAGGGACACTTTCAGACATGTTCAGTCTACACATAAACCTGTACATCAAAGTTCAGCCTGTGAAGTGTTCACTCTGGCATTGACATTTCTGTGGCACTTGACCATCTCGGCTTCTTTAAAAGAACATATAAAGCATCATTACAGGGCACCGGCAGTACAATACCGTATGTTTTAAATAAAGTCTGCTTTACTCTCTCTGTACAACAGCCAGAGTATTAGCCTGGGCATACAGCACTCTGCATTGTCTGAAAATGTCATCATTCATGACATGTCCTCAGTGATGATGTGTCAGAGGTACTTGATTGCAAAACATCATTACACAGACAAAAAATCAGAAATGTCATGTAAAATTGTCTTTTCACCAATTCTATGTGGCCCAGATACATCCATAACCAAGCGATTACAAACTATAAGCCATTTGAATAACTTCCAACAGTATCTTATGGGGAGCTAACAGGCTGTAGTCAGTTGTCAGATACAATATTGTGTTTATGGAGAGCTGCGTTCACTGCACAGAAAGATGAAGTTGAGGGTTAATGCCTAAGCCTCTAAAGAGCTACTTCATGTTTAGTTCCTTTTAAAATGTGGCCAGCCAAAGGTTTATCTGAGGTTAGTGTTACAGGATCCCCTCTTCTTTAATTTTAGGGCTCATACGTGGGCCCTACCACAGCCAGACTGATCTAGTTTCTTTCTGCAGAAGCAATCAAGAAAGAAGAAATAGAAGAAATGAATTATGTAATCTGAAAAATATACATTTCATCTGTTTATGACAGTTAAATATATGCCTAGGTGGTCAGTAGCCATTTACCTATTGTTTATTCATTAACACACAGGCAGCTGGCAAGTTTGCTTCAAGGCAAGGGCAAATTATGAGCCTCAACTGGGGTTACATAATGTTGTACACTAACAACAACTATGCCTATTTAAAAGATAGATAGATCTATCATATATTACGCCATTAATTCTAGTCCTTTCTTATGTTCAGCCCTTCTCTGCCCTGCCTGGTATCGCCATTTGAGCGATGCCACTGATCTGCAAGTTTTCACCTGGTTTTGTATGACAAAATTATGTCCGCTGACAACCTGAATATACTGACCAGATTATTCCTTCGTCTTCCCTGATGGCAGGAGCATAATCCAAAATGACAATTCAAAAGCTCACGTGTATATAACGTCAAATGTATATAAATACTTGCATCCTGCTCTATATGATACATTTTGGCACAGGTTTGACAGTCCCATGCTGTAAGTATCACTGCTCAGTCTTGCAATGCGCCTGTGTCTGTCTGTACGTGCACTGTGTGCGCTGAAGTCAGGCTTGTGTTTATGTCGCATGAGAGTAAAAATAGACCCCCATGCCCTTGTGGTGATGTTGAGGGGTGTGCTCAGTGGATGCTCAGTATAACCTTGCATTCGGGGTTCACTCACTGCACTGTGTTTGAAGAGCTCTCCACAGACCTGTACAGCACGAAGAGGCAAAAAGGTAAGTCAGAGTTTATACTCAGGACAACTTTTTAGACAGAGAAAAGTACAATATGTTTTAAATAAGGAAAAGTGCAACTTAGAAGTAGGTAGGCTACCGTACATGCTAAATCTACTGTCAACATCAAAGAGTTTAAGTAATTAGAATATTGTATGCTATTATATATTCTACAATAATATGGTATAACTTAAAAACGTATGTGCCTGCCCAAAGGTAAACAGGATTTTAATGGAGACAATGACTTCATCTTTGGTGGAAGACTCGAGTTGCAAGTGCAGTAGCAATGAAAAGGAAGAAGAGGGTGAAAAACAAGCTGATGAGGAAGGTAGGTTTCAGTTGTCTGCAGTAAACAATGACGTTAAGTAATTTAAAAGCAGAGACTTTAGGAACTGTTATACTTTTGTATTTGGTAGATGCTCCACTTAAAGAAGGTACATGTGCACAGTTAGTGCAGCGGTCGTCGTTCTTCTACAGAATGGACAAAGAGGTGCATCATTATGTGGGAGAGGACATTTTTATAGATGAAGCCCTGGACTCCTTTGCAGCTTCCACGTGGCCAGCGGTGAGAACAGTAAACAATACAACTAAATAACAACAGATATACAGTGGATTCAGAATGTTTTCAGACCCTTTAAAAATAAAAGAAGAAAACCACATAATGTTATTATTTTCAGTGTCAGTCTCCAACATAACAGAGAGGGATATTAAAGTCCCTGAACCCACTGCATTGATGTTATGTCCTATGCCAAATAAAATAGTGGCAGATCTGCACATAGTGTCTTAGCCAAGTACATGTAGGAGTGAATGTCTTCAGAATTTCAATCATGTGTCCTTCGGCCATCGCCTTATCCTAGTAAATCTCCTGATTGTACTTAGAGGAATGAAATGACCGGCATCAAGTCAACATATTTTAAGCACCTCAAATTTCAATAACAACTCTTGATTAGAATAGATTTGTATGGACTTTACTGACCACAAATATGTTTACCTTAACTGACCTCATGAGGCAAGGTGAACTTCAAAAAAAGACTTTAAATTTCAGGTTATCACACATTGACTTTGCAGAGAATAGGTTCACTTGCCAGATATATCTCACCAAAAATCAGGTGCCACTACACTATCACACAGGGACAATAGTTAAGCTGAACTACCACAGTAGGTGCATGTTATGTTCATAAGGTCGAGGATGTGTTAAGCTACAGTGCCATCTGCGCTGCATTTACGCAGTACACATAAAGGTAAGTATGCTGCATACTTGTCAAATACAAAAATGTAAAGTCGGCTTCCTGGTAAAGACAACACAGTTCTACCATCCATGTGTAATACAGGACGTTAAGAAGGACAACTTATCTCCATTGTATATTTGCACTAATTAGTGTTGACGAGGCCTTTAATCTCGTCAACCAAATCTGCCCCGACACAATTCTGCCCATCTCATTTTATTTTAGCGACACAGTTATGTAAGCATAGCATCAGTTGATGGATGAATATATGAATTACTAAATACTGATATTCTCTGTTTAGGTCACAGCTCTTTGTCAATACCTGGAGAGTCACTGTAAAGAGTTGGATCTTGTGGATAAGGCGGTGCTGGACATCGGATCGGGAACTGGACTTGTGTCTATTGTTGCAGCTCTCCTTGGTACAACAAATATAGCAAAGTCTACAGTAACATCTGTAGTAAAATCACTTTTATAACCAACAGGGGCTTGGGTGACAGCCACGGACTTTCCAGATGTTCTCAACAATTTAAGACTAAACCTGTCCAAAAACACCAGAGGCAAATGCAGACACACTCCTCAAGCTGCCGCTTTATCCTGGAGCTTTGACCTGGAGCGCACCTACCCCACATCAGTGTACCACTATGACTATGTAGTGGCCGCTGACATAGTCTACTACGACTTAATAAGCAAACCTCTAGCCACAATGAAGCACTTCTGTCAGCCGGGAACCACAATACTGTGGGCCAACAAGGTCCGAGCAGATACTGACATAGAGTTTGAGGAAAGATTTAGGGCGATGTTTAACACAAAATTGGTATTTGAAGATGGGGATACGAGGATATTCATGGCATCGCACAGGGAGGAGGAGGAAGAACAATATGTGGAAGAAGGAAGTGTAAATGCAGAAATGTTGAGAGTCAAACCAGAATGTGAGCTTCAAATGGAAGACAAAAAGGAAAGGGCTGAAGGCACAGGCGTTAGGAGAAAAAAGCATATTAGATTGAGAAACGAAAGTGACAGCAAAGAGCTTGTTGATGACGAACACAATGAAGGTTTTGAAAATAATGAGAAGGAGGGCGGGGATGAAGATATGAAAGAAGAAGCCGTCGATGGCCCAGATCCTGACAGCAAAGAAGACACAACAGGTCAGTCATCTCTTACAGTAGAGGAGGCTTCATTGAGAGACAACAGGAACAGCAAAGACGAGATTATTGTTGTTGATGATGAAAAAGATGGAGAGGAGGAAGAGGAGGAGGAAGAGGAAGAAAGTAGAGATGTGAACGAGCAAGCAGCAGTCAGCCCAGGTCCATACAACAAAGACGCCACAACAGGTCAGTCACTACTTAAAGGGGCTGGAAGCAAGTTCGCCATTTTATACTCACTACTGCCACCTCTGGCCATATATGTAACTGCACCTTCTATATTAAGCTCGTGCATGACGGCAATTCGGGCCGAAGTGACACATTTTTGAGTGACAGTGCAGGATTTTAGAGGCAGTTGTGGCGAACAGGTCTGAGCTCATTCTACACATTAGGACATGGCTGGAACATGTAGGTGGAGGAAAATATTTAATTTTAACATTTTTAAACTCCTTATAGTCCCTTTAAAGCCTCCTTTATGAGATTAGGAACTACTATTAAATGTGGAACTAGAACAAGATATTTGGGGTCCAAAAAGACTTAAGGCTCATTCATACTCCACAAGACCACCCTGAGCTGTGAGAACAAAATGAAGTCCTTGTAACCATTGAACTGTCATCCGTTACAAAACGTTTCCATGGTTACAAGGCAAAAGTGACTTGTTCTTGCAGCTCTTGGTATAAGAACAAAGTTATTGCGTCTTATGGAGTATGAATGAGGCTGTAATCTTCTTAGGCATGTTATAGGGACACATTTAGAGGCAGAGCTCCCTGTTTAGAAGTTATATTCACAAACCCAGTGTTACTTTTTTACTCCGATCCACAGACATGTGTTTTGGTAAATTTATGGTCCTCTTTTGATTTCCAGTAAGGAAAATGAGTGGCAATCCCTAACATTGTGAGCAAAATACCATAGACAAACCAATGAACTAAGAGAGCTGACATGAAGTAAAACACTTGACATGCACCAGTCTGATACGCCGTCTAAATTTATAGTTAGATACTTAAGAGTCAAGCTGGTCATCTGATGTGGTCAGGTGTAAAGAAGCTAATGAAATAATAATTTGCTTTACTCAGACCAATCTGACGCAATCTATTCAGTTTCCAAGTGTCATGAAAGATTTATAAAGCTGTGGAAAATGTGATTTAATTCAATCTGCTGGTTATTTTTAGGTGCCTTGGTTTAATGAGCCTTCATTAATCAAATGCTTCAAATTTCTCTACACAGGAGAACAGCAAACAGTGAAAACCTTTTCCTGGGGGGGCAACGTTATCAGCAGTTTTGGAAAAGACACTTATCATTATGTGGGAACGGATATTAATATCTATGAATGCATTGATTTTAACGAGTCTGCTGATCCATATGGGGCTGTGATGTGGCCAGGGGTAGGTGCATGGTTCATAGACGTCCTTTTTTATTTCTAAGTATAGACTTTTGTAGAAATGCTGATCTCATGATTGTGTTACCTGTAGGCTTTGGCACTTTGCTCTTTCCTGGAAAACAACAGGGACATGGTAAATCTGGAGGATAAGCGGGTTTTGGAGCTCGGATCCGGTACGGGACTGGTGGCCATTGTAGCAAGCCTTCTGGGTGAGTCTCCAGAATTAAAGCAAAAACAGATTTTACAGCAATAGGGCAAACTTTATTATGATCATTAACAGGTTACGTATGTTCTTGTGCCGACTGGTTAATGTTTTTTTTTGTTTTCGGTATAAAGTAACTGATTTGTGCTGTTGCAAAGTCTGTCCAACATTTACACAGCAGACTGACCAGCTGGTTTAAATAAAAAAGCATCTGAATACAGAGACAGGTAATGCAGGATTTTAATCAAATCAATGCATGTTTTTAGGAGCTAAAGTGACAGCCACAGATTTGCCAAACTTCCTGGGAAACCTGCGGGCCAATGTGATGAGGAACATCAAAGGGAGAAGCAGGCACATACCACAGATCTGTCCCCTGTCGTGGAGCTTCGATGTCGGGCGCATCTACCCCTCACGCCTGCACCGTTTTGACTTTGTGCTGGCGGCGGACGTGGTTTATCACCACTACTACCTGGCCGAGCTCCTGGCCACCATGAGTCACTTCTGTCATCCCAGAACCACCATCATTTGGGCCAATAAACTCCGCATAGTGACGGACATTGAGTTCATGGAGAAGTTTAAGAAGGAGTTTGACACAACGCTGTTGGCTGAAGACGGAGACATGAAGATCTTCATGGGGAAATTTAAAATGTAAGGAAATGCTGTATTCTCCTGTATTTTGTGGCACTGTGATTTTAGAAACTAGAATTAAGCTAAAGACAGAGGTTACTGAAAACATTAAAAAATAACTTGAATAAGTTAAAAAAGCTTTAATTAAGGAATTTATTTAGTTTTTAACATTCATACCTTTTTAACGTAAAAGCATTGTTTTTAATGTTTGTGTTGGTTTAAAGCCACTGCTATTGAACAATGCTGTGCATTTGTCATTTTTTGATCCGCCCTTGTTGGGGTTTGCTATGTTGGCAAAAATGCTTTTTGTATTTATTTTTGCACCAAATAAAAATAATTCAATATAAGTGCATGGTTTATTTATTTCCCCATATAACATTATAGCATTACTTGGTTAATTTGCATTCTCCAATTTGCATAAACTGGTGAAATGCACAAACTGTCATGTTGCATAAATTGTCTAAACTGCATTAACTGGTCAAATAATTGGTCAATTTGGAGAAATTGTAAAAACTGTATAAACTGTTTAAATTGTATAAATCCTAAATGCCATAAACTGTTATGTTGCATAAACTGGTTAAAATGCATAAACTGGTCAAATTCCATATAGTGGTTAATTTGCATAAAGTGTTTATATTGCCTAAACTTTTTAAATACCATAAACTGGTCAAACTGTTGAAATTGCTGAAATGCTGAAATTGCAGAAGCTGCACAAATAGAAAGACCTGGAGGGCCTGAAATCCTATTAAAATGCATTTGCTGGATTCCCCATACACACTAATGCAAAAATGTCAAAATCCCACAGAAAAAAACTGGAAAACAGCAGGCCGATTTTTTTCTCGAAATCCACAAGTTGCGGAAGCTGAACATGCTCAAATTGAAGAAATTGCAGCAAATGTGGAAAAAATTCGGAAAAGCATGGATTTACAGAAGCCGCATTATATATCAATGAGAAAAAGTGTGGTATTTCGGCCGATTGCGGAAAATTTAAATTGCAGAAGTCCGAAAAGTTATAGCAATAATCTCACAAACATGCGGAACGTTTTGATGCATAACTTGCAGAAATTGCAGAAAGCATGAGAGTGCAGAAAGCTGCTGAAAATCCGGAAAAAGATCAAATAATAAATCGAATGAAAACCAATTATTCCGCAGAAAATCAAAAAGGACTTTTATTTTGTTAGACTCAAGTGCCTCGGACATTTCTTGCATTTCTTGCATTTCTGCTTTCTCCACTCTACTCTACTCAACACAAGTTGTCCCACAAGCAAGTCTTACCTTACTTTTTCATAAATTGTAATGTCTTGGCATTTTTATTTTTTGAACCATTTTTTCAAATACCAACAAAGTGAAAGAAAAACACAAACTATGTTGCCAGAAAATGGACGGCATAGTTTTTCATGGTGAAAGTTAAGGCCATTGAAGTAGTGGTTGGCACTACTACAACTACTACAACAACAAAGCTCACAACACACAGGGGAAGTAAAAGGCCATAAGCATAATACTGAGATTGACACTGCATACAAGGCCATGAACCTAAAACTACATGTGTTTCTATGGGGAAGCCAGAGACGGAAAGTGCAGACATAAGTCAAAGCTATAAACAGAAGCACAGCAGGTCTGTACCCCTGGGTAAACTAATGAGAATGAGGAGGGTCCAACCGATCTCAAAAAAGACCATCAACTCCCGAGAGAGAAGAAAGCACTGCACTTAGAGCTCCTGCCTCCACATTCCCAGGTGTACACTTCAGCCTAACAGCCATAAAGCTCATTAGAAATTTGACCAGTGTCATTTCTTAAGATGGGGAACTGTACAGGATTACAGTTCCCTATCTTAAGTATGGAGCAAATAGTGGGGTGTACAGTGCCTCTCGAAGTATTCATACACCTTGAACTTTTGCACATTTTGTCATGTTTACAACCCTAAACATAAAGATTTTATTTTGATTTTTTTACTGAACATTCACACACAAGTAACAGACAACTGTGAAGTGAAAGCAAAATGACGTGATTCTGTTATTTTTCAAAAAATAGAAAAGTGAAAAGTGGGGCTTGCATAAGTATTCATACAGCATGAATGAATACTTTGTGGAACCCCCTTTTGCTGCAATAACAGCAGAAAGTCTTTTGGGGTTTGACTCTACAAGATTTGCACATGTAGAAACTGACATTTTAGCCCATTCCTCCTTACAAAACAACTCAAGCTCTGTCAAATTAGAAGGAGAGCGTTTGTGAACAGCAGTTTTCAGATTATTCCAACGATTTTCAATAGGATTTAGGTCAGGACTTTGACTGGGCCATTCTAACACATTAATATGTTTTTATTGAACCATTCCATTGTAGATTTAGCTTTGTGTTTAGGGTCATTGTCCTGCTGGAGGTGAATCTCCGCCCCAGCCTCAGTTCTCTTGTGACTCCAGCAGGTTTTCCTCCAAAATGTCTCTGTATTTGGCTCCATCCATCATCACAACTATTCTTACAGTCTCCCCAGTCCCCGCTGAGGAAAAGCAGCCCCACAGCATGATGCTCCCCCCCATATTTGACAATAAGTTCCATTTTTCTTTCATCTGACCAAAGCTCCTTCTTCCACATGGAGCTGTGTCCTCCATATGACTTCTAGCAAACTTCAAACGGGATTTCTTATGGCCTCCTTTCAATAATGGCTTTCTTCTTCCACTCGTCCATGAAGGCCACCACAGCTCTGAGGGCCTAAAAGAACAGCTGAAATTATACTGAGAGTAGATTACACACAGGTGGCCTCTATTTAATGGTTAGGCCAAGGTGTGAACATTCTGGAGTCATTAGGAATGTTATAAAGGCAATTTAATGCACTCAGAAAATGCTGTATGAATACTTATGCAAGCCCCATTTTTCACTTTTCTATTTTTTGAAAAATAACAGAATCATGTATCATTTTGCTTTCACTTCACAGTTGTTTGTTACTTGTGTGTGAATGTTCAGTAAAAAAATCAAAATAAAATCTTTATGTTTAGGGTTGTAAACATGACAAAATGTGCAAAAGTTCAAGGTGTATGAATACTTACGAGAGGCACTGTAAAGAGCCAAAAATGACTATTTTGCTGGATGACTTTACACAGGATGGAAATAAAAAGTTGAAGACCTGGACCCACATTACTGGCTACATGTGTGGCAGCCTGAATACTAAGCTATTGGCTGCATGCAAAGAGATACTTCTACTACAGAGACACTTGTATAACTATGTGACTTCAGTAGAAGTCTCCCTGGAGAGTTATTAGTACTTAACTACATTAACTTTAATGTTTGCAGACATGTTCAAAAGAAAAGAAAATGTTTTCAAAGTGACACATTAAGCTAATGTAGAAAATGTAGAAAATCTTTGGGGAGCTACTACTGGTTGGAGATCCCTGGTGTAAGATATTAAATTACTGAACAGGAACAATAAAATACTTCATTTCTAAGTTAAAAGTAAATGTACCTTTTGATGGAGGCTGCGTCTGGCCGGGGGTCTGTCTTCATGGTTAAATAAACAGCCAACGCAGTCTGATCAATTCGTGTAATGACCAGGTCTGCTGCAGAGACAACCTCCTTAAGACGCTTCGCACGCTCCTACAAAAACAGATTTCTATTCATTATACATTTCTCACATTACAGATGGTTTTAAAACAGCATTTCTTTCATCGTTGACAAAACAAAATGCTCACATCTTTTTTTAATAGAACATACTGCTGAACATTATTGCAATATTTGACACGGTTATTGAATATTGCAATAATTTCTCATATTGTGCAGCGCTAATTAATTCAATCACTGACAGATTTCTGATTGCGTTTTACTACACGATGAAATGTCAGAAATATAGAAAAACAACCAAAAACTGCAAAGTCTGACTGGAAATGCAGACTTCATTTTGAGTTTATTTGGTCAAAAGCAAATGAAATTGTCCATTGTTGTTGTTGTTGTTGTTGTTGTTGTTGTTGTTGTTGTCTCAAAAGTATAACAGTGTCTTTTCACCACTTCAGTGTAGCCCTGATATATCCATAACCAAGCGATAACAAGCTATAAGCTATTTGAATGACTTTCAACAGTATTTTATGGGGAGCTAACTGGCTGTAAGTCAGTTGTCGGATAAATACTTAAACAATATTGTGTTTATGGAGAGCTGCATTCACTCCACAGAAAGCCGCACAGATGAAGTTGAGCATTGATGCCCCAAGGCTACAATCCGCCGTGGCATGTTTACATGCATGAGTCCCATGTATGTTCATTAACATGCACTGTCCCAGCAAAATAAATAAATAATAAAGAAAATGTTTAGTCCCTTTTAAAATGTGGCCAGTCAAAGGTTTATCTGAGGTCAGTGTTACAGGATCCCCTCTTCTTTAATTTTAGGGCTTATACGTGGGCCAGGCCCACAGCACAGCAAGACTGATCGAGTTTCTTTCTGCGTCTGGGGAAGCAATCGAGAAAGAGGAAATAGAAGAAATAAATGATGCAATATGAAAAATATGTATCTGTTTATGACAGTTGAATATGCTTGGGTGGTCAATATCCATTTATACTTGCTTACTCATTCAGGCTGCTGGCAAGTTTGCTTCA
The DNA here is from genome assembly GCF_951799975.1 of Gobius niger. NCBI lineage: Eukaryota > Metazoa > Chordata > Actinopteri > Gobiiformes > Gobiidae > Gobius > Gobius niger. The sequence continues at coordinate 17,196,156 of NC_136855.1, read as the reverse complement.
AGGCAAAGGCATGAGCAGCAAAAACACAAATGTTTATTAGTAGATGCTGGGTCTACTAACAGCAACTATGCCTATTTAAAAGAGCGATTTGTCATTTATTAAGCCTGGTGTTTAAAACAAACATTTAGAAAGCTGCTGCTTTCTGTTCAGCCCTTCTCTGCCCTGCCTTTAATTGCATAGCTTTTATAAAAAATAAAGTTTATTACAGGTATAGCCCTGCTTTAGTGATGGGCAGATGAAACCTCAAAGTGTGTGTCACACACTTTCATGTGTCACACTGGGAGGCTACGTTGTGAAGGCGCCATCTGGTGGTGAAAAAGCATTAGACCAGTGAGCCTGAAAAACACTGATTGTGCTCATTTATTCTAGTTCAGAAAGTGATCAGTAAAAGGAAAACTACTCAAGATTATGAAAATAGAAACATATGAACTGAAGTGAAAACCATCTCAAAATAAAGTCACTGACCAAGATGTGATAAAGAAGAATATGATCTGCTTGTGACAGTAGGGCACATAGTGAACATAAGTTCCCTACTGCCCTAATGTTTTTGTGTTTGTTTGACTCTCTTAAATGCAGTCCTTGCATGGCTTTTAAGCGTTGATATCACCTCTGCAACATCCTTCTTGCACAGCTGATTCAAACCACTTTTTGCAAGTTCCACAGCATACTTACTGTTCAGATTGATAACCTTCTTGATTATGAATTTATAGAATTAAATGAATATCCAGGTGAAAAACGCATACTGTCCCAAATGACCAAACATGACTCTTGGTCATTTGGGAAAAATATTCACAGAATTTTGAAACAATTAGCATATAGTGTGTTGCTCCATTGCACAATGCATGATTGTATATAGCTTAGATATGCAGTGTTTTAATCAGTTTAATACCAGAACCTTAAGATAAAATCAGGCTGAAGCAGATATGCTCAGACCCCATGTTTTTTGGGGGTAAACTTCCCTTTGATGCTGGCCACACACCACACTTCATGTCACAGGGTAAAACTTGAGTTATCCTTATAATAGACTCCCACCGAAAGAAATCAAGGCTGTTGACTTAAGCTTGCACTTTTTTAGAACAGCATAATAGGCCATTTTCTTATACTGTCCCAAATTACCTGATGTCTCAAATTACCTAAATTGACCCTATACTATAGCACAGTTTTTTATGTTTTACCAGAGGGTGCCCGGTCAATCGACTGATTACCAAACATCTGACTGGATCTCACTGCTCTCGTTAAAGAGCTTTAGTGAACGGTACGTGGAAAGAACAATATGCTACCAAAACAATAGACTAAACCTTTTGCGCCTGGCGCCTGCACTGTGCCTTTTGATTGACCCGCATTCAGAAGTGAAAGGAGACGGCTCTACACACGTTTTTGAATACTTTTGTAACCTGGGTAAATTCGCCTGGTGCCAAAAGCCCTGCGGGATCGGCGCCGAGTGCATTAAAGCCAAATAGCAAAGTGAGCCAGGTGTTGCTCCTGTCCAACTGGCGCGCCCTGCTGCACGTTGCGTACGTCAACCCCGTCCGCTTGAATCATGCTCCTCTGTTGTCATGTTGTGTTTATGTCGCATGGCAGTAAAAATAGTCCCCCAGGCCCTTGTGATGATGTTGAGGGGTGTGACCAGTGGATGTTCAGTATAACCTTGAGTTCGGAGTTCACTAGATGCTCTGTGTCTGGGGAGATCTCCACAGACTTGTACAACACAAAGAGGCAAAACGGTAAGTCAGAGTTTATAGCCTACATCATTTTAGACATAGAAAAGAACTCTTTGTTTTAAATAATCAAAAGTGCAACTTAGAAATAGGAATACATGTGAGCATCAAAGGGTTTGAGTAACTTTCAGGCACTGAATTATTGACTTAGGTTATAAGTCAGGTTAGGTTATATGGTTACATAATGGTTACATAATGGAAAAATATGTGCCTGTCCAAAGGTAAATGGAGACAATGACTTCATATTTGGTGGAAGACTCGAGCTGCAAGTACAGTAGCAATGAAGAGGAAGAAGAGGATGAAAGTCAAGGTGATGAGGAAGGTAGGTTTTAGTTGCCTGCCATAAACAATGACGTTAAGGCAGTTGTAGCTGTTTGTGAATGTGCTATATAAATAAAGTTGACACTGACATTGAAGTTAAGTAATTCAACAGCAGAGACTTTAGGAATTGTTATACTTTTGTATTTTATAGATGCTCCAGTTAAAGAAGAGTCATTTGCACAGAGAGTGCAGCGGTCCTGGGACCCGTTGTTCTTCTACATAATGGATAAAGAGGTGCATCATTTTGTGGGACAGGATATTTTAATAGAAGAAGCCCTGGACTCCTTTGCAGCTTCCACGTGGCCAGCGGTGAGAAGCTGTCACCTTATCCTAGTAACTCTTCTGGTTACACTTAGAGGAATGAATTGACCGATATCAAGTCAACATGTTTTAAACACCTCAAAACATTTCAATAACAACTCTTGACTTGAATAGATTTTTATGGACTTTACTGACCACAAATACAGCATGTTTAACTGACCTTAACTCATGAGGAAAGGGGAACTTAAAAATAACACAAAAACACTACAATACATGTCAAAGTATCGCACATTGACTTTGTAGAGAAAAGGTTCACTTGTTGCCAGATATATCTCACCAAAAATCAGGTGCCACTACACTATCACACATGGACAATAGTTTAGGTGAAATAGCACAGTAGGTATATGTTATGTTCTAAAGGTCAAGGACCTCTTAGGCTGCAGGGGCATCTGCGCTGCATTTAAACAGTACACATAAAGATAAATATAATAATAATAATACCTTGCACTTGTATTGCGCTTTACAAGCCTGTATTACCAAATTTCTCAAAGTTTGCCCAGTTGCCCTGGGGTAGACTCACGGAAGCAAGACCTCCGACCACCACCAACCACTCACTCACTCACTCACTCCATTCACCCAGGCTTCCTTCGTGTTACCAAACGGTCTCCATCCAAGTTCCGACCCGGCCCTTCCCTGCTTAGCTTCCAAGGTCTGACAGGATTGGGCATAGCAAAGGCGGTGTGGCCATTGGCCACTGGTGCATACTTGTCAAATACAAAGATGTAAAGTCGGCTTCCTGGTAAAGACAACACAGTTCTACCATCCATGTGTAATACAGGACGTTGAGAAGGACAACTTATCTCCATTGTATATTTACACTAATTACTGTTGACGAGGCCTTTAATCTCGTCAACCAAATCTGCCCCGACACAATTCTGCCCATCTCATTTTATTTTAGCGACACAGTTATGTAAGCATAGCATCAGTTGATGGATGAATATATGAATTACTAAATACTGATATTCTCTGTTTAGATCACAGCTCTTTGTCAATACCTGGAGAGTCACTGTAAAGAGTTGGATCTTGTGGATAAGGCGGTGCTGGACATCGGATCGGGAAATGGACTTGTGTCTATTGTTGCAGCTCTCCTTGGTACAACAAATATAGCAAGATCTACAGTAACATCTGTAGTAAAATCACTTTTATAACCAACAGGGGCTTGGGTGACAGCCACGGACTTTCCAGATGTTCTCAACAATTTAAGACTAAACCTGTCCAAAAACACCAGAGGCAAATGCAGACACACTCCTCAAGCTGCCGCTTTATCCTGGAGCTTTGACCTGGAGCGCACCTACCCCACATCAGTGTACCACTATGACTATGTAGTGGCCGCTGACATAGTCTACTACGACTTAATAAGCAAACCTCTAGCCACAATGAAGCACTTCTGTCAGCCGGGAACCACAATACTGTGGGCCAACAAGGTCAGAGCAGATACTGACATAGAGTTTGAGGAAAGATTTAGGGCGATGTTTAACACAAAATTGGTATTTGAAGATGGGGATACGAGGATATTCATGGCAACGCACAGGGAGGAGGAGGAAGAACAATATGTGGAAGAAGGAAGCGTAAATGCAGAAATGTTGAGAGTGAAAACAGAATGTGAGCTTCAAATGGAAGACAAAAAGGAAAGGGCTGAAGGCACAGGCGTTAGGAGAAAAAAGCATATTAGATTGAGAGACGAAAGTGGCAGCAAAGAGCTTGTTGATGACGAACGCGATGAAGGTTTTGAAGATAATGAGAAGGAGGGCGGGGATGAAGGTGAAGAAGCAGTCGAAGGCCCAGATCCTGACAGCAAAGAAGACACAACAGGTCAGTCATCTCTTACAGTAGAGGAGGATTCATCGAGAGACAACAGGGACAGCAAAGACGAGATTATTGTTGTTGATGATGAAAAAGATGGAGATGAGGAAGAGGAGGAGGAAGAGGAAGAAAGTAGAGATGTGAACGAGCAAGCAGCAGTCAGCCCAGGTCCATACAACAAAGACGACACAACAGGTCAGTCACTACTTAATAGCCCACTGTATGAGATTAGGAACTTCTATGTGGAACTAGAACAAGATATTTGGGGCCCAAAAAGACTTAATCTTCTTGGGCATGTTATAGAGACACATTTAGAAACAGAGCTCCCTGTTTAGAAGTCATATTCACAAACCCAGTCACACACACAAGCACAATTTCTACACGTTACTGCGTAGAAAACACTAACATGCTGTTTTTGTACAATTCTGTAAAGCTTTCTGATGCTGGTGGTGTTCTGATATTGGACCATTGATGTTCAATCTGTCTAGGAGGTGTGGGTTGCACAACTTGTTTCTTTATTACTTTACTCCGATGGTCCCAAGACATGTGTTTTGGTAAATTTGTGACCCCAAATTCGCACAATGACAGATGGACACTGCTCGGATATAACCCATAGGAAGCTAATTTTATAACTCAGCAACTAAATTCTACTTAAAAGCATTCATTTTGATTCCTCTTTTGATTTCCTGTGAGGAAAATGAGTCTCTAATGTCGTGTGTAAAGTACCATGGACAAAACACTGGTTTGGAGAGCTGGCATGAACTAAAACACTCAGCATGTACCGGTCTGATATGCCGTCTAAATTTATAGTTGGATACTTAAGAGTCAAGCTGGTCATCTGATGTGGTCAGGTGTAAAGAAGCCAAAACATGGTGAAGCCAATGAAATGATAAATTGCTTTACTGGGAAATGTAATGTAATTCAAAATGCTGGTTATTTTTAGGTAACTTGGTTTAAAACCCCTTGACGCCTGAATTTATTTCCAATTATATAAAATATATATTTTCAGTGTTTTGGCTTTCTTTTAATTTAGTCTTTATTGAAGGGACAATGCACAGAGACATTATGATATGTTCTGCACAAGATTGTAGTTAAATAGCTAGTTTCCATCTGCAGTCCCTGATTACATGAATAATATACAGTAATCAAATTACTGGGAAAAGCACAAAACATTTATATACAAAAGCATGTGATGAAATATGCAATCAGAATATGCCCTCTTGCTGACACTGACCCACATGCGCACACATATACACAGCATCACACCTGTATAATGCAGACACACCTCTCATTTACAGCGTCACATTCACATTCAAATGTCATAGTAAAATGTAAGCAGATGCTAAATTCTTAAAGGGGGGGTATTATGCAAAATTTACTTTTTCAAGCTTTACATCATGTTATTATGTCATTCCCTCATTAAAAACATGCCTGAAGTGTTGCCTTGGCACATTCACGTATTTTTGAGTAATCTGTAAAAACTCTGATGGCAGCCATTTTGGGGATAGGTTTGCCTGAGTCCTCCTAGGAACGCCCCCACCTCCTGGAGACGCCTCCGAGCTTTCGTCACCAGCCAAGTAACCAACCACTGCTCCTCAGCAGAACCCCCTCCCCACTGATGGCACAGACAGCGTGTGGAGGGGGCGTGTCGGAAAGGGTCAGAGGTTCTTAAAGAGACAGAGGCCTATTTCAAGACATTCACTACAGCCATTTTGAGAGAGCAATTTTATACTAGGCAGTTATTTAAATTTACTGCATTTACAGACCAACAGAAGGTTTCCTCATCATTGTAGTGTGATGTAGACTTGTGCTATGTGATTGAAAAAAGCATAATACCCCCTCTTTAAGGGGTTCATGAGCCTTCATTAATCAAATGCTTAAAATTTCTCTACACAGGAGAACAACAAACAGTGAAAACCTTTTCCTGGGCGGCCAGTGTCATGAGCAGTTATGGAAAAGACACTTATCATTATGTGGGGACGGACATTGATATCTATGAGTGCATTAATTTTAACGAGTCTGCTGATCCATATGGGGCTGTGATGTGGCCAGGGGTAGGTGCATATGGTTCAATCTTTTTTTTCTCCCCTTTACATTACAGACCTTTGTAGAAATGCTGATCTCATGATTGTGTTACCTGTAGGCTTTGGCACTTTGCTCTTTCCTGGAAAACAACAGGGACATGGTGAATCTGGAGGATAAGCGGGTTTTGGAGCTCGGATCCGGTACTGGACTGGTGGCCATTGTGGCAAGCCTTCTGGGTGAGTCTCCAGAATTAAAGCAAAAACAGATTTTACAGCAATAGGACAAACTTTATTATGATCATCAACAGGTTACGTATGTTCTTGTGCCGACTGGTTAATGTTTTTTTTTGTTTTCGGTATAAAATAACTGATTTGTACTGTTGCAAAGTCTGTCCAACATTTACACAGCAGACTGACCAATGCATGTTTTTAGGAGCTAAAGTGACAGCCACAGATTTGCCAAACTTCCTGGGAAACCTGCGGGCCAATGTGATGAGGAACATCAAAGGGAGAAGCAGGTACATACCACAGATCTGTCCCCTGTCGTGGAGCTTCGATGTCGGGCGCATCTACCCCTCACGCCTGCACCGTTTTGACTTTGTGCTGGCGGCGGACGTGGTTTATCACCACCACTACCTGGCCGAGCTCCTGGCCACCATGAGTCACTTCTGTCATCCCAGAACCACCATCATTTGGGCCAATAAACTCCGCATAGTGACGGACATTGAGTTCATGGAGAAGTTTAAGAAGGAGTTTGACACAACGCTGTTGGCTGAAGACGGAGACATGAAGATCTTCATGGGGAAATTAAAAATGTAAGGAAATGCTGTATTCTCCTGTATTTTGTAGCACTGTGATTTTAGAAACTGAAATGATGCTAAAGAGCAGCTGAAAACATGAAAAAATAACTTAAATAAGTTAAAAAAGCTTGAAATAAGGAATTCAGGTAACACATTATTTAGCCTTTATAAATGAGTTAACACTGAATTAATCATGAACAATGCATTAGTTAAGTGTGACTAACACTTAATAACTACTTTAAGGAATAAGTCAAGTATGAAAAACGTTTAATTATGAGTTAGGCATTAAAATGTAGTAGTTATTAAGTGTTGAAGTAGTAGTGTTAACTAATGAATTGTTCATGATCAATTAAGTGCTAACTCATCATTTATTGAGGCTAAATAATGTGCAGTTATTATAAAGTGTTGCCGGAATTTATTTCGTTTTTAACATTGATGAGTCAAAATCCACTGTAATTAATATATTCCAATTCAAAAAATGTTTAACGTAAAAGCATTGTTTTTAATGTTTGTGTTGGTTTAAAGCCACTGCTATTGAATAATGCTTTGCATTTGTCATTTTTTGATCAGCCTTTGTTGGGATTTGCTGTGTTGGCAAAAATTATTTTTGTATATATTTTTGCATAAAATAAAAATCATTCTACATAAGTGCATGGTTTATTTATTTCCCCATATAATAATATGCTTTGACCGGCAATAGCCCAACTGTTTGCATAATATTATTCTGTTTCTATGGAGCGACACAAAATGACACATTCTTGTTTCTTGTCATTTATTTAAACGTTGCTTCATTGTCTGAGATCACAAAATGTGAAAGTGGCTGGAGTCGTCACTCCATCGCCCAGAGGAGAAGTTCTGGGTAGAAAATACTAAAGCAAACATACAATTTTATACAATAACATAAATTGTAATATCTTGGCATTTTCATTTTTTGAACTATTTTTCCAAACACCAACAAAGTGAAAGAAAAACACTATGTTGCCAGGAAATGGACGGCATAGTTTTTTATGGTGAAAGTTAAGGCCATTGAAGTAGTGGTTGGCACTACTACAACTACTACAACAAACCTCACAACACACAGGGGAAGTAAAAGGCCATAAGCATAATACTGAGATTGACACTGCATACAAGGCCATGAAGCTAAAACTACATGTGTTTCTATGGGGAAGCCAGAGACGGAAAGTGCAGACATAAGTCAAAGCTAAAAACAGAAGCACAGCAGGTCTGTACCCCTGGGTAAACTGATGAGAATGAGGAGGGTTCAACCGATCTCAAAAAAGACCATCAACTCCCAAGAGAGAAGAAAGCACTGCACTTAGAGCTCCTGCCTCCACATTCCCAGGTGTACACTTCAGCCTAACAGCCATAGAGCTCATTAGAAATGTGACCAGGGAAATTTGTTAAGTACTGGGGAACTGTAGAAGATTACCTATACTGTATGGAGCCAATGGTGGGTGAGCCAAAGAGCCAAAGATTATTATTGTGCTAGACAACTTTACACATGATTGAAGTAAAAATCTTTAGCAGATACTTTTGTGATATATCAGGGTTTAGTTGTTAAGCGTACAAAATTAATTAGGAAGTCAAGTGTTTCTACTTTCCTTGCATCTGTGTGTTTGAGATACGTGATAGTCTCATCAAATACTATTCAGGCAAAATGCAACAATTGCTGTTACATTTTGTTAATGATGCAGAAGCATTGGAGATCTAAACAAAAAGGCAAGGCTTTGTCAATGCATATGGTTTTTCCAAAATAAAGACTATTCTGTTTAGTGAAACTGTAAACAAGTCGGTCAGTAGGGGGAGCTATGGCAGTACGGACCACCCCTCCATCTAGTGTTTAAGGGTATATTTTCTGAATATAGAAGAGAAACTCAACTAAACAAAAATATGCAAATCTCTACTACAGTGGATGTGTGGGTCAGCTTGATTTCTGGTTGTGAATTCCCATTTTAAAAATGCAAACAGGGCATTAGCCAGAAGCACCACTCGCTTGATTAAATTATGCTAGTGCTAAATATAAAATACGATGACACTTCGAAGCTCATTCTGTCTCATGATCAATTGGCCATGGTTTTCAATGCACGAAAACAAACGAAAGAATGACAACAGCAATCACAGTGAAAATCAGGTCCGTATTCATTGTATTGGACAGAATTAAGGGCAAAATATTAAAACGTGTTTTTTTTAAAGCACTCAAAACTATGCGCCAACAGAGCTTTTCACACCACGTACAGGATCTACCTAATTAAATGGCTTATTGTTGATTCAAAATGTCCACTTACATAAGATAAACTGACAAGCACACAAGCATTCACAAACACACTCTTGTGAACATACAGGTATAATATTATAGGGGTTACAAATCTTTCCAATTAAAACGTGTCCAAATAAAACGCCTTTATCCTAGACGACATGCATATATGCAAAATACATCAATAATATTTAGCTGTATACCTATTGCATTTTAATATCTGTACGTTACCTGTATGTACAACCTTTATGACACTGTGTACAATGCAACTTTTCAGCAGCTGCAGAAATAAAACACTGAATGAGTAATTTACAGTAACATGTGTTTGAGTGAAGGCATCTGCATCTTTACGTTATAGTGAGGTTTGTGGAAAAAGTCTTGAGTGAAGTGGGTTTTGAGCGAGTGACGCCACGTTTCCGCAGCTCACGAATCAAAAACGTTACACCCACGACGGACGCGGTAAGGTACGAGTAGAAGGCACCTCGATACAGTTGTGTTTTGAATCTGGTTTTGAACTTAAAATGGGATACACAGCAACATACATACACATACGAGCCTAATTTAAAATAAATGAATAAAAGTCCATTCTAGCCTAACCTTTAATGCGGCGGTGTGAGTCTGATTGTTTAAAAAGTCCAAAATTCAGACACCACCATGCTTTGAATCGTACGATAGCACTGATAGACATTGATAATAATATACAGAGAATTACATTTAGGATATAACAATAGTAGGTAGATCTGAAAACTTGAATGTGCTCATGATGGCACCAAAATGAGTGCCAGTATTTCCATCACAGGAAAAAAAAAATTAGCATTGCTGGCGTCTAAAATCGAGCCAAGGCAAAGACACAATGCCCACTGTGCTACTATGAACAGCCCACTGCAGTCCCATTCTGAAAAACTGCCAAAAAAATAAAGATCCCTCGACTTCTCATGTGCTGTGGTTATACGTGAACATTCAGAGTGATTCTCCATTTTGGTAAAAGTCTGAAGAAAGTTTAAAAAGATAAACAAAAAACCCTGAGGGGCACAATCTCAAAATGATATATGGCCATGCTTATGCTGCTGATGCAGTGTGTGCTGATGAAGATGTGCTTAAAACGGGGTGTAGTCTGCAGGATACATGACCGGCAGCCAGTTCTCACTGTAGGTGGCGCAGTGGGCCCATTTGAGGTTCTTCATTAGCTGGGAAAGGAAAACAAACACATACACGTCATAGGACAACAGTATATACTCAAAGCAGATCAAAGCATGTGTGTTTTTGTTTTAACCTGTCCTCAGCTCAATGCTCAAAAAACAAACAAAAAAACAATCCACTTAGAATTTTAGTTGTACTGTTAATGTTTAATTAAGAAAACTACTAAAACTCTTTAAAAAAGTACACTCTCTTTCGCTTCAATGCACCCCCTCTCACAACACCAACTAACGTCTGATTGGCTGATAGCCCTGGTCTCGCTTGTGGTTGAATGCACAATCCCGACATTGCTTTTACTTATTTATTCCTGGCAGTTTCTAGGTGATGGACATTTTTCTCTAATTGTTCAAAAATGACGGAAATCTGTTGTTGCCACGGCGAACTTTAAAGCAGTACTAAGCAACTCTTGCCCCTAGAGGCCATAAGCGCAACTGCAGGTGTTGTAGCAAGTTGCGATTTTTTAACGTATTATTTGACAGGAAAGGCGAAGGGAGAGAGGGATATTGTACATCCAATTATACAATGGTAATATTTTTTTTCACTCAAACTTGGCTGTAAATACTGTTTAAAGAGATGCTAGCTTCTTCTACGTGATTCTATTGGTGTGTATTGGTTGCTCCGGTCCAGTGGCAGTCAAGTTACAAGCATGGTTTTCTTGCCAGAGACACCAGGGGGAGATGAAAGACCCTCCAATCATCCCATAAACACTTGTATTACCCCCACAGCTCATTCTACACAGTAAGACATTTCTGGAACATGTAGGGGGAGGAAAATACATCTTTTTTTTTACATTTTTAAACTCTGTATAGTCCCTTTAAGGTTGTACACAATTTTAGACTTCATTTTAGAGATAATATAATCTACACTTTAGGAATACATTTAAGTCAGGTGTTTCTGTATGTTTTGTTTTTCAGTTAAAGCCTGGTTTACACACAGATTAAGACGAAGCTAGATCTAATTTTGGCCCAGTTTAGACCTGATATCAAACTTGCCTTGCCTTAAAAGCTTTTCATTAATATTATGTATTACTGCAAATGTAATTCCTGCAGTAAAATGCCTTGCATTGAACTGCAAATACCCTGAGGCAAAAACACAGACTAAACATACAGAACACATTAGGAGCAGCATTATCTTCTGATTGACATGTGACATACCTGGATGCAATTTCTCGTGTTTTCTTTGCTGGCTTTCTCCTCTCCCATCTTTGTGGCAAATTTCAAGGCTCTACCGAACATCTTGTTTGCCAGTGCGTGTTTGTATGAAAACATTAGGACCTACGAGGAATGAAAAAATAATTAGACATGAAAAAAAGGTGTATTTACATGGATTCATATAAATAAGGGAATGTATACGTTTTATCTAAATAAAAAGGGCGATGCAAGCCCATCAGCTACGAAGCCAAATTCACCTTTGAGTCTGTGAGCTCGGCCCATTTCTGCACCTCCCAGAAGGTGTCTGCCAGGGCTTTCGTCACAGCCTGTGCCGTGTCGTCTGAGCTGCTGGGGGTGGGGTCTGCCCTTTCCTGCTCTTGGACCTGTCCTGCTATAGCACCATCCTGAGAAAGAGGCAGAAGGAGCTGATCGGCCAAAGCGCATCCTTTTCTGCACAGGGCGTCCAGCAAAGAGGACTTCTGCTTCTCCATGTCACTGAAACAAACAAGGACGGAGATGAGGGCTTCCAACATTTTGACCCCGGGAGCCGCTTTTATGCAGGGTTTTAACAAGTAGCAGGAAGTCAGATCTAAAGCTTTCAATGCATTTTAATGCCCAAATACTGTATGTTTAATGCCACAAACAAGCAAAAAATCTGTGCATATTTAATTTCTAAAGCATTTATTTATCAAACAGAGGAATGAAGGGATTGTTGTTATCCAGAAGAAATAGCACAACGGGAAACTTTTGAGGAAATAAAGTACTAATAATTTCAGCCAAAACTGCAGCTGAATGTGTCATTATTTTCCAAGAAGTTTTGATTAAAAGCAGGTTTGAATCTGATTTCATGCTTTTTATTACATCTAAGTTTGGGCAATATTCAGCTATAGAGATACTTTGACTACAGAGATACTTCGACTACACAGATACTTGTATAACTGTGCGACTTCAGTGGGATTCTCCCTGGAGAGTTATTAGTCAAGAACACAATTAAAGAAATTGAATTGACAGTTTTTTCTTTACACTTAACAACAGTAACTCTAATGTTTGCAGATTGTGTTTAACATGTTCAAAACAAATAGAAAACATGTGACTCATTAAGCTAATGTAGAAAATCTTTGGGGAGCTACTACTGGTTGGAGATCCCAGGTATAATAGATATTAAATTACTGAACAGGAACAACAAAATACTTAATTTCGAAGTTAAAAATAAACGTACCTTTTGATGGAGGCTGCGTCTGGCCGGGGGTCTGTCTTCATGGTTAAATAGACAGCCAACGCAGTCTGATCAATTCGTGAAATGACCAGGTCTGCTGCAGAGACAACCTCCTTAAGACGCTTCGCACGCTCCTACAACAACAGATTTCTATTCATTATACATTATTCACAATACAGATGGTTTTAAAACAGTATTTCTTTCACCTTCTCAGAATCGAGCTGGTGCAGCCTCTGAACGTGTAAGGGAAGGTACTCTGAGAAATTCTCCATCAGCTCATCATAAATTGAATTAGTGTCCAACCTAAATTAGAAAGAAAAAAATCAAAAGACACGATAAATCACAAAATTACTTCAATCTGACTGATATTCAGCTTAACCACTATTATTTAAGCCTGATAAAACTAAATGCTCCCATCTTTTTTTTGCTAAAATTGAACAGAATATACTGCTGAAATGGTTTCATGACCACTATTGAATATGAATTTCTCATATTTTAATTCAATGATGGACAGATTTGTGAAATGAGCCTTACTTTGTCATCCACTGAATTTTCAAGTCCCTCATGGCCTCTGCAAACTCGTCTTTCACATCTTTCTCTTTGTCCGTTTCTTTGTCCTTCTCTTTCCCTCCGTTCTTTGATTTGTTTGGAGCTGGGATAAGGTGGTACACAATGGGCACAATGTCCTGAGTGAACACAAAAAACATGATTAAATGTAATTACACAGTCACGGGGAAATGGAAAGCACTTTAAAAGATCATCATGAAGTGAAACATTTTCCAAAAGAAAGGATGTTGCACCAATTCAAAAATGCTTTGTATTGTAAAAGCTTGGACCCAGTAGTTAAGGTAGAGCTACTCATTCAAGTGATTCATTGACCACCATTAATTTAAAAGATTTTTGAAATAGCGTCTGCAATGGCCTTATTTGAGAGAGTTCAAATACTGCAGTATCAGTGAAATGCATAAACATATGAACTGTAGATGCAGAGCCCGTCTCAAAGTAAGAAAATGCCCTTTCCCGATGGCAGGGGAGCAGAGATGGCTCTGTTGTACAGTGATCTAGCTCATCAGTACCTTTTTAAACTTTCCTTGTCGTTTTGCAGAGGCCTGCCCCTGGTGGTCAGAATAACACACAGTAAGGGAAAGGACAACAACAACACACTCTCTCTTCAATTATTTTTGTACTGCTCTCACAGACTTTCCACCGACTGCACTTCAACAACCTGCTGCGCACACACCACGATATACAAGCGTTTGTCCTTATGAAACATGTACTTAGGATCAAGCCACACTCGCTTAAAAAATGTCACATCAACTGATTTTAGACATAACAGAATAAAAATGGCATCCACGCTTGAAGAAACCTGCCCAAATAACTTAAACATTAAATAGAAAACTATTTGTCAGGTGCGTCAGGAATGGCACAAAAGGATGGAAAAAGATGCCATGCAAATAAAAATAAGTGTTTCAACTATTTTAGCCTTGTTCCTAAGCTTGGCATAGACAATCAAAGATATTGTTATTTCGGGGAACTTGTTATCAAAGTATGGCAGTTTATAGTTTATAGTTTGGCAGTTGCAGGGGAACGTGGCTGAACCCTGGTGTGGAACATTGATCTGATAAATGAAAAATGCCACTCACTGCTTTCTTTCCATATTCACTTTTAGGAACAATGAGCGATCCAGAAAGGTAACAGCCTGGACTTCCGCCTTTAGGAATCCTGTAACAAGGACAATGTACACATTTATGAGGATACTAATTTAGTTCAGTTTAAAACATTCAAGTATCTTACTTGTCGTCAGGCAGGGCTGTGACATAGAAGGGGTGTGTTGCTCCAGGGCACAGAGTGACAGAGTTTGCCTTCTTCTTGGCCATGAGAGCTGCGCGGTGCGTTTCATAAATGTCTAATGTTAGCGCGGTGGAGAGGCGATGGGACACCACAAAGGCCAGGTCTTTGAGCCGTTCGAGTTCACTGGACTGTTCGTGACGAACCTGCAGCCGCACAGTGTAATCCCCCTTCTCCAGCTTCAGCGAGTACTGCAACGCACACAACACAAGTTACGGGACAGAATAAACATGGAAAACCACTTACAGCTATATATATGGGCTTATATTTACAGTTAAAAAACCTAACTCTCAAATAATCATAAATGCATTCAGTCAAAAAACAAAGTATTTACAACAGTGAAAATGTAATCAAGCAAACTGTATTATAAAGAATGAAAACAACAAGAACTTACTAATTTCTATGGACACGCTGCTAAACTGTGGCTATAACCTTGGACCTGGTAGGAAATGTATAATATTGCAGAGCAGGGCTGCACCTGTTATTGCAATCTAATCGCACTTACTCTATGTAGGTAATTCGATGTCCACTGAGAACAAAAAAACAGAATCAATAAGGATTCATGTATAAAACTCACCCTGTAATTTAGAGCTCTACAAACGAAGTCGAAGTTTAGGTGTTCATATTTTAGGATTATGCTCAAGTGTTAATGCTTCTAAAATAATTTTAAAATGAGCACTGTGAAATGAATCTTTAATCACTGTAGGTTTGTAATTTCAGTTGCAATACACGTCAGAAATTACATCCATATTTTCAGTTTCTGAACTGAAACGATACAAAGCACTAAGTTTCTCTCGTATTTGAAATCGGCGGGGTTTATAACATGGAATTTGCACCTGGTGTGGATATGCATCACCGGAGCCCAGCAGTCTCTTATTCTGATCAAACAACATCCAGAGCTGACTGTCAAACTCAGACTCATACAGCAGCTCACACAGCATGGGGCAGCTGGGGGTCACCTCGCCACTTTTGGGCTAAAGATGGGAAGAAAACACATCAGTGACTGAAATCCCTGACCCAAAATACTGTCCTTTCAAACATACCTGGTGAAAATTGTAGGTGAGGACGATCTCATACAGTTGTCTGTTGTTTGGAAGAACATCTCTTGCACCCAAGGCTTTGATCTTAGACGACACCGGTCTGGAAGAAAGTATTCCAACATTTGGTAAAAGCCTCTTTCAATTGTGACGGTCCAGTTGCTGAGGTAAATCACTGAAGGTTACCTGAGAGGCTGAACCCATGATTTGAGAGTGATTGTTGGAGCCACCTCTTCATAACGCAGAGGGGAGAAAACATCGAAACTTGTCACGCCCTCAGAGGCATGCTGGGTAAAAATAAACAATCATTTTACAATACTGCTTGTGATTTACCAGCTGTCACTGATTTTTTTTAATTACAATGTGAATAGGTGATGGAGAAGTGGTGAGTCCGTGAAACGAGATGCTGTAATCCACAGTGACGTCTCCAAGACTCGCCCACCAACGCGCGATACACAGCTCCACTATTTTACCCGACTATAAGGAGGACAAGATGCAGAGGTTTCAATTTGCTGGCCTTTTTAAACGTAGTGTGAAAGTAGTTCTCCTTGTAAACACGACCTACCAGCACGGGAAAGGCTTCAGTTAGAGACCCCTTTTCTAATAGTGAAGAAAACTTGTAAAATTCATTTGCTCTGTAAGCCCTCTGTTTGACCAGATGCACCGCATGAAGAACAAACTTGGAAGATACGTCCCCTGAATGCGATGTCAGGGTGATCTCTGAAAATAAGCATAAAAAAAAAATTAAAAAATCATTCTTCTCTCATGAAGAAAAGCTGATAATAAATGAGAGTCTGACGCAAGGGTAGAAAACACACCAACCTGCCCAGGAGGCTCCCTGAGGTACAGTGATGAAATGGCGTCTGATTTGGCCTGGTCTAAAATGGACGTCTGTAAAACACACTTCCTGATTACGAGACTCTGGCACCCTAGAAATATAAAGACGCGACTGTGAGACACCACACTTACAACTCTCGGACGAATGTGATAAATCTTACTTTGTTGGGATGACGACCGTGACTGGGACTCTGAAGAGGGGGCCACAGGTGGGCGCTGCTGTGTCATAGCCACACACCTACAGAATAACAGGCATCATTATTTACACACATGTCAAAAACATATAGACATGTCATTTTTAAGAACATCTTGTACCTCTGTGTAGTGCACCCCTTCTCTCAGTCCCACTGGGTCAACGCGGACATTAACATGGCGACACTGATTCATTAACTCTAAATGGGAGGGACACTGGACCCAGGGGGCAGTGCATGTGAGGGCCAAGTGCAGCTGAAGGGAGATACGCTCTGAATTGTCTGCAAGCAAGAGCACAGAATTAAGAAAGAGGTTTAAAAAATGCACCATCATAAAAATGTAAACAATTCGGATATGCTCTAATGTGCACCTGTGTTTTCGGGGAAGATCGGTTCAATCCCAACTCCGTGATCAGAGGGAGTGAGGACATGGGACGGATCCCTGAGGTAGATGCCCCTCTGTGAGCCCACTGTTACAGAGAAGCCCAGGTGGCTTGTGGGTAATGAGGCATGCTGAGTGAGGTAGTCTAATGCTTTGTCCACCTTTGAGGAAGAAAGAATGATACAAGTTCTTGAAGACCTAAGTTATTATTATGCATCTTGATTTTTTTAAACGACATTGTAAAAGATTACCTGGATTATCCCATGGCCCTGTGCAAACACTTCAATGTCATCCACTTTAAGGGCCGTGTTCTCCAGCGCTCTCCTCACAACTGGAGCGGAGGGACGAATCCCGTTCTGCTTCAGACCTTCAATCACACAAAGTCACTACAATCACCAACTACAGTACACAATAAAAATGTAGAGCCTACAATAGCTGAAAATATAGACCAATGTCCTAAATGTCCTCTGAAGGATTTAAACAAACCCCATTCTAATTCTACGGAGTCCCTTTGAGACGCATTTGCAGACCACTTCCTGGGGAAGGTGGACAATATCAGGCGTAATGTTTTATCCTCTCAAAGTTATATGGTGTTAAAAGCATGTCAACTCGCCCACCACATGTCTTTTAGACCCAAACCTGTTTATGTCATTTCATGGATCTTTTAACCATGATGAACATCTTCATCCCGGCTGCATTTAAAGTGTTGAAAAAAATAATACTAGTACAGTATTTCAGGTTTACAACTTCACAATTGTCCTGACCATTAGCAGGAGGCGGGCCTGCATTACACCGGTTTTAACCTCACTGCATTGCTTCCCTGTGTGTTTCAGGATCGAGTTAAAGGTTGTTTTAATGTTTTTTAAATGTCTTAATGGTCTGGGCCCTTTTTATGTTTCAGACCAGCTTTTACCTTACAAACCTTCGCGGTCCCTGGGCTACTCCGACATGCGTCTCCTCGTCATTCCTTCTCATTATATTACATTTAATTTTGTTTTTATTATTTTCATTATCTCCGGTGTTTCCTCTGAAGGAGCGCTCTACCTCAGGAGCGGTGGTCACAACATGTATGAAAAGTGCTCTATAAATGAAGTTTTCATTGATTGAATGAAACAACAGCTAAATAGAGTCTTTTATGAATAAGACCTGCTAAACCTGTAGGTAAACTGTAAATAAGCTCTACTACCACCAGTACCAACCTGAGAGAACAAGTGCAATGCCGCCACAAGCATTTGGGGATGACATGGATGTGCCGTTCATTAGCTGAGTCCCCCGGAGAGTCCAGTTTGGGACAGAGGCGATGGCACCACCGGGGGCGCTAATGCTAACACCCAAAGCTCCGTCTGTGCAGGGGCCTCGGGACGACCAGGTGTACTGGTTTGGAGGCAGCTTTTCCCTTAAAGAATACTCTGCAACCATCATGTCTGGGGTCACATAGGCACCAACACCTGAGCAAAAGGTGTAACTTAGTAAGTTTTCCAAAATCCCGGCGGGAATATGAATCCATTTCAACTGTGTCCTACCAATCACACTGCTGGTTGTTCCCCCTGGGCAGCCGACCGTGGTCAGACACGGGCCATTGTTTCCAGCACTTGAAACATAAACCACGTTGTGCTTCTGTACAGCTTCTGTGATCACGTCACAAATCCTCCTGTAAAAAAGTAAGTTATACGAAGTTAAAAAAAAGATGTAAAAAAGTTATAATTCTTTCAAAAAACAACTGAAAATGTAAATTTAGTGCTGACCCTGAATTAGGCCAATGGGTGGCTTCTCCATAGCTATAGTTGACTAGATCACATTTATAGTTTATAACTTCAATCATCTACAAGAAAGTAGGGAAAAAACTAATTAAGTAACAAAACATTTATTATGGATTCATTATTGAAATTCAAATGTAAGCATTTTACCGCACGGATGAGTCCTGTGCCGGTTTCCATTGTGCTCAGGCGAGTGTCGCCGATCTTTACTGCAAGGATTTGTGCACCAGGCGCCACACCATTGCGTTCAGGTTCATCTGGAAAGTAACCTGCTGCAATGCTTGCTACATGTGTCCCATGGGCCCCTACAGGAGATACAGTGCAGTAATAGTTTTAGTTTTCATTTGCTCCAGACTAATCAAGTAGAAAGCCTCGAAGATCAATTTCTTTCAATGCAATTAAATGTAAGTCTTCACCTCCACTTGTGACGATGCAGAGTGTGTTTCCCTCATCATAAATATTCACAGAGTAGTTTAGCATCTCAGCGTTTCCTATTGTTGCATACTCTTGTTTTTCTTTGTAAGACGTCAGCACATTGCACTGGGCCAGATCTCCACACTCTGAGGTGTCAACTACAGCCCTGTAGTCAGCAGATACACGCAATTCAAATGGGTATTACAAACATTTATGTTGATCATGCATTTGAATCTGTGTCCAACCTCCATGTTTCACCATCATGCCAAAGCACACAGTCATAGACAGGACCTGGATCACTGTATTTCTTTTCCAATGTTGCCAACAGCTCTGACTGACTCTGGAATTCCTCCTTCTGAAGCTTCTCAATCTACAAAACAAACAAATGTGTGGTAAACATATAGTTACTGGCTCTGTACTGTGACTTCTTTGTAGATAAACAAACTTGGCTGTCTGACCTGAGAAGGTGAGGGATGTGAGAGGTCAAATTCCTCTGTCTTGCGGCAGACCTCAGCCAGTGCTGCTCTGTGTGGTGGGTCCCACTGTTTTTCCTTTCGCTCTTTCTAAAAACACAAGTAAATAGTCCTATATCAATCTTAATGTTGTTTGTGGAGGACAAAATCATGTATACAATAAAAAAGGCCCACTTCATCTGAACCCACGCCAACAAATAATTAGACATTTGAAAACAGTCAAATGAATGCAAGACTATTTGCAAAGAAGAGTGCGGGAAGACCTACTTACATTTTACACGGCAGCACATTGTGAATCCAACCTAATTAAGTACTGTACCTGTATTCTTTCTTTAAGTGCCTTAGGGAAGAACTCGTATCCATTTTTAACTCCAATGTGGTACTTCCCTGTTGGATTGAGCCAGGCAGGAGGGACCTACAATACATTGAGTGATAGAAAAGCCAGAAGTTAGCCATTGATATCAGGAACTCAGATATACCAAGCAAGGGTATGTGTGGTATATGAATGGACTTGGGCAGAGGAATAAAGTCCCCGTACCTTCAGTGTTCTCCCGGAGAGGCCAGCAATTGTTCCGTCTTTCGGCTCCACCACTGTGGTCATGTTTACGTCACCGCTGCCTGTTGTGTCAATGATATCAATGATCTTTGGCTTTCCTTCTGTGGTGACCTGTAAAGTATCAAGCAGTGGCGGTATAATTTACCAGGGCAAAAAAAATCTGAGCTTAAATGTAGCATCCATCTGCCTAACACCTGTCAGCATGTGTTTACACTCAGGGGATCGTATTCAATCTATGCCCCTTAGAACATGCAACATAAAAATCTATAGCCTACCATTTTAAAATGTAAGACCAATTTTCAATTTCTCGTCATCCATAATGAATACTGTAAGTGTAAAATTAAAGCATATATTTATTGTATTATTTGTAACGCAGGTAATGGAATAGCCGAAAACACATAAAATTCTTGCTGCGATTCTAGCTCAACAAATTATTATCACAAAAAGTAATGAATCTTGAGAAAGAGGAATCCAGCATCCTTTTAAGCAAAGCTAATTTGCTTAGCATGAATCATTACATAAACCAAAGAATTGTAAGCTAGGACAATCCGAACAGTTGATTAGAATGACAAGGTGAAAAACAATACATTTATTGCTGTGTATTGCAGACGTTGTCATATTTATATTCATTGTTATTTCTGGTATTTAGTGCTGGACTTACCCAGCATGCTAACCTAGCCGAAGCTAACCCAGTTAACCTTTAGTGACTGGGCAGAAATAACGTGAATGAGTCAGGCCTTTAGCTTAGCATGCTAACTAGCCATGAGCTCACTACAGCTAACTATCGGGAGAGAGCCGGTCAGATTTACCTGCATACCGGGGGCCCCGGGGTCCACGCCGGTGTCGAGGATAGCGATGAGGACTTCTCTGCCATCGTACTCGGGGAACCGGGTGAGAAAAGACGCGGCGCCTGTCTCTTTTTTGGGGAGCAGCCCGTGGAAAGGGAAGGGTTCTTCTGCAGAATGAGCAGCCATGATCAAAAGAGCTTCAATGAAAACAAAGCGACCAAATGGGGAAGAGAGCAGCAGACACCGGAGGAGCACGTTAAAGGGCCAGTGTCAGTGTCAAACTTTCACACAAGTCCCGACCACTGTCTTCATTTTGGACGGGCAAATGTGTTTGTTATACCGGGCTTTTCTTGAAGAACCTGATTAACAGTTATTGAAAAAAATATGAAAGTAATAAAAGAAAAGTGGCTTTGCAATGCTCATTTTGAGGTTTATGGACATTTGATGTCCATTTTGATTTTCCATTGAAGACACAGCATTATACTGCCATGGTGTTATAATGCAGTAGAAAAAAGTACATTATTATTATTATTATTTATTTATTTTTTTATTTTATTTTTATTATTATTATTATTATTATTATTATTATTATTATTATTATTGTTGTTGTTGTTGTTGTTGTTGTTGTTGTTGTTGTTGTTAATATCAATATTTATTATTATAATAATTAAAAACACGTTGTTCATTACAGATTATATTTGGCTTTTGGTCCTTCACAATTCAAGTCTGTAGCTTGTAATATTTGCGATTATCTTTGTGTAAGATCACTGAGGTCTAGTGTTCACAAAGACAAACTTTGGTGAGGCGCTGACTGCGTTGTGCTCAGCAGCAACACACCACTAGGTGGTGCTATACGGCTAAAGGAATAGTTAAACAACTGTCAACCATGTATTGGAATAGTGGGGCAGTAGTAGGTGGCTCTCTTTTCTAATAGTCACACTGGTCAGCTCATTGATAATTTGTGACGTTGGCAGAGATTGTGTGGTCATTGGTTGATTATTTCATTGTCTAAATATGTTCATTATTTTAGATGTAGCTGAATAAATTGTGCTCACAGACATGTCATCTCTGGCTGGACAGAACATACACTGGACCGACCTGAGATTATTTCCAAACCTGACTCGGCTGGCATTCATTCTCTGAGGTTTTATTTGTCTCTGTAATACAGGATTAACTTTGCACATGTCAATCACCATCTGTTTGCTTACTCTTGTGCAGAAGTCTTCCTGAAGTCTTCAGGTCATGTTGTAGACTATGAAGGGATGTGTATCAACAGTGAGTACCATCAAGAGACCTGTGGAGATGTACAGTTATTTTTGGCCCCGCCCTCTCACCCCTGGAGGCCAGCATCCTACAGTCCCTCATTCATTCACTTACACTTAACATCTGCCTCATTTTTCTCCTCTCATATTATTAATGGAATTCCTATTCAGAATGTGCATTCATGTTTCTTTGAATTGTTATTAGATGGCCTTATTGCTGACTGACACGTAGCCTCCAAACATAAGTTTGTGGTTTACCACTGGGCGTATGCTCCAATGTTAAACTGAAATGTGCAAAACCTCTTGAAATCACATTTACTTTGTGCTTCTGAACATACAGCAGCTTTGTGCAGTGTTTTTGAGGACATAAATAAAGCACCGTTGAAGTGTTAGTCCTCAGTGCTAATTAAACCAACAAAAGCTGCTGTGATGCCACAGGATGTGCCACATAAAGGACCTACATTATTACTGCTTCTCTCTAGAGCAGATAATTAGGCAGATGCCATGGTCTATGAAAATGCTGAGTTATTGGACACCGAGAAACACAAGAGCACTGTGGGAAGCCTATGTTGAGGTGTCCATCTTTTGCAAAGGCAGAAACATGTAGCCTAATTAGATTAGAGCTGTACTAATGCATTGGCAGGTAATCCCCACACCTTGACCGACAGAAGTCCTTGAGCTAACCGTACTTGCAGCTGAGCTCTCGGTTTCTCACATGTTTCCTGCTGGGCTAAACCCACCAGGCTTCAGGCGCAGTGTTATGTGGTCATCTCAGAGGTGTGACCTGGAGGCTAAGTGCAGGGCAGTGACACTTTGACTTTCCCCTGAATGGATCCTAAATCCTTTTCTACCTGGACACATACTGTCCTGTTTGTCTAGTTCAAGATCAATCTCAGAAGTGTTGCCCACTCTTTTGTATTGCCCATTAGAGTAATACTGCTTTACACTAGGCCTGTGTATTTTTTTTTTTACTTTGAAAACAATGCTGTAATAAGCAGGGAATTGGTATGACTATGCACTTAGGTGTTGCTGTTCAGAACATTACTGACTGCGTTGAAAAAAAAACTTACTTATTTAGTTCAAATTATATGGGGATTTATGTAAAGGTCACTCATTAGAACTCATATGTTGCAAACAAGTAGACACACCTTGGTCGCATAATGAATGAATAAAAGCCTGCACTTCGTCTGTAGCTTACAAAGCAATAAATAAATCAGGACTTTTATATTTCCTGACACTTCCGGTCACCATGAAGCTCTTACATAGGAGATGGGAGCTATGTGTGAGCCTCATGCAAACCATTGATAGCCTACATGTGTGGGCGGGGCGAACCGCAGAGCCACACCCCCTCGCGCTGCTGCTGCGGGACCAGGCAGCTCATTCTTCAGGCAGAGAGCAGTGATCAGGCCGGAGAAAGCAGCGGCGCTGTCCGGATACAGCCTAGATGTGCAAAACCTCTGGAATAACCCCGCGCTGGAGGACCCACAACCGACCGCCGTGGAGGAGCGGGCCTGCGTTTATCTGAATAGGGACCGAGCCAGGGCGCAAGCATGGCAGTGGAAGAGGAAGGACTTCGGGTGTTTCAGAGCGTTAAAATAAAAATAGGTAAGAGGGGAAAAATCCCTACCCCCAGTCTGAGCGCTCCGTTGGATCGCTCCACATTAACGGGCCAAGGCAGAGCAGCACCCAGCCAGGACAGGACCGAGGCTGGCGCTGCCTGCTATGGAAGGGCACTGGGATCTGCTCTGCTCTCGGGTGGTTTTGTCATTCAAATCACACGCGCTCTGCCTCTTTTCACTGATGGAAATGAAAAGGAAAATATCAAGACTCCCTCAAAACTGCCTTGTGGGAAAAATGTGGCGTTTTGTCAGCTGGCGTGTGGGTCCGAATCATGCGCCTTACACAGGGCTGGATGTGGAGAGAGGCAAACACACATTTACTGGTCTTAAAATGCATTCAGTACGTTGACGTTTTAGCTGCAATTCCATGCCTTTTTGTTGTTACACTTTGGATGTTTTGGGGGAGTCCCGTTCAAATTATACCCCTCCCCTCGCGTCCCAAAATGCTGTACCCCTAATGGGAGACTGCCCGTCCTTCTGGCCAATGCGTATTTGAATATGTGGACATGGTGACCAACGGTTTAACAAGGTTGGTGGCATGTTGTGTTTTGAGATCAGTCTGTAAACCCGTGAAGAGGCTCTAGGGGCCTTTGTGGAGAGGTAAGAGTATTTATGCAGATCTGTTTGTATTAGAGCCCATTGATCTTGACTCAGATGTAGTTAGCCTCATGCATTTTAATATGCACCTCCGACTGTATCTCATGAATAGCAAATCATAATTAAAGAGAAATGTGTAATTGGCAACATTATGATCCTAATATAATCATGAAACAGGCTTGTTTTATATTTTTCAGTCTGTTTTCTTGTGCTATTCTTACTATTTTTGCAAAATGTAGATGGATTTATCTGATTTTACAAGAGATGCCCTTTTCTGATGGTAGCCTAATCACAATTGGAGCTTGAAACAAAAGAAAGAAAGAAAAACACTTGCTTTTTACCCGATATTAGATTGCAATTATTTGGCTCTACATTATTTGCAGTTGTACAACGACAAGATGCTTTTTTAGACACAAGCAAGGGTTATAAAAAGCAAGCATGCATTATTTTACTAATAGCTTATAAAGGCTTATAAGCTCTCCCTGTAATAGCCTACATTTAATGGGCAAAGTCAGATATCTATGATAGTATAAACAACATTTATTTCTAGTTTTTACGATTTATTTTGCTATTTATCGCCATAATTCATGTTTATTATGGGTCGGAGTTATGTTTTTATTGACATCTGGCTGCCCGTTTATCTTGTCTGTGCAGTCTGCATTGTTTTGAGTCCAAACATGCGACAGAAGGGATGATCAGGGGAAGGGAAAATGACAACAAACATAGCAGCAGGCTGTGGGAAGTGCGTGCTGATGCCAAGATGCAGTAACTCTCTCTATGATACAGTTAGGCTGATACAATGCATAGGAATCTATGGGAAACAGATTGTGTGGAGGAGAGAAAAGCACAGGATTACATTTGATATTGGAAAGAGCTGTAATATTAAAACCCCACAGGACTTGTTAGTTTCGGTGCTCTTTCTGAATGACGCTAGAGAGCAGTTTTGTGAATGGAAACAGAAGGACCTCTTGCTTTCACAAATGTACAAAGTGTTCGATTCAAGGCTGCGGTTGAGTCATCAGTGAAAAAATAATAATGACGTGCAAAAAGGCAGGATGTTGGTGTTCAGTCTGTATCATACTGAGTTCATCTAAAGTGCAACACAGCGTTATTAGTGGACACATTCAGGACCATACTCTGAACAATCATTAAAAAGCAGCATTTGACAATAAATAGCCATGATGATTTTCGGCAGCAACGTGTCAGTGTCAGCTCTCAGTCGTACAGGAGTTGTCCAACTTCAATGAAGGTTCTTGAGTCATCTTCTGTACTGTAGCACCACAGGGAAAAGCACAGGTGGCCCTCAGTCTGCTGTCCACCTCCACCTCAAAGGCACCAACTACTCCTTTGAGGACAGGAAGGTAAACATTTTAGCAAAAAGAAAAACGTTGTATTGAAAGAGAAACAAAATCCCTCCATGAACAGGAATGGAGGATTTTAGATTTCACCTGTCACCGCTGTGCAGCAGCCTCCTGCGGCCCAGGCCTGGAGTGCTCATGCTCATGCTAATGAGGCTGAAACTCCGCCCAGGACAGATCAATAGGCAGGTAATTAGCAGTGAACAGCTGAGAGTAGAGCCGTTCAGACTAAAACTCAGGTGTGAGTTAGGTCGTTAGGACTTAGAACTACCAAGACTTACAACTACAAATATGTTTACCCACAGGTGAGATTAGCTGTAAATAGAGTGGAGGGCTTAGCCAAGTTAAACTCCTACCAGTCGTCTATACATGGTCTGCGGGCTGAGCTTTAACTTTAGTGTCGCTGGTGAAGCCCTTTGGATGAGAGGCGAAACGTTCGACACTTCAACTGCAGAGTACAGAAGATGACCCAAGAACCTTCATTGAACATAATGATTTTTTTTAATGATTTGGTGTTAAAATAGTTTTCTAGAATATTGCAATAATATTGTTAATGTTATTACAATATTCAAGATGAATATAGGCCTACCTGGATCCATACAGTCCTCCAGCCACACATCAAGCTTAAGAGAGAAAATACCCAGTGCACCCTCTGTACACTGGTTATTTTCTAACTTGACATTCTTCATGTGAATAATATAACGGATGTCAGGACTCAGGGATAGTGTATATAGTTTCCTAGCAGAGGCCATATACATATTAGTCTGATTCCCGTGGCGTTCTGCCGTGTTGTGTCTGTGTGTAACCCTTGCATCACATTGTTTTCATCAAAGTCAGGAGTGGAGCTTGTCCTTTGGCATGAGGCCGTGGCTTCATTATGACTCACGGTGGAGAATCTGCTACGGTTTTAGAGAGAGAGAGAAGCGAAAGAATGGAGGAGGTGAAAGAGCGTGTGTTACTGTTACCCTACCATGCTATGACTGTTTTTGGCTTCCTGGACCAACACGCATAAGAATTTCGGAAACTGCGCTACTGGGAGTCTGCACTGTCTGGGACCCGCGCAGGAAACAGGAAACAACCCCCGGTTCCCTTCCTGATTGGCTGGAACAGGCTACAAAAGAAAAATTGTGTTTGTTCCTGCATGGCAACAAGCTAATAGAAACCAGATGCAGGGGGAGTTTGAGACGCGCAGAAGGGGACAGAGGTGGCGTCTCTCATTTGGAGCTGCAGTCTGTGGGTCGTCTGTCAGTGGAGATGTCAGGGTTATGGAGAGGGGGGATTTCTCAGTGGCACAGCTGGACCAGGGCTCGGCACTAATTAACAACAACACATGCGCCACACAGCTCCATGTTACTGCCCTTCAATGTGGACGTATAAAAGTTTTATCACGCAGATGGGGAAAAAGTGAAGCACTAAAGCAAATACATTGCACCCAACTAGTCACATTACAAGTGATTTTTTTTCCACAGTGAGATCAATAAATATTAGTTTTATCCTAAATAGGGCAGCTGGACGATAAGGAAAAAAATAAATAAAGTCATGTTCTGATTCAGTGACAATTGCATTATATAAAGCTACTGCGTGCATGTGAATCGTGATCAAATAAAACATTTTCTATACTAGTAGTAACCAATTGGTAGATACTAGTTATTTATTTACATTGCAAAAGAGCAATGGGATTTAGAATAAGACAGATGTGCCTCGGATTTCTTTACTTTTTGAGTAATTAATTGATCTGCCTGTTTTTCTCTTTAAGAGAACCACGTACCAGCAATGTCCATAGATCCAGTCAGCTATTCCTCCGCACATACATGTACATTGTGTTCTCATTACTATGATCCACTGTATTTTGAAACCAGGTAAGAACCATGTATTTGATTAAAATTTAGCACGTGTACAATACGACTTTAAAACAATCTGGTTTGTTCAAAGTTAATGCTATGTCCATATTAAATTAATAACTTGGATAATTTGTGTATAATTTGGTGAATGGGGCATATCCGCATATTTGTATTGCCTACTTATTGTTATAATAGAATGATTGTTTCTTTTATGAGTGCAGCTTACTTCAATTGACCCGGACCAATGTTTGTTTTGTATTTGAGTGCTGTGCTTGCACTAAGTGACTGTCCATTGAATAACTCCATTGAACATATCACAGTTTGCCATCAGTTTGAGGATATAAACACAGAGCCTGCAGCATATGTTTACTGTTGTCATCACAATACAAGTGTCCTTTCAGAGAGGAACTGTAGTTTTCCACTCACTGATTGTACGCAGCGGTAATTACAGGTTGCGAGGGAGAGGGAGGATCACATTTGGGGCAGGGGTGGGAGGCTGGGTCGCCCCGGGGTGATCCTGGGAGGGACAGAGAGAGCCCACCCCCCTCAACTGCACTGACAGCTGGACATCAGAGGAGACCAAACTTCCTCTTGATCACAATGAATGGGACGAGGGTGGGGATATTGTCTGTGCTTGCTTTCCTTAAATCTTTGTCAAATTGTATTTTTTTTTTTATTGCTTTATCAAAGTAATCATAAGAAAAAGACATACTCATCTTTTCACATCTTATACATGAAGCTAGGCCTAATGTGTTCTGAAAGGCAGGGCTAGGTAATATATTATGCATGCAAAAAAAAAATCCTTGTTATTGCTCTATATAAAAGAAAGAAACCATGTTTTAAACCAAATGATCGTATTCAACATTTGGTGGCAGGATACATCAATGTAGCTGCTGTCTATTAAAATGTTTAGGTCAAAAACCAGCGTAGTTAACTTAATGAGTATTTTTATTGTTCCCCATCCTATAATGCAGCCTGAAAGGGATATTTCAGGATTTTTGACATAGGGCCTCAATTCCTAGTTATCCAGAATGTTGTTGATTTCTGAAGATTTTTTTTTTTTTAATTCATTTGAAGAGTTTAGTGGTGCTAGGCTAGTGCTAGGCTAGTGCATGTCTATGGTAACTAGTAGCCTGTATTAAAACCAGTCTGACCCAAGCACCGTGCACCTGAGGCAAATCACTTTTAAAACCAGACTACCCATATAAATGTCTGTGTTGACTGAATAATTTTTGAAATAGAACCATTTTATTATTTTTATCTGAGCAGCATCGGCTTCCTGGTTGTAAGCTACGCAGCGGCGGAGTGTTCTGCTAGGTTACCGGATCTACAGTAGTTTGTTTGCCTGCAGCGTTACTACACGTGGAATTCACAAAAACACAAATCAGATATAGCAACGCTTGGAGGACCACCCGATGATTTTCAAGAGGTTTTTAATGCAGGCTAATAGTTACCATAGACATGCACTATCCTAGCACTAGCCTAGTACCACTAAACACTTCAAATATAAGAACTGCATGAATTAAAAAAAAGAAACAACACACTGGATAACTAGGAAATGAGGCCCTATGTGAAAAATCCAGAAATATCTCTTTAAATAGTGCTGTGTGTGTTGGTTGGTGGCAGTGTTTTGGTCATTTGGTTTGTTTTGTAGCTTGGCCAGACTGTGCTTGACCTGGACTGTTGTAGAGGGCCCAGCATCAGGGCGATTGCAGGGTAAACACAGGGCTGAGGCTCACCTGAAGTGCACTGCATGCTTCAGGACGTCCTTCAAGAGCCCACAGGTCAAATCCACACTGGAGTCACCACTGTAGCTGCCTTTGAAAAAAGTACCTAAACATATACAGAACTCAGAAGAATTAATCTGTGAATTGAAAGTGATGAACCTGGTTGAAAAACAATGGAATACAGTGATTACTGCTGTGACCGTTTAATGTGTTCTTTTGTTTTAGATTTAATGGTTAATGTTCACTGTCCACCAAGAGGGAAGAAAACTTGAGTCAGAAATATAAACAGTTGCAGTTTAGAAATAAACAATAACTATCAAATAACTTACCCAATCAAACCTCACACAATCTAATAAGAAATATAATACTCTGATCAAGTACATACAGCATTTTTGTAGTTATTTCAAGAATAAAGCAATACAGTTATATCTTGCCAAAGATTTTACCATATACTGTCCAAGTATAACCTCACTGTGTTTATGAACAAAATTCCTGATTTGCACATTTTGCTGGATTCCTTTTTTGACACAACCTTCTTTGTAGGGTTGAGTCTGACCCAAAATAGTAGTAATGAGGCATTATAGAGAATGCATGATGTTATTGTATTTGCTTGATAGGACAAAATAGCAGAGAATAATGACAATGAAATTTGTTGAGGTTTTCAGCTGACCTGCCCCAAACAGCTCCAGCCAGAGCCGCTTCTGTGTGTGTTAGAACTGTGCCAAAGATATCCATCAGGGCCCCGTCGCTGTGAGTTTAAACATGGGCTTTACAGAGCTGCAGGCTTAATGGCTTTTCTGAAAGTTAGGAAAACAAACACACAGCCTTCTGAGAGTTATGTGAATGGATCGCAGCACGTCTTTAGGAAGTGTCAAGGTTGAGCCATGACCACAATTTATCAACTGTGAAACCAGCCCTCTGCGTCTGCTGTATGTGTCGGATACGCTGCATTCACATCCCGGTGTTTTCCATTTGCTTTTCATTGTGATTGTATGTAGCTGGATCAAATCAGCAAGATGTGGAGATGAAAGCTGCCCAAAACATGTTTACCTGTCATTGATTGAAAGTTGATATAGTAATTGGGCCTCATTTCAGGCATTTCAGAACGTGTTTGATGTGGTTTTAACTCTAAGCAAGTTTTTTATTCATTCAGAATCCAAATGTTTCTGTTGTTTTCAAAAGGCATATTGGATCTAAGTCCGATTGTGACCTTAAAAATTCCGAGTTGGTTAATTGCGCAACCCTCGGAACAAGCATGATGTACTTCTCACTTCTGATTTTTTATTTGAAGAACCAGACAAACATTGCAAATTACCTCTGACTTTAAATGCAGAAGTGTTTTGTGTCATTCATTGCGCAATCAAGCTGATACAGCGTCATCTCAACTTTGACGTCCAGGTCTCACTGCGTGGTTTTCGGTTGTTGTGTCATTTTGTTTCCTTCATATTTTCCATTGGGTCTAACAAGTCGGTGTGAACATTAGCTCTCAGACAGAAACAACACACAGGCGGTTTGATCAGTAACTGAAGCACTCTGAGCTGCAGACTCTAATTGTCTTTTTCCACAGCATTCCTCCTCATGCCGCTGTAGCTGTTGTTATGGTTGACTAGAAATGCCAAATTCTGAACGAGAGGCAGCAGGAAATATCCGTAATGCACAGAGGACTCTCACAATACCTACCATAAATCTAACATAAACTAGTACTACATTTTCTTTATTGTTCATCTTGCTTATTTCCTTTTAATTACGATATATATATATATATATTTTTTAAATTATACCTATCTATCTAAAGCAAGCATGTCCACCACGTACATGCTTTGTCCTTTGCTGGATGTAAACATGCTTATCAGATGTTTTTCTGTTTAGAGCGGAGATTCTTTGGTAAATGAACTCCTCACCTCACTGACACCCCTCGTTGGTTTTTAGGCGGTGCCTGTAAAATGCTGTGGTTTCCCGTTTGTTGGTTCATTAAAATCTGAGATGATGTTGTGTTTGAAGTGCTGTAAATCTTATGTGCTTTACGGCATGAAAGAAACACAGCTATGTCCGTCGATCTTTGTCAGTCCCTAACTCTGGAAAGCAACCTGGAAGCCGATGGGCTTTGTTTTACCCTCAGCTCTTCTAGTGGCATAATTCAAATGCATTATGATTAGCTAATGTGTAACAGAGGTACGCCTAGTTATTCTTCCGTCTTTAACTCAGGAATAAAGTATCACTGGAGCTTAACTTTTGGAGGGGCACTGAGTTCGAAACGCGTGGGTGTTTTCCCGGCTGGGAACAAAACACGCTATCAGGTTATAGGAAGGGATTGCTGTTTTTCAGTACTCTGGCCCAGAAAGACATGCTGTCTGAT
Organism: Gobius niger; assembly: GCF_951799975.1. Classification (NCBI taxonomy): domain Eukaryota; kingdom Metazoa; phylum Chordata; class Actinopteri; order Gobiiformes; family Gobiidae; genus Gobius; species Gobius niger. The sequence goes on along the minus strand of NC_136855.1, from coordinate 17,164,308 downwards.
GCATTGATCTATAATTTCTGTTCTATGACATACAGTGTAGTAAAATGCTCCCCCTTGTTATGGCACAACTGTGTATTTTACCTTTTTTCTCATTATAGATGGTTCCATTAGAGCTACCGTAGTCAGTTTATTGTTCATTTGTCACTATTATTGATGGTCATCATTTGACTAATGAAGACCAGAAATAGACTAATGACTTACAGTTAGGTTCCTCTTTTAAGTTTTCTGCAGCAACATCAAAAGAAAAGAGCCGTGAAAATGCATTACGCATAAGTTACACCCTTAGTTTCAATTCTCACTTCTGTTTTTTTCGCCTGACACAGATTGCGAAGGGTGACAGCGGGGTTGCCTTAACTACATCTTGGATCCATCTTGAATTCCTTTCTTCTCGTCTCATTTCCTGTTGTAGCTAACCACTCTCTGGCTTTCTATCTGGCTGTGGCTGCCTCTCTTGTGCCCCCGGTTGACTGCCGGGCAGCCGCATGTACTAAAACCCCCGGGTCTGTGTCCACGCTTCTAGTCCTTCCAAGTATGACCACTGTCCACCGGGCGCGTTCACGCTCGGAGTGAGTGCATGTTATGAAAGGCCCAGCAAGGTCAGCGGTGCATAGCTTGTAACTGTGATTGCGTGAAAGGGACAACAGGAAAGAGATACAAAGCCACAGTTATTTAGGCTTTTTGAATTAATGTTTTATGTTCTCTCATTATTATTGTGATTATTTTTACCCTTTGTTCAATATGGCTTACAGCTGCATTATTTTGTATTTGGAGGAGCAAGTGGGTGACCATAGAGCAGCACCCGGGAACTCATCCTCAGATTTTGAGCCAGAATCTTGTGTTGGAAACCCACCCTTGACATAAGGAAAATGTCCCCTCCACACCGACAGGGCCCCTTCAGGGCGGTCTCGGAAACAAACCTGGGACCTTCTTGCAGTGTGGCCAGAATGCGAGCCACGCACTCACCATGTTTACATCAGAAAACTGTAGGCCAGTAGTAATGCAATGCTGTGGTAGAGCCAGCTGCTTAACCAAGCACATTTCCTTCAGTTCTGCTTTACCTGAATCTGTCAGTTCTATACAGCCTATAGGCCAGTGCCTCATTTGAAAGCAAAACAGATCTTTTTCTGCGTTTTCATTCCTGTTTTTTCATCTCACTTTCACCACGTTTTTGTTGCATTTTCATCCTCGTTTTTTGACTTGTTTTTTGTCTCACTTTCGTCAGTTTTTCTTTTGTTTTCATCATTGTTTTTTAAGGCTTTTAGTTGCTCTTTTGTGGCTTTTTTGTTGCGTATTCCTCTTGTTTTTGTTGGTGTTTTGATGCTTTTTTCAATACGTTTTTACAGTGTTTGCTCAATGCCAAATACTCAGTTTGGATGTATTTGGCATTGAGCGGTTAAAGGCTTACAAACATTTTCTCATAAAACCTTAACCCCATCTGAATAACTATTTTGCTGTGTTCTATAGTTCAGATTGAAGTACATTCTTTTGAACCACACACCTCTGTCATAAATTCAGCTGCTCGTTTTCCGAGTGCCAGTCTCCTCCTCCTCCTCCTGCTCCTCCTCCTCCTGCTCCTCCATTATTTGCATGCACACTGCAGCCTCACGTGCCTGAACCCACTTTTACACCGAAATACTGGGGCAACCTATTCTCCAAGGGCAGCTCCAGCGATGAGCCTCGCCTGATGAAACGAGAAAGCTGCCGTTTTATTTTATTTTTATTTGCGGCTTATTGTGAACCTTGAGGAGGGAAAATGCAATCCGCCTCACCGCAATTGAGAAAAGATTAAAAAGGGAAGCAATCATGCACTCAAGGTTATTGTGTTGGTTGTGATGGTTAGTGTAATGTTGTCTCTAGTGAAATGTGCATGTGAATTTGGTGTCAGCAAAACAAGAGCCGCGGTCTTCACATAGCTTATCGACGCATCCACATGAAACGGTGGTGACTTCCTTTTTGCCCAAAACAGGAAGCAGAGAGCTGTCCGTCTGTGTTTCAGCTCTCAAGTGCAGCGACTGGCTGGAAAAGATACTGGTTTGTTTTGTGTTGACCATATTAGACATGGGCGACGAAACAGGACGTGAAGTAGAAGGGTTGGAGTCTTTTCCCGCAATAGCTGTTTTCTTTCCGCAGGATTTTTGTCACTTTTATTATTATGAGCAGCACCAGAGTAAATTTTGCCTAAATCCAAAATTTCTTCTTTTTTGATACGTTTTTCCCCCAAAAATAAAGAAATGTTCACCCCTAATTTTAATTTATCTCTATTTTTGATTCTATTTTATGTTTTTAAATATTAAAACAAGTAAATATAGATTTTATTCTGATGTTTATACCTGGACCAAATAAACCATGTTTCAAATTCAAGACCACAGAGGCTGAACGCTGCCTCAGGATTGGTCCAAAGTTGAGAGTAGGGCTGGATCGTGATTGTTTTTTTTTCATATTGATCAATCTCGATTTTTTATAGGTTGCGTTCACGTGCCATCACAACGTCCTAAAGAGCCTATAGTTGAAAATTGAGGTGGAGCAACTGAAAATTCCATGGCGGTAACTATGGTGACTGGTAACTGGCGAATTGCAGATTTGTTTGACATTGTAATGTCCAATTACTTCCTCATACAGGCGTCCAAAAGTGGTGACAATGTTCGAAAACATGACCCTAAAGTTGGCCAATAGACAGGACTTTCAGACATTAAAATAATATGTCATGTTTGTGAATCCAATCACTGTCAAACACTGATGAGGAAAAACATTTGTTCATTTTCATTTTGGAGATTTCTTACAAAAACTGTATTTCTCCCATAGAGTTTTATTGAAAACTCTATATTTATTGAAAGACTACATCAGGACTAAAACAAGACTAAAAGTGAACTAAATTAGTAAATGTTTAACTAAAACAGTTTAAAAAAAAAAGTATTTCTTTTATGTGTCGATCTCAGTCAGATGAAGACTTTAGTGATGTTGCGATATATTGCGGCTTCTTGCGATACGGATATTGCATTACCTAATATCGCGATACAATATTTTTTGCAATATATTGTGCAGCCCTAAATCTAAATATGGTTGCAATGCACCCTTTTGCACCCCTGTAGATGCGGGCCTGATTGTAAGTGCATACATTTGATTATCAAATCTAAAATAACTCAAGATGGGTGAAAAATAGATGCTATTTCATTTGTTCACTTATTACTATTGACTGCCAATGACGACTATAGACGTCAATTGGGTTTTTCAATGGGAACAGCTGCAGCAAAGCCTTGAGCATGTCTGGTGTTAAAATCTTCGTTGTGCTGCCTAATGCTGCCACCGAGTGACTCAATAAAATAAACTACAAGTTCTTTTATTAAGTCATTAGGTGGCAGCATTTCATTTTCTCAGCTTTTTGGTCAGAAAACAACATTTTGGGTGATTTCACCTATTTTCTACGGACGATTACTAAAGAATGGAAAGAGGTACAAACAAACTTTTTTTTTAGATGAAAGAAGAGAGTCCAGTCTTTCTTTTGGTGGATTTCGTGTTGACATAGACCTAGACCTAAATTTTCTGTGGGTCGTGAAAAAACAGTCAAAATCCTGAAAAACCTCTGGCAGTGGGGAGCTCTCTGATTTGAAAATGGCTGGCAGTCAATGAGTTAAGGTCAAAAAGTCCTACTGTATATTTGGTTCTGTGAAAAGTAAGCCGCATGAAACTGATTCAGATGACCTCTCTTCAACCACTCGTCTAGACAGATACGTTTAACTACTGTATTAAATGGAGTATCATGTATCAATATACGTAGTGGCAGGTCTGGCTATTGAATGTTCTCTGTGCTGTTTTCTGTTTTTAGAAATGGAAACCAAATATGCAACCAAATATACCGTAGTAATGAAACTTACAGTATAAATAGATTGGTTTGTTTGAAAGTCGAGAGACGGCCAGCTACCGAATAACCTGGCAACTCAGATTTTGAGTTATTGAAACATTACAGTAGCATTAAAATGGCGTAACATTCTTATATGGTGTTGTTTTGTCTGGCGTTGATACACATGTGACTTGTTGGACCAGGGATGCCTAAACTGCTCTTAAGTACGGTACATTAGATCACCGCAGTCACAGGGAAAGGTGGGGAAGCGCTAATCCCTTGGTACGTAAAGATAATCTGAATGGAGGAATCCACTTAACACCGTCCTTAGTTCTGAATGAGTTAAATATAGAGAGTGCATGAGAGGACTGGGGAGGCTAAGGCGCAGTTAGTAAAAGTGAGGAGGAGAAATGAAAAATGATTTTGTGGGGCTTGCATCATTGCCTTGCACTCACATGACGGCTGTGACTCTTAACACTGATGTTTGTGAATGGGGATCGTGTTGTTGTTGTTGTTGTTGTGAATCAGTGTTGCCAGATCCGTGCACGTCTCTGGAGTCGCAGTGTTGTGTTGAAATATGAGCCCCCGAGACAGCGCTTGTGTTTGTCAGAGCGCAGGCCTCTGAGGAGTGCAGACATAGATGCAGGCTAATTTTAGAGGCTGCCATTGAGCTACAGTATGGAGATGTTTATGAATCGAAAATGATAAAAGCACCTCTGTCCTGCTATTCTGTGCAGTACTGTCTGAAACCTGCTGGCCATGAGAACTCAGAGGAAAAGATGGACCAAAAAACAATATACTGTTTTAACTTAACCGTCATCTGTAGCTGTAGTTTGGATCTGGGTTACTGTACAGCACATTTTGTAACAGTGTTTACTGGTCCACTGACTGTCTTTCTGTAATTCACAAAGTGCGATAACAGAAACATGTGCTCGAACACGGTAATAATGCACAGATAAAATTCACTGTGGATGTTTGTGTGAAGCGAGAAGTTTTACAGCCGTTTTTTCCAGTGTCAAGTGGCGACGGACTCCCCTGCCCCCGGCCAGGCTCTGTTACAATCAAAAAGGGTCAAACTTTCTGGCAATTAAGCTTCAATTAGTCCATGTCCACTTCATGAAGGATACTGTTGTTTTGTTGTTTTGAATTTAGTTAAGGATCGATCTCTGCAAAGGAGCTCTAAGAATTGTTGGTTGGTTGGTTGTTCAAATAATAAACAACTCAACAAGTAATGCCTTTTTCGCTTAGCTAGAAATGTTCAGTCCAGTTAGTTGCGCCTAACTGTTATCTATGGGTCAGAAGTTTAGCAATATGACTGATATCAAACCTGGACATCTTGTGCCTCGTACAGTTGTTCTGTTATATCGGTATCAAGATTGGGCCAAATGTATAATTATTGGCCTTTGCAAAATGCAAAAAGGCCTGATGCAGTTATTCTGTGTTTTTTAGTCCAGTGCTTTCTCCCATTGTTAAAAGCCTTTCTCAAAATGTACATCTCTCTCTTCCTTTTTCTCAGTTACCATTGTTTTTTTTAATGTCAATTCACATAATGCAATTCACAAGAAGTGCAATCAGCTGCACCACATCAATGAACAATGGTTACTTAGTACAACCTCCAAAAATCCAGAGTGCAATAGGCCGCCGTGGCTGGATCACAATAACGCATGTGTAACTGAAGACAGCACGGTGCCGCGGGTCCCGAGGGTCAGAGGAAACAAAATCAGGACTAACCCGGCTCAAATAGCTTAATAAAGACGATATATTGGTCCTTGGGGACTTAAACATTATACCTTTGTGCCTGTTGTCTGCCTGTGGTGGAGAAAGTGTCTTTGGGGCGGTCGGACGACATTCTTCTACAAGGGAATGTTGTCTGTCACATGTTTGATGAGAGCATTGGGTTGCAGCAGATTTGAAGACTTTGTGAATTGATAAACAGTTACTTGAGACGCTTTAGCATGAATGAACAGACCAAGTGGTGTCTTGCCAACTAATATTGAATTATTTCAGTAATTACTTAGATAAGATTGCAGCAGGGGCAAGCCACGGACTGTTGTTGTGTTCCTACAGTTCACTCACATTGCCATTTGCCACCTCCAGTCAGTTGGTTGCCACCGTAAAACTTTAGACTGAAAGTATGAAATATGTGTTTATTGGAAGACAAACTGTATAATTTATAGGCCTGTTTTTTAATATATTTGTGTACATATGCTATGTTTTACTCAGTTAATCACTTTTAAAAAGTTTGGGTGCTTCAGCTCACTCTCTCCATTCAAATGTGCTTGAATGGAAGTGAATGGTTTTCTGTCTGTGTATTCCTTTGTGCCAGGCAGCCTTGTGCACGCAGTACTCCTCCTAAAGTCCAAAGCCTCCAAAAGCCCTTAGATGTAAAACGCAGCACCAATAATAAGCAGAAGAACATTAATTCATTTTTTAATTCATTTTTTTAAGCATTAGTGTGTGTACATGTACCAAGTAAGCTAATCTATACAATGTTTGTTTGGTGGAAATATTATTCAGATACTATTTTAAAGCAGTACTAAGTAACTTGTTTATCTTAATAAATCCTTTTCGTAGTCCCTCTGGATGTAACACAAGTGCAATGAGTTGATTGGGGGTCTTTCATCTCCCCTGATGCCTCTGGCCAGAAAACCACAATTGCAACTTCGCCATGTCCGGGTCGGAAGCCCCAATACACACTAGCCCCAATACACACTAGTGTATCACGAAGAACAAGCAAAATGGGCAAAGCTAACTGTGGGCTAGCTCGACTTAAACAGTATTTACAGCGCTAGTTTGAGTGAAAAAAAAAATCTCCATTGTGTAATTGGAAGTACAATATCCCTCTCTCCCTTTGTCTCTTCTGTCAGCGTATTTACTGAAAAACGCAACATGCTACGACACCTGCACTGGCGCTCAAAGCCTCTAGGGGTGTGAGTTACTGTTAGTTAGTGCTGCTTTAAAGAAAATGAAAGAATTCAAACACATACGATTGTTTATTAAAATAATCATAAGTTTTGTGAACATACAAAATTGGTTTGACAAACAAAAAGGTAAAACATACTACTGAGTAAAAAGATAATCATTTTATCTTTTTAACATGATTTGCTTTAAAAACGAAACGCGTGTCTATCTTCCTTATAGTAATACCACAGATGTTGAAAATATGCTTCCTGAGGCTTAACTACTTTCGTATGAGCTCCGTGCAGGATGTGTTGGGGGCATTGTTTTATAGTAGATGAACTGTCCTGGTCTGTGAGGCTCATTATGTCAGTGAGGTGATGACGTAAGGACAATGAAGTAGAGCAGCAGAGGACTCACACGTGCGCTGTTTGTTTTCTCCTTTACATTTGAGCCTCCTCTTGTGTAAACAACCGCTCCGAGCTGCCTGTCTGAGTAAACAGTGCTATTGCCTACAGCGGCGCTACTAAATAATATGTGCTGACTCAATGCTCTGTCTCCTCTGTGTGTTATTGTTGTGCAGGGGAGGCTAAAAACATCCCTCCGTACCCCGGGCCGAACAAAATGAGGGACTGTTACTGCACTGTCAACCTGGACCAAGAGGAGGTGTTCCGGACCAAGATTGTGGAGAAGTCACTCTGGTGAGAGCATCCTGCCTCCACTTCTAGCTGTTTTATGCAGAGACTGGCTGTACATTTGTCATTGTTAACATACAGGCAAAATTAAGTAGAACAATGAATGAAAGTTTTGGAAACATTTCGTATTCAAACAGTGAAATGTTTGTATTCAATTATATTATTGTTTTTGATCATGTGTGACTATTGAGAAAAAGAACGGTGATATTAATAGCTTCATATGTTTTGTGAATATGTTTCCTGTAATGGGTTTTCAAAGTCGTCAACTGGACTGGGCTGTTGTTTTACCTGTCATCCAAAATACTTCTTCACTCTCTTCTGCTCTTCTGTATTAATGAAGTTGGTAGCACGACCTTTGATCTCAGCCCAGATCAGAACAATGGTTCAGTTCATGAGTGAGGGTAAACGCTAACAAGGTGGGGCAGGTGAAACTAGATGAAACAGCATCAACTCAAACAACCCAACCCACTTGACAACTTTGAAAACCTTTACCACAGCGGATGTAGATTATAACTCAGAAATGTTTTTTTCTCATACAATAACAAAAAAATACGTGATACAAATGAATTATCACTACTTTCGGTTAGTGAGCTATAAAATAAAAGCAAGATGCCCAATATCCAGTCTCTATATTTTTAGACTTTCTTCTGTTATTTGTCACAAAGGCGTCTACAGGAGCGTCAGACAAAAAGAAGCTTTGTATTGTTTTGGAGCAATCATGCTGTCATTCTGATGCTTGGGTGGCTCTTGGTGCCTGATACTTGATGCTCTATGATTATCAATGACAGTCTTTCACACTCTCACTGAATGTGATGTACAATACAGGTGGGCGGAGGTGGGTAAAGATTGATATCGCTGTTGTCTTAGAGCTTGGATTGCAGTTCAAATTTCATGAAGAGCCATTAACATGAATTTCTTCAGAAAGTTCATGCCTCACTGCGATTGGTTAAAGGCTTCTGTCACTCACTTGAGGCTGCCTAATAGCAGGACTTGGATTGTATGGGGAAAACAGCTAAATTCTGTGTTTGAGCAAAGACTGCATTATCAGAAACTCACTAAATCCAAGTCCTAAATTAAGTTTAAACTGTTATATCGCCCCTTCCGTTCTGCAAAGGCTATGACGACAGCAACAGCATAAAAGATGGATGCATATTTTATCAGGGAATGACTCAGAGTCCACGGATGGCTGAATCAACTGTGACTAGTTTTCCAGTTTGATTTCACCGAGTTTTACATTTGGCTGCATCCAAAAGCCCAGAATTACATGGCTGCAGTGCACACAATGACACATGATGTATTTCTAGTATTCATACTTAAAGCTCTTGATGCTTCAGTCTATTGATGTGCTGTGTGCGGCTGTGTTGTTGGTAACAGAGGAAGTTAGTAATGAGCGGCCTCAGGGGCACGGCTCATGAGATTTTCATTTCTATAGATCTTGTTTAGGTGAAGCAGGGCCCTGTAGTTCAGGCACCTTCCAGCTCTAAAGCCTATAATCAGGGGTATTGTTGGAGACGCATAACCTTTAGCTTGAATTGCACGCTTCATGATAATTGTTCTTTCCTGTAAACAGATCGTGCTCAGCTGCCTGGTACTGATGTGTTTTATATTCTAAAGTCTTCTGTATGATTTTGTCTTTCAGTCCTTTTTATGGGGAGGATTTTTACTGTGAGATCCCACGCAGCTTTAGACACCTCTCCTTCTACATCTTTGACAGGGACGTCTTCAGGAGGGACTCCAGCATCGGTGTGTATCATCTTTATTTACACTATAGTCCAGCCAGTTAATTAGCCTTTAAAGTTATGATACCAACCAATCGCAAGGATCCTGAATCTTAAATTCAACTATTTTTTTTATCATTAGTCCTTAACACTGTATAAATGTTTTGCCCAAGAAAACATTTGGCCACAATTGTCCGGTTTCAAATGCAATATTTAAGCTTTTATCCATCCATCTTCTTCTATGGCTCTTCATGCAGGTGGTGGGTCCAAAGGGGAACTGCCCCACGATGCTCCTACAGGCTGAGCTCCCTGGCCTTGTTGGTCTCTCGTCACAAGGGGCCTCTGAGCACATTATGTGTGCTTCAATAGTGAAACAGTGCAATGTTTATACGCAGCCTCAGAGGCATTTGTCAAAGCAAGATGATTGAAGGGTGAATAACATCCCCTACATGTTCCCCTGATGTATCTCGGGGCGATAACTTTGCCTTATAAGAGTGTATGCACCAACCCAGTGTCCGTGAAGTCTTCCAGCTCACTTGAAAGTAACACTTTCCCCAGATACAGTAGCTGCCTTTATTATTCCCTTCATGGTGAGTGTGAGAAATTGACTCACAAGTTTCAGAAAATAGTACAGCCTGGGCTGAGTGATATGGCAAACAAACACAGTTCATCAGATACATGTTTGTACACCGAACTAATTGGGTTTCTCCCTTGCTGCATTGGTTAACCTGCAGGAACACCAAACCACACAATACAACCTCATTTACTTGTGGTTCCATTCAGAGTCAGTTGACAGAAACCTGCTGCTCTCACAACACTGATCTCTGTATACTGTTGTCGTGTGGTTAAATGGGTGTGTGACTTTGTGATTTGTCGTTGTCACTGTTTGTTAGTGTGATACCTCGGACCACAAACTGAAAAATTGCTCGCCCTGTTTAATCTAGAGCACCATCTCTCTCTAGATCCTGCTTGTGGTTGCCAAACTGACAGGGTCGCTCCAGGGCCACTGCCTCTGTGTGTTTTTATGTTGTTTGCTGAATATACAGCATTACTTGACCTCAGTACTCGTGATTTAATAATTCTGACCATTAGAATGGCAATTTTAATCAAATTATAATTAATTTGTTTAGCTTGCTACTGATTTCTTCATTGATTTTTCTTCTTCTGTTCACCTGATGTTTACCCTAAGGAGATCTGTACCTGATTTGACATGTGAGCGTGTCTAGGCGTTGGAACCTGTCTGCTTTTTAGGAAGTGCGCTTTGCTCCCTCTTGCTTTTGTTTTAACACAATTTGTCTCTGTGTGCACAGGGAAAGTTGCGGTGAAGAAAGAGGATCTGCAGAAATATCACGGGAAGGACACCTGGTTCCCGCTGCAACCTGTCAGCGCTGACTCAGAGGTCCAGGTCAGCTCTGTGCCACCTTTTTGTAAATTCAAGTGTACATCAATATGTTTTGGGACATTTTCTCCAAACATAAAAGTCATTTACACTTCTATTTCATGTTTTCTAACCTGCTTTAATATATTGTAAAATGAATTCATGAAGTTTTCTCCAGAAAAATCCTGACTTTACCAGGACTTAAGCTTGCACATGTGTGAATGTGGCTTGACTCTCTTGAACAAAGAAATTGTTATTGGTTATTGTTCAATTTCTTGAAAGCTTATCTTTGCATTACTTTATTCTTGGTTTTATTGTTTGAAAATGGATGGGATACTACAACAAATATGTTGTGCTGCAACAATAGGGAAAGACTTCATAAACAATCTTAAATTTGTGTAGTAGAAGAAGAAGAAGAGCATTAGTTACATAGCGCCTTTCACAGACACAAAGCGCTTTACTTGAGACAATTGTACATTCATCCCAAACTCGGTGGTGTTCAGTTTCCCTTGAGGGAGACTTACAGAAATGCTGTCCCGACGCACACATCTGGTCCCCCTGACCACCATCATTCACTCACTCACACACATCATTCATCCTGGCCTATTGTACATGTTTTTAGTGGTAGGGGAAAACGGAGTACCCGGAGGAAATCTACGCAGACACAGGGGGGAACATGCAAACTCCATACATTAGGCCTCCATTAGAGGTAGCAGGTGGTTCCATGACAGCCTACCCCACTCTTGCTTGATGAGTAATATACAATATGTAGAATCATCAAGCATTTCTTCCAGTGCGTGACTTGCTTGCAGGGCAGGGACCATTTTGAAGACCACATGCTGTCTGATATTACTTAAGTGCTAAAATTGAAAGGGCATCAACACAACAAAATGTACGGTAACCGAAAGTGCTGTGTTTTTTTAGACTGTATGAAGATGCCTCCCAACACATACCAGCTGATAAACAAAGGCCTATTGCAATTAACTTAATTTCAACAAAAACAGAACCAAGCTTCTCATTTTATAAATTGCTTCCTGTTACAAAACTTTGACAAAAAGTATCTTTGAAATGGGAAGTACAATGGATGCAAATGTAAAAAAAAATGGTGAAAGTATTGATAAAAGGTATTGCTACACATTACCATCGGATACATTGTTCCAACTTCCTGCTCTACTTGCTTGATCTTGAAGTTACTGATTAAAGATCAAACCAGGGACAGCTGTTGAGAGGCCATGAACCCTTTGTGCATCAGCTGCAAGCTTTGCTCTGTCACTATGTCTGATTGTCCCTTTCAAACAGATAAATACTATTGTACAATTTTAAACTTACTATCGGTGTCTCTCCCTCCCTCTTTCCCGCTCTCTCTCCCCCACTTGCATGACTGCTCACACGGACAGAGCCAGCGGACATTAACATCTGCAGACAGAGGGGCGTGTGTGGCCCTAGAGCTGTGGCCTAAAACAGAGGGACATTCATGCTACAACTCACACAGGAAGGATGTGAACGAGAGAGAGCAAGAGAGAGAGTGTGAGGGATAGAGAGAGAAAGTGAGGAGACGGATCAAATGAAGACGGAAGATAGAGTGTCCCTGTTGTCGCTTCAATAGAGGACACATTGTTTGGCCCAGGCGCGCAGTTGTAAAGGCGTGTGTGTGTTGAGGCGCTGAGCCTGTTTGCATACTGATGATCTCAATTAATAGAGGTTTCTCGACATCTGCTGCACTACACTGTCATTAAGTCATTAGTGCGATGGCTTAAGATAGAATTGCTTAAGCGTGACATACAGCTCTTGGTTTGTTTTCATAGAGATTCGGAGTTTGTGGTGAAAGAATTCAGCCATAGTTGTCGCCTGTGTTAGGTAAATGAGGCGCTTTGACTGTTTGTCATTATGGTTCTGTGTAGTTTACATTGCAGCATTGTGTGTTTATTTCATATTATAATATCAATTGCAGACTTTGTATTGGGAGTCCTTTTAAATTAATACCTATCATGTTGTGACCAAACTGATGGTTTAGACTCCAGTTTTAACACAATGTAAATCACTGAAGGACATGAAACGGATCGCTTTTTATTATTTATAACTGCCTCTATCTCACCAGTATTTACCACAAGATAAATTTGATATAAAAAGCATAACCCATGCCCGTCTCACCCTGTGAATTTACTTGCCTTGTTTCCCTGCAGGGTAAAGTGCACCTGGAGCTGCGTCTGAGTGAGGTCATCACAGACAGTGGAGTCATCAGCCACAAACTGGCCACACGGTGAGGCAGCGCTTTCATAAAGACACAGATAAACAATGGATAAGGCGCACACAGGCAGCCTTTGTTATTTAACTATGGGGTTACTTCATTGGGGCAACGAGCTGTAGAGAGCAGTGAGTGCAAACTCAAGTGCATGAGTGTCCAAAAATATCTTCATTCATCACCTGCACAGCATTAACAGCTTGTTTTGGTCGGGGCTTATTTAGGCGTAGTTGAAACATACACATTATCTGAGTGGGAATGCAGGATGTGCTACAAGCATGTCAAAATGAAATACCAAGAACATGGCCTAGAACACTAAACAAAGCCATCGAATAGCAAAACAGGACCATCATTAAACAGTGTATATAGCTGAATGATGTTGTGATTTTTCTAAAAAGTCTGGTTGTCCATTCACAACAAGATTAATATGCAAATATTTTTCCCTTTGTGATCTGCTATTTGCATCTGTTCAAGTTGTTTATGTAGTTCTGATTGTGCAATACTTGGATTGTATTTGTGCCTATTTGCCTCTGTTGACATGACAGTATCTGTTGGAAGGCCCCTGCTGCGTTCAGGGCTCTGTTTGTGGCTGTCGCAGTAGATCTGCCACTGCCTCTTACATCTCTGAGGTGCATGACTTGTTGCCCAGCAACAGTTTTCTCCGGTGCTAAAAATGCTCAAAGGTTTCTGCTTTTGTTTAAGAACATCTTGTTTCTTTTATTCGTAAATTGGGCGGTAAGCAACCGATCTGAAAGGTGCAAATGTTAATTTACAGAAGTAGCCAAAAGGAGCATAATTTGGTCTGACTAGTGCATTAAAATTAACGGCTAAAAGTTATGAGTCATACACCTGGTTTGCTCTCATTTATTTGTCATTTGAATTATAGTTATTGTAGTTATTCTTTATTAATATTATGAAGCTCCCTTACCTTTACGTACTCATGTTTGTGTAAACTCTCGGTTGTCCAGGTATGTTTTATCGTAGCAAAAGGTCGTCATTTGGACTGGGTTGTTTTAAATTGCACCCAAGAAGCTTCAATCCTATTTAGAGATGTCGAGATTAACCGGTTTACGATTATACCACGATTATACAAGGACACGGTAGGTTAATCGTAAGAATTTTAGAAGCCTAGGTTTACAGCTGAAATCTCTTGTGCGAGGTACGGGCTGCTGCGCAGGACAAGCAGCGTTAATTGAGCAAGGCAGACGGACGAGCTCTTTTAGACTTTCATTCACCCAAAGAAACGGCTGAAGACAGCAGTTTGGGAGCACTCGAATATCAAACATCTCAATATTCCTTTACCGTATACTGTATGTCCAAATCAAGGGAACAAATAACATAGTTCCCCAAAGACGTCCGTATGTTCAGAAATAGCCGTCAACTGTTCAAGCGAGTTGTTTCCCTTCATTAGGCCGATAATCGTGAATGAAAAATTTGAAGTCATACATCCCTAATATATAGTGCTATGTTAGTGTGGATTCATAACCTATTCTGTGTTTTTTTAGAAAGACGTTTGTTCTGCACCCAATTTGTTTTTTTGTTTGGCAAGCTCTTGACCTTTACTAGCCAATCGTAATTGTTAAAAAAAAACTACACTCAATAGATCCTTCCATCTCAGAATCAAAACATTGGGATGAATGTTGTTTATGCCTGTGATCTGAAAACATCCTCTTCTCCTGAATATCTCACAGCTCCATTTGAGCTGTTTCTCTTCTGCGGCAGAGTGATGCGCTTACGCATGGATTATTCTGCGATTGTGTGTTTGTTTGCTTTCTGTCTGTGTAACACGCAGCGGTGGAGGCTGATGAATGCGATCTGATGAGCCAGTGGCAGCATTCCCACCGCTCGCTGGGGATAAGGAGCTTACAGAGCCCAGAGCAGGAGGTCACCGCATCAGATCTCTCTAGAAAGACACGTGTATGAGAGAAGAGAGAGCTCTGTGCCCATTCAGATAAACCACTGTAGGCGACTGACTGAGGGTCGATCAACACACCTCTGCACACAGGGATTATGGCAAAACATGATTAGATAAGCATTAGTGAAGGTATAGGACCAAGGAAATGTATCCAATATCAAGCAATTGTAAGTCCAAAATATCAAACCAAATGGATAGACTTTACTTACTGTACTCTACGACAATAAAATAAGTGGAGTACACCTGTTTAAATTACTCGCGCTCACTGGGAAGCACTGCTGCCCTGGGGCTGGCTGACAGATCGGGCTGCCTTTGTAGGATTGTGGCTTCAAACACAATAAACCGTGAATACATTCATGTAAGGCAAGTCCATGAGGTGTGTCTCTGACTTTCGAATGAGCGGATGTTTTTAGTCCCTTTTGTAATCAGTTTGTCACCACTCAGTCTCACTGACCTACTGTACCCGTTAGTGTTTTCACATTTTTCATTATCTATATACCGTTTGACACAATGGCATTGCCTCATAATCACTTCCCGGGGCTGTGATGTAACTTGTCTGCCCTTCTTTACCGTAAAAGCGTAAAATTATTTTTGACAGGATATGTGGGCGCTTACAGAATCACATTAACCTAATATGAGTAATGTCGACTAAAACAAATAAGTCTGCTCCAACAATCACTGTCTAAGCATGATAGAGAGGGAGGGGGTATAGTAGGCCAAGCAGGGGTTATATAAACAAGCTTATAGGACAGGAAGCGCGGTAGCATTAGTGAGTGATGCTTAACCCAACCCTCTCCTTAGTCCCTATTAGGAGACTGTCTACTTTCGCATGTGTGCGGCCGCAGTCGGACGTGGGAAGAGCGCTGGTTTAGTATGACGGGTTGGTCGCGCATCGCAATGACACACAGGAAGTTATTTGTCCCGGCGCGTGGTGTCCTCTCTTGTTTGGGTGCTAATCCCCTTACGGCATGATGTCATCTGGGAATGGGACGGGGCGGCTGGAGGCAGGAGGCAGGACATGTTCTGACAGGAAGTTACATACTGTACCAGGCAAGATGCAGATCGAGATGCATTTAGAAACAATGGGATCAGTGCCATATGTTTACAGATGCTTTATGCCGTAATGGTTTTGTACAGGTGCGGTCATATTGTTCACGTTACTTTATTTAATCTGAATAGTGATTAAATCGCATTACATTTATCTGCATCGTGCTTTTTAATTGAAGGCCTCTAGAAAGTGGATTTTCTTTTAAATTTCAAACCTATGTAAATTTTGAACTTTACATTTTTTGACATATATACGTTAATAAATATACAAAATTTTAAGATATATTTTTCTTCAGTTTTAATCAAATTAAAGGTGTATAATTCACACACGCTTAAAACACAGACACTAGGACAAATGCTCACGAATTTAGAGACTTTAGTTTAGTTTAATTTTAGTTTAGTTTAATTTTATTTGAGCATCTACATTTTCCTGATTTACAAATACACATTAACCAGTCACAGATGCTCAAAAGGAGTAGGCTGAAGCAAGAAGCTTATGAGCGCCTACCCCACATTCAACATAATAAACGTTTACCATTTACAGATATACATGAGGACTGTATCCACAACCAAGAAGAAGTTTGCACATAAAAAGGAAATGAGATTACATGAGTGCAACGCATAGACTCCATAGCTTACATTTCCTATTGGATACTAAACAAGTAACAAGAAAATAAGGAAATATACTTAGGAAAATACTTAAGAAAGAAAATATTACCAGAAAGTTTTTATAAGACATATTAACATTGTTTTTTGGCCAAAGCGTATCCAAGTACTATGGGACAATCCACTTTTGTCACGATCCGATACGCATCACGATACTCAGGGCCCAATCCAATATGTATTGTGCGATATAGTAACTAATTATAAGTAATATGTTTACCTTAAAATGTGAAATGTTAAAATGTGTCTAAAATGGATTAACTAAAGGCCGTTTGACATTTACTGAAGTGTTAAGGTTGCGAAGTACATTAACACAAAAAGTAACAAAGTGCTGTGTAACTGTTACAGGGAAACAAAGGAGTGTGTGATAAAAATGCCTCCAAACACAAGTATTGAAAGTTTTGCGTTCCAAGTCCGATCCGATATTTTGTCCCAGCCCTACTATACCAGTGCAATAGTACTCAGCACTCAAGCCTCCAATGACCCGTGACATGAAAATTGTTAGAAAGCAAATGAATGAATAAATCATGATCTGCTCCACATACGTATATTCTACAGTATTGCATAGGACTATATGGCTCTGAAATGGGTTTTAATGTCCCTGCAGGAAACTTAACACACAGCATTAATTCTTATTGGTTTTGAAGGCATGTTTTGGATTGTAGATATTATGTACATTATGTTAACTTAAAGTAAAACCTGTGCTCTCCCGCCTTTTTGTACATCTGCTGTTGCAATATGTTGGACTCGTCATAGAAAATGTTTGGAACAGGCATATGCTTTTCTGCAGTCTCGCCTTTCACACATTACTGATGTGTGAACAAGCAACTTGGACGTGTGAACAAGCAATCTGGTACTTTCAGTGGACTATTATTTTCGATTTCACTAACTACAAGTGAAATCACTGTTTATATAATCAGTACTGTGATGCAATCTGCAACAGATTACAAAAACCATCAAACTACATCTTCTTACTTTGTTTGCAAGTCTCTAAACTCACATGTACGTTGCAAAGTTAGATGCCGGGGAATGGAAGATAAATACTCCGGCAGACGTTATTGAATCCTGTTGATTTTGGCGGTGTCGCAGTCGAGAGCTGCGATGATGCAGAGAACAGTTCAGTGGCAGAGTGCAGGCGTGTGAGGCCCAGATGTTCTGTGTCATGAGGAGGGGGAGGTTTCCGAATTACTTTGCTCGGATTTCAAGCTCATTAAAGTGATATAGGCTTAAGGTTGACAGCATTAGGAATTAGAGAGCCTTATTGTATTGGAGAATCAAGTGAAAAACAAACATTTGACACCATTTTGGGATATGTAAGTTTGTCCCCAATGTGTCAACGTTGCTGAGGAGCAGAAATAAGTACATGCAATTACATTTTCCTTTCTAATAGTATAATCCTATTTAATTTTTCTGGTGTAATACTGCATGACATCAATTAATTGCTCTTTCTCTTTTTCTGTCAGTAAAATAATAATAAAAATGGCACTTGTATTGCACTTTACAAGCCTGTGATACCAAGTGACACAAAGCGCCGCACTGTAACTATTATTCATTCACACCATACTAGGTGGTGGTAAACTACAGTTGTAGCCACATCTGCCCCTTGGGGTAGGCTGACGGAAGCGAGGCGACCAGTCTGTGCCACCAGCCACTCACTAACACTACATTCATTCTGGTCTATTGTACATGTTTTTAACGGGAGGGGAAACTGGAGCAGCCAGAGGTTACAGACACAAGGAGAACATACAAACTCCTCACAAAGGCCCCGTCCAGGTGGGAATTGAACCTTATAGCTGTGAAGCGCTAACCGCAGTACCACTGTGCCAGCGAATACAAAAATATACCAATGAAGGAGTGAGCCCCAGAACTGGAGTCAGTGGTAACTGCAGAGTGAGGAGGTGCAGAACTGCTCTGGGTCAGTCTGTGTTCTCAGTGAAAGGAACACAGTGGAGCTTATGTCCCAAATGGACCTGAGACTTTTCTCAGCAAAGCTGAAGCTCTGACTAAAGAACAAACAATCGTGTGAGCACTGAACTGTGTGGATGAACTTGGGATGTGAAGTAGTTAGATTGGTCTTCTCTTCTTTCTTTGTATTGCATGATGCTTTTTACTCTTGTTTTCCATCTTTGTACTCTTTGAAACACCTTGAAAAGCCTAACCAGGGACGGGAGCAGCAAATTATCTAGAAGCCTTATGTACATAACGTCAGGCACCCAGTAATTTCTTGTACATTCGTGGCCAAATAAACAAATAAATAAAGGAAAGTATTTTCTCTTTAGTAAATTGTTGGTAGATGTACAGTACATTAGAGTAGGTATTGGTAAGTTATCCAGTCAGTTATTTCGACAATACACATTGCAAATATCAAAATCTCGAAGAGGTCTTATTAAGACTGGCTAAGATCATTCTCTGAAATTTATGTGATTGTTGTATTTGTTATTGCAATTGCACTGCTTGTCATAAAAATTAGATGATTGTTCTCCACAGCCTTGTACTACACTGCTCCATTACAAGATGAATAATGCATATTAATATAAAGTTATGAAAAGTAATGAAACTTCCACCTCCGTACTGATGTGAAGAATACTCAAGTGTACCTTGTCATTATTGTTTATCGAGAGTCTACTGGTTTAAGGAGCGTTTAAAGTAAATACCATAACCCCATTAGACCTGGATGTGGTTTAGGTCGGAGGTAAGATCTGGTTTAATCCTTTCTTCATGAGTGTGTTTCTGTCTGCAGAGTGCTCGAGTGCCAAGGGCTGCCCATCGTCAACGGCCAGTGCGACCCCTACGCTGCTGTGTCGCTGCTGGGACCATCAAGGTGAAGAGATTATATATTACAATCTGTGGCGTTTTGAACGAACACGTGGATTAACTATTGGGGTCTTCTAGGTCTGAGGCCAAAAAGACTAAAGTGAAGCGAAAAAACAACAACCCACAGTTCGAAGAGGTGTTCTACTTTGAGGTACTTCTGTCAATATAATCGATAACACAGAGTTAAACAATAGATAGAGAAATTACATCAGATTACGTGAAGTACTTATCTTTCTTTATTTGGTTGTAGTTGGGTCATCTTACTTGCAATGTCAAAAAAACAAGTCCAGTGTTTTCGTAATACGTACCTTGTGAGTTCGTTTGCTAACAGGCCACAAAGAAAGTACACACAATCCATCATCATGCCTCCTCTATTTCCGCTCTGTTTATCAGGATGATCATAAATGTGTTGCGTAACCAATGACAACAGTAGAACCTAAAAACGCTTAATAGATCTACTAAAGCACACTGTACATTCTTCCTTATATTGTATTTAAAGCCTCTCCGACATGCATGAACACAGCCTTTTCTCCTTCTCCTGTCCTCGTTAACCCGCTCTGTCTCTTTCCCCTTGGTGACATTTTTGCGCCCCCTCCCCATCTTCACCCCCTCCCCCCGTCCCCAAGCTGGCGGGACAAGAGTATGATTGATTCGGACAGGCCACCAAACAATCCTACCCATTGATTTCTATTGAACGAGAACATCTCATTTTCTTTCCGCCCGCCACATAAACAGCCCCTTGGAGTCGGACTGTGGTCTATATCCACACGCCATCTCTCCTTTAAATGCCGCAATTTCCTTAATTCTGCGTAGAAATTTGATTCCAAAGAATTTACTAATAGCATATTCATGATAAACATTACCTCCAATTGACTCAGATTAGGAGCTCGTTTCAACCCCGTAATATAGGCTCATGTGCTTTTAATCTAATAACTCTTTTTCGGAGAATTGGTTAAGAAATAATGCATTATTTGGTTTTGATTTTCCTACAGGTTACGCGGCCATTGAGCCACACAAAGCGGCAGTTCGATGTAGAAGAAGAAGATGTTGATAAATTAGCTTTAAGGTAAGAGGCCCCACAACAAAAACGTTACTGCTGCTGATCCAGGACTGGGATCGTTTTTTGGGACAGTCTGGGCTTGATTTGGGATTCACGTGGTCACCCGAGTTCAAAGAGAGCGTTTTTGTTAAGCCTGTTGTTTTTTGTCTTCAGGGTGGATCTGTGGAACGCCAGTAACCTGAAGTTTGGGGACGAGTTTCTGGGAGGTGTTCGTGTTCCCCTCAGGGCCCTGGGACAAGCGGGGGTCCATGATGCCTGGTGAGGACGGGATGGGTGGGGGGGGGGGGGGGGGGGGGGGAATTCATTACTTTGAACACAGATGTAATAAGGCGAAGGTTTTATTAAATACAAAAATGATTAGTAAAAAAAAAAATTAAAAAATGAGGAAATAGAAACCAAAACGTGACAGTGGCACCAAAAATACAACTAAAAATTGACATTTAAACGCGGCGACTACGCTTGGAGAAATATCTTAGACCAGTTTCGTAGGTCTTAGCTTTTAAATGAGGCTTTACAGTGGTCAAAAGGCTGTAAGCTCCAGTCGAGAGGCTTTTAGATTTGGGTAAAGCGGAACTGGAGAGAATGCGCCCGGTTAAGGCGGGGGTTAAGGGGTTGATTATCTTAAAGACCCTATAGTTGAAGACTCTGACTATTTAAATCTTTTGCATAGTCAAGCAGCTGTTGCATATTATAAATAAATATAAACTTTACCCGTTTGCATCACGCAGAACAATGTTTTGATGTACAGGAGTTTAATTACACTGATTATTTTATTTCTTTTAGCAAATTATGACATTTTCATAAAGATTTTGTTTGGGGGATGTGCTCCTAGTGGTTATAAAAGGCTCTACAGCCACAACTGAACTTTATGTTACGCTGCACATGAGGACACAAGCACAGAGAACATGTCATATCTCATTTGAAAGCTCAGAACCTTCAGAGTCACTATGCTTTGATAAAGACTGTACGAGCACTGAACACTGAACAGTTTTCATCATTTATTTACCACATTTCTGGACACACACGGGTCATGTTTACATAGCTTACACAGCATACATGTGTATAATAGCAATCTGTGCTTTGTGCTATAAGCCATGGCATACCACATCGACATAATTTGATGATTCTTCCTTGATGTACAGGTACTTCTTGCAGCCCAGAGAAAACGGAGGGAAGTCTGTGAAAGTGGAGGAGCTGGGTTCACTGCGTCTGAACATCGTTTACACAGAAGACCACGTTTTCCCTTCAGAGCACTACACACCCCTTAGAGACCTGCTTCTACACTCCGCCAACGTGGAGGTGGGTAACGAGCTCTGCAGAGTTTTCAAGTCTTATTAGCTACAATAATGATAGCCTAGTGGTGGTTTCCGAAGACCACGGACCTGAACCACACCCGGGCCGATGACGTAACGGGTCAGTCTAGGCTCTGGTAGAGAATCTGAGGTTGTAGCGTTGTAGAATAGAGAGGGTCAATAGGGTTTTGAGTGGATTATAATCAAAATAAATCTGCTCAAGTCTAACCCGCCACCGTAGATAGTTAGACAGGCTGCATTACCCACCACAGCAGACGTATTCTTGAGTTTGGCGGCATGGCAGATGTTAAAGTCAAGCCTTGTGTGGAGTTACTTAGTGTACAGTATGTTTAAAGACTTGGTTGCATAAATGTTGTCCTGTGTCTTACTTGTGCAGCCCGTGTCAGCGTCTGCGGCTCACGTCCTGGGGGAGGTTTGTCGGGAGAAGCAGGAGGCCGCCATCCCTTTAGTGCGGCTTTTTCTTCACTACGGCAAAATCGTGCCTTTCATCAGCGCCATCGCCCACGCTGAAGTCAATCGAACACAGTGAGGGGCCCACCCAACTTTTGTTCAGATTAGTGTCTGGCATTCATAGCGTGATCCAATCTGCTTTCCATACTTCATTTGTACATTTTTTTTTTCCCTCACAGGGATCCTAACACAATTTTCCGGGGAAATTCACTAACGTCCAAGTGCATTGACGAAACCATGAAGCTCGCTGGAATGCACTATCTCCAAGTCACGCTCAAACCAATCATAGATGAGGTATTTGCATTATTGTTTGCAAACGTCAAGCCCTTTTTCCTGTACGCCTGATTTAATTTATGCTGGATGTACGCGGAAACGCTCGGCTCAGGACATTTCATAAATTCCTTTTTTTCTAATCGTCGTAGATCTGCGCGGACCATAAACCTTGTGAAATCGACCCGGTCAAGTTGAAGGAGTCAGAAAACCTGGACACCAACAGGGTATCGTGTCCAAGATGTTTTTACTTATTTAATCTTTTCCTTGTCTTTGAATTTAACACAAGCTGGTCAACTTTTATGCACAGATTTATGCTTATTTATGGGTATTTTCTCATGTCATTGACCCCCAGTACACTACACCAGCCCTTCTGATTGGAAAGGCACCTTGTCCAATCAGAAGTGGCCCAGGCTTACTGTTTTAGCCATAGGATCTAGCAGCACAAGTATGGGGCTCTTTAGGCTTTATGACTGAACAATAGACAGTGGGTGGGCTTAAGAACCAAAGTATCAACAGGATTATTTGGACAGTTTAACCAACATTGCTTTGAAATGAGAATACCTTCTGCTACCCATCTCTAATCCGGTCTTTTGCATTTCAGGAAAACCTCCGTCAGTACGTGGACCGGATTTTCAACGTGATCACCACCTCAGGCGTGCGCTGCCCGACCGTCATGTGCGACATCTTCTTCTCTCTGCGGGAGTCGGCGGCGACCCGCTTTCAAGGTAACTCCGGCTTCACAAAAGATCGGAAGCAGCAAAAGTCATCAGCCGTGGCTCGTAATGGGCAGGAAGCAGGAAGAAAGAAATGTACAGGATGTGCATGCCGCCCAAGGACACTTCTTTATTCACACTAGATCTCTGAAAGGCTTTTTGTGCTCTGCTATTTGTGTCAGACCTGCAACCACTTAAGCCCGCAGGCTACATACCCGTACTTAGTATGAGTATGATGTGCCACAGTGTGAGCAGACTGTATGAACTGTGCTGCCCCCTGTTGGTCAGCCTTTAGTACTACAATGATCACTTCACTAAAGGGTAGTAAAATCATTTAATTTTAACATTGGGAGCTCATAGCCTTTTCCCTTAACAAAGTTTTTCAATTTCATTTTTAATTACTGTCTCTGGTCAGAATGATTAATGCATGTCTCATTTTGCTTCGAGTTAGATGTAGTAAAGAAACTAAATTAATTCTCGTTGTTTGTTCACGGTGAAAGTCTCATAGTTACTCAAAGCAAACCTTGCTCTCTACCTTTTTCATTTTCTAAATTTAATTTGTGGAAGAAAACAGGTTGGAAACTCCTGGCCTACAGTGAGTTATAAACATGTTTAAGCATACAATTTAACAAGCATATGTGTGTGTATATGATTTTCCTATCATGTATAGTTGTAATCATGCTCATCAGGCCTTTTTTATCCAACCATTCAGCACAAAATATGAACAAATCTTCAACTCCTGTTCATTTTGCAGAATGTAGGAAAATGTAACTAAGGTTAAGTCCTGCTAGCACACATGATGCTGATTTGATTAAACAAATACTAAAACTCGTGTCAAATCTACTGTACATACTCATGTACATGCTCAATGCTGACAGGCCAAAGTCATCCCAGTCATATTCTGATTGTGACAATATTAGATATGTAAAAAAAAAAAAAGGAATTTAATAGGACAAAATAATCCATAAAGTTTTTTGGTTTGTTTGTTTTCCCACCCTGATCACATATTACACTTATGTATATGTGTGTACGCCACAAACAGTTGAGGATTCCTTATATTTTGTTTTTGCCTTTGCCACACAGTTGACCAGGATGTCCGATACACCGCAGTGAGCAGTTTCATCTTCCTTCGTTTCTTTGCACCAGCCATCCTTTCTCCAAACCTGTTCCAGCTACGGCCACACCATCCAGTGAGTTCAACTTTACCAACAACTTTACCTGTGGTTTTGAGTAAATGTGCTTTAATACCGTTGTATATGACCTGTGCTCTACAAATGCACTTGTCTCACCTAGGATCCCGCCACGTCCCGAACCCTCACTCTGATCTCCAAGACCATCCAGACTCTTGGAAGTCTCGCCAAATCTAAATCTGTGAGTTTTACAAAACACTAAAATGTGACAGATTTTATATCTTTGTTCTTTTCTTTCTCTCTTTTAAATTCCCAATCCCTCAACATCTGTTTTACACCGGCTTCCCTTTTAGGCCAATTTCAAAGAGTCCTACATGGCGGCGTTTTACGATTACTTCAATGAGCAGAAATACGCCGACGCTGTGAAAAACGTGAGTCGTTGGTTTTAATTTCACTGAACAAAAGGAGCCTGTGCTGCTGTGGTTTGGAAAGCATGCGGGCAATGTGTAACAGGTAATAAAATGTGTCCTTTATTTTAATGTGTTCTTTTTTACAGTTTTTAGATCTAATCTCAACATCAGGAAAGTGGGACCAGAAGAGCATTGAAACGCCGATCATGCTCAAAGAGGGGTAAGCTGGAAACTTTATGCTTTCTGACAAAATACACATCTTTCGCATAATTGAAGATTGCATCATTTTGACATGGTTACTCTTTTTAAGTTTACGACATACAGTATCATGGTATTTTTCACTTTTAGGCAATGCACTGTATGTCCATTTCCATTATCATATTGTGTCAAATACAACTACAGTGGGAGGAAAAGGTATGTGAACGCTTTGGAATTCCTCACATTTCTGCCTAAACTGGTCATAAAATGTGGTCTGATCTTAATCAAAATCATAAGAATGAATAAACAGTGTCTGCTTAAACTAACACCACCCAAACATTTACATTTGATCATATTTTTATTGGCCATAGCATGTAAACATTCACAGGACAGGGAGGAAAAAGTAAGTGAACACCCCAGAAATCTCACTAAACTTCAGCAGTTTTGTAAAGAGGGATGGTCCAAGATTCACCCTGATCGTTATGAGTGTATAATCTGCAACTACAGGAAAACAGTTACTGCTGCAAAAGAAGGATCAGACAGCTGTTTAATACAAGGGTTCACCTACTTATTCCACGCATGTTGGGTGGTATTAGTTTAAGCAGACACTGTTTATTCATTCTTTGGATTTTGATGAAGATCAGACCACATTTTATGACCAATTTAGGCAGAAATGTGAGAAATACCAAAGCGGTCACATACCGGTGCCTTTTCCTCCCTCTGTATAGATACAACTTTTTTTCTTGGCATGAGCGTTGAGTTGGTTTTTTTTTTTTTTTTTATGTTTTTTGTTTTTGACGTCAATATCTGAACTCAAGAAATCCTGTCCAAAGAGTTGAAACAGACTAGCTTTAATTCAATTTTTTTTTTTTACAATAAAACCTACTGTGCAGGGGACTCCAACCTGTTGCTCGGGAGCTCACAGCCCTTTCCAAGTAGCTCCCCACAGTTTTTCAGTTTAACAAAGGCTTCTTCAGTCCAATTTTTTCTATTACTGTCTCAAGTCAGAATCAGTCATTTCTCTTTTTTGCTTCAGGTGAAATATCGTAAATAAACGAAATTCATACTTTTGGGTTGAAATGACAATGTACTGCACCTAAAAGTGCAGTACATTCCCATAGTTACAAGCAAAACTCGCTCTCCACTGTTTTTATTTTGTAAAAATTATCTCGTGGAAGAAAACAGGTTGGAGACTCCTGGCCTAACATATACTGTGAGGTACATCAGTTTTAGGCGCAGTATTTCACAATAAAGCAAATGTATACAATTTTCCAATAATGTATCATCAGCCCCACCGTTCAGTACAAAAACATGACCAAATCCTTAACATCTGTATTCATATCTGAAACTAAAACGACCACCGTTTCAAGCTTGACAGTCTAGTCATGTACATCCCCACCTTCTTCTGTTAATGCTCCCGTTCGTAAAGGAGTGTAAAACTCACAATAAAGAGGGTTGATGGGAAGGGTTCAAAACAAAGCACTAAGGGCAGGTAAGAGCATCCGTGTATCGAGCTTCGCCCTGTGTCCCCTGTGTGTGCAATGTCCCCCCACCCCGTCCCCCCCACCCCGACCCGAGCATTATCCAACCTGCATCTAAGAGCTGCAGTAGACGCTATGGCACTTTACTTCATAATGAGTGAGTTAGCGGTGATGTACAGTGGGTTCGGAAAGTTTTTAAACCCTTTTTGATCATTTCTGCTTTGTTATGTAGCAGCCTGACATTAAAATCATAAATATTTTCTACACTGATTACCCTTCAATTACACATTTACACAAACGTCCATTGCACCCATAGCTTAGTTTTCGTAAAAGTTTTAGGTTTGTGGTAAAGGCACAGGAACATAATGCCTTAATATAAGCCTTAGATGAATAATATCAATGGCATAATAACATAGGAATAAATAGAGGGATATAGAAACTCCCTGAATCCACTGCAGTATCAATAAATATTCACCTGTTTTGGGCGACAGACTTAGTTGCTTTGTGGTTGCACTCTTATGAAGTAAAGTGCAGGCTTGCTTCAGTAGAAAGCGTCGATGTAGATGGTGCTGGAATTGCTTGGTGTGGGGTTTAGTTACAGTAAAATTGCTACTGGTGCTTTCCAACAAATCTCTCAAACTTGAAAACAATATTGATTTACATTTTTTTTTTTTTTTTTAGCTGTGCTCATTTTCAACATTGGATTGCTGACTTTATAAGATGTGCCTGTTGTTGTGTTTATACTGTATGGGTTCTGCATTTCATTGGATTTTGTATGTGATGTTAGTGTTGGCACGTCTGAAAGCAAAACTCAAAACAAGACATTTATACAAAATTCAGGGTTTGGAGTCTGAACATCCCTTGGTTGTGGATAATATTTCGGGAACTTTGAACCAATTTTTGGGGCTTTTTCCTTGGCTTTATTGGTCAGCGTGGGTGGATGCTTTGTTGAGCTATTTTATAACAAATGCTATTCTAAACTGTAATATTAATACTCTTCGTGTTTTGATCCTGGTCCACTGTATCCCATGTGACCTACTTGAAACACAGCTTTTCCCTGTGGTTGCTTTCCTTGAACAATCCATACCGACTGTGTTACGTGTCTTTCTCCTTTTATCGACAAATATTTTATCTAAAAACGTAACCTCTTACCTCGTTACCCCCGCCTGCTGAACCAAGCGCTTTTTCTCCAGTTTGACTTTACCCAAATCTAAAAGCTGTAAAAAAAAAAACTACAGCAAACAAAAATGTGACCAAAAAAAGTGACACAACATTGGCCAAAACACAAAGCAACTAAAAAACAAAAAGCAATGAAAAAGCAACAAAGCAGAGAGGCAAAAACGCTTTAAGAATGTGACAAAAACATGGCAGCAAAAAAGTTACTATCACTTTGGTAGGTCTTAGCTTTCAAACGCAGCTCTCCGGTTGGGCCTTTTTATTATTAGTGTTATGGTAAAGCCGAACTGGAGAAAATCTGCTCAGGTTCTCAGTTCAGGCGGGGGATAAGAGGTTAAAGAAACACATCCTTAATAACCAGCTGTGTCAGAGAATGATTGGATTCAGGCTACAATCCGATAAAGTGTATGGTTATTGATGAGCTCGTATTGAAAATAAATCAATAAAGGTACTACTAATGTTTCAGAAAGCTATTTGTCGTGTACACCTGCCCGGGGATCGCAATTACTAAATCTGCAGTAAGTTTAGCTGAGCCGTTAGCAAAGCATCGTGAAAGAGAGTGAGTTCAGCTTTACTGTATTAATCATTCAATGTCATGATGAGTTTCCGAAGACAATTATCTATACGTAATTTGTTGCCGATTGAAAAACCTATGATAAATAATTGTTGCGCTCATACCAATGTGACTTCTGTGGGAGCTGTACATAGATTTAGCACCAAGTACAGCAGGATACAGGAAGACTGCAAGCATGCAATAGATTACCAGACTGCTGACTATGGGCATGCACATAAGAGCTTGAATACGACATAAAATCAATAGTGGTTGTTATAATTATTGTTGCATTCAGAAGTGAATTGATCAGTCCCTGTTTAGGCACATACTGTACTGAAAGCCAACCGTTTCTTTTCATGCATTTTTCTTCACACTCTCTTCTCAGATTCATGATAAAGCGAGCCCAAGGGAGAAATCGTTTTGGTATGAAGAACTTTAAGAAGAGATGGTTCCGCCTCACCAACCACGAGTTCACCTACCACAAAACCAAAGGTGCGATCGTCGTCACTCGTTGAAATCATGCCTCTGTGTGGGTTTAGTGCACTGCAGCCGAATCTGTTTTTTTGTTTTCTTTCTTTCTTTTATTGTGTGGAGTGTGAGAAACAATGGGAGAAAGTGCTGATGGGACACTTGGCCCGAGCGCCTTCTCTCACATGTGTGCTGCAGATCGAGTTACTGAGTAGGCAATAATTCTGCTGCATCCAGGCCGTCCTCCTGCACACGAGAAACAACTCCAACAGTATATATATAGACTGCAGTATCCATTGTACACCTTTATTGTTCAGTGCAGTTTTGGATGAATAAAAGATAATTGGCTTTGGCTTCGCTTGAGTTGAGAAATATGTGGAGCTATTATGTGTCGAACTACAAGCAAATGGAGCAAATGTGTTCCCCCTAAGCTGTGTGGAATACTTGAGCATACCCCCCAAACTTGAGTGTAGGCAACCAAAACCTCTTCAGAATAACAGTGACACATTTTAAAAAACATTTTAAAGTAATTAAATTTACTACAAAAAAGATGAAAGCTCAAATAGAATAATCTGTAATAACCCGCCTTAACCGAGACCCACATTTTCTCCATGTTCCGCTTGACCCAAATCTAAAAGCTTCTGGACTGGAGAGTTCACAGCAAATGGGCCTCATTTCAAAGCTAAGACCATGTTGTTACTGCGTCGTCACTTTATCGTTCGTTTTTTGACACTTTCTTGTCTTTTTTTTTTAATCTTTTTTTTGGGGGGTATTTTTTTGTACATTTTTTTGTCACTTTTTTTTGTATTTGATTTATTTTTGGACTATTTTTTGTCATTTTTTTTCACTTTTTGTTTCATTTTGGTGCATGTTTTCAAGGAGCTTTTAGAAGAAGAGCCAAACTGGAGAAAATGTGCTCTGTTCAGGTGGAAGTTAAGAGGTTTAAGGCAGTAATGCAGAAATTAAGTCTAATGATTTCAACCTGTACTTCTTTTCTCCAGGAGAGGGTGCCCTGTGCAGCATTCCCATTGAGAACATCCTGGCGGTGGAGCGGCTGGAGGAGGAGTCTTTCAAAATGAAAAATGTAAGGCCACACACGGTGAACTTTTGTCAGCCTTTTGGGATCTCAAGCTTCCAATAAAAAATAAAAAAAAACGAATCCCTGACTTTTCCCCAAATCCGACTTGTTTTTTCTTGCTTTCAGATGTTCCAGGTCATTCAGCCAGAGAGGGCGCTGTACATCCAGGCCAACAACTGCGTGGAGGCCCGGGACTGGATTGATATATTGACCAAAGTTAGTCAGTGCAACCGCAAACGCCTCAGCACCTATCACCCTTCAGCTTACCTCAACGGACATTGGCTCTGCTGCAAACTGTCTGCAGACGCCGCCCCGGGCTGCACTCCCTGCACCGGGTATGGATACTGTTTGCCATTGTCTTTATGCCTGTGGTCTCATGGTAGTCAGAGAATCAAAGAAGAACAATTATGAAAATGAATAAGGGCTTTTGTAATGTATTGTGATTTTGCGTTTTTGTGTTGCTCATGATGTCTTCCGGTGTCTTTTCCAGAGGTCTTCCCGCCAACATACAGCTAGACGTCGATGGAGACAGAGAAACTGAGAGGATTTACTCCCTGTTCAGCACATACATGACCAAACTCATCAACATGCAAGGTCAGAAGATGTAAATCAGTCTGGCGTTACATTATATCATCAGCACACACTATCATTGCTCATTATATTGCGCTGTATGTTTTAACCGCGTTTCCTCTCCACAAACAGAGGCGTGTGGCAGTAAGTCGGTGTACGACGGTCCTGAGCTGGAGGAGTACTCCAGCTTTGTCATAGATGATCCTCAGGAGACGTACAAAACTCTGAAGTTGATCGTGTCGGCCGTACAGACGCTGGAGCAGCAGCACACCAAGTACAAACGGGACAAGTTCAAGAAGACCAAGATAGGCAGTCAGTAAGTAACGCTCCGGGATCACCCAACTTTATAAATGGGCTCGAATGAACAGCTAAAGATTTATTTTTTGGGAAGTAAGGCTGTGGAATAATGTGTATGAGAAGATAAAAACATGTCCCATCATAAAACAATTCCAATATATGTATAAAACACATACTAAGTACTGTGTAATGATGACATGAGGGCAAGAATCCTGAATACTTTTGTTTCGATCTTTTGACATTTTGACTATGGTTATGTTATGTAGATATTTTGGTAGTGAACTGAAGGAAGCAGTGATACAGCATGTACAGTATGTTAAAGACCAGGGGTTGGATTTGAATTCACGTTTTAAAGCAGTACTAAGTAACTCATTCCCCTAGAGGCCATAAGCGCCACTGCAGGTGTCATAGCATGTTGCGTTTTTTTTACTCATTAATTGTC
Organism: Gobius niger; assembly: GCF_951799975.1. NCBI lineage: Eukaryota > Metazoa > Chordata > Actinopteri > Gobiiformes > Gobiidae > Gobius > Gobius niger. The sequence continues at coordinate 17,133,488 of NC_136855.1, read as the reverse complement.
CTTGAGAGAAAATACTACACTGACAGAAAAGACAAAGGGAGAGAGGGATATTGTACATCCAATTACACAATGGAGATTATGTTTTTACTCAAACTTGGCTATAAATACTGTTTAAGTGGCGCTAGCCCGCAGTTAGCTTTGCCCGTTAGCCTGCTAGCTTCTTCTTTGTGATTCCGTTAGTGTGTATTGGTGGCACCTACCCGGTGGCAGCAAAGTTGCAGTTGTGGTTTTCTGGCCAGAGACACCAGGGGGAGATGAAAGACCCCCCCAATCATCCCATTAACACTTGTATTACCCCCAGAAGGACTATGAAAAGGATTTATTAAGATAGACAACTTAGTAGTGCTTTAAATGCAAATAAACTAAACTAAGCGGCAGATTGACATTACAGTATGAATACTTGGACAGTTATGTCAATCTTGTTCCCGTTGAAATCATTCATAAAGTGGATGGACTTATAGCTGAGAATTTGTTTCTGATGGGTTCAAGTGCACCTCATTACAACCTAGCGATGTGCAGCCAATAGTGGCCCACTAGGCTATTGGGTAAGGCTGAGGTGCACTTACAAGGAAGACTGTTAAAGGAATAGGCCACCGTTTTTACATACTGAGATATGTTCTTACCTCACTTTAGACGTGTTAATATATCCCCGTCTGGTCTTGGTCCGTGCGCTCTGCCAGGCAAACGGAGCACATACGCAGCCTCTCCCACATGTCACATAGCTCCAAAAAAGCTCACGATAGAAGCTACCAAGCTCTTCCACGTGTTCCCTATTTAAATAAAGTTACGTGAAGTGTTTTCATGCGAAGTATATTTACACAGAAATGTAGTTTTGCTCCTCGTATCATTACGCCTCACAATATAGTCCTCCTTTTTATTTGCTTATAAAATCGACATGCTACATTTCTGTGTAAATATACTTCGCATGAAAACACTTCACATAACTTTATTTAAATAGGGAACACGTGGAAGAGCTTGGTAGCTTCTATCGTGAGCTTTTTTGGAGCTATGTGACATGTGGGAGAGGCTGCGTATGTGCTCCGTTTGCCTGACAGAGCGCACGGACAAAGACCAGACGGGTTTATATTAACACGTCTAAAGTGAGGTAAGAACATATCTCAGTATGTAAAAACGGTGGCCTATTCCTTTAAATCCTAATTCACCCTGTACTGTTCCATTGAGTAAACCCTACATATGATTGAAATAGCATTTTGTTTTTTCTGTTTTTAGGGAACATCCGATCGGTGACAAAAGCTTTCAGTGCTACATTCGACAGCAGTCCGAGAGCTCCACTTATTCCATTTAGCTTTGGACCAGCACCGTCCTGAACCAGGCAACCAGCATATCTTTCTACATTGTAAGAAGGTTCAACTCAGCAAAGGCTGCGCTCAACGTCCAGCGAAGAGAGAAGATTAGAAGCGAGAGGCGTGCTAATTTTACCTGCGCACTTGGTTCGAAGACGAGACGACAGAAGATTTCCGAGGCTGGACAGAGGGAGCTGTTGTGGCGTCCCTTTCTGCAGTTTCTTCAAGGTGCATCGCTACAATTTGTGGAGAAACCTTGAATTTCATCAAGGCAATGAAGAACCATTGTGAGAGATACAAATGAAGTTTTAGCATCCGTTTGAACTCGATCTTCTCACTGGACGCTCTTGACAGTGACGCACTTTAATTGTCCCCAAATGTATGGATGAACAAGCAGCACACTTGGAGCTCTCTTAGCGTGTTTTAATTTCTTGACTTTTATGACCAAACTAATGGAATACAGACTGTATTTTTTTGCATTTTGGGAGGTGTTTTAGGCATATATTTTATTACTTTTGTTCCTAACCTCCTCAGGAAGGCTGTGAAGGTCGAGGACACACAAGAAGGGACCAATCACGGCCCAAAGACTCACGATGTTGGTTGTTTTAAAAGATGTTGTACCTTATTTCCACATTTCAAAGCCTTGTTGTTCCTCGTTTGTAATTGGTACAATGGTTATAGTAGTGTTTTAACCACTTTCAACATGACAAATGTTAAAACATGACAAATCAGTGAATGCTTTTATTGTTTGTCTGCCAGGCCAAACCCTTCATATTCATAACTATCCACAAGGCAATTCTGCAATTTCTTTCCCCCGTGTCTGTTTTAAAGGCTCACTTAGCCACTAGCAAAGGGTAGTTTCTTGGCTACTTAAATCGTAAAGAAAAATGAAGGCTTTGTATATTATTTTACATTTTTTATTGGTATCTCAGAAAATGAGTTTAATTTTTGTATTGATCCTAAGATAAGAAAATGCATCGGTTACTAAAACCTCTGCTTTGATCGTTTAATGTGTCTTGTTTCTCTGCTAAAAACAATGTACCTTTTCCACAAATATGAAACGGCACATTTAACAAAAGCTCCCATTTTGTAGATTACCCCCCCACCATTATTTATTCAACTCCTCAGCTATTATCATATCTCGCAGGTATCCAATAATGGCATCTCTGATTTTGTCCTGAAGTCTTTATAACGGTTGAATGAATGACGTATTGTACACTTTTTGCCCTGTTCGCTGCCTATACTGTAGAGCCCCCCTTCTACCTTCGCACCCCCCTGGATTACCCCGGTAGTGAAACCTGATTTGAACACATTCCTCAGAACTTGTCGAAAACCTCAGATTTTCTCTAAGGTACCATTCATATTATGTGATGCTTTCTTGTGCACATTTTTTTTTTGTACATTTCACCTTTATTGCCAGTTTTTTCGCCAAACCTTTGCATGTAAACAAGCCTAGTTAGTCAAAGTCAGTGATAGCAGCCAAACTTCTAACTATTGCAGTCGTTTGTATCGGTGTACATTATTATAGCGTCATGTTGTTTCCCCCCCCCCCCCCCACAAGTCAAATCATGTCCCAAACAGTGCCAGATGTCATATCACTTTTGTAATAATTATCTTTTTGGAGCATAATTGTTTTTATATCACGTTTCCTGTACTGTTCTCCGATCGCATTCTCTCGATATATTGTTCTCATGATGTTTTCTTGTCTTACAGAAACCTCGCTGTGTAATTGAATGACTGACGTGTGTGAGTGTCTAATAATGTGCTTGAGCGACTGATTGAGTTGATTTGCCAATTGATCTAACCCAGTGTTACGAGTGGGCAAAGGCAGAACCACTTTAAGATGTATAAAATCACTGCCTGAAATAGTCAAACAGTAGTAGCCTGTTTTTCCCTCGTGTAAAGAATACTTTTCGATGTACGTTGCAACCTACAAAATCTCTGCTCAGGTCCTTGCAAGGTCCCTAACTTTGACTTTTTATTATTTGCCAACTTAAAGCCACACTCTGTTACATTTTACACAAGAAATACAAGAAAATACATGGGTTAATTTACTCATGGGTGGTTTAATTGGTGAGAAATACCTGGGAATGTCCCTCAGTGTGGCTTTAACCTTGAGCATTTTGAAGGAAAAGAAATGCATGACACCTCAAGGGTCAAAGGAGGTGCGGAACGAGTAGCACGCATCATTCTCTCTTTTACATATCTGATCTTGGGCCCTAATGCTGTAACACTCGGAATTTCAAAAGGTGAATTAGGTGCTACATGCCATTTTCCAGTTTGCATTCACTATTTAGCATCTGCCGGGATACATTACCCCCCAAATATCTGTATTATCCCCCAAAGAGCACTGTGATCTGTAGCAGTAGCAGTTCTTAAATCTATGTGTCCTTCATTTGGGGATAGTCATATTGCTTCCGGACAGGAGCAGCTTGAACTCAGCCCACAACGGATGGCTGTAGGGTCTGAGGAGATCTGTCTGGCCCTTTTCAAGTGCCTTATAGACCTCCTGCAATTTTCCCCACAAGTGTGCACAAAAAAATGTGTCGTTATTTCCATTTTTTGACACCCCCTTGAAGTTGATGCATTTTTTTTTTCTCTATGTATAAAGTTATTTGCCTCCACTAGCAATAGCAAGTCATGTATTAGGAAAGGGGAAGAGTTGGAGATTGGTCACAACGGTCTTGCGTAAAGAGCACCATTACTCAAGGGAATGTAAAAAAGTGGGGATAAACTGATACTAAGTGAGCAAGAATGTCGTCAAAATGTATTTACAATGCATGTGACAGGTTCGGCCATTTTGTTTTATGATGTTTATTATTTCACTTCCTTGGACCTGGGCACTGGATGTGACGTATACAAGGAGATAGAATTTCTATAACTGTTGCCATGCTCCCATACTGTACCGATGGGCCATTGATGGACCCTCTATCCTTGGAATATGGAACGCTCCCTCTTCCTATGTCACTTTTATTTTAGAACATAACAAAATGCTACTTTTCTTCATAAAATTTCCACTTCACTTACCACCTGAATGATTTCATCGAGCGTGAAAAACTGTCTATGTGCACTTTACGTATCTAATTTAACTGAGTATAACCAGCCACCGTTGCAGCTTTCGAGTTTATTCTTTGTTTGCACATTCCTACTTGGATATTGGAAGCCTCCTTGTAGTTTCTCTGGCAAATTTACCGTCAAGTGGTTCAAAGCCTGGTTCGTGGCCTTGGGCACTTGTTTGTACTTTTAGTTTGACCAAAGTTGGATGAATAGATTTGGACTTAACCTTATGTTCATGCTTGACTTGCACATTTGGTATCATTTCCAACTAATCCTTCCCAGCACACCACCAGCTGTGTGTTAGGGAACCAGAAATGACAGTAATGTACTCCTCCTCCTGCCCCGAAGCCAGCAAAGAAATATTACTTATGCAATAACTGTTTTTAAGCATGCAATAATGATTAACAAAAAGAGAAAGTAATTCAATATGCCCATTCACTTTTCCAAAAATAACAAGCGCACATCTGCTGACCTTTTGTGGTAACCTGCGTAACATGTTGTAAAGGGAGAACAGTGTATTTTGTACAAATATTTTAAAAGTATTAAAATAAGCCTCTTAATGTGTACATAAAATGTTGAATGAATGGTAAAAATGTGATGTGTTTTTTTTCCTGAATATAAAAGAGACCAATATTAATGTAAAACTTGTGTCTGTGTCTTTTGTTTGGCCATTGTCCATCCTTTGTATTTAGCATGTTTTTGAGACTCTGGTCTCACTTTAACCCTCGGCCCCCTGTGCCTGACGTGGGCTACCCCCGATGTACTGTATCATATAAAGCCCCTTGTGACTTTTGTTTGAAGCCCCGGGCCATCCTTGCCACAGGTCCAGTTCCTAGATTGGATGGTAACATTTTGTAATATTCTCAGACCATGAACAGTTATAATATGTCATACTTATGAGACTGGCACGTTTTGTTTTGATTTATTAACACATAAAATTATGACACAACAGATCATTTCCTGAAAAATGTAAAGCCTTTTTGCTTGTGCTATGAGAGGATGTTTTAGCTTTGGTGACAGTAAAAGGCTACTGTGTTTTTCTCTTTTTACTTTGAGTTTAAATTACAAGAATACGGTTACACACATGCCACCTTTGGCTCTGATCATGTCTTGCAGTCCACGTGGACAGGTCTTAAATCTCTGTAGCCAACAGCCCAGTGTTTTGTGGAAGTGTTTTCAAAGCAATGATTCCCACTCAAACCCGGACCACAGACGGGAGCGCGTGAATCAGGCCACAGGTCTCAAAGCGGGGCACAGCGCACTCTGCTGCCTCAGACCCCTCTGCGCTTATCAGAAGCGGCCCTCCCCGCTCCTAAACCCCACTCTCCAACGAAAACACTTTCGGGAAGAATAAAGTTTTCCCTGCGCTCAGCAGCGCACTCAGAGCCAAGCCGAGCCTAGCACACCGCCTCGATATGTGGAGACGCCGGGCGCTCGGGGAGTCCTTGGCCTGTCTCGTCTTCCTCGTGACTCTCGCCGATGCGTATCGATGTAAGTATGTAAGTGTTTAGCCTTTTTCAGATCATGAGTTGAACCGTTCTCGAAACAGTCATTCACACGCATTAGTTAGCCTTCTGGCTGCTCTGCGCCGGTTTCACACGTCTTGCTCAAGCGGGACTTTGATTTGGGTTCATTTTTAGAGGGCCAGCCAGGGTTAAAATTGTCATTGTGTTGGACTTTGTCTATTAAAATGATTAACTCAAGTTGAAACAATGCCCGCACACTGCTGCTCTACAACGGAGGTCATTTCTGGGAAACAACTGTTTCGCAATGAGTGTTTTCAGGCCACTTCACAGAAGCGTAATTAGTGTGTCCATTTGGTCCATGCACCATCCAGCCATCTGTTAGACAGGGACAAGCTGCAAGAGGGGTTCACATGTCAGGCTATATCTCTTGAGGTGGCTATCTATCAATGATGGTTATAAAATATTTGTGAACACTGTAGCTCATAATGTTCATATGAGTCCAGAGATCACGTCTTTAATTTGCTCTTATTTTCTGTCATTGTTTTGCTGCTGGCTCCTGTCAGTCTTGAGCCGGACCAGTGCCTCCCAGTTCCTCAGCAGACACCGCAGAGCCAACTCTCTGTTCGAGGAAAGCAAGAAGGGAAACCTGGAGCGAGAGTGCATCGAGGAGCTGTGCAACAAAGAGGAGGCGCGGGAGATCTTTGAGAACCAGCCTGAGACGGTACATGATCTGACCACCAAACCCACCACAAGTCATTGACACGTTTCCTTTCCATGTTGATCCATGGTCCAGTTATAGCTAGTAAAGTCATGTCTTTCTAAATGTGTGATGTTTTTCTTCTCAGGAATATTTCTACCCTAAGTATGTTGGTGAGTTTACTGATCATAGTTAATTCATGAAGTTGTTAGGTTGCTTAATAATATGGAGTCTTGTTGCAGTCTGTTTGGGATCACACAGGGTGGGCATCAACAATCAGAACATAGATTCTACCATTCCTTCAAACCTTCGCACCTGTGTCAATGGTAATAATGCCCTTCCATCCATTCCTCTCCCTTCCACTCAGGACATTTACTCACTCCCTCTCACCGCTTCACTGCTTCATTTTCAGACACACAGGTGATCTAAAATAACTGTTTTCTCTCTTGCAGAGATCAGTAACCAGTGCATCCCATACCCCTGTTATAAAGAGGGCTCGGAGCGCTGTGTGGACGGACAGGCTACATTCACCTGTGTCTGTAAAGCGGGCTGGAAGGGGCCTCGCTGTGAAGATGGTAAGAACTCGCACAATTATACAGTGAGAACTAAACTTATGCCTGGAATTATCATTAACGTTTACATTTTATACGGCCAATACATCTTAAATTCAATCCCATGTGTTTTTGCAGACATTGATGAGTGCACAGACCCTGACCATCCCGCCGGGTGCAACCAAAAATGCTACAACTTTCTCGGAAGTTTTCGCTGCATGTGTGAAGAGGGCTTCTATATCAGTGATAAAGATTGTGTGGGTAAGGCTTCGTCGTTAAAAAGTCACATTAATGACACGTTAATCTTGGTATTGTATTGGGTCATAACTTAAAATGTTGTTTATGAATGGAAACAGGCAATAGTCGTTAGTTAGGTCGTAGTGAAGGTAATCTGACCCGAGCATTCTCAGCGAAGGTGTAATAAACTAGATTATGGCAGAATATGCATCAGTACTTAAGCATGAAGCAAAACATGACTCCAGGTTTGTTGTGTAAGTGTAAAAGTAAATAAAATATGATCACTTTGGCAAAATATGTACCATAAATTACGGTAACTGTGTTAATAAAATAAGAGTACACTGGGACAAACACCGGGACATAGGAACATTGTGAATCTCAGCATGTTCTTGTCCTGTTAGTGCCTGTTGTAGCATAAAGCCAGCTGCTATATTCAGTTTTAATCTATACATTGTACAGATTGGGCAGCTGAACCAACATGTTCTTATGGAGCATCTGTGAACTTCATCAAACCCTCTCCAGATGTTTCCTCCATTTGTAATTTCTGACACTGACCTGGTCTGACCTGTTACGTAACACTCACTAAAGCTTTGAGTAGGGCTTTTATATGTAGGGTAAGAAATATATAACTTAATTGGGTAAAGAAAGCTTACATTGTGAACCATTTTACTCCAGTTTGATTTAATATGACAGTGTGTGTGGTCATTGTTTACTTTGAATTGCTTTGCTTAGCGAGTACAAAGTCTTTACAAATATTTGCTACTTCATTTGTCCTATTGCTTTTATTTAAAAGAATGACTCACTTTATCGTGATTCAAAACACACGTGATGTTACTGACTTATTACTGATAACACTTTTTAACACCTGTTTGCTAAACAAATTAGCAATATTATGTACAAATCTAAACTTCAAACCTGATTCTATCCATTTTTATTTTGTAAGACAAAAAATTGGCATTTTCTTTTATGATTTTTTTTTCTTTCTCACCTTAATGTCCATTTCCCACTGTTTTTCAGATATCGATGAATGCCTACAGTATCCTCATATCTGTAAAGAACCTGCCAAATGTGTCAACACTCCTGGGATGTACGAGTGCGAATGCCCTGAAGGATTTAAGTATAATTTCACATCAAGAACCTGCAACGGTAATGGCTGACATATTTAGGATACTGCATTTTACATTTTACGTGATCATTAATGTGTCACCTTTGTTATATTGTCAACAATATACAGCACATTGTAAAAGAAAAATCATAACTTGTTGCTTTTCCTGGTCAAATACTGGATGATTTCTTTTTCGCTTGTAACACCTTCAAGCCCCTTTGTGCTCAAACCTTTTATGCATTTTTTTAAGTGAGGTTCTTCAGACGGTCATATGAACCATATTAACACAATACAAACATGTATTACGGTAAGAAAGCCACATGTGACACATTTTTATAGTTGAAAAGCACTAACCACTATGACCAGAGAGCAAAACAGTTCAAGCCTCATACTGTCTACTGTACATGTTGTTATTTCACTTAATTTCTTGTCTCTTGTGTTTCAGATGTGGACGAGTGTCTACTGAACGTTTGTGACGACACCTGCATTAACACAGAGGGCAGTTACGCGTGTTACTGTGACGGCAGAGCGGGTCTCCGATTGGCCCCGGATCAGACCCACTGTGACAAGATCCCGGTCTGTGTGGAGCTGTACGACTATAAACACCCGGAAATGCTGTACCTCGGGGAGCAGTTCGCGGGACTCCCAGTCATCTACCTACGCTTTCGACTGCCAGAAAATACCAAGTAAGAACGATGAAAAAGTAGGTTTAGATATTAATTTGGCACTGCTGGATGACAGATGGGTATGATTGCAGGACTCATGCTAAGCCCTGGGGTTTTCAACGTTGTTAAAGGGACTAGATGGAATTTAAAAATGTTAAAATTATGTATTTTCCAGCCCCAACATGCTCCAGCAATGTCCTAATGTGTAGGACGAGCCAAAAACCAACCATTCAATTGAATTCCTTTGAGTTACTTATGCAAGAGCTGAGCATCATCACCCCATCGCACAGTCTTCAGTGTGTTGCCTTTAGGGAGACTGCGCAGTCAGGGACAGCAGCCTGAAGGACAGCTTCTTCCACCAACTCTCTCCCTTCCTACCCTCCCTCAGCTTACACCTGCCACTGAACTCTGACCTCCCCCATTGCATATATTTATTCAATATAAATAAACGTAATTCCCTTTTCAGCAGAACAGCTAAATGTATTCTCCCCTTTACACTTTTAAGCTGACAGTGACCTCCCTCTTACTCCAGGTTTGCAGCAGAGTTTGACTTCCGGACGTTTGACCCCGAGGGAGTAGTTCTTTACGCCGAGTCGTCCCAGGACTCGTGGTTCATGCTCGGGCTGAGGGGAGGCCGCATCGAGGTCCAGTTTAAAAACCAGCACAGCTTCAAAGTCACCAGCGGGGGGAAAGTTATCAATGACGGACAGTGGCACGTGGTAAGAGAAGAAGACTGTGAATCACCTGTAGAGTCTTACCGGCTAACATTTGTGTGTCCTTCATGTAGTTCACAAATATCTGTGATCACATTATACTGTCAGGGAACAAAATGTATTCACTCTACTATGGTTAGGGAAATAAGATGCAGCACATTTAGCTTACACAGTCCTCAGAAAGCTGAAAGAGCGGATTTTACACCGTAATTTGACAAGACATTGATGAGTAAAAACATTTGTGAATTTTCTATTTTACATGGTCAACTTTTTAGACCAACAACCCAACTCTCCAGTCAATGCTGCCAGTGCTTGTCTCTGTGTCTGACCGATGTACTTCTTTAAGTGCAGTAAATTAATAATGCAAAGCCAGACTGCAGTTCTATTTCGATTTAATCATCCTGTAATTGAATTGTGTTTATGTTTCAGATCTCTGTGGATGAACTTGAGAGCAGCATCAGTGTGAAGATCAGTAAAGAGGCCGTGATGAGCATCAACAGCCCCGAGAGCCTGTTCACCTCCATCAACGGCAAACTGGAAACCAAAGTCTACATCGCAGGACTGCCCAACAAGACCGACAACGTCATCAAACCGGTAATCACTTCAAAAATGGAAACACATGCTCTATTCTTTCATTATTACATGATTTCGAATGGCATTTTATGGGTTTAAGTTTAAGTTGGGCTTAAGTTCATTAAGTTGGGTTTAAGTGTCATCCACGCCAAGTTTCTTTCTATTTATATACTTGCGCTCTCAGGTTGCCACAACAAATACATTTGGTAAGTGTGGATACCTGCTCCTCTAAGGTGCATGGAATTACATGGGGTGTGCTCCAGGGTTCAATTTTAGGCCCAGTGCTTTCTAACCTGTATATGCTCCCTCTTGGTGATGTCATCAGGAGACACGGGGTCAATTTTCACAGTTATGCTGATGATACACAGTTATACATCTCCATGTCTCCAGATGACACCAGGCCAATAGATGCACTTTCAAAATGTATTTCAGATATCAAATCCTGGATGGCAGAAAACCTTCTCCAGCTTAACCAGGACAAAACTGAAATGTTAATCATCGGCCCTGAGGCCCCGAGAGAGAAACTTTTACCCAAACAACAGTCACTGTCTATTAATCCTTCCTCACAGGTGAAGGACCTGGGTGTGATCTTTGACTCTGAGCTGACTTTTATTCCACACATTAAGAATATCACAAAGATAGTTTTTTACCATCTAAAGAACATAGCCAGAGTCGCCCCATTCTCTCTCGGGCCAACACGGAGACGCTAATGCATGCTTTTATCACCAGTCGTATCGACTACTGTAATGCCCTGCTTTCTGGTCTTCCCAAAAAGAGTATCTCAGGTTTACAACTCTTACAAAATTCAGCAGCTCGTGTCCTGACGAAGATCAGGAGGCGGGACCACATTACACCGGTTTTAGAATCGCTGCATTGGCTCCCGTGTGTTTCAGGATCGATTTTAAAGTTCTTTTAATGGGTTTTAAATGTCTTAATGGTCTTGGTCCTTCTTATCTTTCAGAACTGCTTTTACCTTACGAACCTTCACGGCCCCTTCGCTCCTCCGGCAGGGGTCTCCTAGTTATTCCTAAAGTCCACAAAAAGACTCATGGTGAGGCGTCTTTCCAATATTACGGCCCTCGCCTCTGGAACGACCTGCCGGAGGAGCTCAGGGCTGCAGAGAACGTTCATGTTTTTAAGAGCAGGCTCAAGACCCACCTTTTTAGCTTAGCTTTTAACTGACTAATCTATATATAATTATCTATTAGCTAATCTACTTATAACTAGCTTTTAACTGACTAATCTATTTATAATCCTAATATATAAAATATATATATGGGAGGTTGTGCCAGGTGTATTGTTTTAAATGTTGGAATCTGTAACGCACTTTGTGATACCTTTCGGTATGAAAAGCGCTTTATAAATAAAGATTGATTGATTGATTGATTGATTGATTGATTGATTGATTGATTGATTGATTGTTTGATTGATTGATTGATTGATTGATTGATTGATTGATTGATTGATTGATTGATTGACTACTGGTACATCAAACTTTGTTGAAGAAGAAGCAACAAACTACAGAGCATTTGTACATGATAGAAATCGCATGGTAGCAAGGAACAGTCAGGGGAAATACATTTTGGAGCCATGTTCCTGTATTATGAAGAAAATGCTGAACGTGCTACCTGCTAATGTATGGTGGGATATGGTAAGGGTTATTACATGCCCTTTTGTGTGAAGTGTGCATGTTCACCCCTGGCTCTGGTTTCTCCAACCACTACTACCATGTAGGGCTTCAGTGGTGGGTTTTAGTGGTTGGGGTGGGGTTGAGTGATGTCGGTGTGAGTGATTGAATGAATGAATGAATGAATGAATGAATGAATGAATGGCGGTGGTCAGAGGTTCTGTTGGTGCAGATGTGTGCAGCCACACTTCTGCCAGTCTACCTCAAAGGGAAACCGCAGCTCTACGTACAGTGTAGTGAATTAATGAATATATCCCCAACACTGTGTGAAGATTATGTCATGTGTAAAAAGAGCACTACACAAATAAGATTCCATTCCATTAATAATATGACCATTACTACGTTTGGCTATTTCCATCCAGTTGCCATGCCATCACTGTGCTGTAAACCAAATACATTCTGCTCCCAAATAAATGTATCGAGGCACCTCAGTATCTGCACTGTGTAAACCGCATGACAGTTGTTGTATACTGTCCTCAGATCAATCCCCGCCTGGACGGTTGCATTCGTGGCTGGAACCTCATGAACCAGGGCGCGTCCGGAGTGAAGGAGGTCATTCAGGAGAAACAGAGCAAACACTGCTACGTTCATGTGGAGAGAGGCTCCTTCTTCAGCGGCGCGGGACTGGCCCATTTCAACATTGACTACAGTGAGTAAGTTCACCCTTAACACTGGATTTTACCAACGGACACATGCACAGGTAATGGTGCTTTTATGGAGCTCACCAGACCGGAAGTAAAATTCTCATTATTATGGGGGGTAAAATAAAACTATGAGGTGACGACAATAATGACAAATTTATTGATTAAAATCTTTGCAGTTTTATTAAGTATTTGGTATTACATACATACAAAATACATATTTTGTTTTACTTTAAAGATCTAAATGTGAATTTTACTTACGGGATGGGCTGGACTGGTGAGCTCTAAAGGGGGCAGAGTGGCATTTTGAGGATGTGCTGGGGTTTGACCTAAAGGTTTGCCCCTTATTTCTTGCTTGTAGTAAGGTGAAATTTGTTTTGTCACCTGGCAGTGTATTGTAGTCACTGTCACCTGTTTGTGTTAGGGTTACCAAACGTTGGCCATTTGCAAAATGAGAAGCATTTGTGCATTTTTTACTCAAGCAACATTCTTTCATTTGCATATCAGGTTTGGGGCCCTAATACAGTAACACAATTTAATGACAGCCTATGTTTCACTGTTCTGGCCGCTCACCTGCAGTCAGGGGCTACAGTTTGGTGTATCTCTTCTTTGCCTCGCATTGGTCTGCTATTTAATGTTTCTGGTCCTAAAATAAAGACTCTTTCTAATTTTGCAAATGAAACTGTTTGTTTGTAGGTGACGATTACAGCTGGCACATTGATGTTGCGTTGAGTATACGGCCGTCCAGTAGCACAGGTGTCCTGTTCGCTCTGGTCCACAATGACACTGTCCCACTGTCGCTGGCAGTACTCACAAAAGATGAAGACGATGCTGTAAGTTTCCAACACTTTACTGTACAACACGATTATTACTTTACCACAGTTTTTAGATGGTGTTACAGCTCAGGAAAACACCATACTGATTAAACTATACATTTTTAATGTTTTCAACATGTAAGGCGAGAGTAAAAAACATTACACAAATGACACATGATAGTGTATGGAAAACCCCTGGATGACTGAGAGCTTTGAGGATTATGCAAAGTATGGGCATTTCTTGCTTTCGAATGTTTAATGTTATTTATTTGCTGCTAATGTGTTTATTGAGTTGTGTGGGGTAGAAAAACACAATCATCTGTTCCATTGGTTTATTTCCATGATCGTAACCAGTGCTTCAGATTATGCCCCAAACAAACATTTATGAATATATTTTTTTTTTGCAGAACTTGCAGGTGTTTTTGGATGGCTACCCTGTGGCGACTCTAGACTCGATGATGTTGTGTTATCCGGAGCGAGTGATGGTGCGGCTCAATGTGACGTCTACAGACCTGTCCATCACTGCCAACTCCTCCACTGTGTCATACATGGCCTCAGAAGGTTTACAGAGGGCGCTGCAGAAGCTTAATGCCACAATGCAAAACTCTGTCAGCACCTACATCGGCGGAATACCAGGTAGCAATAAATTAGTTTTCCAAAGTTACACCTATCTTTTAGTTAAGTAAAACTGCTCATTGCCATGAAATGTGTTCTGAAAGCACATGCCCACTCTGCCCCTTTTCTTCACAAGCTTGAACCATGTCAGCTTCTCATAGATTTTTCTGTCAGCAGATAATACTGTTTAGGACTTTTGTTTGCACAGTGGTTCACAGCGGGTACTCCAGTTTCCCCTACCACTAAAAACATGTACACTAGGCCTGAATGAATATAGTGTCTGAGTGAGTGGTTGGTGGTGGGAGGGGCTGATGGCACAGACTGGTTGCCTCACTGTCAGTCTACCCCAGGGCAGCTGTGGCTTGCTGTAGCTTACCACCAGCGAGTACGGAGTGAATGAATAATGACGACAGTGTGGTGCTTTGAGAAACTTGGTAATACAGGCTTGTAAAGTGCAATGCAAGTGTAAGCCATTATTGTTATTATTATATATTTCACATAAAAACAATGATTTGTTTTGTGCCCTCTCCCAGATGACGTCCCGCTGCCCTTGACCCCTGTCACAGCCTTTTACCACGGCTGTATGGAGATCGCTGTCAATGGGCAGCACTTGGACTTTGACGAGGCACTGAGTAAACACAACAGTATCAAGTCCCACTCCTGTCCCCCAGTGTCAGTCCCAGAGACGCACTTTCAAGCACCCGCCCCGCACAGGAAGTGACCTCAATTAAAACATCATTATTATGTTTCGAGTCCTACAGAGACATTTTAATAAGACAAAGCACAGGGGATGAGTAGAATGTCACTGGAGCTGGATTTGTGTGAGTAGTTTATTTGAAGAAGGAGTGCTGGAATAGCGGTAACGTTTGGTGGATAAATGACGTAGTTGTAGCAGTTTGTTGCAATGTTCAAATGAAGAGATACAAAGAGCTGAGCTCTGAGGCATGAATAGATAGTAGAGGTTACAAAGGTAACAAGGTAACAAATGGTCAATGGTGGCCAGGCTCCAAGAGCTGTTTCATTTCGTCACCTTTCAAATCAAATGTCTTTTGAAGAGTTTTTTTTATTATTAATGTCCAGATGAGGTCACTGTTGAATAATGTTTATTTTGCCAGTTTACAGCTATGATTATGCTGTGCTTGACTTCCTAACATTTGTGTCCAAGCAAATCTATTTAAATACTTGTTGTTTTTTAACTTATGTTTGTTTTGTCATTACAAAGAAGTGGTTTCTGGAAGTTTTGAAAATGTCTTGCTTCCAAGAAAGGTAGTAGAAAGTCTGTGTCATTTTCTCCAGAAATAAAATTGAAACTAAACAAAAACACGCTGACTTTGGCCAACTGTCTCTATCGTGTGGGGGTCTAACTTCCCTTTTGTGTGCGCACACTATTGAATCATATAGACGCACACACGCACTGGCCTCGTGCGCACGCGGAGGGAGGAGGGATGTAGAGATGTCTGCATCAGGACAAACTCTGCTGCACTTTTCAGAGCGAGTCCCCCTGAACCACCCGCAGCAGCGCAGAGTCGTGCAGTCCCGCACTCTGGGCACTGCCCCCATATACAGGACTAAACACGAGTGAAGGCGGTGAAATTGAACTTCTGCTCGCGATGGGCACGAGCTGAACCTCGGACTTCACGCGGGGAGGTCGTTTCAAAGCGCCGTGAACGATATGCGGGGGGTCGCACGATCGCGCAGCCTGCGACGCTTTTCGGCACAGATTTAACATCAGAGCTACCTGAAAACCTGCAGTGTTTGGCACATTTGAGCCTCAAAGCCACTCGAGGGGGCGCTGACATTGACGGAGAGGTGAAAGAAGACGCGGGGCTGCAGGACGGGACCAGAGAAAGTTTGTGGAGCTTGGCGCAGACACCGCGGTTCAACAATGCGGCTGACCCCAGCCAGGTCCCTTTCATGGGCTGCCCTGCTAATCCTCCTGGCGGCTGCCCGCTTGTCCAACACCAGTAAGTAAACAATTACATGCTAGGTGGCTAAGCTAGCTGCTAACCCCTTTGACATTTGTGTTGTGAATGATACACGCTTCACTTCGCACCGTCAGTGAAGGCGCTTTGTGTTTCGCAACCTTGTTTGGGCTTCAAAGAACAAGTGCTGTTTCAACCTTAAAATTACTTTGCCATTAAAATGTGATTCAAACATGTAATGCACATTTGTTTTCTTTTTTAGTTTCTTTATCCCCCCAAGAGGCAAACCAGTTTCTAAGCAGACATAGAAGAGCAAATCAAGTTTTTGAGGAGACAAAGCAAGGACACTTGGAAAGAGAGTGCGTAGAGGAAAGGTGCTCCAAAGAAGAGGCGAGAGAAGTCTTTGAAAACGACCCAGAGACGGTGAGTGAAGATTATTGCCAAACTTAAACATATCTACAATTTCATCCATCATCCAGTTGTTTAGACATGTTTTAAATCATTAATATTGTGCCCACATTGGACATCACAGAACTGAACGGTTATTTGTTTACACTACATTGATCATGATGGCTGTGATGTGACAGACCAGTGATTCACAGTCTGAGCAGGTTCGTGCTACTAAGTCCATTCGCAGATAGTTGTTAGACCCATGTCAAGGTCTCCTCCTTTAATCTTCTTTGTTTGCTGCTCCGACATCAGTTGAGTCACTGTGAGTAAGTCATTTGGGGGAGTGCTGTTTCGTTCTCAAAAACCAAAACAAGATGCATGAAAATACAATTCATGACAGTTGCAGCGTTTTGTAATAACTTTATTTTTGGCCCACAATCCTTTCCCCCAGGTGTGCACTGCGCCCAGTGGGTGTTTGTTTGTTTTTGGTTGCATCTTTTGTTGGGCTTCACGATGTATCACCAGATGATCGTCATACCTGTATCGGTGGAGGGTCCCGATATTTGCCTATTGACACACACGATTTATACCACGCTATATGAATCAGGTGTGTTGATTGGCTAATATTGGCACCCTCCACAATGGCGACCGTGTTGTTTTTTTGATTAGGTGATAAAGGATCCATTACTCAAGAAGTTACAATTTAGCGCAAAATACCTGAGGTCGTCCATCTGACTGAATGACTGACTTATTTTTTGCAAACACAGCCTTAAACAACTTGGTAGCTTAAAAATGTGTGAAAGTTTGTCTTCATTTTCCTAATCTACTTTGACTTCAGTCATTTTTGACAATACACATTGTTTATGATTTATTTTTTATAGCAGTACTAAGTATTACCTTGATTACCTTAATAAATCCTTTTCTTGTCCCTCTGGGGGTAATTCAAGTGTTCATGGGATGATTGGAGGGTCTTTCATCTCCCCCTGGTGTCTCTGGCCAGAAAACCACAATTGCAACTTCGCTGCCTACGGGTCAGAGTCAATACACACTAATAGAATCATGAAGAAGAAGCTAGCAGGCTAACGGGTAAAGCTAACTGCAGGGCTAATGCCACAACAGTATTTAGCTGGCTCCCGATCGGTCAACGCATCAAATACAAAATCTGCCTGCTCACCTATCAATGCATCCATGGACACGCCCCGGACTCTCTCACTGAACTCCTCACCCCTCTGCCCATAACCAGAACACTCAGGTCCACAGACACCAACCTTCTCTCCGTCCCCAGAACAAAACTCCGGACAATTGGTGACAGAGCGTTCCAGGCGGCTGCTCCTAAACTGTAGAACGCCCTACCACTAGACCTGAGGGCCCCACAGTCTCTGGAGACTTTTAGAAGAGGACTCAAGACTTTTCTGTTCCCTTAGTAACATTTTTAACTCAAACTTTAACTCCAACTTTGTGTGCTTTTATTATTTACTTGTGTTGTAGCACTTTGAGATTTCCATGTAAAGTGCTTTACAAATTAAAGGTATTATTATTATTATTTACAGCCAAGTTTGAGTAAAAAAAAAAATCTCCATTCCCTCTCTCCCTTTGTCTTTTCTATCAGTGTAGTATTTGCTCTGATGGACAATTACTGAGTAAAAAAACAAAAAACATGCTACGACACCTGCCGTGGCGCTTATGGCCTCTAGGGGCACGAGTTACTGCTTTAAGTATAATGGAACGAACTGTGTTGAAATTGTATAGTTAAATATTGCAATTATATCTTTGCCGCAATATTCAAGACATTTATCTAAAATCGCCATTGTTTCTCATGTCATGTAGCCCTATTCAGTTTACACATGCTATTTAAATGGACTGTGCTATTCTATGTGGTGCTTCTGATTTGTACAGTGTCATGTTCACATAAAGTTTTATCACACATTTAGTAAAGGGGCCATAAAGCAATATGAATTAGTAATGGAAATTCCTGTCGTAATTAGATGCCTCACACAGCATTTGAAATGACATTGCGACATCAATAAGCCTGCAGGCTAATCGTGGCATTCACATACCGATAAATGCTTGTTTGTGGATTGAGAATTTGCTACTATTCAACTGGAGACTCTGTGCTCCAGTCCATGTTTTGAGCACAAACTGAATGAGGCAGTTGATGACTCAGTGATTACGAGTGAGATTAACGCAACAACGGACTCAATGAAGACAGATGGATTAACGTGGAGTTTCCAATGCACAAATCAATCGGGTGTTATTGGTTAATGAAACGTTTTGCTAAGCCATTTCAGCACGCTACGTTCCATTAAATGATAAAACAGACATATCTTAAACTGTCAGTAAATTGTGTCAAAGCAAATCTTAAGAAAACAAAGAAACAATAATGGCTAGAGTGAAACATTATTAGGACATTTGTGACTAAACTTTGCTCATTTCAAGTTACCATGTGATTTTGACGGCAAATGCAGTAAATCTCAGCCAGATGGACCTCAGAGATTTTGCTTCTATGTCGTGTAATATGGATATTGCTTCACCTAATAGAATATCTTGCCACTATATTGTACGACCAGCTAAATGAATGGAGCCAAAAAAACTATTAAATCCGAATATGTTCTTATCAATTAGACCTGTGAATCTTTTAACTTGAAATAATAAATTCATGCCTTCCTAATCCAGTGGCTTTGTAGTTCAAGTGCCCACGGAGTCAAAGTTTGCCCCTCCAACTGTTGCTGTGTCTTTGGCCAAGACCCTTCACCCACCTTGCCTCTGTGAGTGAATGAATGATGGTGGCATAGAGGCCGTTTGTCGCAGATTGGCTGCCTTATTTCCATCATTTGGCCTCAGGCAGCTGTGGTGACAACAGTAGCTCTTACCATCTTACAAGTATGGGAATGGAGTGGTTTGCATGTAGTGCTTTGGGTATTTTGCTGTATAGTTTTGATATACAGTATTTATGATCAATGTTGCTAACCCACGTTCATGCTTAAACAAGCCCAACTCTAAGACTGACCTGAACTAAAACAGCATTAAGCTCTGCAGAGCGATAACATACTATTAAAACCTGTTATCCAATAGGTTTTTCCTTTCCATAGTTTGAGAATATATAGCATATACTTTTATAGTATGGTCGGCAGTTGTCTAACTGTAAGCATAGAATTCCTCCCAGAGTAAAATGCCGTCTCATTCATGAATACATTATTAATTCAGTGCACATCTCTGACACTGCATTTTCTCCACTGCAGCTGCAAAGTAAAGTCGGGTGGATCCACTTCTGCCTGGCAACTCGTTCACAGTTTCCCACATCACCACTTTATAGTCTCTTGTCCTTCCTATTTAACCCAATTATGCCCATTGTCTCTGCATTGTATAATATTTTGGCAGGACCGTGCAGAGCAGCATCAGATTACTTTCTTTCAAGATTTCATTCATGCCACACTTTGCTCAGGGTAATCCCCAAGTCTTAAAAGTATAAGAAGGCACTATATTGGATGATATAGATAGTCAAAAGCAGTCTTCAAAAGTATTCAATCATATGAGTGGGTATTTTTGGGGTTTGTTTCATCTATGGGTCTTAAATCATGTTGTGACCTATATGTGAAGCAGTGCTGCAGCTCGGAGGAGGGAGGGATGCTACTACTATCAGGAATGCAGAGAATTCACACCAAGCCCTTGGCAAAAGGCCGCGCCCGTCCGATACAGGACACAAGACACACTGGAGTCAAAAATGACTGTCGTGATTAATTTATCATCCTCAAACACCTGGAAATTGAGCTCAGTAAAATATAAAATGAGATCAAATGGTGTGAAGAATGTGTCAAAACTCCCATTCAGTAGAAATACTTGGTTTATCTTGATTACAGCTCCAAACGTTTAACTCCCTTTTCTGTTCTTTCTCACTCAGGACTACTTCTATCCAAAATATTTAGGTACGTACTTTGTCTGGCATATTAAACCGTATTGTATTGTTTCAAAGTTCATAGTATTGACTGTATTTTGTTTTACTTCGCAGCTTGTGTGGACAAGTTTGGGGATACTGAAAAGAAGAAACAGGATCTAATCACTTGTGTTCACAGTGAGTTTTTCAACAGTTTCGGACTCGATCAAACTTTTGCTTTCAGTTTTGGCCGTCACTGTTGGATTTCTGTGAAATCGAATGTTATGATGAAGCAAGTGCACTCTGCACTGACCAGAGACCTCACTTCAGAGGTTACTGATTTACAAGTGGCTGATGTGAACTTTCGGATTTGGCTTCATGCTCATGTGTCAGTAGGGTTTTACTTTCCAGCAGAGAGCATGGTAATGGTACCTGAAAGTGAAATAAAACAGCAGCGATAGTAATTGCAGGGAAACAGGAAACTAGTATTTCATAGTAATATGAACAATCATAATCCGACCAAGTACTAATCTGGAAACAGAGCTGCAAAATGTTTTATCCCTAGTTGCCATGCTATTTTGATCCTGTTACTATGGTAAAGTAATGTTGATTGATCCATGTTTTTCCCATTTTTTTATCGTAATGAAATCCCAAACTTCTCGTAGTGCAAACTACACAATCTTTCATAAATCAAGTACTGTGTAGGTTTTCTACGTCCTCGGCTTTAATACTACAGGGATCCAAGTTGTAATGTGGGCTGGGCTGCACTGCAGTACCACTGCTCTGCATCACTTTGAGACACAGGCACAGACTGAGAGGAGGAAAGAAAAGGTCTAAAAATTATGGTTACATTTTTCCTTGCGTTATATTTTACAAAAGACAAACAAAGTGAAAGCATTTAGATTCTAAAATGGTACAACAACAGACACATAAAAAACTACACAAGATTCACTTAGTACTGCAGTGGGCCTGTATCGAGTCTAATAACATCTATTTTCAACAGTGTTTCTCGTTGTATCTGCCTTGTGCATTTAATGTGTTTTAATGTTACATTTTTGACACATTTCTGGAGGGATAGTGGTTATTGGTGAATCCGGACACACCTCTCCTGTGGTAAACTCTGCAGAGCCCTTGCGTGAGTGGAGTGACGTTGAGCGGTGGTGACGCGGTGCGAGTATTTGCTGCATCAGAGGACAGAGTCGGCTTCTCTGCGATTGGCTCAAAACCTCGTGGCTCTGTTCATGACTCAGCTGCTGCATTGTCTCTTCAAAATGCACTTGGCTTTTCAGTCCGACCCCGTCAGCAGCACTCATCACTGCTTTATCTCTCGCCGGCTCCTTATTTAATGCGACAGCACAGATTCCTAGTATGTGGTGAGCCATAGCAGATAATGGCAGTCCTCTCATTACATTACTGGGAACTGTGTGGACATAATGTACATTCAGGTGAAATTTGTAAAACTAAGCATCTGATCAAAGGCACTGGCAAGTTACGGGAGATTTTTACTGATAGTGTTTGCATCAGGGTTCCCAGAAAACCAACAATGGCATGTGTGTCAAGTGGTTGGAAAGCTATTTTTATACCTGGATAAGTGGCAAAGGCTGACATCGTTCTGATATTGCCTGCTCTGAAAGCACAATGGCCCCAGCGTTCTTCCTCATGACTGAAAGGTTGGCGGTTCTAATCCTGCTCTGATCAGGGAATACTGTTGTTGTCCTTGTGCAAGACACTTCACCCACCTGCCTCTGTATGAATGTAGTGAGTGAGTGTAGTTGAAGGGCCAATGGCACATATTGCCTTCAGATTAGCCCAGCTTCTGTCGGTCTACACACATAGCTTACCAGTACTGAGTCTGAAGAGTGAATGACTAATAACTTTTGTGTAGCGTTTTGGGAAACTTGTTAAGCTAAACAGTTATAGCAATACAAATATAAGTAATTATTTAGTTAAGTATTATGTGTTACTTGGTCTGGAAAATTTTAGATCTTTTGCATTAAGGGAAAAGGAAACTCAAACCACTGTTGTATTTGTTTAATTTCTCTTTATGGAGTTTATTTAATTAGTTTTAGACTTGTGAGGAACCATGGGGTTTTCTGAATATCTCCTTGTAAAGCTACTTTAGACTACAGATGACAAACCAACGACAAGGAGCCTATTAGTTACACCTTGAATGAAACGCCCCCTTTACTTCACATCAAAAGCTCTCTGGTCCTATGTTTAGTTCATATTACAGGACAAGGTGCATGTCAGAAGAAAACGTGTCACTTCTCTGCAGTGTTGTGTGGCCTGAGGGTGATCCCCTCATGTTTGAGGGAAATTATCTACTTTGATCGTCTCATTGTGTCTGTCATTTACTGACTGCTCCGGGACAGGCCTGGACATGTACCGCAGTGGAGCCTCTGCTCGGAAAAAGCAACACTCTGAAAGAAACATTCAAAAAAACAATGTGAACAATGTTGATATTAGTTTGTTACAAGCAGCAGTGACAACAGCTGCCATATATAGTTTATTTTCTATTTGCACAATATTTACTGAAACTAAACTAAGCAACAAAGTCATGAATTTCTTGGTAAAAAAAACAAAGTTGTGGCTAGTAGTAGCAGTTGTTTAGTAATCATTTCAGTATTTGTACAGCAGTACTTTTACTCGTGCACATATTTGGAGATTGCATTCCAGACTGAAAGACCTAATTGGAGCGTGTCAGTCTGGAGCTTAGGCCGCATTAGGCTATTTATACTGATCCCTGCTCTATGAAACATAAGAGCTGACCTTCCCATAATGTCACACCATCACAAATCCTATTGCATTATTCACCTCTAGTATCAATAATAATTGTATTTTTCCATGTTTGTCTGATTTTTTAGATATCCCAGACCAGTGCTCGCCCTCGCCCTGTAACCCCAGAGGTACGGTGCGCTGCGAGGACAAAAAGGGCGACTTCCTGTGCCACTGCTTCACCGGCTGGACAGGAGCCAGGTGTGAGAAAGGTACTGTCGTCATTGTTCCTATATTCTGTGGCTGGACTGTGGACAGGCGCTGCAAAGGTTACATTACTTTGACGTATCCGGTAACTCTGTGATCGTCCGCCATGTTTGAAACCCAAGGAGTGAATTGAATTTCTTGTTTGCTGATAAAATACTAAAATCCTTTCAGTCACATTTATTTATTCATTGTCTATACAATTATACTTGTGCTGTAGAGTTGAGGATGGCCTCAAGTCATCACAAGCCAGTCCCAAGCCAGGATACACGGAGAGCATCAAGTAACCCAAATATGAAATAATATGAAATGAAATCCCCAAACTTAATTTTACATGCTCCTTGAAATAAATATTGTGGGTTCAGATCCTGTGTCCAACAATTTGCTGAAAGTCTCTAAAAATCCTTACTGTGTAAGGATGTATGTAGCACATTGTTGATTCAATGAATGTGACACAGCACTAACATGTTATGGTTTGGCCAGACTGAAATAGACATCTGATGTTGTAGTTGGTTTGAAGCCGTGGGCTAACAAACTTCCAGCAGGTGAACAATAAAGGATCCTGGATCCTGCTAAAAGTGAAAGGTCATGTTACAAATGTTGATTTAATTTAGATATTTCCCTCTGTCCTTGCTGTTGTGGATTATACAAAATTATGTTCTTGACGAGATACAACAAACAAAGGCCAGGCCAAAGTGGACATTTATATTAGATTAGTCTGTTTCTCTTAAGAGAAAACTTTTTAGTTCATTAGTTTAGATCTTTAGTTTAGTTTAGTTTAGTTTAGATAGCAAAAGTCTAGTATGTGGCAGATCGATCCATGTTTTTACAAAAAGAAGATATTTTCATTTATATTTGGTAGATAACTTGTGATTGTACTAATACATAAATGCCGCACTTGAGCTGCTCAAAAAGTAGAAGCCAAATATATTTATGAAATCCCAAATTTGCATGTCTTGTGGTTCCAAGCTGTGAACTTCCATCTGTTATTACTAATAATATTTGTGTTCTGTCGAGTGGATATGAAGTGCATGTACAGGAACTGTGGTCAAAGGGGGAACTCGTGTGTCTCTTTGGAGGTCAGAGTTTGCTACTTTCTGTAGATGGCTACAATTCACTTGAGAAAAGTAGATATTTACCGAGAAATGCTTGTACAGTAGGAACTCTCTTTGTCTTTGGCCGAGTATCAAACAGTTTGTGCCCTTTAGAGGAGGAAAATTTGGCGACATTCTGGAATTCTGCAGCAAACACTGTTCAACACATTTCCACTGTGACTCATCCTGCCACCTAACTGTGAAAAAACCAAAGTCATCCAGTTTGCTCTGAACCTTTTCCACTCGGTGATGATGGTACAGGACCAAAACACAAATATTACACTGTTTTATATAAATGACAAAGATGAATAGATTTCAGTGCTTCATTTTTTTTATTATTATGAACTACATTCAAACTTCTCAACAACTCTGAAGTGGATATTACCTGTAAATGCTCTTTCAAAATTGTGCTACAGTGAACCATTCACAAGGGGATTTCTACGTCAGATGCCCTTCCAGTCACATCCAGAACAGGGACACATTTGAAAGCATTAAAATAATTATAGTATGTTATTAATTTAAAGGAGCTAGATGCAAGTTGGCCATTTTTATACTCACTACTGCCGCCTCAGGTCATACGTATAACTGCACCGTCTATATTAAGCTCGTGCATGACGGCGATTCGTACCCGAATTAACAGCTTTTTTAGTGACAGTGCAGGATTTTAGAGGCGGTTGTGGTGAATTGGTCTGGGCTCATTCTACACATTAGGACATGGTTGGAACATGTTGGGGGAGGAAAATACTTAATTTTAACATTTTTAAACTCTGTATAGTCCCTTAGCTTTACATTTTATTCTCGCTGGCATTTTGCTGTGTTGCAATATTGTCATTGTATCCAGTTAGCGCCTCATTCCTCTTCTGTTTAATGGAATATTGCAAATCTTAAGAAATTAAATGTGCAGAGTTTTTATGGTGTTCATGGTAGTAATAATAATATAGCATTTTGGCATTAAAATTATTTACTTTGTCTTGCTGCGACCTGTATAAACCCTGCAACTGTGAATGAAGTGGAAAGTTAGGATGAAGTGTCTTTCATTCATTCATTCATGTTTCATCCACCCAATGTTTGTGCGTATGATGTAGTTTTTCCTGTCCATTGCTCTTCCGGTCACTGGAGAGGGCAAAGTGTCCTGGTATTGTGCAGCACTACACAAAGAATTACACCAGCTGTTGCGTACTTCTTTTTTTTAAAACGCTCATGTTATTTCTCCCTTGTTTTCAGATGTGGACGAGTGCGGCACGAGGAACGGCGGCTGCGACCACGAGTGCAACAACACGATGGGCAGTTACCGCTGCTCCTGTCACCACGGATACACGCTGTCAGGGCGACACTTATGTAACGGTACTGAGCGACTATACATTCATGTCATGCTTATCAATAACTGCAATGGCTTATCTCAGAATTACATGAACTCCCAGCAGCTCTTTTGTCCATGTCACATTCCCTTGGGTTTTCATAGACGGTTAATTTAATAATGTAACTTGATTTGGCAATGGGCAATGCTTGCATCAGATAAAACAGCGCAACATAAAAGAGTTCAGTAATGAAAACTGAGGGCGCTGGTGCAATCACAAGTGGCAAATTGCTCTATTGTGACAAATGAAAGTTACACAAACAAATTTCATGATCAATCCTTTGTAGTTTGTTGTTTCGGTGAACTGATTTCTGATGGAATGATTTCTTCTTTTCAGATGTGGATGAGTGTGAAGTCCCTGAGGTGTGTGGCACAGCGCGGTGCTCGAACACAGAGGGCAGTTTCGAGTGCCTGTGTGAACCGGGGTTCTTCTACGACAATGAGACCAAGAGCTGCGCGGGTAAGTCCATAAACACCCTCCCACAGCGGGACCGTCCTGCAGCTGTGTTCTTGTGTCACATCATTTATTGCGCTCACTACTGAAGAATTTGCTGATAAGTGGGTAACGGGTCACTTTTGTTTTCTGTCATAAATGTGAAATGTGTGTTGTCTATTTTCATTTTTAATTGTTGTTTTAGTCTTTGTTTAGCTTGTTTAGTTTAGTTTATTCTTATGTTACAGTGTCAGATATGGGCTGCCACAAATACAACACAGACACCACAAATAATAGTTGTTTTTTTTCAAATGTCTTGTTATTTACCGTTGAGACGTTATGAAAGAAACTTGGATGTTGTTTATGCTTCAGTAAAACCCAGACATAAGGGCATGGGAAAAAGGTTATGGTAATGTCCGAGTCTTGTCCATTTAAGGTTAAATACAGAGAGGCTGAAGTAAGGGTCCACTTGAAGCCACTTCCGTGCTGCGCGCATTCCTTCAGTATGTTGATGTAAAAGCTCATGTTTTGACCAAATTCTTCTGATAGTGGGGGAATAACTGATTTTATGTAACCGTTTGCAGCCCTGCACTTTTAAAACACCATAGGAACTACATGAAAAAAACCTGAGAAGGCGCCAAAGTACCACCTGTGGTTATAGCACAAGCACAAGTGCTATAACCTGGTACAATGCATCTCTCCCTTTGAGGTTAATGTATATTGTACACTGTCCCTGTTCAAATAAATAAATAAACTAAACTAAACTAAACTCGCTCTAGGGTTTGTGCCACACTAATCCAGTCAGTAATCTGTCTCTTTCTGTTCAGATGTGGACGAGTGCGAATCGAGCGTGTGCGCGGACGAATGCTTAAACACGCCGGGAAGTTTCAGCTGTTTTTGTGATGGACGTCAGGGCATGAAGCTGGCCCAGGACCTCAGGAGCTGTAAGGTGAAACACATAAACTCTACTGTATACTGTATGTAACCCCTCAATATCTGTAATTTGTTTGTAGTTTATTAAACGGACTATACAGAGTTTAAAAATGTTAAAATTACGTATTTTCCTCCCCCTAGATGTTCCAGCAATGTCCTAATGTGTAGAATGAGCTCAGGGCTGTTCACCACAACTGCCTCTAAAATCCTGCACTGTCACTCAAAAAGTTGTTGCTTCGGGTCCGAATTGCCGTCATGCACAAGCTCGATATAGAAGGTGCAGATACATGTATGACCTGAGGTGGCGGTACTGAGCATAAAATGGCCAACTTACATCTAGCCCCTTTAAGGTAGTGTTTAGGAAGGCAAAATTGAAAGAGCTTTCAACCATGTTATGAAGTTGTTCCCTTATCAAACGCAGAGTAGTATGTCGCTTTATTCACATAGTTTGTAATAATCATGTTTACTTCTTCTTCTACTGCTTAAGTGCTTGTTAAGTGTTTCCTAGATTTTGATGCATGATAGATACAATTCTGGAAGTGTTGTGTTCATCGCTGGACCTGTTACGAGCAGTTTTTCATTTGAATTGTGTTTCTGACTGATTTGTTGACTTGCCATTAGCTAAGAATGATGCTTTTATATATTTTTTTATCAAGTTTAATTCACCCTGCTGCCTTCAGAGCGCCAAACTTTGAGACACAAACCAACATCGCCCTTGGTGATGAAGTCTCTGGTCTTTCCAAACTATTTTCAAGTTACAATGTTGTAGCGCCCAAAAGCAGGTTCATGAGCCACAAGCATGAACATGTCCTGTTTAATGCAGCTTATTGATTGGGTTGATTTCAGTGATTATTATTACATTATTACTACATTATTAGTGTTTATTTAGAGCTGATTATCTTCTATTTTTGCTACTTCATTACAAAATACCAGGTATAGGAGTCATGCTATAATCACTTGTCAATGTCTGTTTGTTGCAGCCCATTACTTCATGTATTTCACCGATGTTGAAGAGAAACCCGCGCTCGCTGTATCTGGGTCGTATGTTCAGTGCGGTGCCAGTCGTGAGGCTCCGGTTCCGCAGAAAATTTCAAACAGGGTAAAAAAAAAAGTATTTTAATAGTACACACACGTAAACACTATGTTTTAACTATATGAATCTTTTTAGTAGGATAAATACATACTGTAATATAAGAAGATCAATTGGCTAAACTGGTCTTCTCTTTTACAGATTTTCAGCAGAGTTTGATTTCCGCACCTATGATCCAGAGGGTGTGATATTTTTTGCTGGAGGCCACCTAAACAGCTCGTGGATCGTTCTTGCAATGCATGATGGGAAACTAGAGCTGCAGCTGAAGTACGGTGCAGTGAGCAGAGTCACTAGTAGTGGTGCTGTGGTCAATGATGGCCAGTGGAGAAAGGTAAAGCTATTCATCTTTTTTTGTAAACAAAGCTTAAACTGCTGCCTTTAATTTCTTAGGATTTTATTCGTTGTTCCTAATCCTGTTTTTGTTTTGTTTTTGGTTTGTGTAGATCTCAGTGGAGGAGCAGGGGAGGAGTTTAGTGATTAAGATCGACAGGGAGGCCGTGATGAAGATCGCTGTCAACGGGGATCTGTTCACCCTGAAGAAGGGCATGCACGAACTCAACCTCACTGTGGGAGGTGTGCCTTTCAAAGACGATGGCCTTGTCAATAGAGTGAGTTTAAAAAAAGAAAAGCAAAGCACAAAATTGCAACAATAAATAGAACAGATTTAATAATAGCTATCTGGATTAAGATCACTGACATGTTGCAACCTAGTTACCAATCATGTCCTTTCACGCGATGGTTTAATTAGAGGTAGTAGCAGGATCTGGACTCAAAAATGCTTGTCAACAAAAAACATATTTCAAAAAATCTCACCTAATGTTTGATTGTTGCTAAGAGGAACACCCCTTGATCTAAAAGTTACCCGTATTTTCACCCCATTCATATCTTGTTATTTAACTTTTTCTACATTTACACACACACGTGAGTTAAGGTCACTTTTTCACTGTGCTGCACCAAGTAGAAATCCATTAATTTGAGTTGTAATGTCAGGTGAACCCTCGTCTGGATGGCTGTATGAAAGATTGGCGCTGGTTGACCGGTGAAGACACCTCGATCCAGGAGACGATACAGTCCAATGAGAACATGCAGTGTTTCAGCTCAGAGGACCCAGGAGCCTATTTCACCGGCAACGGATTCGCTTTTTTCAACAAGAGCTGCACAGGTAGAGCAGGTGTAGCTTAATAGATATGTGTCTTTTTGAAAATTGAAAATTGATTTGTTCATGTCAGAGAGATGTTGTGTTGTATTTGCTGCAAAACATGACCTACTGTATCAATTATTGTTTGTGTTCAGCACATCATTGGAATATAAAGTTGACATAGCACTATTTTTAGACCACCTCTGTACTTTGTAGCAGGATGTTTTGTGCTTGTTTGACGTCATCCACTAATGTTTGTTCACTTTTCCTGTTTAGATTCGCAGAAATTGAGTGTCCACTTGAAACTGCGTGCCACGTCTGGGATCGGGGTCTTGTTTGCTCTCATTTACCAGGACAAGGTGCCTCTGTCTATTTCTTTGGCGGACTACCATCCCGGGACAGATGAGTGGAGAGACGTGAGTGCCTTATTTGTGTGGTTTATGTTTTAGTTTGCGTATTGTTGTTACTTGAAACTCTTGTTTTGTATTGACAGTTTGTTCTGGTCACGTCTGGAGACACCATTGTGGCCAGTTCCCCCAGTCCTCTGTGTGACGGAGACGGTCACGTGATCGAGGTGATGGTTTCGGCCAATCAGACACTGCTCCTGATCGATGGGCAGCCGGGGCGAAGTGATGACACCGCAGTTCCAATGGAGCTCCTGTCCCAGTCCAGCACTTTCATAGGAGGACTCCCAGGTCTGGATACACACTAAAGATGATGCATTACTTACAGAAGACAGCACAGCCTCTGATGTACCTAAAAGAATATTAAAAAATGGACACATATATATATACACTATATTTAATAGAATTCTTACATGAAAACAAAAGCCTGAAACGTTTGGG
The DNA here is from genome assembly GCF_951799975.1 of Gobius niger. Classification (NCBI taxonomy): domain Eukaryota; kingdom Metazoa; phylum Chordata; class Actinopteri; order Gobiiformes; family Gobiidae; genus Gobius; species Gobius niger. The sequence goes on along the minus strand of NC_136855.1, from coordinate 17,103,310 downwards.
AACCCCCACTCTAGACTGCTATTCAGCCGCCTAATACATTGTACATGTGAGCCTCGTGTAAGCTGCTAAATCAAGCTACAACAAAATGCTACTTTGTATGACGTTTGCTCACAATATTTCACATTTAAAACATTCCTCTAAGGATCCAACAACTTAACCTGGCATCTTAGTGGCAATATCCTCTTTGGAGAAAAGGTCATGCTGTTGGTAACAAACTCAAAGCTACACATTTAGTTTCGTCACTGGCCACCTGCACATTTTTGACCTATTTTTGCAACTATAACAACCCCAATATAAAAAAAAACAAATCCCCTTTGTGCTCCAGATGTCCCCCTGGTGTCCACTCTCGTGTCGGCGTCCTACAGCGGCTGTATGGAGGTCAGTGTGAACGGACTGTCTTTGGATATGGACCAAGCCACCCACAAACACAACGACATCCGCTCTCACTCCTGCCCCCTGCTGGACTCCTACCAGTGACGCAACATAATCAACATAACAGTATTTATTAAAGCAGGACTGGGCAAGTGTGGACTGAAAAAGAAAAAAAAAAAGTCTAACCAGGTTTTGTTGGTCCAGCTGGTGCTTGAGCTTATGTGTGACACTGTTGCTTAAAGGCATTCGCTGGGCTTTCCACGGTGTTTAATTTGAAATGGCACCCCTTTTCGCTGGCAGAAGACGTGGCAATAAGTGCTGGACAAGACTGTCTTTACACTGCCTGAGTACTATTAGCCTTCTTAGCCCCAAAAGAACACACAGGGCCTTAAACTGGGGTCGATTTGTGAAACTAGCACAGGAGGACAGTAGTGGTTTGAATATGAAATCATAAAACATCCTTTTACTCGGATCATAATCCAGCCAATACTTTATATTTTAAGCAAGAGTTTTATTGTATTTTACTTATTTTGTGTAGTTTTTACTGAAAACATGATTTAAGTTTTAGGGTGACCACTTAAAGTAGTTCATAAAGAGCCACAACTTGATTCATTTGGTGGGACAATTAAAGAAAGTAAAGCTTTAAAGATCTAACTTCTTCTATTTGACATTGTAATGAATGGAGTAATATGCCAAAAGATCACGACATACTTTAAACCAGTGAGGAGCAGACAATAGCATATCTGGCCCATGGTTATGTTGATAATATAACACACATTTCACACCAATAAATAAGGTGGGGCATCATCTAAATTGACTCAAATCATTAACAATGCCGCCCATGAAGTGACGTCCTGTTTCGATCAAGCACGCCAAAATAAAAGCACACAGCTCATCTCATTGATAAGTTCAGCGGGTACTTCCAACCTTACAAGGATATAATTAAATACACACATTTTAAGTTGTCTGCTAATAATTATGCAGGAAAAAAATTGAACTAATCAACTGCTGAACGAATTAGACGGTGCTTTTATTTTGGTGTGCTGGATCGAAACAGGAAGTCCCTTCGTGGACGGCGTTCTTATGATTTGAACTTATGCACAGAGTCAATTAATGTGGCTACGCTAGTTCCTCTGAGCTTAAGCTGTGGGCGCTAGTACTTCCTGTCTGTATTCTTTTCCTGTAGAAATTAGCTCAGACCTTGCTGGAATAATAATCATATTTTCTAAATATTACGTGGTGGACAGTGAGTTTCCTGGTAGATGATCTAGTACTTCCTGTCCGTATTAATTTCCATTAAGATTAGCTTAGACTCGTTTGAATCATCGTATTTCCTACAGATTCTGTGGTGGACAGTGAGTTCCTGGTAGAAGATCACGTACTTCAGGTTAATGAGTTGCTGTACAGTGTAAATATTTCCGTAGAGGAGACGTCTATGTTTATAAGGATCAGTGAGTTTGTCTTGAAGCTAAAGGCTAACATTAATTTCATTTATATTTTGTATTTTATTATAAAATTTGAAATAGTGCCTCAAATATAAACTAGTCTGCATATAAACCATCTTGTCCTACTTTCATTTTTTTATCGCTGTATATTTTTATTCCATTTTTTATAGCATGTTAGCCTTTAGCTTCAAGACAAACTATCAATCCTTTATGATCCCAGGTGTCTCCTCTGAACTCGTTACATCAACATTTGAATACACAGTAAATGATCATCTACCAGGAAACTCACTGTCCACCATGTAATATTTAGAAAATATGATTATTATTCCAGCAGGTCTGAGCTCATTTCTATAGGAAAAGAATACAGACAGGAAGTACTGGCGCTCACAACTTCAGGTCAGAGGAACTTGCGTAGCCATACTGTGCAACAAGCCAATTGGTGGGACAATGGCCTAAATGACCTTGCGGTTCAACCAACAGAGAGTGAGGGAGGTGGTCACCCTACTTCCACCACTGTAGCGACTTCATGCTGTGACTAGATCTGATGTCATTCACTGCAACACTTTTCCTGTTGCAATCAGTCCAAATACGAAGACCCCGAGTTGAAAAAAAAAAAAAAAAACCTGAATTGGACTTAGTAACTTCAGAGCGGGTCTTTCGAGTCATTTCTGTCCCAGGAAAAGGTCGATGGGCGCAAAGGTGTGCTCGCAATGCTGCATTTAGCTGCTTTCTGTCAAACACTTGCACATTGCCTCAGGTCGACATGGACAGCACTGTGAAGCAATTTGCTCGAGGAATAAAGCCCTCCATGTCTGCCTGCAGCCTCAAACTAACTGTGCCTAGAAAAACAACACAAACGTCTAGATGTAGTACTGTAACCGAGCCGCTACTTTTGTAAATACAACGATCCGCAAAACAAAGCGTTAGCATTAGAGGAGAAGTTTGTGAGTTTATTTTTTCTTCGCATTTCATTTTTATTACGGAAAGAAAGCAACAGAGTACATAGTTTTTCATGTATTGAAGCTTTTATAACTACTTTATAACTCATACGGATATATACATGGATATAGCTCATAGTTTAACAGGTCATTGGTGTCACATTTATTTGTTCATGTGGAAACTTATCGCTTTCAATGACTGAATTTTTTAAATCGAGGTTCGAATGTCCTTGGATTATAGTCCTGGTTGTACATTATTCATTTTCTTTTACTACCTCTCTTCCGTCTACAATTTCCAAAAACAAAAAAAAAGGTCAAGAAGCATTCACAGATATCAGTGGATTATTTCCTGTCCTCTGTCTATGAACTCCAGGCACACGTTAAGTTTTGACCTTCAATGAAATGATGAAGACCTGGCAAATACTGATAATCAAGAACCATTTTAAAGTAGTTTTATATTATATAAAAAAAAAAACTTATGCCCTGCATTACTTTTCCATTACATTTCTTGTTTGAAACACTGTGAACACGGATTTACCCTTTCTGTTTTATACCAAAACGCCTCACTTACTTCTCCTTTAACCTAATTTCCCCCCTTCTCTAGTTAAGTCCTGTCCAATCAGTCCCTAAAGCACAGGGGGGCGAAGCACTGCATCGCTGTACCACAAGCTACTGGAAGGGGGCGCTGTATATAGTATGTACATATGTGACTGTAATGCTTTGTAGAGAAAACAATCACTACCTTTTGCTGAGCTTTTGAGCAGATCTGAGGGTGGTACAGCTTTTGATAAGGGCCCTCTTGTCTTGTGGTTGTAAAAATGAGCAATAAACTTTAACAATGCATCAGGAAATTCAAATTCAATGCAAATTTTCTTTTCTTTTTTTTATCAGGTGGTTTCACTGATTGTCTTAAAGGGGGGTATTATGCAAAATCAACTTTTTAGAGCAGTACCATGTGTTACAATGTTCCACCCATTTAAAAAAAATACCTGGAGCTGTGTTTCGACCCACTTGTGCAACTTTGAGTAATCTTTGAATCTCCTCCAGTGGCTATTCTTAACACCACAGCGGCAGCTCCCAAAAAAAACTCCTCCTGAGGTCCGACTTATCCAGGATGCCAGGAACCATGCTTTCCTCACCTCTTCCTCTTGCTAAGCTCAATCCTTTCGTCGTGAAGTAAAAACACTTATAGCTTCACTACAGCACTGACTGACTTTCTCTTCTTTTTTTACTTTTCCTCTTGCTCACCAAAGGAGAGGAAGGGGGTGGGAGGGGCTTATGGGGAGATTGCATGAAAATCAGGATGTAGAAATTACTTTTATTTTGTTTCAGCTGTTTTAGATCAGCATTGCATCTTTTTAACCAACAAAGTGTAAAATAGCGATAAAGATGTGTTAGAGATAATTAAACCTGCAAAAAGCATAATACCCCCTCTTTAAAGAAGTGATATCCCATTAATGCTCAACTGTGGGGCCCTTGTTGTAAAGTTGTACCTCTCGCGTGGTTCTAAACTGGTGGGTTGTCTCCTAAAGTTTCTTACAAATCACTTTAATAGTAATGTTTATGTTTGATGCTTGACTGTAAATTGGAAATGCTGCATTTGGATTTTAAATTGGGTCGTAGCCTGTTATGATGTGTTGAATTTGGGCCCGCGAAGCTCCCCCAGTGGAGAACCACCTGCTCCAGCGTCTTTGGCCCTGTGTATGAATCTGAACAATGCATGATTGAAGAAGAATGAAACATTGTGACACCAAAACCTTTCAAATACTTCATTTTTAGGTGCTTCAAATTGTCTCTCTAAAGCAAAGAATGTAGTCGTTTGCCAAAGGGCTCTCACTTTTCCTCCTCATTTATTGTACATTTGTTTAGGTTTCGAAGAGTGAATGCCACAACGTAGAGCTTGAATTGTTTTTTTATCCTGTGTGGTATGTTGTTTTTAGTCGTTCATTTTCACCTTTACTGCCAGTATGTGTACAACGTTGAGTGGACTTGGCCTTTTTGTTTTCTCTTTCCTCAACAGTTAAAGTTATATTTAAAACAGAATAAAAGCAGTAAGCTGTATTTTGAAACGAAACCTCGAAAGTCGTGCCTTCTTTTCCATGTGACAGATGACGGGACGCAGCAGTACAAATCTACCATTTATTACATAATACAAAGCCCTTACATGAGTTTGTGAATGAGCCAAAGTCGTAATAAAGCTTTAGAATTGAAATCATGTACTCCACAGCAGTTAACTGACATGCATAATTTACAATGTTACACCATAGAAACTCGTCATTTTAGAACTAGCAAACATTGTCCAAAGAGTCATTGAATAACTCCATGAGCTCCCACGTCTCAACTGGAAAATATATCTAACAGACTGTGGTGCCCGGATGCTTTTCTGCGAACGACAACCCCAGTATTTAACATTTTAAAGTCCGCTTTGGTTTATTATCATGAAATGCACTTGGAATCTCAGAAAACATAGCAGTTTAGACGACACAATCCCAAGCTCAAACGTTACTGTAAAGTGCATATTTAACACAAATGTTAATAACTAGCTGTACTTATCATCGCTTCACTTTTCAACAGAGCCCTTTAAGAGGTCATGGTAACTAGTGCTCTTGCCTTGTATCCAACCTTTATCGCTAAAAGAAATTCTAGTGATACACATTAATAGGATTGCAGTACAGCAGTATGTGAAATTGTCAACACACCCAAAAAAAAGTGACATAGAAAACAAATAAATACATAAAAAAAAACTCAGAAGAAGGAATGTGGACATGATGGTGTCTACATTTTGTGAAAATATAGGCTTAATTTACTACAAAAGTCTGGATGATCTATAAAATGCTCCAATATCAAGAGTCTAGACTTTAAAATTGTTGCTGGATTGAGGTCTAAGGTACTTTTTCACTTAAACATAATATAGAAATTGTTAGTTTACAGACAAAACATGTCAATCTTTCACATGTTTGGTGCATAAAAGGCATGTAGACTTTTTTTTAAACATTTAGGATCTGTATTTCTTAATCGGGCACATACTTCAACAGTAAAGTGAAGATGAGTTGCTGATGAACATATTTCTGTCTAAAACAGTCAACATAGTATTGATTATGCTTAAACATGTAAATTTAAATGTCATATGCGACAATTGCCTTTCCTTATATTTCTGTATTTTTCGATTAGTACGCGTAAGGTGGAGGTTTCTCACACGCTCCATACGCCTCTCCGTAGAGCATAGGAGCATTCGGAGCATTTGGTGGTGGGAACAGCCCTGTCTCCTGGGTGCCGCCCTGGGGGTGAGGATGGTGTCCGGTTGGGTGAGGTTGTCCCATATGCTGAGGGTGAACCTGGTGGTGAGTGATGGGCTGCTGCGGAGGGAGCTGTCCCGAGGGCAGAGGGGGCTGCTGCTGGCTCTGAGGAGGGTCACACGGGTGAGGGTTGGGTGGATAGCCTCCTTCAGGGATGGGCTGAGGAGTGTTGGGGGCAGGGTAACACTGGTTGGGCTGTGGGGGAGAGACCAAGACTTGTAATAGATATAAGAGAAAGCCCTCGAAAAATGTGTCAAAATTAAGGCCCGGCCGGTATATCGGCAGGCCAATATTATCGGCTATATCGGGCAAAATCGGCCGATATCTCCGGGCCCAAAAGTTCTCGGCACCGGAAAGAGCTCAGTCAGAGCTTTAAAATGAGCCCTCCCACAACTTCCGAGGCCTCAGGGGCAGAGAAACATCGCGGTGAAAATTGTTTGTACACCTTTTTTACATATTTTAGTTTATAACTTTTGCGTATAATTTCAGAACCATAAAAGATAGAGACTTACCTTTTTTGTCTTTCAAACAAGCTCCCTCTGAAGTAACTACTAAACACATATCCGCTTCAAACACAGGATTATAGACAGTTCTAAAATGTGGCCAAAAATATCAGTGAAAAAAAAAAGATGGCTGCACCAGATTTAGCACTATGCTAATTTCCATCTTTTATCTCCATCAGTTGATATTTCTATATATTTCTATGATAGAAACCTTAACTATAATAATAAATGCTTAACTTTAGGCTAATTGAGAGATTTTAAAAAACAACATAAAAAAATCGGCTTTTATATCGGCTATCGGCCACGCCAACCCCTTTCATATCAGTATCGGACCCCGAAAATCCATATCGGGCGGGCCGTAGTCAAAATGACACACATCTTTATATACATCTTTCTGTTACTGCTTGACCAGTTATCATAGTACTGACCTGAATGGGTATGGGGTAATTGGGGTAAGCGGGCAGGGCCTGTGGGTGGCCTAAGCTGGCGTAGGTGAGGATGTGCTGGTTGGGGTTGTACAGGATGTGAGGAGAAGGCGCAGGACTCGGAGGGATGTTACGGGACGGTTTCTCCTGCAAGAGATAAAATACTGTTACATTCAATCTTAGTAAGACACTTAAGGGCTTCGTAAATGTAGAGGATTAATACTGGTAAATATGTCAAAGCATGTGGAGATGCCGAGTGGCTACGCTAATGCCCCGCAGCGAGGTGTTGGAGTTCAATTCCCAGCCTGAATGGACCTTTTTCTTCAGATGATACTCAGGGTCATCTGCAGTTTTACTTACATTTTTACATTTTAACAAGAGCCTATTTGATTTATGCTTTAGTAATGCATTAAATTAGGTGTTTTTTTGTTTTAGTTACATGTTCAGGACTATTTAAGACTCTTTTTAGACCCGGTTTAGTCCTGGCTTGACCTGGATCTAGGTCTGGTGCTACTTGGAATGTGAAATATTCTAATAAGGAGGTACCTTGTGTGAAAAGTTTGAGATCCACTGCAATAGACTAATCCTCCAAGTTAGTTAGTCCTGATCAAACCTGGACCAAGATCTGGAGATGGATCCCCGGGCGCTGCACTGCGGTCGCCCACTTCTCCTCACTTGCCCAAGAGGCATTGAAAGGTGGGTAAACTGCAGGGGACAACTTTCCCTAAGGGGACAGTAAGGTATACCTTTACCTTAACATCCAACTCTCAATGCAGCGATAGCTACGTATGACCAGTATCAGGAACTAGTGGCGGATGAATGAACGCCTGAAGTCTTAGACAATACAAAACCCTTAATAATGGCCTTTCAAATAAAAAAAAAAATTGAAAACCTTTTTAATTGCTTACCAAGTCCTTGTAAGCTCCGAGCAGAGCAGCGTTGATGATTCCCAGGAACATGGCCACTACGTTCATGACCACATTGGCCCACAGGAGACGATGCAAATGAATGACGTCCCAACAACTGCTTACCCCCGTGAACTGGAAGTACTGACTTTGGTAGGGGCTGCCAAGGAAACAAAAGCAGTGAAATTTGAAACATTTCAACAAAAGGGCTATGCAGAATTTGACAGTAGATCTCGCCCTGACTTCTCGCAGTTGTACAGGTAGCAGCAGTAGCAGGTGTTGCTCTCCACTCTGAGTTTGCAGGGTTTGGTCGAGGCACGGCACGTCACCTGCACATTACCCAAGTTACATCACATATTATAGACATTTTGGCGTGAACTGTTTGCTGTTAAAGTGGCAATCCTGTACCACAAGATGTCAGCACAACCTCATCTTACTCCACTATAATAATGAATGAAGAATTTCTTTGTTATTATAAATTCATATTTCCTAAACATGGCCTTTGTATGACCTAATCTGAGGTAAACATGTCAAAATCAAATACTGAATTTACTGCAAAACTATTTCTTTGTTGACTATCTACAATTACATCATGTTGTTTAAGTGTACAGAGCCCACAGCGGACATTACCGATAAATCTAAATATCATAAGTTACAATGAATAAATGAAAAACTGAATCTCTGGTGTGACCTCTGTGTAGTAGTTGTCATAGGCGTAACCAGAAGCACTGCCGTAATAGTCACACATGTTCTCCTCCAGCGGCCGTATGTCCTGTGTGTCGAGACAACATGAATAACAAAAAAGATAGTTAAAACACAGAAGGATCGATCAGGTCCTTTATACGATGCATTCAGTATAATCTAGTATTATGGTTTAAAGGAACAGAGGGACGAAACTGGCTTCCATTGTTCAAAGCTGCATACCCCACTAAATACATTTTCTATGGGGCTCTTGTTATATAAAGATCATTGGTGATGGCTATGTGAAGCTTCAGCATTTTACTATAGGAACGTGTCTTTAACACCTGCTTCAGTGTTTGCTTTACATGTAGTTATGTATGAATAATATAAATGCAGCGATGAACTGAGACTGGAATGAAAATCTAACAAGTGTAGAATTTCAAATGGAAGAAAATGTGTCAAATAATACATCTTAAAAACTATTCAGAAATATTACTTTTTGGTATATACATTATAATATTATGAATTATAAAAATGGTGTGTTTTATGGTCATGAGACACCGAAGTGCTGATCAGCTTCGATCATACTTTTAACCTCCTAAAATCTTTAATTAATTTGCTATGAAAAATGTCTTGGAACCGGAGTGGGTTTCAAGAGGGCTGAGCTCCATTCTTTTTTTCCCCAATGAATAAACTAAAAGTAAATGTGTTTTGGACACACCCATAAACTGACACATAACATAACATTTTGGATGTCTTGTTGTAAAGCTGTAATCTGAAATGTGTAAGTACTTTAGGGCCTCATTTAAGAGCTTCCTGAGTGTTGACAAAACATTTTTGAGAAGAAGAGTTATTTGTAATAATCTTAAACAGGACTTGATTGCACAAAGTGGCACACTTACGGTATTTAGCCATAGAACATTTATTTTTGGGATCCTTCATCAAGTTTGCTTTGTGCTTCTGTCAGTCTACCCTAGGGCATCTGTGGCTACAATTGTAGCCTACCACCACTGAGTATGAAGTGAATGAATAATGCATGAAATTGTAAAGCGTCTCGATAAGCGCTATGTAAGTCTAACACATTATTACTTTATTATACATGTGACCATTTGCATGAATGATGGAGCATAATTACAAAAAAACATGTCATGGTATTTATTTATTAAAGGCTTTACAGGGACAGCATTAGTATATCCTTACACAGTCTTTTATCAGACAGTGTATTTTGAAGTTTTGTTTTCCAGTATGGAGCGCTTCCTGTCTTGGGGAAGTAGGAATAGGGAAATAAGGTATGTTTTTATAGTACGGTTGATTCTTTATGATATACGATTAATTCACTGATATTTTTATAGCTCTTACGGTGGTGATCATGGAAATAAAAGGAAACGTGTAAAAGGAAAACCCACCTGTACGCTCATTCATTCAGCTGGGAGCTAAACAGTCTATTCACCTGTAAACCTTCTTGAAATAAACCAACATCAATACGTACAATGGCCTGTGAAGCAATGATCCCATCCACAATGGCACAAACGAAAGTCGCGATGATTCCCATACTGATGAAGATGATGGAGGCTATCAGCTGCAGACACACAAGACAGAAACACTGATTAGGGAAGCATGAATGAAACCGCCCCAAATAATTTGCAGTTGTGTCAAGTTTACTCTAGTGACTGAACTGGAGGCCGGGTCCTTACCGAGAGGTGCTTTATGGGTGAGTTATGGGCAATGTACGAGATTGAGGTCAAACAACAGGGTCGGTTTAATTCCCCCTTATCTCACATCAAATAAAAAGGAAATCTTATTGTTTGCCAAGAGGTGCTGCTTAACAAAGACGTGAATGGGTCCAAACTTCACCCCACACTTCCCTGTCTTCTACTCATAGCGTTCTATTTGGGTTCTGGACACATCCGCCTGTCGTCTATGGGAGCAAATCTGTCCTGTGTTCATTTTGTCTGACATTTTCTTGTTGAGAAGGAAAGCTTAAAGGAAGGAGAGACCCGGGACAATTATCCATCTGCTTCGTCTTCTTCATCTTACATGTTCAATGAGTTTGGGACTTGGTGTAGCTGCCATTCACCCTGGTTTATTTATTATTTTTGTTTTTTACATGATATATTATGACACTAATCTCCACCGCAGACCAGTGTCCAGTGAAGCAGCTGCTGATCACAGATGCCTGATCATAATTTTTTCATGACTTTGAGTTTTTACTGCTGTTTCAGTTTCCCCTCCGGACCACACCTCCTGGACTTTAACAAGAAATTAAAAACTTGTTTTCCTGTTATGGAGCTAAATGGATGCTGTGCACATCAATTGAGGATTATTTACAGCCTCTGCAAGCTGTGCCGCAATGTAATGATTTTGTTTGGAGGGGGGGGGCAGGGATTAACTTATTTATCGTCACTAAAAGAAGGAAATGTTACTTCAGTTGACCAAAACATAGAAAGAATAGATCTTTCTGAAGGACAGTGAAATTTCAAAAACTGTCATGACGTCTGCTGGTACCTACTCTCATGTATGTAAAATGCTATATGTACTAAAAATAAAAATCTTCATTTATTCCTCCTCGTATCTGCCTTTCTAGTTGTTAAACACAGTGGCACCCAGTCATGTTGTGAAGTCACTTTATGAACCACTCAGTCCAATCTGTGGTCACAAAGTGCTGATAATTCAAAGTGTGTGGCCTCTGAATTGAGCTGTAATTAATCTTGATTGTAAAGTTTAAAAAGGATCTTGTTAAAATGTTATATTGACCTGTTTATCTCCTCAATGGCCACAGTGAAAAGCTTGTCTTCATAGATTAAAATGGAAAAAAAAAAAACATTTAAATAACATTTACATTAGCCCTGACATGTTAAAGTGTCTGATGTCTGAAATCTAAGAAATGTCTCAAAATCCAGTCCGAGAAGACAATATATTTTTCCAATACACTTTTATCTGCAAGTGTTGGAGCAGACTCTCCACTTCATTAGCGCCTTAAATGACTTTGGTTTTATGGGCTGTGAGAGAGAGATGAGGCCAGTGGCCGGGACAAGGCATTACTCCTCTTTAGCTCAGCAGCAGCGGCGACGAGAAATAAAACTATACCTCAAAAACCAAACATGGCAGATGACCATGGAGCGTGAATGCTTTAAAACGAATTCAGTGGTTCCACATCACATTTGTCTTTCAAAGTACATTTACTGTGTTTAAGTAGCACGTGGTTCTCAAAAACCTATTGTGACCCGCAGGCACCTAATTGAAAATACACTGACCAAAAAAAAAGTCATCACCAAAAAAAAGTCATCACAAAAAAAAAAGTCATCACCAAAAAAAAAGTCATCACCAAAAAAAAGTCACTTGCTCTAATATTTTATTGGACCTCCTCCTTGCCTCCAGTGTCTGAAGTTATTTGATTTGATAAAAGCATGAGATGTCATCGAGTTCAGTCGGTCTAAACGCTGAAAAAGCCTTTCATCAATCAATCAATCAATCAATCAATCAAACTTTATTTATAAAGCACTTTTCATACCGAAAGGTAACACAAAGTGCTTACAACATTTAAAACAATACCAGGCTAATAAAAGGCTAATAATATATATATATTAGGACTAAATAAATAAATGTCAGTTAAAAGCTAAGCTAAAAAGGTGGGTCTTGAGCTGCTCTTAAAAACATGAACGTTCTCTGCAGTCCTGAGCTCCTTCTCAGGTCGTTCCAGAGGCGAGGGCCGTAATATTGGAAACCTTATGAAGGTTCCAAAGGTAAAAGCAGTTCTGATAGATAAGAAGGGCCAAGACCATTAAGACATTTAAAAAACATTAAAAGAACTTTAAAATCGATCCTGAAACACACGGGAGCCAATGCAGCGATTCTAAAACCGGTGTAATGTGGTCCCCCCTCCTGGTCTTCGTCAGGACACGAGCTGCTGAATTTTGTAAAAGTTGTAAACCTGAGATACTCTTTTTGGGAAGACCAGAGAGCAGGGCATTACAGTAGTGGATACAACTGGTGATAAAAGCATGCATGAGCGTCTCCGTGTTGGCCCGAGAGAGAATGGGGCGGACTGTGGCTATGTTCTTCAGATGGTAAAGACCTATTTGTGATGTTCTTAATGTGTGGAATAAAAGTCAGCTCAGAGTCAAAGATCACACCCAGGTTCGTCACCTGTGAGGAAGGATTAATAGACAGCGACTGTAGTTTGGGTAAATTAACGTTGGGGATAATTAACGTTTCAGTTTTGTCATGGTTAAGCTGGAGAAAGTTTTCTGCCATCCAGAGTTTGCAAGTACTGCAGTGCATGCTGGGAATTGAGAAACAGACTCTGTGACGGCCAATCCATGTGTGAAAATGATGTCTCATGCTCCCTGAACCACTCTTTCACAATGTGAGCCCGATGAGCCAGATCATAAAAGTTTAATGGCTCATTTCCATCAGCCCTGCCCCACTTGGTTTGGCCCTACTCTGCTTGGCTTGGGTACTACAAGGGCCAAGCAGGTACTACAACAAGTACCATTTACATAAAAGTGGGATGTTGGAAACATTTTAGTTAAATGCAGGTAAAGCAGAATCAGGTGGAAACGAGCCAGGTGGCCACTTTTATTTGGTCTGGGAGTGTATTAACATCAACATGATGACAAATATAAGTTGCAGTTTGACCCTCTTTTTGTGAACTAAACAAACGTGTATTTTCACACAAGGCTCTGTTCATTTAAGCATGTCTCATGAAACTGTTGAGGCCTATCAAAAATGATCAAAGCCCACTATTGTTTCTGACCCACCTGTTGAGAATCACTGTATAATGTATTGCTTTTTGATTGCCAAATTGTGAAAATCTGTGAGCAAACTGCACAACTAAACTCCACCAAAGTTCAACTAAACCGGTGTTGATTTTGACATATTTTATTTTAGTTTTAGTCTTTTGACTAAAATGTAATTTGATTTTAGTCAAGATTTCGTTAAAAAAAAAAGTTTAAATTTAGTCTAGTTTTAGTCGACTAAAATTGCATGTCAATTTAGTCGACTAAAATGAAGACTAATTTAGTCGACTTATATTTATAATATTCATAATAATCATATTTAATCGTGGTCCTCGACTTCATGGAGCTGCTCCACATGAATAAAGCTCAGACCTGTTCATTTGGCAGTGAATTTAAATGATCTGAGGCTTTTTCAGATGGTCAATAGAAGTTTGGATGATTTTAGTCGCTCCTTTTCATTTTTATTTAGTCTTATTTTAGTCGACTAAACTATCTGGACATTTTAGTCATAGTTTTAGTCTCATGAGAAACTTTTAATTTAGTTTTAGTCCTATTTTAGTCGGCAAAAATATCACTTTGACTAAAATTAAGATTAAATATTTTAGTCGACGAAATTAACACTGAACTAAACCAAGACTAAACGAGGCCTAAAGACTGAAGGTCTAAATCAAGGCAAGTTCAAGCCAGGACTGAACCACAAACCAAAACTGGACAGAAACTGAAACTGCAAAATCCCACTGACACCAACATGAGAGACACACGTACAGCAAGTGGGGCCAGTCCCACATTTTGAGAACCACCGATTTAGCCAATTTCACAGTTAATTTAGCTCAGCGACAACCTGAGTTCCTCCACAGCCCCGGGTCACGGTCTGAAAGCTGCTGAGCGTGGCATCGCCTACTGTTCAATGATCCAACGACTGATCAAGGTCCCCTGTCTGAACCACCTAAAATACAGCCCAATGCTTTGGCCTTTCAAGGTTACGGAGAGAGAGGCAGTAACTAAGGCCAGGGAGCGCGTGAAGCGAGCAGTCGTAAAGAGAAGAGAAGGCGCGTGGCGAGCGAGGAGAGGACATGAAGTTTTATTTCCGACACTGAGGGGCGAGATAAGACACAGAGGCGAAGGCAAAGTCATTGTGATTTTACAACTTCATTCAGAACCTCAACTTTCTCATTATGTTCGATAATCTCAATGCTTTCATGAAGCTGCTTTTATATCTTTAAAATGAAACCATGGGATTAAATTAATGAAAGTCGCCATTGTAGCCGCCAGTCACGTGACGCCCCTCTTCCAGTCCCCGAATGTGACAACACAGTTTTTTAAGAAGTGTGCAGTTCGATAGCCTACTATAAAAAAAAAGAAGAAGGGAGACAATGAGGGAAGTGTTTTATCAGCACCTTTCACTTTCAATTCAACTGTTAAAGAGGGGGTATTATGCTTTTTTCAGCCACATAACACCAGTCTATATCACACTACAATGATGACGAAACCTTCTGTTGGTCTGTCAATGCAGTAAATTAGAAGAACTGCCTTGTATAAAATTACTCTTTCAAAATGGCTGTAGCAAATGACTTGAAATAGGCCTCTGTCTCTTTAAGAACCTCTGACCCTTTCCGACACGCCCCCTCCACACGCTGTCTGTGGCATCACAACAACACTGCGCTCGTTGTCTCAACAGTATTGAAACTACGATCGGTGCATTTTAATTTTTATTGTTGGAAAGGAGCTACTGTTTATCACTTTGTGAACAATGGCCACACAGGATATTTTTTGGAGACGAACCTTCCACACCGGACGCTTGGACGGGGCTCTTGCCTGAAAAATAACTGCTGTTTGGAGGCTATCTCTTTGCATCTGCCATGCCCTATGGATCTCTAACTATACCCCCATGGACGACACCAGGATCTGCAGGAGCCCATACGATTCAAAAGACGGACATTATCTGTGCAGGTGGACAATGGTTTTTCGAGGTTACCCGTTAGCTTGTTATAATCGACTACAGCTCATTGTTGATGAAAAGTCTGTAATAAACCACAAATGTGTAAAGCCAGGCTCATTGTGTGATCATCGTAAAGGCTGCTTCAAGTAGTTGCTGCTTTGTTGACGTTATTTGTGCATAATATGCTGCCTGTTTTCAATGAATGTTGTGAAGGTGAAGGTTGGTAGCTTGTCGCGGCTAATAGTGCCTTAGCTCCGGGAGAAACCACTCGGCTTCGACTCACTGTAGATGAAATGTGAGCAATAAACTACGAAATCAACAAGCCCGGCTCCGTGTGTGATCATCATAAAGGCTGCTTCAAGCCGTTGCCTGTTTTAGGGACGTTTTCAATTAGGGATGCACCGATACCACTTTTTCTAAAACCGATACGAGTACGAGTACTTGGATTTAAGTACTCGCCGATACCGAATACCGACACGAGTACAAGGCATTTTCTTCAACATTCTTACTTTTTTCACAGCAGATTGGTTTGTAATTAGTAAATGTACTAATTTGCTACAAATTTAAGAGCAGTTATATTAGAATTGTGCTGATGCCATTTATTCATTTATTTTTTAATTTTTATTGCACTGTCCATTATAGACAGAAAAGCCCATGTCCAAAAGCTCCCCAATGCCTGTGCTTTATTCATATATTTTTATTTAACAATAGTATAGAGATGTTACTTAAATGGTCTCTTTTCGTCTTTACTTCAGCTCCGTGTGGATTTTCTCGTGTGTTTTGTAGCAACTTAGCGAGTAGCTACAGCGTTTTCATTGTTCTGCTGCAGCTCATTTTCGCTCAATATAAACATGCTATATGTCTTTACGTTGGATTTTCCGAGGACTTTTTAGTCGCTGGGTTAGTTTTTCAGATGAATAAACCCCTGGGCATAAAACGGCGTCAGAATGGCCAAAACTGCGCTAGCCGCGAGTTAGCAACGTTAGCCTGTATGTTGTAAACACTGCATTAACAACATTTATCTCTGGTTAAATCCAGCTCAGACTCTGATTTAGAGAGCGCAGTCTGTAATAAAGTCAGCTCTATGTGGAATATTGTATTTGCACTAAAGAATTCTCCAGTTTGTTGCTATCGTCTCTCCTCAGCTGAGAGGTGCGTCTCGTAGGTGCGCTGGCCGCTCGTCAAATGGTATCGGTTTCTGGTATCGGGACCTCATGAATGAGTACGAGTATGAGTACAAGCATGTGGTATCGGCCCGATACCCGATACTGGTATCGGTATCGGTGCATCCCTATTTTCAATGCATAATATGCTGCTTGTATTCAGGGAATTTTCCCGTTAGCTTGTCGCGGCTAGCTTGTTAGCTCCGGGAGAAAACCACTCGGCTACGACCCATTGTAGATGAAATGTGAGCAATAAACTTCCAAATCAACAAGCCAGGCTCCGTGTGTGATCATTGTTAAACGGTTCTTTATGTGTGTGGTGGTTTTATTGACTTTATTTGTGCATATTTCTCGTTTTCACGTGATGACTCGAGGTTTAGCTTAGCATTAGCTTTCTCCGGAGGCTCTGTGCATCATCAAGGCCCAGCGCAGAACCAGACACTGAAATAAGTGTTCTTGTCACCGGTTTTAATCCTGGGTGTTTCGGTAACAGAAACACTGATGTGTGTCTTTGTAAAAGTCTGCTGTGGCTCCGGTTCACAACACATGAAGCTAATCCTCCATGATGACTCTGTTTACATCTTAGGGCTAGACACTGCGGGGAGGGGGTTCTGCTGAGGGGCAGTGGTTGGTTACTCGGCTGGTGACGAAAGGTCGGAGGCGTATCCTGGAGGTCGAGGGCGTTTCCTGAAGGAATCAGGCGTTTTATCCCTAAAATGGCCGCCATCAGAGTTTTTACAGATTACTCGAAAATACGTGAATGTGCCAAGGCAACACTTCAGGCATGGTTTTAATGAAGAAATGACTTAATAACATGATGTAAAGCTTGAAAAAGTCGATTTTGCATAATACCCCCCCTTTAAAGATTATTGGCGGTCCATTGATTTGATTTGATTTTTAATTTCAAACACAATTTCTTGTTCTGTAAAGCACTTTGAAATGTGCCTTCTATCACTTGGACTGCTCCTCTCCTGATAATAAATATGTGTAGAATTATATTTTATTTCATTTATAATTTAAATATATCAATGAAAAATGTACTTGTAAAAATAAGCTTAAATATGTTGCTTTTTGACCAGTGTTAATTTTGACAACATATTTTAATTTAGTTTAAGTCTTAGTCTTTTGACGAAAATGTAATTCGATTTTAGTCTAGTTTTAGTCAAAAAAAATATCTTCAATTTTAGTCTAGTTTTAGTCGACTAAAATTGCAAGTAAATCTAGTCGACTAAATTTAAGACGAATTTAGTGGACTTTGCATTGATAATATTCATTATAATCATATTTAATGTTGTTCCTCTGCTTCATGGAGCTGCTCCACAAGAACAAAGCTCAGCTGATCCTTTGGCAGAGGATTTACATGATCTGAGGCTCTTTCAGACGGTCAATAGAAGTTTGGATGATTTTAGTCTCTCCCTTTCATTTTTATTTAGTCTTATTTTAGTTTTTTTTGTTATTTTATCTGGACATTTTAGTCATAGTTTTAGTCTCATGAAAAACTTTTAATTTAGTTTTAGTCCAATTTTAGTCGTCAAAAAAAACACTTTGACTAAAATTAAGACTAAATATTTTAGTCGACGAAATTAACACGTATACAAGATAACTGTAACACCCTTCTTTCACTATAGCCAGTTTTTATTTATTTCATATTTATTAATAAACTTAATTTGGACCTTGAGCCCGGGGCAAGTTTGGGTTGGTTGTCACTATTGTTTTTAAAAAATATGTTTTAAAACAGTCGCAATGCAATGCCAGATGTGTTCAATACACTAATTTGAACTAACAGTTGACATTGACAGGTGTCCAAACTTTTTTCACCTACAGAAAAAATGGACAACTGGGCCGCACTCAGTAGAGGTCAGATAAAACTTCACCTATATTGTATTAAAGTCAATAAATTCAATAACTATGCTTTTTAATTGAATACGCTTAAAGTAAAAAAAAAAAACATCACATAGCTTTCTATGAATGGATTTTCATATATATATATATATATATAAAAAAAACAAAAAAACTCTTCCTCACCCTCCGCGGGCGGTCTCTCTTTTTCCTCCTGCTCGGGTCCTCTACCAGAGGTCTGGGAGCTTGAGGGTTCTGCGCAGTATCTTTGCTGTTCCTAGAACTGCACTTTTCTCGACCGAGATGTCTGATGTATTTCCTGGGATCTACTGGAGCCACTCCTCCAGTTTGGGGGTCACTGCCCCGAGTGCCCCAACGACCACGGGCACCACTGATGCCTTCACCCTCCAGGTTTTCTCCAGCTCTTCTCTGAGCCCCTGGTATTTCTCTAGTTTCTCATGCTCCTTTTTCCTGATGTTGAAGTCGCTTGGTATTGCTATGTCGACCACATATATATATATATATATATATATATATATATATATATATATATATATATATATATATATATATATATATATATATATATATTCAATTAAAGCAAACAATAAAACATTCAATAAAAACCTTCAATTGTATGCCAATTATTATTATTACAAATTCACTAAAATTACCCAAACATACAGCCTCTATAAAATATAATATTAAAATAAAGTGATCATCAAAACGTATTAGACACATAATTTAAAAAAATGTCCCACCAGTTTTACTCCATGTGACAAATAACCCCTCAGATTTTGTGACAAATAGCCCTGAGTGTCCACTTTATGAACAATGTAAACTAGCTAAGAAACGGCTTTAGCATGTTAGCTCTAAAACGGCTCAAATCAAAGCTAACGAGTCTTTCAGATCAGTATCCTTTGTTTATGGCACTAACAAAAGGAAAGCTCTCACTACAAAAATAACCCAAACATTTAAGTTTGGGAAAAGGCATAAAAACAATTCAAATGTGTCCTGTCCTCATGTCTTCAGTCCAAATGAGAAAAATATTATTGGAAGAGAAGAGGAATAGCAATTCACATATTATATATCAGTACCAGCGCACAGCGCTGCTTCTAGCCCAATTGTTTTTATCATGTATTTGAACTCCACAAACATCTCTGGTTGTGGTGCTGCTTGAGGTCATGGGGCCGCGGTCTGTGGATGCAGGAAGTGAAGTCAGTGCAGCCTCAGGTGTCAGTATGTTTCTTCTTTAATGAGAGATCGCTGGTTCTCCAGTTTCAGATGTAGACTCAGAGCTGAAGAGGACACCTGTGAGACTCACGCACCGCTCCCTTCACCACATTAAACATTAAACTGGAGGAGCTGAGACACTGGGGCATAGACACAATTAAAGCACAAAGTCATGCTGACATCGGCCGGACAGAGAAAGGTGATTTGAGAAAATAAACATATGAGTTTTGTGTCCAATGTTATTCCTGTAACAATACTTTATATACAAGACTTCAATTAAATAAAAATAGATAAGTTTGTGTCTGCTGTCAGTCCTACATGAGTTCTCCATCATCGATAAACATTCTTAAGCAATCATCTATCTAATCTAATCTAATCTAATATATCGAATCATATTGGTTTTAGAATCGCTGCATTGGCTCCCCGTGTCTTTCAGGATCAACTTTAAAGTTCTTTTAGGTCTTGGTCCTTCTTATCTTTCAGAACAGCTTTTACCTTATGAACTTTTGCAGCCCTGTGCTCCTCCGGCAGGGGTCTAGTTATTCCTAAAGCCAACAAAAAGACTCATGGTGAGGCGTCTTTCCAATACCACGGCCCTCGCCTCTGGAACGACCGGAGGAGGAGCTCAGGGCTGCAGAGAATGTTCATGTTTTTAAGAGCAGGCTCAAGACCCACCTTTTTAGCTTAGCCTTTAGCTGATATCTATTTACTTATTTATTAGTTAGTTTTATTATTATTTATGTTTATAATTATCTTATATTTGCTTATAGTTAGTTTTATTTCTGTTTTTATTCATCTAATTCTTATTATTTGCATATTGCATATTTTTTAGAATTTCCAGTGTTTCCTCTGAGGGAGCCCTGTATGTAGACTAATGTGTTCTCTGTGTCCAGCAGACTTCAGACTGGACCCCGGTCTCAAGGTGCCGTCATGCTCTGAACCTGTGCAGATACTGGATTAGGGTAAACATTGTTGATTCTAGCACTCACTCAGCAATATAGTTTTCTAACAGTTTCACATTAGCTTCTTAGGATAAAAAACACACTCCTCTAACTGCACCGGTATATACTCGGCCAGCTACCAAGCAAAGATCATTAGGGCGGCACAGTAGTGCAGTGGTTAGCACTCGTGCTTCACAGCTGGAAGGTCTTGGGTTTGATTCCCACCTGTACGGGGCATTTCTGTGTGGAGTTTGCTTGTTCACTCCGTGTCTGCGTAGGTTTCCTCTGGGTACTCCGGTTTCCCCTACCACTAAAACATATACAATAAGTTCCACTCTGGGGCCAGGACTCCCTGTAAAAGAGATTCTTAATCTCAGTGGGACTTTCCTGGTTAAATAAAGGTCAAATAAAGAAATGCTGACAAAGCTTCTGAGAGGTGAAACCTCCAACACTTTAACTACCAAGTAAAGATGATAGCTTAAGAAATCTACGATTGAATACAAATATAAGACATCAGGTTTGATTGTGTTGATTTTAGGGACAGAAGTGTGGCTGTCACCTAAGGACCCTGGATCACCCTAACACACACCACATTCTGTG
The DNA here is from genome assembly GCF_951799975.1 of Gobius niger. Taxonomy (NCBI): domain Eukaryota; kingdom Metazoa; phylum Chordata; class Actinopteri; order Gobiiformes; family Gobiidae; genus Gobius; species Gobius niger. Next base: position 17,082,291 of record NC_136855.1, on the reverse strand, counting down.
CAGTGTTCAGAGCTGAGACTAAATTGTTGAACAGTGGCTTAGTGGTTGGTAACTCACAGTGAGCAGGTCCTGGGTTTCAATTCTGGACCGGAGGGGGTCTTTCTCTGTGGCGTTTACATGTTGTCCCTGGTTTCCCCCGGGTAGTCTACTCCCGTTTCCCCTACCTCGAAGAAATACTGTTCAGGTTAACCCATTGACAACGCACAAAGTCACCTTGGCTCGCAATGATCAACATGATTTTATTGTATGTCAAATTATGCATTTAAGTTAACTTTGACCTTTGACTCTGTGAACAAAACCTCTAACCAGTGAGAACTGCCATATTACGGAATATTGAAAATAATATATATTGTTGTTAATTTGTTTGCCTTCTTTTTCATCGGGGATGACCACAGTAAAACAGTTGTATGATGATTATAGGCACGCTTTTCTGGCAACAGCCTGCCTCGTCACAACCATCCACATCATTACCATGACAAGAAGCAACAGTTTCAACAATAGTTCAGCTTCTGCGAGGGATCGAACAAAAACCCATTTCACTCCACTGCTGCCCCTCATGTTACAAAATAATTACTCACTATTACAATAAATAACTAGTTCTCCTTCGACCTTGAATCCAAGTAAGTATTATTTCACGAAAATTCAATATATACATAGGCAAATGTCACCAAAACATTTTTAATAAATCTTTTAAATCCATTCTGTATTTGTCAAACCACTGCCTCTTGCTCATTCACAGCTCATGAAACTTATGAACACATTACACTCATCACAGAGCAGTACCATTGGCCTCAGTTCTAGCGCGCGGTAACACAAGCCGCGGTGATCTGAGACTCAACACGGACATAAAAAATTCACTACGCAAAAGACTCAAGTAGCAGCACCGAGAGAGGAACAGGACAAAAAAATCCAACTCACAGACAGTAATTACTACTACACCATATAGCGAGTGAAAATAGTTATGTTTTACATGTTGGCAGGGAGCTTCTTTGATCTTTCCATGTTCTTGGTTCTTGATGATCAAAAAAATAATAAAAATCTCTCAAAATGTGCCAGGTTTTTAGCCAGAAAAATCCCACTGAGATTCAGAATCTCTTTTTCAAGGAACCACAGATGGAAGCCTATTGTATGTGTTTTTGTTGGTAGGGGAAACTGTAGCAGACACTGTGAGAACATGCACGTTTCACGCAGACAAGCTTCCACCTGATTCAGGAATAAAATCTGGGACAAGTGCAGCGATACCTTGTATTTAACTTTGTTAGTCCAGTTACAGATACTACACTGAGAAAACAGCAGTATTGGAAAGAAGACCCACTCAACAAAGTTACTTGTTGAAAAATAAGTTAATTATTGCTATGTCATACAATTATGATTGTTGTCGTCCAGCCTTGCACTGCAAGATGAATTCCTGCATTTTGATTTCACAAACTCATACCCGTCTTGAAAGAGTCCGATCTCCAACAATCGGCTTGAATACTCTGGGATTTCAGACCAATCCGGGAGTAGGTGTTCATGCACACACGTATATGTGTAAAATGTGTGTATGTGTGTGCATAAATAAATCATAAATCAAATCCAGTGATGTTTATGCTCTTCTCTCACAAGTGGCCACTCTTGTGCGGACCATTTTTAGCAACGCATCATTGTCAAACTCCAATTCTAATCGAATTCCTCCCTGCGTCACTGGGCCCGAACCAATCACATTCAAACCACAACCTGAGGTCATGTGTCCTCCAAGCAAGAGCTAAAACAACAATAATCACGTTTACCCATTGATCTTAATGAAGTCATTTCCTACAAATTCACAAAGTCAGTCATTACAGCTAGGACCAGTTAACAGGAAAGAGATATTTTAGAGGGTAATAGCCTGGTATTATGTCGGGACAATTGTTTCTTGACTAATCTATTGCCCGCAAGGTTTGTAACCTGAACTATATTTATGTGTCACAGAGCAAACCTTGACTGAATCCTAACGGCTACTCTAAGGAGGAAAAAACAATGCATCAATTATTATAGAGGTTCATCTAAAATGTATCATGTATCAATCATGTATCAATGCATATCACTCTGCCCATTGCCTAATAATCTTATCCAGGAGTTTCAATAGGATTTCAAAGCCTCTTTTACAGTGGTCAGTGCTGTGTTAGGCCTTTCAGCTGGACGACCGCGAACCCTCTGTGAAATATACAAATTTGGAGAAAGTTGAGGACACTCACCATTGGCCGACGGTTTTCTACCAGATGGAGAGCGACGATGCCAAGGAAAGCCCCAAAGCTCATCTAAAAACAACATCTTTATTTTAGCAGATGATAAAAGAGTCATGCAATAAGTTCAATAATGAATCCTCAAATATGTAGAGCTTTCAGACTGGCCTCTTGATAATCTGTACATGATTCAGCCTTTTTGAGCAGCTCATCACTGAAAAACCTTTTGTCCTCATCTGATTTTCCTGTTTGGTTGAGGGGCTTCACATACACACTATACTGGCAACACACCCACAGAAGCACTATGATGTTCCACTCTGGCTCACCGTGATGCCAGAATAAAATCCCGCCACTGTCACGTTGTCGGTGCGAGTGGCCGCGAGGAACCCGACGGTGAGGATCATCAGAGACAGGAAGAGCAGAGCCGAAGTGACCCACAGAACCGTCTTGCCCCGCCGGAAGTACTGGACCACTGGGACAAAGGGGAGCAAAGGAGTGAGACGCTGGCCATAGATACTGGGACACTTAAAGAGAAAATAAGAGTAGTTATGAAGTTATTACACATTGTAGTTATTGTGAGGCTTTGTCATTCAGTAGATCTCATCATGAGTCTATGGAGATACCAAACATATCAGATCCTCACATATCCATATACCATTCATTTCAGAAAGCCTTTTTACCAAACATCCACACAATAGTTTAAACTTTACAGACATTTACAAAGCAGTTCCACACAATTGGCTTTTAACATCACTGTCTTACCGTCAGTGTCCACTGTTTCAGCTCCATTTTGTTGAGGAGCCTGTGGAGTTTGAGGAGTTTCTGGTTGAGGCATTTTGGGAAAGCTTTGAATTTAAAAAGGTGCGTGTTCGTCTTTGGTCCACGGGTATCACTCAGCCCGTATCCTTCACCGAGCAGCAAGACCTCCAAAAGTGATATTTATGTGGGAAACATGATGGAAATAGACATAGATAGTTTCCAGCTCCGGTGTCCTCTGCTGAGTGAGAGGTGATGCTCTGAAGTTCAGTGAAGCCTGAGCGCGAGAGAGAGGGAGTGGCCAATCAGAGCGCAGTGTTCATCTGGGACATGAATTATTACTGTAATTACTGAGTATTACCTAAACCTAACGAAAGTACTTGTATGGTGTATTAGGCTTAATTCAATTCACTTTACGCTTGTTTTTAAAGCAGAGATAATTAGGTTTGTGACATAAAAGATGGTCTTTAAAAAAAATCCAGGACACCATAGACACAGGGCACTGGACAGATGGTATCCACTTTAGAGCACCCTCTGTTGGTGAAGACTTACAAATGAAACATGTATTGGTCTTCATTACTTTATTTATAAATACCAATTGAATGTACACACCACTTAAAACAATAAGCTGCTTCTGAAATTATAGATTTGTAAGAGTCATGCTATAATCATTAAATAAATGAACAAATGTGTCATGACACAATATTGCGAAAACATTTTAAAATACATTCACTGTATATATTTTACATATGTAACAACTTTATTTACAAGACATCTGAAACCAAAAAACAAAAGAAAATGACTAGGTCTATGATAGGAAATTTGTCACACACAAACAAGGAGTCAGACTATAAATCCACATTTTCATTCTGGTATTTCCACCTCCAAACCTTCCAAACAACAGCTTGATATATCAGCCTGTCCAGAGACGATACATCGCTCCTATGTAAAGGTTAATGTGCTGTGCCTCGTCCCTTTTCCGATAAATAAATGAATAAGAAATACATTTATAAAGAAATGAATACAATTTCAATGCAACACAAACTAAGAGGACATGCTGTATCTCAGAAGCAAGTAATCTTTCATCAATATGGGAGCAGGCAAATTTACAATACATTTTTTGATGCCGTCATAGTGTGGTAAAACAGAGGTAAGAAAACCATATCACTGGATTACATGATCAGCTATGACATTGCTGATGAAACTACTATGTAATCAATACATGAATAGTGTCTCCTGCCTCCATCTTAGAGTGTGACGTGACCACGACCTGAAATTACTTGCAATCTGAAAACCATCAATTGACAAAGTAGGAAGACATACAGTAAAAAATAGTTCTACATTGTTTTATTCCTTGAAGTACCGGCTACTTAAAAATGGTGTCCAAACGTTTCCTGTTAATTACCGGTAGTCCAAAGCATCCAGAGTCTCTTCATGACACGGAGCAAGTGGAGGACTTGGGCTGCTCCAGGATGGACTCTCGGCGCAGGTCGTTGGGTAAAGCCCCGCCCGGGCCCCAAACTGTGAGCTCTCCGTAGATCCCCATCTCGATCATTTCCTCCTGCCACGGGATGGCGATGTTTCCTGATGAAAACTCGTCATAAAACTCCACGTCTTTGTTGTCTAGCTGCACCCCTTTCACGGTGGAAAACGCCCCAACGTCGTCAAGGTCTTTGGCGTAAACAGTTTTGGAGTCTGGGACGAAAGGAGGTGGTAGGATGCCTGAAGGGTGAGAACGATATTTGAATCAAAAAACAAATCTGGCAAGCACAGAATTGTTTTGGGCTCTCTCCGAGTACAACCTAAAAAGCTAAATTATGAAGGACAAAAAAACTGAGCCAAGAGTTAGAGACTAAAACAGGGTAAAACTAGGACAAAACCCGGTAAAAATTAGGACACTAGGAAGAAATGATAGAACATAGACTGTATCTCTCAATGTAAGCACAAAAACACAAAGGAAAGGGCGTGTATCATGAAAAATCATTACTGGAGATTGGAGATGGAGATTTGAACGATGTGTCTTTGAACGTCACAGTCTAGACACCTTTTCCAAACCTGTTCTGATCATTGACAGTCTATTTTGAAGACTCACCTGCGTCAAGTTTCCTCCAGTTGATGCCGCTGAAATACGGGTGCGCTCTGAGCTCATCACACGATCCGTTCCTGAAGCCCAGCCTTTTATCGACCTCTCTCTGCAACAGGCCTTCACACACGGAGCGGGCATTCTCGCTGAACTTCTCTGGGTAGGTCACCGGGTCGTTCAAAACACGCTTCTTCATCTCCTTGTTCTCCACCTTCAAACGAGAAACATCATCCATCAGTATCTGTGCACATTATAGTATGTTTTAAATGTAGCCTGGTAGATACTAACACATGTAGTTTCAAATAACAACCACAAGAAGGCAAAGTTGAGCTGCTGCTGTACTGTATATTTGAGTATGAGAAATATTCAGAATTATAATTATGGGATAAATACAGTATTAAAATATGTCTTGCCAACCCCCTCCACCTTTTTTTTTAATGACTAAATTTTACAATGCTGATGCTGATATTTGTCAAGTAGAAGTAAAATGCAGTGTCATAACAGTGGATGACACAGTAGGATTAAAATAACAATTCTGACAATACAGATAGGGATGGTATTTTAAAAGTCATGCTCACCTTCTCTCCTCTGGTCCTGAAGGGTCCTTTTGCAGCCATGAACTCATACAGAGTCACTCCCAAAGTGAAGTAATCCACAGAGTAATCATACTCCTCTCCTTTGAGCAGCTCCGGCGCCATGAACCCTAACAATGAGACACACAAAAGTTATACATTTTCCTTACAAAACAAAACTGACTTTGTTTAAGACATTCAGAAATGTTTATAAATTATCGTTTGTGGCTGGGTTGTGATACTGGTTCACTTTCTGTCTGTTGTCTCATGTTCAGCAGACCACTGACATTAATGAACTTAACGTTATATAATGATGACATTAATAGACAATTGCAGTTTAGGTTTCAAACTGTAATTGCGTAAAATTGAAAAACATTTGTTGTTGAGCATGTCTCATGTTTTGCTATGTCTTGTCTCGCGTGTTGTACCTGGCGTCCCAGCGTAGCCCTTAGTTTTGGTCTGGTCGTCCGCCAGCTCAACAGCCAAACCAAGGTCAGAGATACGAACATGACCTGAAAACAAACATCATTGAGTCACAGATATCAACACTACTATGTGTTTGACTCAGTTGATAACAGATGACACAGATGTCCTTGGCTTGTGGAGAGAAAGATTAGGATAAACTTTGCTGTGTACAAGTGCGGTTCACTCTCCATACTCAGCAACTGCCCTGGGGGGTAGATTTATGGGAAAGTGGCTGATAATCAGCACCAATAGCTTCTCCGACCACCTCCAATCCTTCACTTACACTACACATTCACACCAGTGAGGTGGGTTCAGTGTCTTGGTCAAGAACACCATGAGTATGCACTGGTGGGAGCTGGGATCGAACCATCAACCTTCATGAATGAATGAATGATGTCCAATGCATATTTCATGTGGTCAGGAGATTTGTGTCTTTCAGACCTTGGTTGTCGAGGAGCACGTTCTCTGGTTTGAGGTCTCTGTAGATGATTCTCTTCTGGTGCAGATGCTCCATGCCCTGAATGATCTGAGCTGCATAGTAACAGGCTCTGGGTTCATCGAAGCCTGGGTTATTCTCATCCACATTGTAGATGTGATACCTGCGGAAATACCACGAGATAAGACGACAGACACAAGATAGAGAACACATACTGAAAACTTTACGATACTCAATAGTTACTGTCTTTGACTAAAACTGTACAAGATAGTTCTCAACATATATAGCACTTTTCCATCTACATTAGGCATTCAAAGCGCTTTACAGCTCTCAACACTCACCCAGTCACACTCTCATTCACACACCAATGTACACAGACACTGGAGGCAAGGAGGGAAATTTTAAAGTCATACTGTGTCACATTAAATATCCCAGAATACCAGCATTTATTTTATGGGCCAACTAAAACACATAGGTCTGTGATTGTCTCTCCTCTCTTCAGACTTTACAACTTTGCTGGGTGCGGGACATGCCCGGTTTGTCATTGGACAATGGTTCTTCTCAACCTGGGGGTCGCGTGTCACCAGATCATGGGGATTATATTTTCTATGTAGTTTACTTTGAATGGAAAACACGCTGTAGCCTACAGCAATACTTGTCCTGAAATAAGTAGACAGCCACACTGTCCTAGGAAAATAACCTACTGTTCTGGTTATGTTTGAATGCATAAATTAGGGCTGTCAACATTAATTGCGATTAATCGCAAAAATAATAATTGCGATTAATTTAATTAATTGCGATTGATTTAATGATCCTATTTCAACAAATAAATATTTTTATTTTGTCCTTATATTCTACTTCATAAACCTAAAAGTTTCTGTCCAAAAGGTTCAGCACAAAAGAAAATGTCTCTAATCTTCAGAAATGGCTGAAGATCCCGGTTTTCAGCTGTTGGGCTTTTCACATAAATATGAAACTGTGGATTTGGTGAACGAAATGTGCAATCAGTAATCACGTGCTTTAAATGTAAGTGTTTGATGTGGGATAAGCAGAGGTGGGAGTAAGTCACTAAATGCAAGTCTCGTCAAGTCATGGGGTCAAGTCAAGTCAAGTCATAGCTTTTGTCAAGTCAAGTCTTGCTTTATCCGGCAAGTCACCTCAAGTCACAAACGCCGGCGTGTCTACTTTTCAAAATGTGCTTATTCTTGAAAATAAGAAGTGTTTTCTCAAGATATAGCAATTTGGAATTTAGGCTAAAATCAAACTTTATAAAATGGATTTGGATAAAGTCTAATTAATATTTAATCGCCACAACATTCAAAATACATATATTTTAAATGCTCAAGTCTATGTACAAAATTACCAGGACAGCATTTTGAGGAAGGGGGCCGGCTTAAAAAAAAAAAAGAAACAGTCTTTTAAACATGAGCTGTTTTTCCCTGCAAGATAACTATCTGGCAGTTTTTCTGTCAGTGGTTCCCCTGTAATGCCCCAGCCCCTGTATACTCGGATTCGCCCCTGCTCACTGGGCTGTGTGCGGATGCGTAATATAACCACTAAATGCTGTCGCCGTCATCATCCTTTTGTCACAGTTTAGGAGCTGTCACCTAGAAACATATAACCCGAAATGTTCCTCCGCAGAACAATTTCTCAACTTTCTCAAAGAACACCGTCATTAGAGGATTTATAGACTGAAAGAGCACATGTTGCTGTCACCTGAGGTCTCCTCCGTTCATGATGGTCATCACCAAGCACAGCTCTGTTTTGGACTGAAAGGCGTAGGCCAGGGACACGATGAACCTGCTGTGGACTCTGGCCAGCACACGCTTCTCCACCATCGCCCCCTACAGGACAGGACAGGACAAGACAGAAACATCCAATAAGACGCTGTGCAGCCAGACGTGTGGTTCTGCTGTTCAATCTGACTATGGATATGAACAGTAAGGCATCTACATTTTAAATTTACAAGAATACCATATCTACTGCGCCAAATAATTCATTTTCATAACACTGGGCCCAAACAAAACAACGGTCGGACTAATGCGAACATACTGCACAGCATGCTTAAAGATAAGGTTTACTAATGGCACTAGAATGCAATGTGCACGCTTGAATGTGGAGGTAATGGTACACAGTGCAGACTAGCAGTGCAGCTGGTAATGCTGTTGTCCACTTGTAACTTTAAAGCAGGAAAGGCAGAGCTGGCTGTTTTTTTGTTTTGTTTTTTGACCCCCTGGACAACAGTTGGGTGAAAGGAGGAGGGAGGTGAGTCTCCACGGTGACCCAAACTCAAGCACCACTTTCAAATTGTTTAAATATTTTTTCTTTTTTTTCTTTTTTTCTAACAGGTGTTCAGCAATTATATTTCTCAAAATCATCTTGGGGGCCAGATGATATGCTGGAGGGTCTTTGGTGCATACATTTATATCATAGAAAATAAATGTCAAGTCATTATATGATTTATTGTATTGACTAATTAGGGTGAATATGGGTAAAGTGGGACAATGGGTAAAGTGGGACACTTAACTTTAATCATGATTATTTTTTAATGTGTCATATTTTGTCACTAAGAATACATACACACCGAATAATTAGAATGTGCAGGATAAGAAAATAATGGTTTTGTGGATATTACTTCACTTCATATGGCGTGGCAAACCGTAATCTACCACCAAGTAGTAAAAAAGCGAAGGTATGTCCAATGACATAGCATTTGTGGATTTATGATCTTAAGGTTATAATTTTCTAAAACTAACAGACATGCAGATTTTGTTGATACATTATTTAAGGGAATGCATCTGCAAACAAAACATCTCAAAATCACATGTTTATTCTTTATAATTTTATTTTTATAAGAGATTTTATCACTGTCCCACTTTACCAATGTGCTATTGGTAAAGTGGGACGGCCTCATATTGGCAAAGTGGGACAGTATATTTTTGTGGAAAATCCTGGGTATTAGGTGTTTCTTGTATTCACACATCTTCAAATTAGATCAATTTAACTCTATATTTCTTGTTTTGATTAAGTTTTCTGATGATTACATTTCTACATTTTTTCTTCTCTTGTTCACTACGAACTCTTGATCGCCGTTTAGCAACATTTCAACATTAAGTTGTTCTTTGAGGTTTTTAAGTTCTTTAATTGTAGATTTATTTATTTTTTAATACTGGCTATATATATATTTCTTTTCAAATCTTTAAAACATGCTTGTTCCCATATACTTCACCAATTAAAGGCAGCCTGAGTTCACAGATTTACATGTGTTTTTTGGGCATGTCCTTCATGTTATTCCTCACTCATTTATAAACAAAAACAAATTTGATGAAGTCACTTAACAGTATTATTCTTCCATTGTTCGGTGACTTTTGTTTTTAGTTTATACCAAAGGTCCCAGTTAGATATTCACACTGTAACATGTCTGACAGCTCCTTCTGCACCAACAGCACAGGCTGCACATCAGACACAGGTCCATCATGGTCATACGTCTCACACACCAGTTAGAATAACCATTAGAATGGTCATTATTATTCATAACCTCTTCACATATTCATAAAAGTAGTTGCTACAATAATATTAATGATTTTGACTACAAAAATGACCATGTTAATAGTGTCCCACTTTACCAATTACAAGTGTCCCACTTTACCAATAGCACCTCTAAAAATTTATCATTGGACCAACCTGTGTTTGAGGCAAAATTATAGCTTCTGTGTTAAACATTTGACTTTTTTTCCTCCACTGGTGTAAAATAGACATCTAAAGCTTTTTAAAAATATATAACATTAAAGACTTTGGCATTTAATTCCAAACAAAAAATGAGGTGGAAAGTGAATTTTCAAAAAGTGTCCCACTTTACCCATATTCACCCTACGTCTAGTACACATTCGTACCTCATAACCTTTCCGCTTCTTCAGCCTCTTCTTGTTGAGTTTCTTGCAGGCGTACAGTTTCCCCGTGGCCTTCATTTGGCAGGCGGACACCTCTCCAAAACCCCCCTTCCCCAGAACTCTGAAGTCCAGAAACCAGTCCTCATCCATGGGCTGCATCTCCAGCCACTTCCACTGCAGGAATCGCTTCAGGTACATGCTCTCCAAGAAGAATGTGTAGGGCACCTCCTTCAGAAAGTCCATCACGCTGTCCGATATCTCATTGAACAGCTCATCTCCTGCCTGCTGGTGCTTCTCTTTGACTTTTGTGATGCCATTTTCAGGTAGGAAAGGGCAGTAATACTTTGCATCTGGCTCCATGTAACGGGACAAGATCTTACTGGCTTTTTGCACTCGCTCATCGTCTTCTGCCAAATTGTACTCCTCTATATCTTTCCAGAGGCGGCACGGGCCCTTGTACTCCGAAGCGGAATCCAAAAACTCCTGGAAAAGCTTCTTGCCGATAGGTTGGTCCACACACACCGTCTGAAAGCCCAGGTCCAGTGTCTCCCGTAGACCCTCGCAGACTGTGATGTGGGGCAGCTTGAGGCGAGAGTGGAACTTTTTGTCCCGATTGGCGCCAGGGTTAGCAGTGCCATCGAAACTCCCACGGGCGGAGATGTAGGCAGAATTTGCCACCACTGTAGTCAGGCCACCAATATCCATGTGGGCACAATGGAAAGTCCAGAAAATGAATAAAAATCAAGATTGTAGATAAAATGTTTGGAATTCAGGAAGAAGTTTTGTCAAAGATTGCCAAACATGGGACGAGATACCTGCAAGACAGACACCTGAGAGCTGTCTGTGCCACAAAGATGTATTTCTGCCTGGCTCATCACCTTTCCCAGTAGCAGGGACTTATCCCTTCTGTCCCTGTGTAAAGCTGATCCGTTGCTGCTCACCCATGTGACGAGGCAGAGATAGTAGTGTGAGTGGTGAACTCAACAACGCAATGCTATAGAAGGTAACACATGGGGAAGACAATAAAGTTAGTTAGTTTTTAGAGATTTAACTGAAAAACAGATAGTAAATGGCAGGTTTGTCCTCTACATCACAATTTAGCAAGATTATTGCACAGACCTAATGTCTCTCCGGAGGCCATTGAATGAACTTACTGTCATTGGTGAAGAATTAAAGTAAATCAAATTGGTGTTCCTCAATGAAAAATTGGTCGATCTAATCTGCACACATGAAATCATTGTGAGCTGAAATGGTTGCCAGTGTTTATGGAGTATTCACGTGTTAGAGCTGCAGTTAGTGGGTTATACAGAGAGATTAAGCTCTTGAGTATTTTTGCTCTCATTCTACAATGCTGCTGGGGCAACCTGTCAAGAGCAGCAGTCAGGCACTCTACTTCGAATCTTGAGTGAGTTTCATGGTCATTACAACCAAAGCTGGAGGGTAGTGGCTCAGTGGCTGAGTAATTAGTGCTCTTGACTCAAAACATTACAATTGCAGTTAAATGTATGAGTGAAAAAATGCCAAACTCCCCCCAAATAAAATGCAGGTTGGTCACTGGTGTATAAGACCTGCAGTGTAGCTAATGTCGTCAAAACAAAACACAAGAAAATGGGCAAAAGAAAAGGAAGTCTTTGGCTGCACTTTTGCTCTGTGGCATTATTCTATATTCAGTTTCTATCTTGCCAAAAGTAACTCAGAAGTAGCTTGAAGTATTTACTCAGCTACATTTTTGAAACAGTAATATGTCATTCAAACATGTTACATTTTTAAAAGTGTAGCTACTAATATATAATATATTACAATTTTACAGTTACTTGCCCCATACTGCTCCTAACCTGACCTAGCCCAAGATCTGGAGATGAAACCACATGTGCTGCCCTCTGCTCCTGACAGGTTACCCCAGCAGAATGGAAAGGCGGGTAAAATGCAGATGATGAATTTCTCTATGACGACAATACAATACAGTACAGTACACCTTTATCATGGGTTAAGCCTTTTGTGCATATTTTGGCACTTCATATGCTTTCAAATACATGACTTGGACTTGGTCTTGCCTGTGGTTTTGACGCAACAAATACGTCAGATCAGTCAGACCAGTCTTCATAAAGGTTTCCTCAAGGTGCCCTGGGCATTAACGCTGATGAAGACCAAAACCAAAACTTATCTGGCCCCTATAAAGGTTGACTCTGAGATAACATGCTTCCCACTCTTGAGCGGACTTCATGAGAGGACAAACTACTTTAACTGTGAAAATGCAGTTGTACTAAGAACATTTTTTGAGTGTCAGGACATTTTAGGAGGAAAGAAGAGCGTAAAATTTACCTTTGTAGCACTTGCTGAGCACAAAGGTTTAACATGGCAACGATGAAGGAGAAGCGAACCTGTGGGCAGCGCTGTGAGGACTTTGGGAACTTTGTCTGGAACTCCGACAATGGGACGTTTATGGGGAGAACTCCAACAAAATGGGGTGAGGCATCGAAAGCAGTTTTTATAATGTCAGATTATAGCACCGTCTTACAACAATAAATATATTTCCCATAACATCATTTGATCCATTATACAGCACCTTGCTCATGTACTGCTATGATTGGATCCAAAGACACTAATGTAGCTAAAGCATTTCTCTGTTCTGAGGTTGTTGCTGCATGTTTCTAAGAGCTGTTTTATTTCCTGCCTTTCACAGTATACATCAGTCTGTACTATGTGGCCTTCTACGCTGTGATGACGGGTCTGTTCTCCCTCTCCATCTGGGTACTCATGTACACCTTATCCCCGTACACGCCTGACTACCAAGATCGTCTACAATCTCCAGGTGACTTCACTGCCAACACTTTAGGCAGCTTTAGCTTTTGTGTGCCAATGAATACAGTACATGTTGTACAACTGTTGGACACTGAACATATATTTTATTTTTTTGTTGTAGTTATATAGTGTTCGGGCTTGCATCATTAGAACTGCCAATCATAATAATTCACTCTCCTTAAAGTGCATATTACAGGTTTTAATGCTTTTGAAAATATGACTTATTACGATGGATAACAGCAGTTACAAAATCAGTGAAGCAGCAATTTTAATGAAGAAAAGTTATTTTTATTAGAATTTTTAAGCTGCTGAAGTGACATAAAAGAAGCCTTGGAGCTAAAAGCTAACATTTGACACTAACAAATGATGAAATAATGCCATAATCTGATCAAACACATTTAGCTTTATTTTATACGTCTATTTACATTTTCTGATTTTATTTTTAATTTACATTAACATGTGCGTGGACAGGAAGCAGTCACTGGCCAACAGGAAGTTAATGCTTTTGTAATTGTTTTAACTTCATTTTATGTTGCCAGGACTCCCCTGGAAATGAGATTGAGGTCTCAGTGTGACTTTCCTGATTAAATAAAGGATGAAAAAAATAAAATAAATGATTTGGAAACATTCCATGCACCGACCCTTTACAAACAAATGTGTAATGGAGACATGCATAGAACATGTACCTATAACCATCTATTTTACCATTGTTTCTAGGGGTGATGGTGTGGCCCAACACCTATGGCGAGGAGATAGTTGAGATCACGTACAACAGGTCGAACAAGCTAAGCTGGATGAAGATGTCCAATATCCTTAAAAACTTTCTTGAGCGTTAGTCAAAATTAACTTTGATATTGCTGTAGCCCAGTCTGGTTCACATTAACATATTCATCATTATCTTGCAGCTTACAATGAAACCATTCAACAGTCACGTAACAATTACACATGCACCAAAGGGGAGTACTTCATCCAGTCGCAGTTCTCCGCTCCTCATCACACCAAATGGTCCTGTCCCTTCTGTCAGTCTATGCTCGGAGCCTGCTCTGGGATATCGGACCCCACTTTCGGATACAACTGCACCATGCCCTGCGTCATCATCAAGATGAACCGGGTGAGTGTAAAGGTCTTCGATTTAGGTGTCAGGGTGGAGTCAGTGCTCCTTGGTTCTGTGTAGGGTTTGCATGTTTTCTACAGGTTCTACAGAACAACGATCGTAGAACCAGACTTTTAAAATATGTTTTATATAGTAAAACATGGGATATGCACAGCTCCATTTATATTGTGATGCATTCATGAATTCAAATTAATGTATTTAGTTGGTTTACTTAAGTTCATTCTGTTATTAAAACGTACCTATAGAACCATCCAGCCAATTCAGCAGGAAGCCCGTGGGCCAAAAGTGGCCTTCGGAGTCACAATTTGGACACCTTTTATGTAGGTACTCCGCAAACTGACTCGAGCTCAAATGCTGGAGTAGGGTCTCCAACCAGTTGCATTCGTGAATGGGTCAAATGCAGAAGACAGATCTACCTACAAGGACATTAAGGTGTCATTTTGATTTTGCAGATCATCAACTTTTTACCCTCAAATATAACTGGGGTTGCACCGTATGTAAACTGCACTGTATTGGTAAGAAAAGAACATCTATCTCAATGAATAGAAAATTGTTTGACCAATATTTTTGCATTTTTAGGATGGAAGTCAAAATATTGCAGATATTAAGTATTTTCCTCCGAATGGAACAATGGATCTCTCCTATTTTCCTTACTATGGAAATCTGGCCCAGGTGATACTGATTCTCATATGAACTCATATCTGCAGTATTTTTGAGCATTGAAGTTCTTTACATATTATTGTTCCTTTTTATAGCCAAATTATGTGAACCCCCTGGTGGCAGTCCGGTTCAGCCTGGTCAATCAGAAACAGGCCACAGTCCAGTGCAGGGTGGTCGCCGACAAAATCAGCTACGAAAACATCCACGACCCCTACGAAGGGAAAGTCACCTTCTCTCTCAAAGCAGAAAGTTAAACAAAACAATAACTATGAAGGTTGTATCAAAAAGGTAATATCTTAAATTATGAAAGTAACTATAAACATGTGTATCACTATCTAAATTTAAGTAATATACTATTCCTTATTCGTCAGACATTATAATTATGTATTTTTGCATTGCGTTCTGTTCTTATGCTACGATTTACATAATATATTCTAATATATTAGTTTTATGAAATGTCAACAAGTTGTCTACATTTTTTGCAAAGTTGTCAGTTTGCTTCAATGTGCATGTGAAAAACACTGGTTTAAACGAAATAATTAAAAATAAATTACAATAAAGATCTTTTGTGTATTGAATGAGCCCTATACAGGACCATTGTAATAATCAGTCGCTTGACTACGTTTACATTAGTAGTACAAATAAAAAATAGCATTTACAGCCCTGTAGAGTGCTGGTGCCTAAAAGTGTAATAACATGTTATATAATCATGACAATCACATGGAAACACGACACTCATTTCACGTTAATAATAATTAATGCTATCTTTGTAATATGGAATTATCTACCGAGTACAGACAGTAAATTACCAGGGAATATGGTCACTGGTTATTATTTTGTTGGTGTTAAAATAGAAACTATTATGTCTTCATTTTATTTGTTTTGCTAAACAACGAAGTGCAACTGAATAAAGTCCAAGGATTTATTTAAAAAATCTATTTGTAATCCTAATAAATAATGTATCCTGTGTGTGTGTGGGTAAACGTTTGCCCAAGCGTTATGCTGTATAATAAGATGAGGACGTTTCTCATGAATGCGCTGACGGGACAGTTTGTGATTGAGCAGCTTAGACCAGGAGGTTCAGGTGTGCTCCCATGTGACACGGGACACGGCCTGGAGTTTCCTGAGGAGACACGTGGACGATGCAAAAAAGACGTGGAGCTTTCTATTACTGCTCATCAGAGAAGAATATACAACACATTCAACTGAACAAGACCACAGTGAGGTTGAACGCAGCAGATTCTCTCATTTCGAGCTGTGATTATGTGATAGATTACTCATTTTCTTCCTGGTTGAAAATGGACGCACGATGTGATATAAGAAATATTCCACAACTGTTGGCGTGTAACTGTAAAAAAAACATTTACAGTTTTTTTAATAAATAGATGAACCAGTTTGACATTTGAAAGACGTTTTGATCTCTGTAGAGGAAAATACAGTCAGCCATTCACAAACAGTACACTACAGTGTGTAAACCAAAAGGAGACAACGACAAAAAAGAAAACATTTCAACTTGAACAATAAAGGAATGAGACAAGGTCAAGAGGTGGGCAGACGTTAGACACAGACGGACAGTGCAATGAGTTTGACGTTCAGTGAAAAGGAGTGCAAATGTATATTCTTGACAGTAGTGCCATGACCTGCGTGTCGATATAGTCAGTAGCAAAGAATAGTCCCTAACTCGACCCTAATTAGCTCGCCTTCAGCAGCCTTAATGCATTGGTAAATTGTAAATGCTTTGACTTATTTTTCCCTCAGACACAAACGGTGTTACTCAAAAAACATATCCAGTACATTGACCATTTGCGACCAGGCATTGCAGGTTTTGACTAATTACAATGTGCAAATTGCAAATCAAATTCTGAAAACACAGCATCTTATGATTTGGTCCCCAGGAAAATAAACAGTGAACCCCACAGCAGTAACTCAGAAATAAATCTTAAATAATCACTGAAAACACGAGAATCCCTTTGTGCTTCAAGTGTTTCCCTTAATATAATGTAAATATATATATGACTTCAGTCTGATGCTAATCAATGCTCATACTGTATAGGAGCAGCACTTTTGTGTATCACTGGCAATAAATAGCATTTACAGACCTAAACTTTTATAAATGTTCAAAACCATTACCATTACACATATGGAATGGGTCTGCAGTCACTATGAAACTGTGCTTTTGTGTAAATTTGTATTTTTTAACATAGTATTGTAGGTTAATCAGTGAAAAGCAATGTGCAGGATCAATAGAAAAGAAATATGTAGGATTTTAGTATCAGACTGCTACTTAATGATATAATTAAAAGAGGACTGTAAGGAGGCACAGAGAAGGATAAATATGGGTACAAGGCCGTATTAACTTCTCAGCTCACTGAGGAAAAACAGTCTGGTCTTTCTGATGTTTAAAGCAGATCTTTGTGAGAGTTCATTCAGGAATAGGACTTGACAGTTGTTTTTGTCATGTAACAGTTTTGCGTTCGGTCCTCGTGACCCAGACGTGAGTGGTGACTCTCCAAAGCACTGGAGCCAGCAGCTGACTGAGAGTCGTGACACTCAGGACAAGCAGGTAGATCTACACAAAGACACAAGTGCGGGATTAGCATCAGTTTTGCAAGTTAAAGCTAAGGGAGTAAGCCAGTGGTTCTCACCTAAGATTAAGAGTACCACAGGGTCAAAACCGGGCCTACACTAGAACTAACCTGGCTCTAAAATAGGATCAAATAGGATCTCATGCCTGAAGGATTTCTAAACAACAACAGGCCAAAGACGGACAAAAACAATAATAAAAGACTAAATCTGTGGAGGACTGGAAGCACCACCACAAGCCTACTTATCAATGGTACCCACGCCACAGTTTGAGAAACATTGTATTTAGGATATAGGGTTGAGTGTAGCCTATTAGAATAAATGTGGGGTGATACCAATAACAGGTTAAACCCCTCCCTGCTGGATTGTCACATCGTCAGCCCACTGCTTAAAGACCATTAGTCACTGATGATGAAGCCTCTTAGGTGAGAAGCGCAACATCCGCAACACTAAAACAACCCAGACCTTTTGTCAATGATTCTCCAAAATGGGGGCTATTAAATTAGGTAGGACATGCAAACTATACTGTATACAGTTGTGCCAATAAGTTTACACACCCTTTTGATTTGTTTTGGGCGATTTCTCAAAGAATATGAACGAAAACACAACACTTTTTTTTCACTCATGGTCAGTGATGTTGAAGCCATTTATTGTGAACAAATGTGTGAACTAATTTCAAATCACCATAACAAAATAAAATACCAAAAATAACCCTGTTTTAAAGTTTACACCCCAGTTCCTAATACTATGTATTTCCCCCTTTACATCAATGATAGCTTGGAGTCTTTTATGGTAGTTGTGGAGAAGGTTTTCTATATAATCTAATGGTAAAGCGGCCCATTCTTCTTGGCAAAAAGCCTCCAGTTCCTGTAAATTCCTGTGCTGTTTTGCATGAACAGAGTTCTCCCCACAGTGGTTCAATGATATTGAGGTCAGGAGACTGAGATGGCCACTAACGGGACCTTCACTTTATTCTGCTGTGGCCAGTGGCATCAGTGAACCATCTCCATATTACACAGTGAAAAGAGCACCATGCCTGTGTAAACTTATTGGCACAACTGTAACTTCACTTTACTGCTACTCTTCAAAGACTAGAATAGTAAAATATATGGTATGGTTCAGAAAATAAGGGTGTTTGTAAATAAATGTGGTACATACTAACCTCTCTAGAGATGATGCCCGCTCGCCTGGCACGGCTGCCCAAAACAAAGGAGAACTCGCTGACCTGAGCCAAACCAGCCGAAACAACCCAACGGATGTGTCGGGAGCTGGGGGGCAAGATGGCCGTCAGCACTGCGACTGCCATAATAAACTAAAAAGAAAGAAAATATGTACACATTTGGTCGAGCACATGTCAAGGATTCTATGTGGGGGAATCAAAATAAAGAGCTGTAAATTACCTTCATAATCACCAGTGACAGTGTTAGCACTAGTAATATAGTGAGTTCATACAGCACAAATGTTGGGAATACATGAAGACCTACAAGATTTAACGAGAATTAGTAACCAGACCAAAAAAGCATTGTAGGCAATGTGTTACAAAATAATGAGGCGAATTCAAGAATGGATTAAATGGGCGTTTATTTAAACAACCAACTACTC
Source organism: Gobius niger (assembly GCF_951799975.1). Lineage (NCBI taxonomy): Eukaryota > Metazoa > Chordata > Actinopteri > Gobiiformes > Gobiidae > Gobius > Gobius niger. Next base: position 17,063,124 of record NC_136855.1, on the reverse strand, counting down.
ATCTACTGTGTGAAAAAATGCATTTAGAAAGTAAATAAGAATTATAAAAATTAAGATTAAGGTATTATAGATCTATCTAGATCTCAAGGTTTGGTCAGGAGATTATTTGTCTTTTGTGCAAGTTTTAGGTAACGTATGAACTCACCAATTGACGCAAAGAAGATGATGGCCAGGAAGTCTCTGATCGGTTCGATGCAACTCATGACCTCAGCAGTGACCATGTGACCCTGGGTCGACAACAAAGCTCCCGCCAGGAAACAGCCCAGCTCCATGGAAACGCCCAGAAACTCAGTCACCTTCACAAAAAATGTCATTGGTTCAATCACGGAAACTGTGACTTTGTAATATGTTGATATACCCAGTCTTGAACCTTGAATATGGTTTGACTGAATGAACACACTGACGCACCAGTTGCTACATGATAAATGATAAATATAATGCACACATAGCATAGCCTTAACTGGTCATAGCATCTACACAATTATCAAAAAGTGCATACCGTTAACATGAAAAAAACAAATGCTGCCATTCCCAGCACCAGGATCTCCTTGGTTCCTTTGCTCTCATTGTGCAGCTTCTTGTAAAAAGGCCCAATGATAGACGATTTAAGGAGGATACACAGAAGCAACACGGCGGCCAGAGACAGCACGACCTGTGCCAGAAGATAAAGCACACGCAGCCCACCAAACAGGAAACTGCAGGGAAAAGAGTGTTCAATGCACCATATTCAGAACAAGTATGGAATGAAGGCTTTTCACATCACACAAGTCACCCAAAGCGCTTCACAGTTTAGGGGATTTGTTCTTCATTCATTCAACACATGGTAGTAGTAATCTACGTATAAGCTTCCCCTGGGATAGACAGAATGAACCGACCTGTCCAAGTCTCCGCTCTGAGCCTGGATTAAAGTGGGCATGACGGCGATAAAGAGGCCGAGCTGAACGTCCTGCATCACAAGCATCCCCAGAAGAAGGCTGCTGTAGTCCAAGTCACCTTCAATACAAGTCAACACAAGTTAAAACTTCTAATAAATATAGATAATTCGTACTTTATGCACAATTTCCACTTGCTAGGGATAGGATAGGTAAGTTTGGGGAGTTTCCATACACTGCCTGACCAATAATATGTTGCCATCTGAATTTAACTAACTGTTATGATCTGGGGTTGCTGCTGTTGGTCAGGTCCAGGTTCAGCAACACTATGCGGCCAAAGAATGAGATCAGCTGACGACATGTCCATCCTGAATGACCAGATTATTCCATCAATGCCAGCATTCATCAGGGTCACATTGTCAAAGAGTGGTTCAGGGAGCATCATTTTTATCACATCTTTGGGATGTGCTGGAGACGGCTTTGTGCAGTGGCCACACTCTCCCATCAACAATAAAAGACCTTCGTGAAAAATATCAGCGTGTGCGACCTTTTTTTGTGTCAAGGCAGGCAGTGTTTAAAAATGTGGACACTTTGATACAGAACACACGTCAAAAGTACAATATGACAGTAACAGATTTATTCATTTACTTTATTATCTAAAGTAAATAAAACACCAACATCATATAATTCCATAAAATCCTTTGTAACATGTATATTGTGTGTACAGTCTACTCTACCTTCTTTGTCCCCTCTAGTGCCCCCGGCTAAGAAGCGAGACACTAGTGGGGTGCTGGAGAGGGACAGACAGGTGGAGATGAAGACCGTTTGAGTGGTTTGAATTCTCAGGACCTGCCCCCACAACAGACCAGACCCCACCATCAGCAGACTCAGGTAACAGGCGCCCTGGACTGAGGTCTTCCACACCTACACAGTACGCATACACGAGGCACGGATGAAACACTGCATTTACATCTGTAGTACTGCACTGCATGCTCCTCCTCCCATCATCATCATTTATTTATCTAGGGTTGGAACTTGCATACTTCCCTGCTTGATCGTTACTAGATTCAGTTGTTACAAAAATCCAAAAATCTAATGAAATGAGCTGTTTGTATTGTTCTAGTCTTTAGCTTTTACACGTCATGTGTGAGACAAAGATGAATTTGTACCTCAGTAGACAATAAGATCTATTCTATTCTGCAGAGGTGGGAGTAAGTCACTAAATGCAAGTCTCAAGTAAGTCCAAGTCAATCGGTCATGGGGTCAAGTCAAGTCAAGTCATAGCTTTTGTCAAGTCAAGTCAAGTCTTGCTTTAGCCGGCAAGTCACCTCAAGTCACAAACGCCAGCGTGTCTACTTTTCATGTGTTTAATCTTGAAAATAATAAGTGCTTTCTCAAGATATAGCAATTTTGAAAATTTAGGCTAAAATCAAACTTTTAAAAACTCATGGATTTGGATTTAAAGTCTAATTAATATAAACACCACAAAATTCAAAATATATGTATTATAAATAAACAGTCTATGTACAAAATTGCTGGGACAGCATTTTAAGGAAGGGAGCCCGGGGGGGGGGGCGACTTAAAAAATATGAAATATAGTATTTTAAATATGAGCTGCTTTTCCCTGCAGTCTGAAGCATAAATATAAAATAATATTTTTATTTTTGCTAGTTTCTGGCAGTTTTTCTGTCAGTGGTTCCCCTGTAATGCCCCAGCCCCTGTATACTCGGAATCCTGATCTTTCGACAGTTTCACTCAAATAAATAATAACTATAAATTTACAGCGAGTCATTGAGAGTCATTGGCCTCAAGTCCAAGTTAAGTCTCGAGTCACAAACAGCCAGTCCCAAGTCAAGTCAAGTCTTTTTGGAGCTTTGGTCAAGTAAGTCTCAAGTCCCGAAAATTGCGACTCGAGTCTGACTCGAGTCAAGTCATGTGACACGAGTCTCCCACCTCTGCTATTCTGCATTATAGTGTGTTTCTTCTGTTTACCTTTCGAAGCCGCTCAGGAGAGAACTCTAGTCCCACCACAAAAAGTGTGAAAAATACACCGAGCTCTCCCAAAGTCTCCACTTGGACCATGGACTGAAACAGAGACCGAATACATTTTACAACATCACTGTGTGCGATTTAAAACAGACATTGCAATGACATTTACCGATGTGTTAAAATATATACAGTACCTTGATGCTGTTGAGGCATGAAGGGCCCAGCAGAACTCCACACATTATGTACCCAAACATCGAAGGGAGACCAACTGAAGTGCAGATCCAACCACAGGGTAGAGACAGCATCACCACAGACACCAGGTCCTAACATTCATTACAGACAATGACATTCACAATGCAGTGAATGATAAAAGTACAATTTTATTAGTAGCTGCTGTTCAAAATCTGACCTTAATGAAGTGGTGGTCGGCCCGGGGCATGGTGGAGTCCCGTGGTTTGGTGAGCACGTACTGGTTGTTCTGGGAGTCGATGAGCATGCTTAGCCCCAGATCATACTCAACTTCTCTTTTCTTTGATTTATTTTTTCTCTTTCCTCCATTTTCTTCATCCTCCTCCACTCGGAGCACCGCTTCAACATTCACTCCTACTACCTGAACAGGAAGAAATGAAAATCACATGAAAGTCAACAGCTTTGTTGACACACTATAACTATAACAAACACTATAACAAACACAAACTGCCACTGACAGTAACTAACAGACCTGTTTATTGTTATCAAAAGCATGTTCTTCTATCTCCTCTTCGAGTCGGTCAGCTGCCTTTCGGACATCTTCCAGGATCTCGTCTAAAATGGACAGAGTTTTGTTGCGGGTCAGAGCAATCTTCAGAGCTTCCTGTTGGTGTTTCTCAGCGGCCACGAGCTCCACATACTCCTGCTCTTCCTGTATAACATAAGGCAAATTGTTTTTGTACGTTCCATTATCACTGTGATGTTATTAATATGTATCTCACTTTTATGGCTGCTTCTCTCAGGGCCTCCAGCCTCTGTCTGCTGCTCTCCTTCATATTCACCACATCCTTGTAGTCGCCCTGCAGCGCCCTCTGCAGGCTGTGCACCGCCTGGTACACTAGGTGTTCGCTTTCATTGAGCTCCTTCTGGAAAACCTCCAGTGTATGAACCTAAAAAGAGGAGTTAGTAACTGAGTGCTTTTAAGAAAAAACAAGGACAAACTTCTACACACAATTTCAAGAGTCTGTAATAAGTATCATAACTGAACAGAAACCCATGCCATACTCATCATGAGTCAAGATACAGACAACAGGGCTAATACACGGGGCAACTAATTTGAAAACATTACCCTAAAGTGTCTTTCATCCTCAGTGAGAGTCTGGTCTCGTTCCACAGCTTTTGCTGCAGCAGAAAGTTTCTTCACTGCCACACTCTTCTGATGAAAGAGCCCGACCAGACGTTTGCAGTTGTTGGCCATCCAGCTCTGGCCGTGAGGGGCCCTGCTGGTCCGATACAGCTTAAGGACATGCTTGGCCACCTGGTCTTTAGGTATCACGGCAAGTGCCTTTGCCAGTCCAAGGCACAGCAGCCAATATACAAACTGCATCCAAAATGTCAACCCTGTTCACATCTGAGGCTGTAAAATACATGACATGAAAGGATTACAACAGAAAAAATGCATTTAGACCAGTGAAGATAGGACTCGTTTGATCTCCCTTGTGTAGACTGAGGTATCATTCATCTGGCTGGGTGTGGTCATAGCTTTAAAACAACAGCTGTGCGTGCAGACATGTCCTGGTCCCAATGTCAACTATGAGCCCAAAACGGTGCCATATAACTCTTAAGCTTGACCGTGTTTAATTTACATTTTGTCATATGAAGGATACGTTTCCACTGAACACACAAAATGTTTGTTCATGGTTGTTGTTTTCCTAAATGCAATAGATGTAAAATAAAAATAACCTTGTACTGTACGGATAGATAGCATCAATAACCTAACCATAACTACCTAAATGGCCATACTCTTTTCACAGCCGTGTTGTACCTTTGAGAGCATGACTCAATCAGTGTGAGGTTTAGTTTCCATATTCCTCAGTTGCTCAGTTGCTGGCGGGACTGGACTGAAGCCATTGCTACTGCTGCTGGAAATCAATGACAGCTCTGTGTGGAGCCTGGCAGCTGATGGACAAAACCAAATGAACTTTAGTCTATTAAAGAAACTGGACTTAAAATCAAAGAAAGAAATAATAACTGCTGCCATCAGATTCAGCACAAAATAGTATCCCAATTATTGTGTGTGAACATTAAACTATCCTGAAGTCTATGTGGGTCTATTTTAAATATAATGTACAAAATGCAGGCTTTTATGTTTCACTTGAGTCGTTCAAAAAGCAATGACACACAGTCACATGAATCTTACTTTACAGCAGACTCACAGCCAAAGCTAAAGCAGTTTTAGACATTGATCTGTCAAGGCAAAAACACAGAAGATCAGTAGATGACCAAAAGGAAACTTACCTGAGAGGCATAAACGCTGTCTTCGATTTAAACTCTGCTCCACATTTGCGGAAAGGAACAATTAAGCTGTTGTACACTAGTAGTAACACAGACACCCCTCCTCCTCTGCCACATAGCTCAAACACCCGGCAATGCAGCCGACTTTCTTAGCTTCCAACTTCGTGTTTTGACCTACCTTAAACATACCTCTATTTACGATCGGGGAGCAAGAGCTAACGCCAGTTCCTCTGTCAGGTATGTGCATTTACTAGTGCTAAGCTCTGTATTTTGGTTTATTAAGTATAAAGTCAATGGAGTGTTATTGTAGTTTGATAGTTAGCTCTAAATTCCCAGAAAGCTGTCAGACCAGCTAAAGCCAGCTGAGTCCATGGCACAAGCGGCACCTCCGTTATGCTAACTTTAATGCTAACTTTAGCCGAAGCAGCGCTGATGACTGGGTTATAACGCGTTGTTTTGTAAACAAAACGTGAACATCATTATATGATACAGTAAACGTATAACTAAACAATTTATTATATCACATAGATCACTCAATCGGATAACTTCTTATCGTGACTTCCGAAACATCTTAAGCTAAATGCTTGGGAGTTGTAGTTTTTTTTAGATGCTTTACCGCTAGCTTGTTCACACCTAAAGCTAAAAGCTATTCTCTGTCGTTTCTAGACATTATGATAACATTTGCTAACATACTCATTAGTCATAATTGACAGCAGGGAAGTGTGTGCAACTTTAAAACTACCTTGTTTACGCTACTGTAAACTTAATTTGGCTGTGTTGCTGTACGAAAGCTTGCATTGCAAAATAGAAACCTGAGATGTGAAAACATTTCTGTTTCAAGTTTTCACAACACATTGCCACATGTTTGTTAAAATGTTAAGTAATCATTATCGAACTAATTAACAGCCAGTGCTTGTGGTCAAAAAAGGCCTGTTGCTTTGCATAAAGACTACACTTCCCGTCGTACCTCGGAAGTGTTGTGTTCTTTGACGCATGCGCATTTATGTTAACTGAGATCAACTTGTTCAAGCCAAAACAGCAAGTAAAATGGTAGGTAAAACTCAAGATTAGTGAAGACAATATTATTTCTACAGCAAAAAGACCTAACTGAAGGAGCTGGTTGTGCTTCAGTATCAACCTTGATGTCTGTGTTTGTTGTGCAATCGGGAAGATGCCGCTTGCAAGGTGTCAAAGTATCATGCTAATGTTTGCCCATAGGTCAGTGTACAGTAACAGTGGTTTGGTGTAGTGTATATTTTGAGCTCTTATGTTCCCACTGGAGCATGTAGCTCACTTTTCCTTTTTTTTTGGTCGCTTGCCAGTAAATAATCCACGGGTCAGGCTGGAGTCACTGGGATCAAACGCCCCCCTGCTGACACCAAAACTGGGTCGCGAGTGCTGTTGGTTCTCGGATCGGGGTCAGATCTGATGTAATTTGCAGTTTTCTGATCATTATTGCTTTGGTCCATAAACTATTGGTCCATAAACAAGCGGTAGTTTCCTGAAAACTAATACTGATAATAATTAAATGTATGTTTGCACTAATGTAAAAATATTCAGGCTTTTAAGTATTTAGGACCATGATTTAACCCAAATGGTGTTAAATGTGCTGCAAAAGTTGAAATGTGCATTATATTATCGTAAGATTATCATATATAAATCAAGTTAAAGGTAAATTCAATCAAGCTAATGGCTTAACCACTGGCTAGGTTTGTAGGATGAGGAGTTTTTCATTTATCTCACCAGTTTTCTCACATTAACCTGCAATGTTCCCACAGCACAAGTTAAAGTCATCACAGAAGGACAAGGTACGACAGTTTATGTCCTTCACACAGGCCGGGGAGAAGACTGCAATATACTGTCTGGCACAGAACGACTGGAAACTAGAAGTAGCAACAGACAACTACTTCCAAAATCCTGACCTGTATAATAAAGAATACATGAAAACCTCAGTGGATCGCAAGAAGCTGGAGCAGCTCTACAACAGATATAAAGGTAAGAAACACATAACAATTTTGATTCTCTATGGTGATGTTCAGTCAAATCCAAATGTTTGAATGGATGCAGTTATTTTATTTCATTATTGGTTAATTTGGTCACGACCGTGAATGTTAATGAACAACACACATCAGACTCATACATGGAAGCACGCTTCAATTACTCTCATTCATCCTGGCCTATTGTACATGTTTGTAGTGGTGTTTTTTAGTACCCAGAGGAAACCTACACAGGCACGAGGAGAACATGCACTGAATATAGGGCGGCACGGTAGCGCCTCCGCTTCACAGCTAGAAGGTCCCGGGTTCGATTCCCACCAGGACGGGGCCTTTCTGTGTGGAGTTTGCATGTTCTCCCCGTGTCTGCGTAGGTTTCCTCCGGGTACTCCGGTTTCCCCAACCACTAAAAACATGTGCAATAGGTGAATCCTCCAGCCAGGTGATTCTGACCATCAGCCTGGCTCCACATCATGGAGCCACTGGGGCTCCTTACGGGTTGCCCCAGTGGCATCGAAGGATGGGTTAAATGCAGAGGACAAATTTCCCTACGGGGACAATAAATAAATATACATACATAATATACAAACAAACAAACAAATAGATCGAACCCGGGAGCTTCTTGCTGTGAAGTGCAAGCACTAATCGCTGTGCCACCGTGCCGCTGTAAAAGCTGCAATTATTTAGTTACTATTGTGTCAAGTGCAAACAACAAAATAATCTTATAGTTTAGACCTCTACAAACATATTCTGAAAATGACGGGAAATCTTGCACAAGTTATGCCGTTTAGGAGTATCAACAATAGAAAGACAAATGTAATCTTATTTTAAACATGAATACTCCTGGTCTTGGGAATATTTAACATTTGCACTGTGAACAGTAATTTCATTTTCAAATATCCAATCTCAATCGCAATTCGATATTTGTCTAAAATTGTACAGCCCTAGTCTATGCTGTTCTTTGTCGGTATTTGTAATTGTGTTATGTTCCTCCCAGACCCCCAAGATGAAAATAAAATAGGCGTTGATGGCATCCAGCAGTTCTGTGATGACCTGTTTCTCGATCCAGCGAGTATGAGCATCCTGGTTGTGGCCTGGAAGTTCAGAGCAGCCACACAGTGCGAGTTTAGTAAGAAGGAGTTTCTAGACGGTATGACGGAGCTCGGGTAAGACTGACCGCAATATATTCAAGAACAAGTACAGTTAATGGCCGTTGACTTATGTTTGATTTTGTTTGTTGATGTTTTGTTATTGTTCTAGCTGTGACAGCCCTGAAAAACTTAGAGCTATTCTTCCCCGACTAGAGCAGGAGCTGAAAGACCAAGCGAAGTTTAAAGACTTCTACCAATTTACTTTTAATTTTGCCAAAAATCCTGGACAGAAAGGCTTAGGTAAGTATAAGGAAGCAATATATGCGCATTCACAGTAACTATTAGCGCGGTTTTGTTTTAGATTTAGAGATGGCCGTTGCCTACTGGAAACTGGTTTTGACCGGTCGTTTTAAATTCCTTGATCTCTGGAATAAATTTATTATTGTAAGTACACATAGATCAATTTTCTGTTTAGACGTTTCATTCTTGATGTAACATTTTCTGTGTGTAACCTTTAAGTTTCTTCCTGATCTTCACAGGAGCATCATAAACGATCTATACCTAAAGACACATGGAATCTCCTTTTGGACTTCGGCAACATGATAGCAGATGATATGTCAAACTATGATGAGGAAGGTTAGTCAAGTTAACATACTGAGCGTAGCTTTTACAATGACATTTAAAGGCATCATGTGTGATATGGTTTCCTTTCTTCAGGGGCGTGGCCTGTCCTCATAGATGACTTTGTGGAGTTTGCACGCCCATACGTGGGCGGTCGCAAACATGTCGTGACATAATGTTTGTTCCACTTTTATGTAACAGATAGATTTTATGTTTCCTGAAAATTTTGTACCAGATTTTATACAAATGAGCCAAAAAGAGACTACTTTTAAATGGGCCTGGCTGCAGCTTGATGTGGACATTAGCATGACATGCCTTGAAAAGGAAAGGAGCATGGGAGCTTTTGGACTTCACTATAGAAATGGCTGGTCTGTGAAGCAGCCTCAGAAGTGGCTTTGCTTTTAGTCTCAACCGATTGCTGACATAAAGGAGGACAGTCGCACTGGCCGTTCAGAGCTTCTAAGGAATAAACATCTGCAGACGAGATGGCAGAGCAAAGGTTTTTGAAGGTGGCTGTTTCAATAATCACACGGAGAGTGGTATTTGAATGTGTTTTTTGTGCGTGGTATTATGGGGTGTAATTAGGATTTAGCTTTGTGTGTGAACATTGACGAGATGTTTTGTTCTGCAGCATGTCTGAGCTCAGCACCAGCAGTCACAACTGGTACAGTTTTACACTAAGTGTAGTCAAAGGAATACATTTATTTATGACAGTGACATTCACAGTAATACAAATATCGTATCCTGTTTTTAATGCTACTGGGTTACATGTAACTGACTGTTTGCTGTTTTTCAGCTGCTTATTTGCCAACTCTACAAACTGCACTGATTAACACTTTTTGTTTTAGGTTTTTACAATTTTAAGAGTTGCTCATATAGGACATAGCATGTATTCAGTTTACATGGCAACAGTTTGTTCCCCAATTGTGTTTTATATTGCTGAAGGCAGCATTGCTCAGTTTCTGCCCATTTGGTATTATTTACAGAACCTCAAAGTTGTGTTATTGCCTCATTTGAGCCTTTTGAGGTCAATAATTGGCCATGTTAATTTAATGTGTGCCAATTTGTTCAGGTGTATGTAAGATTATTTTGGTATTAGGAGTTTGACACAGTGGATTAAGTTGAGCTTTAACCAACCGAAAGTGTTGTGGCAGAGCTACCTGACCTATTAATCTATAATGTATGATATTTTATACAGCTGTACAAAATAACAAAGAGAGCAGATCTGGTTCAGATGTGAGTACTACAATGTAGGGTAAGGTGCTAGCAAATAACAATTGCAAATGATCAACATTATAGCCATTTATTAGAATATGATGCATATGGACGGTGGATGGAAATACGCCCATGGCTACAATCCGGTGTGGCATGTTTACATGTGTCCCATGTGTGTTCATTAACAATCACTGTCTTGACCAAATAAACCAATAAATAAAATAATTCTGTACATTACCAGGTGAGGTCAATTAACAAACTGTTGAGCAAACTTTTATTGTCATTGCAATGTACACTGAACTGGAGCAGGCAAACATCCATTAATCTGTTAACATGGTACATACACTATGGTACACTGTCAGCCATGCGTCTCACTCCATTTGATCTGGACAGTATTACTTCTGTTGGCAGGGAAAGTCGAACCATTTTTGAAAAATATGCCAATAAAGCATGTTGTTTTAAAATGTCTGTCAATCTTTATTGAGAAACGGCTTACCATGACTTAATTACAATACTAATATATTGTGCTAGTAAAGGAGCTGTTGTAAGATAAGTCTTTATTGATTTCATAATGAAGAAATTCACATGATACATTCAGCTCTCAAGAAAACACTCTAAAAGACAGGACATGTGTACTGTATCTTATGTACAATGACTACAAAAACTTAAGGGTATATCGTATCGTTTATATTATAAAAAATATCAGCATTGGCAGTGCAAAGTTTGCAGTCAGTGCAAGTGGTTGTGGCGCAGATACAGAGATTATTGCACGTAGTTTTGCAAAGAGGTTATTGCACATGTTACTTTACAGTCTTGTACAGTCTAACAGCAGGGTGCCTCAGTCTTCCACTGAAAGAGCTGCTCAGCTCCCCTACAGTCCCGTGCAGTGGGTGGGAGGTGTTGTCCGTGATGGAGGTGAGCTTGGCTAACACCCTCCTATACCTCACCTACACCACAGAGTCCAGGGGGCAGCCCAGGACGGAGCTGGCCCTCCTGACCAGCTTGTTCAGTCTGTTCTTGTCCCGCTCTGTGCTGCCCGGGGCCCAGCACACGGCAGCGGAGTGGAGAGCAGAGGCCACCACAGAGTCATAAAAAGTCCTGTGCAGAGGCCTGCTCACTCCGAACGACCTCAGTCTCCTCAGAAGGTGGAGGAGACTTTGGCCCTTCTTGTACAGGGCGTTGGTGTTGTGGGACCAGTCCAGTTTATTGTTGAGGTGAACACCCAGGTACTTGAAACTGTCCACCTCCTCAATGTCCTCCCCTGGATGTTCAGCGGTGTGTGCGGTAGTGGCTTCCTCCTGAAGTCGATCACCATCTCCTTTGTCTTACTGATGTTCAAGCACAGGTGGTTGCGCTCACACCAGTCCACAAAGTCCATGATAACCGACCGGTACTCCAGGTCGTTCCCCTCAGACACACAGCCCACAATGGCGGAGTCGTCTGAGAACTTCTGTAGATGACAGCTGTCCGTGTTGGATGAAGTCCGATGTGTAGATTCTGAAGAGAAACGGTGAGAGGACGGTGCCCTGTGGGACCCCGGTGCTGCAGACGACCACGACAGACTCACAGCTGCGCAGTCACACGTACTGTGGTTGTCCATGCAGTGAGGTGGCCATTCACTCCCACGTCCTCCAGCTTCCCCCACAGCAGCGCTGACGGTGTTGAAGACACCGGAGAAGTCAAAGAACATGACCCTCACAGCGTTCCTGGCGAGCTCCATGTGGGTAAGCAGGTCCAGGGTGGAGCTCACCACAGAGCGGAGGTGGGTGAGAGCCACTCCATGGTCTTCATCTGCTGGGAGGTCAAAGTGACTGAGCTGTAGTGGGCCGGTTCCCTAGCGTGTTTATGGAACTGGGGTCACACAGAGGTCTTCCACAGGACGGGGACCTTCTCCAGGCTGAGGCACAGATTGTAGATGTGGCTGAGGACCTCCGAGAGGTACATACTGTATATAGGCTAGGCCTACACGTGAAATCTTTAGAAACTATTTTTTTGTGGCATTTTGTAACCAAATTCAATCAAATCGCCTGTAGGAACATGTCAGGTCTTTGTTTCTTAGAGGTTATAGGGTCGACTTGGGTACAGTGGTCATTTATCAGGTTGCATTCCTAAAACATAACATCACAATCTCAAAATGCTGCCAGGCGCTAATAGTCATGACAGGCCATTGGTGACAATAGGGGGCTGCATCAGGAATTGTATCTGTCGAAAAACCTGCCCTTAAAAACACTGGAGATGTGGTTTGGGTTGGTAAACAGATCGCTTTAGGCACTAGAATACAAGGTACCATTCTAGACATATACAAGTATTGATTTAGTTTGTCACAGTTTATCTCATAATGTGAACTTTATCCAGTAGGTTAAGGAATTCTTCATAAACCTTGGGAAAACATTTTTCTGACAGACTAAATTTAGGCTACTGTATTTTAATGCAATGGTATATACAAAGGGGAGTATGTTCCTCATTATAAAATGAAAGCCGGCAATTTGTTAGTTATATCACTAATGGAGTTAATCCTGTTTTTGTTTATTCTTATTTTTCTAAATATCTCATGCTTTTGAAAAAATCGTTTTATCAATTACTTGAAAATATGTATCTAAAATACTATGATGTAAAAGGACTGCTGTCTGCACGACAACCCTTGTCTTACTAGCAGCTCAGGATACAGATTACTGAGATTGTCAAAGCTTATGTGAAAGAAGAGGCTGACAAACAGAGAAGAGGGGCATTAACTCGGGATGCTGCTCCATTCTCGTCCTGCTCCCTTGGGACATCCCGAATGTCATCAAGGTCCTGCACCAGCTGACAGGCCAAACCCATGGATGGACCACATTAGCATCTCGCCCCACTGACCGCCCAGCCCCTAAACCACTCCACGGGTCGCCAAAGAACTCCTAATGCGTGGAGTCATTGGGGGATTGCCTTTTTAGGAGACCCCTGATCGCTGCCCCACTCAACACCGCCCTGCACAGAGACTGCAGCTGATAATGGCAAGCTTTTGTGTTGTTTGTTGTGACTGGTAATGGACATGTTAGTCATTTCACTATATAGATATTATTTTGATTTCTAATTTACTAAACCAGACCATCCAGTGTTATGGACAAGTTCAAAGCTGGCATGGTACTCGGGGCTGTGGGGGATGCTTTGGGCTACAGGAAGGGCCGATGGGAAGGGTGCGTCTCGGGGAAGAAGATCCAGGAGGAGCTAGCCTCTCTGGGGGGACTCGGGGCCCTCAAACTGGACCCTGACAACTGGCCCTTGAGTGACGCCACACTGATGCTCATGACCACAGCCGAGGCCCTCATCACAGGTATGGAATTCATTTATTAAGTCATAAAAATCTTAGGTAAAAGCTGGGGCCAGGGTAGACGCTTGTCTGTCATCTATTGCTAGCAGGGCCAACTACTGCCATGATAGATCTTCTTGCATTTGGTGACCAGGGTTATACATCTGATACAAATGTGTGCATGCATGTTTTTGTGTTGGGCCCTCGATCTAACAGCATTTTCATGAACCAGATACCTCCTTGTTTATGGCATCCACAATTGAAATACACTTGACTGACGGCTACAATCAAAAAATCTTTATTTGTATGAGTTTATTTTCCTTGTAGGGAAACTGTCCTTTATTCAACCTACTATATCCTTCTCCCAGTGCCAGGCAGATTGTCAGGAGCAGTGCAGAGCCTGGGGACTAAACCTTTCTGGGATATTTGTCAGGAATCCCTGTACATACTATGCCTTCTCAGTCATCTTTGTCTCAATTGCATATTATATGATGTTCCACTGTACCCATTTCTAATCCTACCTATCCACGTCATTCCCAAAAGAACTGCATCTCTGCCCTCTCTCTTGTCTTTTACTTGGTACCATTGTCCATACCATTCGATAAACGTTGAGCTAAGTCCATGATATACAATTCAGTCTAATACAAAATAGTCGATCTATTACTGGTACCAAGACAATAATAGGAGTCGGTGGAAGCAGTTAATCACCACTGACTGAACATATCTTTATGACAAAGCCTCCTCACATACCACAAATAATTCCGAAACCATTTATCAAATGACAAATCGTGGAGTAAACCCTTTCAATGTCCTATATCCAAATGTCATGGGACAGAGGCTGGACAGGAGTTGCCAGGAGAGAGGAGTCTGAAATAGACTTCTTTGGAAAAGTTGATCCTCGGTTCCTGTCAGCAAAACAATAGCCTTATAGCCTTTGGTGGTCTCTGCGCTGTGCATGTGTCACAAAGGCGGTGACAGTAGTTTATTAACATGGTGATGATGTTTTCAGAGATTAGGCCGCTCCATTTAGCCACAATGAAACATGCAACATATTGAGCAGCAGCAGCAGCAGTGGTGAGAGCGCTTTGGAAATCTAATCAGTGTGGATTATCGCCTGTCACAAATGTTACTCCATCACTGTGATTTTAAAAAAGAATGGAGTCAGCAACGGTATGCAAATCTAATTATTTCAAATTTCTCAGCTATTTTGAGTGTCAGTCAACTCAAATACTTACGCCATGATATATAAACAGGATTTAACTAAATTGTCAATTGAACCATTCCGCTCAAAGGTCAAAGTCATTGTTTGAATCAATTAGGCGAGAACCTCGAGATGAGTTGCATGGGGGTTTGCAGATTTAACACCTTGATTTTTGAACAACTTCGTCCCTAAATCCATTTGTCATTATACAATTGTACAAAGAAATGTGTCCACTGCATTTGGCCCATCCTTTGATTCCGCTGGGGCGACCTGTAAAGAGTAGTGGGCAGTGACACGCAGCGCCCCCTACTACGGACTGGAGGACCCAGAGGAAACCCATTCAGACTCGGGGAGAACATGCAAACTCCACACAGAAAGGCCCACACTGTCCAGGAATTGATTCCATCTAACTGTAAGGCAAGAGCGCTAACCACTCAGCCACCAAGCCGAACACAAAAGGATGCCTATTTGTCAGTCCAGTCTCATCCTCACACATTGTATCCACTCCGATGGTAGCAGCGTGGCACTGTCAATACCAGTTGACCTCACAGTGTTGCAGAGTGTCGCCCCTCAGCTGCAAAGGCATGCTGGTCCTAATCTGTGTCTCAGGCTAAACATAGAGCACTACACCACCACTCAGATCCACTTTCAGCAGAGTTTATTAAAGCATCATGTGTGACTGAGCAGGGAAATCATGCTGGGAAAACTGACTTTAAGTGTATAAAGATGGGCTAGTTACAGCATATTGTTATCAAGCCGCAGTTTTCTGTACTCTGGCGCTATGTGTGGATAAAAACAAGTGCTGGACTATCAGAAAGGGGATCTGACATACAAATAAAATGAATATGGAAATGACAGCATGCGAGGAAGCAGTCAGGAGCATCAAACAATCTCACAAATGTTTTTGTCATGCAATATCCACACACAATGCAGTAACTGTAATATTCAACATAATATCTACCTTAGTAAGCAGTCACTTCCTTGTTTTAAAAAGATTAGGATAGTTATTACATTAATTACATTTCTACTGCATTTTCCAAGCAACACAGGCTTCACAATGCGCTTAAGAGGAGCATTATTTATTCACTCACTCACTCCACACTTTGCCGTGTAAATTGCACACGTAGCCACCCTAGCCATCTGTGAGGCAAGTCTTGGAATGTGAAAATTGTTAAAAAATAATATTTACACATCAATGAGGCAGTTTAATTTGTGAATTTTAAATAAGAATGGGTTTATAAGAATTGTCCCTTATCCTACTCCTGTTCTTCTTTGTAACGAATACTGTATATTATTACTATCATTGAATTGAAAAGAGAATGAAAAAACATTCAATGAAATGTGTGTTGTGACATCACCTGCATTCCCTCTAATGAGCCACTGTGGCCTCATTTATCCAGGCTGAGGACTGACACAAAGGGTACTTTGGCTTCTTGGCGTATGTGTATTTGTATGTGCACAGATTACTGGTGTCTGGAGGACCTGTACCGGGAGCTGGTTCGTCTCTACGTTGAAGCCATGGTTTGTCTCCAAGGCCGAGTGCCTGATCCCGCCACAGTGGAGGGCTGCGTTCACCTCAAACCTCACAACTTCCTGTTAGCCTGGCACACGCCCTTCAACGAGAAAGGTTGTAGCCGATCATTAGCTTGTCTTGATATTTTAATTTAGGGGTGCAGGATGAAAACAGTGTGTTAAAAATACCCACGTTATCTGCCCAGGGTCTGGATTCGGGGCAGCTGCCAAGGCCATGTGCGTGGGAATGAGGTACTGGCAGCCGGAGAGATTAGACAACCTGGTGGAGGTCAGCATCGAGAGTGGCAGGATGACACACAACCATCCAACAGGTGATTTTCACATTATTTACATTACTATTTGCTAATAAAGTAGCTTTTACAACAAAACACTGGGTCAAGGTTACAGACAAACGTCAGTGTAGTCTTTGCACTGTCCCTCAGCCCAAGAATAAAGTTTGTATTATTAGAATGCAAACTTCACACAGAAAGGCCCAAACAGTCCCAGAATTGAATACTGCTTGGGGAATTAAATTTGAACCACTGTATGTTACATCAGCTAAGAACCGTGAAATGTTTGATCTGGAAAAGCACTATAACACTAATGCAATATTATAATTAAATCCAAGGACTGGTTTGTCCTCTCCTTCCCTTCAGGCTTCCTGGGCTCCTTCGCCACAGCCTTATTTGCATCGTATGCGATCCAGGGGAAGCCTCTGGTGAGTTGGGGCCGTGAGCTGCTGACAGTCGTCCCAAAGGCTGAGGAATACTGCAGGAAGACCATCCGACACATGGCAGGTCCGCTCGGGTTTCTGTTTATGAGGAAAGCCTAATCACAGGTCAAATCTCCTAACAAAGATATTATTATCGGCTACAGTGTGTTGTCACTGAAAGACAGGCTATTTATGACAACCCTTTATTCCAACAAAGGCCCAGTGATGTATGTTTCTTGCAGAGTATCAAGAAAACTGGTTCTACTTTGAGGCCAAGTGGCAGTTTTATCTGGAGGAGAGAGAAATTGAGAATGAGGGACAGAACAAACCTGTGTTTCCAAACCCGTATGACCCAGCAGAGACCGACAAAGTAAGTCATAAAGCTCAATGAAGTCAGTGTCCAGCTGTGTTTCTTTGATGCTATGAATGAAATGATTTTGCAATGATTGCTGATAGCTAGAAAAGTTTATTGAAGAGTGGTTTATCTATTTGCTCAAAATAGCACTTCCATATTTTGTTATTAGTTGGTGGTGTGAAAAGGAAAACACCAGCCACTGGCAGAAGTGACTCTCTTATAACAGTTTAGAATATATTATTTTGATAATATAATAGTTTTTACACACAGATGTATAAGCGGTGGAGTTCAGAGGGCAGAGCAGGTTGGAGGGGTCACGACGCCCCGATGATCGCCTACGACGCTCTGTTAGCGGCAGGAAGTGACTGGAGTGAACTGTGTCGAAGAGCCATGTTCCATGGAGGTGAGGTCTCAAAATGTGGATCAGCACTTTTGGTACACTTCTGGACTGAAAACTTAGTTTTTAGATGTTTTAATCCTGTTTTAGTTGTGGGTTTACGGCTCTATGCACACTCCTTAAAAACAACAATTATTGCATAGATTTTTTTTCTGTTGTTCATTGCTAGCCTGACATGCTTCTCAAAGAGCTTCCTACATCATCTCTAGCCACAGCTTCCCTGGGCATGAACATCTGCAATCACCACCAACCACAAAGCATTCACACAGACAAAGTAGGGATAGTGTCTTGCCAAAAGACACAGCATCATAAAGAACTGGCAAAAGCTGCATTTAAACGGTTTACTTTATTAGATGACCACTCGACCACTTGAGCCCCTCCTTTGATGCCTTGTAGCTTACAGTGATATCAGTAAAGTGAAAAACATTGTTCTACTCTATTGTATTCTATTCTATCATGTCGCTTGATAATATTGTACTTTGTAACTGTCCTGTTGTTTCAGGAGAGAGTCCGGGCACGGGCCTCATCGCTGGGTGTCTGTTTGGACTGACACATGGCCTGAGCTCGGTCCCCTCCGGTCTCTACCAGGAGCTGGACAGAAGAGAGCGACTGGAGGAGCTGGGAGCAGCACTTTACACAGCAGCCTCTGCAGAGAAATGCATAGACAAGTAAATCCTGTTCTCCCACTGCACTGGCCTGACCCCTACTGCCTGTTTGAGGAACTGCATATAACTTTGGCTTCTCCCTTGTCAAACACAATCCCTGGTCCTTTCCCTAAATAAGGCCTTTTAGGTCAGGTACAGTATTTCAGGGAGTGTCTGATTATGCACAGAAGAACTGGAAAAATCTACAGTTAACTTGTGGCTGAAACTAATTTTTTATAAAAATATAAAAGAAAGTTAACCTGGATTAACATTATGACTGTGTTGTTTAAATGTGAATAAAGACTTGTGCAAAAATACTGTGTAGTGTTTGGTTTTCAGAGAGATGTCATATGTTTAATATAAAGACATGATTCTAAATATTTTCTTTTGTTTTATACATTGCTACTGAGAAAGTGCATGAGGATTTATTGCAGTGTCTTAGTTAGTACACTCTCATTATTAACCCACATTGTTAACTGTTATTAACCACTAACTACCCCATTAACAAAAGTCATTCACGGGCTGAAATCGCAAAAGATAATCTTATTAATATTTGTCATTTTTTCCTTTTAACTTGTTCACATCTCTTACACCAAGGTGCAAAAACAAACTAAGCCATTAAATTCATGTTAATGTCACTTGTAAGTTTTGGTAATATCAGCTGTTTGGATACCAGGTCCATTGATCATACATTTTGCATGTCTTTTACTTCCCATAGACCGATATGTCAGAAAACTGACAGCACCAACCTCAATGCCACTTTGATCAGGAGGTTGATCAGAAGCCGCGGCTACCACCCAGCTCTCCGAGGGGTCCTGGAGAGCCTGCTTCAGTATCTGACCAAGGAATTGCCCAACCTCAAGAACGCAATTAAGACCCAAACTGAAAGAAACAATGTCCAAAAGGTAGATTCATTGGACCATAAACTTCAGCCAAAGAATTTCAATCATAAATGTTTGACCAAAACCGTGGAGGAAACAAAAGCTGTTGACAACACACCCAGACGCCTCAGTTCTTTCCAGTTACTTCAGTCTAAATTCAGCAGAACCACACCCAAACCCCTCATAACCCATCAAAGGGAAGTAGGGACGCTGTTCGTCAACAGAGTGACAAGTCATTTGAAATGTAGCAAAGACTTGGAAACTGGGCAACTGCAAAAGGAGCAAAGAGTGTGCATGAAAACGAGTGGAAAAGTGAAAGATGTTTTGGCCAAGTTTGTCCACGCAGAACAGAAACTAAGAGGGCAGGACAAGCAGACCACAGTCAAACCCCCAAGCATAAGAAAGGGAGTGTTATTGACCTCTATTATGGAGAGGTTTGAGAGTGTGGCGACTGTACGTACAGCCAGTGACCTCAAAAGTACAAAAGTTAGGGCACCGATGCAACTTACAAGCAATGTGAAAGAGATGGTTGCGAGCCACGAGAGAGCAAAGCATATAATACTTGATGGGAAGTCGTCGTGCAAAGAACCCAAATTGAAAAACAAATTTAAAACATTAAGGACAAGCTGTGAAGGAGGTGTCGGGAAGGAGACCCAAACTTGTGACCTCAGATAATGACTGTATTTAGAACTGGTTCCAAATCTTCAATCTCCCCAGGTTGTCCGGTTAGAACAATAAGAAACAATGGATTCACTCATTTGCCACTCTTTATTGACTGAATTGGTGATTCATGTGATTCATGGATCATGGTTGATGTTCATGTTCATGGTTCATGGTTCATGGTTCATGGTTCATGGTTTCTATAAACACAAATAAATGAATAATGAGTGATAATATTGTGATAACAATAAAAGAATGCAATACTAGGAAATATGAATAGTTACTTTCAGTCTAAATAATAAATTATCTAAAGTATAAAATGACATAAATAAGAGATGGCTGAACTACATTCAAAGAAGCATTAAACAAACAGTGATAACTAATCCAAACTACAAACCCGGAATATAATTAGAGAAACAGAGACAGTTGAATTTAGCTGGATGCTATGGCTGGGATGCATGCGCATAACACGTGAATCACGTGAGTAGAGAGAGTGGTGCGCGTAACACGTGCACCACGTGATTAGAGTGAGGCCTGCGCGTAACGCGCGCTCATGAGAAAACACGATGAAACTATAAACACAACTAGACTACGAAATATGATGAATACTATTACAAACAATACGCAGGCAATATAGGACATGACTTACTTTCTAATGGACGCATGAACACATAATTGAAGAATAGATGAGGTTTTCACGGAATTGCGGGAGGGAGGATGGAGCGTGTGTTCCCAAGGAATGATACCTGCGCACTGACTTGACTGAAAGTTGGGACGGGGGATACCAACTCCTGATTGGTGGAGAGACAAGGGGGAGGTGAATGGTGATTGGTTGCTAGGCCGTTGCTGGGGCTCTTAATATAGATATGGGAATGGAAAGTGAAACTAGTAATAATACGAAATAGTACTTTTGATACATTAATGACACAGAAAATTCAACATAAATCAGAACCTTGTTAACAGCCGCCCCCAACTTTGGGCAGCAAAGTTGAACACAAGTCAATCGGGAATGTCTTGAGGAAGTGCAGGTAGCTTGATGAGCTTAGCGACAGGTCTGGTGTAGGATTTGTCTTTGACCTGGACTTGAGCAGTGCGAATCCTACCGTCAACTCCAGGGAAAACAGCTGTGACCTTACCAACGAGCCACAAGGCACGCGGGAGCTGCTGGTCAACAACAAGAACAATGTCGTCAATACAGATGTCCTCTTGTTCCTGTTGCCACTTGGAGCGGCTCTGGAGGGATGGTAAGTAGTTCCTGATGAAATGGATCCAAAACTGGTCCGCTAAGACCTGGCAATGTCGCCATCTGCGGCGACTGAGGAGCTCTGTACCTGAGTACACAACTTGAGGAGTGGATGGATCTGGCCGCCCCATCAGCAACACATTTGGAGTGATTGGATCTGGGTCTGCCACATCGGAAGAGGTGTAGCCGAGGGGCTTGGAGTTGATGATGCTCTCCACTTCAGTAAGGATGGTTCTGAGGACCTCCTCGGTGACCGTCTGTGATCCCAGTATGGCATGCAGCGCTGATTTTATGGTGCGGATTTCTCGCTCCCAGGAACCCCCAAAATGAGGTGCACTAGGTGGATTGAAGCGGAAATGGATTTGCTGGCTGGCGAGTTGTGACTGCAGAGCGGGGGCAAGGGAGTTGAAGGCCTCTAGAAGTTCTGAGCTGCCACCTTTGAAGTTTGTGCCTTGATCAGACAGCAATTCGTGAGGCTTTCCCCGTCTAGAGATGAAACGACGTAGACTCATGAGGAACGAGTCAGTGTCCATGCTGGCCAGCAGATCTAGGTACACTGCATGTGTGGTGAGGCATTTGAATATTATACCCCATCGCTTCTCATTGCGCCTCCCTATCTTGATGAGGAAGGGACCAAAGCAGTCCATTCCAGTCGAGTAGAAGGCTGGATGGTGTAACCTTAAACTGGAAGGTGGGAGGTCGGCCATTTTGGGAATGATGGGTTGGCTGCGCCACTTGCGGCACTCTGGACAGTGGTGTTGGTGCTTGCGGACAGCCTCTCGGCCCCGTAAGATCCAGAATCTTCTGCGCAGCTCAGCGAAGACTCTCTCAGGGCCTGGATGAGCTAGCTTGCTGTCGTAATCTGCAATGATCAGCTTTGTGATGGGATGATGAGAGTCTAGGACAAAGGGATGCAAAGTGTCTGAACTGAGGGATTCACAGCGTCTTAGTCGGCCCCCGACGCGGATTAACTGAGTCTCTGGGTCATATTCTGGGGCCAAAGTGATGAGCCTACTGCTGGATGGAATGGGCTTTTGGGAGGAGATGAGAGCGAACTCCTCTGGAAAACAGTTGCTTTGCACTTGTCTGATGAGAGAGAGTTCAGCTTGTCTGAAGGACTCAGCTGTGGGTTTAGAGTCTGGGGCCGCCCCGTGACATGCTCGAACTGTGGCTTCCAGTAGTTCTTGGAAGCTGTTAAACTGGCTCACGTCAGGCAAAGGTGGATGAGGAGGAGCGGAGATGAGGCCACAGAACTTGGCTTTTCGCAGCTCGGCTGAATCAACAGGGCCGGTGATGTCTGGACAGGAAGGCCAGGTTGACTCACTGTCGTGAAGGAAGGCGGGTCCGGATCTCCAGCGGCTGTGACTCTGGATCTGTGAGAGGGTCAGTCCACGAGTTATATCATCAGCAGGATTCTCACTGGAGTGGACATAGCGCCATGAGCTGCTCTCGGTTAACCCCTGGATATCTGCAACTCTGGCACCGACGAACACCTTGTAGCGGCAGGAAGGAGACAGCAACCAAGCTAGCACGGTGGTGGAGTCGGTCCAGTAGGTGATGGATGAGATGGGAATGGTGAGCTCTCGTGTCAGGACTGCACCAAGCTGGGCTCCGACGTGGGCAGCGCAGAGTTCCAGCCTCGGGATGGACTGCTGGCGGACTGGAGCCACACGGGAGCGGGCCGCGAGGAACGCCACCTGGACATCACCATCGGCGCTGACGGTACGTAGGTAGGCGACCGACCCATAGGCCCTCTCTGATGCATCTGAGAAGACGTGGATGCTCTGGGAGGCAGCTGGGAGGTCGGTGTCTGAGTGAACATAACAACGATTAACAGTAACATTAGGAAGTAACGGAAGTTCACTCACCCACGCTTGCCACAGTTTGAGCAGATCCTCGGGAAGATTAGGATCGTCCCAGTCCCGTTTCTTTCCCCAGAGGCTCTGCACCAGGATTTTGGCTCGAGTGGTGTAGGGAATGAGCAGCCCCAGGGGGTCATATTGTTGGGCTAGGACTCTGTAGATGTTGCGCATTGTGGGCTCAGGTTGCTCTGTGTGGCGAAGGCGATAGGTGAGAGTGTCTGTTCTGCAGTGCCAATGCAGACCAAGGGTCCGTTCTGGTGGATCTGCACCCTCCATTGACAGCCACAGATCTCTGCTCTCGGATGTGAGTTCTGGTGGCAGGTGGCTGATGATGTCTGGCACGTTGGTGGCCCATTGACGCAGCTCAAAGCCACCCGATTGGAGCAGAGTCTGAAGTTTGTGGACGAGCTGCTTTGCTTCTGAGATGGATGAGAAGCTTTGAAGAAGATTGTCCACATAAAAACAGTTCTCGACTGACAACCGAGTGTCTTCATCAGGGCTGCTGTGGTCAATAACATGCTTTTGGAGGGCAAAGGTCGCGCAGCAGGGACTGCAGGTGGTGCCGAAAGGGAGCACCTGCCACTGGTAGATGTCGGGCTTGTTGCTGCGGTTCATGTCCCTCCAGAGGAAGCGGAGGAAGGGCTGATCCTCAGACAGGAGGCGGACCTGATGAAACATGCCCTTTATGTCGCTGCTCACCGCTGTGGGATACTGCCTGAAACGGAGCAGGACACCGAGGAGACTGGAGCCTAGGGTTGGCCCTGGAAGGAGATGTTCATTCAAGCTGGAAGTTTGGAAGGTGAATGAGCAGTTGAAAACGATGCGGTCCTTGCCATTGTGATGGACCATGTGATGTGGGATGTACCAGGATTGTCTGCTCTGATCTTCAGGTGATGTGAGCTTCCTGATGTAGCCTGAGTCTGCCAGCTTCTTGATTTCCTGGCTGTATGATGCAGCCTTGACTGGGTCTTTGGTGAGACGACTCTCTGTGCCTCGTAGGTGACTGAGGACAGCTTCCTTTGGGGCACTGAGCGGAGGAAGACCTTCCTTCCACAGCAGAGGGGTGGCATATCTCTGGACGTCATCAATATTAACTCTGACTGTCTTCTCCTCCAGCAGTTTGACAGCTGCATTATCCTGTTTGGACCTGGTGATGAGCTTCTCGTTACGATAAGGAAGAATGTCCATCTGCCATAATCTGGACACATGACTGAGAAGGTCAGTAGAGGAAGGAGGAGTGTTGATGAGGAGACACTGAGGGGTGGAGGTCTGGTGCAGCAGGACTTTGGCAGGACCTTGTAGAGTCCAGCCGAGACGAGTCTTCAATGCTGCAGGGCCCCCTGGTGGACCTAGGTGTACAGGCTCAACTGGAGAGAGAAGATGAGGGTAGTCTGACCCGATAAGGAGAAGTGGCTGCGCTTGGTTGATTGAATGTAGCGGGAGGCCTCTGAGGTGGCGGTACGTTCTCTGCAGGGCCTTGACTGGATGGGAGTGTTTGGAAAGACCAAGCTCTGCCGCGGTGAAGGCTTTGTGAATGCGAAACCGTTTCTGAGGATGGGCAGATGAAGATATAGAGAATGACACTGACTTTCCTGACACAGTTTTCACATCTTGACGGATAGTTCTGAGCGCCAAGTCTTCACTCTGTCCCTTGAGATGCAGCTCTTGAGCAGCACTGTGAAGCAAGATCGTGCGCTCGGAGCCGTCATCGAGGATGGCGTAAGTCTCTAGCTTGTGTTTGCCATTGTGGAGGAGAACTTTGACCATCTTCAGCAATACACAGCTAGTCCTGAGATCTGGATCGAGGTAGTAGGTAGCTGGTTGTCCAGTCTCTGCGACTGAACGTGCTGATTTGCTTGCAGGAGTGTTGACCTCATGCAGTATGTCAAGGTGAGTCTGATTACACTGCTGACACTTAGCTTTGAGGTAGCATTGAGCAGCGAGGTGATTTCTGCCACATCTCCAGCAGCGCTTCCCAGTTTTGATCCATGACACTCTCTGATCAGTGGAAAACTTCTTAAACTCTGGACACTGATTGAAGTAATGCTGGATGTCATCACAAAAGGGGCAATACTTTTTAGGTTTCTCAAGTTTGGCGCTGCTAGGTCGAACTTGTGACGAAGACTCAGATGACTTAGGAGCAGGATCAGAGCCGAGCAAAACTGTAGTAGAGCGTGCACTAGACTTCTGTGACTTGTGCTTGAAAGCTTTCTGGCGTTCATCTCGTGGAGGCCGGGAATGGTAAGGCTGGTAGTCCTCATCCTGAACACGAACCTCATATTCGAGCCAATCAGAGAAGTGCACCAAGGTTGGTATCGGAGTGCGGATGGGGTCTATGTAGCGCTTGAACTGTGCTCTGAGTTCATGCGGCAACTTGGACAGAAGTCGTGAGGTGTGTGACCCGCAGTCCAGCTCAGTCTTGCCCTCCTTGCCCAGTTGATCTAACATGCCGACCAGAGCTCTGACTTTGAGGCCGAAGAGGCGAAAGCTTCGACTGTCCCCACTTCTGATTGGAGGCTCGGCCAGGACTTCGTTGATGCGCTGCAGGGCTAGTTTGTGAGGTTGCCCATACATTTCAGTCAGTGATGCCATCGTCTTGGAGTAGGGAGTTGAACTATTGCTATAGGAGTCTGCAATGAGGAGCGCATCTTCGAGCTTGAGGTGGTCAACTAGTATTTGGTATTTGAACCGCTCAGTTGCGTCTCTGGGCAAGAGGTTGTCGAGCGCTATCTTGAGGCGGGCAAATTGACGTGGATCATCCTCTGTGAAACATGGAACGTCAGGCTTTGGCCCTCTGTATGTCGCCTCCACAGAAGGTGGGTTGTGAGGGAGAGTGTACGGCTCCACATACGCTGGAGTAGACTGAAACCCTACATCATATGACGGCAGATATGACACCGGAGGCGGTGGCGGAGGTAGCGGCATGTCAACTGGAGGTGGAGGAGGTAGAGGCGCGCTCCAGGGCGGAGGTGGTAAAGCATCAGGCCAGGGTGGAAGATCATCCACTGGTGCTTGAAGATTGCGATTAGGAGTGGATGTTCTCTCAGGAGGATGATAAGGCACATATGAGGAGGCGCTGTCCTCAAACTGAACAGAATGCCTTGGATCGACGCGTTGAGGCTGAGGCGCTGTTCTCAGGGAGAGAGAATTGAGAAGGCTTTGCATATCTCGCCTGAGCTGGTTGTTGTCCTCTTTCATCTCCTGCAGAGCTGACATGACTGCTTCGGAGCTGAGGTTCTGAGGCGCAGGTACGAATTGAGCTGGAGTGATGATTGGAGCAGGAGGTGGAAGAGCTGCTCCCTCGGTGGAGTGGCCATGGAGTGTGAGAGGGGGAAGATTACGTGGCGGGAGAGTCACCAAGAAGTCGTCGAGGTAGCGAGGTCGACGGACATCACGGCGAGGTCGAGTGGGATCCATTGTAGAGCTGAGGAAACTGAAGATCCGGCTCGAAGGACCTTGTGAAGGAGGTGTCGGGAAGGAGACCCAAACTTGTGACCTCAGATAATGACTGTATTTAGAACTGGTTCCAAATCTTCAATCTCCCCAGGTTGTCCGGTTAGAACAATAAGAAACAATGGATTCACTCATTTGCCACTCTTTATTGACTGAATTGGTGATTCATGTGATTCATGGATCATGGTTGATGTTCATGTTCATGGTTCATGGTTCATGGTTCATGGTTCATGGTTTCTATAAACACAAATAAATGAATAATGAGTGATAATATTGTGATAACAATAAAAGAATGCAATACTAGGAAATATGAATAGTTACTTTCAGTCTAAATAATAAATTATCTAAAGTATAAAATGACATAAATAAGAGATGGCTGAACTACATTCAAAGAAGCATTAAACAAACAGTGATAACTAATCCAAACTACAAACCCGGAATATAATTAGAGAAACAGAGACAGTTGAATTTAGCTGGATGCTATGGCTGGGATGCATGCGCATAACACGTGAATCACGTGAGTAGAGAGAGTGGTGCGCGTAACACGTGCACCACGTGATTAGAGTGAGGCCTGCGCGTAACGCGCGCTCATGAGAAAACACGATGAAACTATAAACACAACTAGACTACGAAATATGATGAATACTATTACAAACAATACGCAGGCAATATAGGACATGACTTACTTTCTAATGGACGCATGAACACATAATTGAAGAATAGATGAGGTTTTCACGGAATTGCGGGAGGGAGGATGGAGCGTGTGTTCCCAAGGAATGATACCTGCGCACTGACTTGACTGAAAGTTGGGACGGGGGATACCAACTCCTGATTGGTGGAGAGACAAGGGGGAGGTGAATGGTGATTGGTTGCTAGGCCGTTGCTGGGGCTCTTAATATAGATATGGGAATGGAAAGTGAAACTAGTAATAATACGAAATAGTACTTTTGATACATTAATGACACAGAAAATTCAACATAAATCAGAACCTTGTTAACACAAGCGGTGATGTGAAAAATGTCCAAGATGTTTTGGGTGTAAACCAACAAAAAGTTACAGTCGATGATTTTGTGGGTAATGCCAAGAAATGTGAGGATATACAGAAACAGTCCAGTCTAAAGGCTGAAAGTTCATCAGTAATTAATAATGGTGCAAGCATTGATTTTGAAGAATGCATTACAACCTGTAGAAATGACACAGCTGAAGAAACAAATTGTATAGTTAACCACTATAAAAATGCTCGACAAGAGGTTTTTTGTTCAACCTGTGTGTCTGAATGGTCACTGCCCCAGTCCTGCGAAACTACGACGCAAACCGAGACACCATTTCTTCACAATACAGCGACCATCATGCCTTGCACTGTACTTTTATCATCTTGTAACAGTTTTTGCCCGATGGTGCTTGACAGTGAAGCCAAAGATGATGAGGCAAATGGCTTGAAATGTGACAAGAATTTTGGAGCAATGAATGGACTGCTACATGACACCCTGACAACATTGGGTAAGGAGGAACGCGCTTTCAACCCAAAAAAGGAAGACGCTTTGACACTTGAGCAGGAAGATGGAGATGCAGCAGGGCAATGCGAACAAAAAGGCAGCGGAGACGCCTGCGCAAAGTACCGTCTCCCACGTTTTTACCACCAACTATCTGCCTCCCAACCAGCCCTAACCAGTTCAGATGTGGCCAATTCAAGCATAGCATCTTTGCGGTCCAACATAAAAAGCAATGTCACTGCAATGTCAACAGAAATGCTCCATGAAAACTCAAGTCCCAGTCAAAATGAGCTGCACAATCACACAGCAGGAACAGATGCAGGTGCCAGTTCGAAACCACATCAAGACAGTGAAGTCAAGATGAAAGAGGGGAAGAACTTTAAGGAGCGAAACCTCACTGGAGAGGAGGACATTGGCCGACTTAAGAAAAATAAAAACATCAAAGTCTGTGAAGGTAGTAACGGAGCTACCACAGGGCTGGCGAAAGACGTTCAGACTCAAGGGAACAACGCAGAAGAGAGACCAAAATACAAAACTATAAGCTATGGGGAGTCTGTGAAGCAAACGTACAAACCTAAAATCATACGGTTCACTGATACTTTCTGAAAGGGATTTACCTGACATGTGTTGGAACATGCAGCTTACTGTGTCGCGACATCTTGCATTGTGGGTGTGAGGTTGGAATAACTTCTCACTTTGCGATTATCCTGCAAAATAAAGCCAGAGATATATAGCAATCTTAACACAGAGAAAATAACATAGATCTCTGTAGCCCTGCAAAGCCACTCAGATTGATTAAACTTTAATTTGTAAACCATTGTCTTGAAGAAATTGTTGTTTTGCTGTAGTACAGGGACATTTTCCAGTTGATTTCAGAATGATTAAAAACATCAGCCTCTTTGAATACACTGTGTTTGCAAATATTGAGAGGTGTATTGTAGGTGAAGAGAAAAGATTAGGAGATAAATAATTAACAGGCCACTTCTTGTAAAAGTGATGACCTTCAGATGGTAAACACAGTCTGTTTTGTTCAATTTTAGTCACACACAACTATTTACTGTGTCACCGCGTTCATGTCACGTGGCATAAGGTGAAGCAGAAGTCTTTGGTAGAATTTGCCTTTTCATTGTCAAAATGTACATGTTTTGATCTGGTTTTATTCACCATACTAATACTAATACACCCGTACAGGGGCAGTTGAAGGGCACAAGATTAATATGGCAGGTTTGCAAACCCAATCTCCAGCAAACAATAAGAATCAACATAGGCAAATGTTCTGTTTTTTTCTTCTTCTCAACATTCAATTGACCATATAAATATAAAATAGACAAGGGAAACATTTTAAGACATTAGATTGTTTAAAAGTTTCTTGTATTAGAAACTTAACAATGGTAGCTATTATTGTAGTTTGTTACAGGGGGATTTATAATTACAACATCTTCTAAAAATGATCCACAAAACATACATTCACCTAAATGGCTGGTCACAATAACAGCTCTCCCACTCCATTGTAACTGGTTGAAGATGAGTCATGTGACCAGCAGGATTACCATAGTCCTCAGCGTATGGATTTACCCTGATGGTTCCACACAGGATAAGAAGTAAAGGCCATGTTCTGGTCTATCTGGTTTATAATCCCATGAGAGATTCGCTGGTAATGGACACGTTTCCCGGTAGTCTCTGTGAGAAAGTGGGACAAACTGTGATCACATTTAACAAACTATATCAGAATTTATGTAACAGGGGCACAACTGTGTCCAAAGAATGTCAAATCACCTGACTATTTAAAAATATACTTTATGTACAAGTAAAGAGTATAATAAAGTCTATGTAAGATGTATATTTTTCTGTTATGATGGACAGATACAGGGATGGGCTTCCAACTTAAAAAACATGATGCAACAATAGGCAGCCACACATATTTTGGCAGTTCCTGACTTGTTGATTAGACTGTAGTAATGCCAAGGAAATGCAGACACTTTAACTAGTGCAGATCCAAACTGTAATGACAAATACACTGCTTGCTGCATAATGAGCTATGTTACCCCCAATCCAGAAGTCTTTTACTGTACACATGAGCTTAACCTGTGTGGTGTTTTCTGAAGGAATATCCAAAAAGAAATGCTGAGAATGATCATTCATAAATGGGACGATAATCAATCTTGTTATGAATTTAACTGTTAAATTACCAATCCGGTAACACTTTACATTACGGGCCGGTAAGTCCGTGGTACTTACAGTGGTAATTACTAGTAATTGGGGTTAGGGTCAGGGAGTCACAGAGTTACCACTGTATCTCTCATTACTAAGAGATACAGGGGTAACTCTTAGTAATGAAGGTTGTACTTCTATTTACTATGGTACTGGTACTATTTACTGGTAATTCAAGGATACTACAGCAGCAATTCATAGGTAGTAAATGAGGTACTTCTACAAACAGAAGTAATTTCTAGGATTGTGTGATATAAACATAAAACAGCTACAACCTTCAAGAGTTACCACTGTTTCTAGAAATACATACCTTGTAATTCTCACTATAAAATCCTTTAAGTACCACAATAAGTACCTAGAATTACCACTATAAGTACCACCATAAGCACCACTGTAAGTACCACAATAAGTACCGAGAAGTACCACTATTATTACT
Organism: Gobius niger; assembly: GCF_951799975.1. Classification (NCBI taxonomy): domain Eukaryota; kingdom Metazoa; phylum Chordata; class Actinopteri; order Gobiiformes; family Gobiidae; genus Gobius; species Gobius niger. Next base: position 17,032,512 of record NC_136855.1, on the reverse strand, counting down.
AGTATTTACCACTGTAAGAACCACCATAAGTATCTAAATTACCACTGTAAGTACCAAAGATTTACCGGCCCATAATGTAAAGTGTTACCTATAATCCAACTACATACATTTCTGACCTAGAACAGATCATCTCAACACAAAAGCCAGATGGAATTTGCTGTTTCCACCTCCTGACACCACGCCACACTTTTCCAGGTTGTTCCTGGCTTTCACGTCACAGAATTACACCGTGCATTTGCTCCAGGACAGGTAAACTCACCTGAGCTACGTGTCGTGCGAAGGAGGCGTTTTCTTTTTTTGAACCTAAACGCCGAGTTTGATGATCCGGGGGAAAAGGTACATCTTGATATACTGAGCGAACAGAACAGAAATATCGCATGACTAAAATCACAAATATCTTTAATAGGAGATATGGTTGACATTTCTATTGCCACAACAAACCAGCACGGAGGAATTACATCGACATTTGCTTAGTTTAAGAATTTATTCGGAGCCGCGCTGAGCAATAAAGCTTGGAAAGTGCTACTTACGAGACTCCCGTGAAGGCGCCATTAGCTCCAGCAGTAGCCGTGTCCCGTGGCAGGCTTGACTACTACGAAATCTTCAAAGGATTTCTCTGAAAACCTCCCGTGGCTCTGTTTTACATTCACACAGTGGAACGAGCCTCTCCGGGCTTTGTTTGGAGTGTATAGGGGCGGAATCGAGGCAACTTTTCCCACCCAAACACCGTCCCACAACAGGTGCATTTGGATGGCGATAAACCCAAAGCAAAACTCCTCCAGCCCTTCATAGGGACACGGTTTAAAAAAAAAAAAAGTTGCAGGTTTTTTCACTGAAGAATGAAACTTACAGGATTTGTCTCCCTTTTCATTTTGAACACGCGTGGATATTAGTCAGCGATGTTACCTTGAAAACCTGGGTGTTTTTCTGTATCCGCGCTGGATCTAAGGTAGTGCGGCGGCGGCGATTCCACGTCGAGGCGGCCGAGTTTGAGGGGAGCAAAGCCGGCCATGGACAAGAAGACCTACCGGGCTAAGGTCGACAACAACCAAGCCAAAGAGAGGATCGGCAGGTAACTTTAAAAACGCAACAATACTACCATACTATGATAAAATTACTTTGCAACATGAAATATTACATAGTACCCATTACTGTGTGTTGGAGATGAGCATCCTTTGCCTGATGAGCCCACAGTGAAAAACTTACTGCTGCTTAGAATTAAGTTATTTTCTTGTTTTTTTTTCCTCACACATGCTTATAATCAGTCTGTATTACTGAAGCACTTTACAATAACTGATCAAAGTTGGTCACAGTGCTGTTCAATGACAGTAGAAAGATCACTATAAATACAATGCTTCTTTCTGCACTGCAAAAAGTAAATAACTAGATCAGTATAAACATCTCAATTTGAGCACAATAATCCAAATTGTAGTTGTTTTGACTAGTTACGAAGTTCTTGGGCATTTGTCCTAGATTATTCACTTGTTCTGAGATGTTTCTGACTCGTTTCGATACGTTTCGTTCTTATTTCAGGTCATTTTCTTTGCCAATGGGGTAAGAAAATTGGTCTTATCTCATTGGCAATTTTACTTTCTTATTTCAAGCGAGATTTACCCTAGAACTGGTCGGAAATGTCCTCAAACAGGCAAAGCAAACTTGGTCCGATCAGGAAAAGTGTCTAAATGAGTGAAAGCCGCTCAAAACAAGATACATTTCCTCAATTCAAGTCATTTAAGCCAATGCTTGATATTCACTTTTTGCAGTGTGGTTGTTTTTTTTTTTTGGTAGATTTGTTAGATTTTTTTTTGCCAGTGTTGTCCCTGAACCGATCCCAACTTATTATAGTCAACCGGATGTCAACTTCATCAATGTGCTGTTTTATTCAATACAGTTTTACACTTATTGCATAGTTGAAGCCCACTGAAACACCATTTTAAAATCATAAAACTCTTGAGTGACGTGTGTAGTTTCACTCAGTCTTTGTTTTGCCATCATCTTGTCTGAATGTTTGCTGATGATACTGTACTGTTGTATTTTCCATTCACCAAAGGCCACAGCGGCTCTGACTGTGTTTAGTTTGTTCTACGTCTCTTTGTTCGCTGTAGTCCCGTTGTCTCAGGTGAGGCGCATGTCTCCACTGGTCAAGCCTTAAGCTGCTCCCAGATTATCGTGTTACCTAAGCATCTTTAGGGCACTCTGTACAGATATACTGTCCTTTTTTAATCCAGAACCAGGAAATGAAGGGAAAGGTATCCTGGTGAGTCATGAGACATTGAGCCGCATACAAATTTCAGTGAATATCAAACACACACACATAGTTTCCTGTTGAGTTTACAAAAGCACATTTCTTCCTCTTCTAAACATCTTTCTTGTGAGAAGTAGAGTTGCTGCCAAGTGCCCAACATTAAATACTTTCCTAAATTAAGAGTCTAGGTTCTGAAAAATGGAAACATCAGACGAGCAGAATATTTAACTTTTAAGGAAATACTTGTCTGTCAGTGTCAATGTGAACATTTCCAGAGGTCTGTAGTTCGTGCAAGACTAAAGGCTAATCATTTTTAGTTTATTTATTAACGTTTTAACCACCGTCTGAACCGAGCACTGCAGTTTCCCAACTCTTAAAGCTTCTTGAACAAAGCGTTAAATCAGCAACAAAAATGAAGGTGAAAATCCAACAAAAAAAGCAACAAAAGAGCGACAAAAGCACGATTATAAAGTGATGAACGAGCAAAAAAATAGCCACAAAAAAACAACAAAAACATGTCAGAAACCGAACAATAATACAATAAAAAAACGTGGTGACGACGCAACAAAAATGTCACTATTAGTTAGGCGTTACTCCAGTCGAGAAGCTTTTAGATTTGGGTCAAGCTGAACTGGAGAAAATGCACTCGGTTAAGGCGGTTGTTAAGAGGTTAATTTATTTGCATTTTTACAGCACAGTTTTTGATCTTGGTCTTTGTTTTCTGACTATTTCATTTGTGTAAAAATAATACCTGTCCTAATGTAATGTCCCTTGTTACTGAAATTTCATTTTGCAACACATCAACATAATTACATTTTGTTTAAGGGGTTTTCAATGACTATATTTTAATAGTTACAATGGAAAAGGCATTTCACTGACCATGCACAAGTAACAATTTCAGCATCTTTGCAGTGTTAATTTCGTCGAATAAAATATTTAGTCTTAATTTTAGTCAAAGTGATATTTTTGCCGACTAAAATAGGACTAAAACTAAATTAAAACTTTCTCATGAGTCTAAAACTATGACTAAAATGTCCAGATATTTTAGTCGACTAAAATAAGACTAAATAAAAATGAAAAGGAGAGACTAAAATCATCCAAACTTCTATTGACCGTCTGAGAAAGCCTCATATAATTTAAATTCACTGCCAAATGAACAGGTCTGTGCTTTATTCATGTGGGAGCAGCCCCATGAAGTCGAGGACCACGATTAAATATGAATATAATGAATATTATAAATATAAGCCGACTAAATTAGTCTTCATTCTAGTCGACTAAATTTACATGCAATTTTAGTCGACTAAAACTAGACTAAAATTGAAAAGTTTTTTTTGACTAAAATTAAATTACATTTTGTCAAAAGACTAAGACTAAAACTAAAATAAAATATGTTGTCAAAATTAACACTGCATCTTTGTATTGTGTTTTTGTATTACATCTTGGTTATATTATCCTCATCTTATTCATCATTTCCCTTCAGCGTGGACCCTTATGGCTTCGAGCGTCCTGAACAGTTTGACTACAGCTCGTACGAGGAGATTATGTCCCAGTACCTCAGCGTTCTCACGCGCAGGTCCATAAAGTGGTCCAAACTCCTCAAAGGCAAGAACAGAGTCCAGAAGAATGTCAAATGTAGGGCCTTGAACACACGTTTTATCAAGTCTCCATGTGGTGTTAAAGACAAACTAACCTCTTTTTGTGCCGTGTGCTGCAGTAAAACGTTATGTCCGTAAAGGCATCCCCAATGAGCACCGGACTCTGATCTGGATGATGGCCAGTGGGGCCCAGGACCAACTGGAGAGGAACCCGGGACACTACCAGTCGCTGCTATCAGGCCAGCAAGATCCCAAACTGATAGAGACCATTACCACAGGTCTGAATACTTTTTTGGCATTGAATGAGTAAACCTTTTACTATTCAACCAATTTATGTTGTTTTACAATTCCCTAAAACTTGTACAAGTATCTCATTCACAGATTTTGTAATGACAGGGATAGTTGTAAATGTCCTTCTAAATATAATTAATCGGTATTGATCTGTATAGGACACATTTTAGTATTGTTTTCTAAACCTCTATATTCTCTGTGTTTTTAGACTTGAACAGAACTTTTCCAGATAACGTAAACTTCCGGAAGACCTCGGACCAATGCCTCTTAAAATCCCTGTACAATGTACTTCGGGCCTATGGGCATCACAACCCCGCTGTGGGCTACTGCCAGGTATCTGTCAACTGTCTGCTGGATAAAGAATCACTGTCTGACCAACAAAAACAGAGTCACCACCTGGATTTTACTAACTGTGATGGTCTAGGGTTGCCACAGTTGGTAGTGCCCCTTTTGATCCTTGAGCCCCTGCCCCTCTGTTGGTCTCTGCACGGCCCTGTCAGGAAGTGTACCATGCAAATGTGATCATGTATTTGAAAGTCAAATATTGATATTATTATTTTAGGTTTGTGTAGTCCTTTGTCAACATTGTACATAGTTTCCAAAATAACATCTCTCTTTTTCTGCTACACAGGGAATGAACTTTATTGCTGGATATCTATTAATTATCACAAAAGATGAAGAGAAATCCTTCTGGCTCATGGATGCACTACTCGGAAGAATATTACCAGGTATGTCTTCTCTTCTTTACTTTTTTGCAAAAAGAGATAGTAATAGTAATAGTAATAGTAATAGTAATAATAGTAATAGTGCCTTAGTTTTATATGGTGCTTTTCCAACTGCTCAAAGTCGCTCTACAATTTCGTGCATTATTTACTCACCCCATACTCGGTGGTGGTAAGCTATGTTTGTACAGCTGTGCCCTGGGGTAGACTGACGGAAGCGAGTGGTGTTCCCCAGCGGTCTCTCATCCAAGTACCCGCCAGGCCCTGCCCAGCTGAGGGTTTAGCAAAGACGGTATGGCCTGAAATAGTTCCTACCTTGAGCATGTATACTTGTGTACACAGACTACTACTCTCCTGCCATGATGGGGCTGAAGACAGACCAGGAGGTGCTGGGGGAGCTGGTCCGCCTGAAGGCGCCCGGAGTGTGGAAGACTATGATGGATAACGGCGTCATGTGGACTCTGGTGGTGTCTCGGTGGTTCATCTGTCTCTACATAGACGTCCTGCCTGTAGAGGTCAGTGTCCAGAAATTCATTCGAAATTGCAGAACAACACAGAATATTATGTTATAAATGCAGACCTGTGTAACACTTTGTATGTAAATATAGAAGACATAGACATGTATCACACAATGCATTGTGTCAAGAGAACTCGTGTATATTCTCTTTGGATATGCAGAGGCTCTGGCCCCTCTCCCAGCCGTGTTTTGAAATTGTCATTGTAAAGTTATATTTTTCATCATTAAAGGCTTTTTGCATGTGGGATTTCAAACTGTTTATTCATCGCATGCTCACTCTGGAGGAATTAACAAATATTTAGAATTGTGAACTTTACTGCCCTGAGAGCAGACGTCTCGGCAAAGGAATGTTGCTTTTTGTTTTGTGCCAGAACATATATAATATACAATACAAATAAATCTCATTCACGTCACCAGGGCTGTGCATAGAGCTACAGAGGGGCCGGGGCTCAAAGATCAAAAGGGGCGCTACCGTATCTTTTGCTAGTGGGGTACATCTGCCCCAGGCCACAAGTGTCTTAGCGCCTCTACAGAAACTTTCAAGCAGACTTTCATTTCACTCACTGCACTGAGCTGTGGCTGAAAACAGGAGCTTAAGAAAAGGACCTCGGCTATTGAGAAATATCTGACCATGAGTTTCACGTTTTAAGAGAACATAGAGCTAAAATATTGTGACTAAAATATGTTGCGAGGATGTGGCGGTGAGCTGCGGTAAACAGCACTCGCATCTGACACAAGGTTTATTTTTAGATCATACAAAACTGTCGGCTTATTGACCACATTGGTCCGCGATTATGAGGCCGACTGATAAAAATAAAGACCGATCTGAAGCACAAGGCGTGGAGATCGTTGTTCTGTGTAGGAGATGCTCTCTGCTCTCACTTCCTCCTCTCTGAGCGCCGCTCTCAGCTGCGCTGAAGGACCAATGAGCGGGATATTGAAAAGTTTAACACATGATTAACTAACGAGGGGCGTGTTAATTTTGGATTTAATTGATTAATATATAGGCTAATGAGGCTTATTGGAGCAGAGCCAATGGTAAGGACCTTGGGAAAGCTTTGGTTACACTTCTGCCCTCTGCACGTGCCTGCGTCACTATTAATCGGCTGTGCTTACAAAAGAATAAATCACAGGCAAACTTGCATGTTTCTACTAAATGTGTTTCTTGGCATCCTCTTACAGACCGTCTTGAGGATCTGGGATTGTCTGTTTTACGAAGGCTCTAAGATCCTGTTCCGAGTGGCTCTAACCCTGATCCAGTGCCATGCGGCTCAGATCCAACAGGCCCAGTCTCTCCCCGACATCTGCCAGGCCTTTAAAGAGATCACACACGGACCCTTCGTTGAAGAGTGCCACATTTTTATGCAGGTAACTTTTATCATTGTTGTTTCCGATCAGGTAGCTTGGCCTGTCAGGCCTTTACACTTTTCACCTCTTCAATAAAACACGTGTATAGTCTGGAACTCGGCGTTACCTGATGGCTGAGATCAACCGGTTGATTTACAAACCAGAGAAACACATGGTCTACGCACACTATCAAAACAAATATGGTGGCTTACATGAGTTGAAAGGAATGATAACTTATAAATCACACAGAAACAGCACAGACTTCTGCTGAGTCGAGGTGAAGCACTAAGTTCTGTTATTTTCAGGCAAGAAATTATCAAGTTTGTTCTGACACTACATGGGATTTATCCATCGAGTAATGTGCTACAAAGCTGTATCTGTATTTGGCTCGACACAAAACTTTTCGGAGTAAATGCTTTGCTGTGAGCTGGGTCCCAGAATTGAACAGAAAGTATGAGTGGCTGGTTGGTCAAACAACTGATCAGGTATAACAAGACGACCATCTGCCCCAAACTGCAATGCAAACTGTTATTACCCATTTCATTTAGTGCTTAAAGCATGATAAGGCTCCTCTGTTCCTTCCAAGACAAATAAAAAGTTCACTGTTTTGTTATTTTTCCTAGAAAATCTTCACTGAAACGGGAAGTCTCTCCATGGCCACATTGACAAAACTTCGGGCCAAATGTCGAGACCAACTCACCGAAGAAAAGTCCTGATCCAAGCTGCTACATAGACTTTTAAAACACCTTTATATAAAATTTACTACTGAATACGGTACTGTCTTAATATAAAAGCTATTCGTGTATAAGCTGTCTGTAAATTAGAACATGTAACCGGTCTTAAGTAGGAATTTCCTCTGTTAGCTGCGGATACTATGCACTTTATGAAGTCCAACACTGCAAGAAAAGAAAGGTCATTCAAAATTACTTATGGTTTTGATTTGTGGAAAATAATTCACTGGGTACATAGGGGGTGAGGGATCTGGTCCAAAAACCTTTCAAGACTCCTCTTCATGAACTTTAGACATTGTGAATGATTGTCTTAATGGTTATGTGATGTAAATAAATCCAAAGGCTGCTATTTTCTTATGTCCCGTTTTTCATTTAGAGCTGTAGCCGTTAATGCTACCACTACTTTTGCAAGAAGAAAACAAAATCATGAGTAAATTACTGATGGAATAAAAAGAATAAACTTGCATGAACTCATTTGTCTCAAAGGTTTTTTTTATTATTATTGTTCAGTGATGAGAAAATACAAACGGAGACCAAATCAAGTTACGGACACGACACCAGCACCACATTTTTACTTAAAGGGCTTATATATTTTATACTTTTTATAGTCACAAACTGGGAAAATATATTTGTAAAAGTCCACTGTATAATCCCTTTAAGCTAAATTGAAATGCTCATCTTTAACAAATAAATCAAAGCTGTTGGGGAAACAAAATATGACTTACTTTTTACATTCAACACATTCCCTTTTCTTAAAAATATGGGAATAAACTATGATCATAAAAAATCATAATTGAAATGCACAGGAATGAAAATAAATAATTCATTTGAAAAGCTGTAGTCATCCATGTAGGGTATTAGCCTGGCCAGCCAGAATACACGCTTTTCCTATTCTTTACAAAGGCTGATAAACAGACACAAAAAGCAGGAGAGGATGGCTGGTCATGCAAATAGCATATAGGCCTATATAGGTAATTAGACAATTGAACTACTCATGAGATGTTGCCAAAAATGTCATGTTCCACAGTAATTGGAAAGATTAAAAGCAGAATAAATTACTGTATATTTAAGGAAAAATCTGCTTTGACGTCATAAAACTCGGGTTGTGTCAAATCAACAGGAAGAAGACTGCAAACCAAACCACACCTTTGCAAACTCTCGATTTAAGGTAACAAGGCCATTTGAGCATCGTAAAAATATACACCAGGAAAGGTCGGCCAGCACGTACTCAAGAGTTGTAGAGACAAAGGCCTTCTCCAGTTCACATGTTGCTCTCTTTAAGATTCAGTCATTATTTTGTCAAAGTTCAGATGGTCTGGTATCCGGCGTGACTCCTCTTTCGACCGATCAAGTAGGCAATGAGGACGATCAGGACCAGTCCGGCCAAAGCTGCGCCCACAATTATAGGAATGAGCATCTGGTCTTGGTCAATCTGACACTCCTCCGCTGCAGAAGAGATGGATGAAACGGTAAGTTGTGGTAACGGTCGGGAAGTAACGGTAAGTAACAGTAATAGTGACAGTAATAGTAACGGTATGTAATGGTAAGCAACAGTAATGGTAACGTAAGTAATATTAATAATAATAATAATACATCAAACTTGTATAGCGCTATTTTGGACACTCAAAGACGCTCTACATGGGGGATAAAACAAAACAAAAAAGGGTTTAAAGCTCGTTTGAACAGGTGGGTTTTGAGAACTGCTTTAAAGTTTGGGAGTGATAACGGTAATGTAACGGGAAGTAACGGTAAGTAACAGTAATAGTGACGGTAATAGTAACGGTATGTAATGGTAAGTAACAGTAATGGTAACATAATAATAGTAATAATAATAATACATCAAACTTGTATAGCGCTATTTTGGACACTCAAAGACGCTTTACATGGGGGATAAAACAAAACAAAAAAGCTTGTTTGAACAGGTGGGTTTTGAGAACTGCTTTAAAGTTTGGGAGTGATAACGGTAATGTAACGGTAAGTAATGGTAAGTAACAGTAATGGTAACGATAAGTAACAGTGATGGTAGCGTTAAGTAATAGTAATAGTAACAGTAAGTAACAGTAATAGTAACGGTAAGTAACAGTAATGTAATGATAAGTAACAGTAATGTTAACGATAAGTAACAGTAATGTAATGATAAGTAACAGTAATAGTAACGGTAAGTAACAGTAATGTAATGATAAGTAATAGTAATAGTAACAGTAATGGTAATATTAAGTAGCAGCAATAGTAACGGTAATGTAATGATAAGTAACAGTAATGGTAGCGTTGAGTAACAGTAATGGTAGCGTTAAGTAATAGTAATAGTAACAGTAATGTAATGATAAGTAACAGTAATGGTAGCGTTAAGTAACAGTAATGGTAACGGTAAGTAACAGTAATGTAATGGTAAGTAACAGTAATGGTAACGGTATGTAAAATTCTTAGCAAATAAAAGATTAAAACTACTTCTTTGGCTGAAATATATGGTATTAATGGAATTCATGACCTTTTTCAGTTTTATAGATTTAGATATTACACCTTAGAAAAAAAAACATTGTTCAGGTACCAGTATTGTAAACCAGGTACCATTGAAACTAACTAAAAGAATAGCATTTGTGCGGCAACAGAATTCATAACTTAAAATGCAAAATTCAAAGTTTTACACATGAGATTCTTCTTGTAAGGGATGGGAGTGGAGAACAGATAAAGTTGTGAGTAGGGCTGAGTACCTTTACTTCTACTTCAGAATTTCAGAGTTAATTGTATTGTATACAATACTGGCCCGAAAACGCAATGTCTGAATTAGTACTAAATAAATTTCACTGCAGTCATGGCCTCAGTGTTGCAAAAGGTCATTTACTTGTGCCTTTAAACAGTACGTAGCCTTGCATGTGGTCAGTAAGGTGTTACCTGAAGCAAACTGTGTAGTCGTGAGTCCAAAAGGCTGGACCTGTAGTCTGAACGTATTGATTGAAAAAGTCGGTAAAATGACGAGTGTCTGCTCGGCGTTGCACATGTACGAGTGGCCAAACGAACTCCGCAGGTAATTGACCGAGGCATTCGCGGCAGAAAAGTTTGCTGCCAAAACAGAGGAGAGGAGAGAAATGTGTGTTTATAGCATTAACCCTCAAAAATAAAAGATCTATTGACTTTGGATTAGTACATACCGGGCATATTGGGCCAGTTCGCTACAAGGCTTACGGCACTAAGGTTGTACTTGTTGGAAGTTGAGTTCTGCAGAAAAGAACAAGAAAGATAAAGCACTATAGTAATAACAACTTTACACTTTATTTTTTACCAGATTCGGTTAATTACGGAAGCCCAAAAATGTCATAGAATGAGATGTAAATAATGTAATAATAACCGTTTTTTTCCTCTCAATTATCTTTTGAGCACATTATATTTTGTTCTCTCTTTCTGGAATTTTTTTTATTTTTGAGGTTACTTCCCAAGATTAAAAAAATGCCAGTAAATTATTTACATCTTGTTCCATGTTATTTTAGGGCTTTCGTAGTCATACTTGATCAGGAATAAAATTTAGCATTTTCAAATTACTACACATTATTATTTTAGTCTGAGTTGAAAAATATGTGTAAATCTCTTGACAGAAAGTCTTCAGTGACATTGTGGCTTTTTGTGAGATGGATATCGTTTCGGCTAATGATTGATATTGATTATTGATATAACAATGATACAATGATTTGGCAACTCTATTGTGCAGCCCTAGTTACAAATATATATATTATGTTTTACAAATAAACTCTTGGATAAGCTCACCAGTGTGAACACAAATGTCAGGGTGGTCGTCTGCTCTTGTGTGAGGGTCAGAGTCGCAGTATTGGCCTGACAGGACCCAGATGAACTGGTAAGATCTGGATTCACATTCATAACTTCTTGAACGGTCTGACAAAAGAAATTACATCTGTGTTGGACACATTTTGGCACAGACACAACAACATGTTTACTTACTACTTGAGTAATGTACTTGAGTACAACTGTACTTCAGTAATTATTCCTAAACTGAACACTTTATAACTCCACCTCACCTTATTATCCTGGTCAGTGTACGTGACATTGAGCTGCAGTCCCATCTGAGCCAGCAGGCAGACGGTGTTGTTCTGGGTTACGTTGTAAATGCCCCGCTCGGGAGGCCCCGCAGGAGTCGGGACTGGCACCGGGGAAGTGGTGGGAGGGCGCGTAGGAGCTGGAGTAGGGGTCTGATCCGCAAAGCATACACTTTCTATGGTGAGAATAAAAGGCAAAATTGAAGGACGACTTTGCAAGAGAAAAAAAGAACAGTGAGTGTGTGCAGAATAATGTCATTCATCAGGTGGTGACTTGGAAAAGCTTTTGGCTGCAAAAAAGTGAGTCTAGTGTGTTCCATATGTGATCTTTCAATGTGGAGTCTGCATGTTCTCAATATCCACAATATCGAGAAACCTCCAGCTAGGCACTCCTGACCAAGACGGTGTCTGAAGATCTGGAGATGGGTCCCCCTGAAAAACTCCACTTTGCAAGTATGTGTGTTTACCGTTTGGACTGAGGTCGTTGCCGGTCATGTAAGCCTGCAGCTTCATGTCAGAGAAGGTGACGTCTGCCGTGTCGAGACGGAAGGTGGCATTGCTCAAGCAGCGGTACGTCATGTTCACCGGAGCCCAGATCCCAACTGAGGCGGACACCACTGTCACCACGTCTGAAACAAAACAGTATTTTAATCCTGCACAGTTGATCTGCATTCATATATGGACCATTCATGTTATTGTGACATCTGTGAGCTTGGTCTATTTAGAGGACCAGTCAAGTATTTGTGCAGTATTTGTAAACATATGTGCAAATTACATCTACATGAAAAATCCACATAGTATACATGAATGGAAAAGAGTACAAATTAAAAAAACACTTCAAAACAAGAAAACAATCTAAAAATTATTATAAATATGCATTAAAAGATACAGGCAAATGAAAAAATGTAATAAAATAGCAACAGCAACCAATTATATTCTAAGATGCAGCAGAGGAAAAAAGTTTACCATACACTTGTACAAATATGCGCCAAGCAGGACAGCTCTTTAGTAGCCTCTAGTGGACTGAAAGAAACTTGCAACGCACTGTACATAAGCCATTTACTAAAATACTGGCAGGTTAGACGTATGCCTAAACAAATTGCTATTATTAAAGCTATATGTAGTTCTGGATCTTAGATTTGATAGTAATTTCATTAACTGTGAGCGAATAAATGTGTGCAAGCGTCTGTAGGTTTGAGACCTCTATTGACTATTGTATATCTGACAATAGCCATATCTTCTGCCTCTCACCTGAGCTATTGGCTCCGGGGAACACCACGGCATCACTGAGGTTGTATTGGAGGGTGAGGTTCGCGACACTATAAAGACTCCCGTTGGTGGAGAAGCTGAGCCCCAGGGCGTGTCCCGAGCCGAACGCAGCCACGAGCCAAGGGCCGTTGACGTCAGAGCCACAGGAGCTGCTGCCGGGGTCCACAGTGGCAGAGCCGGGGAGAGTAACCGGGACTGTCCTCTGCAGAGAGATACTGGTTTCATGATCTCATTTATACAAAAAAGCTGACTTCTGTACATAACAGTCAGACTTTTCATGCTGGTAATTGTTTTTATATTTGTGCGTATTTTACCTTGTAGTGACTCAGCGGCTGAAAGAGTGGTCAGCATGACACCTTTACTTTCTATCACAGTGGTCTCTACAACGCTCTAGGACAGGGGTGTCAAACTCATTACGGGTCGCGGGCTGAAATTCAGCTCCGACAGCGGGTCGCGGGCCGTATATAATAGAGAAAAAAAAATCCAATAAATGAACAATAATAATCTGTGATTTGGTCAAACTTGACTGAAGCTTCATTAATAACTACGGCTTACACTTGTATTGCACTTTACAAGCCTGTGTCACAAGTTCCTCAAAGTGCTACATAGTCATTATTCATTCACTCCACTCTCGGTGGTGGTAAGCTGTTATTGAAGCCACAGCCGCCCTGGGGCAGACTGTGAATTTACCAAGTGGCTATAATGTGTTGTTCATATCCTGAGCTCTTTTTATGTCAGTTCCCTCTGCTGGACACGTGTGGAACTCTGTCCTTTTTTAATTTAATGCCCCCTAGTGGCTAGAATGAGCATTCTGGTTATTCTTTAAAAATTCATAACTTCATAACTAGCACAGGAATGCGCTAGAGACTTACTTTTTCAAATATATGCTCTGCAGGGCAGGGGCGGGATTAAATCATCTCGCGGGCCGCATCAGGCCCGTGGACCGTATGTTTGACACCCCTGCTCTAGGGTCTATTGTTTAGTAGGTTTTCTGGTGAGAGGGTCTGTCAGCGGGGAAATCCTTCCAAACAATTGATCCTGGAGCGTCTGAGACCATTGTGATGGAAATTGAAGGCGCCGTGCTGACCACTCATACTCGTGCATCACGCTGGGTCACTACAAGGTCAAATACTCAACTTTTTTTCCCCCATAAACACTTGCATAGTGCACCTTTAAGCATGGTTTGAAAATGTGGGATTTTCCTGCGACATCAGCAATGTGGATATTACGTTGCTCTACAAATCTTAATAAAATGACTATAAAAATAATTGGAGATTACCATGCTGCCGGAGGCATTGTATGAAATGGAGAAAACTGCAGAAAGTTCTGCCTTGATACATGTCGAGTTTCCTTCTCTCACTTCAAGAGTCACTGCATGAATGCCACCTGCGAAGACAAAATATAACAATTTCAGGAACAAAAGGGGAAGTGATTGAACAAAATATTAAATGGAGCAGAGGCAATGTTGTACTAATGAAACATCTTTCTTATCACTATATAAAAAGGATCATACTCTGAGGTCATAAAGATAAAACAAGCATACTTAATGGCAGGATATTGACAGTAGACTTTGTTTTATCATGTCACATCCTTCAATAATTAATTATGACCCAGTTGTTACATACATGTACAAAAGTACATACAAAAGCAATGCAAAACTTTCCTAAAAGAGGTCTCTTCACCTTTATTTCTATACTCATCATTACTATAGGCAAATGAAGGAACAAACATACCAGTGAATATTATAAAATCGCATAGAGCAGTTTTAGTTTGATGAGATAAGTAATACAATTATGGGGAAAGGGACACGTTTAAAATGTGTAGAAAGATATTGTTAGCATTTGGCTTAAAAACAGCTACTATATAGAAAAGAACGCCTAAAGCTTATGGCAAACACTTGAATGTTTGCTCACTGAAATGACACAATGAGGCATCTAGTGTTTACTTCAAGTTACTGTTGAAAATGCGCCTCTTTGCGTTGGCTTTTAATTCAAGCTGAGCTGGACATTTTGATTATGTTCTGTTTTTTTGCTCTAATTTTATATTTCATTCATTGCCTTTAAGTCTTCGTACTTGATTTCTGCCTTTCTGTGTTGTTTCTAGTTTTGCATCGACTATGGAAAGCACTTTGGGGTGGTATTCGGTTTTCAAATGTGCTTGGCCTTGACCAGTTACATAACTCTGTAACTTCCCTGCTTGACCAATAGTCTCGAGGAATTTTGCAGTTTCTATATTAATGTCCTCTGTCTCATCAGCAAAGCCCTCAGTCTCCTGAGCCAGGTCCAACCGACTGACGAACAGCTTCCACCACCAGGATGTCAGACTGTTATCTATCGCATGCATTTATTGTATGCAATTCTATAAACTGTTTGCACCAAGAGATGGAGAGAGTTTGAAATCTTTCTCTGCATTTATTTCAAATCATCCACTTCCTCCTCTGTGGTGAACCTGAAACTGGTCCTCGTTATCACCCCACTGTTTCGAGACGGTTTACACAACGTTGCAATGAGAGTATATCTGATCGTTGGTCAAAATGATACACAAACAAGTGTGCTGCAAGACAGAGGCCCCTGAAGAAGCACTATACCTATATGGCAACAAGGAAGCTACAGTTAAAGAGTGATAATAACTTTGATTATGATCCTTAATGATCGGACAATGGCCCAAAAGAGGCCCAGGGCTCTGAACATGATTTTGCTAGATTTTGGAAAAGAGATGGCGACCCCGGTCCGATTTTGATTCCTAGATTCAGTTCGCACGTTCAGCCGCAGACAATAGGAACTGCTAAACTGAAACAGGAATCATGATGCATTTCAGAATATGTTCCTAGAGGTCTAAACTTGGAGGGTTACAAGGTTTTATACACAATTAATTCCAGTGAGGGATGTTTACTTTGATGTTTGAATTTCCCTAAAACATTTCAGTCCGTACAGTTTGCTAATTGTGATCATGCGAATTGCAATTGTGATTAAATTTTCATGTACCGTGCATCCCTAAACTCAAAACTTGCCAAGATAAATGAATGAATCTCAAACAGTTGGTGATTTTTCCGCCCAAGTGTTACGTTTTGCTCTACAATACACAGCATGACTTGTATCAACATTACCAACATGTTTTTTCATCTGTGATTCTTCACAAAAGCTCATGATCAAATGGTTTTGAACAATTAATCAGATAAATATTCAACTGAAACCCACAGGAAGCGATTCGATTTCTGTAAGATTACCTTGTTCTCGGTTTTGGATGAGTTCTTCTTTCAAAGTACAACATTACGACTAAACAATCAGTTCTTTGAGCTTGATCTTATTCCCAAAACATAACTTCCCTCTAGTAAAGGTCAGGAATGCGGCATTGACGGGTTAAAACATGGTATTACTCACTTGGCTCTAAATGTTTAATAGGAAAACGATACAACACTGTTTGATGCCCAGGACATGACAGCACTGACCCATCGCCGGTCAGCAGCAGCACAGTTGCCTGTATCTACCATAAAGTGACTGCAGCCAATAGCTCTTTTGTGATGAATAGACAAAGCAGTTCAACAATAGAGGCCAAACTGCTGGTCATTCAACTACATTAATAGCACACTATCACATTTCAATGGGGCTAACAAATAGAGGAACATAAATCTGCAGTACATGTACAGCTGAAGTCCTGTCTGACCATATGATTGCACGGTCATGTGAAACTTAACAACTGGTTAGACACAGCATATTTATGAAGGCGCCCAAACAAGGATGTGTATTCAACCAATATGAAACATTTTATATTATACACCGATGTAACTAATAATGGGCCATAAAGTAAAGTGTGCAATCTGCGTCGTGAGAATACATGTTATGTTTGGGTGCACGGATAAAGATAGCAGCAGGTCAGGATGGCCTTTCCAAAAAATCTTATCCAAGCTCTTAAGGCCATGTGTGATATTCTGATCCAAAATGTAATTCTGTGGTGAAGTAATGTAGATCTGGTTGGCAGTACTCGTTCAGCCTGGAATATTCCATGATAAAAATATAATCAGATGAACAAAACAAAATGAAAACAAGCAGAAAAGAGAAAAAATAAAACACATATGAGTTCTTAAACTGAAAAAAGTGACGACTATGAATAAAATAACCAAGACACAAACAAAAAAAGCCCAACGTAATTATTGACAATAAGGCACAACTGCACTATTATGACCAGAATTAATGAAAACATAGGGTTTTTTGAAATGACACATTATTTTGCACTATGTAGTTATCTGGACGCGCTCTGTGACAGACTGTACGCACAAGAGGAGCCATAATAAATGATGAAAATGCTCACCTAAAACCGCCAACAAGACGACAGCCAGCGCAGCAGAAGCGTGAAAGACCTTCATGGTTGAGCTGAAATAGTAGCTTTGTTTATCGGAGCTTGTTGTCGCAGCTAGAGGCGCAGGTGGGTCGACACGACACGCACTTGACTTGTTACAAAACAGCAGCTAGCGCATCGCCGTTGTTTACGCTCTTTTTTTTTTGTAGTTATAATGTCCAGCTAATCGCTCTGTCTATGCGCAAATGGCGAGGCTGGATGAAGTTTTCTGGCGTTTTGTCGATCGCGGTGGTGGTGGTGGTGGCGGCTTTGGTGAATAAGCCATGCATGTGTGTGATCATGTGAACGGGGCAGCATTCAGACGGAGCGGGGCTGTCACGTGACTCCGCCCCTCCGCGCTCCTCTGTGAGGTCTGCACAAAGCACCCATCTGAAAACAAGCCCCCCTGCACACACTGCACACTGCGATCTGTGGCTCTGGGACAAAGTTTTATTGAGAGATGATGCAGACCTTTCACCAAAGGATCTGTAAATAAATGTAATAATAGATGGGCCATAGTTGTGCAGCAGTGTTAATTTTGACAACATATTTTAATTTAGTTTAAGTCTTAGTCTTTTGATGAAAATGTAATTCGATTTTAGTCTAGTTTTAGTCGACTAAAGTTGCATGTCAATTTAGTCGACTAAATTTAAGACAAATTTAGTCGACTTTGCATTGATAATATTCATTATAATCATATTTAATCTTGTTCCTCTGCTTCATGGAGCTGCTCCTCATGAACAAAGCTCAGAGCTGATCCTTTGGCAGTGAATTTACATGATCTGAGGCTCTTTCAGACGGTCAATAGAAGTTTGGATGATTTTAGTCTCTCCCTTTCATTTTTATTTATCTTATTTTAGTCGACTAAAACATCTGGACATTTTAGTCATAGTTTTAGTCTCATGAGAAACTTTTAATTTAGTTTTAGTCCAATTTTAGTCGTCAAAAATAACACTTTGACTAAAATTAAGACTAAATATTTTAGTCGACGAAATTAACACTGTTGTGCAGGTATAACTCATGCAGGTCACTGACTGTGATGATGCGGCGATCACAATATGAGTGACCTTACCTATCCTATATAACAACAAACGAAAGGTTATGTTATGTTTAGATTATGTTTTTTTATGCAAATAGGCGATTCTTCATTTAAAAAAAGGGTGTTTTCATATTTTTGATACACATCTTGAGTAAATATGTATATTAGTGCTACCCTTTCATCTTTAAGGAGTGTTTAAGAAAAGTATCATTTTTGTAATGTCCCTCTTCTTAATGGAAAACAATGCTTTTTGTAGCTGTTGTAATATACATATTTGTACAATAGCAATAGTTGTTGTACTTAGGTAATAATGCTTCTACTACTACTACTACTTCTGTCCAAGTCCTCTTGTATTGAGTCTCATCCACAGTGTCAACGATCAGACTTGCAGATCACAATGTGTACAGTATTTTTTGTTTGGAAGGGAGCATTAGTTCTTCATATATTTTCCTGTTTTGATGTTCATAACCTCAGAGAGAAATGAGTTCTCAACAAGACGCTAATAGACTGCTGGACTTCCATAGACAAGTGTGATTTTCTTTACAGGGAAGAGTTCAGTGAAACTTCTCATTTCCCATGAACAAATTTGTAGATTTTATGGCAATACATTTCTCTCAGTGTTATTAAGTTTTTGCGTTAAAATATGGAAAAGCACTTATTTAACAACTAATGAACTACAAAATGTACAAACAAACATCTTTATGTGAAAGTAAATGGAAAAAACTGATTAAAATGATTCAACTTTAGGACCACTACTTGTGAAAGCCTCCACACACACACGCACACTCCTAACTCAGAGCCGACCGAGCTACAAACGCATGTGTTACTTGTGGGTAAGTCAGCTGACACTTGTCCTGCATTCACGAGGGAGTGCAAACCCTCGAAGGAACGCAGAGGCTGCTCTAAAGCTGCTGTCCAACTCTTATCAAGGCCCTGAGACATTCTGCTGCCACAGTTTAAGCACTGATTTCCTCACATGCAGCTACATCCATACACTGCATTACAAGAGACTGAGGTTTGTTGAGTCATTAACGTGCTGTTTTTGAAGAACCGTATGCACATGGTGAGTAATCGCTCCGGAGCACTGTGGTGAACTGAATTATGAAGAAAAATACATGCATTAGTGTCTGCTTTAGTTTCGACCACATGTACATACATACGAACGACCAGAATGAGGAAAAACTTCTGAACTCGATGCGTTTCCTGTTCCATTACTGTTCCTCTAAAGTATAAAAACAAAATCCCCAAAGTGTGCATGGATACGTGACATAAATAAGGCAAGCTATTTTTGTTATTAAATATTTATTCACTTTTCTCACTCGATACAATCTCTTATACAAAACGCTGGGTGGTGACACTGGACATTTTGGTCAAAAACATGACAAAGAAACTCAAAGAAGTGGCTTACCTGAATAAAATCTTTACTTTTTTTTAACTTTTTTTTTTTTTAGACACAACACATCTAACCCCCCCCCACACATTCGTCCTTTTCTTTTGTCCCTAACAAAGTCAAACATCCAAACAGACTCAAAACTCAGCAGTTAATGCAGCCATCCACAACACAAACTCGTGAACATAAATTAAAACTAAATGTTGAGCTAAAGACAAACCAACTATAGTAGAAAACATTTGATTAGTTGGACATAAAGAAAATCCTAATACCGATGAAAAAAAAAGAGAAAAACAAAAGGAAAAGTGCTATTTTAATTGAACTTTGCATTTGCAGAAAAATCGGTAACACTTTATACACTGATAAGCATTTGTAATGTTTGTAAAGCATTGGTAAATAATCGTCCATAAAACATTTACAAAGCTTTCCTAATTGGTTAAGAATGTATGAGCACCTAGAATAGATGCTGTTGCCTTAGCAAGGCCCCAAACATACACATTTGTCATCAAGCAGCACGTTTAAGCATTTATTTTAAGCTTCCAATGAGATGGATTGTAGTAGACGTCAGTAGTCAGCGCGTGATCGAATCAGAAGCGGCGCATCAGGCAGGCGTGGATTTCATGAAATAGAATGAGTCCAGTTTTAAAAGCTTCATGCGTTGGCCGTGTTAGTTTTTTCTTTGAAGAAGCGGTGATGGTTCATGGATGTGCACTTTCCTTATTATTTCTAAGTTAAGCTAAGTAAGGTACTGGCATCACCCTCACGTCTTGTAATACTGGGATAGCATCTAGCTCAAGCACATCGCCGCTCATGCATGTGCTGCGTTTGGGGCCTTTGTCTGGTAAAGGTTAGGCACATGTCGGGAATAGATTTGGGCTAATTGTCAAAGGGGTTTTGAAACACATTCATAGTCTGTGCAACTTTAATCATTATTTTTGTGCTTATACATGACTGGTAAATGGTAAATGTTTAGTAAATAGTAAATGTTCTAAAAGTATTCACCAATGTGTTACAAAAGCTTTACAGATGTTCAAGTGTGAAGTTACCATAAAGTGTTACTAAAAAGTTTTTGTGGAGCAACCATTATCAGCAACGTAGACGTTTCGACAGCCACTTAGGTCATGCTCAGATCCCGTATCCAGTTATTCTGCCGCGGGAGAATGCCGTATTTTGTCCTGGTGAAGCCCACAAGAATATCGAAGGGAGAGGGGCGGCCGGTGGCTGGAGGGCGGTGGTGTTTTTGTTGGCTACTTGCTGTGATTGAATGATAACAGTGAAGCTCCATCAGGCAACGTAGTGGTACTGGTTTGGAGTCTCTTTGTCTCGCTCCATGTAGTCTCTGTCGATGAGGGACTCAATCCTCTTCTTCAAGTCACCTGGCTGCAAAGAGACAAGAAAAATTAGCAGCATTAATAATGTTTCACGTTAGGAATGTCACAATTTGTAATGTTATCTGTGTGACAATGCGGTTCTCTTTTGAAATAAACAACCAGGGGTGGGTAGAGCAGCCAAAGCATTACTCAAGAATAAAAAGAACATAGTGAAAATAATACACGAGTACGGAATACAATGAAAGTTTGAGCATTGATATAATGGAATAGAAAAATAGATATAAATGCTCCAAAAGGTTCAGGAGCAGGAGACCACAGTGCAGTGCCCGGGAGAAAAAAGAGCCTCATTCATTATTTTCATGTATGACTTTTTTTATTAACTCTTTTGCTTCCAAAGTCAACATAGATGTTTTTAGGTGTGACACGTATGTGCAAATGACTGATAAAGGCAGTTCCTTCTGTGGCTTTTTCATGGGTCCTGGCCTGGACTTAAGAATCAATATAATACATTATCGAACTACCACCATCGATTACCCCTGCATTTATAATTCATGATACTAGTTTCTATCTGACTGACTTGTATTTTATTGCACGCCTTTTCATATTGTTTTATTGCAGTTTTATCATTTGAAGCATCTTTCTGCCTGTACAAATGTGCTTTATAAAAGAAATAGCTTAGTCTGGCCTGATTTAGTCAATAAACACCGTATGCCTGTTTCACACTTGCTAATTAAAATTATGTCTAGTATGTTGAGCATAATATTTTCATAGTTTAATGTATGAAGTTCTGCAAATTGTTAATAAAGTTGTGTCACGGCATTACCTTGACAGGAAACTTTAGCTGGTTATAAAGCTCCGACACGAGAAGATTGTGGCTGAGAGTCTTTCTCATCTTCATGATACGAACCACAGCTGCATCGATCTGGTACTGTCGGTCCTGAAAGACCCGCTCTGTGGTGCTCACCTGCTCCTCCACCTGTGAAACAACACATTCCACATAATTACATGTTTTACAATGTGTTGTAGCAACTAGAAACCCAGACACAAAATGTCCTGGTTTAAAACAGTGGTTCCTACACCTTAAAACATCTTTCATTCTTTGAGTCTTGGCAAGTATTAATAATGATTGCACAAGCGAGAGAGGCCTGTCTTACCGTTTCTTTCATCTGAATCTGATTGATCTTGATGCGAAACAGTTTGTGTTTAAAATCCATGTTGAAGTTGAACCGGTCTCCGTCCTCTACGTCTTTTCCTCGCGGCGTTTTGTTGAGCACTCTTGCTTTTCCACAGGCCAAAGACTGGAGCGTACGCCTGAGCTCACCTTCCTCTGTCACAGCACAGGAGAAATATTAAAGATATTATCAGCTCTATTGCTTCACACATTGCACATTAAGACAAATGATAAAATCAAACCTATTCCAGATGCTGTGCGTATTTCTTCTATACTGAACTCCTCTCCTTCATTGAACATAAGCAGCACCAGCGTTTGGAAGAGAGACACCTGGACCTCCTTCTTCCCCTGAAGTTTCAAAATATGTTTCAAAATCAGTTTCGAAACAGTCAACATATTAGCATTAGCACATCTTACTGATGTTGTTACCTCTTTAAACTCTGCCTTGAGCACAGCGTGGCCCAGTGTGGGCTGCCACTGAAGTTTCCTTCCACTGTGTTTCCCCAGATAGAAGAGCTTGAACACCTCCTGGAGTTTGACCATCTAACATGCAAAATACAAACCAGACATGATTAGCATTGATGTTACAAATTAGAGTCTCCAACGTCAATAAAACAAATCTGAAAAATCACTTTTGATAAGAAATTTAGTGAGTCATAGTCATTTGACAAAGATGTTTGTTTTTAAAATGTAGTCAAATATTTGTTGAAACCATAAATAAACAGTATATTCATACAGCAAAGCTTCAAAGACCTTTTAGCAAACATAGGACCGGTCCTGTTTGCTAAAAGTTAAATTAATTGAATAGTTCATTTAAAAGGGATACATCAATTCAAGTGTGTCCATCAGAAATTTTGATCTTATTCAATGTGTCTCTTATGTTGATTTTTCTTCTTATAGTATTAGTGAAAATATCTGGACTGATACGTTTTAAAATTACTGGCAAAACATATCAACAAAATGAACATTGATGAGTAAAAGTCTGCACTGCAAATGTTTTAGCACTTGGTTCAGAATAATAATTTATGAATAAAACAGCACATCTTTACACCAGCAGCAATCATGTACCTCCGTGGGCAGGTGCACCTCCATGGGCGTGTATGAAGGCCAGTAGCCCATAGTCAGGATGTTCACCGTGAGCTCTATGTTGCTCGGGTCACTCTGGTTCTGCATATACTGTAAAAATACAAGTGACAGTCATTACAGCAAATAGCTCCTCAGATTAGCTTGTGACTTAATACCTGTTTGAACTGGATCATTATGTCTTTGGACAGCTCCATGTCCTTAAACATCCCCTCTAATTTACTTGTAAAAGCTGCTCCACACTCTGAAAAGGAATAGACAAAGCACATTTTTACATTCCAATGTGTGATACATACTGTATATATTGGAAATTTCCAGAGCACAAGTTTAAATCTAAACCAGTAATACAACCCTTTGCAGAACTTGTCTGTCTTTATTTACCATGTTTAAGCTTCGAGAGCATGGACTTCTCTGCATCTACAGACGCACTCTTGCCAACCAGCAGTCGTTTGGCAAGGTCTTTCTTGTAAAAAGCCTCAAACACATCTTTCCCTGTAAATTGAAAGAAAATAAGCGCACAATATAATTTTTACACAGATTATCACCAATAACTATGTGCTGAGGCAAAATGCACAGTTTGTGAAGTGTGTAACTAACCATGAATGAAGCGAAAGATTATCATAATCTTGTCCAGGATTCGCTCCAGCTCCTCTTCTGTGGCCTCTTTGTTTCCGGCTCTTAGCTTTGAATCTACGTATTTAGCTAAAGAAAGGCAAAGATATTAGCACATTAAGTTATGTAAAAACAGAAAAATAATGTACTGTAAACCACTGAATAATGACCCACCAATGAGTTCAGCAGGTTTGTTCGGCCTTTTGTTGATGAAAGTTTCAAAGGCTTCCTTCATAGCATTGATGAAACCTTCGTTGTGTGCAAAACAATTATGAGCCACATTGTCCATTTTGTCTTTGAAGTCCAGCAGCTCTTGCACCATGTCTTTGTCCTTCTCTGGCGTACAAACTATTTCGCTGCCAAAGGTCTGATAAAAGCAATCATTACTTATCAGACTATTCTTTATCAGGCTTAAGTAAGTGCTAGACTCAATTAACTTTGAGATGCTACCTTGATGTATTCTCGCCAAAACTGGAGCAGAATGGGAAGACCTCCTTTGACTTTACTGAAGAGCTGGTACAACAGCGCCAGCTCAGTGACGCGGTTCTCATCTAACAAAATACTCAAACCTAAAAAAAAAAAAACTTTTTCAAACTTTTTTAAACAAAATTTTCAAATGTATATGAATCAGAAAGTTTGCCCAACCTTTGTGAAGTATTGCAGTCATATGTTCTCCTAGTAGTTGTTTCTCAACACAGCTAATAAGTGGTTTTCTGCAGGGTTGGTAAAGACTTAAGTATCAATATCTGTATAAACACCAAGAGTCCAAAAATGGATGTTGAACAGAGACTTACTGGGTGCTTTGGTCGAGGTAGCTCACAATACGATCATTCTCTTCCTCAAGTCGGCGAGCGACATGGTGCAAATACTCAGGCACCTGCCCGCACATATATAATCAATTAATCTAAATAAACTACAGTCAGGTGTGATACAGAGTTACTAAACAAGCCTAAACTCACATCTCTTTCTTGCATCAGTCGCTGTCCCTCTGCTGCATACAGGCGGTTGGTCTCATTCAAAAACTTTTCCTCAAATGCTTCTTTATAAACCTGAGAAAGGCCAAAGG
Organism: Gobius niger; assembly: GCF_951799975.1. Classification (NCBI taxonomy): domain Eukaryota; kingdom Metazoa; phylum Chordata; class Actinopteri; order Gobiiformes; family Gobiidae; genus Gobius; species Gobius niger. The sequence continues at coordinate 17,007,722 of NC_136855.1, read as the reverse complement.
CACAAATGAAGCATGGGTTCAGGCAGCAAACATTTTAATATATTTTAATAACTGCAAAAAGGCAAGAAAAGGTGTGTCAAGGTTATTTGTAGAGCATCTAACAGTACAGCACCTGCAGGTCAGAAAGCATGCCCAGCAGACTCCTGAGGAGACTGCGATCTATTGTCTCCCCATTTCGTTCAAGTTCAATTTGCTCCAAAATACCATCCACCGTTCGCTTCTGAACTGCAGTGTCGCTCACAATGTGCGTGCGGAATAACTCCAGGCCAGTGTCCCTGTAAAAAAAAAACACCACATAAAGCAAAGAGCAAAAAGGCTATTCATAGATGAATAGCAAAACAAATACTACTACCAAATTGAAGGGAGAAGAGAGTTCTGAAGAACATATGTACGATCAAGGAACAGGAAAATGCTCCGGATCATTATCTAGAAGTTGCAAAAACATAAAACAGTCAGTGGAAACCTTGTAAACTAATATTAGCAAAACAAATAGATTTTACCGTTTGCCTGCAGTGGTCTTGCCAGCAGCGATTCATTCGCTTCAAAAAGGAGAGGTTGTCTAAAGACTCTGTGCGCTCAGCGTTAAGGGAAACCAAGTTCTTGTATGACATTATTGTTTATTACTGTATTTCTATGACTGTAGAAATATAAATTGAACATTTTCTTCTGCAATTATTGTAAAAGGATATTCCCTGAATAGGTAGATCTGAGCCTGCACATGGTCCTCACAGACCTGCCGCAGCTGCTTGTACAGTGTTGGAGACACTTTGTAGGAACACAGGTTTTCCACTGCCTACAGAAAATCAAAGAATAAAGAAAACGTAAACAACTTTTTATAGGGTTAATGTTCTTACGATTATATTTTTTATTCTAATCGCATGGTGATGTCATAATCATGGTGGCACGGTGGCTGAGCGGCTAGCGCTCTTGCCGCACAACAAGAAGGTCCCGGGTTTGATTCCCGGGCCGCGCGGGCCTTTCTGTGTGGAACTTGATTGTTTCTCCCTGTGTCTGAATGGGTTTCCCCATCAACTGAAAACCTCCAGCCAGGTGCCTCTGATCATCAGCCTGGCTTCACATCTGGAGACTGCAGTCGCCCACCTCTGCTGACGGGTTGCTCCAGCGGCATCGAAGGATGCTGTGGACAAATTTCCCTTACGGGAACAATCAAGTATACTTTAATACCTGGTAGAGCTCCTCGAGATTGTATTTGATTGAAGTGCTGTTTTGGATTGCATTCACTGCTTCTCGTAATTTTAACCAAGTGTCTTCTGTGTAGTTCTCTGACAGTTTGGGCCGATCTGTTCACAATGTGAAAAATATGAGACAATTAATAACACAATGGGTGAATTAAAGGTAACATTTGCATTATAATAAATGGTAAAGCAAACGCTACTTGCGTCATCTTTAAACTTAACATTTTGCTAAAGTTATTCAGATTTACAGCAACACCAAATAGAGACATGGAGGTGATAAACTAGGAAGTACATGGCACAATACATACATAATAAAGAACACATGAGCACATGAAAAGCAACAAAATGCAGGACTATGGTGTAAACTTCAGGAGTCAGTCAGTGAAATGATCAGCTTGTACCTTTGAAGTTTTTAATGACGAGTTTTTTTGAGGCTCCAGTTTTGCCTGAGGCCACAGCTGAGGTCCGGGGCATCATCCCGTTGGAGAAGCTGGATCTTTTTTCCTGTCGAGTGTCCTCTGCCATGATCAGATTAGCGCTTGGTTTGATCAGTGTTGCTTGAATTATTTTTGCTACCTCCAAGATGTTTAACTAGTCGCTAGTTCACGTCACCGTTACAAACTATGGCCAATAGTTCAACAACTTATTTCTGGATCAGAGCGTAAAGTGCCCGATTAAAAATCTTAAACAACTAAGCGTCCAGTGCGTTATTTAACCCGAAAACATTACTGCTGACAGCTAGGTAAACAGATAGCTACTGCAGCACACTTTAGCACTGGATACCACTTTGCGTGTTTTCATAGCACTTTGCGATAGCATTCGGAGCAAGTCCACACCTCCTTCGGCTAATAAAGCATCATAAACACCTGGATTTTTAGGTGTTTCGACAGTAGAAAAATGCGTAAAAGGGACATAGTTATAGCCGGTGTAACAAGCGCTTGTTACTATAGTCTTTCTCTGCCCAACAGGGCTAGGCTATGCTAACAAAATGGCTTTTCTCCACAGTTATGCTGGACAGGTGCATCCTGGGTGAGAGAGCAGCGTTCACGGACACTCTGTAATTTAAAAACGACTCTTGTTTGTCAAACTCGGTTCCTGCGTTTCCATCATCCCGTTGTCTTTTCAGTGTTTGTTTTTCCAGCCAATGGCTTCAGACATGGTTGACACACTTTAACTACTATAATTCATTCAAGACAGCATCATATGCGCAAGTGATTTTATTGCATCCATATTTTCTGGAATTATAAACACACCACAGAATCACCTGCGTTCATGGGAGTTAGCGAAAGGGTGGCGCTGGGCACCAAGCGGACTAGGGAAACCACACTTTCCCCTTGTCAGTGCAGTCCTTACCCGGACACTTTGCTTCTGACACTGGCCAGCGCCATGGATACGCCTTGGCTCCGGGCAGTGAAATAGGGTTTGGCGGTATCTGACCCCCTCAGAGACCTGCACGTAGCAGTATGTTTGCGGCTAACACTCCCGGAAAAAAGAAGGCACAGGGTGGGAGTTCCTAGTGCCGAAAACATCCATCAAATGGAAGAGGGACAGTTCAGAAGTAGAGTCCTATTCCTCTGACAGACTGGGGTAAAGTTGTCGTTCGTTCTACGTTAACAAGAAACTGTTTGTTGTCTTTTTCTGGAAGCTATGGTTATTACACTGGTCAGCTGTAATTAGCAGGCTAACAACACATTGCAGCTGACTTGTCTTGTTAGCCTTTTGAATGCTATCAAGACTGTACTTGTAGATTTCTTGTCCAGAGAGGAAAATTGTGTTCTTTTGTGGTCAAAAAATCTCATTTAGTGCCATTGAGTATCCATTGCTGGCTTGATCTGAAGCTAGCTTGCTAGTTAGCAACATTAGCATTTTGAAAGTCCACCCCATACTCTTGGTAATTGAGGCTGATGGTATTGATGATTAGCACCTGACAGTTTTAGTAAAGTGTGAAGTTGAAGGTGAACAGGTAGACTAATCAAAAGGTGGCGTGGCTGTGTCCAATGCGTCCTATAAGTGGCGTTCTTCAGTCCCCCAATGTGACGCCACAAATTTTTTTAACCGATTGTTCTGTCTTTCCCTAAGGTAGATGCTGCTGCTGAGATGAGTGTGAAGGCCTTTGAGCTGGTCCCAGCTGTGGAGCGAGAGCTCCTCATGGGTGACAAGGCTCGCATCAACATTGAATGCATCGAATGCTGTGGAAAGCATTTGTACATTGGCACTAATGACTGCTTCATCCACCATTTCCTATTGGAAGAGGTCACTTCCTCAAAGGGAAAACTGAGTTTCTTGGCTCAAAAGCTGCTTCACAAATATCTGGGACTTAAGAAACCAGTAGCTGAGCTGCGGGCTGCATCAGCTTTGGAGCGTTTGATTGTACTCTGTGATGGAGCTCTGTTTCTTATAGACATGTTGACACTAGAAACTCCTTCTGGAGCTGGCGGAGCCAAGATTAGAGGCGTAACTACATTCTGTGTCAACGAAAACCCAGTCAATGGTGATCCATTTTGTGTGGAGATGGGGATACTTTCCTCCAAACGGCGGACAGTGCAGATTTTTATGGTTTATGAGGACCGAGTTCAACTGGTCAAAGAAGTGAATACACCAGAGCAGCCTTGTGCCATCTCTCTCGATGGATACTTTCTGTGTTTGGCTCTCACTACACAATACATTATACTGAACTACAACACAGGAGCCAATCAGGACTTGTTTCCATACAATAGTGAGGAGCGAAAGCCTATAGTGAAGAGGATTGGCCGTGAGGAGTTTCTATTGGCGGCACCGGGTGGTCTTGGTAAGAGAAATATGGTAACTTTATTTTCGTATTTTGTGCTAAACTATATGTTCACATGCTTTGCCTCTCCTAGGTATGTTTGCCAATGCTGAAGGGGTCTCTCAGCGTGCGCCGGTGAACTGGTCCGAGTGCGTGATTGGTGCCGCTGTGTGCTTTCCGTATGTTGTGGCTTTAGATGAAAGTTTCATCACTGTCCACAGCATGCTTGATCAGCAACTGAAACAAACCCTGGCTTTCAGAGATGGACACATTCTCCAAGACTTTGAAGGTATTTGTTGTCACACTTATGATCTGTAATGACTTGCAGTAAGTGCCATAATCCTTGTGGTTTGTGTATTGAAGGAAAAGTCGTTCTAGCTTCCACTAAAGCAGTGTACATCTTAGTGCCATTGCCCCTAGAGCGACAAATCCAGGATTTGTTGGCCAGTCACAGAGTGGAGGAAGCCCTCATTCTCACTGAAGGAGCACAGAGGAATATTCCCAAAGACAAGTTTCAGGTAACTGTATTTTCTTAAAATGCTGATGACATTATTGTTGAACCAAAGTTACTTTATTTGTTTCTAATTTTATTTCTTAGATTTTGCACAAAAGGATCCTTCAGCAGGCCGGCTTCATACAGTTTGGTCAGCTCCAATTTCTAGAAGCAAAAGAACACTTTAGGCAAGTTCTCTGCTATTTTTCTATTTATTTTTGGTTAAAAATGCATACCTCTCACAGATGCCCATCTCATCAAACAATGCTTTTGAGAAACGGAAGTATTAGTGTTCCAATTCAATTTTAGCTGATAACATTTCAAATAAACTGTCAAGTCTATGAGGAAGAACTTCATTGTACACATTTTAAAGGCACTTAGGACTGTTAAAGGGATATTTCAGGATTTTTGACATTTTCTAGTTATCCAGAGTGTTGTTGATTTCTGGAGATTTTTTTTTTTAATTCATGCATGTCCTTATATTTGAAGGGTTTAGTGGTGCTAGTGTATGTCTATGGTAACTAGTGGCCTGCAGATCACTCCACCGCTGCGTAGCTTACAACCAGGAAGCTGATGCTGCTCAAATATAAGGTCTTTTAAAGGGGGGAGTATTATGCAAAATTTTCCAAGCTTTACATCATGTTATTATGTCATTCCCTCATTAAAAACATGCCTGAAATGTTGCCTTGGCACATTCACGTATTTTTGAGTAATCTGTAAAAACTCTGATGGGATAAGTTTGCCTGAGTCCTCCTAGGAACGCCCCCACCTCCTAGAGACGCCTCCAAGCTTTCGTCACCAGCCGAGTAACCAACCACTGCTCCTCAGCAGAACCCCCTCCCCACTGATGCCACAGACAGCGTGTGGAGGGGGCGTGTCTGAAAGGATCAGAGGTTCTTAAAGAGACAGGAGCCTATTTCAAGACATTTGCTACCGCCACTTTGAGAGAGCAATTTTATACTAGGCAGTTATTCTAATTTACTGCATTTACAGACCAACAGAAGGTTTCGTCATCATTGTAGTGTGATATAGACTGGTGCTATGTGATTGAAAAAAAGCATAATACCCCCTCTTTAAATGCAATATGGATACATTAAAAAAAATATTCAGTCAATACAGACATTTATATCGGTAGTCTGGTGTTATAAGGGATTTGCCTCAGGTGCACTGTTCTTGGGTCAGACTGTTTTTAATGCAGGCTACTAGTTACCATAGACATGCACTAGCCTAGCACTAGCCTAGCACCACTAAACTCTTCAAATATAAGGACAAGCATGAATTAAAAAATATATTTATCTCCAGAAATCACCAACACTCTGGATAACTAGGAAATGAGGCAAAAATGTCAAAAATCCTGAAATATCCCGTTAATCTTTTACAGAAGATTAAAATATGAACTATTTATGAAATACTATTTTTTTTATTGTTTTGTGTGTCATATTTTTTAGAAAAGGACAACTAGACGTGCGGGAGCTTATCTCTCTTTACCCACTGTTGCTGCCATCTTCTTCCTCCTTCACTCGCTGCCACCCTCCTCTGCACGAGTTCGCTGATCTCAACCACTTAGCTCAGGGCGACCAGGAAAAGGTCCAGAGGTGCAAGAAGTTCCTCATCAGTTACTTGGGAGAGGCAAGTCTTGGTTAATTTTTCATGATGTTTTGGTAAATTGTTGTTCGAGTGTTGAAATCGTTCTTTGCCTCTCAGGTGCGGAGTACAGAGGTGGCCAATGGCTGCAGGGAGGACGTGGACACGGCTCTGTTAAAGCTTTACGCTGAACAGGACCACGACAGCCTCTTGGATCTGCTCGCCTTGGAAAACTTCTGCGTGGTAACAGACTGTGCTCCATGGCTTGAGAAATATCACAAGTGAGAATCACACTTGAAATATTTAAAGCAGCAACACAAATCTACTGCAGGTGCGGTGTGAAATTATAATAGCAGTATCCACCCCTGTGAAACCAAGTGCATAGGGAGAGTAAAATACTGTACTTCCATCACAGCAAAACCTTAATCTGTGCTTACATTTTCTAACACAATTCTACTTATTTATTTTAAAGACTATTTTCTGAAATTAATTAATGTTGTACATTGCAGACATACTGTGTCTTTCACATATTCTGCCTTTTTTTCCCTCCCGCCCCAGATATTTTGCACTTGGTCTGCTTTACCATTACCACGGCCAGGATTCTGCAGCTCTCCAGGTACATCTACCTAAATGTGTTAAATAATTAAATGTTGCATAAGACACAACACACTGACTGTTGTCTTTCTCTATTCTTAGCTGTGGATTCGTGTGGCAGATGGAGAGTTGCAGGACTCTACGAGATCTGATCTGTTCGAATACATTGTAGACTTTCTTTGCTCCTGCTCCAATCTGGATCTTGTGTGGAAGTATGCTGACTGGACTTTACGGAAAAATCCCACTGTAAGTTACTGTATTCTTCTGTGCTATGGTTTATTCAATGGCACCAATTTAACCAAAGCTTTACAATACTATACTTGTAGATTCATAACACAGTTTTGCCACTGATATTAATAGCTACTTTTAGAATGTACGTAGTAATGCTGCTGTGTTAAAGACAGGGAATTATGAACTTTGGGAATATCTAACTTACTGCAAGACCTTAATTTTGAATTACATGGTTTCTTTTTCTGAACTTTTCAGACAGGTGTCCAAGTGTTCACAAAGAGACCTGCCACTAAAAACCTCCAGGAGCTGAACCCTGATGATGTTGTGACTTATTTAAAGACGCATTGTGAGGCCCTGCTGCTTTATCTGGAGCACCTGGTGTTAGAAAGGCAGATACAGGTCAGTGTTTTAAACTGTATGTTTACTAAATGCTATTCTTATACAACTTATATAAATGAATACATAACATACATATTGCCAAAGGTATTTAGACACCATTGGGATGAATTAGAGTGGAGGCTGAGGGATTCTGGAAGAATGGTGAAAAATCCACATAAACACACTGAAAAAACTTGTGGACAGCCTTCTCTGAAGAGTTTATGCGGTTGCAGCTAATAGTAGGACCAACATATTACACCCTATAGATTAAGAATGCAATGTTACAAGTTCATATGCGAGCCAAGGCAGGTGTCCTTTTGGCCTCGGACATTACATTTTCCTTCTCATCCATGTTCTGGCAGTTTTTGTCTTCGAGGAGCAGCTGATCTTCACTTTATCAGGACCTACTGATGGACTCACCCCCACCCTGCGTTATATAAAAATGTTTGTTTAACGAAGTCCATCATCCTCAGTTGTTAAGCTTCTGAACATAGTACCATCACCAGTATAATTCTCAATAGTCCATAATAACAGAGCTGACAGTTCTGCAGTAGCACACCAGTTATCAAGGAACCTGAAAATCTACTTTGAGAACCAGTCTATTGTCAGTGATTCATTTGATACCGGGATTGCAAACAAACAACTGCAATTAGATACTAAAGTAGTGCATCCTATTATGAAGCATATGTCATGAAAGTAAACTGAAAAAGTCTTCCCGTATTTGAAGATGTAGTACCTGATCTTTCATTCACAAACTGTGACATGTTTTTATTTGGCCCATACTCGGTTCCATCTTACATCCTCATGCACGTCCGAATTGTTAAAATAAATTGTTTGAATGCACGTTTCAAGCCCGTGTTGAGCGGTGGCTAAGTGAAGAAGCGGGGACGGACCACTTATTTAGATTTTACTTCGATCACTCAATTATAAAATAGGCGAAGACCATGCAATAAGGTCTGTTTTTTGCTGTTTTTGCTACAACATGCACTGTGGTGATAATAACAAATGTACTTTTTACAACAACAAAAAGTCAGGTACCCCAAATAAGAATGTGACCTGGTAACTGATTGCAGAAGGAGACGTTCCACACTGACCTGGCTGTGCTGTACCTGGAGAGGGTCCTGGCGTTGCTCTCGGAAAGGCCCACAGATGAGGCGCAGCTGCTAAAGGCTCGAGAAAGACTCCAGGCCATGCTCCGGGAGTCTAGCCTTTACCGCGTACAGTATATTTTAGGTGAGAAAAACAAGTCTCCTGCAACTTCCAAGGCATCAGTGATATTGAAATGAGGTGTCATGCTTTGGCTACACCAGTTGAAACTTAATCATTACTTCCATTATTTGAAACAAGTCAGGTATAGGGGCCTTTCATGAATGGCCTTAAACACAAAATGATGCCTTCTTTTCTATGTGGTGTAGGTAAATTAGACAACTGTGAAAATCTGCTGCTGGAGCGGGCAACACTACACGGCAAACTGGAGGAGCACGACGCAGCGCTGCACATCCTGGTTCATGAACTCAAAGACTTCCCGTCCGCCGAGGCCTACTGTATATGGGCCTCTGAACGCCGAGACGCCGCTTACAGACAGAAACTCTTCCACCTTTTATTAGGAGTGTACTTGGACCCGCAGTCCCAGTCAGCAGGGGGCGGTGGTGAGCTGGAGATCGCGGCTGTGGACCTGTTGAACCGCCACGGGGAGGTGTTCGATGCTGTTCAAGTCCTGAATCTGCTCCCGGAGTCTTGGTCTCTGCAGCTGCTGAGGCCCTTCCTGGGACGGGCCGTGCGGGCCAGTATGCACGCCTGCCGCACCTCCCAAATCGCACTGGGGCTCGCGCACTCTGAAAATGTACAGCTGCTGCATGACAGGGTAGGAGCCTATTGTAGTTTCCATCTAAACATCTAGGTTGTGTGTTTATTTGTCCAGTGTTAGGTTGATTTGTCTAATATTAGGTTGGATTATCTGTCTGGCTTTGCTTATAACAGTCGTAACGTTGATTTATGCACAAATTTTACACGATATAAATGTTTTTGCTTTGGTTCTTGAGCCTTTATCCAATTAGAAAGCAGAATGAACTCCAGAGTAACAAAAACCTAATAGGGCTCTTGCTCGACTATAAAATTTGCTGGACCTGTGACCTCCATTAGTGACTGAATTCGGGAGATTTTCTGGCTCACATGTCCACAAACTTGTACCTGTGCCCGTCGTCTGAAGAAATACCAGATTGAATTGTGATTGTGGTCCGTGTTTTAAACCACTCATGCTACATGAACTTCCTTTTACTTATCATTGATGCAACATTGGACGAATTCTCCTCGATCAGGGTTGGGTTAATTGCTTGTTATCCTGGTTTTGGCTACTCAAATTAGTTTTAGTCTGAAAAAGATCCAATAGAAAGCACTTGTGTTTTTCAGCATTTCACCGTCTATTGTTTATCCTTCCCACAGTTTAAGCTTTTTATGTTGTAACATTTGTAATTTATTACATTAAGAGAAAAAATGTCTTAAAATGTCCTATTGAACCTAACCTCATAAATTCTGCTGCTGTGTTTCTTACAGTTAAAGGAGAGGAAGAAGCCGATCTTCGTGTCTGACAAAAAGGGATGCTTCATGTGCCACAATACGTTCAATGAACCGGAGGTGGTGTGCCTGCCTGGGGGAGTGCCTGTCCATACGCACTGTGTCGCCGAGCGAATCCAGAACTCCCCCTCAAAAAAACTCAACTTAACGAATAGCGGCAACCACACGTGAGACATGAAGAGCAGAGATATTTAAGGAGCACTACTGCAGTCTTATAAGACGGCTTTTGAAACAAGAAGCACAGAGAATTTGGTGCAAAGGTTGTTACTAAGACCAAGGTTGAGAAGAAAATGGGAGACAAGTTTTGAGTGACCAGAGGAAGCGGTTTGCCTTGCTTTGAAAAATAGCTCTCCATCCATTATAAAAGAAGTGGTCATTTTGTGCTAAAATAACTTGCTAAATGAAATAACGTCCCTCATTTGTTTATCTTTAGGCCCCGTAAGTTTGCATGGACTTCACACTTTAACATTTCTCATTTCTGGTCTAATCAAGAACAATTTGAAAACTTATATTTGTCCAGGGTTTGTGTTTCTTTGTGGAAAAAACTACCAATGCAAACGGTCATTCATTTAATTACGGGACATGATCTTTGCATCTTTGTCATTTTTTTATTCCATGATTTACTGACACCTTTTAATTTTCATGTTTTTGTGAGCAATAATGAATCAAATGTTCTGAGAAATGTGTGCAAATTGGCTTATCTGAAACGATTCTGTTTAAGGCAGTAGATGTGCTATTCCAATGTTTACACATTTGGTAAACAGACCAGATTCCACATGTGGGTTGAGACTAGAATCACTGGGCAGGATAAAAAAATCTTTCGATCTTCTATACGTAATCAAAAATGTCTTTGCCTGATTTCCCTTAAAGTCAAGTTCAGAGAGTTTCACACAGTCAGCACAGATTATCCCAAATCAAATGATTTTGGTCAAAATATTAAGACATTTATGATCATGAGTGCAGTGAACTTTTGGACCCAATCGTCAAATGTCATATTTGTGAACTTTCTTTTTTGTTAAAGTAATTTCAGTGCAATACACTTTGACCTCTGCTTTCCATCTGAGATTGAGACTTTAACACATAAACTTACTATTCCTCTGCATATGCTCTGCACTCCCTCGCCAGGTGATTTTGAGAACTACAATTGCCCACAACAGCAAAGGTAATACGGAAATATTGTCGATTCTTCATCTGGTAGGTCTGTATGATGATCATTAGTATTTGCAAAGTAATGCTTGAGTTTGGGCCGCTGTGGGGTCAGATGCTCTGCCTCTCATCTATGACTAGGCAAGAAAGGCTGGTCACCTGCCCCAATATGTGTCAATGTGGTTAATTTTCCTTTAAAACAGTCCTTTGGACCTGTCCAGCCCCACCAAACACTGACATGTTGTAACTGCTGTCTTTATTTCAGCCAATGTAACAGCACAGTTGTATGTGATGTTTTATCTAACGCTTTGTCATTCTGTCCGACTTTTAACTAATGCAAATCGGCATCTATATGCTCTGTTGTCATTTATGTACATTATGTCATGAAATCTAAAGGATATTGGGATATTTTCCAAATAAACCTTTTACATCAACAGTCAGACAAAAAGTCAGTGATATGGTTGATCTGTTATTTGTTGCATTTTCAAGCACTAATAGTTTTAGCAACAGAATCACCAATTGAAACACGAAATCGTTCTTGCCCATTTTTTTGGATAGGACAGTTTGAGTAAAAGGTGGTGAAGAGAGGGCAGCGACACCCAAATTGCCAAACTGCTCAGGCAGGACTTAAACCTAGCAATTACCAGACAAATGCTTGGGCCATTGCATTACTGATTAATGTAATATAAATAAAAATCCATTGTTCATATAGACTAGAGACACACTCAGAGACAAACCTTTATAAAACATTTTTACTCAGACCAAAGATGTCATGTTCCTTAGCACAGGCTTGACAAACACCTACGCTAACCTTTAGCTGAACATCTTCTGAAACTTGGGCTTCATCATCTCCAGAGCAGTTTTATCGATGTTTTGAGGCAGATCCTTGGCCTTCATGATGACCTCGTTCGCCTCTTTGAACAGTTCCACTCCCACCTGAGCTGTGACGCGATCCCTCCATGCGCTCAGCTTGGGACGTCCAGTAAACACATCCACGCCCGTCCCTACAGGCTGGACAAAAAAACAAGCAACACATTTGTAAGAATTTTTTGGGATGGTTCACTGTGTGTCCATGCTTTACATTTAGGTACTTGTATTGCACTTGTATTTAAACCTCTACAACAGCAACTGATTTGTTGGGAATTTCACTATGAAAAATCTCACAAAATATGTGTATTTGCAAGAAGAAAATGTGAAATCGTGACCTAAAACGAGTCTAAAAAGAAATAATAAATACGAAATCCATAATTAATCTCAACGTTTTCCCAAGTGATGCAGTACTAAAACATGAAGATAAAAAAGATAAAATGATTTCTCCCTGCCTGGATTTTACCAGAAAGTTTCTTAAGCCGTCATCTGTATTGGGTTGTTTTGGTGCCTCTCACTGCCGCAAGAGGCTTCGTCAGCAACAAACAGTCTTTTAGCAGAGGGCTGGGAAGATGTAGTAGGGAGGAGTTTATCGTATGTTTGGTTTATCTGAAGGGCATCCAAAAGAAGTTCCAGCCTCAAACAGCTTAAGTCGAGACCACAACCACAGGGCACTATAGTACTAATGTTGTTGATATTTATTCTCAATATACAATAGAGGTTATTTAACAAGTTGAGAATAGCTTGCTAAAACAGCCCAGTACAGATGACTGTTTAAGAACCCTTGTCTATAATGGAACACTCACAGTAAGACTGAGAGCATACACAAATACATTACGTACCACAATGTTTATTATCTTTGTCTGTTTATATGATAGTTTTAGACAAACTAGAGCTTGTATATCGTGGCGAGGCGATTACCTGCATGATCTCCGCCATAGCCACAATGTCGGCCACAGAGATCTTGTCTCCGATGATGAAGAGTTTGTTTTGGAGGAAGTAGTTCTCGAGTTGAGTCAGAGACATGTTCAGGTCCTCCATCGCGGTGTCCATTTTCTCTTTTGGCACCTCACAGCCCATCATTAGAGGGAACAACATCTGTGCGGGACACAATGTGAACAGTTAAGGGTCACAGTCGGTTCAGTCATGGTGCAGTCTGATACTAAAATCATATAGTTTCAAATGTTATGCCCTGGTTACCCTTCAAAATTACATTGACAAAAACAAAAAAAGAAGAAAAAAGTTAAAAGACGTAGTAGTAGGCCTATCGTAAGTACCGTCAAAACCATTCCTTTGCTTTCAATTATAGTTCTGCTGTTCTGAAACATAAAATGTATGTCTGCTACTTACTTAATTAACTAAACCACGTGCAGAGGGACCGTGGGCACACTGTGTGGTACAGATCCATCCTGCTGAACTGATGATCTTCTCATCAGTGCCCTTTTCTATCCATTCATGACATTAACTCCCCCTGCCTCATTTTGATCGCATACACCCATCACAGTCTCTTCAGTGTACTGCATTCATCCACAGGATATCAGGAAGCCACAGGCTCTCCCTTACCTGACCTCCTTTGGTTTCCCCTGAACATTACTCCCTAGCTCCCACATCCTACCCAGAGTGTACATACTTTCTTATTTGTACCATGACTTTGAGAGAAATGTAATTTAAATTCTCTGTAATTTTGCATGTTTTAATAATAGGGCCCATTAAAAAGTTACATTGACGATAGCAGTACTAGTAATTGTAGTTAAGTTAAGTTAAGAACATTAAGTTGACGTGTAGTATGTTTCTTATGTTTGGAGGTTTCAATACTCAACAATAATTGTTTGGTAGTGCAATAGAAGTAGGCCAACAGTAGTAGTAGCAATACTAGTATTGTGAATTGTCATACCTTCAGCAAGAATATTTTGGAGCCGTGTGCGCGGAGGTTGGTGTGTTGCCAAGACAGATACTCATTGATTCGGGCTCTCAGAAGCAACTCTGAGGGGAACCAGTGATCAGGGGCCCTGTGTTTCTGCACCATGTACTCCAGGATGGCTGTGCTGTGGGAATGACAGAAAAAATATGAACTAAGCAGAGTGCCCACATTATAGCCTATGTCAGGCAGTGCAGTTGTAATTATTTTGAGGCTTTCCTAAAAGAATAGTCGTCTTGAAGGTGTCCACGGATAGTGGCGCCAGCAGGGCACAATTAGAGGTGCAACAGCTGAGAAAACTCTGTCCCCCACAGTGTGGGGGAAGGGTGATGGTGTAGCCAGAGAAAGAAAAGCAGAACACTTGTAGAGAATGGCAATTAAAAAGGCTTCTGATTTGGTGCTGTTCAGCTGCAGAAAGTTTTGGGACACTCATTACTTTTTCTCCTCCAGACGGATATAAGAGCAAATAGGATGGTTTGGGAGTTTGGGTCCAAGACCTATTGAAGGACAAGCCGCACATGCTGATGACATGGCCCCAAAGCAACCAGAAGCCTCACTGAAATCTGACTGAAACAGTTTGTTTTGTTTGAGATTTTTCTGAAGTCGGACAGGGACAACATCTTCCAGGGCCTTTGGACAGAATAGCTACTGTACATCTATTGAGGCTTTTTGTTTAATCACTGAACTATCTAACCTAAACCATTGCTTTAGAGCAGGGGTAGGCAAGTTTCCGTTGAGTCGAGCCGATTTTCATCATCGCCAAAACACCAAGGGCCGAATCTCAACATTGTAGCCTGAAGTAAAGAACTTTTTTCTGCAAATGCCAAAGTTTTACATCAGTGGTTCCCAAGTCAGGACCCAACGTTACCCTTGGATGACAGGCCCAAATAACCCAAATAAAACCTTAATTTGTCATATATTGTACAAAATATTGAGTTTTCCCACACAAGTTTGTATTGAACAAGCAGTAGATATGCCTTTAAATCTGAAATTCCATGCAGTTTCAGATGGAACTTGCGACCCACTGAAAAAGGTTCTGCGACCCACTTTTGGGTCCTGACCCACCAGTTGAGATTCACTGTTTTACTGTAGGACCAAGTGGGATATTCTGCCAGGGCATTTTTTTAATACTGACACTATTTCTTGCATTTTTACAGTTCTGTAAAAGGAATTTGATCTCTTATTTGCATAATAATGTTTCTCAAAATCATCTTGAGGGCCAGAGGTTCTGTGCTGGAGGGCCAGATTTAGCCCGCGGGCCTGACGTTGCCTACCCCTGCTTTGGAGTGTGCCTGTCTTTTTTTTTCTTTTTTTTATCTATTTGTGCATTATATACCCTTTTCAAACTTACAATCCACAAAAAATGCACACATTTACAATAAACACTAACAGTGACATTGAGGCCGACAGTTAAAAAAACATTTATTAGAAAATGCAGATGATGTATTTGTGAAGTGACAATAAAACTGAACAAATAAAGAGAAAAGCAGATTGGCTAAAGAGGCACACTTATAAACTCTCAGATGTTTTACCTCTCTGTGAGAACGAATTCTTCATCCTTCATGACCGGAACTTTACGCATCAGGCTGACTTTCCCGAATTCATCGCCCAAGTGCTGACCTGAAATGAACCATAGGAGAAACACAGCTGCAATTGAAGTATGTGGACAGAAAGAAGAATTTTAAAAACTTGGCTGGAACTTGATAAATATCTGTTCAGTTCAGATTAATTAGTTTATTTCAACTTCATCTCCAAACCTAAATACAACTGTTGCCATAAAAACTGTACAACCAAACCTGTTCCTTATCAATATGTTTACATCTTTGTTTCTGAGTCAGAGTTTTATTTTTTTTTAATGAAACACATCCCCTGAAATTGCTTCACAATCTTCACTTGAGCGAAATGTAATTAATAAATTACTTCAAGTTAGTCATGTCAAATACGATATATGTTCTGGGTGAACGTGAACAGAATTGTTTTGGTCATTGGCCACTGTCCTGATTTGGGTTGACCTGCAGTTCTGTTTCTAGTGTCTGTGTTTTGTCTGGCTGGTTTTGACCCTTGAACTCGCACTTATCATTCAGTTTGCTTTTCAAAGGTTGTTGGGAAATATGCCACCCTAGTCGCTGACCCAATGGGACGCTCTGATTTGTGGGGGAAACGTCTCATTGGCTTTTTGCTGTTACCATTTTGTGAATTAAAATGCCTGGTTCATTCTTTACAATCGTGCAAGAATAGTTTTATAGTAGAGAAGAGAAAGATTACTTGAATTGTTTTTTTTGTTGACAAGACAATAGGCTGAATTAACAAGTTCTGGGCAATGTAATATATATTTGATTATTATGTCATCAAAGCGAGGCCAGGCTGAAGACATGTCCTGCCGTCTGATCTGCATCTTGGTATAACACACCTGTGAGATGGCAGAATGAGAAGTGCTCAAAAACACAGTTTTGGACAGAATTTGTGAACAATATTTTAATATAAAAGAGAAATGGGTCTGTTGTGTAGGCCTATATTTGAGCTCAGCGCATGAAAAATGAGGAGCAAAACAAAAGTGTTGCGTTGATATATTTGTTCAGTTGGTAGAAATAGCCTGCATCAACGCATAAAGATACGTTTAAGCCAAATTAAGAGGTTACTTCACCTGTAGCCAGGTTCACATACTTGAACTCGAAGGGGATCTCGAGGACTTTGGCCAAGAGGAACACAGATCTGCAGGGCTGAGAAAACAAGTCGAGATACAGCTCCATCCTGACTCACGCGCTGTCCCTCGGAGTGAACTGTCCCGCTACAGAGAGGTTGCTGTTTTCTCCACAGCCCGCCCCCAGCCGCAGCATCAGAGCCGCTGCTGGAAACCGCTGCTGACAGATCAAAGTGAGCGCCTCGTTTTGGTTGAGCAGTTCAGCCTTTGACCCCAACCAGACCCAATATTTTGTAAACACTTCTGAGATTATCACATCTGTGGCCTGTCTGCTTCTGAACAAGTAGTCCTGCTGACTACTGTGGGAAAAGTAAAAATAGTACAGTTCATGAGTGAGTGAGGTCTATGCTTAGCTTACAATTTGTCATTTAAGTGCTCTGTCTTGCAGGCCACGTGTTTTCGAGATACCTGCCGTCATCAAATGCTTTGACTTACAAAGCATTTTTGTGCTGTTTTTGTTAATTCCTGTATCTCTGTGGCGATTGTGTAAGGGATAATGCACGACGATGTGTCCATTATCAGAAATAAATGCACACCTCGGAGTGCATTATCCCGCTTATAGGCCTACCATGGTCCCGCCAACTGAAACTGTTCTTTGGGGCTTCTTTGTTTATTTTTTTTAAGTCCTGGGCAGGAGTTATTTCACTTTTTAATCAGTTTTTACCTGAAAGTAGTTCCAGCTCAGTTGTTTATCGTTACTATGGAAACAGCTGCAGTGGAGTGATAGCATCAGCTGCAAATATTAATTGTAACTATGTTGATTGTATCGTCCCTGATAAATAAATAAATAAATAAATAAATAAATAAATAAATAAATAAATAAATAAATAAATAAATAAATAAATAAATAAATAAATAAAATAGAACGTGATATAACTGTTATTGCCGGGCTAGGTGTACATTATCACTTTTTAACGGACACCTTCCAGCCAATCAGAATCGAGTATTCACCCAGACCATGGTATAACTAAAGTTGTTTACACTTGCTTGAAACATTCGTCCAGTAAATGGCGGTAACGCACCCTTGAGCAGGTCGTGGATTAGTATATTTCTCCGTTGTGTAACTGGGCCTACCCGATATGTAACGTTTTAGTTTGTGAATGGTCTGCTGCGGGTATCTGGCGGCCTCTGGCGGCCCATCTCCGTCACTACAGCGCACTCCCTCGACACAACATGCGCCATCTTTGGCTGACAGCAAACTACTGAGTTGTGAAGGGAGAAACTAGGTCAGGCGTTACAGGACGAAAAACAATCGCAAGATCTACTTTTACCTGTCATTTTTTGTTGAATCTACCACCACCCGGACACGCGGAGCTGTTGTATGGCCCAATGAGTTTGATCGTTGCGCCAGGTTTTACGCAGTTTTCGTGTGTTGGTCCTGGTTAAACCGAGTGATTGTATTTTCTTCACGAATTGCTGACAGAGCCGTTGAAACAGGTGAGAGGAAAAACCTAAACGACGACCGTAATCATATAGCTTTCTAATATGTAGTGATGTTTCGGTTAAATAACATGCAGTTTACGACAGTGGCGAGCTAGCTTAACACGAGCGAACTTGGCTCAGTCGAGTTCATGCTATTTACCTTAATTAACTCTTGGCCACTGTATAAAATGTTGTTAACTGGAGTTATTACGGCTTATTGATATGTTTAATATGAATGTGATTTTGTGCATCTTATTTTTAATGCAAACTGCGCGTATATAAGCAAAGCAGTCTGGCGCTGGTTGTTGTTGATAGAGGGAGGTGTGTCTTTTTGATCACAGTTTAAGCCTCTGACTGAGCTTCATTGGACTCTGCGCGCAAAGACAACATTGTGACAGGCTACATTTCCCACGCGAACAGCTTGGGAGGTTAATCATGTTGGGCGTGTTAAAGCCTAAACCAATATTGTATTATTCATCAGCTTATACTTTGGCCTGCATTTATTGTGCTACCCTAAATCGATTACACATTAATAGGGTCTGTGTTGAAGCTGTTGATATCAAGCCACATTTATCTCCATTGAGTTGCACACAAGAACATATACGACCATGCGATAACAATATCAATAGCAGTTTATTTAGATTTGGAATCAAACAAAACTTAAAAAGAAAAGAAAAAAATCTTGGCCTGTTTTGTCTAATTTTAGCATAACTCTATTTCCATTGGAGTTAGACTATAGAACACGTACTAACATAAACAACACAGCTACAAATGCCAACACAAATGTGGTCTATGTTCCAGGATGAAGCGTGGTCTGGAGCAGAATGAGCAGCAGGACGGGGGCGGCACCAGTGCTGGAGCAAAGAAGAAAAGCCTCAAAAAGTCTCAAAAGGAGAGGGCCGACATAGACTCTGACGAGGAGGGAGTGCGCTGGGAGTGTCTGCCTCAGGAGATCCTGCTGCATATCTTTCAGTTCTTGCCTTTACTGGACCGGGCTTTTGCATCTCAGGTAACCGGCAGTGAACCGCTGATATTATGGAGAGCATATGGGCCTGAATGTCGATGCTGTGAAGGTTCTGGTTGTTGTAATAACTGCTCTATGTGTCATGTGTACTCACTTCTGATTACTTATCATTTGATCACATTACCTTATATCATGTAACCTATTGTTAAGCCTGTGTATTATGTTTAATTTCCTTTGTTGTTTGCCTGAAGGTGTGTCGTAGGTGGAACCAAGCCTTCCACATGCCGGAGCTGTGGCGCTGCTTCGAGTTTGAGTTGAACCAGCCGGCCAGCTCCTACCTGAAGGCCACACACCCGGACCTCATCAAACAGATCATCAAACGCCACTCCAACCACCTGCAGTACGTCAGCTTCAAGGTACCACCGCTTTTGAAGATATGCAGGCGTTACTGGAAGTTTATTGTGTGACTGGAGAAGTTCATTTCAGAGAGGCGGAGAGAAAAAGAAATGCATGCAAATAAAGTGGCTTTGAGATACAATGTAAGAACACAAATTTGTAGTAACCTGCACTTGCTCAGATCAAGGACAAAGTGTAATGGGTTGGTGCAGTTGTTGTGGATACGATGGATACACAAGCATTAAAAAAAAAAGGACTTGAGGCTGTTGTCGATATCGCTTTGATTTCTGGGTCACACTTTATTTCACACTACATTGTACCAAACTAGATTTAGTACATTGTGATCTACTTTGTAACAATGTGTAATAACTTGTACCTATGTGTTACATACACAATGGAATAATGTCTATTACTACTTTGGAGGTACATAATGAAATAAGGCTCAAGACCCTGAGGGTCAGGTCTTACGGTTAAGGTTAGATTAGGTTAGGTTAGGTTATGTCTTATTACATTATGTACCACAAAACTACAAATACAAACAATTCTATTGTGCATGTAGCACATAGGTACACGTTATTACACATTGTTACACATTGTTCTAAATTTGGCAGGTGCAATGTAAGGGTAGTGCAATATAAAGTGTTTCCGATTTCTGCAATCCTAGTGCATTCCACTATAGTACCGTGATGGAGATTTTAAAATGTATGTCATTCTTCACATGCAAGGATTTTGTGTTGTCGCCTAAGAGCAAATTAAGTTTTTATATACTGTATAATTTAAGCTAATATTAGACTAATCACAATGTACCCCCAAACATGGCTGATTATTTCTATGGTAGCGTTTTTATAATAGATCCATGGTTCCATCCTGGACTGTACGAGACATGTTTTACAATTAATTTAATTTCCTTGTTTACAGAAAATAATGTCCATGCCGAGACTTATTATTATGCATGAACACACCCTTCCCAATTACCATCTTTTAAATCTAATTGTGTTCCCATGTTCTTGTTGCAGGTGGACAGCAGCCGGGAGTCTGCAGAGGCCGCCTGCGATATCCTCTCTCAGCTCGTGAACTGTTCCCTGAAAACCCTGGGGCTCATCTCCACGGCACGACCGAGCTTCATGGAGCTTCCCAAGGTATAAGTCACTTTTGTGTTTCAGTTATTTTAGGGATATTTCTACAAGATGTGGCATTGTTCTGCTCAAAATTATGTCTGTATTTATTTATTTTTGTAAGTGCATTGGATAATTTTGCTGATTGTCTCTTGTTCACTGAAGGGTTAAAGGAAAAGGAGACAAGTTTGTTGTGTGAGCTGCTATTGACTTAGAACTTGAAACTAGAAAAACGTCCCTCCTAAATTAGTTACAACGAACACATACACTATTAAACATAAGGCTTGACTCCTTGTTTGTTTGAATTTGAGTCTTTAAAAATAATAGAAAAAACACAAGTCACCTGTTTTTGCTGCGTTACGTTTTGGCATCAGCAGTTTTTAATATGCACTTGTTTTTAATGACTTCTTTCTTCTGTCTTTTCCAACAGTCTCACTTCATCTCTGCGCTGACAGTGGTTTTTGTGAACTCCAAGTCCCTCTCGTCTCTGAAGATCGACGACACGCCGGTGGACGATCCCTCGCTCAAAGTCCTGGTGGCGAACAACAGCGACACGCTCAAACTGCTGAAGATGAGCAGCTGTCCGCACGTCTCGCCCGCAGGTAAAAATAACACACAGACGGCAAACCGGCTGACATCACGGCGGATGATAAAATATGCAAATGTGCCTTATGTGAAAACCTCTCATGACTATAACTAAAATCATATTTGTTTGTTGTATATTAGCCATATGGAAACTGGCCCGACATTAATCCTAACATCGGTAAAATAAGAAGAGGCAAAAAAGAAGATTCGATGCGATCTGTGTTGCCACTCTCAGAGTTATGGCCTCTCCAACAGCACACATTCCATTTTTAGTGCCTTTGGTTCAAAAAGTCACTCTTTTGATGAGGCTACAAGCACTTTTTACAATTACTATGGAGCAATGTGACGCTCTATTGTCACAATAGTGCTCTGAACCAGTGTCAATTTCGTCGACTAAAATATTTAATCTTAATTTTAGTCAAAGTGATATTTTTGACGACTAAAACTAAATTAAAAGTTTTTCATGAGACTAAAACTGTGACTAAAATGTCCAGATATTTTAGTCGACTAAAATAAGACTAAATAAAAATGAAAAGGAGAGACTAAAATCATCCAAACTTCTAGTGACAGTTTGAAAGAGCCTCATATCATTTAAATTCACTGCCAAATGAACAGGTCTGTGCTTTATTAATGTGGAAGCAGCTCCATGAAGTCAAGGACCTTGATAAATATGATTATAATGAATATTATAAATTCAAAGTCGACTAAATTAGTCGTAAATTTAGTCGACTAAATTGACGTGCAATTTTAGTCGACTGAAGCTAGACTAAAATTGAAAAGCTTTTTTTGACTAAATCTCGACTAAAATTAAATTACATTTTAGTCAAAAAACTAAGACTAAAACTAAATTAAAATATGTTGTCAAAATTAACACTGCTCTGAACAACTAGCCTGCTTGTTCACAATTGATAAAATTAGAAATTTAGATGCACATTGGTCCATTTCTGCTTTTACTATATACTGAAGGAGTATAAATGTCTAAATATTGGATTTTTGGCCTTTATTTGTGTTATACTGACATTAGTGTGATTGCTGCGATTGTCATCCCAGTCTAGTAGAAATGTGTTTTAAAGTGCGTCGTTTTCGAAGTACTATTTGTTAAAGTATTTCTTCTGTCTAATCACAGGCATCTTGTGCGTGGCCGACCAGTGCCACGGCCTCCGAGAACTGGCTCTGAACTACCACCTGCTGAGCGACGAGCTGCTCATCGCGCTTTCCTCCGAGAAACACGTCCACCTCGAGCACCTTCGCATCGACGTGGTGAGCGAAAACCCGGGGCAGCAGTTTCACACCATCAAGAAGAGCAGCTGGGACGCCATGGTGCGCCACTCCCCGAAGTTCAACCTGGTCATGTACTTTTTCCTCTACGAAGACGAGTTCGGGCCCTTCTTCCGCGACGAGCTCCCGGTCACGCACCTGTATTTCGGCCGCTCGGTCAGCAAGGACGTCCTGGGCCGGGTCGGACTTACCTGCCCGCGCCTGGTCGAGCTGGTGGTGTGCGCCAACGGCCTGAGACCCCTGGATGAGGAGCTGATACGCATCGCCCAGCGCTGCACCCAGTTATCCGCCATCGGGCTGGGGGAGTGCGAGGTCTCGTGCAGCGCCTTTGTTGAGTTCGTGAAGATGTGCGGGGACAGACTGACGCAGCTGTCCATCATGGAGGAGGTGCTGGTGCCCGATCATCGCTACGGGCTCGACGACATCCACTGGGAGGTGTCCAAGCACTTGGGACGGGTGTGGTTCCCTGACATGATGCCCACATGGTAAAGCTAAAATCAAGTGAAATGTAATTCATGCTCTGGCTTAGAGTCCCAGTTTTATTATTATTATTTTTTTTTCATTTTGATGTAAATCTCACTATTCTCAAAGTGATTTGGACTTGGTCTTTATTTATTTGTTTGTTTGATCTCAGCTGGCATTTACAGACTCTTGACTTTGAACGAATTACTCCCCCCGCCAACCATTTTATTTCATTTCTGTCCCCGTTCTTTTTTTTTGTATGGTTCTCCAGCTTCTTAATGTTGAAACTTCAAGTAACTTCGAATTCACAATGCATTGGTTCAGGCCCAGACTCGGCTCATAGTAGTATTCCTTGCCACTGGGGCTTTTTGTCTTGGGTTGTTTGTGCAGTGATATCTATTTGGCATTTGTCCAGTTATGTATAAAAGCCAGGGTATGAATACATGTAAGCCTGTGTATACTGTAGTAGAAAGTACATCCACTCATCTCCAGTTTTTCTACATTTCTGGCAAAGCATTGTTTTTGCATTTCTGCGTCTCCAGGTCTGCTTTGTGTATGTATATTTATGTGTAAATAATCATCGAAATCTATATTTGTTTTATCACTTCACATTCAGCACTTTTTCTAAGCTTTCTCTAAGGAGGTCTGCAGTTAACTTGTACGTGTCTTTTTGTTTTTTCAGCATTTGTTTCAATTTGTCTGCTTGTAAATAGGCTACACTCTGTAATGTAAAGCTGTCTGACCATATCATGCGCAGGGATGAACCTAACCTAACAATAGGACAATAACCACCCAGTCACAAGTTGAAAGACGATGTTATTCAAGTGTGACATGGATCAGGGTAAAGTACGCAGGCGTGAGCACCGTAATAAGCTAGTAAAACACATTACCACTTGCTTTATTCACTTGATCAATAAGGTGATATGAGAAAAGTGTGCGATAAATTTGCAAATGTCCAAATATTGTTGTCACGATACTGATATATTGGCCTCTTGCGATACTTAATATTGCAAAATTGATCGTTTGGCGACGTATCGTGCAAGCCCTATATCCGGGGTTCCCAAACTTATATGGCTGGGACGCAAAAAATTGACAGGGTAACAACTCAGGACTCCCGTTGTTTAAAGTTATTGCATCTTGTGCGACTCTAAGGCAGAAAAACATATGAAAATCAAGGAATTATGTATTTAAACTGTTTATTTTTAACATTTGAATTTCCACTCAAAAATATCCTATTTAATCTGGAAATCATACAGGGACCAAGGCCTCACGACCCCCACTTTGGGAACCACTGCCTTAGATCAATCTCCCACATTTAAGCCCTTGTAGCTCTGCATTAACAATGAATTTTCTCACCTACCGTGTCATATTTTATACAGGACATTGTTGGGAAGGTTTTCAAAAGGTAGTCACCTGTACTGGAAAATGAAAAGCTTCTAAATGACAAGAGCTAACATAAACATGTGCTGTATATATAGAGAGAGCTTGACTATCAGAGAAACATGGATTAGTGACATAATATTCTCCAAAAAGGTTTTCAAGTCACTCAGTTGCTTCATTGTGGGTGTGTATCGCAATAAAATCAAACTATAGGATTTGCTTGTAACATTTAAAAAGAAATACTAGGCAGGTTGTTTGTTATTTTTGGATATGTGCATTGTCCTACACGGAGCTCGCCTGGCTAGTGTTCGCAAGATTGCAGCTTTTAAGTAACCATAGTCCCAGTGGCAATATGTAATCGTATTTAATGATGTTTTATTATTATGTATAGCTGCTGTTCGCATGGTGTGGCCCACATTCTGTTTGTAACTGCGCAGAAACAGAGCGGGACGTTGTTAAAGAGTTTGTTTTTGTTTCTTTACTGACCGCATTGAAGGATTGTGAGCCGCCATGTTCCTTTGGTTTGAAGATTTTTCTGTAAAGCTAATGTTTGCTCAGAATAAGTCAGCACCTCCCAACTAACACAAATAACCTCTTATTTTGAGTTCATTTTAACCCCAAAGATTAACCATTTTATTTTATTATTATTGTAAGGCAGTTTAATAGACCAAAGCAATAGCAGGCCTATACACAATAAGCATTGAGAGAAACAAATGACAAACAAAATAGAAATATATTTGTACATTTCTGTATGTGTCCTAACTGTAATCAGAGCTAGTGAGGCAGAGTGTGGCAGCTGAATGTTGATTCTATTGAATGTGTAACGCATTCAATATTTGTTTGTTAAATATTGTTGCGTTGGACCTGAGTAATGTTTGGATTAAGGTGGACTTTTGTGGACGTTGTTTAAAAGGTGCCCTTCGTTTATTGTGCAATGAGAAGCCTGTAAATTGTAAAAAGAAAAAAAAATCTAACATTTTAAAGACTGACAATCAACATTTTAGCATTTTATTTATTGAGAAAACACCCACAAAGTCTTATATCTGCTCAAACAATACCTGGATATTACTATTATTGTATATTCATGAGTTTTGTTGTTCATATAATCATGTCTGTATTTACTTGCTTTATAGATCATGATATTGATAGTGAATAGGCCAAGTAAGGGCTGTAATTTATCATGGTAATAAATGTTGTTATACTTGGCTGACTTTTGTTGAATAACTGCTTTTTCCAAAGAAAGTCCAAGTGTTATTTGGAGAGTAAAGCGTTTTCATTTAATCAGCTTGGTTGGAGTGTTACACGCTCATGTCTCAAATAAAAAGCTACATCTGATGTGTAATGTCGTTGTTTGTTTAATGTTTCTCTGAATTAAACAAAATGCATAACGTGGCCTATGATTTATTAAATATCAGTGCTTTTGGTCGCACACAGGGAAAAATCTGCCCATACACAACCTCTTTCACTACAGTTTGACCACTAGATGGCAAAATTAGACTTGCCACCTGTTGAGCATACCTAATAAACTTAATCTTCCTGCATAGATTTTTTTTTTCTTATCTTGGCTGCACAGCTAAAATCAGTCAGAATTAAGCATTAATTGTATTTCATAATATACAATATACATTTAATTTGATTTTTAACATGACTTTATTATTACTATCTCCGACTCTGGCTCTATCCATTGTTTCAGCGTCTCTGTAAAGTTACAAATGCCTTGTTATGACTTCCGGTAAATTTCCAAATTAAAGTGAAAGACTTAAAATAGTTTAGTGTTTTAGTCCAAATAATATACGTCTAACTATAATAGAAAGTCAAGACATATATTTTATTACAATATTAAAAGATAAAAGTATATCACCATGCACTTTCTGCCACTAATGTGCAGTATTGACGTTTACTTTGACAGGACAAACCGGAAACGCATTAGCATTTTCCTAGCTTGACAGCGGGTCCTGTTGTGGTCCCGTTACTCCAGACTTGAGCGGCCAGTGATGAAACGACGGAGAAAAGTACACGACCAGCACCGGAAAACCTGGTTAAAACTTCAATGGTGCAAGTGGGAAATGTTTTGGATACCGCGGTGGTGGATTGTACTCGTTTATCTGTTCGGTAAGTAACAAACAAAGCGAAAATCTTCTCTTAAAATGATCGTGAAGCGCTACAACAGGTTGTTACGCTCAGATTGAAGAATGGCGCTCTGATCTCCTAATCCTAAATACTTTGTACTGATTGCAGTTATATGGAAATTATTTTACAGAAAAATTAAGTTAGAAAAGATGATGTTTTAATGAGTCATTCGTACTTCGTATATCTTTGATTTTGTGCCAATGCAATGTGACCTGGTAAACTGTATTAATCATGTGTGGGCGCCCGCTCCCAGTAAAGTGATGATCATAGTTAGACTTTTTGTGTGTATTTATCATCAAAGAAAATCCCCTGTGAATGGATTAAAGAGAAGTATCTGGTTATATATCTACCAATGTGAAGCAGTGTGTTTTTTTTTTCTGAAGTGGTCCTGCCCTCCCTCACGTTTTCATTTTCTCTGGTGGGGCTTTCTCAGAAAACTAATAAAGTCTGGATTCCTCTTCCTCAGACTGTAAATCCACCAGACCTGCCGCTGACTTTCTGTCCCGGGATGCCATTTCGACCGCTTTCCTACCCCCCAAATTACCTTGAAAGTGGTTCTAACAACAATTAACACCAAATGTTGTTTGTGTACTGCACTGTACTTCCCCTATTGCAACTTGGGTACTGCAAAACTACAGTTATAAGTGGCCCCTGTCTGCAATCACTTTGCACATCTTTGATTTTGTTTCTTGTTTAGCCCATTGCTGAATAACTATCTATCTACAAATCCTAGACACTTTGTCATTAGTTTGAAAGCAGATTCTTGGGGTTTATGTACCACATTGTAGCAGTGAGCACTTTATTACTGGTGTGTTGACTTGGTCTCTCCTTCACAGAAACATCATCAAACAACCATCTCAAATAATGTCGTATTATCATTGGTGCGGTCCGCCCCCTCACAAACTTCTCAGGTTAAATTCCCATCTTTCGTCGTGACCCATGCGGGTTACACAGCTGTTTCTGGGTGTGTGTCGGACAGCACAGTTTGTTGTATTAACTTAGCTGTATCTCCGCCGTGTTCAAGGGAGCT
Organism: Gobius niger; assembly: GCF_951799975.1. Taxonomy (NCBI): domain Eukaryota; kingdom Metazoa; phylum Chordata; class Actinopteri; order Gobiiformes; family Gobiidae; genus Gobius; species Gobius niger. The sequence goes on along the minus strand of NC_136855.1, from coordinate 16,980,511 downwards.
CCTGTTTTCCATGTGAGTCACTAAACCACTAGCACGGCCTTATCTTTTGTACCAGAAAAAAATGTTCAGTTTGACTTGCATTGTGGGAGTGTGTACTGCTGGATGTTTTTGAACTTTTCACACTAAGACTGATGTATCAAGTGAATTGAGATCTCCAGTGAGAATCATACCTATAATAATTGAGACTCTCACTAAGCATAGCTCGCGGGAAGCCTATTTTGTGTGGAGTTAGTACTAGTTTTTAACTTTATCTTGTTAATTATGGTGCAAATTCATCCATATGGCCAGCGTTAACATAACCTCCATATTACGCTTTATCCGAGGCCAAGTCTAAGCAGAGATACCCAGGCTTCCCTATCCATACAAACCAGCTACAGCTCTTTTGGGGGGGGATCCCAAGGCATTCTGAGGCGAGCCAAGAGACATAGTCCTTCCAGCGTGCCCTAGGTCTTCCTGGAGGCTTCTTTATAAGGCCATCTATAAAGGAGGCTAAGATATCTGAAACTGTAGACTGTTACTCCGAGCTCATCTCAGCTGCCCATAAAGAATACTCTCTTATTTCCCATACTTACTGCAATTACATAATTCCAGTAAACGTCTGCTTGCTGCTTGATTTAACAAAGCTATTGAATTCTTGATTGGTAGCGATTCAACTATATTTTAGCCTTTTCTCCCATAGCCTAAACTTAAAGGGCTACCGTAGAAATCTGCTGACTAGTCCTTGTAGAGTAAAGGTTTAATCATTATCTAACGCATCCTGTTTTGCTGTAATCTCCGTCTCACTTCCCTGCCTTCACTAATTGCCTTCCCTCCTCTGCAGCTGTCCTCCCGCGCTGCTCCTCGGTCCATGTCTTTGTGCGGGACGAGAAGAGGTATTCCATCCTGTTCCAGTCCGTGGTGCTGCCCTGCCAGTACACCAGCGTGTCCTCCCAGACCCCCGTGGTGCAGTGGGTCTACAAATCCTACTGCCGCGATCGCACTCGGGACTCCTTCAGCTTCTCAGACACGATAGGAGGAGGCGGTTTGGGCGGAGGGGTCACCAGCACCGGGACAGGGTACAATGGACACGGAGGATACGGGACACACGGGGGGTATGGGCAGGCGTATGAGAGCGGGATGGCCAGTTACCTGGATTGTGCAGACAGCAGCAGGACGGTCCGCACTGTGGCTTCTGTCTCGGGTTCCTCCATCACTCTGTCGGAGTATTACAAGAACAGAGACATCTCCATCACCAACAGTAAGTGTCTGTAGCCACAACATACCAGGAATCAATCCACACTATGTACAGACCGTATTGTGCAAGGATGAAAGGTTCTTGAATAAAAAGTGGAAAAGGACATTGTTTCTTTAAAAGACATGGCTCTGTATGCCGGCTCTTCAACTAAAACTCAGTATACTTAAATACTAATTTTATTGATAACAATTCTAATGTGGATTCATTTATAAAGAAATATGTTACTCACAAAAACATAGTTGACAGGTTTTGTTTTGGTTCTGGTGCTAAACATCCACTCAAAAAACAGAATTAGCCCCAGATTCTATGGCACTAAACTATCAGGAGTGTCTCTCATTTTCAAAATCCCTGTCCTGTCCTCAACGTCAAGGTCAGCTTTATTTCTATATTAAAACAACCACGACTGGCATAATAAAACTCTAACATTAAGAATAAAGAAACAGAAAATTCATGCAGAAGCAGCTTGACTTCTACGTAAAGCCTTTTAAGGGAGGATTTAAAACTGGTAGGAGTTGGGGCCAAACAGATGCTGAGGGGCAGGCTGTTCCATAGCTGGGGAGCAGCAGCGGCAAAAGCTCTGTCTCCTTTTGGGCACATCCAGGAGGAGCAGGTCAGCTGAGCAAAGTGCATTGCAAGAGAGGCCCCTGCATTTGGGACCATTTGCGGCCTGTTTATGGATGCTTGGTCCAAATCACAGGTCACATTATAGTAATCCAAACTAATTAGCTCATGTACTGTCTTTTCAAGTTCATTTGAAGGAATTTACGATTTTATTTTAATTATTTTAATTATTTTAATTTTAATCTGAAAAAAGCTAGTTTTGACAACAGGATTTATTTGCTTGTTTAATTAAAAGAACTGTCCAACATGACACCAGGATTTCTCACAGTTATACGGACACACAGCGCTGTGGGCCAAGCATACCAATATCCTCAGCATCAAAATCTTCAAACAATGCAACCTCAGTTTTCTTTTCATAGATTTAAAAGATTTAGTGCCATCCAATTTTTTTTTACATCATGCAGACCGTTTAACAAAATTTGAATGAGCTTTAATGGTAGATAGACTTGAATATTATCTACAAAAGAATGAAAAGAAAGCTTGTGTTTTTTGAAAATCGAACCAAGTATATAAAGAAAAGAGGAGGGGTCCCAGGATTGAGCCCTGTGGAACACCACTGGAAAGTGGGGCTGTGCTCGAGGATTGAGACCCGACGTGTCGGCTCTTCCTTTGTGAAGCAGAAGTGTGTGAAGCACAACTGTCGTTGTGTCCTTGGGCAAGACACTTCACCCAGCTTGCCTCCAGTGTCTGCGTACATTGGTGTATGAATGAGAGTGTGAACGGGTGACTGGTTTCTTGCTGTAAAGTGCTTTGGGCCTGATGAAGGTAAACAAGCCACACCTAGATTATTAGTTGAGACCATTTACCATTTAACAAACTGTACCAGTGAGATGTTGCACTAAAGGTAATTGCACAGTGACAATGATAAATGCAAATTTCTGTGTCTTTTGAATGAAACAGCTTCTAACGCTTGACACACATTCCAAAAAATATGATTGATTCTATTTTGGCAATGCACATACCTCCGGCGCTCTGCACCTTGCATGCGTTAAGTGTGGCCACAACAGAGGCTAAGTAAAAATGCAGCAAAAAGTTTTTGCCTTTTACCTTAAATATTTTGCAAAAAAAATGCCACATCTAGAGTGGCATTAATCAAATCCTCGGTTTTTAGTTTAATTTACTCTGAGATGAACATTCAGTGACAAAACACAAACCAGACAGAATGTGGTCCCGAGATGAACAATCTTTTAAACACCAAACATCACAACAGGTTTTTCAGTCAAGCACATCTAAGGGACATAGCACATGAATGCCCGTCTGTTCTGGGCTGCAGGCCTCAGATTTATATGGCTTAGAGGCGAAGTGTCTCCTCTTCTCCAGGAACAAGGACAAAAGACTTGTCCTGGAGCTGTCCTGCATTCATGCGACCTCTCACTCGCTCTGATGTACTTCAATGTCTCGAGATTTGGTCAGTGTCGCCACAAAACACATCTTTCATTTTGTTTGGAGACCTACTCTGTTGTCCCTCTCCTCGTCCCACTCCACTTTTGGCTCAGATTCAAAGCTGTGATGCAGTGAATGGACAAAAACGAAAGCTTTGAGCATGTTTCTCCTTTGAGATGTCCAGTCATCCATACTCATGTAATCCTATTCATGATCACGGGGAGGCTGGCGTCTGTGCCAGCATGCACTAGAAAAATGTTAACATCAAGTTCACCACATTTAAAAATGCTACAGGCTTTCCAAAGCAACACTTTTTTATTTATTTGGCATTTGTTCTTAAGTTTCATTCCAGAGGTTGGGCAACTCAGAGACATCTGTTGCACTGCCCTTTGTTACTGTATTATCTTAACAGGCATAAATGTTTAGTTAGATCAATGGTGAAGCTACTGTATGACATATTTTATAACCAAGGCTACAGCTGTTTAGTGGTACTGCTGTTGTCCAGGAAGCACCAGCTCTCAGTGATGCTCCACATGAGGGGAAATTGAAAATAAGAGCAACAAATCATTTTTTTCATAATTTACTTTGCATTTAGCCCTCTAGCATTAGATTATAACTATACCAAACTATTCATATCTAGATAAATTGGCTGGATGTTATGGATGCATCAGGTTAGTGCGTCTTTCCTCTTCCATGGAATATCGGAAAAGGAAGTGAATTATACTGTACAGCCCATTTCCTGTCTGCTACATGAGTCTAAGCCCTCACAATAGAGTCAGTGCTTGCTTGTGTCGGTTTCTGGAGGCAAATTATTGAAATTCAATAACTATTACGTGATCTGGAATTCCAGTTGAATCCCGTCTGTATATTTAGACTGAAAAGTTAGGAAAGACTGATCAACTGTGCACAATACCTTTTAGTTTGGTCACTTACCCTCTGTTCCCTGGTTTATAACTTCACATTATTGTTGTCCTATAGCTCTCCAATGTTTGAAAATGATACTTTCTGTTTTCAGAAGCAGACCTGCGCATCGGGGAGGTCCAATGGGGGGACAGCGGCGTGTACATCTGTAAAGTGATTATTTCGGATGATTTGGAGGGACAAAATGAAGCCTCAGTGGAGCTGCTGGTCCTTGGTAAGTTCCTAGTATTGAACTACTGCTATTTTTATTTTATGCAACAGGTTTTCAATAGATATACCCTGATCCTTTTGGACAAACTGCTCCTTTTTTGGAAAGTTAGTTAAGTTTGTTTTACTGTGAGCTATTCATTTGTAAAACATGCTAATATTATATGTGTGAACTGAACAGCCAATACAGGACTAACATGCAACTTCAGGGCAAATATGGGCAGACATTTTAACAATTATCAGTCATTTGTGTTTTGGCCTAGCGCTCATTGAAATAACTTGCCCATTTGGAGCAGCCTTTAGTAGGAGTTCTGGCTGCAATGGGTCAAAGTTCACCACTGTTAGCTGTGATTTAGTGGAAACAGCTCTTTTAAGGTTTTTTTTCGTGTACCTATTAATCACATGTCCAACAAGGCATGCCCAACAATGGTCAGATTTACTACAGCGGCCGTGGTATTTCTCCGAGCCCGCTGTGCCCCAGGTAACCATGGAAACCTGATCTTTCCTCCCGTGTATGTGCTCCTGTTTTCTGTCACGGCTGACGGTGCAGAATCTCCGTCACCTGGAAGATCTCCATTATGCTCTCGTGCATGTGTGATATTAGCTGTGAGATACGACTTTGGTTGTTTTCATTTTGTGTGTTGTTAACCTGTAGCCACGGATACAGCTATGGGACTTTGTGGCACCCAGGCTTGTTGTGCTGGGAGCTTGATTTGGTTTGGCTACGCTCAGGTTTACGTTTAGGGAATGAATGTATCCTTTTAGTGATTGAGTGTGCAGATTTCTTTGGGAACTTATTTGCATCTTTGTTTCCTGAAAGCATTTTGTAGTTAGGCACAAACGAAATAATTAATCTAGGATTGCGACGTACCGAAAATGACTTAAAGCAGTACTAAGTAACTCTTCCCCCTAGAGGCCATAGTAGAAAGTTACGATTTTTTAACTTATTAATTGTCTTGGAGAGTAAATACTACGCCGACAGGAAAGGCGAAGGAAGAGAGGGTTACTGTGCATCAAGTTATACAATGGAAATATTTTTTTTCACTCAAACTTTGCTGTAAATACTGTTTAAAGTGACGTTAGCCCGCAGTTAGCTTTGCCCGTTAGCATGTTAGCTTCTTCTTCGTGATTCCATTAGTGTGTATTGCTTGCTCCGCACCGGTGGCAGTCAAGTTGCAAACATGGTTTTCTGGTCAGAGACACCAGGGGGAGATGAAAGACCCTCCAATCATCCCATAAACACTTGTATTACCCCCACAGGTACTACGGAAAGGATTTATTAAGGTAAACACGTTACTTAGTACTGCTTTAAATTTACTTTCTTTTGGGATCTGATCCACTGCAATAGAGGGAGTGACATATAAAGTTATCTTGCTTGTCATGTTGCTATAATAGGCTATTGCTGAGGTTCATTAACTGATAAGCTGTACATTTTTTTTTTTTCCTCTTCGATAATGTTTTTTAGCTGAAAGATATGGAGTAAGGCAAAGGCATGTGACCTTTTAGAAAGCGTAAAGTTCCCTCCCTCTCACTGAGATGTGCCACTGTAGACTGCAGTAACTTATCAGCTGCTGGTGTTGTAACTGTTCACACTGATTCACAACGCCGTGGCCAAAAGCTCAGACACATTCTTGAACGGGTCTAGCACACACTGTTTCCCATCTGCCCGAGACAAGTTCAGCTCAGATGTCTGTTGGGTTGACAGCGGATTACAATTCTGCGAACTGTATTTTTAGGCAGTGAAAAGAGTGGCAAGTCTGCATTGTTCTTATTTGATTTGAAACTCAGTGTGAAGCCTTTAGGATTTTGCTTGGAATGAAAATTATGTTTCCATGTACCCTATGATGAATGATGATAAACTAAAGCCAATACACAATGTTTTATTTAAGGAAGTCGCTCATCCACAGGGCAGTGACTTGAACACCTGCAGTCTTGCCCTCTGCAAAGTGAGTAATAATTTGTGAGTAATGGGCAAACGCAAGCATTTCTCGGTGGCTTATAGTCTGCTGACTGGGCATGTTTTTACTATGCAGCTGGTGATTGTGGGATTGGCTGCATACACCTTTTTTACCACTGCTTACAACTCTTTTACGGTCCATTTTCTAGAAAACATTTATGTTCCAGCTTGTTTTCATAGCCCTCAACCTAATTTTCAGTACGTTTCAATCTGGTCTTTATGAGGACGAGCTGGAACAAGCTTATGGCCTCTTGCATGCTGCTGTTGTTCTGTCCTCTGCACTCCACAGTTTTATTAACACCTTAATTTCTCCTTTCTCTTCTCTTCACCTGCTGTGTTCTGTCTCTTTCCAGGTCTCTCAGCTGTTCCTGAGGATCTTCTACCAGGCTTTGATTTGAAGATTATGCCAGGTAGGGGGCTGTAGGGCTGTAGTGTGTCCTTACCTGGCTGCTTCCCTCCTACTAACACTGCTCCACTGCTGAATAAATATAGTAAACAACACTAGTTGTAATAAAAAAGAACAGATTTTTCTTTTCTTTTGGATGTGACTATAATGCTGAAATTAGTTTTTATCAGTGCAATTTTCCCATAAGATAAGATAGTCCTTTGTAGATCTCACAACAGAGAAATTCACTTGTTACATCACTTGTTGGCATTCAATAAGATCACTGAAGTATAGGAACTTCCTTGTAGTTCAGACTCAAGCTAATTTTGGCATTCAACCTCAGCCTCTCCGGTAAGGTCTATTCCAGAGTGCTGGAGAGGAAAATCCAACCAATAGTTGAACCTCGGATTCAGGAGGAGCAGTGCGGTTTTCGTCCTGGTCGTGGCACACTGGACCAGCTCTATACCTTCCATCGGGTGTGTGCTCGAGGGTTCATGGGTGTTCGCCCTGTCAGTCCACATGTGCTTTGTGGCTCTGGAGAAAGCGTTCGACCGTGGCCCTCGTGGTGTCCTGTGGGGAGTGACCCTGACCAGGGCTGTCTCAGTGCTTTGTGCACAAAAACCCGACTGAATCTTCTCATAAAGGCCACAGGTCTGCAGATGATGCTCAATCTGGCTAACCATAACCTTTTCTAGAACATTTTAAATAAAAGGCAGGTTTGAGATAGGCCTATAATTAGCCAGAACCTTTGGGTCAAGACCAGGTTACCTACTGTAAGTAGCAGCTTAATGTGAGGGAGCCGCTGCTCCCTCAGGTGTCTCAGTTAGATGCCTCCTGGTCGCCTCCCTGTGTAGATGTTCCAGGCATGTCCCATTGGGAGGAGGAGCCCAGGAAGACCCAGAACAGCTGAAGGAAGTGTGCGTTGATAGGGAAGTCTGGGCATCTCTGCTCAGACTGCTGCCTCCGCGACCCGGCCCCAGGTAAAGCGGAAGGAAATGGATGGATGGATAATTTAATTTTGGCAGCTGACGATTTAGTACATCTTTAAAACAGCACTTTTTCTTTACTTCCTCAAAACACTCCCAGATTTTTTGTACAGTTCATCTTAAGTTTGCACCAAATGCTATTAAACTGGAAGCTTTCACAATCTCAAGTCTGATAATGAGCTGTCTGTTGCTCACTGAATCACAAAGACGAGCCTCTCTGGTAAACAGCAATTATGGTCATTATAGTTATTTATGGCAGCACACAGCCCTAAGTCTTAGGTCAGTGCCGCGGTCATAGACGCCAGTCAAAAATGAGGGATGTTGGTTTGAGTCACTTGATTTGGCTTGAGTTATCTCTACAACCTAAAAAAAAGTGTTGTTTAAAGATTGTCTGGAATCGAAAGAATGACTAACCAATCATTCATACCCGGAGGGATTACTGGATTATCTCAATGCCTCCCAAAATGGACACAAATATTGTGAGCTCAGCAGTCCAGGTTGCAGATATTAAGAGTTCAGATGCATGATGGAGGATCAGCATTACGCAGATATTTTATATTAAAGAAGAAAACAAATACTTGAAGTTACTTTTTGGTTTATTAAGTTTTAGATAAACCTTTTTGTCCACATAGCTTATTAGCTGCTAACCCTTTATATTATTATTTATTTATTTTTGATTATTTTTAAGTCTATGGAGATTTTGAATTGGATTTTTACTTTCAGCACCATGGAGGAGCCTAGACTGTTGTGCTCCATTGCAGATTCACAGTTACTAGACCTACAATGTTTATTGTAATTGAATCAATCTGAAAATCAGTGTTACCTCCTAATAAAATATTTGACTTTCAAAGCACCACTACGAAACTAAACTGGGTCTAAAACAGACGTAAATTGGATGTGTCAGTAAGTTTTTGTTAAATACTTGTTCTGTGATGAAGGTGCTCTCTGTTAATTGATCAAAAAAACTCCTCCCCTTTCAAAATTCACTCTTTTCAAACTTTAACCCGAGGGGCTTTTTGAATGAAAAAGCCTCTAAAAACCTGGTGTCCTGGGTGTTTTTTATCCCGTGCATAGCAGCTATGAGACAGCCTTCTTCAGGGAGAGATATAAATGTGTATAGCATAGATTGAAAAAAATGTCTGGCCTCAGTCTTTTCTGTTGTGACGGCCAAAACCTGGGTATCTTACCGGGCCGCATAAACTGTCCTTTCCTTCCTGGAGCGAGGACCAGTTTCCTGCAGATCTGTGTGTTCAAGCTGTGAAAAGATTGTGCTGAGTTTTTACTTTGTTAAACATTTCCTCTTTGGACGTCTCTTTCCGCTTCCCGCTGTGTCCCGAAAGAGTCTCACACATGTGGTTTATCTGCTGCTACCACTGACTGTAGCATTACAATAACCCCACTATCTATCACCACTACTTGTTTGCAGTAAGTGGTGATTTTCGATAACATACATTAGAGATAACTTGTTCATGAAACCAGGAAACAGCTGAAAGGCAGGAGTATATCATTATGACTAAGTGTTACTCTTTCTGTGAATTCCCAGTAGTTTGGTCTGTTATCTTGGTTATTACAGTTATCGACGCACTGTCAGTAAAATTATCTGAATTAGTTAAAGCTTTGGAGGTTTTCTGGTATACAACCTGCTGCATTGTGTTTCTTAATTGTTTGTTTTAATTGTTTGTCCCTTGGTCAGAATGCATTTGCATTTTTTTGCATCTCTTTACAATTATGTATAAAACTGATATCAGGATGTTCAAAATCGAAACAGCTGAATCATCAGGTCAAAAAACCTTACGTTTTGGGACCAATCAGGTTCCTTCCACAAAGTTGTATTCTGACTGGGACATGGTGGTGTTAAATCTAAAGTACAGTACTGTGTACCACAATAATATAATAAAGTCTAAATTATCTGCCTCATAATCCAAAAAAAAGATAAACAATATTATCAAAATATACTTTTTGCTTCTTGTATGATAATTTAAGTATAACAGTATACATTATGAATGTATACTGCAATTTCGAATGCAATTTCTCCATCTGTGAGATCAATAAAGTATCATCTTATCTTATCTTATCTTACATTACTGAAAAAGCTGAGTGCCAAAAAAATCAAAACACTTGTTTTATGCTCCCATGCGTTGAGTGCCAAAAATATAAAACTAGACACGCTGATACCTTTTGTGTGATTTAGGGAGCTTAGTGATGAACAGAACTAAAATAAATGACGATCTTGCAACTTGTGAAAAGTCACGATCTGGACATTTCATCTGGGTATTTAGTCTAATTGGTGGAGGTGCAACAGAATCAACACCAGCCGCCACGTATTGGGGCCAGTGTCTGCGCATAGTTCTGCGGGAGCTGCTGCATCTGCCGGCCTCTCACTTAGCCACGGATCTGAGTTCTACTGAAGCGGGAGCTGCTGCCCCGTACTCCCGGCCGCCTCCCCCTCAACCCTGACAGGCCTGACAGTGCGTAGCGCCTGTTCCGTCCTCCTTCAGCCCTCTGTCCATCAGTCTCATTTCTCTCTTTCTGCTACTGGACATTGTTTGATTTATATCTGACAGGAAAACTGCATGTGCATTTAGACCGCTTCTTTTCTCTTGTGATGTGGTGCGCGTTCGTGAGGTGCTTTCTTTTCCACGTGGACTTTAAGAAGTCACGTTGAACCGGGAGCCAAAGCTCATTTCTGCAGAGCAGCTCGTTCTGGGCAGTGTTTTATCAAACATGTGTGGACTCAGAGAGGCTACAGCCACTGTAGTGTCTCTGAGTGCAGTACTACAGCACCTGTTCACTGTGCCTGCATGTCTGCTCCGCCCATTTTCCCCCGCTGAGCAGAGACAGAAGATATGCACAGATCTCTGATGATACAACTAAAAAACAACAACTCCTATTTGAGTTCTTTTTATATGCCCCAAATCCTCCATTGTTGCAAAAGAAAGCAAATGTGTAAATTTGATGTATCGGATTTATTTTTCTGTTTGGTTCATAATAACCCCCACCTGAACCCAGGACATTTTCTCCAGTTTGGCTTTACCTAAATCTAAAAGGCTCAGATGGCGTATGTTTTTTATAAAACACGTAATGTCTCTGTTTCCAGAAAAAAAAAAAGTGATTTTGATCAAAACTAGCCTCTGTTTAGCTTAGGATTTCTCAGGAACCAAGGCACTAAGCTCTCACCTACGGAGAGCTTAGAGTCTCACCTTTCAAATGAGCCATAGCATGTGTCCATAGCTATAACATAGAATATCCTGTGGGGCTACAAACTTCATGAAAAATGGGCCTAAATCCCAAAAACAGCATTTCACTCAATGTGTTAAAATATAGGAAACAAGGTATGTTCCACTGCAAATAAATACTGCATTGTATTGAATGAAAGAAAGTAAAATTATAAACCAAACATCTGTGTAAAACATGGGATTATTTCCAGATTCTTAGTCAGAACCACTGCGATGTTCTGTTATCACTCATATTCATGTTCCTTGTGTGTTGACAGAGTGGGTGTTTGTTGGCGCTGTGGCTCTGGGCTCTGTGCTCTTCCTGCTCCTTGTGGGGATCTGTTGGTGCCAGTGCTGCCCTCACTCGTGCTGCTGCTACGTCAGCTGCTGGTGCTGCCCGGACACATGCTGCTGCCCCCGACACTGTACGTAAAACAATGCACAAGACAAGCCCGAGTCCCTGCTTAGACCTGGCATAATGAGTAATTGTCCATCGGTCCCTCAGCTCCTGGGGTCCATGTGATCTCACTTTCTCTAATGTCATTTGATCTTACTTGTTGGACTTTGTGTCTGATCATTTTAATGTTTCCACCTTCATCGTTTTTCGTACACATTTCCAAGGTACTTTTCGTGCCCATCATGTTTTTTGTGTGTGTGTGTTTTTTTTGCATTATTTTTTTTCTAGGATTGTTACAGGATTGTGCTTTGTGCCAATGACTCATAGTAACGCAAGTATCCTCAAAGCATAGGTAGTCCTTTGCTCTTTTTATTTCACAAAAGTAGCTTGGGGGTTATTCGACCACTATATTACTTGGTTCAGTTTGCAAAAGGACCCTGCTTCCAGTGGCCTGCATGACATAATCTCTTTTTGTTTCTCTTTTTAGTGTATGAAGCAGGAAAAGGCATAAAGACGGGGACTTCCACTCCGGTCTACCCTCCGTATTTTGTCACTGGCGTCCCAGCAATGGTCCCAATTGCTCCGCCCTCTCTGGTGGATAAGGCCTCGGTGTCTGTGCCAGCATCCGATGCTACTCTAGTCACAGGTAAAATCTTCCGCCCCTGTGTTAGCAAATGTAAATTGTTATAGTATGTGTCTTTGTGGCACTGAATGATTTAGAACTTGAGGAAAGGATAGCCGAAAGATCCTCTTGTTTATTGTTAATGTGAAGTGTGTATGTCTAGTGCCGGTGCATGCGGTGAGCGCTTCCTACCGTGTGCCCTCAGCGCAGGATCAGAACTCTCTCAGGGTGCTGCAGTATGTAGAGAAACAACTGGCTCATTTCAACCCCGCCAGGTCCACGAGCCACCACTGTAAGCCTCAAACTATTGGCTCCTCTTTGTCAATAAAGTCTGGATATATCAACTGCAGCATGGCCTTCAAATCTAATCGTATCAGCTTTCTATTAACTATTTTTACCTGTCTTTGCATGATTCTCTGAAAATCGGTCTTCAAGTGTTGTGTAGCTGTTTTCATGTGCAGGGCTGCACAAAATATCACCAAATTATTGTTATCTCAATATTAGGTGCAATATCCATATTGCATGAAGCCACAATATATCACAAATTCACTGAGGTCTTCCATGTGACTGACATGTGACCTTTTATTGTTATGCTAACACAGCCTAAAAAGCTCAAGGTAACCTAAAAACATGCCAGAGTTTAGAGTTTTAGTTATGAATTTGCTTGTTTTTTGTCTTGTGTTGACTCAATTTGACAAAAATGAATGGCTTACAATATTTTTTTTCATTATTTTTCGTCTTATTATATTGTTTACAGAATATACTGTGTTGAAAACGTCATGTTGTGCAGCCCTATCCATTTTTTTCTTTCTCTCTATTTCTTCTGCTGTTTATCAAAAGCCTGGAGAGAACCTTTTCATTTATTTCAATATTTGTGCTCTTCCTCTACCCAGCGAGCAGCGCCTCTGAGCTCAGTTCTCTTCATGAGGTGGAGAACAACTTTCGGAAAACCTTTAGGAACGTCCAGAAGAAAGCTTTACCTGCCATTCTTGACGTAGACTCCAAAGTTGAACCTGAACCACAACGTCGCCTTGAAAGCCCACCCTCACCCCGTTACCGCGACAACCCACCTTCACAGCAACGTTACCGCGACAGCCCGCCATCACCGCAGCGTTTCCGCGACAGACCCCCATCACCCCAGCGCTACAGAGAAAGCCCCTCCTCACCCCAGCGAGACCGCGACAAACCCGCGTCACCTCGGCATTATCGCAACAGATCCCCTTCACCGCAGCGTTACCAAAGCACCAAGCCCGCTCCTCAGCATTACCGAAACGACCCGCCTTCACCAGAGCGCCACCGTGAAAGTCCAGCCTCATCGCACCATCACCAAGACCCCCCTCCGCGGCATTACCAAAATAAGCCACCCTCGCCACAGCGCCACCGGAAGGACCCACCATCGCCTCAGAGGTACCGGAAAGACCCTCCCTCCCCAAAACGTTACAGAGATGAACCAGACCCAGAGACATACTTTAAACAGGACAAGGCTCCAGTCCAGCGACGGTACAGCGACGACCCCCCAGCCTCCACCCAAACCCGAAGACCGGGAGCCAAACACCAGCCAAACCCCAGAGACCAGGACCACACCAGGTAGAGAAGTAGTATCTGCCCAGAGGGGCACAGGATACCCTTGGAATCTGTTTCACTTCAGAACAGCTGAGGCATTGTAGCGGGTATCCAGATTATGTCATTGCTTGGCAGTAGAAGCCAGTTTGTTGAGGGTTCTTCTGTTTAAAAAGGATTTACATACAATTAGTGCATATCCTCTGTAATAGAAATCCCATCTCAGTGGCACAATGCATGCAAATGTATCTTTTATAGTGAGACTCACGGATAAGTCCAAAGTGGGGAGATTAAAATGTGGACTGAATCCTCCACATAAGAGAGGGTCGTCATCACATCCTGATATATGAAATTCCAATTTTATTCAGACCATTAGTGCCTTTTTCTGGTAATTTAATGTGCAAAGTATCCACCATTAAATCATTTCCCTTGTGATTCTACATTTTCAAACCTCATCTTCTCTGCAGGTGGAACCCCCGCTCAGAGCACCTCCAGAGGAAGGCGTATCGCTCGGGTGAACGGACCGTGTCTCTGGATGAGCTCGAGGAGTTTGCTCTGTCATATTCACGGAGAGGGGGCAGACCGCCAGAGAGAGGAGCGCCTCAGGGGACCAACTACGATCTGGACCTTCAGGAGTTCAGTAAACACAATACGTACGATAATGGCCTATCTCTGCATTATTATACCAATGAAACAAGTTTGGAAAACACCAGCGACCGCGAGGAGCACCTCAGGAGAAAAAACAGGCGGGACATTAGCCCTCTACCCTCACCCGAAAAGAGGAGAGGGACTTGGGACAATGACCGCCCCGTCCCCCCTCCTCCTCAAGTCAGTCCGCCTTCATCTTCCTCGCAGGAGAAAGACTATGACCCTGCTTTTCTGAACAGCCTTTTGGAGCGAAAGGCCAAGTTACGAGGGGTGAGCCAAGGGAAGGCGATGTCCCGGGGAGATGCAGGGTCGGACACACACCCCACAAAAGTCAATGGGGAGTCACAGAGACACTCCCCGAATAATAGACCGAATGGGGATGAGCTGATATATTCAAATACAGAAAGAAACAGAAGTCCATCTTGGAGGCCCGCCCCGGCCAACAGTGGGTCCTCACAGTCCTCCACTCCATCTCAGCCTGGACACAGACAAGAGACGAGGGAAAACAAACCCAGGAAAATGGTGCGTTCAGTTTGTATTTATTTTATCAACCACTATTTTAATTCAAGAAATATATCTGTGTGCACGTGAATAGGTTCAATGAAGTAACATGAATTGCTGCTGTACTTTACTTTTGACAGGTCAGGTTCAGAAGCTTTGAGGATGAAATCTTTGACCTTTAGGTAGTCTGCTGTGTTGTGTGCCCCCTCCCCCCATTTTAACCATTTTAACCGGGCTGCATTGAATCTAAAATGAAACACATTTATCCCAGATTATGTTTCATAACTCTGTTTTTTTGTGGTGATCCGCCTTTTTTTTTTCTAATGTTTTTTGTGACCTTCTTGACACAAAGATTTCACGTTTTTTTCTAGCAATAAATGTCTCACAAATTTCATAAAATAGTCAGAACAATACTTAAAATGATTGTGTTTGTTGATCAGTTTACATATTTTTATTCTCACAGAACACACTTCTCAGCCGGGACTCCCTCATCGTCTGAAGGACCACGCGCTTGTCAAGGAAGCAGTGACTTTACAGAAATGATGGCACATAACAAGGTCCTATGTGTTTTTGTGAGGGGAGGAGGCACTAGTGAGAAATGAAATCATCAAGATCCACTCTACTCGCCCGGTCTCTCAGCTGGACCAGGACTGAACCAAGGCTGGACTAAAGTTGACTTGGTGCGTGACCTGGACTGTCCCGTGAATAGACTGAAGTACTAACACGACTCGGGACAATGACTGGTCCCTTGTGTGGAAGAAGAGGCTGCTCCAGTGTTGAAAGTGAACACAAGACAGTACTGTTAGCGCTGAGCACCACTTTCTGACATTTGTTTTAAATAACTCATAACTGAAGTATCTTAAAAGTTAAAGAAAAATCTGAAAATGTATGTTTGCAAAGTTACTAAAAAAGCAACAAAGAAACATACGAACACAACTGACCACACATGAACTTCTTTTCACTTTTGTGTTCCCTGTTTGTAACTTAAGTGAAACAGTTTGTTCAATATGTTGAATTGTGAACCATTTCTTGACGCCAATATCTTCAACGATAATGTAAACATGTAAATTTACTCTTCGGAGTCAAATCAGTCCCTTGAAAAAACACTGATAAATTGAGAACTTGGAGGTCACAGTGTTTAATAATGTACTTTAAGTGCAGTTTGAGGTTTACAGGTTGGTTTGTCTCCTCCTTGTGGACAGTGGATTACAGTAACTAACTACACATTGTATAGAAGCAGCACAACCATAATGTGCTAATATTACATTACTGTAATACCCCATTGTGTAAATATTAGGTTTAATGAATTAACAATGAAACATTTATTTGTTATTTTATACTTACATTTTTATAGAAACAAACCTATTTATATCTGTCTTAAATGTGGTGTACATTTTGTCTTGTAAATGAATCATCCCCTGTTGGTGTTCTTATCACCACTTCCCCTTATCTCTTGTAAATACACTGTGTGTAACGATGTTGATTGTAGAGATACTTTGTGTTGTTTTTGTGATAAAGCACTGATAATGCTCATTACATTAACAGTAATCAAATGTTACATAGCAATGTGAAGTACCACATTTTCTAAACTGGCTTTGACTAACTCGACTTTTATCTCCAAAGGCTTAGGCTACTAGAATGTGTAGAAAGGTTGACGTCCGATGTAATTAAGAACCCATTGTTAAATTTTATTTTATGTTGTTAAAACACATTATTTTATAAATATTTTTATAAAAGATGAAGCTGGTATCATTGTGTACATGTGTAATCATGTAAATGTTTTAAATAAATGTGCTTTGAATTACAAAAATAAATTGCAAACGGTAATAAAACAGTGGGGATAAACAAGAATGCTGTAGATGCTGCGGTGTATGATTAAAATACAGACAATTATAATATCTCTTAGTATTGGTTAAATTGAACTATAGCGTTACATCCAGATTATGGAGATACTGGGCAGCTGTGACTAAGTGATTGTTTGGTGCCACATGACTTCGACAGGTGTACTGTTGAAACAAAGTGCTTGAGAAATGGCGCTGGCAGAAGCGGTCAGCCATGTTTCTGAAAAGGGCCGGAAGGTTTGTTCTCTGATCGCGGATGATTTAGGGTTCAGAGTTGCCTCTTTGAATAATCCACACATCAGTATATAAAAGTTGGGTCGATAGTAAGTATAGAGGGGCTATGTTTAGGGATATGGCTTGCATTTGTTTTTGTTTGAGCTGAGGTACAAAATGTGTGTCTAAGTTCATGAATCAGCTTTTATTTTATGAAAAATAACAAATCACATTGAAAATAAAATTGAAAATTTAAATCAAACAATATGAGAAAAAAATTGTGTCGAATAATTTTGCCTTGTCATCCAGCCCTAGGTAGACTGACTGAAGAGCGTCTTCGCCATCGGCCACTCTGACCACTCATTTGCATGCCTCATTCATACATGTGGTGTACCTCCTGGTCACCTCCAGGCATGTCCTATTGGGAGGAGGCTGGTCAGCTGATCCCGAGGCGGCACCAGCTGACCAGGTGCTGCCTCGGGTCCCCCCCATAACAGCTGGAGGAAGTGTGCGTGAATAGTCAGGGCATCTTTGCCCAAACCTGCACATAACAGAAAGCTGGTCTGATAGACTAGACTAGACTAGACTAGACTAGACTAGACTAGACTAGACTAGAATAGAATAGAATAGAATAGAATAGAATAGAATAGAATAGAATAGAACAGAACCTTTGCCCACACATTCCTTCATACACATTTGTCCAGCAAATATAAAATACATAATACATTTGAAGTTCATTATGAAATCAGTCCATTGCAGACACAACAGCAGCAGATTCATTTAATCAAAAAAGGAATGAGCAACATTAGGGGTTACTACTTATTCCGATTCCTCAGGTCCAAAGGAATCTCTTATCTTTTGCCCTCTAGTTAAGAATCACTCCTGAATTTACAACTTTATATCCATGTCCCTTATCTTCATACCAGCCTCTCGTATCATTGTTTTGTTTCAGTTTGTTTCTCTGCGTCTCTACTCTTGACTTTCTGTAAAGGCTCCACTGTGTCACTGATTATGACTCATGCAGCCTATCTCTGTCCATTGTTTTCACAGAGAGTCTTTACTGGGCAGCTGTGTCAAACAACTATATATTTAATGCAAGTGATTAAATATTTGTCCCGCAGCCACTTATCTTGTAGATTTTTGCGACTATTTATATGATATTAGGCTTTTGCCCCTGTTTGAGTGTTTATAATGGGAAGTAGGCCTAGAGGTTGAGACAGGGTCCACTAAGCCTTAGACTATTTCAAGAATGTGGTTGAGCAAATTTCTCGCCAGGTTTCAGAGTGTGTGAAGCATGACATCACGATCACCTCGCTACATACTGCATTAATAACTGGCTACCAAAAGACAGTATTTGTTTTTTTTGCTGTTGGATATTTAGACTTTGTTTTATCTCTGACTCCGACCCCTGTAAATGTGACAGGAAACAATATTTTGTTGTAACAAATTTAAAACATTTAAAGCAAATTATTAAGTGGCCGGATTCATATTTTAAAATGTTTCAGGTGAAACTAATCAGATAGACCACATATAACATTCATATGGACATAGAAATGCCACATAGATAAGTTTTCAAAAAGAACAATAACAAAAAAAAATCATGTGTAGCTCTGAATTACAATGCCACTGAAATTCTATATTCCAATACAGTTGAAACGGTTCACACAAACAGCACGAGGGTCTTGATGATTAAGGTTGTCAACAAAAGCACATTTTAATTTCCCCAACTGGTAGTGTTTATGAAAGCGGCTGTGGGGACCTCTTGTGGTCGTAATCTATAGGTTGCACCCTATAATATTACTGCATGGACTGAGGACACACCATTGCACACATTAGTAGCACCAGATTTGCCCATGAAATTGGATTTTTGTGCAACCTGGTTTGAATTGAAACTATTGGATAAAAAAAAAAGGTAATTCTGTAGATTTTTTTTTCTTTTTGTAATGGCAAATGAGAGTAAAGAATTAAACAAGTATAAAGATGCTGTGTGGGTTATTTTCTATTATCTCTATGACGATATTTTAATGCTGCTTCATGTGGAAATATGGTAAACACACATAATTCAAGGGATGGATGAATATGTTGAGAAATTATATTAGTCTAGAAAAAGAAAGAAAAAAAGCTGTGATCTCTCAGTGTCAGTAAATGTCCAGGATGTCATGTTCCTTCATGTAGTTTTGTTGAGTCCCTCTGGGTTCGCGGGACTGCGGGGATGTCACTGTTCCTGATCGTCACCGGATGAGTTCACCTGCACCTGCGACAGGCGGCCGTGTTTCGGGGTGTGGCCTCTCCTCTCCAGGCACTTCAGGGACAGTGCAGCTCACAATCACAAGCGGGTGATTTGCACTTTGTTCCAAAATCCAGCTTCTTCAGTTCTTTTTGTTTTGTTTTTGTTTTTTACTTGTCCCGGATAATCGGATCGGTGAATCCTAATCGTACATTTGTTTTCCGCGGTTTTATCAGCACAATGCGGACTTTTGCGGCCGCGATTCTGCTTCTATCGCTGATAAAAGGTAAATCTGACGATTCTTGTCACACACGTTTGTGGATTCTTTGACAAACGGCACATTTTGTCTAAAATCTCTAAAACCGTGATTAACAACATTTTCTTTAATGTAGCCTAGTCCAGTTGTAGGTATCGATCACGTGATTCTTATGTCAGATACATTTGAATGTGTCATCAAAATGACCAATAATATGCATTTGAAACGAGTTTAAAGTTTAAACACATCAGTGCCTATTTTTAGAAAACTCACCTGCTTCATTGAATGGAACATTCACATCATCATTGAGAACCAATTAACAATGCGGAAGATTTAGTAGCTATAGGCTATTGTAAAGATATATTGATATATGGTATATTTTGATTGATATATGGTATATTTTGATTGATATATGGTATATTTTGATTGATATATGGTATATTTTTCATAGGTTAAGTCGCATTTCGTTTGTGTGAGTTTCAGAGTGAGCCATTTCCTGTGTCTTTGTTGTGTGTCACCAGTTTTTCTGGTTTATCCACTTTGACACAAGGTTCTTCTCAAACACTCCAGTTTCATTCAAGACCTGTTGCTTCTTTGCCGACACAGGTTTCTGTAAATAGGTTCAACATCTTAAAACTCACTTTTCTTACAGCATTATGGCATTCATTTTTAGGAATGACTCTTTCTGGATTACATCAATATCAAAACTATTATTCTTCCCCTACACACGGGGAAATTCCACTTGAAATGCACCGCAAATATAAAACTCCTACTGGAACAATCATTTCTATAAGGTCTCAAATGTCTGGATTTGGCCAGTAAACTAATAAGTATATATATCTTAATCACACCCGAAACTAGATTTTATGCAATTAAGCATAATAATAATAATCCCATTTTGGAACAAAAAACATTTTGACTCGGCTGGACTTGACTGCGGACTAGACTTATTTGTTTATGTTGCTTGTTGTTTTTGTCTCTTTCAGTTTTGGTTTAATGGAAAGAGGGCATGGATTGTGGGTGGGTTTTTATTTCCCTTTGTTTATGGTTTTGTTTTGTATTATATTATTAAAGACAAATCAATTAAAATTTAAAAAAGAAATGCATAACTAGTATATATTAGGTATTTTACGGCGCTTGTCACAGACAGCGTTTCACAAGGCACCATTCTCTGTTCTCTACTTCACTAACTTGTTACCTCAGTCAATGGTAGCCAGTCACATGCAGCCACAGCTGCTCTGGGCTGACGGAGGAGCATCTGCTAGTCTTCGCCAACGGTCACTCAGACCACTTACTCGCCACATTCACACATAGGCCTATTTGTGGTGCATGTCAATTAACTAGAACTGCCAACGGCCTCCTGAGGATCAAGGTCACTTGATTTGAGCTTTCTATGTTTTCTAATTACCAGATGTCTCTTTTTCACAGTGTCGGTGAGTATCCAGGTTATTGTCCCAGAGTTGCAGCGGTCCACAACCCTTTTTGCCTCCGTAACTCTACGCTGCGATTATTCCACATCCTCCAGTACGCAGGACATCCTGGTCACCTGGAAGTACAAGTCCTTCTGCAAAGATCCTGTCCTCGAGTTGTACTCCACAGGTGAATTACATTTTCTACCACAAAATACAGTCCCAATCAAAGTTCAAGATCAGTTGAAAGATGGCAAAAATTCCCATCTGCATGGTTGGATCTCTTAATAAGGTCCCAAGTAGAACTTCAATATGTAACAAGAAGAAATAGGAGTGAGCCTATAACCGCCTATTTCAGTTTAACAACAAAAGGTTTTTGTCGAAAAAAACTATTGACCTGAAATAGGCTGTTTTGCAGCTGATCAAAAGTTTAGGACCACACCTCAAAGAAAAAAATACAGAACCCCCTCAAAACAAAAATAAAAGTTCCAAATATGAACTCTGTAAATTCGAGTAACTCAAGCGTTATTGTTGAGGCATACTTTATGCAAGCGTTTCCAGGAGGTGAGTGGTGAAAATGGCATCTACTCTCTGGAACTGTTGCCCATTTTGCAAACTTCCCTTCAAACTTCCCTTCAAACTTCCCTTAAACTTCCCATCCCAAGATTCTGATGTTATTCTCCTGGAGGAAGTCCTTTGTCCTGCGATCCTTGTGGACTGGATATTGTCCTCTTGAAAACACAGTCGTTTCCACACAGACCCTCAGCCATGAGGGATGCTCTGCAACATCTGCACACCTTTCAATGTCTTATGTTTGCTGGTCTCTTGCAAAGTTCAAATGAACAGCCGTTCAAGGAGACGAGGCCTTTGGAGACATGTTTTGTGTTTGAAGCCCTTCAGCCGCAGATGCCATCTGATGGTTATTGTGCTGCACTTGGCACCAGTAAACGGTCTTTAATTTTGTGAGGAACGTTCAGTGTGTTGACGCATAGCCAGTCGGATTCTCCGGCTTAGTGCTGGTGAAATTTCTTTAGGTCTACCACTTCACTTTATTGTTCCATAACCCTTAGAGTTAGAAGAAATTCAAAATTACTGCCCTACTGTGTCCCAAGAGGCCCTGCTTATGCAGCTCACCAACCAAATGTTTTTCTCAAAAAATGATGGCATGCTAAAATCCAGTTAGTTATGTACCCTCTGGATCTTGGTATCTACTGTGCTCTATCAACTATATTTTGAAGAAGGGGAAATTGTATGTTGCAGAACCATGTTGTGATGTTTTTAATTGAGACCAGTTTTTGTTCTTGTTCAGCCTATCTGTCTGCTCAGCAGCTGGGCCAGGATCCTGCCAATGACTGTCCCGATAGCCAGCGCACCCTGCGCACCGTGGCCCAGAAACGAGGAAGCAATGAGCCAACTCTGGGGGCAGAGTATCGCGAACGCAAAATCACCATTCTAAATAGTGAGTATAGTCATGCAATCAACGTTATTTGTCAAACTTGTCTACAGTAGTTTTAATTTGTTTTTGTTTGGGCTTGCTTGTGCTCCAATAGAGGCTGACTTGCAGATCACTGAGATCATGTGGTGGGACAATGGGGTGTATTTCTGTCAAGTGGATGCACCTGGGGACACCATCGGGGACAACGACAAAGAAATCAAACTCATTGTTTATCGTAAGAAACCTATTTGTTTTTTAAACAATTGAATATTAAACTACTGAAAGATTTTAAATCCTAACTCGTATCTCTCGGTCGCAGACTGGTTGACAGTGTTGCTCATCGTCATTGGGGCCCTGCTCTTGCTCCTCCTCTTCTGTATCTGCTGCTGCCAGTGCTGTCCTCATATCTGCTGCTGCTACGTCCGCTGCCCCTGCTGCCCACAGTCGTGCTGCTGCCCTGAGAAAAGTAAGGACGCAGGAAAAACACTCCATGTTTTTGTCCACGGGGCAACCATGTGTCAACATGGCATGAGAATGGGAATAAACAGCACTTGTATTCTATATTTTATAATGTAAATGTGTTTCAGAGGTAATGCAGCATCGTATGATGAAGGAGGCGCAGAGAGCCATGGCTCCCTGGATGGGAGGCCAGCCACTGTACGCTCCTATGACCCACGCGTCGTCTCAGATGAACCCGGTTCTTTATGCAGGTACCAACTCTGTCACCCCTGAAATGTTCAATATTAATGATTGAAAGCAAAGTACAATCTACACGTCTGTCTTTATATCTTCTACTGTGTGTTTCTAAACTAAAAGTAAGCATGTCATTGTTTCTGTAGGGTCAGTCTCAGGGAAGAGTTATCCGATGAAACCCATGCCCCTGCCCCCTCCCCAGTCCTCTGCCTACAGCATGCCGCCACCTAGTGCTAACAGCACCAACACAACCCACATGCTGAACTATCTCGAGTCCCAGGTGAGGGGGATGGACGTGAACACCCCTCTGATGCAGGTGAGCTTCTGTCATCTCTTTTGGTTTATAGAAAATATCAAGGATTTGTTTTGGCTGACCACATTTCAGTGGTCATTGGTGTGTTTTTGTACTAAATCTGCTAAAGTAGACAATATTTGTCCTACTGTTGTTTCCTTCATTATTTTTTATTATTTTTTGTCGTTTAGATAAACAGAAGGTAACTTGTCTGTCCTTGTCCCACTAGGCACAGCCAGTACCCCACCACCACATGCAGCAGATGCCCCCTCCTCCGCAGCACATGCCCAACAACATCCCCTACTCCCCAGGACCTCCCAGCATGCTTTCTGCGTTAGATGATGTCCCAAATGAGCGGCGTGTAATCACTCTGCCACCAATCAGAGAGCAGGGTAGGGTTCCACCACCAGCACCTAAAACACGCCCCCCGAGTTCCAGTGAGAGCAGCCGCAGTGGGTTTGGACGTCGTGACGACCGCGGGGCAGGAGGTAGGCGTTACCCCTCACCGACCCGCTCCAGGGGCATGCCCAGGAGCTACAGCGAGGAGTCCCTGGATGGGAGGGGCCACTTGGGAGCTCGAGGTGGCATGGACCGTCCCCGGTCCCGCTCCAGAGACGACCTGTTCGATGGCAGGTCCCGCAGTAACTACTCCCCTCCTGCGACCCGGAGGTCCCATGGCTCCTGGAGCTCTGATGAGGACAGCCGCAGAGGAGGAGGGCGCAGAGGCAACAAACCGTCAAGCTACACTGAGTACGAGCCTGGACAGAAACCTGGAGCTCGAAAGAATGACCGCTACAATGTAAGACAATCACTGCTGTAGGCCACATTCACACTAGCCATGTATTCGATAAAAATGCTATAATACCTTATCTTAAAGTTTGACCAAAGTTACCACTACAGCAAATGAAGCAGTGACTTGATCTTTATTAATGATTGAAGTGCTTCTTTTTGTACTGGCACATAATGGGTCATTATGGCATTTTGAACATTTAGGTTTACTGTTGACCAAATAATGAAGGCTTGCAGTCTGAACATTGCTTTCAGCATGTTTTCAGCTGTTTCCTAGTCAAATAAATCACTAAAGTTAGTGTATTTTTCATAGGACAACCGCTCTCGTACTGGCACCAGTGTCGTCATCTGAGTCGTCAAGCTGTGAAACTGAAGGTTTTGTAAAGAGCATCCACACCTCAAAACGAACTGGGAGCTGTGATATGTTGTGAATTATGTAAAATAGATTGTTGCCATATTGCCTTTTAGTTTGTTTCTACTGTGTAATTTGTATCATGAATTTGTATATTGAGACTCTTTGTTTGCTCAGTTTTTAAGATGGGACTTCTCTCAGGGCTTTTTCATAGATAAATACAAATAGAATTCCTGTCTTTATATCGTACAAAAAGCTGTCTGTAAATAGTGTTTTACTTTATGCTTTACATAAATGTTTCCTACAAAATTGCACATTCAATGGCTTTTTACCAAATGTATTTACTGTATGTGCTTTGAAAATGTAAACATTTCCTCATTTATATGAAGTTGGATCTTCTGTGAGTGACACTGTTCTTTAAAGGTCTTAAGTTATTTGAAGAAAGTGGATCAGCAACAGATGTCAAAGGTAACCGAATCAACATGTTATTTAGTTCTATTTTTTTTTTTTTTAAACATTTGTTCTTTAAATTGTGATTGAATAAATGTGTTTTTAAAAGGCATTGACCGAATTGATTTCATTTTATATAACTCCTCTTAGGGCATTCTCAGTAGCAAATCTAAAACCAAACAGCCTATTAACCTGAGGCTATATAGTAAGGAAAGGTAGAGGAGTAAATGTCCGCTGCAGTTTTTCTTTTTTGTAAAAGTTGAATTTTGTCTGTTTTGCATTGGGTGTCCAGTTTTAAAGAAAGAAATTAAAGAAATCCATAAAAAGTTAAGAAACGCAAGGTGCGGATGAAGTTGATCATTTACTTCGATACATTTTTTGCGAGACTTCAATAAATGAAGCGCAGATCAAAGTCAAAACGACGAGACTGTTGCAAACTTTAATAGTTCCTGTATGCTTTTAGTTAATATTTTATTTTCTTTAAGTTTTATTACTATCAAAACAAAACTGCGACTGTGCGGAACGTTGTCGCGCGTTGATGACGTCGCGGGCAGAGGCGGTGCGCGTTTGCCACGTCGGTCTCTGTGCAACGCATTTACACTGTTGCTTCTCTACCCCAGCTCTGGGCTAACTTTCCGTGGCCTTTTAATGCCTTTAGCTGGACGGATAGAAAACTTTGAGAGAGGCCGTCGCCCTAGGAGCTGTTAGGTGGAGCAGAGGCGACGAATCTGAGGCTACAGAGGGGCGAAAATGCACGGTGTTGCTGCTACTGCTGCTGGTACTGGAAGAAGCCACACGACAGACTGATGCATCCTCGTTTAGTTCACCCCCCGTATGTGGCGTGAGTGAAACCTCTTTCTTAACTATCCCAATTGAACTTTTGGTCACGGCACTAGTTTCTGTGTAAAGTTAAAATGCACCCCAACGTGCACCTTTTTAAAGTTCAGACTGAAAGTTTGCGGGGTTCATAAAGAATGACTACGCTCCCTGATGGCTGCCTTTTTTGCATGTCATAGCAAGTCTCTGCAATAACCTCTCAGCAGTGTTCCCCAAACACACGGCGAAGTCAGTCATACAGAATTGCTCTATATTTCACTCCATTGTCTTCAAGCTTGTAATGCACTTCCACAAATTTTCAGAAAACCACCCTTTAATCCCCCAACAACTGGTTTCTGCATGTTAGTTCCTGTTTTCACTTAATACTTGAACATGTTTTTTTTCTTCTTCTTCAGTAAAGTAATCAGAGCTAATATGGAGGTTGATGCTTGGAACGGAAACTGATGACTCTCTGCTCATTGTTACCCACTGACAATTTGGCTCTAAATACATGTATGTAGGTTTCTTTATTAGTCATTATTGTCTTTGCATCTGCTGACTCAATAAACACCTCTAACAGACTATTTCTCAGAGTGGTTTAGGACTGCACAATTTTTGAGGAAAGGGGATTTTTTTTTCTAACTAACAATGCTGTTTATAGATTTGCCATTTATGTTTGCAAGTAGAGATGCACCTCACATGGATGAACAACTGAGAAAAGGCAAAATGATCTCACAATGGAGCAGCACCAGAATGATCACGCACAAAAAAGTATAGCAATACCATAACTGATATAATCCTGGAAGTTTGACTTTTGACCAAGTTTTCTGATGTTCCGGGGCTAAACAGGTCACTGTAGTCAACATGTGAGGAAATGGTAGCCTGCCACCTGCGCCAGATGATTTCCTGGGGGAGACCCTGGCAGCTTCATGGGGGTTGATGTGACACAGTTATGTCAAGATAAACTTGTCATTTTTTTTCCGTTCGGTCAGAGAAAGCTGCTTGTCTGCTGTTTTTTTTTATACTTCATTCATTTTAGGAAATTCAGTAATTGTATCTTTAGAACATTTTATCTTCTATGGAAAAAGAGCTGTATGTATTTCTAAACCAAAACCGTTAAATGCTTAAGGGTTAAATACTTGATTGTTTTGTTTACTTTTCTCGGAAGTATTTACAGTGATAATGTTAGTTTAGCCTTCAGTGTTTCAATTTTTTGCTGCTACAACTTCGCAGTATGTGGTTCTCCACATCACTCTGCTTTTTAGGTCAAGAAAAAAATTGTGACATTTAGTTTGTTGCAGGGCTGACTGGCAATCCCTCGCTTTATCACCCTCTATGGGCAATGTAGACTTGCCAGTTCCTCTGTACCTCGTCTTTGTAGGAGGCAACCTTGCACAGTACCTTCCACAACTGTCTTGAATAATAAAAAAATGAATGCAATATTTACTAAACATAGTGCGTTCCAATTCATTTTTAAACGAAAATCATAGGCAATTTGTTTGTCAAATTGTGTCAAAATAAGGCCTTCAAAATACTGAATAAAGGCCAAAGGAAGACTATAGAACTCATTGAGAACAATTGTCTTTTTTGCTTTGGGGTGTGTGCAAGTCAGTTGGAAGAACTCATAATTTTGCACTAAATACATCTCCTAATACAGTTATGGTGATGATTTGTGCAGCCTTGAGACAGGTAAAAGAAACTCCAGAGTCAAACACTAGAGGAATATGGGTGTATTTCATCTCAGTAAGATTCTGTGAGCTCTAGTATTAGTAAGTACATGCTTTATTTGTCATTGTACCATGGCGAAACGAAATTGTGTAGATCAGATGTTAGGGTTAGTCCTGAGCCTCTGCGACTTTGTACGCCACCATTGTGGGCCAACTTGACCCGCGTGTTTTTGGAGGTAGGGGAAACCGAAGTACCTGGATGAAACCCGGCTGGCTGCCTTCAGTGCTCTGCTAAAACGATGCACCGCCTCCTTTTTTGTCCCCGTTTCAGAGCGTCCTGCACT
Organism: Gobius niger; assembly: GCF_951799975.1. Taxonomy (NCBI): domain Eukaryota; kingdom Metazoa; phylum Chordata; class Actinopteri; order Gobiiformes; family Gobiidae; genus Gobius; species Gobius niger. The sequence continues at coordinate 16,953,090 of NC_136855.1, read as the reverse complement.
GGTCAGCACCTCCTCCTTCCTCTACCTCCTGCGCTGCTCCTTCTGCCCCCGCTGCCCCCGCCTCCTTTCGCTCCTTCTCATCTTCCTCTTTGTCCTCCTCCTTCTCCCCTGAGGGTATGCAGTATGCAGATGTTCATGTTAAATGTTCATGTTTATTTGTGATTATTGATGCTATCACATGTTTTTTTCCTCTTTGTAGAAATCCTGGTGTTTATGGTGACTCAGTGAGCGCAGAGGGGCGTGTCCCGGAGGCTGACGGTCGGTGGGCGTGGTGCGTGGTTACCGCGGTAACTGGCGACCATGCCCGGAGGTCGCAGGGGTCCCAGCAGGCAGCAGCTCAGTCGCTCTGCCCTTCCCTCTCTGCAGACTTTGGTCGGGGGCAACCTGGGCAATGGCACCGGCATCAGGAACAGGTAGGACACTGTAAAGTTCATTGTTGTGGTTGTTCAAGCCAATCTACTCCTGACCTCGATCTTACATTGAAAATCAGATTAGACCGTCTGATGCAAGAAATACTGTTCTAGAACAAACTAGAATTCATCAACAGCACATAGTGTTTTGGGATTTTATGTTGGAGACTATTGGCACATTGTTTTTAAGTCAGTTATTTTATGTTCACAACATAACATCTTAACTTATCCTCAGAAACAACGTGTTATTCTACTTTGTAACTCTTGCTAAGGGTGAGTCTGTTAGCGCAACAGAGTAGCATTACTTTGGGTACAGCTGAAGGTCCGCATTTTTAGGTGTGTATATTGGCAATGGAAAAACATACCTCTCTGTGAATAATTGTTATTTGTCATCTATAAGTAGCTTTCCATTTGCTAATCTTCTAACATCAACAGTGTAATAAGTGTAATAGGTAACTGGATCTCATTTTATGTCAAGGATGAAATTTGTAAATTTTGAACACCAGGCCACCAAAACTATAACTTGATGTTGATCATGTTAAACCAAACCAACACACAACAATAACAACAACAACAACAACCCTGTACTCTATATAAATTGAACATTGGCGTGTTACTGTTCCAGAAGCAGTAACTCTCTGGGCCTGACTGCGCCCCCGCTCTCGGCCCTCATCACTCCGGAGCCGGTCCGACACTCACGAATCCCAGACCTGCCTCTGGACAGCAGCCTCCTGTTTGAGTTTATCCTGTTCCTCTATCTGCTTGTGGCTTTGTTTGTCCAATATATCAACATCTACAGGACAGTGTGGTGGTACCCTTACAGCCACCCCGCTGCCTCTACCTCGCTGGTAAGAACCACAGGCAATCGGCACAAACATATCAACAAAGCATTAAAAAAAATGACTGGTGCAATTGTAGGCACTGACTTTCATAGTGTGGATTTTTTTAGTCTTTAGCCCATACTACTTTTCTCAGTTGCTTTACATTGCATTATTCGTTCTCTCCCCACATTCCCTGGTATAGTGTTTTGTCCAAGGACACAACAACAATATGTACTGATTAGCATACAATTTATACCTGCCTTCCGGGTATGAAACAGCACCTGACATTCAGCTTATAGACACATTTATTTGTTCTTACATCAATCTCACTGTTGCTCACAGAACTTCCATTTGATGGATTACCACGTGGCGATCTTCATCACGGTCATGTTGGCGAGGAGACTGGTGTGGACCATAGTCTCAGAGGTGAGTCCACTGTCTCCACTGTAGCGGCACGGTGGCGCAGCGGCTAGCGCTCGCTTTTCACAGCACGAATGTCCCTGGTTTGACCCTGGACCAGTTGGAGCCTTTCTGTGTGGAGTTGGCATGTTCTCCCCTCTCTGTGTCAGTTTCCAAACATGCGCAATAGGTTCATCCACAACCAGTTTCGACCATTAACCTGGCTTGACATCTGGAGATGGGTCAATACTCCCTAAGCTTAACCTCTCACCCTGTCACGTCATACTGCAGGACGCCCGGGTTATTCTCTCTCCGGTCTACACATTTCACACAGTCAGATTCAATATTATGACAACTGTGCTACCATTTTACAGTTTTACTGTGAACTTGAACTCCCCAGTCTATAGCTAATGATTTACATGTTTCTATTTGTATATAGATGAATTAATTAAGAGCTGAACATTGAAATCTGAGAATCTTGGATTATATGTTTATGCTGACATCCTTGCTGCTCTCCAGGTGTCCCAGAGCATTGGAGGGTCGCTGGTGCGATACATTGTCCTGATCACAGCGCGCCTCAGCCTCCTCACCATGTGCGGCTGTGTGCTCTGCTGGTCCCTCGTGAACCTCTGCAAAAATCACTCTGTCCTCAACCTGCTCTTCCTGGGATATCCGTGAGTGCATCTTTTGTTTTGTACGTAGATAAGAACTAATGTGTTTTTTATAGTCTTTATTCATTATTCATCAGTTTTTCTGTTTTCCACTGCCTGGCTATGAATGAGCGTGTTGTGATACAACCATTTCAGGAAATGTGTAGTAGGAATATTACCACCCAGAAAGACATAAAGTTATTTTATCTCCATATTCACCCCCATAATGAAATTTTTGTTTCATTCGCACAAGTTTTGGTATTACGGTATATTTAGACTCCCTATTCCACTCCCAAACCATGTGGCTTGCTTTGTCTGTGTCGCTGTCTAGACAAGATTTAAATGCCTTGTCAAATAGTTTAAATAGCCTGAATAACGCATAATATAACAGCAAGCGAAGATGTGCAACTTCAAATCACTGACTTCAAATACTGCTTTTGTTTTTAAGATACTCTTGTCCATTTGTTTTCAGGTTTGGTGTGTATGTCCCGCTGTGCTGTTTCCACCAGGAGGGGACCAAAGTGCAGTCGCCCTCCTCGGACTGTGAGTACCCGGAGGACCACCAGCAGACCGAACTGGCTGAGACGCCGCTCTTTAGGCCGCGGGACTTTCTGTTTTTGTTACGTGAAAATCTTCGCGAGCAGTTCTCCAGCCCCCCGCTCATGCCCACCCACAAATGCCCTCCGCCCCTGCACTCGCACACCCCCGACATGATCCGTGCCGAGGTGGAGGAGCTCAAGAGCGACTTCAACAGGCGGATCAAGGAAGTTCTGTTCAACTCGCTCTTCAGTGCCTACTACGTGGCCTTCCTCCCTCTCTGCTTTGTCAAGGTGTGTATAAAGCACCACTTCTTTGGCTTTAGTGGTTGGTATGTTGGCCATAGAAAATGTTCATAATGTTAATTAGAATCATTACAATGTCTATCAAGGGCTCACAAATGTCAAGTCAGTCAAAATGATAGTTCCAGCCAAATAATCAACTGTTTGCTGCCAGTGGGATTCTCCTGTTTTCTTTGCAGGTTGAATGACATTTATTTACATTTGCTGGCTTTTTATGTAAATCTCATTGAATCTCTTTGGCACAGTGTGAGAAAGCTGTCATATTCCTGTCATGAATATTGCATTAACGATATTGCAGTATCAGCCAAGGTCTACTCCAGGGTTCTGGAGAGGAGAATCCGACTGATAGTCGAACCTCAGATTCAGAACGACCAGTGCGGTTTTCGTCCCAGTCGCGGCGCACTGGACCAGTTCTATACCCTCCATTAGAGGTCGACGGGCTATTGGCCGATGTAGCGCCGATAAAGGCTGATATCTCTGAGACCAAAAGTGATGCATTTTGCATTGGAAAGAGCTAAGTCAGGGTTTTAAAATTAGTTCCTCCATGACTTCCTAGGCCACAAGGGAGCGGAGAAACATTGCAATGAAAATGAGCTAAAAGTTTGTTTAACACAAGATTGATCAATTTAACCTCAGTGAATATGGACATGAATCACAGAACCTGTAGAATCCAGTTGCTAAGTTTGCCTTAAAGGATTAGGCCACCGTTTTTATATACTGAGATATGTTCTTACCTAACCTTAGACGTGTTAATATATCCCCGTCTGGTCTTTGTCTGTGCGCTCTGTCACGCAAACGGAGCACATACGCAGCCTCTCCCACATGTCATATAGCTCCGAAAAAGCTCACGATAGAAGCTACCAAGCTCTTCCACGTGTTCCCTATTTAAATAAAGTTACGTGAAGTGTTTTCATCCGAAGTATATTTACACAGAAATGTAACATGTCGATTTTATAAGCAGATAAAAAGGGGTACTATATTGTGAGGCGTAATGATACGAGGAGCACAATGTCCGCGCAGTAACTCCTAAAGACTTCCCCCGCTCACTTCCGTCAATAGAAGCTGCGTGACTTGTACAGAGCCTTTTACAACAAGCAGATAATATATTTTCGGAAAGTGCTGCGCATTCCTACCTCATGGTCGAGGTCCTGAGTCCTGTGTCGTCGTCCGGGGTGAGTTGGAAATCTGTGAAACATTACGACACTATATACTTTCTGCTTGTTATCACAGCCCGGCACGATGCACGTAAAAGGCATTGTTCACAAGTTATCGACGCTTCAACTGTTCTCAACTCGCTCTCTACAAGTCACGCAGCTTCTATTGACGAAATGTAACATGTCTATTGACACGTTACATTTCTGTGTAAATATACTTCGCATGAAAACACTTCACGTAACTTTATTTAAATAGGGAACGCGTGGAAGAGCTTGGTAGCTTCTATCGTGAGCTTTTTTGGAGCTATATGACATGTGGGAGAGGCTGCGTATGTGCTCCGTTTGCGTGACAGAGCGCACGGACAAAAACCAGACGGGGATATATTAACTCGACTAAGGTTAGGTAAGAACATATCTTAGTATATAAAAACGGTGGCCTATTCCTTTAACCTCTGTTATTGTATTTTTGATGACGTGCGATTAATAAAAATTCAATTACAATTTTGATTATTACACTAGACGATTACAAAAATAGCATAATCGAGAAAAACAATTATTAAGGATGCCCTCCCGTTTGTCCATCCAAAGTGCAGAAAGTCTGTCCTGCGTGGCATGAAAGTCTAAAACTCTTCTTCAGGAGCAGATCTCACAAACGCAGAGCAAACTAGCATTATTTCATGCCGCTGGATGATTGTTTTTTTCCCCCTTCTCATTTCACGTGCTGAAGGCACAACATAAACAAACAACTTTTTCTTACTGTCCAAAGAAAGTATTTTGCATTTAAAAAAGAAAGAAAAAAAAAGTAACTAATAATCGTTTTAATAATCGTGATTTCAATTATTACAAAAATAATCGTGATTATTATTTGTTCTATAATTGAGCAGCCCTACTGGAAAACGCTGGCCTTCCCTCTCCAGGTCGGTGGGGAGTCTTTGCCTCAAGTGGAGGAGTTCATGTATCTCGGGGTCTTGTTCACGAGTGAGGGACGGATGGAGCGTGAGATCGATAGACGGATCGGTGCGGCGTCAGCAGTGATGCGGTCGCTGTATCGGACTGTTGTGGTGAAGAGGGAGCTGAGTCGGGGGTCGAAGCTCTCAATTTACCGATCGATCTACGTTCCCATTCTCACCTATGGTCATGAGATCTAAGTAATGACCGAAAGGACAAGATCGCGGATGCATGCGGCCAAAATGAGTGAGCTTCACAGGGTGGCTGGGTGCTCAGTCACCCGGGAGGAGCTCAGAGTAGAGCCGTTGCTCCTTCATGTCGAGAGGAGCCAGAGAGATGAATAGAAAGATAAAAAGCTATAAAATCATTATTTAGTGTACAATAGGGTTAGCAGTGGTTGGTTTTTAACTATGTCAATAATTCCTAGTCACTAATATCTACATTTGTATCTCTGTCACTTCCTCTGCCCTTTGCCAGAGCACCCAGTACTACGACATGCGGTGGTCGTGTGAGCACCTCATCATGGTGTGGATCAATGCATTCGTGATGCTGATGAGTCAGTTACTGCCACCCAGTTACTGCGACCTGCTGCACCGCTCGGCCGCTCATCTGGGACGATGGCAGAAACTGGAGCACGGCTCGTACAGCAACGCCCCTCAGCACATGTAAGTGACCCAGACAAATGCAGAGCAGTGGGACAATATGGGAGGAGTGAAGCAGAGGCATGTATGTATGACACAGACTAGATTAATCATCATTTTATTTTAAGATTACATGTTTGATCCTACTCCAGTTCTTTTATTTCCCAAACCTTTCACTGCAAGTACCATCCAAGGACTATAATTGAACTTAACTGTGAATAAAATAGTTCTGAACAAACAAATAAAATGGTCTCAAAAATTGAAATAGACTAAAGTTGCCGAGGAACCTGAGTATCACCTGAAGCAGCTCATGCACCACAGTTTGAGAAGCACTGCTATGTAGGGACGGGAATCTCTGGGTGCTTCACGATTCGATACGCGATAATGGCTCGCGATAAGGACAACCTTACGATACGCCGATAGATCTGCGATAATCGATATATTGCACAAAAATAACCTACAATTCATCGCATTTTTTTGTAAGAAACATGCCATTTTTTTAACATACTGCATATTATTCATCATTCACATTAGTTTCTATGTGCTTTGTACCACTTTTTCTTAAATAGGTGATTAAATGATCCCTGATGTACACACTGAAAATGGTTCTATCGATCTGACATTGACATCACAGTCCTATTTCAAAAGGAACAGATCAACCCCTAATTAATCTTATTTATAATTATTGTTCACTGCCACTATCATATCATTTAGGTGCAAGACACCAAAAAAGAAACTAAACTAAACTATCATTAACTTTAACTATCATTAAAAGTAATATAATTGTGTGACCGTGTTTGGTCCAAGTGCTGCCCTCCACTGATCTGCTGCCTCATTAATATGCACGGCATCATCAAAAGTGTCAATATCGGAAAATAAAAAGTCGGCAAAGCACCATGATCAATCGCAAAAGCTAAATATTGTCACACCCCTAATGCTGTAGCACATTTTACAAACTATATGACAAAGGGCTGCACATGCCTGAGAAAAAAATATATGGTTTGTATTCTTTTTATAAAGTAAAAAACCAAATACTTGATGAAACCAAATAAAATATGCACTCTAAAAATCTAAGTACACAAGAATAAAATAAGTCTGTAATCATCAGTGCCCGGCTGCTCAGCTCGCTCTTCTGTACATAACCTTTCTCCCTCTTTGATTTGTCAAAACACAGTTAAATAACATATCAATACTTAAGCCTGTGAAGAAAAGTGTTCTGACCTGCGTACATGCGTTTTGTTACTTGGAAAAGCTGCATCTTTATTCTGTGCACACTGGTGTATGAACAGTGTTTGTGAGCAGGAAATGATTTCAATAAGTTCATTAAAGATGGAACCAAATCCCCCAGAAATGACTTGGTGATGGGTAATAGCAACTCATTTGATTAAACCACAACCTTTGAAATGTGTAAAGAAAGGGAACAAAGGATTATTTAAGATGATCTGTTCCTTCCACCGTCACATTAGTCATCATGTGTCGTCATTAAATCTCTTTACGTGTCCCCTTTTTAAATGGTAATTTTATGCTTCTTACATATTTCATGCATTTTCCAGGTGGTCGGACGGTACCATTTGGCCTCAGGGGGTGTTGGTGCGACACAGCAGGTCTCTGTATAAAGCAGTCGGGCCTTATAACGTCGCCCTGCCTTCCGACGTCTCGCATGCAAGGTTTTATGTGAGTATCCAGCGCCCTGTGTCACGCTGAATCCTTCTAATGGTGTCGCCAGTAAAAAGTTGGTCATCTATTCTGAAACTAATTATCTGCGTGCACTGGGATAAGGGATAACCTGTAAAGAAATGTCCAACAAATTTGCCGTTGTATCCAATTTGCTTTTACTTTTCCATCATTCCTCTGTTGACTTGATTGGATACAAATGTTAACAAATAAAAAAAAAAAATAAAGATTTATTTTTGTTTGATTATGCATTAAAATGGCATTAAAAAGCATTAAACTTGACCTGTATAAACTCTGTGCTTGCGGTTATTATGAATATGACTTATGTAATTTGTCTGTCTTCCAGTTCCTGTTCCATAAGCCGTTGCGGATCCTGAACCTGCTGATCTGGATAGAGTCCAGCGTGGTCCTGTACCAGCTGTACTCTCTGTTGCGGTCCGAGCGCTGGAACCACACTCTGTCTCTGGGCCTCATCCTCTCCTGTAACTACTACGTCCTTTTCAAACTGCTCCGGGACAGGATCGTTTTGGGAAAGGCCTACTCCTTCCCCCTGCCCCCCAGCAGCCTCGGACTCAAGTCTCAGTAGGGGACCTGCATGAGCCCCTGTGCGGAGACTCGACGGACAATGTGAACTTCATAATCGTGTTTTGACACGGTTAACTTTTTAATGTTTATATATATAAACCTATTTAAAAGAATATTTTATTTTGTATACTGTTTCAAGTTACTCCGGGCATTTCCACGTCGACGACATGAGCATGTTGTATCATTTTGCCTGTGACCGGAGCATGGGGAAATGCCAGGAGCTGACTGTCACCAAAGATATTTTAAGTGCAGGTGGCCAATCAGAATGAGGTTTTGGCTTTTCAGAACAAGTGGTCCAAACTCAGATACTTCCTTGATATTTCAAACTAATTCTCACTGATCGTAGGTCAAACTCCTTTGGTACTCCTGACATTTGCCAGTGGGATCACAGCATTGCATTTTGTTAATTGCATTACTGCTCTTTCAGTGCCTGATTTTCTCCCGTTGCGAGTTGTTACCGCTGAACGTGTCAAACCTGCGAGTATTGGCTGATCAGTGGATTTCTTCAAAACAAATCTAAATGTATTGCTTCCTTGCATTGCCTTAACGTCTGCTTGATTGTGTGATTGGCTGCTGCTCTGGTCTGACCAGAAGTGCTTCTTTTTGTTGTCGCTAAAAAGCCTCATCTGTTTTGTTTTTTGTTTAGTTTTTAAACCATCCAATGGTATTGAAAGACACGCCTGTGCGTTTTATTTTTGTAGATTGGACGACAAACCTTAAATGGCTTACGTTTTTTGTTAACGGAGAGTTCTCTGCAACCTTTTATTTTTCTACTCAGTCTACAGTGACATGTTACCAAAACGGTGTTACAGACGACTCTACGAGGTGCTTTGCATGTTGTTGCGTCTGTTTAGTGACATTTTCTACTTTAAAGTCGTTTTCAATTAATCTTTTAAATTTTATTTGGATCATTTTATTTTCTCTCCCGCCGCAGTATTGTGGTCAAAGTAATGCCCATATTACTTTATAATTCAATCATCTCGCTGTAAGATTATCTTCACTCAAACCACTTGTGTGTAAAGGAGTGCCTCGTTTGTTACGTTGGTTGTTCATGTACTCCATGAAAGGTGCTCCTTTTTTTCCAGCTTCATTCTGGGTGCTTTTGCATTGTCTTCAGTCATTTCCACTTGAATGCTTGTTTGTCCATCTACAGTAAATGGTGCTTTTGACTTGGCATGTTTCCTTTTGTGTTAAACCTGAGTTGAGCACCGTAACGAAAGTTTAATTTTGAAATTGTACTACTATGTCGACTTTGACTGTGTCCACTTCATAATAAAGCGAGTCTCAAAGCGGCTGGCGGTGTTCATGTCATCTCCTGGGATGGTGCCGGATTTGTGCATTTTACATCTTCTTGAGTGCAATTTTAAATTAGTTAGTTAGTTAGTTAGTTAATTTATTTTCTTCGGTCATTATGAACATTTAAATCACATGTTTTCCAAATATCTTAGACATTTTACAATAAGAAAACACATACATTAAGAATTTAATCTAAATGATGCCTGACCGAAAGGGGTTTAGGCTGAAGCCAAGACTTATTTTGCCTAAACCCTTTTACAACTGTGACTCTGTGTCCAAAGATGACACATTATACACTTTCTCTAATACCAACGATGGTAACACTAAAGCACAAAACTTAAACTTCAACAATCAGAAATGATGCTTTGTATCCTCGATCGACTTCTTTTCTAATGGTCTTCATTCAAGTGTTCTATACTTCTCTTTCATGTTTAACTTATACATTTTCTTAAATGCTTTAATAGTTTTGGAGCCCTTAAGTTGAATAGATAAACCGTTCCATAGATCAACGCCTTTGACTGATAAACACCTCCTCTTAGTATTACTGTGCGCCATAGGTTTTTGTAGCAGATCAGTTCCTCTAAGGTTGTATACAGATGACTAAATAAATAAATAAATGACTAAAAATCTGATAATGGGTCTATCAATCTGTAGAGGTGTTTTTATTTTTTATCAATGTTCAAAAGTAGTAGAACTGATTGAGAGCAATGGAATGAGTCTGCAGGACAATTTGAGACTTAAAGTACTGAATAAAGAGCAAAACAAGTTTTAAATGGAACTAAATTAGGAAATCAGAACTCAAACTTTGTTCGTATGTGTTTTTGGTTTAGGCTGTGGATGCAAAATGTGTAAATCTGTCGGATCAAAGACTGAAGTGATTTTCCGATTCACTGACTTCTAGCATGGATATAGGATATACTGTCTGTGTATATATATATATATATATATATATATATATATATATATATATATATACACTGTGGGGGAAAAAAGTATTTGGTCAGTTTCACATAGACATTGTATTGGATTTTGGCCAAATACTTTTTTGCCCCACTGTATACAGGTCCTTCTCAAAAAATTAGCATTTTGTGATAAAGTTCATTCTTTTCCATAAGGTAATGATAAAAATTGAAAAACTTTCATGTATTTTAGATTCATTGCACACCAACTGAAATATTTCAGGTCTTTTATTGTTTTAAAACTGATGATTTTGGCATACAGCTCATGAAAACCCCAAATTCCTATCTAAAAAAAAATAGCATATCATGAAAAAGTTCTCAAAACAAGCTATTAACCTAATCATCTGAATCAACTCATTAACTCGAAACACCTGCAAAAGATTCCTAAGGCTTTTAAAAACTCCCAGCCTGGTTCATTACTCAAAACCGCAATCATGGGTAAGACTGCCGACCTGACTGCTGTCCAGAAGGCCATCATTGACACCCTCAAGCCTAATAATATATAACCTCATATACCTATAACCCCATAGAGAATCTGTGGGATATTGTGAAGAGAAAGTTGAGAGACCCAACACTCTGGATGAGCTTAAGGCGGCTATCGAAGCATCCTGGGCCTCCAGAACACCTCAGCAGTGCCACAGGCTGATTACCTCCATGCCACGCCGCATTGAAGCAGTTATTTCTGCAAAAGGATTCCCGACCAAGTATTGAGTGCATAACTGAACATAATTATTTGAAGGTTGACTTTTTTTGTATTAAAAACACTTTTCTTTTATTGGTCGGATGAAATATGCTAATTTTTTTAGATAGAAATTTTGGGTTTTCATGAGCTGTATGCCAAAATCATCAGTATTAAAACAATAAAGGACCAGAAATATTTCAGTTGGTTTGCAATGAATCTAAAATATATGAAAGTTTAATTTTTATCATTACATTATGGAAAAGAATGAACTTTATCACAATATGCTAATTTTTTGAGAAGGACCTGTATATATATATATATATATATATATATATATATATATATATATATATATATATATATATACATTGCTCACTTATTGAGCAGCCCTAGTCCTAGTTGTAAAGGATCAAGTAACTATTAAAGTGTAGTTTTTTATTCATCCTTTTAAGGACTTCAGTAAGATACTGCTGCATAAAAGCTATGCAGAATTTAATAAAAGGGCAGGAAACTTTATGAACCCACTGTGTCCCTGTAAAAAAAAAAAAGAAAGTGGTTGAAACTGTTTATTGCAATCTCTTCCACCAGAGGACGCTCGCTGTTTATACATTCTTGTAATTCACTCTGCCAAGCTCCTGTGTGAGCAAACAAGCCTTTACAAAGTCCACAAACATTTGAAACTCAAGGCACATTTGGTTGCTGTCATACATTCAAATGTAATCAGTAGAAAAGAAAACATGTTACAGTGCAATTTCAAGATACAGTTCATATGAAGCAAATAAGAGTTTCTGGTCTGAGCACTTTTCCTAATGTCCTTCAAGTTGACTTTACAACGGCCACTCCCACTAATCGTCTTCATAAAAATTCATCAAACTGTGATGTTTTGAGCTCACTTTCACAACTGTCGTCCAGAGACAAAAAACTTAAAGTGCATATGACAGATTAGATTTCCCTCAGGGCATGGAGTTACAGTATATACTTGTTTTATCTGGTTTTAATCTTTTGTGATGCTTATCATTTTATTTCCTTATTGGAAATAGGCACATGCTGTGATACAAGAGCTAAGTGTTTCCATAGCCGCAACCGTGCATCATACTGTACATAAGGGCCATCACAAGTCCCAGCGCTATCCTTGGAACAAAAACATTTAAATGTTTCTTCATGAAATCGCTCCTTCACTGGTGTAAAACTGAATAGTGCATGAAACTCACTGAACGCAGCTCATCAAAGTAATAATTCGGCAAAACATGAAAATCATTCATATGCACTTTAAGATTTAAAGCTGTTTAGTTTCTATGCAAAGAGCGTTAAAATAAATATACATTTACCACCATGGAGCAAAGTGACTAAAGGGCACCTGCACATACATTTGTTCTCTGTCACTGCTGTATTGCATCAAGGTTGACTGACGTTACATGTGATCCCAACATTGTCATCAATCTCTGACATGAGCTCAGGGCAATGTTACTTCAAAGTACAGATCCAGTTTCAGGCAGCTGAGGACCTTAGATTGGTCAACCCTGTCCTGAAAGATCAGTAAAGTTCATTTTACATGACTGTATAAACAAGTGCTTGTTGTTCAATGATAATAACAGATCAGTGCTTGTCCCGTGGCTGTAGGCTGCCTGCACCACAGGAACTGAATTTATTGCTCTCGACAGTAGGGCTGCAACAACGAATCAGATTAGTGTGATGAGTCAAGTATTAACATAATCTACAATAAACCTTACCTGGTCTTTTCACAAAGTCTGACACAGGTTCATCTTCAAGAAAGCGCCGCAATTTTAACACGATGGCAATACAGCATTTTCTCAAAATAAGCGTTTTTCTAATTTGATAAATTGTTATATTCTTCTAATTTGGAGTGATCCAGTGGTTGTATGAGTGGTTAGAGTGTTATGCTGACCACTCATACAATCACTGGGTCACTGAAGGGTCGAATATGCAATGAAGTTACGTCGTGCACCTTTAAAAATTGATTAATGACCTGCACTTTTTTTATCATAATCATACCATAATCTGTTTGAATTTTGATAAAACATCTCAATGGTAAATAAAAGATAATAGTTTGACTCGGCAACACCTAAAATAACCATTATGTGCAGCTCTACTTGTCAGTCCTCTCAGCCTTCTCTGCAGTCCACAAAGTTTCCCTTGATCCAGTAACATATCTGTGCATATTTTAGAGGCGTGAGTCGAACCGCCACGTTAAAGTCCTGGGACGCCCCTTGTTTCTCCACCCACTGATGCCCCGAGAACACTCCAATGATCTTACGCTCCCATCTGCGGTGCCGAGGGTCCCACATTCGAGCGTACACCCCTGAGCCGCTCGCCCCGGGTTGCGCATCGCAGTGCTGGTACAAAAGGTCGGGCGTCTCCTCTCCGGCCCGGCAAAAACGGTACACCAGGTGCCCTGGACGGTCATTATCGAACCCGGAGAAGTGCACCCTTCGTCCCGGTAGTCTCTGGGCAGGGGGGCTCACTCCTAACTTCATGTGACTGCGTTTATGGGGCTTTTTCAGTTCGAGAAGGGCATAGTCATAGTCCATGCCAATGTCGTTAGCGTTGGCTTTTATCCACCCTTTGGGGACATGGGTGCGCCTGGCCCGAATCCACTGGAACTTCATTTTGTCATTAGTCGGCGGGGCATAAAGGGGGGGATCATTTTCAACATGATTGGTCCGATTTAAGAAGAGGTTTGAAGATTGCAAGTCGCGATATTTGGGTTTCAGGAAGCCAACTCGAAGCCTTTGCGCTCCTTTCACATAGTTCTTCCCGTCATGGACGCAGTGGGCCGCCGTGAGGACATGCCGGTCCCCCACGAGTGTCCCGGAGCAGCCCGTGGACAGTTTAACGGCCACCGAAAATGGAAATTTAAGCAAAAAGTCATGCCCTGCAATACTAAACCGCCCATCATGTCCAAAAATCTGCCTTTTCCTCCGCACACGGGCCTCCCTCTTCGCGCGGGACCTCGCCTTGTAAATCACAGACGTATCCAAATTTGGGTTGTAGCCATAAATCCCAACAGAGGTCGCAGTGAGACTCCCGTTTGAGTGCAGCGTCTCGTAAGATAAAATATGCCTGAGGTCCCAGTAGCTCGGCTTGGGGGCTTTCCTGTGGCAGTCCGGGTCACAGGGCGAGCTGACATCCAAACGGGCCTGGGCCAGGAAGTGAGGGGTGGGGCGGGGTTGAGTCTGCTGCGGGAGGACCACCGGGACATGCTGGAGCACCCACTGTTGGCGGGACGAGCAGCCAGGAAGCAGCAGGAGGCAGAGCAGGGGGAGCAGGGGTGCAGACCTGTGGAGAGGGAAGGAATCAGAATTGTCAGTGAAGGTACACTGACAAACAGGATTGTTTTCAGTGCAACTGTGCGACATAAAACATACAGTAGTAATAGAATATATGACCAGGGCATGCAAAAAATACAGTAAAATATGACAGAGATATAGTTATTATACACAATATACATGCCCCAATGACATCACTCACTGAAACTGTTAACATGTTCCATTTAAGAAGAGTTTTCTTAAGCAGAGTCCACTCAATGAACCCCGACCCTCGAATGATTTGTGACAGCTTTAAACTGCCTGTTAACTTATAACCAGCATTTACACGTTAATGAAAGTGTATATTCACACGTTGACCAAGGACTTGAGAGTTAAATCAGTCAAATCAGTCCAAGCCAGAAACGTGCAATTCCCAGAAGAGCCACCAATCCTCCGTTACATGTTCAAAGCGTGGGAAAGTCCATGTCCAGGACTCTACATCCCATATGGATGGTTAGTACAGCTAGCTCAATGCATTTTTTTTTTTACTATGTATGGGCTTCTGTTACTTTGGAGTAGTATTCGTAAAAAATTTTGCTGTGTATTTTTTGAAAAAGCTTTTGTGAAATAGTGATGATTTGATCTTGTGCCGCACATTGTTATAGATGAGATAAGCTTCTCTTATGTATTGTTGACTTCTTTGGAAATAGCAGAATTGACAGTTATTTTTTTGATTTCCCCATCTATATCCAAGAATCTCTTTTGTTTCTTTTTTCCTCTACATTTACAAGACCTCCCTGAGTACATTTAAAAAAAAAATGTATCTGATTACTCATCCAATTGCTACAATTTACCTCATACCCACTGACGAGGTCTCACGCATTTCTGGTTTAAATTAAGCCAGAAACAGATAGATTTAGGAAGCATTTTTGGAACATTTTTTTGTTATCATGAAAGGAATTTGGCAGCCATAAACATCCTCTGTCTTTAATAGTGCACATTTGACAGACAGGGCAAAGATCGGGCTCGAGGCGCTGATGGAAAATTCCTGCATGGCCCGAGGGACTGGTGCACTGCATCAGAGGATGAATAACACAAACTATGGGTCTGTGTAAAATGACTTCAGGGATCAGCAGCTGAAGCCAAAGGCGATTGTATGGATCAAGTAATAAGCCAATAACAGAACAATGCGATTTCCTATGTGCAGGAGTGTGGCCTACTTTAAAATTAGCCTATGTGTCATAATGTGTGATGTTCTTATTGCAGGCATCTGTTATTATAAATGAAGTAATACACATGTGCAATGATGTATGAGGTGAAGTCATTATATTTTAAGTGCTTTATTCTGACCTACATTTGATTTACTTCATCACTTGCAGCCCTATTATATTTATATGAGTTATTATTCGGGTGTGTGCGTTTTACTTGTGGCAATTAATGAGTAAAACTATGAAGAATTGTTACTTTTTTGAGAGTAATTCTTTATTTTGGATACTCGACCCATCTATGTCAACAACACAGGTTATAGTAAATGTGCCAAAGAAGTTGGAAAAAGTGACTTACGCGGCGGGGAAGCGCATGGCTGGCGCAGGTGAGGATCCTCAAAGGTTTATACGATGACAAAGCCGAATCCTGTTTCACTCCGTGTTCTTAGTCGTTGCCGTTTTCCTTCAGAGGAGTTTGTTTCGTGGCAGAGCGGAGGAAACGCGCGCGGACGGGATGCGCAGCGCTGGTCCTGGGTCGGTCATGGCGCTTCGTGTGAACTGAGGGAAAGACACGGCAAGTCCCGGTTAAATGGTCACGTGACACAAACTCCTCCACCGTTGCATCTGTTTTATTTCCTCGTGTTTTGATGGAACTGGTCACGTTTTTTTTTCCTGTGCGACATGCGTGCAGGTCAGCAGTTCAGCATATTTGGGGGGTTTCTGTTGCCAATGTTGACAAACTCGTCTAATTCATTTAGTGTTGTGGTCTCTTGTCGGCATGGTTGAATAGCTCTACCCCTGAGCCAGTCATGTTGGAGCACGAACAGGCTGTGAAATCAAAACATATTTTATAGTTTAGAGTTTTGATGCATGTTTTACACATATAAACAACAACAACAACAACAACAACAATAACAACAACAACAACAAATAGTCTGTTGCATCCTGTTTTCAACTTCCATCTTTCAACATGCAAATATAGGCTATGAACAGGGGCGGACTGGCCATGTGTCCATTCTGGAAGAGCACAGAAGGGCCACTGGCTCTGGGGGCCACCGGTCCCGCCTCAACCGAGCTTTACCCAAATCTAAAAGCAAAAAAGAAAAGCATCAAAATAGCGAGAAAAAGAGGATGAAAACAAAGCAAAAAATGTGCTGGAAAAGCAACAAAAAAGTGACAAAAAATGTGATGAAAAGGCAACGAAAACATGAGAAAAACATGGACAAAAAAAAACCTGATACAAAAAATAATGAAAAAAAAAATAAAAATGACAAAAAATGTGGTGATGTGACATAAAGTTACCATCACTTTTGTAGGTCTTAGCTTTCAAATGAGGCGTTACATTGTTGCTCTCCAGTCAGGAAGCTTTTAGATTTTGGTAAAGCCCGGTATAAAAAAATATGAATCTAAAAGGAATGTATGGTGCACCACAAGGTTCAATTTTGGGACCATTATTATTTATTATTTATATTACCTGTCCAGTTCTTTTTGCTGATGGTACCAATAAAAAAAAAAAAGCCGAACTGGGGAAAATGCACTCGGTTAAGGCGGGGGGTAAGAGGTTGAAATATGGATTTGTGGAAGTGGCACAATTGCGCCAATTTGGGCCAGGCTGGTCAGAGTCCAGGGCTGTTTTTCAGTCCCAGTCCGCCCCTGGCTATGAAGACTTGCATGATCAAGCTTTCAGCAAGTATATTTCTCCTGGAAGTGTTGCCAGGCTCTTGACTTGATGTTTTGTTGTGAGTGGGACAGCAGACAACAGCTGAACCGGGACGGGTCCAAAACAACAGGACAGATGTGATGGAGAGAGGAAGTGGGGAATGAGTGCTGATGATGATGATGTACAAAACGGGTAAAAAAATTGAGTTTCTTTGTTTATTTGCGTTTCAGGCTGTGACCGTGTCCATCTGCTGACGCACCCCCATCCTTTATGTTGGCAGCACAGTCCATTTCCCCTCTCACAGAACTGCATCTGCCCGGTGCCACTGAATGAACCCTCTAACATGACTTGACTTTAGTTATTGCAAAAAGACACGCACATTTTAGCCAATCCTTTCAACAAGAAGTCAAATGTTTGTGCTTGTCTGATCCCATGGTTTAAATTAATGTACGATTTCCTCATAAGGCATCAGAATAATCAGAGTTTTAGGTTCCCCCGATCATCCAAATGACACAAGAGAATGACCCCCATTGAATTGTGTACTATTTCTCAATACATACATCTAAATCAAGACACTTTCAGCTGTATCAATTAAATGGACTTGTTAAACCTGTTAAAAGAATGCCATAAATATTACATTTTGTCCACCCAAAGATGTGGGAATCATATGACCTAATAAAATAGCCCCAGTGTTCCTGCTCACATTGCTGATTTATGTGTATAACACTTTAATGTTAGTCAGATGATTATCTTATGAACTTCCCGCAACTATTATTAAAAACTGTGCAAAAATGACCTAAAGATTATAGAGGTTTGCCCTTTCATACTTGAGATGCGGCATTTTCCCCTTTGGGCGCGACCTTTCTGCCACAGTCCAGAGGGCTACTGATCCCTCTTCACAAGTATGCGCGCCGCTGTCCGGATATGATTTGAATGTGGGTGATATGGGGACAGGGGAACAAAGACACAGAGTGAAAGAGAGAGAGAAGCGGTGACTCATTTGTCCTCATCCTGCAGCAGCAGTTCTTTCATGGATTAAAAACTCACATGATGCTTAAAGTTTGTACTCAGAGGCGTTTGTTGAAGGTCTGCTGCTTCTGATTATAGATGCGGAGTTTGCCAGGACGCAGGGTGGACCCACTGGCTCATCACACGGAGCCCACACCCATCCCAGAACACACAGGAACAATTAGCCCCTGAACGCTCTAAAAACACCCTCAGTAATACTTCTACCAAGCTATGATTGTTATATCAAATCCATTGGGAAAGTATGGCTCCAGTGAAGGCACTGGTCAAATATTGCAAAATCGGTGTCCTTATTTGTCTTCTAATGCAAGTATATGGGAATCTTTTATTTTTGTTTTATTATGCAGTGGAATACTTGCATAGGCTTTTCAATTAGATTTTTTTTTGTTTTACTTTACTTGCTGTCTTAAAAAAAAAGATAAATCTTAAAAAGTAGGGCAAGATTTTTAATAAATATGATCTGTTTACCTTTGCTGCATCCTGAAACTTAAACCAGTTTAGAAGAGACTCTCTTACATCCTCAATCCCAGCACCTGTCCACAATAAAGTCCTAGTGCGAGTGTAGCCTCAAGTTGATTTCTGCAGGTTCTCGGCTTTCAAATGAGGGATGGTTCACATATAATGAAGCTTGTGCTTGTATCTTCATTTGCAAGTGCAGTTGTAGTGCCTCTTTCATTGAGAGCACATTCAACAACCTTTAATCTCTGTTGAACTGTTTTTAAGAGTCATGTTCTGCTGCGTCAGGGAAGGGTAAACTCTTGTAGGTGAGCGGTGCCAGCACGAGGATGCCGGCTGTATTGAGTCTGGTTTGTCAGAGTGTAGTCAAGCACCTCTCTGTGTTGGAGAAATATTCAGGACATAGAGTTCTGGCAGACCCTATCCATCCTGTGCTTTGATCAGCGCTGCAGTCCTGGCACCGTGCGCACCTTTGTTAAAAACCGCTAACAACTTTCACCACTCCACTCTAATAGGCCCAATTATGATCTTTCATCTGTGGCACCCCGCCCTTTATTGCTGTTTAACTGATGTAGGTGAAGCGCTTTGAGTGTCTAATGTGGGGGATATTTACCATACATTTACCAAGCCTCAGCCCAATCCACTCACACAAGATGGATTTCAGTGATTTTTTTTCCTGTTATGGGCACCACTTTGAGGGATTTTCACCATTCATGTTTTGAATAATTATTAGTAATGGTCCTCATTATGTAGCAGTAAACCTACCTGCAGTATCTAAAGAAAAACTGTTTGAAAAAGGAGTCAACGAAGTAATTTTTGTGAAGAAAGAAAATCCCTCCATGAACAGAAATGGTGGACTTAGATTCCACCTGTCCTTCGCTCCAGACCTGGGACAGATCAATAGGCCCAGGACAGATCAATAGGCAGGTAATTAACAGTGATCAGCTGAGAGTAGAGCCTTTTACACTGAAACTCAGGTGTGAGTTAGGTCGTTAGGACTTAGAACTACAAAGACTCATAACTACAAAGATGTTTACTTACAGGTGACAGTAGCTGTTAATAGAGGGGAGGGACTTAGCCAAGCTAAACTCCGCCCTGTGGTCTATACCGGGCTGCGAGCTGAGCTGAAACTGTAATGTGCTGACGAAGCCTTTTGGATGGGAGGCGAAACCTTCGACACTTCAGCTACAGAGGACAGAAGATGACTCAAGAACCTTCATTGAAGATGGTCAATGCCTGTACGACTGAGAACCTACAAACACAGGCCACCTTTAGACACTTTACTTTCTCACTAGAAAACACAAAAAAAGTAAAACAGTAAAACAAATGAAATAAAATTACTTGGGGTGAATATATAAGACACAAAGGACCACACAACGCACATGTTGAAAGCTAGAGAATAAAATTGAGTCTTAAGATGAGTAAACACTGATGTGGGTGTGAGTGACCCGGAGCTTGGGAACAATCACAGAGATGACCTGCACTCAGTATCTATCATCTATCATAACAGTAAGTTGACGTTTGTTGATGAATTCAGTTTGTTTTGAGTTATTCCAATGAAAGCCTGTTTGTTTGGCAGTGCCCGCTGTTGTCCGGGAGACGCACATTCCCCGGATACTGTCCATGTTCATTGTTTTATTCCTCCCACAGACAGCACTCTGCCTCAGCCCAAAGACACAATCGAACAAGTGTGGAGCTCTTCACAAGTGCATTTGTGTCTGCGCTCTCGCCCCGTTTCCCATCTCTGATCATGAGTCATCTGCAGGTCCCTCGTGGCCCCTGAAACAGCTGTTTGGCAAAACGACTCAATCACGAGCGAAGTCCTTTTGGAGAAGAGATTTGCGGTGAAATCTTGGGGGGAACTTAAGCCAAGGGTAGATTTTCACTGCAGAAAGGAAGGTTTTCTTGGAACCAATCTTTTAAATGGTGCATGAATAGGTTTTTGCACATACTCCAAATATAAAAAAATATCTTTCCAATGGACAGTTCTGCGCATTGCCGTGGGTAGTAAATGCTTGCAGATTTGTTAAGAAACATTCAATTGTGATGAAATGCTCTGTAATTTCATGCTCAGTGTTGATATTGTGAAATCAGGGGCAGCTGTTAAACAGAGCGGGGCCTGTTTATGATCACTGATAGGTTTATGTTGCTCCAGAGTTTGGTTGTCAAGTTTGTGTTTTTCTATAGTGTAAATATTCAGGATTAGTGGCTTCAGTGCAAAAAAAGTGGTTACAATTCCCTGGGTCTTCAAGGATGGGACATAGCAAGAGGTATTCGGAGAGTTCCCTCTTCTAATGTCACCACTTCCACTGGAAAACTGGTCAAAGCTTAACACGGTAATTGTCCCATCAAACTAAGTAACAAAATAGACAGTATGTTATGTTTAATTTCACATAATCTGCTGTGACTGGACACATCACCATAAGGAATGAAGTGCCTGCTGTACTTTATTCTGCATTTTAGGAGATATAAAGACATCACAAGGTTTAAGTCAAGTTAAATATCAGAATTTAGAAATTCAAGCGCCTAAATTTCATCTACTAACCACTAACCCCCCGACTGAACTGAAGGCATTTTCTCGAGTTCGGCTTTACTCAAATCTAAACCCGTCTTAAAATAGCGACGAAAGTGAGAAGAAAACAAAGATGAAAAGGCAAAGGCAAAAAAGTGTCAAAAGAACAACAAAAATGTGATGAAAAAAAGCAGCAAAAATGTGACAACAAAAGCAATGTAAATGCAACAAAAAAGTGGCAAAAATGAGCTGGAGAAAGAACGTGAAAAGGTGTCGACAACACGGCAACAGTATGAAGAAAAAGACCCGTTTAGATCAGTTTTGTAGGTATTAGCTTTCAAATTAAAAATCTCCTTAAAGCTCCAGTCCAGAAGCTTTTAGATTTGGGTGAAGCCAAACTGGAGAATGTGCTTGGTTAAGGCTTAAGAGGTTAACTTATCCTATCTCGAAATAGCAGCTTATAAGGCTATGCAGTTTATTTATTTGGCCTTTTTTTTTAACCAGGAAGTCCCACAAAGAATTTCTTTTTACATGTTTTTTGTGGTTGGGGAAAATTGCTGATCACTGTTCGTGCCACCATGCCTGCTCAGACAGGCCTTGCATGCTGCCATGGTGTCCTCGAGCATTAAGACCCTTTGCCAATAGGGGGATAACAGGGGCGGACTGACCATATCCAATCTAGAAGAGCACAGAAGGGCCACTGGCTCTAGGGCCACCAGTCCCGCCTCAACCGAGCTTTACCCAAATCTAAAAGCTAAAAAGAAAAGCATCAAAATAGCGAGAAAAAGAGGAACACAGGAAAAACACAGACAAAAAAAACTACAAAAACGTGAGAAAAACATGATAGAAAAAATAATTAAAAAAACAACAAAAATATGACAAAAATGTGGCGACGTGACGAAAAGTTTCCATCACTTTTGTAGGTCTTAGCTTTCAAATGAGGCGTTACATTGTTGCTCTCCAGTCGAGAAGCTTTTAGATTTGGGTAAAGCCCAGTATAAAAAAAACATGAATCTAAAAGGAATTCCGTGGAGTATGGTGTACCACAAGGTTCAGTTTTGGGACCATTATTATTTATTATTTATATTAATGATTTTGCTTCTGTTTCTACGACCACCTTTCCCGTTCTTTTTGCTGATGACACCGATCAAAAAAATACTAATAAAAAGCCGAACTGGGGAAAATGCACTCGTTAATGTTAAAGAGGGGGTATTATGCTTTTTTCAGCCACATAGCACCAGTCTATAGCACACTACAATGATGACGAAACCTTCTGTTGGTCTGTCAATGCAGTAAATTAGAATAACTGCCTTGTATAAAATTGCTCTTTCAAAATGGCGTTAGCAAATGACTTGAAATAGGCTTCTGTCACTTTAAGAACCTCTGACCCTTTCCGACACGCCCCCTCCACACGCTGTCAACACTCCGCTCGTTGTCTCAACAGTATTGAAACTACGATCGGTGCATTTTAATTTTTATTGTTGGAAAGGACCTACTGTTTATCACTTTGTGAACAATGGCCACACAGGATATTATTTGGAAACGAACCTTCCACACCGGACGCTTGGAAGGGGCTCTTGCCTGAAAAATAACTGCTGTTTGGAGGCTCTCTCTTTGCATCTGCCCTATGGATCTCTAACTATACCGCCATGGACGACACCAGGATCTGCAGGAGCCCATACGATTCAAAGACGGACATTATCTGTGCAGGTGGACAATGGTTTTTCGAGGTTACCCCGTTAGCTTGTTACAATCGACTACAGCTCATTGTTGATGAAAAGTCTGTAATAAACCACAAATGTGTAAAGCCAGGCTCATTGTGTGATCATCGTAAAGGCTGCTTCGAGTAGTTGCCTGCTTTATTGACGTTATTTGTGCATAATATGCTGCCTGTTTTCAATGAATGTTGTGAAGGTGAAGGTTGTTAGCTTGTCGCGGCTAATAGTGCCTTAGCTCCGGGAGAAAACCACTCGGCTACGACTCACTGTAGATGAAATGTGAGCAATAAACTACACAATCAACAAGCCAGGCTCCGTGTGTGATCATCATAAAGGCTGCTTCAAGCAGTTGCCTGTTTTAGTGACGTTTTCAATGCATAATATGCTGCTTGTATTCAGTGAATTTTCCCGTTAGCTTATCGCGGCTAGCTTGTTAGCTCCGGGAGAAAACCACTCGGCTACGACTCACTGTAGATGAAATGTGAGCAATAAACTACGAAATCAACAAGCCCGGCTCAGTGTGTGATCATCATAAAGGCTGCTTCAAGCAGTTGCCTGTTTTAGTGACGTTTTCAATGCATAATATGCTTGTATTCAGTGAATTTCCCCGTTAGCTTGTCGCGGCTAGCTTGTTAGCTCCGGGAGAAAACCACTCGGCTATGACCCATTGTAGATGAAATGTGAGCAATAAACTTCCAAATCAACAAGCCTGGCTCCGTGTGTGATCATTGTTAAACGGTTCTTTATGTGTGTGGTGGTTTTATTGACTTTATTTGTGCATATTTCTCGTTTCCACGTGATGACTCGAGGTTTAGCTTAGCATTAGCTTTCTCCGGAGGCTCTGTGCATCATCAAGGCCCAGCGCAGAACCAGACACTGAAATAAGTGTTCTTGTCACCGGTTTTAATCCTGGGTGTTTCGGTAACAGAAACACTGATGTGTGTCTTTGTAAAAGTCTGCTGTGGCTCCGGTTCACAACACATGAAGCTAATCCTCCATGATGACTCTGTTTACATCTTAGGGCTAGACACTGCGGGGAGGGGGTTCTGCTGAGGAGCAGTGGTTGGTTACTCGGCTGGTGACGAAAGGTCGGAGGCGTATCCTGGAGGTCGAGGGCGTTTCCTGAAGGAATCAGGCGTTTTATCCCTAAAATGGCCGCCATCAGAGTTTCTACAGATTACTCGAAAATACGTGAATGTGCCAAGGCAACACTTCAGGCATGTTTTTAATGAGGGAATGACTTAATAACATGATGTAAAGCTTGAAAAAGTCGATTTTGCATAATAGGCCCCCTTTAAGGCGGGTGGTAAGAGGTTAAAATATGTATTTGTGGAAGTGTCACAATTACGCTATTTTGGGCCAGGCTGGTCAGAGTCCAGGGCTGTTTTTCAGTCCCAGTCCACCCCTGGGGGATAATAAGGCAAACATTTAAATGCATCAGGACAGTCCCCACCAAATGTTTTCTCAGTGACTTTGCCATTCATCTGTGATCCACAAAAGCAGAGATAATCAAAAGCATTTAGTTTGCATCACAACTGCTCACGTGGACCCTTTGCGGATCCAGTAACACGGCTCTATAATTCATCTCAATTGTGGTGCGTTACCAAAACCACCGGAGCCTGCAGAGGGGGGAACGGGACAGTCCGCGGGACGACCCCAAAATTCCTCCGACTCCAGTTTGTGTTGGAAATATTTGGAATCGTCCCAGTTTCTGTTCGATTGAGACTCATCCAAACATTGTTTCGGTCCCACAGCAGAGCACATTCATCTCTGAGGCTGCAGAAGTCGTGTGGGATCGACACACATTTCTCAAACTCAAAGTGGAGATTGTAACATGCGCCAAAAGTCATTTAAGATGCGTTCAAGGCTGCTCGTAATAGTCGGCAGAATGTGTATTGATGAAAGGCCTTGAATATGGCCAAGATTTTGATTAGTTCATTGCAGTTTTGAAATTACGCGCAGATGTTTAATAACTGAACAAAATGTGCTGCTCCAAGATATATAAAAATCAATAAACAACGTTATTTCGAAATGGCGCGCTTATTTGCATTTGTCATTCATTTAAATAACTTCACATGTATAAGGCTGATCCAACAGAGCCTAATTATCAAGGACGTTTTTATCTTTGGCGACTTCTAGTGGATGACTGCAGAACAGATTTGACTCATCTTGACAAAATAAATGAAATACTAAATAAACATTTTAGAAAACATCGAACACAAGATTTTGGTAACACATTTGAATGACTGCCATTGTTGCTGTGGAAACAGACAGGTTAGGGACACCTGCATCTGAGGACGATGATAAAAGGGGCCCTTCAGTTGAGGTTTTAACAATTGAAATATCTTCCATTCAGAAAATAGATTTATTTTCCTTAATATTACAGCAGAGCAGAAATCTCTTGGTTGCTGCAATAAACACAGAACATTTTGAATATTAAATCATCTATTTGCCTCTGCTCCAAACCAATTGCTTGCCCCTTTAGTGAATGAGGATGTATGAGTGCAAATGACACATAGACACAATGCGCGTGTTATCATCGCTTCTTATCGCATGCGTCCATGGACGACTGACCGTTTAAAAACTCTGAGAAATGTTAAAATCTCAACTGTTTCGATCTGTACATGGGAAGCCGCTCTGCTTTGTCAAACACGCTCCAGAGAGCGAGAGAGAAATGTCGGGTTTACAGCCATTTCCTACACAACACCACGCCCCCTTGGGCTGAAATAAAAAGAAAAGAAATGCAATAATATGTTTAAGTTTAAGTTTAATGGTTTTGTATAGCCCAATATCACAACAGAAGTTGCCTCACAGCTGCACCAAACATTAAGGCAATAAAACAGAGCAATAAATATGACAATTTAAAGTTCAGGTGAATCCAGGCAAATATAATGTCCAGTGAGCATCGGCAGCAGGTAGCGATGAGCGGCGTGGGCGTCCCCCGTCCTTAGACTCTCCAGCACGGCAAGGAAAAACTCAAAAACCCGGCAGGAGACAAGAGAAACCTTGGGGAGAACCACAGAAGGAGAGATCCATTCCCATGGACGGACAGGCTATAGAGACCCAGGGCCGAAGGATCCCTCAGCAGACGGGCCAAGATCACAGACCGTCCAGTCCTCAGATTCCAGAATGCAGGGTTCCTCCGTTCAGCCGGGTTCCTCCGTTCGATCTAGACAGGCACTCCTGAGGGGGAGTGGGACAGGAGACTCCATGTGAATAGTGATGAACAGACTACAGATAAATTAAATATTGTATCATGATAAGACCAAGTCTGCAGTAAGAAGAAGAGGATAGTGCTCAGTGGACCGTACTTCCCACAGCAGTGTTCCTCCTAAGGCAGCTTTACTTCAGGCTGTGGGTTAGAGCTTTTCCTAACTGACCAATAACTGACCAATATATTTGAAATTATACCCATCTTGTACCCAGCTTTCTTTTGTTGACCATTTTTGTGATGTTTATTGTTTTACTTCCTTATTGGACACTGACAGGAAGTGACATAGATGAAGGCAAACCATTTTAAACTGTTGCCAAGCCAACCATGTTATGTTAATGGGAAATGAGTGAGTCAAACTGCTGTGGAACATTACCTTCTTCTATGTCACTTCAGCAGCTTAAAAATAAAGATAAAAATAGCTTTTCTGCCCAGCATTTCTTCATGTAATTTGCTGCTTCACTGAAATAAATGATAATTATGTAACTGATGAATTTGCAACTAATGTTATCCTTCTCAATAAGTCATATTTTCAAAAGCATTAAAACCTCATATGCACTAGTTTAACACCTGTTCTTCATCACTGGACTTGACTTGTGTTTTTAATATAGTTCATCCTGACTCTTAGTTCACAGCCGATTATCTCATCTGCCTTGTTATCTCTGTTTATCCCGTCTCAAGATCAGATACAATCCTTTGTTATTACAGCTTTGATCTTACAAAGCAATAAAGCTGATAGCAAGAAAAGTGTGCATGCCAAAGAAAAAAATAAAGAGAGAGAGCCAAGAAGACAAGTTGTACAAATATGCAAATGCGAGCCACAGAAAAAGTGACCTGATTAACACATTGAGTGCCGCGCTGTTAACTGTTGAGTGCTCGCCTGGTTTTACCAGACCCTTGTACTCATTGCGTTTTGTACAAGGGTCTGGACCTTCACAATTGAGCTCCGTTATCAGGTGGGAGGGGTGAACTCCTTTGAAAAGATTGGATCTGATTTTCACTAACGTATGTAATGCGCCCGAGTGAGTGAAGCAGCTATCATAACTCTATCATAACTCTATCATAACTCTATCATTACTCTATCATAACTCTATCATTACTCTATCATAACTCTATCATTACTCTATCATAACTCTATCATAACTCTATCATAACTCTATCATTACTCTATCATTACTCTATCATAACTCTATCATTACTCTATCATAACTCTATCATTACTCTATCATAACTCTATCATAACTCTATCATAACTCTATCATTACTCTATCATAACTCTATCATAACTCTATCATAACTCTATCATAACTCTATCATTACTCTATCATAACTCTATCATTACTCTATCATAACTCTATCATAACTATCATAACGATCATAACTCTATATTACTCTATCATAACTCTATCATAACTCTATCATAACTCTATCATAACTCTATCATTGCTCTATCATAACTCTATCATAACTCTATCATTACTCTATCATTACTCTATCATAACTCTATCATAACTCTATCATAACTCTATCATAACTCTATCATTACTCTATCATAACTCTATCATTACTCTATCATAACTCTATCATTACTCTATCATAACTCTATCATAACTATCATAACGATCATAACTCTATATTACTCTATCATAACGATCATAACTCTATATTACTCTATCATAACTCTATCATAACTATCATAACGATCATAACTCTATATTACTCTATCATAACGATCATAACTCTATATTACTCTATCATAACTCTATCATAACTATCATAACGATCATAACTCTATATTACTCTATCATAACTCTATCATAACTCTATCATTACTCTATCATAACTCTATCATAACTCTATCATAACTCTATCATAACTCTATCATAACTCTATCATTACTCTATCATAACTCTATCATAACTATCATAACGATCATAACTCTATATTACTCTATCATAACTCTATCATAACTCTATCATTACTCTATCATAACTCTATCATAACTCTATCATAACTCTATCATAACTCTATCATAACTCTATCATAACTCTATCATTACTCTATCATAACTCTATCATAACTATCATAACGATCATAACTCTATATTACTCTATCATAACTCTATCATAACTCTATCATAACTCTATCATAACTCTATCATAACTCTATCATAACTCTATCATAACTCTATCATAACTATCATAACGATCATAACTCTATATTACTCTATCATAACTCTATCATAACTCTATCATAACTCTATCATTACTCTATCATAACTCTATCATAACTATCATAACGATCATAACTCTATATTACTCTATCATAACTCTATCATAACTCTATCATAACTCTATCATTACTCTATCATAACTCTATCATAACTCTATCATAACTCTATCATAACTCTATCATTACTCTATCATAACTCTATCATAACTCTATCATAACTCTATCATAGCTCTATCATAACTCTATCATTACTCTATCATAACTCTATCATAACTCTATCATAACTCTATCATAACTCTATCATTACTCTATCATAACTCTATCATAACTCTATCATAACTCTATCATTACTCTATCATTACTCTATCATAACTCTATCATTACTCTATCATAACTCTATCATAACTATCATAACGATCATAACTCTATCATAACTCTATCATAACTCTATCATAACTCTATCATAACTCTATCATAACTCTTGGGGGCATTCCTTGAACATTCCAAGGCTATACTTTTAATTTCTGGATATTTGAGAGCTTCCTTTACTTTCGTATCCACCGCCATTGCCAAACTACTTACCGAAAATGTGGCGCAAATGCTTGACGTCACCTACAACACCCGCCTCCCCCGCTCGTTGAATGGTCGGTTGAAATTCAACCGATGTAACGCAGCCACTAAGATCAGACCAGACGTACATGTGGGGAAATGATAATTGACCGGATTTTACGGATGGCCAGGATCGTTGAGTGCCTACAATCCAGACCATTTTTCATGATATTTGTAGCACCACAGCGTATTCTATGTTATACTGTAGCTATTGAAAGACGTGAATCTAGGCTCTCTCTAGAGCTTTTCCGTTTTTGGCAGTCAATGTGTTAAGATTTTCAGGGCAAGGATCCTCAATATCAATTCCTTCACTGCCTAACCTTGTACTCGAGCAAGGGTAAATCTTCCAACTCTTAGAGCTTCAAACAATGTATGTCAACACCAAATTTAAAGCTGTATTTATAGAGTCAAGTATTTTTTTTTTTATCTTGTTAACTCAGAGACACTCATCACACAAAGCTTTCTCAAACCTGAGGACAAACCCTTATGTAACAAAAATGGGCGTTCAGTACATTCTGAATAATTGCCAGTCAGTCACATTGTTAAAAACTGCAACCATTTTCATTTGTTTCAATATAGCTTGTTTAAATATCCAGTTGGATGTCGAGACCCCATCAATAAGCTAAGGGCAGCTTCTGGGGAGTCCTTTTTTTTTTTTTTTTTTTCATTTTCTTCCACCCTGGATAAAGCGGAAAAAAATGTAAAAAATAAATAAATTTGTAAATACATTAAGTCTTGATAACATCTTGGCATCTTGGATAGTTGTTTTGATTTGTTCACAATTTACTAATCAAGACGATAAACACTGTCTTAAAAGATCTTTCATAGTCTTTCATGTGAAACTGAAATCAAAACCATGCCATATCTGTAGCTGTAATTTGTGGTGATAAAAGGTTGTGATGTTGATAAAGTTACTCACACATCAGTGAAATCTAAGAGAAAGTGGCCTTTTATTTCTGGACAAAGAAAAGCAAAACTAAAGGGTGACTCAAACTGAAACTATGTAATGAATAGAAGCAATGCAACTTTATGACTGCAATAATCAGAAAAACACTGTTCGCTTCAGCTTCCATTTTTAACCAACAAATCTAAATGCAAAATCTACCTTTTTACACCCTTTTTTCACGTTTCAATCATGCTACAGTGTTAAACCTTAACAAAAGACATACCTGGAGTGGTGTTTTGTTTCATTTGTGCGTGCAATACCTCTATCAAATACCGTTTTCACAGATGACTGGACAGGAAGTGCGTATTGGCGTTGTGGGTCACACTTCCGTGCTGACAGTGAGGAGGGGACACCTCTGACTGGGGTTTTCCATGTTTTTATTTCAGTGACTGACAATAATGTTCTGTTACTGAGGAGACTAATAACATGTTTGGGTCTGGCGTGTGTTCAGAATAAAACCAAAAGCCCAAAAGTATGACTCATATCGACTAGAAATAAAAGACCTTAAAGACCTTAGAGTCCAATATACAACATTCAATCCCAAACTCTACGTAGGCTTGCTCCTGTTCGGTAACTACTTAAAGATAAAGCTTATGTCCTGACAGCTGTTTGATTTCACCCTTAACCTCTTAACCTCCACCTGAACTGAGCACATTTTACTCCAGTTTGGCTTTACTCAAATCTGAAAGCTTCTTGCGAAAAAAGTGTCAAAATAGCGACAAAAACGAGACTAAAACGTTGAAAATGCAACAAAAGAGCAGCAGAAACGTGACAAAAATGAGGCAAAAATGTGACGAAAAGCCAATTTAGATGACTTTTGAAGGTCTTAGCTTTCAAATGAGGTGTTATACTGGCCTATGGGACCTTATGGATTTGGGCAAAGCTGAACTGGAGAAAATGCGCTCGGTTCCAGCGGGCGTTAATAGGTTCAATGTGTCATGGGTCAATTGCCAATACCATATTTTTGACTAGGGATGGGACGATAAACAATAATATCGTTAATTGCGATTATAAAGTGCAGCAATTAATCAATCGCCACATTTTTTGATTATCGTGCTCAATCCATCTGACAACCAGTGACAGTGACTTTACCGGGAGTGGCTACGTCTCCATGGAGATGTGACTAAAATCAGCAGTATACCAGGATTTCAGTTGGTCAGTTCCTCATCCAGATCCATTCTTCGATTACCCACCCCAGAAATAGCATTTTCTGTGTCGAGCTGCTCGTTAGCTGCATGGTTTGTATTGATGACAGTATAGTCCAAAATGTTACACAGTGTGGCTTTAAAAACTTACTTTATGTCTCACTCAATATGACATTTCATTTACAGCAGATAATGAAGAGGAATATATAAAAATTGCCCAATCCCTATCATTTCTGCAGTTTCATTGATGCTTTTAAACCATAGGCAAATATCGTGATAATATCGTTAATCGCAATTATTTTGGCCAAAATAATCGTGACCCCAAATTTCATTATTGTCCCATCCCTATTTTTGGCCCTGATAAAAGTCGATGCAAGGACTGTACCAGGTCATAAAAGTGGACTCAACCAGTAGCAAAATAACACAAAAGAGGACTACAAAGTGACTGAAATGTACTCATTGTTTACAATTGAACAAAAGCTGAATTTGCAGAGGCGCCTGAACGCCCCCTGAAGCAGGATCATCAGTGGTTCCTGTACCACAGTTTGAGAAACACTGAGCTTAATATCCACAAGATACAAATTAAGCGCACAGTGGTAAAAAGTAGTCGACCAGACCCTCATGGCCCGCGGAGCTCAGGGCTGTTCACACCATTGACAGTTCCAGAGGGTACCTTAAATGTAACAGGTTATAAAGCCATTTCCTCTCTCCTGAACAGTGCGCTTGTGTTTATGGACCTCCTCCCATCCTGTGTCTTAAATATTCACACTCACCTCCATTGTCCACAGTTTTAGTGTTTAGAGTAAATCAAGTCATGCCTTGTTTATGTTGGATTATATAGTGATATTGGAAAGAATGGTGTCTTTTATACGAAATAATCAGCGAAAGTCGTGAATCGAGCATTGTGGATAAGAGCATAGTTTTATTATATTTTATTCTTTATTTTACCGGGTAAGTCAATTGAGGACCGATTCTCACTTACCATGATGACCTGGCCATGGTGCATTAGTAAACTGTACAGCCAAGACACAAGGTCACAGTGAAAACATTCAAAACATGTGCACTGATCCTGGAATATTGTAGAAATTGAGTTTTTGAATTGCAGCTGACACAAATGAAGTGAGTTTGGCGGAGAATTTAAATGAGAATTGACCAAAGGACGTGCGAACTTTGGGAACAGAGAGGTTTATGTACTGGAGCAAAGCGTCTGGGGTTGTGGATGTTTAACACTAACAGAGAGGTGAGGTGTGGGTGGAGTTTGCCAATTAAACATTTGTAAATAAACAGCAACCAATGAGTTTGTCTGCGAATAAAACTTGTTGTGACTGGTTCTTCAGATATTAATTTAATTTGAAGTAGCACCTTGAACCTGGGACCTTCTTGTTCTCTTGTCCTACTACTGTCCTAAAGTTCCTGAATCTATATGCTTGATTGTATCCTCAGAGCTCTTATCTGGCTCTCTCCTATCTCTCCTATCTGGATCCTTTTTTTCATTGCCAAATGTATGACGAAACATAGGCCTATGCTGCTGTTTCTATCTTTCGGGTAAAATGATTGAGAAATAAAGCTACTTAAGTATATAATTCTGAACATGTGCTGCATTCCTCTTCCCTCTCTCTATAACCACGTCTCTGCGGCCCGTCTCTCCACACTCCTGTCCATGCGTTTCCTTGTACATCATCCATTTATTATCTACATGTCCTGAGCTCCTTCAGACGGCTCACATGGGGCCAGTTATTATGTCCCAGATGTGGAGGCTGAAGCCAGAGTCGAAACAGGCTTGTGTGGTTTCATGCAACTGCAAACTATCCAGAACTGTATAAATAGTAATGAGTTTTTGTGTGCAAATCTTTCACTCGCCTTTTTGAGTTACTGTTTTGTCTCATGATCTGAAGGCAAGAGCAAAGCAGTTGTTTGAAGTTGTATCTGAGTCTAAGTTAAGACTGTCTGCAAAGTGAGGCTAATTTTCCCACCAGAACAGAATAGTGTTGACATTTTTGGGGATATTTACTGGACATAGACTTGAGCAATGAGCCCATCAAACTCGGTAATAATTAGAATTACATGAATCTGTCCTATGAAAAAGGGGAATGTTAAAACAAAATGGATGATACAAACCAGAGCTTTGGTTGTAATGTCGTTCTTATGTCAAAAATATAACTCGTGTTTATTTAGCTCTGGTCCGGCATGGCGCATAAATAGGAGAAATGTCTGACAAAACACAGAACAGTTGCAGAAAGATGCAACAAATCCACAAAGAAAACTGGAGAATGACTTTTTAATGACCTGTGAGACTTGAGGAAACCACAACCACAGAGTCCAGAACTTAATCCCATCGACAATCTTTGAGTTGTGCTGGAGAAGGCTTTGCGCAGTGGTCACACTCACCCATCATCAACACAAGATCCGGAGAAGCAACAACAAAACAATAAACAAGCAACAAAAACACAACCAAAAATATGACAAAAAAGAAACAAATACGCAACAGAAAAGTGAGAGAAGAGCGTAAAAAAAAGGGATTTTTGAGAAATACCAAATGAAGTTTTGTCATTAGATATTGTTTTTATATGATTTCATTTCACATTTTATCATGAAGTTTATTGTTTGAGAATCTGACCAGTGTAGAAAGGAAAAATAATTCCGAGCAGCCACCAGGTGTTGCATAACCTATACCCTTTATAGGGGGATTTCGACATGACCAGATCAGTCCGGTTCTCTTGAGACCGGTTCATTTAGGGACTTTGTAACAATCAACACAACTGGACTTACTTTTAAAAAAGTTGACTGAGAAACTCCATTGTTTCACCTTTGTACAACGATAGGAAAAATCATATGCAAATGTTCTCCTAAACTAATTCATAAAATAGACTTTAATAGAGCTGCCTATCTCTGATCGGCCTCGAGGCTCAATCAAGACAGAAGCGAAAGTAAAAATTGGCAGTGCCACATGTGCATATGTTAACTTCCACTTTTAGACAGTCAGGCCAAAGAAACGGCCAAAGAAACAGCAGTGGCAAGATCTTGGAGTTTTGTATTTGCGACTCTCCCTGGATCATTTAGTATGTTTTAACAGTGGGAAAAAACTTTTACCTGGACATGGAAACACTTACAGCATGAATTCGATCTATTTTCACGTCATTTGTCTGCACCCTTGGAGGATCATCCATTGTCTCTATTTGGATGCAGCCGTTTCTTCCACGCCTAAACCAGCCCCGGTAAGTCTTTATTTTATTTCTTTATTTGAGTTTGAGTGGTTTTCAAGCGCCAGTAGAACAGTTATTGAGCAAAAATAAAGAACAATGACCAAAACAAATAGGCTTTTTATTTTAAGTGCATCCAAAATGAAACAAGGGAGATATAGGCCTCGCTCCTGTCATTTAGGCAATAAGAAAGAATGTATTGGAAAACTTGAGCAGTAGATTACTGTCATAAATATGCGGGAAAATATATAATTTTATTGAATGTTTCCACATCAAAATCAGGTATGAAGGCTATGAGTAGAGACAAAAAGAGAGACAAAATTGCCTATATTTTCTGTGAACAAGTCATAAGAGAGCCTGGTTTAAATGTGTGAAGAGAAAGCTTTGAATATGCAAGCCGACTATTGCCTTTCAAAAGCGGTTCACTTTTGGCTGTCGAAACACCCTCAAACCGCGCCGGTCCGCTCCGGTCTGGTCCTGTCAAAAAGCCCCTATCATCATTCAACGCTCTGTACCCTGTGAAACCGTGCGCTGTTGAGTTATTGCGCCAAATAATTTAGATTTTTTCCACAAATATTTATGGCTGACATCTCAAAAATACATTTTCTATCACACTCATCTTATCACTCCAGAGCATTAGCTTTCAGATCATTTACAACTCATGTTTTTGCCAGCAGAGGGCATCAGACACCTAAACTACAACTCACATTAGGTCTACTGTAATAGAAGAAAAGGTGCAGACTTTTTCATTGGGAATGTATTTTCCGGTGACACTGTGGGATCACAGCTTTAATTAGGCTTTAATTAGAGTAAAACTAGATACACACGTTCATTATCCTATTAGTTATGACCATTTCTGCACATTTGGGTGTAGGACTCTCAGGCTGTTGTTACGGTCTCCTGCTGCGACCCCCCCACCCACACACATCGGCTACAACACCTCCAGAGCTCTCCTCCGGGACCACGTGTTTGATTTGGTTTAAATGTTCATTACGACATCGGGTTGAAATCACAAACTGTTTGACTTCTCCCCTGAACAACTGCCTGCTTATTGCATTTGTGGCAGATAGTTTAGATCAGTTTGTTTTCGCCTATAGTTAATTGGTCGAACTAATCTTTGTGCTTTTCAGTGGTTTTCTCTCTTTAGCTTTACAAATGAAATCAAATCACTGAAGGTTCACACATGACATGACTGACATAACTATCAATGGGTTTGAAAGGTTGTTTCGTCGCGTTCTCGTCATGTTTTCCAAATCTAAAAGCTAAAAGTGTCGAAATAGCGGCTAAAACGAGAAGAAAACGAGGATGCAAACGCAACAAAAAGTGGAAAAATTGAAACGGATGAAAGTGCGACAAAAAAGTGACACAAAAAAAAACTCAACCAAAAATTTGACAAAGACTCAACAAAAATGTGACAAGAATGAGATTGGAAAAGAACGGAAAAAAAAGTGACGACAACACGGCAGCAAAGTAAGGAAAAAGATCCATTTAGATCAGTTTTGTAGGTCTTAGCTTTCAAATGAAGCGTTACACTGGCCTCGGCTGTAAACTCTAGTCGAGAAGCTTTTAGATTTGGGTGAAGCCGAACTGGAGAACTGGAGTTAAGGCGGGTGGTAAGAGGTTAAGTGGAAAGTAAACATTTGGTCATTGCTCAGGAAAACCCTCTCATATGACATGCACGAGCCGCATGAGTCACTATTATCTCTGGATCCACGTTATGACTTTAATTACTTTTAACAGCTGATTCTGTGACTCATTGTAAATACCCATTGTTGATTAAGCATTTTCTGACTAACTGATGATTTGCGCAGGTGCGTGCGCATGGGTGGGGTTGTGTGTGTGTCCTCATGTCTTTGCTCAGAATAAAGTCATTCTCAAATTTCCCACTGATTGATAAAAGTTCTGAAATTTCTGCAATTGATGACTAATACGATGTAATAGGACAGATACTTAACCCTTGTGTCATCCTATGTACATTTTTGTACATATTGCAAGATTATTTTTTTCATTTCATGACCATTTTGTCCGTGTTGCAGCCTGAGACGTGAATTTCTGCAGAAAATGTTCTTTTGAGACAAATTTTCCGAATCCAGTGTTTGTTTTTTTGTCTTATATATATTTCAAACTGCTATAAAAACCACATACTTTCATCTTTTTTCAAAACCATTGACTGACTGTGACGCTCTCCACTGAACTGTTTTGGTGTCTAAGATTTCTAAACTGTAAAAATCTTCACACTAAACATTTTTGTCGATAAATCACTTAATATAAATTAATTTTAAAAATGTTCATACATTTTATAGAAAACACAAAGGCAAACAAATCCTGTTTCCCCTCGGCCACAGCTTCAGTATAAGCTGACAGATACACGCATCAATTATGTTAGAAAAGTGGAAAATTCTGAAATGCAGTGAAAATGTCAAATTAAACTCGTTTTCTTCTAAATGAAACGCTGACATCACAGATATGCTACTTTTTTCCTGTATTGCAGTGAGATTTAAAACCTGAAGTTTTATGGCAGAAATGTCCCAGGTTCTGCCATGGCCCCATTATATCCTAATGTAATGGGGAAATAACATGATTTCATTCATCTGCTGACAATAGGCCCAAACTGTAAAAATACAGTAGAAATGTCAAATCTGACTCTTGTTCTTCAAAATGAAATGCTGACATTGTAAAATCTATGACTTTTATATGGAGAGCAAAGAAAATTGGAAGTCCTGAATGTCTTTATAATGGAAGTCAATGGGGCCAAGAACATTTTGACACAAAGAATCGTCCACTACAGAAAAACTACTAATGCAGTCAAATCAATATTGGTCCTAACTTTGACACATCCAAGGCTCTAAACACCACCAAAGCTTTTTTTTGTGTGCAAAGTTTACAAAATAAAGCTGGATAAATAATAAATAAAGCTTAAAATTCACAAAATTACCAAATGTGTGGTATTTTTTGGAAAGTCATCAAGTAGTTCAAAAGATTTATGCAAAAAAAAAAGTAAAAGTAAAAGATTTTGTGGCTGTTTTTAGGCGTGTACATTTTTGTGCACTGGGTGGCGAATGTAAGAAAATTACAGGATGACACAAGGGTTAAGTTAACATTTGATAATGTTTCCAATAAATACACTCCCAAAAAATATGACGTTAAGTTATTTAGAACCACAGCCATGGCAATTTTCTTTGGAAGGGAGTTAGTGTTATTAGACTTAAGCCCTAAATTCTTCTTGTGAACGGCGTGTACACCACACCATGACCTGAAGGCAGATCTAGTGCATCCTCTTCCTGCTCTGCGTGATAAATGTTTCCTCTTCTAAAACACAGATAAATAGTCTCGAAAGCAAAACCTTCTGTGGCTTTGGCCATATATTTTTCCAATGGTAACAAGTTCCAGTATCTGAACCATTACTGATCTTCTTGTTCAAAGGCTTTATTTAATCTAGCCCTTTTTACACATTATATTTACTTATTACTTAGACGCCTTTACAGGTTATATAACTGTACAAGCCCAGGCAGATGCTGCGCGACACAAAAACATAACGAACTTCAGGCTCTGACACGCAACATCACTTTCCACTTGTTTTAGGGTTAAAGAATTAAAATTGTCATGTAAATGGTTAGGTAACAATATTATGTAGCCTAATAAAAGCATAATACATTTAATCATGAGACTGAATAATGCAATGTAGAGCACTTTAAAGCCTCTATAAAAGTGTTAGACACATGATGTTAAATAACGAACTAAAGATGCTCAATGTAGCATCATTTCATAAAGGAGATGAGGCGGAATGAACTTTTCATTGTAAAACACAGACACCTAAATACTATTTGACGACTAGATTCACCAGTGACATAAAGCCCCATCCACTGACGCACAAAAACTTTATTTAGCATTACATGGTAACAATCTCAGTGGTGTCACACAGAAATAAAATAACAGAATAACAGATTTTCTTTTATATGGTAATTTCTGCCAATCTGAAAAAAATATACTCCATTTACGGCAAAAAAAAATTATGAAATGATGTTTTCAGCTTGGAATATTACAACATCATTCCCGTTCATATGAAACCTATTTGGTTTATGAGTTTCGGTTTTCAGATCAAGAATTGTGAACCAGAGAGGTACTGGGAGTCTCTCCAAATGTTGCTCTGTCCACAGTTTGATGTTTTTCTCTTGCACTGAGCGCAGCGCCTGTACTCCACCAATTTGTCCACCAGCAGCTGATCATCCGACCTAAGCGGGAACAGGACACACAAGTAAATATTGGTCCAAACGATGT
This sequence comes from Gobius niger, assembly GCF_951799975.1. Classification (NCBI taxonomy): domain Eukaryota; kingdom Metazoa; phylum Chordata; class Actinopteri; order Gobiiformes; family Gobiidae; genus Gobius; species Gobius niger. Next base: position 16,914,568 of record NC_136855.1, on the reverse strand, counting down.
CAAAATGATTGTAGGAGGATTTTAGACAGACAAAGGTGCAGACAAAGAAAAGTGTTCAATGGATGCGACTTAAAAACAACAATATGAGCCCTGCACTGGGTCGTAATCTATGTAAACATCAGGTGTTCTTCAAAAGATGAGGGGATTACATCTGTTAAGTTTGACATCACACGCAATAAGATACTTCTGGGTTCAAACTGCTGTGAATTCAATAGACAAACACAGCAAAAAAACAACTTTATCTTTATCTTAACAACTGATTCACATCTAATTAGAATAAGATATCTCACTTGATCTATTTACAAAAAAAAAGAAAATGGATGATTAATGCCAGAAAAGCATTACTAAAGAAAATCCAGAGTAAATGTAATATCTGTGTGTAGAATCAGGGAAATCCCATTATAGTGACCCTAGTATTCCAGTGGAAGACAAATGACATCATGGAAATGACATCTCATGCTCCATGAATGACTCTTTCACAATGCGAGCCCTATGAATCCTGCCATTGTCATCTTGGAATATGCCGGTGCCATCAGGGAGGAAGAAATGTAGGACAAAACCAGTTCTACACCACGACTAGACTAGGTCGAAACGAGGACTGAACCTCACCACATTTATATCACAGTTATGTTTAGTCTATTTAATCCTATTCCTCTGCCAAGGGTCAAGATCTTGTATATACAGTACCACTACAAATACTTAAGAGTCAGGTCGGTTCCTGACCTGAGAAATCGCCGCTCCTCGTCCTCTCGCTGTTGTTTCAGCTGCACGCTTTGGCCCCAGGCGTTTCCCAGAGATCTGCTCATGTCCTGCCTCTTTTCAAACCTATTCACTCGATCCAGAATCAACCTTAAACATCAAAACAATTGTCAGACCACATTATTTTCCTCCATTACTATATTCAGATATTTTTCTTATGACTTTTTTACTGACTGCGCTCGGTTTTGCCGGAGAATCTCCCGCTCCTTTTCCATCTGTGCCTGACGCTCTTCCAGTTGGTCTTGCCTTTTCTTGAAGGCCGTGCTGAAATTTGCCTGAAAAAGCTAACGATGTTGAAAACACTGATCAGTATGTTGTCACAGTTTTTGCCAGCGTAATATTGTGGCAGACAAAAATTAAGCAAGTAATAAATAACGAAGACCTCATCTATCATTGAACATTTGGATTTGTTTTGTTTACTAATAGAAACGAGACAAAAATGCAAGCTCTAGATGCAACAATATGAAGTTGTTCCATTTCGCTCAATAAACGCCTTGAAAAAATGACCCTCATAAAGGTACCTGAACTTTGGATTAAAGTAAATTAAATTGTCAGTTGTGGTCCAAACTCATTCCTAACTTTCCTAAAATACAGGATTAGTAGTATCACAATTCTTCACAGGGATGAGTTTATAAACAAGTTTGACAACTTTTATGTAAAGGCTGTCAATAGATTAAAAAAATAATTATTAACTTAATTTTTTCAAATAATTATATTCATTTTTAGTACTTATCCAACATAAAACACTTACATTTAAAGCGCATGATCACTGATTGAACATTTAATTAACCAAATCCACAGTTAAAAGCCCAACATCTGATAATCGGGATCTTCAGCCATTTCTGAAGATTGATAAGTCACTTTATAGCGACTTTACAGCAAACTTTTAGATCCATAAAGTAGAATATGAAGACAAAATTAAAATATGCTTTGTTGAAATAGGATAATTAAATTAATTATTTTTACGATTAATGTGATTAATTGCGATTAATTTTGACAGCCCTATTTTACATGTATATATATTTTACAGAAAAAACTAGCTTGCACATTCATGAAATGAATCCAAATGCTTTATGCACAGATGCACAGCATTATTTCCACAAATGTCTGAGTCTAGAAATATAATAATGGAGGACAAAACTCATTTTGTTCAAATCAGGTATAGAGCCTTTAGATAAGATAAATGTGCTGAAAGAGCTTGAATTAAGTGAAGTCAAGAAAAAAATGTGGAAAAAGATATTTTTTCTTATACTAAATGGAATACTTGCTCCATGGGCACATTATTTCCATTAATTCAGGATAATTCAAACAATATTTGTAGCACTTTTGGATGTCGAAAATAAATAAAATCATTATACTAAATCTTCCACAAAAAATAAAAATAAATAAAAATCAGAAGAAGATCAAGACAAAAATGATATGAAATCTGTCATATTTAACACTTAAGGCGAGACACTGCAGGTCAATAGGGAAAAAATGTACAGATATCAATTTCAAACTTTTGCTGTCGATCACTGGCATAAATGTGAGGAAAAAATACATTGCAAGTTTTCTGTCATTTTATCTTTTCATATAAGAACAAGGTGTTTTATGCCTAAAAATGCCCCAAATTTTACATCTTTTCGGCGACGAAATCTGAATAATGGATAGAGCTACATTCAAATGTATGGTTTCATTTTATTGATGAATGAGTTACCAAGACGTTTTCACAGGGGATTTTGGATTTCTTGTTTAGTTTTAAAATAAGGTGTTTTTAGTGGAAAAATTTGTAAAAATTTAATTTTCGCCTTATTTTTTGACATTCAAAACTCAATAAATGGGGCTTAGGGATTAAATAATAAAAAATCCCTCTGAAAAAATCTTCCAAATATTGTTCAGTCCAAGGCTGGAAAATGTGAAGTCTTTAGGTCCGACTGACGTGGACATAGTGTCGCCACAATGAGAGAAAAATGTGTTTTGAGAAAAAGGCCCTTGAAATTGCATCGTCCCATATAAGTCTATGGGGGAACATTGAATCAGCCCAATATTTAAACATGTTATTGTGAAGATTAGGCATATTTTCTGTTTCCGGGTGAAAGCTTCTATGTTCAGAGACCAATTTGGCGCAAAACCTGAAAACTGAAAAAATTGAGTTTTGCCTGCAGTGTCTCCCCTTAAACACTTAATATGTGGCAGAGCTGACCTCCGCAGCTTGTTGGCGGCCCTGATTGGCACGTTCAGGAAGTTCGGAGCATGTGAAGTGGAAGACGTTTGGCAGGCAAACAGGAACTCCAGTGCCCTTTTTATCCCCAACCTACAAAAACATGTCACGACATCTTCAAAAAGAACACTTGGCAGAAGCTCAAACAAAAATATCTTCAGTGTTAATGGCAGTAGTGCTCTTTTTAGAATCTGGATGGGTGTGACTTTATCCTGTGTATCCTGACATTTATCTAAATATTACATTTACAGAGGAATGGATAATTCACGATAACAATAGGACATAGACATAGATGATGAGGTTCACTTTGTTATTGACAAAATTAGACAGGATTAGGAAAAAGTATTTGATCAATGAAAAGCTCACGTTTAAGGTTTTTTTTTTGGATATAGTCAAATATACTAAACTGAGACGGTCTGAATACAGAGGACGCACAGTGTGATTATACAGACCAAAAAAGGACATCTATGAATGCATGGAAAGAGTTGGTGTGATCATGTGAGTGGGATCTGTTGGGCTAAATAAAGTTGACCATTATTTAGAAAAAGAGGAACCTGTCTAGTCATTTCTTAAAATAAGCAGTGGTTTCAGAACCAGTGCAACCAGGTCTTGTTGGCTCTTTGGCAAGAAATACAGGAATTTATGGAAAATGTTATGTCAACCTTCTACACATAATCCTGTTAATTCAATGTAAAACAGTGCTATTGTTTAACTACAACAAATAAACATCGAAAACTTCATTAAATGTAAAACTATCAATTAATTCCAACATCTGTTTCTCAGAGTGAGAGAGGAGCGGGTCAAGGAGGAAGGTTGCTGTTGGAAATAGTAAAACTGCTTTAGGTTCAAATACATCAGACAAATGAATAACATATATTTAGCAATTACATTCATGTATGAGGAGTTTTCCTATGAGGTCTGCAACAGGTGTAGTGCAAGTTCATTTTTATCAAAGCACAGCTGTGACACCAAATGTATCTGTGTATAAATTTCAGAGTAAACCTCCAGTAAATAAATGACTTCGGATAACTCTTTTGGTTTTCTTTGCAACAGTGTGTGTCCTTTGCTCTGTGTACACTGCTCTAATGAACCCATGAGTGCAGTGCTTGTTTGCTAAACACTGGTCAGTGCCGGGTGGTTTCCTTTCCTGGGAATCCAGAGCTTTCTTGTAATCTGTCGTCATCTCTTGTTTCTGTTTGAGCTGCTGAGCCTTGAAAGAGGCCAACCTACAACACATATTTGAGCACTGGTTAGGACAAGGATTTATGGCTTCAATTGCACTTTATAGCAATCTAACATTGTTCTTTAACCTATCTTGTTACGTTATCTACTCTGCTATGCTTCATTTTGCAAACGGTTGTGCTACCATTTGTCGCCATTAGAGCTAAATAACAAACTGCTAATATGCACAACACTCCAAAGCCAGGAGCCTCCTACATAACACAATACATGACCTGCCTTAACCTAAGCCCTCCCTCTGTCTGCCTCACTCACTGACTCTATCTCTACCAACCTTGGGGCGCATGTGCACAAACGTACCGAGGGAAACTTGACAATGGCAATAAAACCTATTCTGATTCTGATTCTGAAAGTTTGCTCCCACTGCAAAAAAAACGGAATAATAGTTGTTCATCGAACTCACTCTTGCAGCAGCTGGGTTTGCTCTATACGCTCAGACTTCTCGCGGTCCCGCTTTTCTTGTTCTTCCTTTTGTTGCTTTCGGCCGATTTGTGTTTGCAGCTCGCTCTTATACCAGCGCTGGTTTATTCCCGGCACCGGAGTCAGGGGCCGAGATGGAAAGATGAAAGTCGTCTATACACAGAAAGATTTTATCCGGAAAACAAACTCTTCACCACCACAATCGTCAAAGAGGACCTTGAAACAACCTACGGTACTCACCGGACATCGAGGAGAGTGCGTGTCTTTTTTCACAGACATACAAAGATTAAAAGACGCGACTTCTCGGGCATGTTCACGCTGCTCTGCAAGTTTAGCCTGTATGACAAACACACGATTTCACACAAACGAGTTTTAAAGACGCTTTGGTAGTTTCTCTGATACACTGTGAGTATTTTACTATAAAATAATCATAATAATAACAACCGTATTTCAGCCAATAAGAGCAAGGCCAATTGTAATAAGAAGCCGCCCTTAAAACTTCATAGCAGAGTCCAAATGCACATCATCATTATATTGCGCAAAAGGAAGCAGGAGAGCGTGTAAGGTGTTCAAACAGGCAAGAAGCTAATATTTCACCACAGAGACAGTATAACCACAACACAGGAAATTACTAAAGAATTCTTCAGAAGTGAATTTAGTCAGAGGTTTCATCATGAATTAAGGCTTATTCTTGAAATCTCATTATTTTTTGGTTTTGCTCTCCATTTGTTTTCAATTCTGTTTCCTCTCAGGGTGAGTAGTAGAACATTAGAAGAATACACATCACATATTTCAGTCATCTGGCACACTATACTACTACTACCTTATTTTCTCGGACTATAAGTCGCTCCGGTGTATAAGTCGCACCAGCCTTGGCAACTACCTGGGCACGAAGGCGCAACTGCACCGTTGTCAAGCCTCTCCCGGCATCACATTGTTCAAGCTCTCATTTGCGGACTCGTTCCTCTAGTACGGAAGCCTAGAGCGCCCTCTAGCGACTGTCAGTGTGAAAACAACTAACGTGAAATTATATATTTTGATCTATAAGTCGCACCTGGGTATAAGTCGCACCCCCAGCCAAACTATGACATGCGACTTATAGTCCGTAAAATATGGTAAAATATAAATATTTTAAGAGTTTAACGATGGGGTGTTGACGGTAAAGCTCTGGCCTCTGCCTGTATGCCACACCTGCTCCTTCTCATAGAAGAGTCTGTCCTTGTTCAGTCCTCTCAGCAGTAAAACCTTCTCCAGGCCCCTCTCCTCGGCCTCCTCCTGCTCCCTCAGATACACTGGGACGTTCCTTTTGGCTCGCTGCATGCACAGGTAACACAGCTCCTAAAGCACAATGAAATTCAACATATTCTTTTTTAAATACCTTTAACACTGCTCTACACAACTTTGTTTTAGTGTAATTTGTTCTCTCACCTGTCCAGCCCGAGTGTGTCCAGTGCAGCCCACAGGAGGCTCGGCCATTTTGGGAAGCGTTTCCATTGGCGACGTGTCGGGCCTGCAACTTTATCATTGGGCATATTCGTTAAACAGACTTTTTTTAAATTTCTTCTAAGCTTCTGAAGGTCATTCATGATTCCTGGTAATCTGTATAATTAGGAGTGCGAGTGTTGCTAGTTAAGTAAAGATTAACCTTTCTGTTACCAAAATAAAGGGACTGGCATTGGCACACAGGTAGGCCTATATCGTGCTTGTTAATTGTCAAACTTGAAAACCTCTTGTTGTTAGGAAACAGGCCTATGTACTTATCGGTGCAGTGAGCTCGGGCCTCCTCCTGTCTGTTGAGTGGTGTTGACAGAAGTGGAATCTGGCTCGTGAAAGCAGTGCATCATTGATGGAGATGCCCTGGGCCTGAGGGCAGTGACAAAAGGAGACCTCCCTCGGAGCTGACAAGCCATTACCTGAGAACTGAACCTGCCCCATGCGAATGTGCACTGTACAAACAACAAGTACAGTACACTGTACAGCGGGAACCTCAGAGTCCCACATAGTCCTATTACTCATTTGGGTTCTGTTATTGTGTCATTGCCATGTTGTGATTATCTGCATACCCTAGATCAGTGGACCTTTTGGAGCCGCGACCCCGATTATAACAGTTAAAGGGGTTTGTGACCCCCTTGAACATTAGCCGACATAATTCTTAAAGATGTGATGTACTTTCTTAAATGTGAAAAAATTAGACTCAGTGCAGGTGGTTCTCAAATTCTCAAGAATCTGGAACCTCTTTCTACATTATGTTGAGAATGTTCCTGTTCAGAATGTTTCGGGCTAAGATTTTTATTCTTACTGTGTCTCTTTGCAACTACCACTCTTATTCAATGTTCTTTGTTGATTGATTGATTTTTTTAATTTTCCTCTTTGACTAATTGGGCAGGTACAGTGGGTTTAGGTAAGGGGTAGAGTGTGTTTTGATTAAAGTTATACTTTGTCTGTTTATGGTTTTGCATAATTGTAAAATTCATAAATAAAGCAATAAATAATAATAATTCTTAAAGGGACTATGCAGAGTATTTTCCTCCCCATACATGTTCCAACAATGTCCTAATGTGTAGAAAGATGATACTTCGGGTCAGAAGTGCCGTCATGCACAAGCTTAATATAGAAAGTGCAGTTACACGTAGGACCTGAGGTGGCAGTAGAGAGTATAAAATGGCTAACTTGCCTCTAGCCCCTTTAAAAAAACAATGGATAAAATAAAATTCAAATTCCGAACAAATAATGGCACTGCTGCGTTAAAATATTATATTATATGCTAATAAAAATATGTATATTTTATCTACATGATCTGGCGACCCCCCAAATTTGTCTCGCGACCCCCTTGGGGGTCCCGACCCCCAGGTTGAGAACCACTGCCCTAGATATCCATGTGTGATGTAAATTTAGGATTGTTTTCTACAAGTAACAAATGATGCTGTCTTTTGAAAAAATAAAAATAATTAATATTATTAATAAACGACACATTACTCAAACCCATTATTTGAAATATAGTAAGAATTTCTGACTTTATTATGAATAAAGTGGTTAGTGACTAACAATAACAAATATGCTATTACTTGTTTTGACACTCTGTTGTCATGCTGTACCTCTTGTTGATTTTTTCTCTTTCTCTTTCTCTTTCTCTTTCTCTTTCTTTCTTTCTTTCTTTCTTTCTTTCTTTCTTTCTTTCTTTCTTTCTTTCTTTCTTTCTTTCTTTCTCTTACGATTTTAGAAGGGAATTTCCAAACCGAAGGTTTACAACTGGTTTACAACGAAGGTTGAACTTTAACATTATTTGTCATGTTAATCTCTCTTCTTAATCTTGACAATCTACAGCAATTGTGTGATGTTATTCCTGGAAAAATGCATTCCCTTATCCCTCAATTACTTGAATCCAGGAAAGATTCGGGAGGAAATGTCATATTTCTGAAATGATGTTATGAAGTGCATGTTAAGTATCTGTTTCGACATGTTCCCTCAGGCCCGGTTACACCCTGCCATTCCAACACCCCCCCACGCAGAGGTCCAATTGTCGGGGTTCCCTCCTTTGTCGGAGTGGTGACACTTTTATCTTTTGTGCTCAGTCTCACAGACCAAACTGATGATGACAGTTGGATGACTGTTGAAACGTCTCAGTTGATACAACATTGAATCAAAACAAAAAGTCCAGTTGAAAATAGTAAAATTTTTTAGAGCATTATGTTACCTGGATGAAAAAAGAAGAGCTTACATAAGCAATCAATTGTGTTTGGATAATATCTCAGTTCTGTTGATGGCATAAATAATTTTATCATATGCTCATTTGTTAAGTCAAGCATTGTTCTACTGTGATTTCTAAAATAGTTTGAGAGAGAGCCGAATGTTTTTCAACTTTATGTTACCTGCAGTCAAAGCAAAGCGACAGCGCGCCCAAGGAAACATCTTGCCATGTCCTGCCCCATGAATTTGTTTTTTTAACAGAATGGCAGGGGAACAATAGAATGAATAGGATCAATCTATAAACCTATACTTAGCCCTATCCCTTGTCTTAATCCTAGCCAGAGTGTCTGTCTTTTCTGAGGTATTTTTAACCAATAAAAAAAATTTTTTTTACTTGACCAAATGTGACACATTGTGGCTTTTCTTACTCAAAAGGAAGAGGTGAGAACATAACGAAGTCAATTCATGATGAATTCCTACTTGTGTCTCTCCTCATGAGGTTTTAGGTTCACTTCATTGGTCTTGGCAGCGGGCCGCGTCCAGTGGGATTTCTGCTCTGTCTGTTGAGAAATGCCTGTAAAGAAATAATGGTTTCCTTATATTATTCATTGCGCTGCTGTGCTTTTTTTTATGTGTTTGGTAAATCGGGTGTGAAATGTTGGTTTGATTCCAGATTTTCTCAATCACAATCTTGTGATAAAACTGTCATTTACAAGGCGCACTTTATGCTAATCCAGATCTAAAATGTGACTAAATGTTTTCTATGTTAATGGCTTACACATATACCCAGAGAAAACCTACACAGACACGGGGAGAAAATGAAAACTTCACACAGAAAGGCTCCTGGGATCTTCATGCTGTGAGGCATGAGCGCTAACTGCTGTGCCATCGTGTTAGTTCTGAAGAAGAACATCTAAAATAGTACAAAATTGAGTACTGTATGAAGCAGCGCACATCAAACCATTCACATGCCACAGTTTGACAAACACAAGTGAGTGGTTCTTAAACTGTGGTACTTGGGCTTCTTCATGTGGTACTCGGGATCACCTGCAATTTTAGACTCAGTTTATTTTAATTGGAGATACAATTTGTGCTGCTTGGTAATACATTTAAATGGAATGTTTCATGGTTTACACCCAGTACGGACAAAGTTTAGTCCAGTTTAGCTCTATTTTATATCTTTTTAAAGACATTGTTCAATTATTTTATTTCATGAGGCACTACTTGTGAAAAGTTTGAACCACTTGCATTGTATGGGCATTGTAAATGTGTCATTTTGTTCAAAGTGCCTACACTGTTAGAGACACAAATCACTATTACATTCAAAACAGAAAATTTAAAATAACTAAGGCTGGGTACCATTTAAAGTCACAAGTGTGGTACGGAAAACAGTTATGGAAAGTGTTGATGCTTGATGATCACAAAATTCAGAATATATTTTGTGATGTTAAATAATAATTAATGCTGTGTAGATGTCGGTAGGGAAAGAAAAGTACATAGTCCATTAACCTAACCATCTAACAGTGTAGGCACTTTGAATAAAATGACACATTTACAAAGCCCATACAATGCAAGTGGTTCAAACTTTTCACAAGTTGCGCCTCATGAAATAAAACAATTACAAACACACGCTCGTCCAGCAGAGGAGACAGTAAAATCCCATTTAGAAAGACTTCCTTTGGACAATCTGCCTTCTCAGTACGTGCAGCTCACTCCTGGAACTTGATTTGAGGAATTGAGGAACCTGACCTCAATTGAGGAACCTGACCTCATTCCACACTTTTAGAAAATCTGTGAAGAAGTGGCTTTTGGACAATCAGACATGTGAACACACCATGGTCAAAAGTCACCAACCACTGTATCGCTGTGTGGAAGATTATGGTGTTTTGTGTACTGTCCCTTTCAGATCTTTTATCTGTGGTAATTTACCTTTTTTTTTTTTTTTCATATTTAACTATATGCTGTCATTCATCATTCACTGTATTTTTATGTCTCTGTGATGGTGTTTTTGCTGTATGACCTGCCATGGGACTACGGATGAAAATTAACCTATATGGCTGAATCCGGCACATTTACATTTTGAAAAACACATGTTGATTAATGTTCACTGTCCCAATTCAAATAAAGATTTAAAAAACAACATCAAACACCTGCTATTAACCGCAAAATCTCCACATCAACCAGATAAAAGCCCCGTCCTATTTGTCTAGTTCTGTATCTGTATTTAACACTACTAGAAAAGCAGTGGTGTCATCTGAAACCCACCTGTTGCATGTGGCTGCTCTGGTTCTCCATTTGTCAGATCAGTCACACTTTAATCACACTTGTGAAAATCGATTAATCACCGGTAATCGCGCTAATTTTTTCTCTAATAATTCTATTCATTTAAAGCACTCAAAAGTAAAACATTTGCTCATATTTCATTGACATAATATTCACACTTTCATATTTCTATGGGAAAAGCCCAACAGCTTATAAAGAGGATTCCAGTCGCTCTCCAGCCTCTCTCGCCCAAGGCTTTCAGTATTTCTACACACACACTTGAAAAGTCACATTTCAGATGCATTTTGTTTGGGTGCTGAACATTTTGAACAAAATCTGCAAACTTTTAGGTACGGCAGCACGGTGGCTGACCGGTTAGCTTGCCTCACAGCAAGGAGGTCCTGGGTTCGATTCTTGGACCGTGCGGGCCTTTCTGTGTGGAGTTTGCATGTCTCCATGGATGGATATATATATATATATGATTTTGCAATCAGATATTTTTTCAAAATGTAAGTGTAAGAAACCTGCCCCATGAACAGATAAATTAGTTCAAATCAAGAAGAAATGTACTCATTTCAAGATTATTTTTTTCAGTGCAATTGAATAGGTTTGTTGTGAAGGCATAAGGAATATTGACTGTAGTGGATGCTTTTAAAAGTCATCATCTGGACTGGGTTGTTTGAGTTGAGAATGAGAAGGTTTCATCTCTCTACCACGAGGTTTTGTTAATTTTCTTCACACTCATGAGTTTTGAAAAACCTCTACTGGGATGGAAAACTGAATGACAAGCATTTTAATACTGATGTAGAGATTACCTTTTTCTTACCTTTCTGATTGAAGGGTAAGCTAAGCATATAATATTTACCAATAGAGAAATGTATGTTGTTTTGTTTTCTACATAAAATGACAAAAGTAGTCGAGGTTTGAAAACGTTGCCACCTTATATCAAAAGATAGCTTGATACTTACTTGTTTGAAAGCTAAGAGAAGGCTCCCAGTCCCATCCATTGCATTGATGAAGTCTTTACTAAACTTCATTCGTACCTTTTGAATATAGATCACAGAAAATGCCATTTTACCATCATTCTGAACATTTGTCAGAAAAACAGAGGTCACTTTTTGACTCTTTTGCCAGAGTTACACATCACATCATATCCACAGTTCAGTTGCTTTGAGGTATAAAATCTGGACTGGGATCAAGCCCAAAAAAGGATTTGTACTGACATTTGTCTCGTCTTTTGGAACAGTCCCATTATGAGGATGGCAAGTTCATTTTAGCGGCTAGCCAGATCATATTGGAGAAAAAGGAGAATTCATTCATTCATTCATTCATTCATTCATTCATTCATGTTATACTATTACAAGTAATTTTATCTAATGTTGCCACGGCACTTTAATGTAGGCTACCCATAGGCCCCGGGGCTAAACAGAATTGTAGGCTTTTACAGTCTATGCTCCCACCCCCCTCAGCGCAAACCCTAACCCTAATGCTAACGTATAACCCTAACCCTAAATCGCACAAAATCCCTAACCCTGCTGCTCCTACATGTAGGCCTATCCCCCTGATCCAGGTAGGGCGGGCCTACTCCACGTACACACATAGGAGCTCAGCGCAATCATCCCATACGGTTAGTCATCCCGCAAAGTGAAGTGATTGACACGAAAATCAACGAATCACCTTTTCTTTTTATCCCCTTAATTCTGATAGGCCCTTTACTATGGTAGGCCCCTGGGCTCCAGCCCCCGCTAGCCCATTGGTTAAGGTGGCTCTCAATGTGGGCAGAAACCTCAGCCTAGACATGTTCAAGATCTGTCACGTAGTTCATGAGGTCAAGGTACACTTCCCAACAAAGACCTACTTTAAAGCAGCTTAATAGGGCATGGCAAATTCATGGTAAAGTTCAGGGCATAAAGTTATGACTACTCACCGTTTATCTGTGAGAGCGTGGATAAATTGCACCTGTCCACGGTCACCAGTTGGAGGTCAGTGTAGTTTTGGCAGAGCAGTAATGTCCTTTCCCCACGCGGTGGTTGCCCTGAGTGATGCTGCACCCCTGCTGCACCCCTGCTGTGCAATGCATGACTCGAGCTGCGGCCAGGAGTGGGTATAAAACACACAGCTAAACAAAGTAGCCTATACCACTCAGTCCAGTTTCGGAGCAGGGGTGGTTGAACGAGCCAGGGGACGGTGATCTGGTTTATTGTTATGAGGTGCGATGGCTTTTATGCACTGCGGGAGGAAGTCAAGCACTTCAGGAGATGAAGGGAAAACTTCACGGAGCTCAGTGATGGCAAGTGTCTAGGTGATCTTGCCTTCATGGCCAGATGACATCATGACAATTAAATAGATTATAATTAAATAGATTATAAACCTTAACCTTAACCTGTTACAACAACAAGTAATAGGCCTATAGGATTGTACCTGTGATTGTTGCTTAATTAAGCTGTGGAGAAATCTAAGTTACCTATGTAACTATAGTTCTACGAAATGTGTGCGCCGCCCTTAGGCTGCGCTATTGCATATCTCTCGGAAGCGCCAGCTTCCCGCCCTGAGAGGATCAAAGAACTGACCGCTCCAATCATACTTGGGGTCCACTCACCCCTGACCCCTATAAAAGGGGGACTCTCCCTTCAATCGTCTCCTTTGAACTCAGCCATCGAAGAGAGGTCGTGCCTGCTGGGCCCGTAGCTAAGGGCGGCGCACACATTTCGTAGAACTATAGTTACATAGGTAACTTAGATTTCTACTTCAATTGTGTGCTTGCCCTTAGGCTGCGCTATTGCATAAAGCAACGCGCAGCCGTGGCCGACCAATGTACTCCCAGCAGGCATGGTATCGCATGATTGGAGCAGGCCCGTGGCAACTCTATGCATCCCAGGGAGCGGCTCAACGCTCCCTAGGTAGCAGGGGCTCACGGGCAGGGTGAGGGGCAGCCGATAGCCGTTAACAACGCCAGAGCGCCTCACCCCGGAAAAAGACAATCAGGGGAAGCCTGCACGAGCCGCCTCTCCCAAGAGCGCTAGTGCAGACTCAACCCTGATAACAAGGGTGTCCGAAGCCGCCTCTCCCAAGAGCGCTGGCCACCCGAGGAAAGATATGGTCCAGTTCGGCCAGGCCGCCTCTCCCAAGAGCGCCTGAGGCACCGAACCGACCATGCAGGAAACTCAGTACATCCTGTATAGAACAGGATGTAGGGTCCAGGTCCTTCTCTGAACACCAACGGACCCTGTAAGCCCTGGTCGTAGACGGGGCCCGAGCACCCTGAATTGTGGCAACAACTGAAGAGGGGAGGCCAAGGTTTAGCAACTTCCCCCGTTCAGCCTCCAGACCATCAGTCTGCGCCCCAGTACCGGACGGGACAGGAGGGCCCCCCCTGCCTGAGTCAGAGCGTCCGGTCTGTCTGGGAGGGGCCACGGATCCCCTTGTGCCATTGATACCACGTCGGGGTACCACCTGGCACTCGGACTGTCTGGGGCTATGAGCAGGATGAATGTGCCCTCTGTCCTCACTCTGTGAAGAAGAGGTGCAATGAGGCGCAGGGGCGGAAACGCGTAAAGCAGGCCGGACGGCCATGGTCGATGGGCCATGGCATCCACGCCGAGAGGAGGCCCGTCTGTTGATCTGAGCGAGAACCAGAGTGGGCACTGTGCGTTCTCTGCATTGGCGAAAAGGTCGGCCACTGGTCTGCCGAACCGAAGCACACACCTCCGCCGCGACCTCCGGTGCCAGGCCCCATTCGTCCCGTAGGGCGCCCCCTCTGGACATCCTGTCCGCGCCGACATTGCGAGATCCGGGAATGTGGCGCGCTTTCAGAGAGGCCAGGCGGATGCTCGCCCAGTTGAGCACCTCCGCTGCCAGCCTGTGGAGAGCGGGGGACCTGGTCCCCCCCTGCCTGTTCAGGTAGGCCACCACTGTGGTGTTGTCCGACCGAACTAACACATGGCGACCCTGCAGATGGGTGGCAAAGTGTAGGAGGACTTTCTGCACTGCCTCCATCTCTAGGAGGTTGATGTGTCTCGGGGACGGGGGCCAAACACCGCTCGCCGTGAGATGGCCCAGTACTCCGCCCCAGCCGGTCAGGGAGGCGTCTGTGAACACCTCCGTGTAATGGAGCACGTAGCCCATTTGGACCCCCCGATGGAGGCGCTCGGGGTCCAACCAGAATTCTACGTCGGACCTTGCGGCGGGGGACAACCGCACCCGCGTCAAGTCCCTCACACGGCGGGACTCGAGGCGTGAAAACCAGCATTGAAGGCCTCTCATATGCAGCAGACCCAGTTGAACCACCGGGTGGGCTGATGCCATCATGCCGAGCAGGGAGCGGATTCGCCGTGGTACAATCCGCGGACCATCCAACACCCGCAGACCCAGATCCAGAATCACCGACTGCCTTTCTAGGGCCCTTGGAATCCAAGCGCAAACCCAGATAGACCAATTCCTGGGTCGGAGCCAGTCGACTTTTCTCCCGATTGACAACCAGCCCCAGCCGAGAAATGTGCCTCAGCACAGCGGCCGTGTGGGCTTCGGCCTCCAGTGGGGAGGAGGCCAGAATAAGCCAATCGTCGATGTAAGTCAGGATTCTGAGACCCTGACGGCGAAGCGGCTCCAGCGCTACCTCCACACACTTCGAGAAGGTGCGTGGGGCGAGGGAGTAGCCAAATGGGAGGCGGCAATACTCGTAGCATTTGTCCCCGACTGCGAACCGGAGAAACTTCCTGTGCGCTGGGACAATGGGGATGTGGAAGTATGCGTCCATTAGGTCCACTGAAGTCATCCAATCTCCGGGCCTGACGCATTGCAGCAGCTGCTACACAGAGAGCATGCGGAAAGGCCTCTTCACAATGTAGTGATTGAGAACCCGTAGGTCCAGAATGGACCGCACACCGCCGCTCTTTTTGGGAACGAGGAAATACGGGGAATAAAACCCCATCCTCGCTCTGAGCGGCTCCACCTCTGCTATGGCGCCGCGCTGTAGCAGAGAAACCACTTCTCTTGTGAGCGCCGCTGTCTCGGCTGCGCTGCGTAACCTTGTCTTGAGGATACCGCGAAAGCCTGGAGGTCTCCGAGAGAATTGTAGAGCGTATCCCCTTCTGAGCGCTCTGTCCAGCCAGGGCGCTCTGAGGAGCCCTGTGTCTTTCCAGACCTGGTAAAACTCTGTCAGGGGCCGTACCACGACACTGAGTGAGAGCGGGGAAACGGGCCCGCCCACAGGCTCCGCTCTCGGCGGTGAGCCGCAGCGTGGGGGGCCCTGCCCGAAAGGGCTGACGCTCCCGGGAGAGAGCAGACTCATCGGCCGAGAAAAGAGCGCGCTCAGATCTACGCTTCTTAGCGGGGATTAGAGAGCGCAGACCCAGATTCTGGATCTGGGTCTGCGGGTGTTGGATGGTCCGCGGATTGTACCACGGCGAATCCGCTCCCTGCTCGGCATGATGGCATCAGCCCACCCGGTGGTTCAACTGGGTCTGCTGCATATGAGAGGCCTTCAATGCTGGTTTTCACGCCTCGAGTCCCGCCGTGTGAGGGACTTGACGCGGGTGCGGTTGTCCCCCGCCGCAAGGTCCGACGTAGAATTCTGGTTGGACCCCGAGCGCCTCCATCGGGGGGTCCAAATGGGCTACGTGCTCCATTACACGGAGGTGTTCACAGACGCCTCCCTGACCGGCTGGGGCGGAGTACTGGGCCATCTCACGGCGAGCGGTGTTTGGCCCCCGTCCCCGAGACACATCAACCTCCTAGAGATGGAGGCAGTGCAGAAAGTCCTCCTACACTTTGCCACCCATCTGCAGGGTCGCCACGTGTTAGTTCGGTCGGACAACACCACAGTGGTGGCCTACCTGAACAGGCAGGGGGGGACCAGGTCCCCCGCTCTCCACAGGCTGGCAGCGGAGGTGCTCAACTGGGCGAGCATCCGCCTGGCCTCTCTGAAAGCGCGCCACATTCTTGTGCCATTGATACCCCGACGTGGTATCAATGGCACAAGGGGATCCGTGGCCCCTCCCAGACAGACCGGACGCTCTGACTCAGGCAGGGGGGGCCCTCCTGTCCCGTCCGGTACTGGGGCGCAGACTGATGGTCTGGAGGCTGAACGGGGGAAGTTGCTAAACCTTGGCCTCCCCTCTTCAGTTGTTGCCACAATTCAGGGTGCTCGGGCCCCGTCTACGACCAGGGCTTACAGGGTCCGTTGGCGTCTTTTCTCTGATTGGTGTTCAGAGAAGGACCTGGACCCTACATCCTGTTCTATACAGGATGTACTGAGTTTCCTGCATGGTCGGTTCGGTGCCTCAGGCGCTCTTGGGAGAGGCGGCCTGGCCGAACTGGACCATATCTTTCCTCGGGTGGCCAGCGCTCTTGGGAGAGGCGGCTTCGGACACCCTTGTTATCAGGGTTGAGTCTGCACTAGCGCTCTTGGGAGAGGCGGCTCGTGCAGGCTTCCCCTGATTGTCTTTTTCCGGGGTGAGGCGCTCTGGCGTTGTTAACGGCTATCGGCTGCCCCTCACCCTGCCCGTGAGCCCCTGCTACCTAGGGAGCGTTGAGCCGCTCCCTGGGATGCATAGAGTTGCCACGGGCCTGCTCCAATCATGCGAGACCATGCCTGCTGGGAGTACATTGGTCGGCCACGGCTGCGCGTTGCTTTATGCAATAGCGCAGCCTAAGGGCAAGCACACAATTGAAGTAGAAATCTAAGTTACCTATGTAACTATAGTTCTACGAAATGTGTGCGCCGCCCTTAGCTACGGGCCCAGCAGGCACGACCTCTCTTCGATGGCTGAGTTCAAAGGAGACGATTGAAGGGAGAGTCCCCCTTTTATAGGGGTCAGGGGTGAGTGGACCCCAAGTATGATTGGAGCGGTCAGTTCTTTGATCCTCTCAGGGCGGGAAGCTGGCGCTTCCGAGAGATATGCAATAGCGCAGCCTAAGGGCAAGCACACAATTGAAGTAGAACCAGTTGGGAACCAATGGCAGCACTGGGCGGTTCACTTTCGATTCTACGTCTCCGTTTATATACAGGGCTCACAGCTGCTTGGCAAACTGCAGCTTTGTGCCCGTCCTTCAACATGACCACTTTATTGCGTGTCTCTTTGCATATTTTCTTCACACTGCTGACAGGTAGGCTACGCGTTTTATTTTGATAGGTTAATTTCATGTGCAATACATTTGGAATAGTTGTTGTTGTTTTTTTAGTTCTGTGCCAGAATAGCTTTAATAAAGAAAAAATAAAATTGTAATATCACACTCATGAAGCAACATCAAGTAGCTTTTTAATGTGTTTGGAAAACATCCTTTTGTAACACAGGCAATATTGAAAGATGGCATGATATTTGAGGACATCTGGTGGTGAGATTTCAAATTACATCTGTAATATCCTTGTCATTTAAGGATGTGCAGACACCAGATGGAGGATACTTGTTTTTAATGATGAAGAAATCACACACTGCTCTCTATAGGTCAGTGGTAGCGTTACACTCTTATCTATTGCAACATCTATTTTAGTTTTTGGTGTGTACAACAAAATCGGAATGAAGTCATGTAGTTTGGTTCATCAACAATAAATAGCTTCATACGTTATTTTTGGACCACTCAATCGTGCTACAGGCCTAGATTTTAGCAGGAACGCAAAGTAATATCACACAGTGTTAGTGCTCATTAAAAATACACTAGTGACACGAGAACAGGCATTATCCTTCTGAAGCTGTTCATGACACGTATTTGATTTCATAACTGCCACATAAAAATACAAACAAGAATCTATTGCTGAACCATGAATGTAAATTTATGTTTGTTTTGAAGTTGTTCGCCCTGACGAGGTTTATGTTCGAGTCGGAGACCTGGTCGTTCTGAATTGTCCCAACATCAGAATGAGTACCACGAAGACCCCCCCGTCCTGGACCAGTTTCACCCCTCACGAGAGGAACTTAACCAACGAAATGAACTCAACATCGCCATTTCTGATCCACGAGAGGAGCGTCGTTTTGCTGAGCGCCTCAATTGACCATCAGGGCAACTACTCGTGCTCTATGGGGTAAAATAGTCTAGTATGTATGCACTGTATAGCCTAAACAGAGGTGGATGGTAATCAGTTACATTTACTTAAGCAACTGGAAGTAATATTGCTTCATAAAGCATCATAGTACATCTATTCTTTTACTTCTATTTCAGTAGTTCTAAGCTATTTCAGCAAAACGTTCTACTACGAGTTCATCTTTAGGTGGCCATTCATTCATTTTCTTCCGCTTTATCCGGGGCCAGGTTGTGGAGGTAGCAGGCCAAGCACAGATGCTCAGACTTCCATATCCACACACACTTCCTCCAGCTCTTCTGAGGTGACACCAGGTCTGCTTAGACAGTCCCTCCAGCATGTCCTGGGTCTTCCTGGGGGCCTCCTCCCAATGGGACCCAGAACACCTACCCAGGGATCGCCCAGGAGCCACCCCAGCCAGCTCCTCTCAAAGGAAGAGAAGGTTGTGAAGGACCAGCAGCTCTACTCCCAGCTCCTCCCGAGTGACTGAGTTCCTCACCCTCGAAGGGTGCGCCCATCCAGTGCTTGTATTCGTGATCTATCTATTGCAATCTTGTGTATTGCAGGGGTTCTCAAACTTACTTGTCACACAATATCACCTCAAACACACTTAGCCGGGTCTAAAAAAAAGGGCCTACAAATAATTAAATTGAGATAAATGATGTCATATCAATGTCTCTACCAGAAAAAAAAACAGTCAAGCTAAATGCAAAACAAAAATACTACATCTCCTTTGTTAATGAATTGTAAAGATTACATGTATCAGTTTGAGCACCATAGTTGAATGGAATATAAATCACAACTATAGACTATAACAAGTAGTAATGTTTTATTCATTTCATATTCTTGCTTGAGTAATTATTTGAATGAACACCTTTTACTTCTGCATGAGTAAAATTGTTGTAAAGTAAGTACTGTTACTCTTACGTAAATATTTTTAGTTGACTATCCACCTCCTTCAACAAATATCATATTTTATGAAGTTATAAAGCCACTTGAGCTTCTTGACCGAATTAAAATAATGCTCATGTGAAGTAAGTATATCTCCATTCACAGGAACCGCACTTTCTGGTACAAATTGGTCGTCTACCCCGCAGTGCCTGACGATGCCCAGAAGATGGCGCGGTACCCCAGCACCTGCTACACTCAGGAGAGCTGCACTTTGCGCTGTCCCATCTCCAACTCACCGAGATCAGTCATACCCAACATGACCCGCCTCGGCATCACATGGGAAAAGGTTAAACATTTTTTATGTCATACTCTCGTAAGTGTAGGCACAGGGTTTTTTTTCTTGTTTATTTTTTTTTAATCACAAATGTATTTGGAAACAGTGATGGAAGAAGTTCCCCGTTTGAAGCAAAAATGTATAAATAAACAACAGTAAACGCATTAAAGTAACCACTTTAAAATGTAAAATGTTTCATTCAAAATCAGGTGAGCAGAAGAGACTTGGTCAACTAAAAGTACTTAAGGAAATGTTTTAGGTTTAAATACCTAAAACGATTCCTTAAGCACTTTTAAGTACGTTTACTTTCCACTTCTTTGCAAACTACAGATGAACCCAATGAACTCTGTTTTGTTACTATAGTTAAATATTAACGTTATGAGAAATTTCGAAATGAGCAAAATTCTACATGTGGCAATAGTATTACTGGATTTATCTTCTGTTATTTCAGCACTCTCTTCTCGTTTCTTATTGTAGGATGGCACGTCACAGTTCAGAGAAACTCTGTCATTCAGGAGCGTTGAGGAAAAAGACCAAGGGACTTTCACCTGCACTCGCTCCTATCTCTACAAAGATCAAATATATAACAGGACCAACACCATTGTACTCACTGTCAAACCGCAAGGTATTTCCTATAACTTTCTGTTCCAAAATTAGAAAGAGCTGTACCAGTCAAAGGCTGTTTGTGGTAAAGTCATACCAGCTTCTGAACGCTCTTGTCTGAGCTCATCGTGTGGGCGAGTGGTGGTCCAAGGGTCCACTTGGAAAACTCCCATAGCAGCTGTGACAATATACGTAGCTTAACATACAGGGTATGGAGTAAAGCACATTGTGTGACTGTGAAAAGAACTATACATGCATGTTCCTGTATAATGAACACTGTATTACACTAGAGTTATGTACGTGGCCATAAAGATCTGCCTTAGTGGTTCTAAACTCTGGTACTGGGGCTTCCTCTGCAAATTTAGTTCAGATTTGATCTGGGTCCATATTTTATGAGGTGGTTCTTGGTGTGAAAACTTTGACAACCTGATCTATCTCTGATCTAGCCCAGTGTTAGTTTTGACAACATATTTTAATTTAGTTTTAGTCTTTTGATCAAAATGTAATTTTAATTTAGTTGAGATTTAGTCAAAAAATATATTCAATTTTAGTCTAGTTTTAGTCGACTAAACTTGCAAGTAAATTTAGTCGTAGTTGACTTTGCATTTATAATATTCATTATAATCATGTTTAATCTCTGTCTGAAGCTGCTCCCACATGAACAAAGCTTTTGCAAACAAATGCATTTGGCAGAGAATTGGATGATTTTAGTCTCTTCTTTTCATTTGTTTGTTTAGTCTTAATTTAGTCGACTAAAATATCTGGACATGTTAGTCATAGTTTTAGTCTCATGAAAAACTTTAATATATATTTTTAGTCCGTTACCTTTTTTAATCGTCAAAAATATAACTTAGACTAAAATAAAGACTTAACAATTAACACTGATCTAGCCTAGCTCACAATGACTGCATGATTCTCAATAGCTTTACATCATGTTGCTACGAACGTATACTGAAGATAATTCTTGTAATGCTTATGATTACATCCATTTACTTTATATTTCTCCACATCTGCCAATATAATAGTCTAATTCTACTGTTGTTTTTCTCAGAGCCGCATCCAAATATCGAGATCATTTCACCTCATGACGGGGATGTATTTGAGGTGGATTTAGGTAAGTTATAGCCTGACAGTCATAATATATATCCTATTATCATCTTCTCATGTATTTGTTTTGAAGGTTCTGTTTTTGTGATAAACTGCACGGCCACAATATTCCCAGACTTTGATGAGGTTTACTGGATAATTGACAAGTCGTCCGTAAAGACCAATTCCAACTTAAGAGTCTACTCCAACTTCACTATGTGAGTAATATATCCACCGCAGCCTCAAACAATTTGCAGAATATCCTTTTCTGACGGTTTTCATGTTTCTCCTTTGATTTCAGGTTTACAAGCAACAAGACGAGTCACATGACAGGATTGTTGATTTTCAAAGAGGTTTTAAAGGAAGACTTATCCAAGGACTTCACTTGCAAACTCGAGTCCGTGGCGGTGCCATCGAGCTTTGTGACGATCTCTCTTAAACAGAAAAGTACGCCACAAATCACAACAAAACACGGGGCAAAAACAAAGTTGTATAGACATCATTTAAAGAAAAGACTCATGAATCTCTAACAGGATAGATTTATTGCTCTTGGTTGTTTCAAGTGCTAATTTGGAAAACTGCTAATGCACATGCAGACTATTGTTTTGTACTATTGCTTTTACAATACTGTGTATTGTAACGGCAAAGTATGCAGTTTAAAAGTTGATGTAAAAGATTATGTTAAAGTGAATTGTGCATTTTCTCCCCTATTATTATTATTATTATTATTATTATTATTAGGCCCGAGCGGCCTGGCAGGGCTCGGGCCTATTGTAATTGTACGGCAGTGCGCGGAGCGCACTGAAGAAAGACGTGCGCGTAGCGCACGTCCCGAAAAGAGCGCGCAGCGCTCAAGAAACAGAGCGCGGAGCGCTCCCCATGCATTAGACAGTAATAGGGGGGACTCCCGGCACCACGCCCTGTCCGGTGAAATAGGCGTGTGCCGCGAAAGCGGCACATTTGTAACTGCTCGTGTGAAAAAAGGTGAAAAATCCAGTGAAGGCGCAACATTGACAAGAAAGTAGTCGATGACGAGCGCAACGCGCTCGTCATCGACCATGGCCACTCCCCAATGCCCAAAACACTACTAGAGTGACTCAGGGCATTGAGGCCTATCCAATGATATAGGTGTTTGCCGCGAAAGCGGCATATTTGTTGTTGCTCGCAAAAAAATCTGAAAAAAAAACGCATTAAGAAATATTGACAAAGAAGTGGTAAAATACGAGCGCAACGCGCTCGTATTTGACAATGAACCTCACGGGTGGGTTACTGGACGTGAGACCTTTCCGACGATATAAATATGGGCCGCCGAAGGCGGCGCTATATTGTTATTGTAAGGGTTTTTCTTATTAGGCCCGAGCGGCCTGGCAGGGCTCGGGCCTATTGTAATTGTACGGCAGTGCGCGGAGCGCACTGAAGAAAGACGTGCGCGTAGCGCACGTCCCGAAAAGAGCGCGCAGCGCTCAAGAAACAGAGCGCGGAGCGCTCCCCATGTATAAGACAGTAATGGGGGGACTCCCGGCACCACGCCCTGTCCGGTGAAATAGGCGTGTGCCGCAAAAGCGGCACATTTGTAACTGCTCGTGTGAAAAAAGGTGAAAAATCCAGGCAAGGCGCAACATTGACAAGAAAGTAGTCGATGACGAGCGCAACGCGCTCGTCATCGACCATGGCCACTTCCCAATGCCCAAAACACTACTAGAGTGACTCAGGGCATCGAGGCCTATCCAATGATATAGGTGTTTGCCGCGAAAGCGGCATATTTGTTGTTGCTCGCACAAAAATCTGAAAAAAAAATGCATTAAGAAATATTGACAAAGAAGTGGTAAAATACGAGCGCAACGCGCTCGTATTTGACAATGAACCTCACGGGCGGGTTACTGGACGTGAGACCTTTCCGACGATATAAATATGGGCCGCCGCAGGCGGCGCTATATTGTTATTGTAAGAGTTTTTCTTTTTAGGCCCGAGCGGCCTGCCGTCGCAAGGGCCTATTGTAATCGCAATCACAGCGCAGTGCGCGCAGCGCACTGAACCTAAGTGCGCGGAGCGCACAAAAACAGCGCGAAGCGCTGTCCCCATGTCAACCGTAAACTCACCATGTAAAACAGTGAAGCCCACACCGGAGGTGTGGGCCCTTTATACTTATTATTGCTTTAAAATGAATGGGGGTATATAGTGTGAATGGGGGTATATAGTGGATGACGAGCGCTTCGCGCTCGTCATCCACCCAGGAACCCCACGGGTGCGTGCGGATCGTTGAAAGCTTTCCAAAAATGTATAATACGATATCGTCGCCAAAGCGACGATATTGTTTTTCTCGGAAATATTATTATTCTTTCTTCTTTCTTCTTCCGTCTTCTTTCTTCTTTCTTCTGCTCTTTGAGCAGGAATTTGACCCCCTGAACATAGTCGAAAACTCACCAAACTTTGCCCAAAATTCAGGTCCGGTGAAAAATTAATTAAAATGTGTGTTTCATATTGGGGAAAAAAAAAATGGCGCGACAGCGCCACCTACAAAAGTGAAAATACATTACGCCAATGGGGGAGGGGCCGAAGTAAACTTTGTCGTAGAGCGACGAGATTCGGTACAGATATTCGTCATGTGACGACAAAAAAAAAATATTATTGTGGCCACGCCCCCTGACAAACCGGAAGTCCGCCATTTTGACAGGAAGTCCGGAGAATGCTGAGTCAGCGTTTTCGCTGACTTCGCATTTTAACGAACTCCTCCTAGGGCGTTTCACCAAATGAGCTCAAAATCGCTCCAGCTCATCTCCAGATGTGGGGCATCAAAAGTTATCCACATTTTTTGGCTAAGTTTTACGGTTTGTTTGCGGCGAAGCCGCAATCTTTCCGAAGTATTTTGCGATTCATCAAAAACTAAAAATCGCTCCCATTCGCACAAACAAACTCCGATTAAAAATCGGAAATATACATTTTATTGACCTTTCACCCCTGGACACAGCAAATGTGAAAAAGTGACATTGGGCGCGATAGCGCCCCCTCCAGGTGCAGAAGAAAAAATGCATTATGGGAAAAAAATTAGTTTGTCGGAAATGAATGAAATTCGGCACAAAAATAGTTGATGGCGTCCCGATCCAAAAAGCCAATGAGACCCATATTGTATTTTGTACGGTGTTGCCATGGTGAATCAAAATACATTGCGTCTATGGAGGCGGGACCAACCGGGGCCAACGTCAACTTTGTCGTAGAGCAACGAGATTCGGTACAGATATTCGTCATGTGTTGACAAACAAAAAATATTATTGTGGCCAAGCCCCCTGACAAACCGGAAGTCCGCCATTTTGACAAGAAGTCTGGAAAATGCTGAGTCAGCGTTTTCGCTGACATCGCATTTTAACGAACTCCTCCAGGGCGTTTCACCAAATGAGCTCAAAATCGCTCCAGCTCATCTCGAGATGTGGGGCATCAAAAGTTATCCACATTTTTTGGCTAAGTTTTACGGTTTGTTTGCGGCGAAGCCGCAATCTTTCCGAAGTATTTTGCCATTCATCAAAAACTAAAAATCGCTCCCATTCGCACAAACAAACTCCGATTAAAAATCGGAAATATACATTTTATTGACCTTTCACCCCTGGACACAACACAGGTGAAAATGTGACATTGGGCGCGATAGCGCCCCCTCCAGGTGCAGAAGAAAAATTGCATTATGGGAAAAAAATTAGTTTGTCGGAAATTGATGAAATTCGGTACAAAAATAGTTGATGGCGTCCCGATCCAAAAAGCCAATGAGACGCCTATCATACTTTGTACGGTGTTGCCATGGTGACGTCCGGGGCCCCCCATGTTATCGTATTGGGACTGACACATGAATCTCACATTATACAAAATTATAGCGCGTTAGCGCCCTCTGTCAGGAGCTTGTGGACAGTGGTCATGGAAGTACGGCACATTAGGGCCGTCTGATGCTACTTGTTAAATTAAAAAGATTACGGGCGCGCTAGCGCCCTCTGCAGGCTGGAGCCATTTCTTACATGGAGAGGCTAAAAATGTAGCTTAGATGTTTACTGACAAAGATTAATGGCACATTTGGGCAATAAAATGCAGTGTGGCGCCCTTGGTACGGTTACATAGACGCGGCAATAGAGGCGCTAAAGGAGGCACGGCCCGCGAGGGCCGTTCGATGCCGCTTGCGGCTTTAATTCTTATTATTATTAGGCCCGAGCGGCCTGGCAGGGCTCGGGCCTATTGTAATTGTACGGCAGTGCGCGGAGCGCACTGAAGAAAGACGTGCGCGTAGCGCACGTCCCGAAAAGAGCGCGCAGCGCTCAAGAAACAGAGCGCGGAGCGCTCCCCATGCATTAGACAGTAATGGGGGGACTCCCGGCACCACGCCCTGTCCGGTGAAATAGGCGTGTGCCGCGAAAGCGGCACATTTGTAACTGCTCGTGTGAAAAAAGGTGAAAAATCCAGGCCTGGCGCAACATTGACAAGAAAGTAGTCGATGACGAGCGCAACGCGCTCGTCATCGACCATGGCCACTTCCCAATGCCCAAAACACTACTATAGTGACTCAGGGCATCGAGGCCTATCCAATGATATAGGTGTTTGCCGCGAAAGCGGCATATTTGTAGTTGCTCGCACAAAAATCTGAAAAAAAAAAGCATTAAGAAATAATGACAAAGAAGTGGTAAAATACGAGCGCGTTGCGCTCGTATTTGAAAATGAACCTCACGGGTGGATTACTGGACGTGAGACCTTTCCAACGATATAAATATGGGCCGCCGAAGGCGGCCCATATTGTTATTGTAAGGGTTTTTCTTATTATTATTATTATTATTATTTTTCCTCTCCCCCCACAAAGTGCCTTTTCCCTCTGACGAAAAGTCCTGATTTTTGGCACAAAATTCAAAAATGTTAATGGTTCAAAATTTGCTATTCCCAAATTTCAAAATTCAAAAAGATGGCGCGTTAGCGCCCCCTGGAAATCAGGATTACATTGCGCCCATAGAGAAACCCAAAAACGCAAGTTCGTCGTAGACGAAAAAAATTCGGCACAGTGATTGGTCACATGGAACCAAACAAAAAAACATATTACGCGGTTGCTAAGCAACCATCTGTATGGCGGCCATCTTGGCCAGAAGAGCGACCTGGCGCCGAAGGCGCGTTTTCGTGCCCTCGCATTTGAACGAACTCGTCCTAGGGCGTTGAACGCAGCGACTCCCCGGTCGCTCCAGATCATCTACACATGTGGGGCATTAAAAGTTATTAAAAACTTTCTAATAGGATTTCCGGTTTTGTCATGGCAACGCCATGAATTTGGCGTTCATTTTTGGCGTTCGCCGTCGCCTTCGAAGAGTCATAACTCGCACATACTTTGGCCGATTTTAGTGAAACTTGAATCGTTGGTCGAGTCGTCGGCCCCGGATGTTTTGATATGGGAATTTTGAAAATGGGCACAATAGCGCCCCCTGCAGAGCACCAAATAAAAATGAATGGAGAAAAAAAGTAAACTTTGTCGTAGACAAATAAAATTTGGCACACAATTCCGTCACGTGACCCCGATCAAAAAGTAAATTATGGCCACGCCCATTTTCCCACCGTGTTGCCATGGCAACGACCCGAAATAAAGTTTGGCGTAGCCAAACCAAAATTGGTACACACGTTCGTCGTGACGTTCCGAACAAAAAAGTACATTACGTGGTTGCTAGGCAACCCACACAAAGTCGGCCATTTTGGGAAATATTGCGTGATCTGGCGCCGAAGGCGCATTTCTTGCCTTTGCTCTTTTATAAACTCAACCGAGGGTGGCAGGGACAGCATAGCCACGTACGGCGCGGCAGCGCCCCCGGTTATTGCGGTGGCGTGCGACGGCGTGCGCCAACCGGCCAACGCTGCTCGCGAGGGCCTCTAAATGCCGCTTGCGGCTTTAATTATTATTATTATTTTTCCTCTCCCCCAGAAATCCACTTTCCCACCGACGAAAAGTCCTGAATTTTTGCCCAAAATTCAATTTGGTGAAAAGAAAAAACTTCACATCTCCAAATTTCAAAAATTCTAAAAAATGGCGCGTCAGCGCCCCCTGGAAAAACCACGTTAACATTGCGGCCTATGGCCAGACCCCCCAAAATCACGAAAACGCCGAAAATTTTTGTTCGTCGTAGACGAAAAAAATTCGGCACAGTGATTGGTCGCATGAAGCCAGAAAAAAAAAGATATTACGCGGTTGCTAGGCAACCAACAGTATGGCGGCCATATTGGCCAGAAGAGCGACCTGGCGCCGAAGGCGCCTTTTCGTGCCCTCGCATTTGAACGAACTCGTCCTAGGGCGTTGAACGCAGCGACTCCTCGGTCGCTCCAGATCATCTACACATGTGGGGCATTAAAAGTTATTAAAAACTTTCTAATAGGATTTCCGGTTTTGTCATGGCAACGCCATAAATTTGGCGTTCGTTTTTGGCGTTCGCCGTCGCCTTCGAAGAGTCATAACTCGCACAAACTGTGGCCGATTTTACTGAAACTTGAATCGTTGGTCGAGTCGTCGGCCCCGGATGTTTTGATATAGGAATTTTGAAAATGTGCGCAATAGCGCCCCCTGCAGAGCAACAAATAAAAATGAATGGGGAAAAAAAGTAAACTTTGTCGTAGACAAATAAAATTTGGCACAAACATCCGTCACGTGACCTCGATCAAAAAGTAAATTATGGCTACGCCCATTTTCCCACTGTGTTGCCATGGCAACGACCCGAAATAAAGTTTGGCGTAGCCAAACCAAAATTGGTACACACCTTCGTCGTGACGTTCCGAACGAAAAAGTACATTACGTGGTTGCTAGGCAACCCACACAAAGTCGGCCATTTTGGGAAATATTGCGTGATCTGGCGCCGAAGGCGCATTTCTTGCCTTTGCTCTTTTATAAACTCGACCGAGGGTGGCAGCGATTTCAAAACCACGTAGGGCGCGGCAGCGCCCCCCGGTTGTTGCGGTGGCGTGCGACGGCGTGCGCCAACCGGCCAACGCTGCTCGCGAGGGCCTCTAAATGCCGCTTGCGGCTTTAATTCTTATTAGGCCCGAGCGGCCTGGCAGGGCTCGGGCCTATTGTAATTGTACGGCAGTGCGCGGAGCGCACTGAAGAAAGACGTGCGCGTAGCGCACGTCCCGAAAAGAGCGCGCAGCGCTCAAGAAACAGAGCGCGGAGCGCTCCCCATGCATTAGACAGTAATGGGGGGACTCCCGGCACCACGCCCTGTCCGGTGAAATAGGCGTGTGCCGCGAAAGCGGCACATTTGTAACTGCTCGTGTGAAAAAAGGTGAAAAATCCAGTGAAGGCGCAACATTGACAAGAAAGTAGTCGATGACGAGCGCGTTGCGCTCGTCATCGACCATGGCCACTTCCCAATGCCCAAAACACTACTATAGTGACTCAGGGCATTGAGGCCTATCCAATGATATAGGTGTTTGCCGCGAAAGCGGCATATTTGTTGTTGCTCGCAAAAAAATCTGAAAAAAAAACGCATTAACAAATATTGACAAAGAAGTGGTAAAATACGAGCGCAACGCGCTCGTATTTGACAATGAACCTCACGGGTGGGTTACTGGACGTGAGACCTTTCCGACGATATAAATATGGGCCGCCGGAGGCGGCGCTATATTGTTATTGTAAGGGTTTTTCTTATTATTATTATTCTTATTATTTTTCCTCTCCCCCAGAAATCCACTTTCCCACCGACGAAAAGTCCTGAATTTTTGCCCAAAATTCAATTTGGTGAAAATAAAAAACTTCACATCTCCAAATTTCAAAAATTCAAAAAAATGGCGCGTCAGCGCCCCCTGGAAAAACGACGTTAACATTGCGGCCTATGGCCAGACCCCCCAAAATCCCGAAAACCCTGAAAATTTTAGTTCGTCGTAGACGAAAAAAATTCGGCACAGTGATTGGTCACATGAAGCCAAAAAAAAAAAGATATTACGCGGTTGCTAGGCAACCATCTGTATGGCGGCCATATTGGCCAGAAGAGCAACGTGGCGCCGAAGGCGCCTTTTCGTGCCCTCGCATTTGAACGAACTCGTCCTAGGGCGTTGAACGCAGCGACTCCCCGGTCGCTCCAGATCATCTACACATGTGGGGCATTAAAAGTTATTAAAAACTTTCTAATAGAATTTCCGGTTTTGTCATGGCAACGCCATGAATTTGGCGTTCATTTTCGGCGTTCGCCGTCGCCTTCAAAGAGTCATAACTCGCACATACTGTGGCCGATTTTACTGAAACTTGAAACGTTGGTCGAGTCCTCGGCCCCGGATCTTTTGATATGGAAATTTTGAAAATGGGCGCGATAGCGCCCCCTGCAGAGCACAAAATTAAAATGAATGGAGAAAAAAAGTAAACTTTGTCGAAGACAAACAAAATTTGGCACAGACGTACGTCACGTGACTTCGAGCAAAAAGTAAATTATGGCCACGCCCATTTCCCCACCGTGTTGCCATGGCAACGACCCGAAATAAAGTTTGCCGTAGCCAAACCAAAATTGGTACACACGTGCGTCGTGACTGTCCGAACAAAAAAGTACATTACATGGTTGCTAGGCAACCCACACAAAGTCGGCCATTTTGGGAAATATTGTATGATCTGGCGCCGAAGGCGCATTTCTTACCTTTGCTTTTTTATAAACTCGACCCGAGGGTGGCAGGGACGGCATAACCACGTACGGCGCGGCAGCGCCCCCCGGTTATTGCGGTGGCGTGCGACGGCGTGCGCCAACCGGCCAACGCTGCTCGCGAGGGCCTCTAAATGCCGCTTGCGGCTTTAATTAGGCCCGAGCGGCCTGGCAGGGCTCGGGCCTATTGTAATTGTACGGCAGTGCGCGGAGCGCACTGAAGAAAGACGTGCGCATAGCGCACGTCCCGAAAAGAGCGCGCAGCGCTCAAGAAACAGAGCGCGGAGCGCTCCCCATGCATCAGACAGTAATAGGGGGGACTCCCGGCACCACGCCCTGTCCGGTGAAATAGGCGTGTGCCGCGAAAGCGGCACATTTGTAACTGCTTGTGTGAAAAAAGGTGAAAAATCCAGGCAAGGCGCAACATTGACAAGAAAGTAGTCGATGACGAGCGCAACGCGCTCGTCATCGACCATGGCCACTCCCCAGTGCCCAAAACACTACTAGAGTGACTCAGGGCATTGAGGCCTATCCAATGATATAGGTGTTTGCCGCGAAAGCGGCATATTTGTTGTTGCTTGCACAAAAATCTGGAAAAAAAACGCATTAAGAAATATTGACAAAGAAGTGGTAAAATACGAGCGCAACGCGCTCGTATTTGACAATGAACCTCACGGGTGGGTTACTGGACGTGAGACCTTTCCGACGATATAAATATGGGCCGCCGCAGGCGGCGCTATATTGTTATTGTAAGAGTTTTTCTTTTTCTTATTATTATTATTATTATTATTTTTCCTCTCCCCCAGAAATCCACTTTCCCACCGACGAAAAGTCCTGAATTTTTGCCCAAAATTCAATTTGGTGAAAAGAAAAAACTTCACATCTCCAAATTTCAAAAATTCAAAAAAATGGCGCGTCAGCGCCCCCTGGAAAAACGGCGTTAACATTGCGGCCTATGGCCAGACCCCCCAAAATCCCGAAAACCCCGAAAATTTTAGTTCGTCGTAGACGAAAAAAATTCGGCACAGTGATTGGTCGCATGAAGCCAGAAAAAAAAACATATTACGCGGTTGCTAGGCAACCATCTGTATGGCGGCCATATTGGCCAGAAGAGCGACCTGGCGCCGAAGGCGCCTTTTCGTGTCCTCGCATTTGAA
This sequence comes from Gobius niger, assembly GCF_951799975.1. NCBI lineage: Eukaryota > Metazoa > Chordata > Actinopteri > Gobiiformes > Gobiidae > Gobius > Gobius niger. Next base: position 16,883,295 of record NC_136855.1, on the reverse strand, counting down.
CGAACTCGTCCTAGGGCGTTGAACGCAGCGACTCCTCGGTCGCTCCAGATCATCTACACATGTGGGGCATTAAAAGTTATTAAAAACTTTCTAATAGGATTTCCGGTTTTGTCATGGCAACGCCATGAATTTGGCGTTCATTTTTGGCGTTCGCCGTCGCCTTCGAAGAGTCATAACTCGCACATACTGTGGCCGATTTTACCGTAACTTGAATCGTTGGTCGAGTCCTCGGCCCCGGATGTTTTGATATAGGAATTTTGAAAATGGGCGCTATAGCGCCCCCTGCAGAGCACCGAATAAAAATTAATGGGGAAAAAAAGTAAACTTTGTCGTAGACAAATAAAATTTGGCACAAACATCCGTCACGTGACCTCGATCAAAAAGTAAATTATGACTACGCCCATTTTCCCACCGTGTTGCCATGGCAACGACCCGAAATAAAGTTTGGCGTAGCCAAACCAAAATTGGTACACACCTTCGTCGTGACGTTCCGAACGAAAAAGTACATTACGTGGTTGCTAGGCAACCCACACAAAGTCGGCCATTTTGGGAAATATCGCGTGATCTGGCGCCGAAGGCGCATTTCTTGCCTTTGCTCTTTTATAAACTCGACCGAGGGTGGCAGCGATTTCAAAACCACGTAGGGCGCGGCAGCGCCCCCCGGTTGTTGCGGTGGCGTGCGACGGCGTGCGCCAACCGGCCAACGCTGCTCGCGAGGGCCTCTAAATGCCGCTTGCGGCTTTAATTAGGCCCGAGCGGCCTGCCGTCGCAAGGGCCTATTGTAATCGCAATCACAGCGCAGTGCGCGCAGCGCACTGAACCTAAGTGCGCGGAGCGCACAAAAACAGCGCGAAGCGCTGTCCCCATGTCAACCGTAAACTCACCATGTAAAACAGTGAAGCCCACACCGGAGGTGTGGGCCCTTTATACTTATTATTGCTTTAAAATGAATGGGGGTATATAGTGTGAATGGGGGTATATAGTGGATGACGAGCGCTTCGCGCTCGTCATCCACCCAGGAACCCCACGGGTGCGTGCGGATCGTTGAAAGCTTTCCAAAAATGTATAATACGATATCGTCGCGAAAGCGACGATATTGTTTTTCTCGGAAATATTATTAGGCCCGAGCGGCCTGCCGTCGCAAGGGCCTATTGTAATCGTAATCCCAGCGCAGTGCGCGCAGCGCACTGAACCTAAGTGCGCGGAGCGCACAAAAACAGCGCGAAGCGCTGTCCCCATGTCAACCGTAAACTCACCGTGTAAAACAGTGAAGCCCACACCGGAGGTGTGGGCCCTTTATACTTATTATTGCATTAAAATGAATGGGGGTATATAGTGTGAATGGGGGTATATAGTGGATGACGAGCGCGAAGCGCTCGTCATCCACCCAGGACCCCCACGGATGCGTGCGGATCGCTTAGAGCTTTCCAAAAATGTATAATATGATATCGTCGCGAAAGCGACGATATTGTTTTTGTCGAAAATATTATTATTCTTTCTTTCTTTCTTCTTCTTTCTTTCTTTCTTTCTTTCTTCTTCTGCTCTTTGAGCAGGAATTTGACCCCCTGAACATAGTCGAAAACTCACCAAACTTTGCCCAAAATTCAGTTTTGGTGAAAAATTAATTTAAATGTGTGTTTTATATTGGGGGGGGAAAAAATGGCGCGACAGCGCCACCTACAAAAGTGAAAATACATTACGCCAATGGGGGAGGGGCCGAAGTAAACTTTGTCGTAGAACGACGAGATTCGGTACAGATATTCGTTATGTGACGACAAAAAAAAAATATTATTGTGGCCACGCCCCCTGACAAACCGGAAGTCCGCCATTTTGACAGGAAGTCCGGAGAATGCTGAGTCAGCGTTTTCGCTGACGTCGCATTTTAACGAACTCCTTCGAGGGCGTTTCACCAAATGAGCTCAAAATCGCTCCAGCTCATCTTGAGATGTGGGGCATCAAAAGTTATCCAAATTTTTTGGCAAAGTTTTACGGTTTGTTTGCGGCGAAGCCGCAATCTTTCCGAAGTATTTTGCGATTCATCAAAAACAAAAAATCGCTCCCATTCGCACAAACGAACTCCGATTAAAAATCGGAAATATACATTTTATTGACCTTTCACCCCTGGACACAGCAAATGTGAAAAAGTGACATTTGGCGCGATAGCGCCCCCTCCAGGTGCAGAAGACAAAATGCATTATGGGAAAAAAATTAGTTTGTCGGAAATGGATGAAATTTGGTACAAAAATAGTGGATGGCGTCCCGATCCAAAAAGCCAATGAGACCCATAACGTATTTTGTACGGTGTTGCCATGGTGACGCCCGGGGCCCCCCATGTAAATCTAATGGGGCTGACACATAAATCTCACATTATACAACATTACAGCGCGTTAGCGCCCCCTGTCAGGAGCTTGTGGACAGTGGACATGGAAATACGGCCCGTTAGGGCCGTCTGATGCTAATTGTGAAATTAAAAAGATTACGGGCGCGCTAGCGCCCTCTGCAGGCTGGAGCCATTATTCACATGGAGAGGCTAAAAATGTAGTTTTGATGTTTACTCACAAAGATTAATGGCACACAAGGGCAATAAAATGCGGTGAGGCCACGCTGGCGCCCTCGGTATGGTTACATAGACACGGCTACATAGAGGCGCTAAAGGAGGCACGGCCCGCGAGGGCCGTTCGATGCCGCTTGCGGCTTTAATTATTCTTTCTTCTTTCTTCTTCCGTCTTCTTTCTTCTTTCTTCTGCTCTTTGAGCAGGAATTTGACCCCCTGAACATAGTCGAAAACTCACCAAACTTTGCCCAAAATTCAGGTCCGGTGAAAAATTGATTAAAATGTGTGTTTCATATTGGGGAAAAAAAAAATGGCGCGACAGCGCCACCTACAAAAGTGAAAATACATTACGCCAATGGGGGAGGGGCCGAAGTAAACTTTGTCGTAGAGCGACGAGATTCGGTACAGATATTCGTCATGTGACGACAAAAAAAAAATATTATTGTGGCCACGCCCCCTGACAAACCGGAAGTCCGCCATTTTGACAGGAAGTCCGGAGAATGCTGAGTCAGCGTTTTCGCTGACTTCGCATTTTAACGAACTCCTCCTAGGGCGTTTCACCAAATGAGCTCAAAATCGCTCCAGCTCATCTCCAGATGTGGGGCATCAAAAGTTATCCACATTTTTTGGCTAAGTTTTACGGTTTGTTTGCGGCGAAGCCGCAATCTTTCCGAAGTATTTTGCGATTCATCAAAAACTAAAAATCGATCCCATTCGCACAAACAAACTCCGATTAAAAATCGGAAATATACATTTTATTGACCTTTCACCCCTGGACACAGCAAATGTGAAAAAGTGACATTGGGCGCGATAGCGCCCCCTCCAGGTGCAGAAGAAAAAATGCATTATGGGAAAAAAATTAGTTTGTCGGAAATGAATGAAATTCGGCACAAAAATAGTTGATGGCGTCCCGATCCAAAAAGCCAATGAGACCCATATTGTATTTTGTACGGTGTTGCCATGGTGAATCAAAATACATTGCGTCTATGGAGGCGGGACCAACCGGGGCCAACGTCAACTTTGTCGTAGAGCAACGAGATTCGGTACAGATATTCGTCATGTGTTGACAAACAAAAAATATTATTGTGGCCAAGCCCCCTGACAAACCGGAAGTCCGCCATTTTGACAAGAAGTCTGGAAAATGCTGAGTCAGCGTTTTCGCTGACATCGCATTTTAACGAACTCCTCCAGGGCGTTTCACCAAATGAGCTCAAAATCGCTCCAGCTCATCTCGAGATGTGGGGCATCAAAAGTTATCCACATTTTTTGGCTAAGTTTTACGGTTTGTTTGCGGCGAAGCCGCAATCTTTCCGAAGTATTTTGCCATTCATCAAAAACTAAAAATCGCTCCCATTCGCACAAACAAACTCCGATTAAAAATCGGAAATATACATTTTATTGACCTTTCACCCCTGGACACAACACAGGTGAAAATGTGACATTGGGCGCGATAGCGCCCCCTCCAGGTGCAGAAGAAAAATTGCATTATGGGAAAAAAATTAGTTTGTCGGAAATTGATGAAATTCGGTACAAAAATAGTTGATGGCGTCCCGATCCAAAAAGCCAATGAGACGCCTATCATACTTTGTACGGTGTTGCCATGGTGACGTCCGGGGCCCCCCATGTTATCGTATTGGGACTGACACATGAATCTCACATTATACAAAATTATAGCGCGTTAGCGCCCTCTGTCAGGAGCTTGTGGACAGTGGTCATGGAAGTACGGCACATTAGGGCCGTCTGATGCTACTTGTTAAATTAAAAAGATTACGGGCGCGCTAGCGCCCTCTGCAGGCTGGAGCCATTTCTTACATGGAGAGGCTAAAAATGTAGCTTAGATGTTTACTGACAAAGATTAATGGCACATTTGGGCAATAAAATGCAGTGTGGCGCCCTTGGTACGGTTACATAGACGCGGCAATAGAGGCGCTAAAGGAGGCACGGCCCGCGAGGGCCGTTCGATGCCGCTTGCGGCTTTAATTAGGCCCGAGCGGCCTGGCAGGGCTCGGGCCTATTGTAATTGTACGGCAGTGCGCGGAGCGCACTGAAGAAAGACGTGCGCGTAGCGCACGTCCCGAAAAGAGCGCGCAGCGCTCAAGAAACAGAGCGCGGAGCGCTCCCCATGCACTAGACAGTAATGGGAGGGACTCCCGGCACCACGCCCTGTCCGGTGAAATAGGCGTGTGCCGCGAAAGCGGCACATTTGTAACTGCTCGTGTGAAAAAAGGTGAAAACTGCAGGCAAGGCGCAACATTGACGAGAAAGTAGTCGATGACGAGCGCAACGCGCTCGTCATCGACCATGGCCACTTCCCAATGCCCAAAACACTACTAGAGTGACTCAGGGCATTAAGGCCTATCCAATGATATAGGTGTTTGCCGCGAAAGCGGCATATTTGATGTTGCTCACAAAAAAATATGAAAAAAAAACGCATTAAGAATCATTGACAAAGAAGTGGTAAAATACGAGCGCAACGCGCTCGTATTTGACAATGAACCTTACGGGTGGGTTACTGGACGTGAGACCTTTCCAACGATATAAATATGGGCCGCCAAAGGCGGCCCATATTGTTATTGTAAGGGTTTTTCTTATTATTATTATTATTATTATTTTTCCTCTCCCCCCACAAAGTGCCTTTTCCCTCTGACGAAAAGTCCTGATTTTTGGCACAAAATTCAAAAATGTTAATGGTTCAAAATTTGCTATTCCCAAATTTCAAAATTCAAAAAGATGGCGCGTCAGCGCCCCCTGGAAATCAGGATTACATTGCGCCTATAGAGAAACCCAAAAACGTAAGTTCGTCGTAGACGAAAAAAATTCGGCACAGTGATTGGTCACATGGAACCAAAAAAAAAAAGATATTGCGCGGTTGCTAGGCAACCAACAGTATGGCGGCCATCTTGGCCAGAAGAGCGACCTGGCGCCGAAGGCGCCTTTGCGTGCCCTCGCATTTGAACGAACTCGTCCTAGGGCGTTGAACGCAGCGACTCCCCGGTCGCTCCAGATCATCTACACATGTGGGGCATTAAAAGTTATTAAAAACTTTCTAATAGGATTTCTGGTTTTGTCATGGCAACGCCATGAATTTGGCGTTCGTTTTCGGCGTTCGCCGTCACTTTCGAAGAGTCATAACTCGCACATACTTTGGCCGATTTGAGTGAAACTTGAATCGTTGGTCGAGTCGTCGGCCCCGGATGTTTTGATATGGGAATTTTGAAAATGGGCGCAATAGCGCCCCCTGCAGAGCACCGAATAGAAATGAATAGGGAAAAAAAGTAAACTTTGTCGTAGACAAAAAAAATTTGGCACACACATCCGTCACGTGACCCCGATCAAAAAGTAAATTATGGCCACGCCCATTTTCCCACCGTGTTGCCATGGCAATGACCCGAAATAAAGTTTGGCATAGCCAAACCAAAATTGGTACACACCTTCGTCATGACCGTCCGAACAAAAAAGTACATTACGTGGTTGCTAGGCAACCCATACAAAGTCGGCCATTTTGGGAAATATCGCTTGATCTGGCGCCAAAGGCGCATTTCTTGCCTTTGCTCTTTTCTGAACTTGACGGAGGGTGGCAGCGACAGTGCAAACACGTAGGGCGCGTTAGCGCCCCCCGGTTGTTGCGGTGGCGTGCGACGGCGTGCGCCAACCGGCCAACGCTGCTCGCGAGGGCCTCTAAATGCCGCTTGCGGCTTTAATTATTATTATTATTATTATTATTTTTCCTCTCCCCGAGGAAATCCACTTTCCCACCGACGAAAAGTCCTGAATTTTTGCCCAAAATTCAATTTGGTGAAAACAAAAAACTTCACATCTCCAAAATTCAAAAATTCAAAAAAATGGCGCGTCAGCGCCCCCTGGAAAAACGACGTTAACATTGCGGCCTATGGCCAGACCCCCCAAAATCCCGAAAAACCCGAAAATTTTAGTTCGTCGTAGACGAAAAAAATTCGGCACAGTGATTGGTCGCATGAAGCCAGAAAAAAAAAGATATTACGCGGTTGCTAGGCAACCAACAGTATGGCGGCCATATTGGCCAGAAGAGCGACCTGGCGCCGAAGGCGCCTTTTCATGCCCTCGCATTTGAACGAACTCGTCCTAGGGCGTTGAACGCAGCGACTCCCCGGTCGCTCCAGATCATCTACACATGTGGGGCATTAAAAGTTATTAAAAACTTTCTAATAGGATTTCCGGTTTTGTCATGGCAACGCCATGAATTTGGCGTTCGTTTTCGGCGCTCGCCGTCGCCTTCGAAGAGTCATAACTCGCACATACTGTGGCCGATTTTAGTGAAACTTGAATCGTTGGTCGAGTCGTCGGCCCCGGATGTTTTGATATAGGAATTTTGAAAATGGGCGCGATAGCGCCCCCTGCAGAGCAGCAAATAAAAATGAATGGAGAAAAAAAGTAAACTTTGTCGTAGACAAATAAAATTTGGCGCAGACATCCGTCACGTGACCTCGATCAAAAAGTAAATTATGGCCACGCCCATTTTCCCACCGTGTTGCCATGGCAACGACCCGAAATAAAGTTTGGCGTAGCCAAACCAAAATTGGTACACACCTTCGTCATGACTGTCCGAACAAAAAAGTGCATTACGTGGTTGCTAGGCAACCAACAGGAGGTCGGCCATTTTGGGAAATATTGCGTGATCTGGCGCCGAAGGCGCATTTCTTGCCTTTGCTCTTTTATAAACTCAACCGAGGGTGGCAAGGACGGCATAACCACGTAGGGCGCGGCAGCGCCCCCCGGTTGTTGCGGTGGCGTGCGACGGCGTGCGCCAACCGGCCAACGATGCTCGCGAGGGCCTCTAAATGCCGCTTGCGGCTTTAATTATTATTATTATTATTATTATTATTATTATTATTATTATTATTATTATTATTATTATTATTATTATTATTATTTATTTCAAAAGTGTGGAGCAAAGCAATCTGGCCCTTTTGTTAACTTTACTCTCACTTTACATCAGGTCTGTTATTTTGTCTTTTCTACAGTATTTGCAATTACCATCAAGCCAGTTCCATATATTATACATATTATCCAATGCTCTAAATATATACAATTATAGATAGTAGTTAAAAGTATAGGAATGCCTTATACCTGAACCATAACCTAACAATGTACTTAAACGTGAATGTGAATTTATGACTTTCCTACTCTTCTCTTTTTAGGGCAAAAAACCCCTATAATCCTCATTGTGATTATTGTGGCTGTAATCCTGTTGGCTGCTGTGACTGCACTGATTTGTGTAAAGTTTAAAATGAAGATCATTATTTGTCTTCGAGACCGACTCTGTTTCCGCAGGATATCTGTCGGTAGGCAAACAAACATACACACACATACACGCACGCTCGCACACATAAAGGTTGTTCAAGGAGTATTTGAAGTGCCTTGTGTTTTGGGTGTTAGATGCAAAACCACTCGATGCTACCCTGATGTGTTATAAAGGCGAATCAGAGCTGGCACTTAGCGAAGACGACATAAAGTGGTTAGAAAATGTTTTGGTGAAAGATCTAGGATACAAACTGTGTCTTCATCGCAACAACTCATCAGGAGAAGGTAAAGTCGTAGCAAAATGGAAGTTACCACTGAATATGTTTTTTGAGTAAAGTCCTTCCTGTTGAAATGTTGTTTACAGAGAAGCCAGTACTGGACAGCATTGAGAAAAGTCACGCTGTTATTTTGGTTCCCGTTGTGTCGAATCCTGGTCCAGACTGCAGCCTCGTCACCAAAGATCGTTCTTTCATGGACAGTTCCAGCACTCGCTTCATTCTCATTCAAACAGAGACCGAAAAAGAGTCCAAATCCAGTCCCAAACTAAAGTTACATGAAGACGTGCCTCTTACGGGACACATGGGACAGAGAATCGTCACCTGGAAAGGAACACACTCAAAAAGACAGTCATCTTCATTCATCAAACATTTACAATATCACCTCCCACCACCACAGCACAACAAACAAGAGCAACATATTACTGAGCTATAGTGTAAAGTGCGTATGACACATTTCATTTATTCGCTTTAGCTGAGAGAGTCAGATTTAGGGCTGGGCGATACATCGATATATATTTTAAATGAGATATGGAATTAGACCATATCACATACATCGATATAGTTCAAATTCAGATAAGCTATTAAGTTAACAAAAAGAAGCAGGTAATCAAGCTGATAAAAACTGCTCTTAAGCTGAGCACTTTATTTTGTTATCTCTTTATATATAAATGCTGCCCTCAGAATTTATTTTATAGGCTATATTTATTTAAGATATTTGTTTTTATTTAAATGTGCACCTTGCGGAGCTTTGTTATACGGTGTTTATGTTTACATTTTATACTGAGTTTTCAATAAAACTACTCATTTCACTTAATAAAAAATATTGGGATATTTATTATATATCGATATTCAACCTAAATATATTGGGATTTGACTTTTGGTCCATATCGCCCAGCCCTAGTAGTAATCCATCCAGCATGCTCTGTCTTCCCCTGGGCCTCTTCCCAACAGAACGTGTCCTTTCCCAGGGATGTGCCAAGCTGGAACCCACGTCACCTCAGCACTCACATGGAGCAGCTAGTCTACTCCGAGCTCCTCCTGTGTGACTGACTGAGCTCGTCTCTGAGGGTACTGTTAGAACCCGGCTCTTTTGTGTCACGCAATAACAGATGTCCTGTTTCAGAGATTTTTGCCGTTGTTCCTAGTTACAAAGAAGTAGAAGCAGCTGGTGACTTCAGAGAAAGAAGAAGTGAAGTCTCAAACTTCGTTGACAGTTTCTTTTTATCCTGGTTTTGCACTCCCCTGCACGGAAAGGGTGACTAAGGGCTATGTGTGTGTACTTGTACCTGTACTTCACGTAATGAGCATAGTGACTATGGTGATGAGTCTGACCAGATCCGTACAGTCCAAACTCATTTGTACTTATTTTATGATTCACAAAAAACCATAGCTAAGTCTATTGGAAACATAAGTGAAATTCAAAACCTAGAAAATCATAAATGTCTCTTAACTTTACTACAGTCTTATTTATCCCTATTTAAATTACATGTTATTTATTTTATATTTTATTATTATATTATATGTAAATTATAAACACAATATTGTTTGGGGAATTACCTTCACTACTTACCTAAGCCTGATCCAAACCTGACGCACCTTTGTTTTTTTTGGTTAAAACTCTTTGATATACTGTAAATACTCTTATGACGTGTACTTTTGTATTTAGATCACTGTATGATGATGACTGGCCTTATATAAAACATTATTTTATGCATAACCATCAGCTTCATTGTTATTCTACAAGGCAGGCTGCAAAACTACGCGTCCATCTGCCATTATATAAAACATCTCATGATCAACTGACAATTAGAGATCATGGAGTTAAAGCCTGGAACAGACATATCAATCATGATCTTCTGGATTCATCCACCACATTATACATGTATAAAAACAAACTAAAGCATAAATTAATGGCTCAGTATTTGCACCAGGTACAGAGCAAGGACTGATAAAGGAATGATTGTATGAGTATTGCATATTTGACACTTTGTGTTTGACTTGGTATTTTCACTTGTAGCTCATGACTTGAAGTTACTGATTCTCATTTCATTGTTTACTTGGGAGTGGTGACTTGGCATGACATGCTATTATCTTTTATTATTCTATTATTCGGGTGCACTTCAGACTGTGCAGTCATTTCTCTTTTTGGGGGAAAGGAGCACATAATGTAGCAACAATATAGCATACTGTACAGTAACTTCTTTGTGCTCCAGAGGTTGGAAGATTTTTTCTTCACATAAGCATTTTCTTTATTGTAAGTTCAGAAGTTCAGAAAAATAACGTTACCACACTAACACAGCGAATAATAATCCTGGGGAAATTCCACATTCATAAAGCAAAATGGGCAGAAAGGAAAGGAAACTGGAAACATTTCTTTGCTGAAGTAAAATAGGAGTAGGGTAAGACCATTAAACAGGTGAATAATATTAAAGCCTTCATAACATGCAACCTAATCGAAAAGGTTTGAGCCCATATATCTTACCATTTACTTACCCATACATTTAGCTTTGTGGGGTTTCGGGATTGGCAACACGCTATTGCCAATGAAACTACTATGGCAACAGCGTCCAATGAGGTGGTAATTTTATAAAGAATAATTTGGGGAAATGATTTTTTATTTGGGACAAGGCCTCGTGGAAGGCCCAGGGCACGCTGGTGGGACCATGTCTCCGAGCTGGCTTGGTGTCGCCTTGGGGTCAACCCAGGACAGCTGGAGGAGGTGTGTGTGGATCGGGAAGGAGAGAAGTCTGGACATCTCTGCTGAAACAGCTGCCTGCGCGACTCGGCCCCGGATAAAGCGGAAGAGGATGGATGGGTGGATCATTTATATGTAATTTCTTATGGATACTGACACTGTAGGGTTAGTGTTTTGATGTGTGAACAATAACTCGAGCGTTTTCCGTTTAAATTCTCCATTGGTTATTGCAGTATGAGCTGTATGATCCCATGATGAATGATGAAGAGCGTAGGTTTGGTGTCACTATTGGTGGGGACACTTACAATATTTGGTCATTTTTGTACTCATACTGCTGAGGTCTTACGCGTAACTGCAGGGTCATGTCCATAACACTCTATCACATAGGTTATAGTCCATTATATCTTGTTCATGAAAAATAATACACAGGCGCAGACAGACCATGAAGAGCCATATTTCTACACACAGTTTGTGAAAATAACATACTGCAGTACGCAGCGCCGTGCTCCATCAGCGACTTCATTATGGCCCGGGTGGCAATGACGCCCTCAACTCCGTTTAGTCCCTTTGATTATTACCCCCTTGAGAACAATTATGTACTATGGTCAGAGGCGGTTAGAGTAGCCAAAATATTTATCCAGGGTATATTTGTCAAAATGAAGCATTTGCGCGTAAATATTCACTCATAGCCTAAGAGTATATAGATGCCTCATAATTTTACTCAAACAGAAATATGGTACCATATGATAAATCTACTTAAGGAATTGCAATTTCTTAGAGCAGTTGCTCGGGTTCTTATACTTGAGTAATTGTAGCTGAGCACTACCTGCCTGTGACTATGGAAGGGAATAAATGATTTAATGGATGGATGGATGACGATTCATGTGTGATTTATGTATGAATTTATGTAGACTATTGATTTATGTATAACTTATATGATTTGTGTATGATCTATGTCGGTATGTCCTGTATGTCCTACTATGCAAAACAATAAAAAATGTAAAAAAAAAAATAAGAAAGTTGGAAGTTGCCTATATTTAACTCGCCACTGCCACCTCAGGTCTTGCGCGTAACTGCAGTCTCTATAGCTCGTGCATGACGATAGAGAACTTTTTGATTTTGGGGGAAACCGGGGTACCCAGAAGAAACCTACGCAGACACAGGGAGAACATGCAAACTCCACACAGTAAGGCCCCGCCCCCACGGGATCGAACCTGGGACCCTCTAGCTGTAAAGCACGAGCGCGCTAACTGCTGCGCCACCGTGAAGCCATTGAAACTCTGGGCCTGTCACACACATTCTTGAGAAATTCCGCCGCTGAGTCAGGGTCGATGATGCAGACTTTCAGAAGGTTGCTAAAGTTGTGCATTCCCGGAACGTGGTCATGTTTCTGACAGGGCGGTGAAGCTTATTCAAGACTCTAACAAAGATCAGAAACTCCACGTTGTCAAAGTGCACAGATTTGGTGATGCCAAGTGGTGTCTGAATACTGATGATAAAACAGATGAAATATAAACTCATTTGTATAATATGTTTACTAATAATTTGATCAGTTATGGACAAAAATACAAGGTTTAACCAGGGTTTGGACCGTCCTGCTGTTGAGGTCTGACTAAATGGACCTGTCATTTAACCTGCCTATGGGGTCCTGTTTTATCTTAAGTATTTTGTAATTTGTCTCTAATGTGTTGCTACATTTCTGTGCATTGAAGAGAGGTTACATTTACGGAAATTGCTTATTAAATCGCCTATAATCTGAACTAGTAGGGGTGAATATGGGTAAAGTGGGACACTTTTTGAATATTCAGTTTCCACCTCATTTTTGGTTTGGAATTAAATACCAAAGTCTTTAATGTTGTATATTTTTAAAAAGCTTTAGATGTCTATTTTACACCAGTGGAGGAAAAAAAGTCAAATGTTTAACACAGAAGTTATAATTTTGCCTCAAACACAGGTTGGTCCAATGATAAATTTTTCGAGGTGCTATTGGTAAAGTGGGACACCTGTAATTGGTAAAGTGGGACACTCTTAACATGGTAATTTTTGTATTCAAAATCATTAATATTATTGTAGCAACTACTTTTTTGAATAATTGAAGAGGTTATGAATAATAATAACAGAGAATGGTTGTAATGGTTATTCTAACTGTTGTGTGAGACATAGGCCCATCATGGACCTGTGTCTGATGTGCAGCCTGTGCTGTCAGACATGTTCCAGTGTGGAATAACTAACCGGGAGCTTTGGTATAAACTGAAAACGAGTAACAGGACAATGGAAGAATAATACAGTAAAGTGCCTTCATCAGATTTACTTTTGTTTATAAATGAGTGAGGAATAATATGACGGACATGCCCAAAAAAATACATGTTAATCTGTGACATCAGGCCGACTTTGATTGGTGAAGTAGGAACAAACATGTTTTAAAGATTTGCAAGGAAATATATCTGATATTTTTAAAAAAAAAAATCTACAATTAAAGAACTTAGAAACCTAAGAAAGAACAACTTAATGTTGAAATGTTGCTAAATGGTGATCAAGAGTTCATGGTGAACAAGAGCTATAGTTAAAACTTCAATCAGAAATGTTATCATCAGAAAACTTAATCAAAACAAGAAATATAGAGTTAAATTGATCTAATTTGAAGATGTGGAAATAAAAGAAACACCTAATACCAAGGATTTTCCACAAAAATACACTGTCCCACTTTGCCAATATGAAGCTGTCCCACTTTAGCAATAGCACATTGGTAAAGTCGGACAGTGATAAAATCTGTTAGTATTAAGTATAAAGTAGTATAAAGAATAAACATGTGATTTTGAGATGTTTTGTTTGCAGATGCATTCCCTTATATCATTTATCAACAAAAATCTGCATGTCTGTTAGTTTTAAAAAGTTATAACCTTAAGATCATAAATCCCCAAATGCTATGTCATTGGACACACCTCCGTTTTTATACTACTTGGTAGTAGATTATGGTTTGCCACGCCATATGAAATGAAGTTATATCCACAGAACTATTATTTTCTTATCCTGCACATTCTAATTAATGGGTGTGTTTGTATTTTTAGTAATAAAATATGACACATTAAAAAATAATCATGATTAAAGTTAAGTGTCCCACTTTACCCATTGTCCCACTTTACCCATATTCACCTGTTTTTGAACACGGCGGCAAAACCCGAACTATCCCACAAATTCGGTTGGTGGGTTTTGTGGGCGTGTCCACAGAAGTGAGATAAGGACATCCCCGGTTTCGTTTTATCCGCTCAGTGACGAGTGTAGTGAGGGAAGGATCTTGTTGTGAACAGTGTTTTGCCAGTTTGTCAGCATCATGCTGCGAGCCCTGCTGCTTCTGCTGTTTCTCACCACATCTAAGGGTAAGAGTTTGACACTGTTTAGCCAGGGAGACTGAAAAATATCTAAAGTTTTTTAGTCTGCAGTTAATGGTTCATACAAGATAGAATGGAGGAGGCAGGTGATCTGACTGTAGATAAGAGTCTCTTGAAGAGGTGTAAAAACCTTAGGCATGTGTCCATTTACTTCATTCGAAAATAGTGAAACAAATGTTTTCTGCATTGTTATTATCATTATTATTATTATTATTTTATTTGAACTGTAGTAACTCAACCTTTCCCACTTACTTTCATTGTGCAATAGATATGGAAAGAAAAAGCGTTACATTTCCGTTCAAACTAAATCACAAGACGCTTTTGCAGGAAGCCGGGTAACCTCAAACCGATTTCATAACTGCCTGATTTCCATGCAGCCTGGATTCATCACCTTTGACACCAGTTTAACTGTGTCGATTGACTATGATTTGTTTATTTTTCGTCTTTTTGGCTCTCCCAGGGGCGAAGCTGGAAAAGATATGTGTGAAATCGGGCGAGATTGTGGCGTTAGAATGCCGTGGTCGAAGCAAGTCCCAAGAGATCTGGACCATCCCTCAGACCAGTGACCGGGGCGCTCTGAAACCGACCGCTGATGGGACACTGGTTTTACTCAGTGCATCAGAGACCCAACAGGGAAACTACACCTGTAACCGAGGGTAACGACTTGTATGCTGTTTATGCATTCACTGGGGCAAATAACAGCCTCTGAGCAAAATTGCCTTTTGTTTTTTAGCCCAAATGGAATTTTTGTGGTGCTTCTTAATCTAAAATCCGTACTGACCTATTTTCTTCTGTCTATCTTATCGTATTGTTTTCTTTTTCTATCAGGAAGAAGCAGATTTATGACTTGACGGTCTACACTACCTTGTCGAGTGACTGTGAGAAATTCACACGATACCCAGTATCCTGTAACATTGGAAGTTACTGCACATTGACATGCCCTAAAGCCTACATTCCTGTGGCCAATTTTTCCAGAAAAGTAAAGTGGCAAAAGGTATTCAATTATTTATATAGTTATCATAAATTTGACTTGAAGGACATTGATACAGTTGCCTCTTTTAGGATGGCAGAGAAGGCGAGAAGTACGACATCTCAAAAGTGCAGGAGAGCGACGAAGGCGTCTACAACTGCGTTTGGTCCTTTGAGTATAATCGTCACGTCTATAACAGGACTTTCACTGTGAAACTGTACGTCAAGCCAAAAGGTAATTTTATGATAAAACATGTTAAGTACATTCTTGAACAATATAAACCATTCATTTAAATATTTGCATTTAATTATTAGTCAATTTTTCAATCAGTTTAATCAGATGTTCTTTTTAAGCGAAAGGTTTTAGCCTACTTTAGTGCGAATGAAAATCTCAGTTCACATAATTAAAGCACCGTTTATCACTCAATAACTTCGACATATTGTGCTTCTAATTTCCATTCATGTAAGTAAATAAAGCATTACAATAATTGTTTTTCAGAAAATTTGGAAAATACAGGGATTATCACACCTAGTCCAAATGCCACCTATCTTGTGGATGTGGGTGAGTGATAAAGTGATCATTTTAAAATGTATTAGATATTCTTTTAATGTGAATGGATTGTTTTGTAGGCTCTTCTCTGACAATCAACTGCACAGTGGAAGCTCAGTCATTCACAGACTTCGACGAAGTGTACTGGATGATGAATCAAACATTAACAGTAAAGGAGAACAGTAGTTTGAGGGTCCACACAATGTACGCAACACACCACGACCAAAATAAAATAGCAGATGTGTCTTAATAATTACTTGTATTTAGTTTATCTAACTATGTTTCCAGAATGAGAAATGTGGAGAAAGAAAACATTACAGCCTCTCTTATCTTCAGAGAGGTTTCTGATGAGGATCTGTCCACAGTTTTCACCTGTAAACTGGAGTCCGCGGGACAGGAATCAATCTTTGTCAATATCACTTTGGCACGAAAAGGTTTGCTCACTACAGTTTGCTTTTACTATTATGTCAGATTTCACTTTGTATTGGATCACATTGTGTCATTGAGTTGTGACTGCTCCACTCGTAGCGCCCCCCTCTTACGTTGCCGTGACGATCGTCGCAGTGGTCATCCCTGTGGTCTTGGTTGTATCAGTTCTGATATCGATCAAATACAAGATTCACATCACTCTGTTCCTGAGAGACACCCTCGGACTCCACGGCCGAGTTCCAGGTTTAGTTTGATGTTCTCTATGTGAAACCATTTTCAAGCATTTGCTCATGTGTTTTAAAGCCCAAACACCTTCACCAGACAGTTTCTTCTGTCTGTGTGCGTGTTTAATTGCGCACAAGATGGCAGTCTATTGGCGTTTGATATCACTACATTACAAAACAACTCAAACCAAGCAGTATTTGTAGTTAAACATACGTTATTCTCAGCTTAAATCTTAAAATACCATGGCTAAGGTGTCTAAATGTAGCAGTGGATTGTTTAAAAATCTTCTGTTAGGCTCTTAGCAGGCACCTCCAGGCTTCTGTCCTTCCTTATTACTTACATGCCTACGTATTAACTGCTTACTTGGCTACTTACTACGAATGTATTTCCTACTTACTGTTAACTTGTTGCTTATGTATCTGCACTACCAGTATGAAGACTTTTCAAATGGACTGTAAATAACAGAAGTTGTTGATTTTCTTGGTTGTTCTAGATGGGAAGAGCTTTGACGCTTGCATAATGTACTACACGAGTGAACAGGGAGCAGGGCTCAGTGAAGAGGACAAGAAAACTCTGCAGAACATGTTGGAGGATCATTTTGGTTACAGCCTGTGCCTCTTCGACCGTGACGTGCTGCCCGGAAGAGGTAATCCTTCATACTCAAAACGCAGTATTACACACACCAAGGTCACCCGGACATACAGTATGTAGATATTGGCGAACTGAACAGGATGTCATGGACGTTTTCCATAATGAAAGTATTTTCCGGAGTAACGCTTTGCTTTTGTTTGCTGTTGCTGTAGCTGTCGCCGATGCCGTGTTGGAGTGTGTGGAGCAGAGCCGTGCTTTGCTGATGGTCCCGGCCTCTCCAGACCTCAACTCTGAGTCTGTACTGCTCAGTGCTGTCCACGAGGCCCTGGTGGAGCGTCAGGCCCGCCTGGTTTTCATCCAAAACAAAGCCACAGAGCAGGCGGGAGCACACCCAGTACTTCCAGAGACCTTACAGCTGCTGAGAGACTTGGGGCACGGGATCACATGGAAAGGCTCGTTTGATCAGTCGTCTTTCTTCTGGAAACAACTACGATACTACCTGCCACCAGTACAACAGCATCACAAAATGTCATTGCTACCTCAGACTGTGTAATTAAAGGGCCTAAACCATTTTTTCCAATTTTCCAATTAAAAAGGGGAGCAAGTTTAAGTTGTTAGTTGTGGTGCAAAATCATTCCTAACTTTCTTAACGCATTTTGATTTTTTATGTGCTGGGATGAGATCATGAGCACAATCACTCCTCTCAGAGAGCAAAGCAGCACAATATTGTTTTCCACAAATGGCTGGAAAGTGCAAAGTGTTAAAAATTGTTTTCTGAAATTTGGAAAAATTGGGTATAGCACCTTTAAAGACGACAATGAAATAAATGTTTGTTTTTATTTAGCTTTTTCATTTAGAGCATTTTCGTTTTTTTGTCAATGGATTAACTGTCACAAATGATTGATTTGTACATAGACATGTGCAATTTACTCAGGAAACTTTACTACTATTACTGCTACTGCTACTACTACTACTACTACTGACTTTCATAGTTACAAACCAAACCACATGTAGCAACATCCTATGACCTTGTTTCATTTGTAGGTCACGACTTTTGTGCCAGTTGATTTCACTAAACCACTGTATTTGAAGTGGTCCAGATAAAAGTGCTTTAACGTAATCTACCGGTAGTCAATGTATTTAAGCTTTTTTTATACTCAAAACCACTGTATGTTTTTTATTTTTTTTAAATAATGTTGAACAACGTCTAAATCCAGGTTTGCGTGTGTTTTTTCTTGTTTGCCATTGTTTGTGAAATAGGGTCATATTGTCCAACTTCAAACACAAGGCACAGTAAATAAATGTAAGATTATTATTTTCTTTATTGCATTTTTAAACACACAATGAACACAGACAGAATCAGACACAGAGACCCTAAGTCAGGGGTGTCCAAACCTTTTTTCATGGGGGGCCGCATATTGAAGCGGACACGGGGTGAAAGGCCGTAGATCAGTAGTTAGTGCCGCAAAACCTTCGACTAGCAGAGGTTTAAATTGTGCCCCATGCCTCTATTTAAGCTTAAAACCTTCATGCCAGCTCTGTCTCACAATAAAATGTTAGTTTGGTTAGAATTGTATAGAATTATTACATTTAGAATAAAAAGGTACCGATGTGTACCGATACAGCAAGAGGCCGAGGGCCACCATAAATTGGTCTGAGGGCCGCATTTGGCCCCCGGGCCGCATTTTGGACACCCCTGCCCTAAGTACTCTGTGTAACCCATACCTCAAGGCAGTTGATTAGATAGAAAGGAATTACTTACATCAGTCCAAAGACCAAAATGTGACCAAAATGAGACAATGTTGTGCTTTCAAAATAAAGCCATAATATTCTCAAATCCATTCATTTGACTGCTAAATACAATGAAAATAGATTTTCCTTTCATATGTATAGTGTTCACTTTCATCTTCTTTTTGAATCTGAGATAGTTCCAACTAAGTACCCCCTGCGAAGTCCTCAAGTACCCCAAGGGCCCCACACCCCTAGAGGGGAAACACTGCTGTAGTGAGCTACATCCCAGCTTTTCACAATGCACATTTGCCACTTAAAAAAAAGCATCCCAATTTTTTTGAAATATACTCCTACAACTGCATCTTCTCCTTTTGTGTCTGTCCATGTCTTTCCATGAACCTGTAAATATTCTTTTTGCCAACAATATACTTGTATCTATGTATCATCTTTCATCAAAAAAGCAATAATAAAACAGTGGCAGATTTGAACATTTTTCATATTTGCTTCAGTCCTAGTCAGAATAATTGTGTTTCTGTAATGTGCCGGTTAAGTGCCTTGAGGAGCTTTCAGACATGATTGATGATTAGGGTTTTTTGTTTTTATGAACTACACTTTCCATGTTCTATCTACATTTAAACACTAGTGAAACTAAACACATGTAGATGGACAGAAATCTGTGTCAGCTTATACAGTGGGTGTTGTGGAAAGACTAATAATAGACCAGAAGTGATAAACTGTTGGAACGGGACTTTGCCAACATGTAGTATTTGTGAATCATTTTCCCTTTTCAAATTTCCTATCGCGAATGGTTCTTTTAAATCTAGACTTGTTTTTTTTAAACTGACACATTTGTAACTTAATCTTTATCATCAGCAACACCTTTAAAATTACTGATGGTGAAATACACTCACTTCATGCTATCTGACAGGACGACACAAGTTGTAGCAGATGTGTTATGCAATAGGAAGTGGTTTTGAGTCAATACGTTGAAGACTGTTTCTATGAAATGTCAGACCTGCTGGGACTGTTTCTAAAACTACAGTGGAGACTGAACTCTTTTTGACTTTACAAATTGAATTGGTGGTTTTGAGCGACTGATATGGTCCAGTAGGAAAAAAAGATGACCTGTGGAGACTTTCTTCTCTTTTTATCGGTCATCGCTTTGACTGCATGTTCAGGTAGGACGATTACACAGCTTTAATAGTGTATAATTAATCCATGTATTCCAATGGTTGTGTGTAGATCCCCCCCTGCGCTACAGAGCTGTCAGTGGAGAAGTGTTCATGATGCCCTGCGAAGAGTGGTTCAGAGTAGGAAGCCACCGTCACTCAGCGGCCAAGGAGGACTTTGCTCCGTTCAAAGCTGAGACGGCAGACTCAGGGAATTACACGTGCTACATAAGGTAAACAAGCAAACAAACAAACAAATAATGAACTTGTCTGGACTTCATTGTTGTAGAGCAGCAGAGACATTTCTGTATTATTATTATATTTTACACACGCTGCATACTCTCATTTAGATTTGGGGCCCTAATTCTGTAAACTGGATGTTTTAAAAAGTAAATTAGGTGTCATATGCCCACAAAATAGCAAACTTTAGTTATTTGTTAGTTATGTTAAAAAATGCACCGGGCCTTTTGCCATACATGTGCCTTTCTGACAGGTGCATTGTTTTTGCCTATGTACGGACAAGCGCAAAGCCAAAATGTGCCCTTTTTTTCTTGGTTTAGCACCAGACCTTCAATATGCACAGTCCACTGATTATCAGGTGGGGCTGAGGTTGCTGAAGATAAAAAAAGAGAAAAGGATCTCTCTACGGACCTGTGACTCGTACGGCCACTTGTGGTTAATCTCTAATAAAGCTTATATTAAACATCCAAATCCCCGCGGATCAGGAGAGTTTGGCGGGATTTTCTTCTGCAGGTTGATAACAAAACCATGGAATGCTCGAGCCCTGAAGAGAACAGAGAGACACTGGAAATTGGAGTAGAAGGGACAATCACATGTCCCGGACACGACTGCAGCTCCGGCACCCCCACTGTCTGGTACAAGGTAATGCTCCATGATAACACTAAATAGTTTGAATAAATAAATAAAAAATGGAGCAGGACTGTGGCACACTGTTTAAAACAGTTGGAGGAAGGAGGAGAGAGATAGAGAGAGAGAGAGAGATAGAGAGAGAGAGTGCACATACAGGTGCTCGTCACGTAATTAGAAATTCACGAAAAAGTTGATTTATTACAGTAATTCCATTCAAAAAGTGAAACTTTTATAATGTATATATTCATTCCACACAGACTGATATATTCCAAATGTTTATTGTTTTTCATTTTGATTTTGATTTTGGTTTAAAACTGAAAACTAATGAAAACCCCAAATCACTATCTCAGAAAATCAGAATATTGTGAAAAGGTTCAATATTGAAGATAATTGACTAAAAATAACAGCAAAGGCCTTAAAATGGTCTCTCAGTAGTTCTGTCGGCTACACAATTATGGGGCAGACTGCTGACACATGTGACACATGTCCAAAAGACGACCATTTACTTGTCGCACAAGGAGGGCATGACACAAAGGTCATTGCTCAAGAGGCTGGCTGTTCACAGAGCTCTGTGTCCAAGCACATTAGTAGAGAGGCGAAGTAAGAGGCAAGTAATACTAGAATAATATTCTTAGATGCTGAATTTGGGATTTTCATTAGTTTTCAGCTATAAACATCAAAATAAAAGAAATAAACACTTGAAATATATCAGTCTGTGTATAATGAATGGATATAAAATACAACTTTCACTTTTTGAATGGAATAACTGAATTAAAATCAACTTTTTCATGATAGAACATGATGTTCTAACGACGAGCGCCTGAATATGAATGGCCTGAACAGGGATTGGCTGAGTGACAGAGGTATTAGGCTGTGATTGGCTGACAGTGATAAGATGAGCGAAAGATGAGCAATGTAGGCCTGTACAATTATCTTTACCATGTCTGTTTTCACGAGAGGGAATGCAAATGATGCCATTGCATCAGCAAGGCAACAGAAGAGTGGCTACTCTGCACACTGAGTGTTTGATTTGACACTCCTGGAGATTTAAGGGCTGTGTTTGGAATGACAATGATGAATGTGCATCCTCTCATTGCAGGACAGGATTTTAGGAAAATGTGCAGTTGTTCCAGCTGTAATAATCATTTTATCCTTTTGTTTTTGTTGCAACAGGGAAACAAGAGCGTGAATGAACTGAAAAAGCGGGGTATATCTGTCATTGAAGGACGGCTACGACTCCACACAGTGAACAAACATGACAACGCTGTGTTTTTCTGTGACCGAGTGCTGAGCGAGCAAGGGGTTAACTGGACCATGAGGAGATCTGTCACTGTCAAGGCTTTAATAAGTAACGTCTAATGTTTATTAATAATATGTGTCTCTTTATTATATTTATTGATTTATTTTTTAATATTTTTGTTCTGATCGTGGCTTGATGCATCCGCTACTGGAAAACCACTGATCTAGTTACTGAAGTTGATTGACTGGCCTCCACCACTGCTCTTCATGGGCTTTTACAATAGAGAGTCAAAGAAATGTAAACAGAGCTACATTAGACTAAATGGTATATGGTTTCAACTTACTATCTTCATTAGGCCCATCAAGTACCAGTCACTCATTCATTCTCTCATTCATACACAAATGTACGCAGACATTGGAGACAAGGAGGGTGACGTGTCTTGCCCAAGGACACAACGACAGTGGGCACTTTCAGGAGCTCTACCAACTGCGCCACTGTCACCCTCATCTAGTCACAATATTTAGACAAATTTGAAAATCCAAGAAGATGTAGTGTTTATTTCAATAATGTAGATACCATCTGGTTTCCATACAACTTCAACCCTCAGATGATGAATCTACAGCTGTGAAGATTTATGAGCTATATAAAATATATATGTCATTGTTTTTGTTGTCCCCCTGATATTCTGTAAAATCTGTCTCTCCATTGAAAACTTGGAATTATTTTCTGTTTCATTTTTGCATGATTTTGTTTTTTCAATGTTTAAGGAGTTTCTATTACTCTATTACTATTAATCTGAGAATTGTCTGTCATAATGTGTATATGCAGGTCTTGTCAAAAAGCCCCCACGGATTCTGAGTCCACGAGACCACACAGAAGAGGTGGAGCTAGGTATGTCTTTTCAGTGAATGTTAAAATGAGCAAAGTTTGACACATCAACACAGCTGACATAGTTGGTGTTTCCCACAAGATATCAACGTTTTGCGTGTCACTGCCCACTCTGACATCACCAACTTTGGCCCAGAGGGGTCAATTGTCTGAAATCTGAAATCTTGACCTGTAGTTTTTCTGTCAATATAGGCACGGATTATACTTTGAGATGTGAGACGTATTTTCCTCAGGCTGACCCACCGGGAGATGTCCGATGGTTCATGAAAAGCAGTGGCCATTTAGTGAACTTGACAATGGAGAAATTAGAGTAAGTTACTGCCATCTCAGTCACAAAAAGTACTGAATCAAGCATGCGTGTCTGTGTGTGTGTGACATTAATGACAATTGTGTTCCCCGATTTCAGAGTGGATGAACTTGAAAGGGAAATTCGGGCCATCGGAAAAGCCACATTGAAAAAGGTCACTGACCAGGACCTAAACAGGAAATATACATGCATCGCCCAAAATACATCCGGAAATAAAAGGGCCACAATCTTACTCAAGAAGAAAAATATAGGTAACTTTAACTGTTATGACAATGCAAATTTCAAAAGGGTGTCAAGGGTGGGGTGACGGTACACGCCATTCCTGGTGCCACCACACTCAGGCCAAGGTCAAAATCAATATATCACCAAACTATAAGAAATATGTGCTATAAATAAGCATAAACCGTGCCCAAGTTGAATCAGAATGACAAATGCCTATCAATCAATTGCAACAAAGGTAGATTTTGTGTTTCAGCGCACTGGTCATCGCTGGTTGAATATGCTCTGGGGCCGTTGCTGTTGGTGACTTGTCTGACCATTGTTTTACGTGTGAAGTGGCTTGAGATACAGATCATTCTGAAATCCCGCTGGACCTTTGGTAAAACAGATATCGGTGAGATGACACACAGTGAGCCATGCATTGAACATATGACAATCATTGCAAGTATGAGATTAAAAAAATATTGAACTATTCAAGTGTAGACCAGCAGTAGAAGGTTAGGTTAAACTTTATTTTTTGCAGAGGAAGATCTGTCTTGGGCTTGCCATGCGGATGCATTGTACAACATACAACATACAGCAGTGTGAGAGGAGCAGTACAATTCAAAACAATAGGATCATATAATACAATACAATATGACAGTCAGAAGATGTAGTAGGAGGAGTGTGTTTGTTTTGGCACCTTCACTAAGATAGAAATTTACCAGAACTTAATTAAAAAAAAATATATATCTACAGCAACTTCAGACTATCAGAAAAAAGGCAAAAAAACAAACAAAGCAATATTTTGAGAACCACATGTTTGAGTTCTCAACAATTTTAGTCAACACAATTATGTACAAATTACAGAAAATGAATTATAGTAGATAATTCGTTTTTATGGTTGTAAAGTAACACAACTATGTCTAAATTAGGCCATAAAGACTTTGATGTGTTGCTGTCCTACGTGTGGAGGACATCATCCACGGAGCAGATTTCCCCTCCAGTGAGACACAGAAAAGACGGTCAGTTACAACAATCAAAATAAGTGCATGTACATGTTTTTTTTGCTGCGACCTAATTACTAATGTTCATGTATCATTTTAGACAGTGCGTTCCCGTTCAAACTGGACCCTTTGGCGGTGGAGGTCCCATCAAAAAGACCTGAGCTGCTACTGCCCCATGTGTTGGAGGACCAGTGGGGATATCGCCTCTGTCTGATGGAGCGCGACTATCTGCCTGGCGGAGGTCAGATACACAGGATTGTCCTTTAATTGCCAGATATTTGCAACTGCCTTTACAATGGTGCAGGTAGTAGCCTACTGTTGTTGTGTTCTGTAACTGACCCAAAACTGATCATCCTTTGTTGTCCTGCTGGTACAAAGTGGAGTTGTTTCTGAATTGGCTGGTGGTATAAGAGTATTGGCAATTATTTAAAAAGAGAAAAGATGAGATGAGTTGCGTTGCGTTGCGTTCTTCCAAATAAGGGGAGGTGGGGGGCTGGGTTTTATATAAGACCACTCTAGATTGGGCACAGTGTCACATTCTGATCAGAAGAGCTAAGAAGAAGCTTCTTTGAAGAGAAGCGAAACATCCTCAACTAAACCAAACCCAGTCCAGTTGATGATTTAAGCTGCACTATGATATGGTTCAAAATGAAGTCTTACATTTTCTTTTACTGTTAAGCGTCTTTTAAACCTCTCTCTTTAAAAAATAATAATGTTAATAGGCTTAAATTGTAACTTTTTTGTACCAGGTTCCAGCAAATTTCACAGGACACCAATCAAATAGTGAGGTGTTACTGTATCTTAATAGGTGGGGCAGTCAGAAAACTAAATGGCTGTGCAGGACAGGTGATTACCCTAACTGCAACAGAGAGGGCCTCAGGAAGAAGAAGCTTTTATTCATTATACTACCAACATTTATTCTAGTGTTGTACATCTGGCAGCATACACTGAAGAAGTGGCGGATGCTATACAAAGAAGCCAGATGCTGATTTGCCTTCTGTCGCCTGAATACCTCTCGGACAACAACGCCGTGTTCGTGCTAGAATCAGCAGTTCAGGTGACGGAAACAGCAAAAATACACCAACGTCGATTTACTGTGAATAAACACACAATTTCACAGGAAAATGAGAGAAAACAAGTTTTAGATTGTGGTTTTTCACACCTCTGTTTTCACACCTTTTGACAGGCATTGCTGCAGAACTCCGGCATCAAGCTGCAGCTAATATGGACCAACACGGCCCCATGCCCCCTCCTACATTTGGAACCACCGCTTCCTGTTGTCGTTCAGAAAGCTTTAAAGGTGCTTCCAGCTCTGAAATGGACGTCAGCGGCAAACGCTAAATTCTGGAGGAATCTTAGAAAAGCCATGCCACATCAGAGGGTCTCGTCTCTACCCAAGTCTTTCTGAAGGTTTTCTGTGACACCATTGCCCTGGCATTGATAGTAATAACTCAAGGAAATTTCCAAACCATGTGGAAAACACATTCATGAGTAGTAAGTCTTAGTCAGAAGAAGCTCCTGCAGTATTGATGACAAATTGTTGAAGAACATCAAATGCCACCTTGTCAGAAGGCTCTGTATTGTATTTATTGTATCAATAACTGTTTTGTCTTCCTTTAGTAAATTTGTCAAAAGACTGATTCTAATTATGAGGCTTTTATTCCCGTCCGCTCAAGAACTAGCTGGCAAGTTGTCGTGTGCATTATTGTGACCCAGAAAAGGGATACAGAATGTTGTGAAATGTGCTTATAAACCCATTCGTATGAAGAAGTGAGAAGTGGGTTAGTAAAGTTAAAAAAAAGTAAATACAAAAGTAATACAAAGTAAAGAGTATTAAGAGGACATTTACTCAAAAAAAGCACTGTTATTTTTAACTGAAAGACAATGTTTTGTAAGGGGTGGGGAGATAATGTAAGGAACAGGAATCAAAGAAAAGTTGTATTTATTTTAGGGCTGTCAAAATTAATCGTGATTAATTTTATTAATCGAAAAAATAATTAATCGCCATTAATTTAATTTGTGCTTTTCCCATAAATATGAAACTGTGGATTTAGTTAATGAAATGTGCAATCAGTGATCACGTGCTTTCAATGTAAGTGTTGTATGTTGGATAAGTATTAAAAATGCATATAATCATTAGAAAAAAATGTACTGCGATTAATCGCATTAGATTAGTGCGATTAACCGCAATTTTTTTTATTTTTATCTATTGACAGCCTTAATTTATTTTAATCTTTATTTAACCAGGAAAGTCCCAGTGAGATTAGGAATCTCATTTCCAGGGGAGTCCTGGCTCCAGAGGGGAACCTATTGTCCATGTTTTATAGTGGTAGGGGAAACCTGCTGATTCACTGGGAGAACATACAAACTCCACACATAAAAGCCCCGTCCAGGAGGGATCAAACCCAGGACCTTCATGCTGTGAAGCACAAGTGCTAACCACTGCGCTACCGTACCACTCAAATTTTCAACATTTCAAACTTGATGACACAAATTGAATGGTCTCACAGTTTATAATTATAGGGAATCAAACCGCTTTTACATCCAGGAACTACTCATCTCACATTTGTGCAAAGGAAGCAAGGTGAGTGAAGTGTCTTGCTCAAGGACACAATGGCATTGAAAACATATTGGAGCCGGCCTTCGAACCACTACCGCCTTATTGCACGTTATTGTAACAAATAACCTCATAGCCACCGTCACCCCAGTTATTAAGGCTTAAACACACTTAATATGCATCAACATATTCTGGAGAAAACTGATCTAAAAAGAATACGATTTAATATGTGTACTTTCAATATAAAGTAATAACAGATAAAATTTCAGTATTTCATGTTTTGTATTTATAATGTAGACCTTTATAAACATGAAACATACTGAAACAATGATCTCCATAGATCACAGTGCACTTGACTTATAGGCCAGTAGTACAAATGGTCTCAACTTACAATATATAGTGCTTTCCCACCTACATTAAGCCCATTAAGCTTTACAGCAAGAAACCACTCACCATTCACACTCTCATTGATACACCAGCAGACGCTAGGGGCAAGGTGAGATAATGCTCTTCCATCTGTGCCACTACTGCAGCGAGAGATGTCTGTATTTAGTTAAGCATTGGAGCAAAAACTTGCCCCAAGCGAGACACTAACTAGGACTAAGTTCTCATGTGAAAAAGTGGAAACTTTCCTACATTTTTGTAAAAATCTTGGGAGATTTATTGTTGAATTGAACAAAACAAGAAATACATATTGAGCATCAACAAAACCAAAACGTAAAACAATGTAAGAGTTGGCTAAGGCAGTGAAACCAAACCCTTGTCTGAGAGGAATTACAGTGATTAAACTGTACAAATGTCTCTCCCACTATGTACATTTTCACACATACATTACACACACAAAACAAATTATTTGCTATGGATGGTCTTATCAGCCAAAGGACACAAGAACATATAACTCAGTAAATGGACATTTAATAAAGTTGACTTGAACCAGGATAATGGGATACACAAAGCTCTGACTAATATTACCATCTTCACCACAAGATGTCACTGTAGAATCACCTTGTAATGGCTGCTTTGTTGTCAATCAGGATTAACATGGATGTGTCCTTGTACTTTATGTCCAGACAAATATAAGCTTCTGAAATCAGGACAGTCAATGATATCTTGTATAAAAAGAAAATTTTAGTGTTGTTGTGATTTAGTCTTTATCTGAATGAGCCTTCAACTTCCTCTCCCAAAGCTTCTGATTATCAGAGAAACCCTGCTTGCCTTTGTTGAAGGAGTTGGGTCCTGCAGACGTTGGTGTATCTCTGAAATGAAAACAGCTCAGAATTGGTGCCAAAGTTTTAGTTAGTAGACATTTTTCTAAACAAAAACATAGCATAATCATTCTCGCGTTTTTTCTCTCTTCTATATATCAGTTGGGGTTTGAAGTTATTGTTAATGCACTGGTCAAAAGTCTGATCAAAGTGGTTTCGTATTGTTTCTTTATTCTTTTATTAAAACAATATTTAATCAGCCTCCTAACATAATTGCCCGAATCCTACTTTATAGATTATAGATGACAAAGACTGAAGATGTTTTTTTTTTTTAAGTAGTAATAGCCTTCTGATTGTCTGAGGACAGAGTCGGCCTAGAGATGCAGCATTGTTTAGAGAGTAGAATATGCAACAATCTTAATTTGGCAAAAAATAAAGAAATAAAAGGAGGCTGGTGATTCATGACTGTATGTCCTACACTCTTACACCAAAATGATTTGGCACATGAATAAAATGGGTGAGGTCAATAACCTTCCAATGTTCTTCATCCTCATCTTTGCTTCAGGGGGCATTTCCTCTGGTTCGCTCTGCATTCAGACAGAAAGAATGAGTGAATTTGATCAGAGCCTATAATTAGTGTGAATTCTTAGAAGAACACATACATCATCATCCTCGTTGAACACAGATGCAAGCCCTGTCTTTTTAGGTGGGGCTGCAGGTGCAGGCTCTTTGGGTTTCTAGCAAATAGACAGAAACATGAATAAAACCATAAAAACGAAGACATATTTATGTTGATTCAAATCGGGCATCCATTGGCTTACCGTTCCTCCAAGTTTGATGGTTATGGGGTTCCCTTTTTTCCCAATCGGACTGCTCATGTTAAATCCAATTTTGGAGACTTTTGGGGGCGCTGGTGGGTCGGCCGAACCCTCCTCTTCATCCCCAGAGGAGAGATGCTGCGATGTGCGCTTGGCTGCTGTCCCCACAGTGCTACAAGAGACAGGCTTAGTTTTCACTCTGCCTCCCTCCTCCTGCGACCCTGCTGGAGGCGAGACAACTCAACCAGATGAACAACTGTTTTCAGAGAGTTACTCCATAAATAACTGGTATTTTTTTTTACCTGGGGGGATAAATATGATATTGACAGAGAACTGCAGGATAAATGTCTTTCTACGTAAATGTAATTAAGGTGCTGTGTGGAAAATAAGCTCGTAGATGGCATGAGAAAGTTGATGTTGCAGTGCTTGGGTCAGCGTATTTGTATGCTAATGGTTTGTGGACCAGTATGTTTGAGTAAATATTGGTTTACTTCTTCAGTAATGAAATAAAACCATTATTTGCCGTTTCACATAAGACATTGAGTCGTGCGTGTTGTCGTGGTATGTGTGTGTGTGTTAGCATTAGCATTAGTTAGCTTCGTAACATTTCTCCGAGTCCGAGATTGGTAAGCGATTCCTCCATATAAATATGAAATAAACTTTTATAATAAACAATTCTAATGCATTTGAGCATTCAGAACAGATCAAATATCACCTCCGTCGTCTTTGGGACCCCATCTGTTTCGTTTATGATCCGCCATCGCTTCACCGTGAAAAATGCCCTCTTACGCCACTAGTGTTTTTCTGGCGCTGTGGGCTAACCGTGCTTTGTTTTCAACCCACGAAGGATGTGTTAAAGAGCCGCAAGCTAAACCTAGCAGGCTAACAGAGAAAACAAAGCTTCTACCATGAAAACAAGAGGTAAGGGATTTGTTAAACATATGTAGTTTTGCCTTGCTCACATTGCCAGCCACTATTCTCATGAAGAAATTTCTTTAACGAAATAGCGAAATTTGTATTTTTCTGATGGTTTGGAAATATGTCACGTTAACACTACATTTAGCTTAAATTCTGACAGCTGCTTCAACACTGTACAATCTAAAGTTAATTCTTTATGACCTACCAGACCATACGCTTTATATGATCGGCCTGTAATGACATAATGTTGTTAATCTTTTCTGTTTCTATCAGGGTTTTAAAGTTTGGTACATAGCAATGTAGCAGTCACAATGGGACAGACTATGTGCATGTGCTCCCGTGGCTCCATCACAATTGACAACAAGAAATATTACTTTATTCAGAAGCTGGACGAAGGGTGAGCAAGAGTGACACTTTATATGTGTTTCTAGTTGAAACTTAAGCACCAAAAAGCATACCATAAGGCAAATGTATATATGATCTTATAAAGTGTCTTCCTCTGTTTAAAATGTCTGTATTTTCAGGGGATTTAGTTATGTGGATCTGGTAGAGGGTGTAAAGGATGGCCGCTTTTATGCTCTGAAGAGGATTCTGTGTCATGATCGTGAGGGGCGTCATGATGCACAGACAGAAATCGAGATGCACCAAATGTTTAACCATCCCAATGTCTTGGGTTTGGTCGCGCACACCTTCATCGAACGTGCAGGCAAAACGGAGGCCTGGATACTCCTGCCTTACATGAGTGTAAGTCCTACCATAACCTTTCCCAAGTACACTATAATCATAGCTACATTTTACAATAGATTCATGTTGATGTGCTGTTTGCCCGAACAGAAGGGAAGCTTGTGGTCAGTTCTTGAAAAGCTACGAGACAAAAGGAGTTTAATGCCTGAAAAGGATATCCTGCAGATCTTTAGAGGCATCTGTGCAGGGCTGAAGACAATCCATGACCGAGGGTATGCACACAGGTAAATTACGCCTCCGATTGTATTCTGATTTACAGGAGACTTTATCACGGTTACATTTATTTGTAAACTCTTGACATTTATCCCTCTTGCTTTATCTTTCAAAATTTCAGAGACATAAAACCTACCAATGTGCTTCTGGATGAAAACGACAAGCCAGTGTTAATGGATTTGGGGTCAATGAACCGGGCCAGGATAGAAGTAAATACAGCAATAAAAGATTTTTCCCCTGCCCACTCACTTCATGCAGCAGATATAATACATCTGATTCCTTTATGCATTTTAATTATTGCATGTGCATAATTTGTATTATGTCTTCTTTTTATGCAGGTCAGAGGAAGCAGGGAGGCCATGAGCATTCAGGATTGGGCAGCGCAGCGGTGTACTATTTCCTACCGAGCTCCTGAGCTTTTCAATGTTGAGAGCCACTGCATTATTGACGAGCGCACTGATATCTGGGTAAAGCCGATAAATTACTACTAAAGTGTACGTCGTAACTAGTAGTAACTATTGAAGTGTACATACATAGTAATTGTCTTGCCTGGACTTGTATTTCTACAGTCACTCGGCTGTGTGCTGTACTGCATGATGATGCAGGAGGGGCCTTACGACCTCATCTTTCAAAAAGGCGACAGTGTGGCCCTTGCTGTGCAGAATCCAGTGACCATCCCGCAGTCCTGCCGGTCAGTTGCAACAGTTTTTTTTGTACTATCTTTTTAAGGGTAATTTCATGTAACACAAGTGTATATTGTTGCAATTGGTCTGATGAAACTAGTTCAGATTTATTAATAGCTGTATTTTCTGTGTGTAGTTATTCTGAAGGCCTTAAGATCCTGCTGAGCTCCATTATGGTAACGAACCCCCAGGAGAGACCAAATATCAGCTGGGTCCTGGACCAGGTACAAGACCTGCAGAGCCGTAGTCCCAACACTCAAACCAACATCGTCTGACATGGCATGCAGTCTTCTATCACACCTTCACAATGTCTATTATCCTGTATTTTGTGCACACTGTGCACAAAGAATGAACTTTTTTTGTCCAATTTGGCGATTATGGCTGCTGTTCAATGTTTAATTTTCGTTTTTATTAATAAGGAAGATGATGGTACTCTTTATGCCTTGTATGATAGCTTTAGTTTTCTTCTCATTAAGTGCTATTTGTTTTATGAATGGTATTTTGTTACTGATATATTCCTTATTCTATGAAAGTCTTTGCATCTTTATCATTCATTTAAAGTAAACTACAACATAAAGTTAATGGAAGCTTTCTCGTTTAAGATTATGGTTTCAAACCACGGTTTTTATTTTAGATTGCCACTTTTCTTCTTACATGCAATGCTGCTTTTAAACACACGGTGGTGCTACATCATCAACATTTTCTTGTTTGCTTTTCACTCTAAGGATGCAATTGTCATTGTCGATTCAGTAAAATGGTTGGTATCTTTGTGTTGTTTAAATAGGACCACCGTTATAGTTGTGGCAATTTTGCAATAATGTCACAGACCAACTTTTGCAATTTACATAGGAATCATGACAGGACTAGTTATTAGAATCTATTTCCTTAAGCCTTTGCAATACACAATTTATTTGTATTGTGTTTTCTTTTGTTTTTGTCTTTTTTTTTTACTTCTTTATTCCAATATATTTAAATATTGTTTTGTGGTTTAATATTCTCAGGTTTCACTTGGTAGTATGATCATTTGGGGCATTTAATTTATGATTTTGTGAGAGGGACCTACATGGACCTTGAAACACGCCTGGCGGTTAATTTGTACATATGACTGTTGCAAATATAGCTGACTCTTAGTAATATAATTCTTTATCCTTTAGATATGTCACTTGACCTTGTTGTGTTCTTGTTGCTAAATTTGCTCTCATCCTGATCATAAATTAAACCTTTGCAATTGAAGTGTACTGAATCAGTTTCAAGTAACAACAAAATTAAATCTGATGTTGATGACCTCACTACATTGTATTGACATAGAATTTAATTGCAGATGTATATTGTTAAAAATCAGGAACTTTGGTGCGGTTTCAAATGTGCACCGACTCAGTAGGCCTTTTTCGTAATGGAAAAGAATGAGCATTTGTGGATTGTCCTTTGGGATGTTTCTCTGAAAATAGTATCTGAGAGTATGACATGATTATGTTTTATCAAGTACACAGCCTATACTTTATACCCGCGCACTGTGAAATGAGTCAGACGGCTTTATGACATCTTAGGAATTGTTTGCAAGATGTCTTGGGATGAAATATTAATAACAGGTCACATTCACATGTTCTAGAATTGGATGATGTCATAATTTCAGAAGGGCAGAGACCAATACAACACTATGGTAGAGAAACTGTTTTTTTGAAAGAAAGCTCTAAAAACAAAATCGACAAATGTTCAAATGGATTTAATCTTGTGACTGAAAGTCCTTTCTACTGACCAGCACCGCGCTAATGTTTTGAATATTGTCACCGCTCTTAGACGCCTTTATGAGAAAATAATTGGACAATTGTTTTTGTTTCATTTGTAACGTCCCAGTAATTAGATATAAGCCAAATAAAAAAAAATCTGTATTTTGAAAGTTACCAAATTTAAACCATAGGCTCTTTATAATGTCGTGATGTGTATGCAACCTATATGGAAGCTGGGCAGGGTAAAACAACACTAAATACTTACCTCCTTCCATGTTCATTGTATCAACTTTAGTCAGTTATATGAAATATAACTTCAAAGGTTAGTTTAGTCAGACACTAGGATTAGACTTGTTGAATTAGTTTGCCTTTAGTGTCTGACTAAATGAACCTTGAAAGTTATAGCCTACAAGTAACACAAGGACACATAATGTTAATACACTTAATATATTAAATACATGTAAAACATATTTAGTATTACAAAAAGTAAGGTTTGGCATATTCTGTGAATACTTAAGCAATATAATTGTTTTTGGCTGTGCACAGTGGATCAATCCAACCTTACTGCAGTCAATTTTAGACCTTTAAGTTACCACATCAGCTACAATAGAGCCATTTGCTTCTTCTTGCTTGGAGATGTAAAGTAGCTAAACCAAGGGCCCTCCTCCCATCACCATGCAGTCACAGTGCTCAAATACATACACACTTTAGCTCTCAAACCATAAACCATCTGGAAGGTTTATCGATTTGGCAATGAATCAATTAGTGAATTATTTAATTAGCAAAGCATTATAGGTCAGCGCTGAATGGCTGCCTCTCTCTGCCGTACCCCTGGGTTTCTCTCTAAATCATTGCACAGATATGTTTGTGTGGCGCTGAAAACTTTTTAGACGTGATTTGAGGTAAGCCTTGTAAATCCGGCTTGTAAAGTTTCCATAGTTTGACAATGGAGCTCCGCAGCTTTAAAGTTTATGTGAAATGGGCTGAACTTTCGCCGTCCGTCAAAACTGAATTAGACACTGGGAAATATTAACATTACATCTGGTCTCTTTTGTGGATGAGTTACGACTTGTGCTTTTTCCAGTGGTGCTTGTTAATTCATGGGAGTGTTTGGGTTAAAATGCTTAATGGCTTCATTAAAGGGGATTGGCGTAATCAGTAAAGGTATTGCTTTAATTACTGGCTCGGTTCCAGGCCTATCCGTCCTGTTTTGAGATCTGCAACCCGCCCTGTCCACGCGCCACGCTAATTTAATTAAGTGTACAAAATGCTACACCCTAACGTCACCCTTGGGGGCAATTATAGAGCGTGAGATTGAAGGATCTCCACCAGGCCTGTTTTACTCACTGGCAGGAGATTGCCTGTGTCAGTTAGCTGATTGCATTGATTATATTGATTTGTAACAGCTTTTCGGGTAATTTCATCTGCAAAGGTGAGAGCAACATGTTGGCCCAAAGACTTTTTTATTTATTCTCTCTTTATTTAGACTCGGGACTCTTTTGCCAAGTGATTAGATGAAATGGAGCTCCACAATAAGTCTTTTGAAGTGGGAGTTGGGGAGAGAGGATCAATAGACTTTATTTGCAGAGTAAGAAGGTCACAAAGTTTGTAGTTATGACTTTTGTTGTTTTCTTTTAAGATATCAAAAGTGCTTTGATGCAAGGCAGTTTGGATGGAGTTCTCAAGATTCAACACAAATCAAGCGTTTTACTCTTCAAAACAAAAGCGTGAGTTGGTTAAGACGGCATAGTTTGGCCAAATAAAAGTTGCCACTATCTACTGAGAATGCTTCAAAATACCTCAACAAGGAAAAGTGTACAATAATGTTGCTTATTTGATCTGATTATTAGGATTTGTTTTGTTATATAAGGGCATTTAAGGTTAAGGGTTTGTGGGCAACTGCTGTCCCCATAAGGCAACTTATCCTCTGTATTTGACTTCAGAAGCTGGGCATCTGCTCTTAACCCCTCCAGGTACAGGGAGAACCTGCAAACACAGAAAGGCTCCTACAATCTGGGACTCGAACCTGAGAGAATAAGAGAATTAATCCGGTACACATGGTGATGCAATGTAAAGTCTGAAATGTTGTATATGTATTTATTTGCATCTTCTCTGCGTTGTGCAAATAATTACATCAAATATAAATGTAAGCGTTTTCAGAGGATTTCAGACTTTGCATGACATGATCATCATCGTGTCCTCATGTGAGTAGTGCTGAATAGAACTGAATTGATCTCCATAGAAGAAAAAAGAAAGAAACATGTGTTATGTTGTCTGGAGTTTCCTGAACACTCAAAGACATTGCATTTCACACTCCATAGTTGATGCTGACAGCTATTTCAGCCACAACTGCTCTGGGATAAACTAAGGGAAGCTAGACCGCTAATCTACGCCATCAGCCCCTCTGACCACAAACCACTTACACACTGCATTCATACACGGACGAGGTGGGACAGTCTGCACCTGCGAGAGCAAGGATCAGTGCATAATCAGCACTGAGGCATAATGGCACTGACTCTTTGTTAATTACAGAAGTATGCAGTGTTTGTCAGTGCTTTATTGCTACTATTGTGCCATTTCAAAGAAAGACCTGAAACTGTTTAGGCAAATGTTTTGTCACTTTGGACTGAACAGTCTAAAATGACTAAACAAGGATAGCTTAAATATCCCATTTGTCATTGACTAGCCTTCTGTAACTGATTTGACCCTCTGCCCTGTCCCGTTTGTGGACAACGGCGCTAATAGTTGGATGAGAGTTCATCAGCGCTGATAAAGAGGAGCAGATGACAAGATAATCCAGAGGTGGCACACTCATTAACGCAGACAACAGAGGAGCAAATTAGCTGATTAAACAAGTGCTGCAGCCAATAGCAGGTGTCCTCCAGTGAGGGCCACGCTGAGTTATGGGCGAGGGGGGTGGAGGAAGTGTTTATGTCGCCTGCCAGGAGAGTTGTCAGTGAATGAGTGAAGTGTCTTCATCAATTTGGAGCCATTACCATGTCAAAGGGAGCGGCTGGAGTACAAACGGGGGGGAGGAGAGAGGCGCGCGCTCCATCTGCATACAAGTCTATTCATTTGCCTCCGCGCCAGGCCCCTCCCCTGCCGTCCCGTTTACCGTAAGGCCCTTTAATTTTCCTGAAATAGGGCCGTGACAGTGGTGTCATGCTGATGAGGAGAGTGGCAGCCTGTCACATCTCATCTATCTCCGCTCTGCTCCTCCTCCCTCCCCGCGTTTTATTTTTCTTCCTGGGCTTTTTCCCCTAAATAAACACTCCGGGCCCTATCTGTCGCGCTGTTTGTTGGCACAGAGCCGTGATTGACGCTGGAAAAGGGCAAAAGTAATAAGCGGGAGATGTTTTTTATTTCACCTGCATCGGTCGTTATTGCACTCTTTATCATCTGACCCGGCTCAATTATGCCAATTGGCAAATGCAGTGACACAGTGAAGTTATGAGGACGGTAAAATGAAACGGCTACAAAAAAAAATGGTGGGTCACAGCGGCGGGTTTTGTAAACAGAAGAAATGGCTTTTCTTTAGTGGAAAACACCACATTAGGATGTATTACTGGACACAGAAAAGGACAACGATTTAAAATGTTAGTGATGTCATTTCCACCTGTCACTCACGCTCCACTGCAATAAAACGTGTCCCATTACAGAGATGAGGTGTTGTGGTGACCCCCATATGCTCGTGCTGTTTGGAGCTTTATGTAAATTGGACACAAATCTAGTAAATGACACTGGTTTAAAATCTTGTATCTAAGCTCCGAATCCCAATAAAGTAAGTTTGTTAAATGACTAAAGTCAACACAGAGATGCATCATTTTGTGAAGCCAGACAACCCCAAACTGTATCGTACCAGATGTTCACTTTGTGTTGTTTACTGTGTGTGAAGCAAAAGGAATCAGATCCATGCTATGGCCTCTCCATGCAAGATAGAAACAATAATTGGAGGTGGCACAAAAAAGAAGAAATGAGAATAGGCAAGTTAAGGGACAGTTTAGGGAGCACAAGGAGCATCAGCTCATATAAAGTTTTATGTCTAAAGAAATGCCATTGCAATTGCTTACTTTCTTGATTACTGCTTACTGGTCTGTTTTAACTACACACGGGAGAGGACTTTTAGAGGACATAGTCTTTGTCAGCACTGTTGTCTAGATCTAATCCAAACAGCATCTCTTCCTGGTATCTTCGCAAATTGAAATCTATTCTCTGACAATGAATAAAACAGTGTAATCTTGAATGCTTTGGTGTTATGTTATTGCCCCGTGAATATGAGGGCACGTCTGGGTGGAGCGACTTGACCTCCCCATGATTGGTGCTTGTCCCGCCTCTCGGTTCCTCTCAGGCTGAAAAGACTTAATTTGGTCTCTGAAAATCATCTCGCTCCCTGGTTTTTCCCTCACCCTCTCCCCCTTCACGGGTGTCTCACTTTTATGATTCAAATATGATTTAAATAAAAAGGCCACAGGCTGGTGACACGACAACAGAGACTCAAATGAGATGTAATATCTCACGTCGCACAGGGTTCCTGTGTCCATATATAGGCCCCTGTAATACATATCATAGAATAGAAGTGTTTTCCAAATGATCAGCGCCATAAGCGGCTGAGGTTTTGAGATCAGACAGACAGACAGACAGACAGACAGAATAGATAGATAGATAGATAGATAGATAGATAGATAGATAGATAGATAGATAGATAGATAGAGAAAGACAGAAAGAAAGAAAGAAAGAAAGAAAGAAAGAAAGAAAGAAAGAAAGAAAGAAAGAAAGAAAGAAAGAAAGAAAGAAAGAAAGAAAGAAAGAAAGAAAGAAAGAAAGAAAGAAAGAAAGAAAGAAAGAAAGAAAGAAAGAAAGAAAGAAAGAAAGAAAGAAAGAAAGAAACTTTATTAATCCTGAAGGGAATTGCAGTATTGTCGACGGCTCTCATTCACACAGCACAATAAATAAATTACAAAAATACACTAAAAATAGCACAAATTAAAAAAAAACAATACATTGATTCAAATCAAATCTCTTGGCTAAGAAAGAGAGTTATTATGTGCTCAGTTTTGTTCCTATAACATAATGTGATAATCCACTAAAGGACCACATTAGTTAGATTTGAGAACATTGTTCCTCATTGTTAACATTATAGGGTTATAGCTAATCATCGATATCTTGAGTCTTCATGTAAATCCACCACAAAGCAATTTAGCTCAGTCTGACATCGACTCTTGCCCTCCTGAACTCCTTCCTCAAACATCAAACTGCTTTCGCCGTGGGAGCACAATGACTTCAAATGCGCCGCGGGCCCTTGTCATTCACTACAAAGACGCACTTTATCAAATGTCTGTAAAGCTGACAGCCAACAGCAGTTTACAGAAACATTAAAGAACTTATCAGCAATTACAGGCATATTTTTCAATCATTACCACAGCACAGAGACAACGGGCCGGTCATAAAACCAGCTCAGGTATGCCGCCTATGTGCACATTCAGCGCAATGGAGCGCTTATCCTGCGGGTTTGTTTAACCCGCTGATAAGACCCTCTGTACTGTAACGGTAAGAATGGCCTTTTGCAGGGAATGTGAATACACATGTAAGGGAGAAGGCATAAAATCATCAGGGCACAATATCTCGCAAAAAATATTGTATTGCAATATCCGTATCACAAGAAGCCACAACATTTAGCAAAATCATCTGACTGAGATTGACAAATTTATGCAAACTCAGCCTACACAATTTGCTGGAAAACAAATTACTTCGCTACAATTTGTTTTTAAATTGACTGAGACATACCGTGTTGTAATGGTTAAAGTAAAATATTGTAATAATATTGTCATTGCAATATTTCACACACCCATATTGTGTATCAAAGTTTTTTTCAATATCATGCAGCCCTAAAAAGCGTTTTCTAGTTTGGGCTTCCAATGGTAAGCCGCCATATATCTCAGTGCTGAGTGCTGTATCATTTATACATTTATAATAATAATATAATAATGGCTTATATTGGTAAGCTCCTATTGTAGCTTACCATATAGGACAGACAGTGTGGGGCCTGAGAATTGTGTGTGGAATGGAAAAAAATTATAAAAAAAACCATCAAACCCAGAACCGTCTTTCAGTGAGGCAAGTGTGTCACATCTATTCCAGAACCATTGAAATCTGATATCTAGCAAACAAGCCACTCTTTCATTCTTCCCGTCCTTAGACTTTGCATGTCCTGTTTTACTTTTCATTCACTGTCACCCTGATGTGGTTTTACCGTTATAAAACATAATCTTTATTGCTCCAGAATTCCTTCCTTCAGAGACTATTTTTAGCTTGTGCCGTGTCCAGGGCCAGCGGCTGGAGTTTTCCCACTGGACCCCATCATTAGCGCTGACCACAGATGTGATAAATGAACGTGCAGCACAATGATCTGTCTGTACACACCGAAAACAAGCCCAGCGTGCCTCTGGTAATTAGACTAATTCCCACAGCGTTAGCAGCCGTCGATAAATCAACCTGCCTTTCCACCAGGCCTTGAGCCCAAAATTAATGTTTTGCCATTAAAGAGATAAAAGTAATTTGCTTGAGTTTTACTTCTCTTCCCCCTGTCATTGGAACAGGGCCATACGACACAGGTGCATGTGGACATAATGCCTCATATGTCTATGTCATAGGGCTTGAAAATTATCTTTCTGCTGCTCCTAAGCCTGGATAAATGAGGTGCATGAAGAAAGGGATTCAACGTAAACTAATGTTAAATCAAAGTGCAAATATAGAGATATACAAGTGTGGACGCCGAAATGTGACCCCTGTCCACTTAATCAAACCAACAACTAAAACTACCTAAAAAAGTATTTTCAGTTGCCTGGGTTAAACCGTACTGAGCTTTTGGTGGAAAAATATAATTTAAAAAAGTTAATAATTCTATTTTAAAAGCTTGAATGAAGCTCGTCTACTTAGCGACAACTCATTACCATAAATCACATATTGCACCATAAAACAAACCCCCCAAACTGTCAATTGAAAATGAAAATAAAAAATAAGCATATACAAGAAAAGTCATGGCAGAATTTGACATGAAAACTGAAGTACTGCTAATGAGATAATAATTAACTGAATATAATATAACAATATAACAATTAAACAATTATTATATAAGTATTTAATTACAGATGACCACTCGTTGCTATGTGTATTTGTTTAAATGATAATGTCTGTTGCCATATAATCTCAGACGATGAATTGCTCTGTTGTATCTCACTGATCAATGCCACTTTAATAACACAGCAGCGTTTGATAAACTGGCCTCGGAAACGGGGCAAACAGACAGCGCAGGTACAGAGTCTCATTTGGGGAATTCCACCTCTCGCACCTCCCCCTTCTCCCTCACCTGTCCCGCTCCCACCTGTTTACTTTTTCCACTGGGGGAAACAAAAGCCGTCTTTGAACACAATCTACAGCAGCGAGAGTTTATGACCATTTAATA
Organism: Gobius niger; assembly: GCF_951799975.1. Classification (NCBI taxonomy): domain Eukaryota; kingdom Metazoa; phylum Chordata; class Actinopteri; order Gobiiformes; family Gobiidae; genus Gobius; species Gobius niger. The sequence goes on along the minus strand of NC_136855.1, from coordinate 16,842,598 downwards.
GGTTCTTCCATTTAACGGCCGCAGGTTTTACTGTCCCATACAAGGGGCCCATTGTCCACAGGTAGAGGCATGAAAGATAAAGGTAGCTTATCACAGACAACAAGGATCATTACTTTCACCCTACTATCTTACTGTCCCTCTCTAGCACACATTATCTGCCCACTTACGAGATACTCCGACCATCAAGGGCTTTGAAGAGTCCCGACATTTAAAGCAAATTGACTCTTTGTACTGGCAAAGAGGGCTTTGTTTTACGCCTCTGGAAAGGTTCACACGCTCTGGCTATTATAAATCACCTTTTTCCTGTGTAAGGTCTCATTTGTGAAGTTTAAAGGTTGCAAGTATAACACCAGCTACAATGTATTCCTCTTATTTTTTTAGCATTCGTATTAAAGTACAGTCCTACAGAGTTTCAGAATCTAATTGTTTTTGGCCCCGAATGGTCTTGAAATCAAACCCGAGACCTTTCTGACTGTGAGGAGAGAGCTACACTGCGTCTTAAACTCACACATCAGGGAGCCTCTCATTTCATTTCCTTAACTTAATTAGACCTGTCACTCGGCGTTGAAAAGTGGCTGGTATTTTAAGAAAATCAATCTGATTTTGTTCATGCAAATCGTGAACCCTTTTTTTTTTTGTTAAAGACCCCGCGGTGTCAATATCCACAAAAACCTGAATGATCCGATCAGTCAATAAACTAATGCATCGCGGTTGTCACTCGATGAAATGAGCGGTAGAAGTAAATCACCACCTTGTGTTGAAGTTTAATGCGCCTCAATTGATCAAAATGTCGCCTGAGGTGTGACAAAGTGCGGTCACACAGTCAAAATACAGAAACATACCCCACGGACAAAATATACAGATTTTTACTGATCACTTTATGCTTTTGCTTTTCACACGATAAGAAATGTCCCAACAAAGATGTACTGCTGTTAAATTCCATCATTGTGGAGTATTTGACTCTTCCCGTACATTATATGGGGATCATATTTACTGCTCCAAGGGTAAAGAGGTCAAAAAAGTCATCCCTCTCTGTCATGGTACTAATTGGTTTGAATTTGCTGCCACTCCTCTCAATAAACGCGGTGTGCTCAATCTTTAACGGACCTAAATCATTTTTAGTCAACCTGTCACAAATAATTACAGACTTTTGCAGGGGGACAAATGTGTGGCCTCTTCAGAGAATGAGGCACAAAGATGTCAAGGGAACAGTTTGTTCACAGTAGTATGAAAGAGATGTGTTAGCACAGTGGATACGGTTATTTTTCAAAACAACACTCATTTCAGGACTCGCAAATAGACAATAGGCTGGTAATAGACAGTAATGTAAGGATCACACACACGCACATTCCAAAGGTACGGGGGCAACAGGGGACACCTGAGCTCTGTCTTTTTGTGTGGGTGTTTTTCAGATAAAGGCGGCACACTGAAAATTAATCTGTCATTATAGTTGATTTTTTTGACTTTATAAAGTATTTTTTCTAAAGCACATAAAAAAAAGTGAAGAAACATTCATAACAGTAGATTAGATGCAATAAATAACTAAAAACAATGAAGGATTGAAAGCCTACACAAAAACAAAACTGAAACCTATAAAAGATAAGAGGTATAAGATAAGAGAATCACACATATCACACTGTGTTAAAAACAGAATAAAAGGGGGTCTTAAGACGACACTGTTTGGACATGGGGCGGGCCAAGCTTTCCAGACTCTGTTCCAGTTTAAAAGTCTCATCTTGGGCACCACGAGCTGGAACCATGGCCCTCAGACCTCAGTGCGTGTTCTGCGGTGAGTCCTGAGATGTAATGAGTGGCCAGTATTTCCAAGATTTCAAAACACACGAGAACATCTTAAAATCAACTTTGAAATGAACAGGGAGCCAATGCAAAGATGCAAGAATCAGAGAAATAGGCTTTTTTGGTTCCTGTTCAAAGCCGTGCTGTAGAGTTCAGGACTAACGGCAAGCAGGTATATTAATGGGATTTACAACACGGCTGATGAGATGTGTTCCAATTAACGCATCATTTCGGCACTCTTTCCGAAAGCGGAACATACTCGGCTCTATACAACTACAATGTGCCTTCCCAAACTGTATTTTGTTTGCTTTAGGCCACCGTAGCTTCGCTCAGATGCACAGGTGTGTGTGTCTGATCCCATTTATTAGGCCAGTTAACCCTTGGCAGCAGCAGTAACACAGAGTAATACAGTGCAGGGGCCCAGCGGGGGACACAGGCACTCGCTCTAATGAAAATCCCCCTTTCACAGCCCACCCACAGTCACCCCCCCTCCCCTCACGGACCGGGAGGCTGACCTACCAACCCAGCAACAGCCCGACCCTCAGCAACAGTTCAACCAATGATGCAACGCATGGCCTTTTGCATGACACACGAAAAATATAATAGTAAAATCAATTTGGGTTTGCTCTGGATAAGAAATGAATCATGGCAGCTGTGATTTAGATAAAATGCAATTGCTCCCAAATATTATTTTTAATGAATTTTGAACATCTATTGCACTTTAAATTAACTTCATGACAAGCCTTCAGCTTGTTTAGATCAACGTCTCAAAGTGAAGCCATTTAAACACACGACTGAACTACAATACACTGTACAAATAATGAGAGGAGAACATGAAGCTTAAACATGGACTTCTTTCCTCCATTGGCTCGTGAACAAAGTGGCATTAATGTGCATGTTTGCACAGTATAAGTATATAGTTTTGTGTGGCACTGAGTTCACTGCAGAATCACAAAATAATATTTTTTTTTAACATATTCATACATATATTATTTTATTTGACCCTAAACCTATGTTAATACATTAATGTGTCTTGCAGTATAGGATGTATTCAATTCCTAACAAAATGTAAAATGAAATATACTGCAGAAGTACAAATAAATGGGTCAGTTTCAGGCCTTCTCTTTAAGGTGAAGTGAAACGAAGGCTCCTGCAGGAGAATATTCAGCATATGATTAATTGCATTGGATTTGCCTTTTCGTAGAATTCTGCTCCAACTAACAAATCCTGTCCTGTTTCAACTATGCCAGGTTTAAGCTTTTGGCTTTTCTAATCCGGTCTGTTTGCACTGTGTGGTATAAACGGACTTCTTTCCTCCATTGGCTCGGGAACAAAGTGGCATTAATGTGCATGTTTGCACAGTATAAGTATACAGTTAGTTTTGTGTGGCACTGAGTTCACTGCAGGGTTAAGAGCAGTGCAATTCGTCTGAGTGACAGTATCACAGGCCTCGGCATTGACCAGATTTATCAACTATGAGCTTTAGAGGGGAAAGCACAGGAAATAAGGCACAGGAAGGAAATATTTATTCACCAAATATGTTACAATGTGTCAATTTTTTTAAAGAATAAGAACACAAGAAATTCTTAATATATTGCCGATTTAAGATTCGAGTCATATATCGTCAGCCAGTAGGGCAACTGTCATTCAACAATCAATCAAACCTTGAATTTAGGCCCGTTTGTTTTTGGCACTGGTTATTAGACCTAATCAGTGATGGGGGCAACGTATTATAAAAGTAACAAGTTACAAAAATTTGACTTTTTTCAGTAACTATGGAATATAAGATATTACTGAAACAAAATACAGGAATATATTAGTCGTTACATTTCAAGTAACTCGAGTTACAAGAGCATTAAAAGGTATTAACAAAAAAATGCCAAGCCCCCCCCAAATATCATGCAGCACCAAATCATTTATTTTATTCATTTATTTATTTATTGCATATGTGCAACGTTGTTCAAGTGTCAAGTGTCAAGTTGGACACTGGTGTAAGATCTGCAGTCTGTAGTTAATGTCCTCAAAACAAAACCCAAGATGGGGGAAGGCGAAAGAAAAGAAAATCTCTGACTGCACTTTTGCTCCGTGACATTATTACCATATTCAGTCTATATTTAGCCAAAAGTAACTCAGCAACTAAGTAGTGTAACTCAGCTACATTTTTGAAACAGTAATATGTAATACAAACATAATACATTTTTAGAGTCGCAATCACTAATATAGAATATATTACATTTTTAAGTAACCCCTAATTCAGTGACTCACTGTACCCCAATGGTGTTTTTAAAATATAAACTAATATCAGCGTGTGGCTGTAGCCCCAGGAACGTCGGCCTAATCTTCTAATGCAGGATGCTTGATGCAGCTGAAGGTTCTGAGGCGGGACAGGGGTTGAACATTACCTCACTCTGAGCGCTTTGTGCGGAGAGAAACGAGCAGGTAATTAGCTGATTAGAGGCCCGTCAGAGCAGCTCAGGAGCAGCCAATCATAGCAGAGCGCGGCGAGGGGAGAAGGACACTCGCTGATGGAGGGACAAGAGTTTAGAAGTTAGTGCGGGGCAGAGGCGTGATGTTGCAGCTAAAGAGGCAGTAGTTTAGAGGGATGATGCTGTATTAGTCATCGACTGCACGCTAAAGGATGAACGTCAACCTTCGAGTGAACTGAATCTCAGCTCATAAACTTTTTAAGTTGGCTAAAATATAAATGAGTTTTTAAAGACATTCTGCTGCGTATTGACGCACGGCACCAGTTTGTTCCATATAGTGTTTTTTTCTTGCAAACCTCCGATGGAGAAGTCCAAGAACTTCTGTATCGACGCGCTCCTAGCGGACGAGGGCACGAGAGTGAGCAGAGATCTGTCCCCGGGCAGCGAGAGTCCGACCGGCAGTCCCGGGTCCACGCCGTCTCCACGCGCGGCTCAACTCCACACTGGACTCTTGTCCAAACCGGGGCTCCTGAACATGTCACACGCGGGGTTGTCCGCTCTCCCCGGCCTGTACCCCGCACCCATGTACCCGCTGTCGGCCCTGAGCGCGCAGCACCCCGCTTTCTACGGCGGCTTCTCGCAGCTGCAGACCTATCCCGAGCACCTGAAGGCGGCGGCGCTGGCGGGCTCTCTGCCGCTGGAACACTGGATCCGCGCGGGGATCATGATGCCTCGTCTTCCAGACTACGGCTGTGAGTTCAGATTTATTTATCTTTTGTTAAACAAGTTTTGTACTAAGGACAAACAGAACCCTGCGTCATGCGTAAAACTTTCTCATTTAAATCCCCTAGACCTTGATATGTGTAATCATTTAAATCTATTCATAGCCTACACCTATTAAATAGACCTATTTGGTTTTCATTTTAGTTTGAGTTTTTTGTTGTTCTTTGTTTATTTGTGTTGTTTTATCTGAATCCAAAGAACATGGTCTGCAGAAGCAAGTTATCAACAACAAAAACAAAACTACTTTACTTTAAAATGAAATTCTGACCTTTTGAACTTTACAGTGTAAATCAAAGATCTATGACTCAAGAATGTTCATTTCCAGTATATCTTTTTTGAATTCACGTGCACCTTCAAAAGAGGCTTCGCTTCATGTGAGATTAGTTTTGTACAAAGTGTTTGAAGCTGAAATACAGTCTGTGAATTTGCTGCTTATCATAATTTACAGTCTCTCTGAAAGCACTCTTCTCCAGGCTTGTGTTGTGAAGTAATTCATTCTCAACAGTATAGCCACCTTCAACACTACCCTGCAGCTCACCGGCCGCTCATCTCTGCGTCAGATTTTCATTTGGCCTCATTTATTTCTCTATAAACGGCTTGACGATTGAAACTGTCTTTGTGTGACAAAGAGACTATAAACAAACACCTAAAACGCTCTGTAGTTCATCAATAAAAGCCCAAAAGCATTCATTGAATTTTCATTAAGTTAATGGCACGCCTGTGTTTTTATGGCCTCTGCGCTGTGTCCCCTCGTCAACAATAAACTGGAGTAAAGCTATTATAGTTAATGATGGCCACTGCACAGGCATATGTCTACTGTTCCCTCCCACAAAATTATAGTGAAACCCCTCTGTCCTTGACTGTAAAGAACAAAGTCTTATCCAGCAGCATCTAAACATTCTCTAGTCAATTATGAATAAACAAAATGTAAATCGTACATATTTTTGACAATTATTCCTGTTTTCAGTGATGGTCTTTAGGCATGGTGCACATGTATGGCACAAACCATACTTAAATGTAGATTTGCATTTTTCGATTAGCATTTTTTATGCCGCAGTCTAACCCAGTGTGCTCTCCCTCCACAGCGGGCCCTCAGGCCGGGCTCCTGGGGAAGTGCAGGAGGCCCCGGACGGCCTTCACCAGTCAGCAGCTGCTGGAGCTGGAGAACCAGTTCAAACTCAACAAGTACTTATCCCGCCCCAAGCGCTTCGAGGTGGCCACTTCTCTCATGCTCACAGAGACGCAGGTAGTTTTTGCTGTAAATGTCCATAAGACACACATATATTTCCAAGCATGAAAATGTGCCTGAGAGTAGAGGTTTTAAATGTCAAGTGTAGTGTCTTGCTCAAGAACACTATGGCACTATTGCCCCATTTACTTTATTCAGCACAGTTTTCTTACCTTTGGCTTACAGGGATGTGACAAGTTTGTAAAAATAAAAACGTGTTACATTTGCAGTGTCACGTCAGATGTTTTGTATTTACCTGGTGATTTCTTCAGCCATATTTACATTTAGTAAAATGATGTTTTTGCAGGTGAAGATCTGGTTCCAGAATCGGCGAATGAAGTGGAAGCGCAGTCGTAAGGCCAAGGAGCAGGCCAATGTGACGGGACAGTCTGATTCAGAGCGAGGGCGTGGGACGAGCAAACCCTCCTCAGACAAAATAGAGGCGGCCAGACGCTCCTCGGACCATGACGACAGAGGCATCGTTCTAGACTTAGAGGAGGAAGAGGAGAATGACGAGGAAGAGGATGAGTACCCCGTTGCTATGGGGAACGGGATGCCCAGGTCCACAGACTTTCTGAAGCAGGACTACAGCCCCCACAGTCCCTTTTCTGAGGACGAGACGGACCCAGTGGAGGTGGTGGGCGTGGACCGCAAGATCGGAGCGGGTCTGTGAGGGTCAAAAGAACATTACAACAGGTTTCGTTCATGTGATTTCATAACACAAACAGCCAATACTTGGAGGAAACGCGAGAATTTAATATACATTTCCCTAAACGACTATGTAGATGGCTTGACCTGTTTCTGTGAACTCTGTCTAACCAGTGCAAGCTCAAAAGGGACTCTGTGCTACTGAATCTTTCACACCAAGTACCACGTAAGAATAAATCTGTCTCTGAGCAACACAGGATCCAAACCAGTCAAAGCTGTAGATGAGTTTTGTGTACAGAAGGGCCAAACAGGGTGTAAAACAAGAACAAGCCCAAATAAAGGATGATTAAAATGACCTCTGGACAACAAAAACTAGAACTGCAAAGGAGTCTGAGTACCCCCTAAACCTGCCCTCGTAACACCAGTGGTACCACAGTTTGCAAACAACAGCTATATGCCCCAAGGTGACGGTGTGGAGGACGGTGGTGGAGCAAGTTGCTGATCAAAAACGATACAGTTCAACATTTGTTCAGAGAGATTTCCAGAGATAATCTCCCATTGAGAAATACTGGCCCCTGCCCTCCATCTGCAATTACGATATATTAACTTCTAGACTATGACCCCAATCCATTATGATAGAGACTAATGTAGGTAAACAACCTTTTACAACCTGTACACTTTGCATGCTCAAGAAACCCATGCATTTGTCACATTTTTCCATTGTGTGTTTGTCTTTTTAACCACTGAATGCACTGCACAAAGGTCTGAAAAAAGTACAGACCATCACTGTATCATATCATTTTTGGAGAATATTTATGCAAGCAATTTTATTATTGATGTTTCTGAATTTGTCATGCAAAAGCATTAATTTATTTAAATCTTATATGTATTTATCTGGATCTTGTCTGTGCTGTATACTGTCAAATAAACCCTTAAAATAAGGACCTATAACCAATTATTACTCAAATGAAAACATCTATATATTTTCATCTGTATGTCCTTTTCAGCTCTCAGCTCGTCCAATCTATTGGAAAGGCGCTCATATATTAATTACTGCTTGGTGCTCACTGATGGCCAAATAATTAAGTTAATGAATGGGAAATGTTTCTCAGCCCGATGGTGGATGTCAGGCTGCGGGACGGTGGGAGGGTGCGGGATGTTTTATTGGGCGGCAAATTAATGTCTTTGATTAAGGAGCACTGTGTCATTGAGCCCCTCTCAGACCACTTCCACATATTTATACAGTGATTAGACACATTAACAGGGGCCCGATGGACAGTAAATATAGTGGACCAGAGGGGCCGTAAGAAATCATTAAAGAGGAGTGCAATTTCATTTGATACACATAAAAACCCCGTGGCAGTGCACTAAATACAAGTGAAACGCAAGTACCAAACTCTCTGCAGTTTAAGACAAATAATGGACAACAAATGGGGCTGTGATTCTTAAAGTAAATACAGCTACTGAGCCTCTTCCTCCCAGTAAAAGACATAATCCCTATATTTCAATAGGTGAGAAAAAAATCATATTAATATTCTGAAACTAAATTGCAACAGCTTTTTTGAGTCTCTTCAGTAGTTGAGGAATCAAATCCTGTCAAAATAGAGAGTATATAGAATTACTATCATCATCTGCTGAAAATGTTGGCTTTAGGAAAAAACATATTCTCATTAAAAAGTTTTGTAGCCACAGTAACAAACTATAGACTATCTTTGAAAACCTGTTTAAGGCTTTTAGCAAACTAATATCCAACGCTACTTTCCACCCAGGGTTACACAAATATGGATAAATTGGCCCAAGAGCCCCTAAACAGCGTGGCTCATTACGGGAAAAGCCATTGAGTTGAACAGCTCACAGTCTTGTAACTGAACGCGAGAGTTTGTGGTGAACTTTTGAGATTTGATTTAATGGGGACGCGATGGAAAGTGTAACGAGGCTCCGGACTCAACCTCCATCAAACCGCGGCTTTTAATTTGGCTGATGAAAAAAAAACAAAGAAAAAAAAAACACTAATCAATAGGAGCTCATTTAGCTGTGTGACTTGTCAGCGATATGACAAACACCACTTGGCCTGTTTTATGACAAGGCCCCCTCTGACTCACAATACCAAAAATCACAGCACATTGATACGGCAGCGCGTGTCACTGATTGTGACTAATTCTCTCCAAATGTGGCAGTCGTGTTGATTAAAATGATTGTGCGTAAATACTTATTGCTGATAATATATGCGGTCACAAAGCATCCAGCAGTGAATGCGCAAAAGTGCTGACTTAAATTCACAGTTTTAAAAGAAATAATAAAAATGTCTAGTGTCTCGTGCCATAAAAATGGCTTCATTGTCTGGGCTGACTGAATCACTCAATTCATCCAAGGGGACGTCAGCTTGGCCCTCGCACGCGCGGTTACCAGAAATCTCCCATTTTCATAGTTAGACAAATAAAACAGCCTCTTTTCGCTGTGTTGCATTATAAATCAGAGAGGCCCTTAAAATATTTACACCCTGTAGTTTAATCAATCAGCAAAACGTCAGCGTCATTACGTAAATATGAACAGATTGTCCTATCTTTTAACGTAATCACACATATTGGAGCGGGTTCCTCTGGGCCCCTGTCCTGTGTCACTTAACTAATAGGCATGCGAGGCCCTGAGTGACACGAGCCAATAAATTCGCATCTGTCCGCCTGAAAACGCTGTTCTAAAGCATGAAAAAGCCACTGTTTTAGGCAATAAAGTTTATTGAAAAGGCGTTCTCCGAGATGTATTCATGAGAGCCATTTATTGATGCAGGAAATGTATGTTACAGGTGCTTACCAATCACAGAGGACATGGAGATTTTCACCCCGCGTCCCTGCAACCTTCAGGATAGGCTTTGCACTAGTGCGTGCACAGTTCGCTCTTATTATGTAGGCCACCAAATAATTTACGTTGACTCCAAATCTATGTTTCTTGAGATTTCCCCCGTAAGACTATGTGTTGCCCGCCATATTGATCCCTATAGGAACATACAGTGATATGCAAAAGTTTGGGCACCCCTGTAAATGTTCATGATTTTCCTTTATAAATCATTGGTTGTCATAGGAAATTTCAGTATTTCATATAAGGGACAAACACAGTGATATTTGAGAAGTGAAATAAAGTGATTTATGGAAAGTGTGCAAGAATTAGGCTATTTAAACAAAATTAGGCACGTGCATACATTTGGGCGCCCTTGTAATTTTATTAATTTCAACACTAATACTAATTATTAGAACTCAAAATTGGTTTGGTAACCTCAGTGACCCTTGACCTCCATACAGGGGTGAATCCAATCTTGAGAAAGGGTATTTAAAGGGGCCAATTGTGTTTCTCCTCTTTGCATCTTCTCTGAAGAGTGGCAACATGGGGGCCTCAAAACAACTCTCAGATGACCTGAAAACAATGATTGTTCAACATCATGGTTTAGGGGAAGGATACAGAAAGCTGTCTCAGAGATTTAAGCTCTCAGTTTCAACTGTGAGGAACATTGTGAGGAATTGGAAGACCATGAGGCACAGTTCTATAAGGCCCGGAGTGGCAGATCAAGAAAACTCTCAGATCAGCAGAGGCACAGGATGGTGAGAACAGTCAGAGTCAACCCACAGAGCAGCTCCAAAGACAACATCATCCTGCTGCAGATGCTGTCACTGTGCATCGTTCAACTATTCAGCGCACTTTACACAAGGAGATGCTGTACAGACGAGTAATGCGGAAAAGCCTTTTCTCTTACACTTATGCCTGCAGTAAAATGTGGTGGTGGTTCCATCGTGCTGTGGGGCTGTGTGGCCAGTGCAGGGACTGGGAATCCTGTTAAAGTTGAGGGTCGCATGGATTTCACTCAATATCAGCAGATTCTGGAGAACAATGTCCAGGAATCAGTGACAAAGTTGAAGTTGCGCCTGGGCTGGATCTTTCAACAAGACACCGACCCTAAACACTGCTCAAAATCTACCAAGGCATTTATGCAGAGGAACAAGTACAGCGTTCTGAAAAGGCCACCTCAGTCCCCAGACCTGATTATTATTGAAACATACCGCTGTATAATGCGATATGAACGCATTTCAGTAATAGCCTGCCAGCGGTGCCTTTAACGCACCGTTTGCTAAGAGCATGTGTGCCATCTAGTGGTCAAATTACTGACTCACACGTCGCCATGTGATCTACATTTGATCTATATGAATTATCTCAGTGCAACCAAATGGTTATGTTTGGCCCCAAAGTGCCAAAGGTATTTCTTGAATTTCAAAAGCTGCTGCAGCACGTGCAAATGAATTGTTGTTGAGTTTATGTTATGATTGCACTTTGTAACAGTGATATGTGAAAGTCACTGGTCAGGCAACTTGTACAACTTGTGTAAACAACCGTCTGAGCAACTATTTCAGTCCGTGCGATCGATGCTGTCGAAGTGCATCTTGTGCGCCACATGGCACCCGTAGCGCACGTGTTGCGCATGGGCGGATCTACGTCTCTCGGGCGCGTTTCATGGCTATGGGGGGCGGGACATTGCACTTTTGAAGCACATGATGATCATCAGAAGCGTTTAGTTTTACCCCAGTTTCTGCTCACTCTTGGTCCCAGATTTATCGGCGCTATCTCAGTCAAACTGCTGCGCTCCTCTTTCTCTGCAGGCTCATCCATAAACCTGTGAGTGGCGACATGGCCTCTGAACTTGGTAAGAGTTTCCTTCACGTTACTCAAAATGTCGTTCTTTAATACCGTTTTATTGGCGACATGATGGATGTTAGCTTCCTGGCTAATGTTGGCCGCGTGGCTTCATTTCTTGAGTTGAACTTCTATAAACGATGTTTTTCAGCGCTCCTGAGTGTGTCGGACAAGACTGGGCTGGTGCAGTTTGCCAAAAGGCTGGTGGATGTGGGGCTGTCCCTTGTCGCCTCTGGAGGGACAGCGAAAGCTCTGAGGGATGCAGGGCTGGCGGTCAGGTTTGTACTGCAGTATAATCATAAAGGCCGAACACACAGAGCATATAACCTGTATTTTACATGAGGTACAGATAGTTGGAAGGTTTGCATTTCTTAAGCGGTCAAACCATATGATCAACATTTCATGAATTCTCAAGAACATGTGTATTTGCTGTTGTAGGGATGTGGCCGATCTGACGGGACACCCGGAGATGCTGGGAGGACGAGTGAAGACCCTCCACCCTGCAGTGCATGGGGGTATTCTGGCCAGAAAGAGCCAGAGTGACACTGCAGACATGGAGAAACTGGGCTACAGCCTGGTCAGGTGCGGGAGTAGGAATTATAATATAACATTGTCTTTCAATGGTTGGATAAAGTTTGAATACAAGTCTGTGAAAAGTAATGCCATAATATGAGTGACCAATGGCTGTCACACCGGTCACAAGTCATTAATGTTAAAGCACGTGTGGCTCATTTAGCAACTGCCAAATTGGAAAACTGCTGCCTTTCCAATGTCTTGTGACTCCTATTTGTTTAGGGCCTGAACAATCTGATGTGATCACTGGTGATACAGCAGCTAATCACGGCACCTCATGTTTTTCTTTTTTATTAAGCAGATAGACTGTGTTATCTTGGGTTTGTTAATTTGGTACATTTTTTAACAATAGAGTGGTGGTGTGCAACTTGTATCCTTTTGTGAAGACCATCTCCAAACCAGAAGTCACCGTGGAGGATGCCGTGGAGCAAATTGACATTGGTAGGCAATAGGCATTGGCTAAATCAATAAATGTATATGGAAAATCTTTAGCATTCTTCTGTGTATTAGGTGGTGTAACTTTGCTGAGAGCTGCTGCTAAAAACCACGCTCGAGTCACGATTGTGTGTGACCCTGATGACTACCTGGTGGTGGCCAAAGAAATGGAGAGTTCAGACGACAAAGACACAACTTTGGACACGCGCAAGACCCTGGCACTAAAAGTATTTATTTACCCCTATCATGACCGAAATGTGTTGCATCACATCTGTCGACTGATTTAAAATTTAAACTGTACATTGCTTCTTACTAATAAGTTCACATACTACTTTGGTTTTCACAGTAAACTAGAAATGAAAGTTTTTCACTGGTATATTAACTACTAACTTGATTTACAGGGTAATACCTTTCCCAATAGATCCTTTGTTAGCTGCTCCTGCACATGTTGAGACTTGATTACTTCATTCGATCGCTTGTTTTAGATTCAATCATTTCTTACAGCTAAACACAGCTGAGCGGTAAAGAGGGTGTGATTTCACAACACATTTTGTTAGCAACTCAATATTTAAGTATACGAGTTGCACTGTAATGAGAACTAATGAGCTCCAGACAAATGTTTTCTTATGTTGTCGGTGTGGTTGATGTGATTGCAACATTAAATGTAGAAGCTGAGAAATGTTTTGGATTCAAGACAAAGTCCAACTCAGGCTTGGTTAAACTGTGTGTTTTGGTTTTGACATGTGATGACCCCTTGAACTTTAACCTTTTTTTATAAGGTAACGTACACATGGTAACTTCATGTGCAACAGCTCAGATTTGTCATGATTTCCATTATTGGTTCAATTTTAGTCTTGTTTTCACATAAATTTATTTGAATCAAATTGTTTTAATGTGTATAGCAGTTCACAGTATTCAAGGCAAATATTGCACTTATTTCCCTCCATATTGTGCTGCCCTTATTCTGAAGTTGACATTTTGAATCCATAAAATGTTGGCGCTCTTCAGTGGACTTATCACTTTGCATGTCATTTCAACGTATTAAATTGTGTGTTTATTTTTCTAGGCTTTCACGCACACGGCGCAGTACGATGACGCCATTTCCGATTACTTTCGAGGCCAGTACGGTCGTGGAGTTTCTCAGCGGCCTCTGCGCTACGGCATGAACCCACACCAGGCTCCGGCCCAGCTCTACACCCTGAGGCCCGAGCTGCCCCTCAAAGGTTACCAGACTGTGATCATTCTGAACTATGAGTCTGCATCTGACCTACTTAGATAAGTCTAAAATGATTTGGCTTTTGTCTGCAGTTGTCAATGGTTCACCGGGTTTCATCAACTTGTGTGATGCTCTGAACGCCTGGCAGCTGGTGAGGGAGTTGAAAACTGCTCTCGGTTTAGCGGCTGCGTCGTCTTTCAAACACGTCAGCCCTGCAGGTAAGGCCATATTGAATATATATATTGAATTAAAATCTACACCAATCAGGCAGTACAAGCGCCATCATTCATGTGTTTTGATGTCTTTCCCTAACCATTTTGTTGTTTTTAATAAATATGAGTTTCATCTATATGATCACACCACAAATGCTTGCCATAGTGTTCATTTTTTAAATGATTGAACAGCATTTTATGACTAATGCCTTTTATTTTGTAGGAGCTGCTGTAGGAGTTCCTTTGACTGAAGAGGAAGCCAAAGTGTGTATGGTTCACGACATACTGCAGGATCTCAGTCCACTGGCCACTGCCTATGCACGAGCGAGAGGTCAGGAATTACAATTACAGATGCAACATACTGACATTGCCTTAACCTCTTCACCCCCACCTTTAACCAAGTGCTAGTTTTCCAGTTCTGCATTACCCAGATGTAAAAGCTTCTCGACTGGAGCCAGTGTAGCGCCTAATTTGAATTTTGAAGACCAACAAAACGGATATTCTACCTCACTTTTTTGCCGTGTTGTCACTTTTGACGTTTTTGTCGCCCCCCCCCCCATTAGATTCTTGTCACTTTTTCATTCTGCTTTGTTGCTTTTTTGTCTTTTTTTGTGGCTCTTGTGTTGTTTTCATCCCTGTTTTTGTCACTTTTTTTGTTGTCTTTAGTTTGCCTTTTGTAGCGTTTTTGTCACTATTTAGACTTTTTTTTTTTTGTCGTTGCTAATAAGACCACATATTTCGTGAATGTATGTTTTTCACAGACAATCCTCTATCTCGAGCTTTTATTCGATATAACTCATAACTCTTGTTTTAGCTGCTGTGACATTGTAGCTTGTGTCTGAAATGGCCCTGTTTATCTGCAGGTTCAGACAGAATGTCCTCCTTCGGTGACTTCATTGCACTTTCAGACGTTTGTGATGTTCCCACTGCAAGAATTATCTCAAGAGAGGTGCGTGCCTGTTTTTAGAGTATTGGAAAAGTCCATGATCTCCAAGTAAAATGTTTTAAATCGACAGGTGTCTGACGGCATCATTGCACCTGGATATGAAGAGGAGGCACTCAAGATCCTGTCAAAAAAGAAAAATGGCAACTACTGCGTTCTTGAGGTGAGATTTCGAGTATTTTAAGTTTGGAAAATACTTGAACATAGCCATCAAATATAATTATTCTCAGATGGATCCTGATTATGAGCCTGATGAGATGGAGGTCAGGGTGCTGTTTGGGCTTTATCTCAAACAAAAGAGAAACGGAGCCGTCATTGATAATAAGTTCTTCAGCAACATTGTCTCCAAGGGCACAGTAAGATCTCTTTTTTGACACTTCCAAACCATTTCATTTGGTTCTACAGTTTAATTTAGGCCATTCAAAGTACCTCCTTTGAAAATATTTGGCTTTCTGAATACCGTCAGTTGTACATGTCTGTGGATTTTTATTTCAGTTGTCAGAGGCAGCTGTGCGGGACCTTACTGTCGCCACTATTGCAGTGAAGTACACTCAGTCAAATTCGGTGTGTTACGCTAAAGACGGACAGGTGAGCACACACACGAAGCATTTACATTTGTATCAGCCGCGAGAGCTTTTTAAATACACTGTCTTTGCATATTTGTGGTTCTCAGGTGATTGGGATTGGTGCCGGTCAGCAGTCTCGTATCCACTGCACTCGACTGGCCGGAGATAAAGCTGATAACTGGTGGCTGAGACATCACCCCCGTGTCCTGAACATGAAGTTTCGCGCTGGTGTGAAGAGGGCGGAAATGGCAAATGCGATTGACCAGTTCGTCAGCGACACCATTGGAGAGGCAACTAGATATTTTCTCAAAAGCCATTGTCCGAATGCCAATCGTTTACATGTGTATGCTCATCTTCTTTAATGTGTTGTTCCTGTAGGGTCCAGACTTGGCCGCATGGAAGTCCATGTTTGACGAAGTGCCTGAGCTGCTTTCTGACACTGAGCGGAAGAACTGGATCAGCTCTTTGCAGGCGGTGGCCGTGAGCTCCGACGCCTTCTTCCCCTTCAGAGACAACATCGACCGCGCCAAACGGGTAAGTGTCCTGATGTTTAAAAGCTGTGCTAATTGAAATATATAGTAGAGAGAACAGTCGGGATGTACGAGAGAGTGTGTGAGAGTTAAAAATGCGTTTAGGCAACAGCTGAGAGATCTTACTTGACTTTCAGAGTAATTCGGGTTGTGCAGCTTTAAAGATACTGTATGTACTTTGTTCGTTAAAGGAATAGGCCACCGTTTTTACATACTAAGATATGTTCTTAGCTCACTTTAGTCGAGTTAATATATCCCCGTCTGGTCTTTGTCCGCGCGCTCTGTCACGCAAACGGAGCACATACGCAGCCTCTCCCACATGTCACATAGCTCCGAAAAAGCTCACGATAGAAGCTACCAAGCTCTTCCACGTGTTCCCTATTTAAATAAAGTTACATGAAGTGTTTTCATGCGAAGTATATTTACCCAGAAATGTAGCATGTCGATTTTATAAGCAAATAAAAAGGGGGACTATATTGTGAGGCGTAATGATACGAGGAGCAAAACGTCCGCGTAGTAACTCCTAAAGACTTCCCCCGCTCACTTCCGTCAATAACCTTTAGGAGTTACTGCGCGGACGTTTTACTCCTCGTATCATTACGCCTCACAATATAGTCCCCCTTTTTATTTGCTTATAAAATCGACATGCTACATTTCTGGGTAAATATACTTCGCATGAAAACACTTCACGTAACTTTATTTAAATAGGGAACACGTGGAAGAGCTTGGTAGCTTCTATCGTGAGCTTTTTCGGAGCTATGTGACATGTGGGAGAGGCTGCGTATGTGCTCCGTTTGCGTGACAGAGCGCACGGACAAAGACCAGACGGGGATATATTAACACGTCTAAAGTGAGCTAAGAACATATCTTGGTATGTAAAAACGGTGGCCTATTCCTTTAATGCTTGGTAAATATTTCATGTATGCAGAAAAACATCCCCATCATAGTTATTTTTTATGTAATCTACTAATGAAATGGTTTTGCTTTATTGAGGGTTATCACTTTGTGTTTGCAGAGCGGCGTGGCGTTTATCGCAGCTCCTTCAGGCTCCTCAGCCGATGAGGTGGTCATTAAAGCTTGCAACGAACAGGGCATTACTCTGGTCCACACCAACAAGCGTCTCTTCCATCACTGAGCCCCCTGTAGTGTGTTTGTGGTGCTTAAACTACAGATGTATGTAAGGTCAAAAGCAATGTCGCGAACTGCTGTAACTACAAGCATTACTATATTGATAACCTGTGCACTTTTGCAACACTAGAACATTCCAGTTTGAACTGATTCATGTCCCAGGTCAGTGATGTCTTCAATTAATAAACTAATATTTTCTGTAACAATTTGTCTACATGTTTTCAATGGGAAATTGTTTCACATCTTCAAAATATCTGCACCTGCATCTGGCTGAGTGGTTAGCACTCTTGCCTCTCAGCAAGAACATCCTGGGTTTGATTCCTAGACCATGTGAGCCTTTCTGTTCATGGGCCTCCTGTATCTGGGTGTTAATTCCAGGTAATCCAGTGTTTATCAACCAAAATCATGCCTAAATTTTACTTTGTCGGACAGGCTTTCCCGGAGTAATGGAGAGATGGGGCAAAAGCAGAGGACCAATTTGGGTAATACCCGTGCAACCTCTAAAAAGACATGTACAATAGGCCAAGAGTGGTTGGAGGGTCAATGGGGCAGATTGGCAGCCTTGCCTCCATCAGTTTGCCCAAGGGTGGCTGTGACTATAATAGCTTTAGCACCATAGACAGTAAGTGTAACCATTATTGAGTCACTGATTAGAATCTCAATTCACATTATAGGAGACTGCATGTGCCATAGAAAGAGGCCCAAAAGATCATAAAGGTGCTTCTTATGAATGTAGCAAAAGAGGGAAAGTACGGCAACAATCGTCTCATAATCGGAAGGTTGTAGTGATGGGCAGATACCTCGAAGTGTGTGTTACACTTTCCCTTATTGCGTCGACACTGTATCACGCAGTGTTGGTATGTGTATTGGCTCTATCTAGTTGTGTAAAAAATGTACTACAGCCAAACTAGAGAAAAAGATTGTTTTACGTTTGGATTACTAAGTGCAAAGTATTTCTGTCACATGTGAACTAGTGATGGGTAGATGATGCCTCAGTGTGTGTGTCACACACTTTTACAAATTGTGTCACACCTTATTCAAATATGAACCAAATCATCAGGATTGAACTGTTTAACCAGCTGAGCGATAATTTAGAAAAAGGAAAACTGCTCCGGATAATGAGAACAGAAACATATCCCAAAAGACAACATGAGCCAGGGCCAGGCGATGCTCTCGTTCAACTGGCGCTCGCTGCGTATGACACGACATGATACAAAATGACAGTGATTGTGTCGGTCACGTGACTTTTCTCAAAGTCATACGCTCGGCTGAGGCATTGCTTTCTGCGCATGATACATTGATCGGTGCCTCGGCTCGTTCAGCCCATCACAGAAGGTTGGGGGTTCAAATCCCGACTCCTGAAAGTGCACACCGTTGTGTCCTTGGGCAAGACACTTCACCCACCTTGCCTCCAGTGTCTGTGTACATTGGTGACTGAATGCGTGTGAATGGGTGAGTGGATCCTTGCTGTAAAGCGCTTTGCATGCATAATGTAGGTGAAAGTGCTATATACCATTCAGTTAGATTTGAGAAAAAGTTTCACACAAGTGTGTTTTAGGATCTCCAGTTTATTACAACATTGGAATTATTTTTGTCGAAACAACTTCGGCAAACAAAATGTACAAAAATAGAAAAGTTTGATTTCTCACATCAAGATTGTTACATTCACACTTAGAGATTAAAAGGACAAATCATAAATTGTGTCAATGACACAGTGCTTGTTAAGTAGGGCTACAGAAAGTCAGTTTAAACTTACAATACTGTATAGTGACATTCTTGTAAACCAGTGCTCACATTTCTAAAGGCGTTTGGTTTTGAGAGATTGTCTGAAGAGAAATGGTGAAACATTGCTTTTTGCTACAGTAGATTATGGAAAATCTGGAAGTATTTTACAGCAGGCTGAGTTTAGTTTTTGCTAAAATATTGCAGTGAAAATGTTGTCCAGTCAGCAGGTTGCCTGGGGTGAGTAGTGCAGCCATTGGGTTGAGGTGAGACAAACAAAGATGCTTTATTCTCGTGGATTTGGGGGAACATGGGCATCTGCCAGCAGGTCGGGTCGAAGGCACTCAATGGGACAATGGATATTCTAGAAATGAGAAAAGAGGAAACTGCGTGTTATTCTCAGATTATTAAAAGCACTACAGCCAAAACAAAAGTCCTCAAATTTTGGGTAAGTTTGCGCTTTTAATTTGTAAACTCACTTACATGCAAAGTGAGATATGTAAAGCTTTTATTTGTTATAAATTTGATTATTATGGCACACAGCCTATAATATTTTAAAAATGGACTATAAGCCATAAACATCAAAATGATTACAAATAAAGGGTTGACATGTCACTTTGCATGTAATGAGTCTATATCATATATTAGTTACACATTTTAAGTTGTGTTACAGAAATAAATTAACTTTTGAACGATACTCTAATTTTCCGAGTTTCACCTGGATATATTTTCAAAAGTAGTTTCTCAACAAGAACATATGAGGAAAAATACAGTTTTTCCTCATATGTTCTTAAAGTAGCGCCTAAAGACACCGAATTCCCAGTGATTTACTGGGGATCACAGTATTCAAGATCCTCAGTAAATAATTCTTTATACCTTATGTCAACAGAACAAACATTTTACGGAAATGTTGATTAATGTGTATAGTCCCTGTTTTAAATAAAGTAATAAAATTAAATAAATAGATATACAGTATATTTAACCTAGCTCCTTTTTTAAACATTTGACTTTCAGAATGAATGCATTTTTGGCCATTTTCACACATACTGTAAATGCATTGTTAGAAGACTTGCATAATATTTCCTATATTTCTGTCAGTAAAGAATCAAATTCAAACATAGATTATAATATATAGAAAAAACATTTCTTACCTGTCTGCGTAGTGTGTTGTCTCCGTATCTCACAGGCTGCAGAACAGTGGTGTCTACATCCGCTCCGGGTCGACGGCAGTTCTCACATCGCCAGCCCTGCACAGATAATCATAAACACAGTCACAATCTGCAATGTCATTTTGACCTTTAGTTTATATTATTCCGATCATAAATCTGGTTACCTGTTGTCCTCCGAAGCAAGTGCAGGTGCAAATGGCGCCCAAGTACTCCTTCTGCCACTGGTTTCCTACTTGGTATGTCTTTCCCTCGTCGTAGCACACAGACTCATCTACAAGGAAAATGAAGCAAACATTTGTGATTAGAACCTCATCAAATGCATTATTTGACTCAATGGCTTCACGATGACTTACGTGGTTCACACTTGAATTCTCCTTTGCCATTCCCCACACAAGTGCAGCTCATCAAGTGTCCATTTTCACCTCTGCGCTCCCACTTCTCCCCAATGCGGTAGTTATTTCCACTGTCATGGCACCACTCTGAGTGAACATGCAACAGTCGAAACTTATGAACTTTCCTAACACATTTATAACATCCCAATTCTTCACAGGGCGAGTTGATAAGCGGTTTGTAAGCAGATTTCACAACTTTCAGGGTCACTGTCTCAGAAATGCTAAAAATAAATTGACACAAATGTTTTGTAACTGGATGGATTGTAGCCCTATTTATTCCTCCAATGTCGAAGCAATTTGAGTGATTTGCTAATTGTGTCACTGAGAGCCATGACGTTTGACGTACTTGATGAGTCGCATCTGAAGTGGCCGCTGCCGAGACCCAGACACCTGCACCACAGTTTGAAGCCAGACTCGGACATGCGCTCCCACTCTGCCCCCACTTCATGGTGCGTCGCAGTGAAAGAGTCGTAACACGCGTCTGTGGAGGAGGGCACCCCATCGGGAACTAGAGGAAGATGGAAGCAATTAAATACATACATAACATAGACCAAGATTTATTTAGTTTTTATTACATGTATTACATATAATAGAAGGCTCATTTTACCATTATACAACACCATGTTTTTTTTTGTTAGCTATGAATAATATGGCCTTCTTGATACAACCTGCTAGAAAATTCACCCAGTTTGGGGCTGAAGTCACAAGAAGTTCACTGTATATCAAGGTGCCATAATTGTGATACATACTGGTGTTTCCAGTTGTGATAATCTGCTCCAGGATCTTGTGCTTGAGTGCTCCCAAAATGGCTTCCACAATGACGTTATAGTTGGCACCAGGAGTGAGCCCAATCAAAGTGGCGGTGGTGGCTGTGCCTGGCAATTGGACCTAAGCAGTGGACAAAGGTACGTTCCTTATAACACAACTGCACACATGGCAAATGCACGTTAAAGGCCCTGTACCTGATTTATCCCTTTTCAAACACAAATCCTTGCGCACATCCCAATGCCTTAATAATGAATGAGTACACAGCAGCAAAACATATATAAAATAAAGAAAATTCTAGTATATCTGCTCTTGAATTGAGTCAGTAATTAATAAAAACCTGCCAGTGGACGTATTTATCAATTGAATTAGGAAAAAACACCATTGCCCTTATAATTTGATAATAAATCTCTACTTTTTTACTAATTCCACTTGCAGATTTATTGCAGTCAAAATCCCTCAGACATTTTATCAAATGCATAACATAGACAAATTCCAGTGCATGAAAGCATATATCCAGGTTTGAGATGAATAACAATATTCAAAATGTGATAACACGTTACTATTACTATTTTTCATAATGAATCCCTTGGGGACAATTGGATTTAACTCTTATAAGGGACAAAAAGTTGGGTAAAAAGCTTTAAAAGATTGCACTTGGATGAAGGTGCTGACATACCTGGAAATGCTTCTCGCGAATGTTTGACAGCGGCTCACAGGAAACCAGGTAGGCGTTGCTTTGCTTGTAGGGCTTCCAGGTCACTGTAGTCTGAGTTTGTGCTTCTTGGGGTAGTCCTGTGACATTACCAATCGACCCAAATGGTACATTCAGCCTCACGATGGGCAGCCGGCGACCCTCTGCGTCAGGAAGGGGCAGAAACACCAGAGGCTCACGCACTTGCCCGTAAGGCGACTGCGGTTGCCTGGTGTCACCGAAGTTGCTAAACTCCACATGCTGGCTTTGACCACTCAGCCCGTCCTGGCCGTTGTTGCCCACTACCTGAATTTTGTTGTCCACATCAGTTTCGGGCACATCTAGCTTGTCGCCAACGCCATCGGGACGGTGTGGCAGCGGCAGGGGAAGCAAGGATTCTGGCTCTGGGCGGGAGAAAGCCGGTTATGGAAGCAGGCAGGTTAGACTATACTACAGGGACATATGGCAAAGCTGCAGTAGCATATCTCTGCCAACAGGGGGCAACAGATATGCGACTCTAAAGCTACCACACATTCAATGCTTTTCTACAAACACACACAGCAATATTTTGAATGGCATATCTTTTAGGCATTCAAAATAAAAGGAATTGTTATTTTTTTTAAACTAAATCTATGAAACTCTATAGGGCCAAAAAGCTCAAACAAGCCTAAATAAAACTTACCCTTTTAATGTTTATTTCTTGTGTGCGTATGAAAAATTGAAACGATGAGATTAAGATACAAAATGCTTTTTTGAAATACTCACTGGTAACAAATCGTCCAATAAGTGGTGTGCTCCTCAGAGTGTTTTGAATAGCTATTATTTTGATGATGTACTCTGTTGCCGGTCTCAGGTCTGAAACAAATGAAAAACTGATAAATAACAATAACACATAAAGGGATTCATAAATTGTTCTAATTCAAATCAACTGGCTTTACGGGCAATAAAGAACCTGAATCTGATGAAAAACCATATTGAACGTGTACAGTAAAGACCCAGGACTTAACAAGAGCCAAAACCAGGCTTAATCATGAACTCATTTGTCATCAACTCTAATATATACCACAGTTTGAGAACCTTGGTACTATACTATACCTACCAGATATTGTGGCATAGTTTTGTCCAGCATGGGGTCCAGGTGTGAGCTCCTGGGGCTGCCTTCCGGACTGTTCGTAGGTGATGTAATACCCAGTGATGTGAGTGGAGGGGGGTCTCCAGGTGAAGGAGACGGAGGTGGGGGTCAGAGAGGTCAGCTGAAGGTTGGTGGGAGCGGGGACAACAGGTTGAGCTGCAACAAGAAAGAAAATAATGAGTAAGAAAGTTCAATGGTATAATTGTTTCTAGCGTTTATTTTAATAGGATTTACTATAACACTATGTATTCCATTCAGCTTTCCGAGTGTCTTCATAGCAAAATACAATACAAAACGGTGTAAAAAGTATTATCTTTTACTTGGGCCAATGCTTAACCAAATCAACATGATAGAGATTTCAGTTTTATGTTTGTTTTACATACGATATAGAGACACAGCAAAAAGACTACGAAACAGCATAAATACTGTATGATGATAGAAACACTTTACCAGTTTGAATGGAGAGGACAAAGGGAGCGCTCTTTGTGTTGGCATTCAAAGTGTACATCTTAACCTCGTATGTGGTTCCTGGTTGAAGACCTGATCAGTAAATAAAAACATGAATTATTGTTGCTTTCAAACTATATAAAATTGCCCAGCCATACAGCATAATGTCTGGTAGAGAGCAGTTTACCTTCGAGGATGTAGGTGCGTAGGTCTCCTGGGATGGTTTTGCTCAGAGTTGGCTGGGAGCTGCTCTGAGGCGTAGCCTCAATCAGGAATCCACTGATAGTCTCAAACTTGGTGCGCCAGGTCAGAATGAAGGAGGTGTCTTTGACATCTGAGATTCGGACCCTTCTTGGTGGACTGATGTCTTTGAAGGAGAGACACGTTTAGATGTAAATTGATTAGTGTAAATGGCATCGCAGACACTGTTGCTTGTCTGACATTGTTGTGACTTATGTGACTTGTGACACTGAAATATGTGTATGCATTATAGTGCAGTATAGTGCTTTCTCATGTCATGTCAGCCTTCACAACGGACAAGAATCACAAGAATCTCATTTCCAGGGGAGTACTGGCCAGTATCAGTAGATTTCAGCCATAAAGCCACTTTGCTTCGTCCTTAATGAATGAAGGTTTAGGCTCCTAACTGTCAACATAGAAACTTCCTTTCACCTTCTAGTGTGGTTGTTTCTCCCTCCAGGGGGCGGCTTGTGACCGAGTTCTTCAGGGCATACACGTAAATCTGGTAGGTTGTCGACACCTTCAATCAAGAAAAAGCAATGAGAAGGATTCAAAAACATTGTGAACAATTTAAAACAAGCGGTCTGCTTACCATAAGTCCGGGAACGGTAACTCTTGTCGTATCCGGGGCAACGTTCATTTCCTTGGACGGTCCGTTGATGTTTTTGGGGTTGACGACAATGCGGTAGCCGGTAAGACGCGCGTTAGGAGCTCGCCAGGTCAAAACAAAGGAGGATGGGCCAACCTCAGAGATGTCAAGGTTGGATGGAGCTGGGATAACTAGATGACAATAAACGAGATACAAACTTTAGATTGTGTAAAAAATTGACAAAATTAGAGAACATGAAAATATCAAAGAGAAAGGAAGGCATAGATTGTCTTTACGATCAACTCAATAATAACTTCTGAAATAACCAAGGCTGTGTAATTATTTTGTAATGAATGTGGGTTTCCTTGTGCCCACCTGTGGCCTGTTTCCCAACCAGCGGTGTGCTCTGTGTGCGCCCATTCACGGCTATGACTTTAAACGTGTACTCTGTCCCGGGACGGAGGTTTCTGATCACCACGGTGTCCTGGTCTCCTCTGGGGGCGGGACGCAGCTCTCTCTCGCCCTCTTCTGGGTTAGTGTAGAAGACGCGGTACGACGTCACGGTGCCCTCGGGACTGTCCCATGTGATGCGCATGGAGGTGAAGTCAATGTCAGAGAAGGTCAGGTCTTTGGGGCGGTCCATGGCTGCAAGAGAAAAGAAAAGTGTCAATAGCGCAAAGTGAAACAAAACGATATCTATTGCTCATAAGTATTTTTTAGAGTCAATCACATCACATTTAAAACTGAAACCCCCCTAACTTTACGCTGGTTATGGCTTCAGTTTCCCATGATGACTGAACTGGGAATGAGAAACAAGACCAGGAATCTCATAATACGCACTGGGAACGTATTATGAGAACGTATAATGAAATCTTCAGATATTCGGGGAACATTATGCTTCATGTCTGCTTGTAAATCATCTCTTTTCTTCTTCTCATTTAGCAGGTGTACATAAACTAAAAATGACAAGGTGTGAGGTAAAGCTTACCCGTAACAGCGTTCTCTACAGCGGGCGATGAGGTCTGTCCGTCTGTTCCCAGTGCGTAGACGTTCACCACGTACTCCGTGGTCGGGATCAAACCTGTGAATGTCATCTGGGTTCGCTCTGTAATATACCAAAGAAGAAGCAAAAGTCAAAATCAGGAAAAAACTGTATTTGATTAAAGCAATTTCATCTTTAAATTGAAGAAACCATATTTTTGCCCTTCCGTTTACAGTGATGGTGCATTCACACTGAATGGGACAGAGGCCTCTGGGCTGAGTGACTGAAGCCAAAATTGCAGGATCGCTTATTCCGCTTTGCTCCAGACCTCAAACATGCTAATCACATATTCACTGTATTTGTGTAAATTGCACTGATGGTCTCTCTCTACACGCACCCATCGCATCGCTGGGCTTCTATTCATTACAAATTGCGCCTTTTCAAAGGGATAACATGTGAATCACTTGCCCCAGACGCCTCCATCTCGTTCAGTGTGAATGTTCCATGATACAGTGCAAGAAATTCAGGGAGAAACAAGGATTCATGTGACTACAGTTGCTCTAAACATTTGCTACGAACGGCAATATATCAAAAATAAAAAATAAATACGAGACACAGTTGTTTTACCTGGGCCAACCACCTCAGAATAAGAAGGTCCAGGGCCGCTCTTCGGGGCACTTGTGATTCTGTAGCCTCTGATGGGGCCCTGAGCAGGAGACCAGCGCACTGTGAGAGCGTTGTCACTCACATCTGTCACTTTCATGTCAGTCGGGGACTCTGTGTCTGAAAACAAATAAGTTATACATTTTAACTGGCTTTGAAGGGCATTCGAATTTGATAAAACACAGACTAAAAACTGAAGTCAAGTATGAGACAGTGAAGCGTTTACTCTGTCTCATGCTTCAGATGGGCTAGAAGAAGTTTAGTATTTCTGTACCTGTGCGGTGTGTGATGGTGGCGGGGATGTTGGAGGAGGGGCTGTCACCTCGTCCCGTCACGGCAAACACAGTGATGGTGTAGTCAGTGCCAGGTCTCAGCCCGGTGATGGTGGCTGTGGTCTGGGTGCCGGGAACTGTGAACTCCTGAGGGGTCTGTCCTAAAAAAGAGTCATAATGGGATAGGGTTATGTTGTGTTTAAGTTGGAAAAGGGAAGAGGTCTCAAATGATGGGTTGGATCAAAAAGTGATTCATAAAATCATTTTCAGTAGGTCGAATAATTCTTTCAATATTTACTAGGAAAAGTGTAAAGAAAAATACTGCTAGAGTCTCTCTGTGTATGCTCTCAGTTGTACTGGAGTCCTTGACAAAGATGATGACTTTAGAACCGGAGTCTGTTAAAGTGACTGATGGAGTTGTTTTCGCCTGCGAAAGGGAAAATCTTCTAATGAACTGGGATGAGGCAAGTGTTGTGGGGACGAATGAACCCAACCTGTTTCTTATGTTCATATGAATAGTTTTATAACAAGAGCTGTGTGTGCCCGGTATGGCGCAGCCGGGGCCCCACCCAAGAGCCAGTCCTGGGGTCGGGGCTTGTATGCGAGCTGCTGATGGTCAGGCCCCCCAGCTCAGCCGCCACATGTTGGGCTGCATCCCTACGCCTTTGGGGACAGGTCTCTCAATGTTGTTTCGACCTACGGGCCCAACATCAGTGCAGAGTACCTTGATCAGAGTACCAGCATCCGACTGACCATGCTTCTAATGGGGACTCTATTGTTCATGTTGCCAACAACAGTGAGACCTGGACAGGGGTGATTGGGAGGAACGGCCTCCCCAATCCGAACATGAGCTGTGCTTTGTCATTAGACTTCTGTGCTAACCACAGTTTGTCCACAATAAGCACCGTGTTACGGGCGCACACAATAGTCACATGTTTTTTGTGCTCTAGGTAATAAATTGTAAGACGTCTTTTATGTATATTGTTAATTTATACAGTATGTCATATATTTAAACCAGTTCCTACCATTGACGCCATAGTTGATCCTGTAATACTTCACGGTGACAGAGGGGGCGTCCCAGCGGATGGTGATGCTGGTCGGGGTGCTGGTCATCACCTCCAGGTCCGTGGGTGCATCAGAGACTAAAGATAAGCAAAAGGTTGTAACCACTTGAATAAACAGATCGAAAGTAGTGCGTGCTGTTGTGAAGTCTCACTGGTGGCCTGTGTCCCCGTCAGAGGCTGGCTCTCCTGCTCGCGGGTCAAAGCGTAGATATGAACGATGTATTCTGTCTCAGGACTGAGCTGCGTGAGGGTGTAGTGGGTCCGGGACGGGTGCACTTTCTCCTCCTTGGTGCGTCCTCCACTAGTCGGCTGATAACGGATTCTGTAGCCGCTGATCACTGCGGTCGGCGCCACCCAGTGGACAGTGAATGAGTTGGTCTGAATGTCAGAGAAATCCAGGCCCGTAGGAGCATCCAGAGCTGAGAAAAATGAGCAAGAGAACCATTGTTCGCTTATTCAAAATAGTCAAGCAGCTTTGTTCCTTTCAGAGGCCACTACAGTGTATGCTTCACGTCTGATCCTTTTTATCTTCTACTCACACACTCTCTGATAGCTCTAATGAGGCTATACTTTTCTAACAATGAATGCTTGACAGGGGAGAGTTTATCAGCACGTTTCACAACTTTCAGAGTCACTTTTAAGCGTCACTGTCACCAGGATGCAAGAAAAGCAATAAAAAATATTCATACGTTTGTTTTTTTCACAAACTTAGTGGAAAAAAACACAACAATATACTGAAGCGGGACAATTATGTTTCTCTAATACTACGTAATAAAACCAAGTGAGCCTTTAAGTCCTGTTGGATGACTTAACATTACTGACCTGTCCTCTGGGTTCCTGTTGCTGGTTCACTTTCTCTCTCACCATAAACAACCACAACACTGATGGAGTACTCTGTGTTCGGCAGCAGATCTAAAACAAAACCAAACACCATTAAGGCCCTTTGCTCGAGCTGATCTTGCAACCTTTGTTTAATTAGTTCAATTTCTCACTCGGCAGAAGGTAGGTGTTGGTAGCTCCGCCCACGTTCACCTCCTTCACATCGTCATAGGTGTTGATGGGGTGGAAGCGGATGACAAAACGAGAAATGTCGGTCGGCGTGGCCATGTGGGGCACTGACCAGGTGACTCTGATGTGGTCTGGGCCCACACCACTGAACTGCAGGTTGGTCGGGGCAGGAATGGCTGTGACAATGATGAGAATATTCAATGTTTTTGCACATGGGAGTTGGCAATCCCCAGGAAAAAAAACACTTTGTTCAGGTAAGAAATGTGATATTAGGACATTCAATTTACATTTTTCTGCCTGGGTAAGGCACACTTTCATGTCACATTGAGATCTATAAAAATAAGTGACTTTTATATATAGTTGTTTAAATAGGCTAGGTTTTGGGTTGGCCTATATTAGAACGGAATACTATTCTATCTATATTGTTTTTATGTAATGGCTTTAGTATGTTTCACCTAATATTTCCATTTAGTTATTGATGTCGATAAATATTTTTGTGTCAAATCTACATACAGGGCAGGCAAATGGTAAATCACCCGTTTCAGTTTGCTTTGTGAATGTGGTCGACTTGCTCTCTCCGTCTTCTGTTACTGTGGTGATAATGATGTCATAGTCCACCCCCGGCTCCAAACCACGGATGGGGTAATAACCGGCAGACACCTCCACCATCTCCTGGTCAATGGGGAAACTCTCGCCCACTGCCACTACCGTAATCCGATAGACGGTAATGGAGGTAAAGTTCTGAGGGATCCAGCGCAGGCCAATGGTGGTGTCAGTAATGTCCACAAACTCTATGTCACGCGGTGCAGGTATTTCTGAAAGGGTTAGGTCATTTGCAAAAGCGCAGGCATGATTAACAGGCTGCAATACAAGACTGAAAAGCAGAAATTATTCATCAATATCAATCCCAGGTCTAAAATTAGCCATGCACATGCTGTATATTGCACTGTAACAAACACATTCAAAATTAAATATTATGACATGCATTAGAAGTAATATTTAAAAACATGAAGATTATTCAATACATGCAAATGCTTAGCCTGGAATGCTGTTAAAGAAGAATTATTCGGCTTTCTTTATACTTGGGGTTGCTACTTGTCACAGCGAAGCATTTGC
Organism: Gobius niger; assembly: GCF_951799975.1. Taxonomy (NCBI): domain Eukaryota; kingdom Metazoa; phylum Chordata; class Actinopteri; order Gobiiformes; family Gobiidae; genus Gobius; species Gobius niger. Next base: position 16,813,181 of record NC_136855.1, on the reverse strand, counting down.
CATGTAGTGAGCATTGATTTACAGATGTTTGGGACATTTTTTATGTTGGATGCCCTTCCTGATGCTTCCCTTTCCATTTTTAGGTACATTGCTGTTATTCAGAGAGTACACGCGTTTTGTGGCTAGATTAGTTAAGTTATTATGATTCACCGTAGAAATTAAACTAAGGGGTTACAGCATTGAAACCTATTAAATAATACTTAGTAAACTTCGTAACTGTATGTAAATCCTAAATAGTAATATAAGGAATAAACCGGGCTGTTCATACATATTTACATATTTTCATAAAATGAAGGCCAACACATTGCACATGATTCATGGCATTTCAACATGAACCTGTCTGAATGAGTGCCTATGGGGCCATACCTGGTGTGACTGTAGTGGACACAGGGAGACTTTCCAGCAGTCCTTTGGTGGTGAACACACTGATGTTGTATTCCACGCCCAGACTCAGGTTTTCCAGGATGCAAGAGTTTTGATCAGAGCCGACGTTCTCCTCCAGTGTGTTCCCTCGCTGTCCACTAGTGGGAGTGCTTGCCACTCGGTAGCCTTTGATGCCTGACAAGAAATGAAAGACAACCAAACTGAGATGACAGAAGGTTATGGTAGTCTATAATTTATTGTCCTCATAGCAAAACTGTCTTCCACATTTGACCCATGCCTCTTGTCTGGAGCAGTGGGCGCCCACAGTGCCATAACACCCATCTCCAAATCTTGGTTTGGTCAGGACTATCTAGTTGGAATTGTATTGTGCATGCTTTGGGTTGTTTGGAGAAAACCCACCCATGGAGAGCACCCCAGCTGGTTCAGCAATCAGCCACTGTATCAGCTGAAGTAAGCTCTCACCAAGGGATTGAAGAGAGATAGACCTTAAAAGACCTTTGCCCTGGATAGAAATGGGACAGAGGCTTCTCTTGGCCCAGTCCGGAGTGCGTAGGAAGGTCAAATATTTACCAGGTGTTCTGGAGGCAACCCAGTAGACAGTGAGAGCCCCTCCATTGGGGCTAGGTTCAACTCTGAGGTCCGTGGGAGGAGACAGGGCTGCACAGACGGTGACATAACAGAACCATGAGAAAAATGGACGTCCAGACAAATGGCTTTAGCAGAAACTCACATAAATCCAACTAAAGCTATAATGCCATATATCTGATTTACTTCATATCGGCAAAATGGAAAATCTGCATAAAATGGCTCACATGTGACAACATTGCGAGTGATGGGGCTTCCTCGGTTGCGGCCGTTGAAGATTGGCTGGACGTTGTAGGTGTATTCGGTCCCTGGGATCAAACCAGAGACATAAACGCGACCTGCTTCTGAAGTGTCCTCTCTGGGAGTCTCGCCTTCTTCACTCGGCAGGACAGTAAGCTGCAATGACGGCATAAAGAGATTTTTAAGATATAGTTGAATTGGCCACAAATGCCTTTAGAGTTAAAAGGATTTCGCTTGTTCAAATATGTAGCTGTTTATTTTGAACATTAACAGCATAGTTTAGTTGTGTAAGTATTGGTCGTGTGACTAACTGATTATTCTCTTGTGCCAAGATTTTCCCATTTTCTGTCCCTACCTTGTAGCTGTATCTGGGGAGAGGGATCCAAGTGACAATGATGGAGGTGTCAGTGACTTCAGTGCTGAATGGAGGAGCATTTCCCATCTTTGGAGCTGCAACAGAACATCATGTTATCAGATCTGACAAGTAAATCTGTGGTATACCTATCAAAGGTAAATATTGTATTGTATTTGATAGATGTGTCCACAAAAAACAACATATTTATTTTATCATATTACAATTATAAGTTCCACAGCTGATTCAACTGGGGCTTGTAAAAAAGACTATGTAACGTTTGGCAAATACAAGCCGAGTTAAAAGGTCAATACTCACTTGTCGTGAAATATGACGTCACCCCTTCACTCAGGTCCTTGTCGATCTCTGAGTGGAGCGTGACCATGTACTGAGTGTCAGGACGGAGGTTTTGGAGCTTGTACTGGCCCACGTCTCCTGGGATCTTCTTCTCGATGGGACTGGTGCCTCCGACGGTCAGGTAGAGTCTGTATCCGGACACGGAGGCGCGGGGAGCCGTCCAGTAGACCAGCACACTGTCAGAGCCCACTTCTGTGAACTGGAGGTCGGTCGGAGCGTCGGGTTCTAAAAAGTGAGAGAAATGAACCTCAGACAAGGACCTAGAATCAAGTTGTTTCTATTTAATTCACCCCTTTGTAAACTAGCTTCATTCACTTGACGCAAGATGTAACTTTTTATTTCAGTTCATTGAGTACAATCTGCTCAGAACAGACTCAATGAAGTAGTTTTAAACATTGAACTAAAAGGAATACGCTTCATTAATCCTAGTTGCTGCCCTTTGTATTTAAAGCTTATTGTTTCTTACTTGTTGCCTTCTCTCCCATCAGGGGCTCACTCTCCACTCCTCCGTTGATGGCGTAGATGTAAAAGCGGTAGAGGGTGCCTGGCTGCAGGTGGGTGATGTCAGCGTATGCATTTGGTGAAACAGGAAGCTGCAGGAGTCTGGTCTCAGAGCCATCGGGGCCCACGGGGGAGAAGGTCACTCTGTATCCGGTCACTTCGCTGGGGGGTCCCGTCCAGGTGATGGTGATCTTCACATCGGACACTTCGTAAAACTGCAGGTCAGTGGGAGATGGGACCTCCTCTGCAAGACAAACACGGGAGTCATTTAATAATTTGATTTGGGTTTTTGTTTTAAGGATTGTTAGAGAGTAACTTCAGCTGGTCTTCCTTTAAGTTACAATTACTTCTTTCTAATGCAATTTTGTATCATTGTTGAAAATCAAGCATTTACACCTGAACTATCCTTGTTTTGAGGATATCCTTGTCAAATTATATTCTCACACAATCTCACCTATTTAGCCACTTTAATTAGCCATCTTTGCAGATCAAAAACAAGTAAAATAACCAAGTCTGTAACCGCATTTAAAGGTTTTGAAAAGGTTATTGTGTTGTTGATAGGATCTATTTTCTTTTAATTAGTCTTCAAATACATTCCGGTCTTTCATATAAAAATGTAGAGGGGCCACTGTAGGTTTAGGAAGAGCCTGAGAACGGCTTTGTTTGTGATGGTATCGATACAGCTCCTGTTTTCTCAGACTCTTTCCCACAGACACTGGGACTTTCTGTTTAGGCCCCAGGCTCCAGTAATGATATGCTCAGACAGTTACGGCACCAGCATGTTTACATGTGTTGTCTTGTTTGTAATGTACAGAATACGAATTGATGCACATTTTGTATCTTAATTGTGTTGTGTCTTGTGGTTTTATGGAGTTTCTTGGCCTGTCGTCTTTATTGGAAAAGTGTAAAGAGGGTGAGGAGTGGGCAGTGTCTCGCATTGTAGACTTTATTCAATTCATTTAAAGATAAGTTAATGCATGCTTTAGCAATTCAAGTTTGTTGTTTTCGAATTTAGTCCAATTTAGGTCCAATTCAGATCCTTTTTAGACCCAGTTGTTCTGATTTATTTATACCGATCTAGACCTGATGGCACAGAACATTCTAAGTTATTATTAACTTTGATTCATAAATGGATACTGAATATCCTACATGATTATAACAGATTTAGTGCATACCAGGCGGAGGGGAGCCAGCCGTATTGACTTGCACAAACACGGGCTCGCTCTCCAGCTCGTCCTCCACGGCGTAGATGCTGATGTTGTACAGTCGTCCGGGCAACAGATCAGCCAGAGTCACCGAGGTCTCTGTGTCGGGCAGATTCAGCTCCGTGCTGCTGCCCTCCAGTGACGGAGTGTACACCACACGGTAACCTAAAACACACCAATAGATGATGTAAAAGTGGAATTTTGTAATGTGTGTTTAGTGTAATTGTATTCATTTATTTTTGTTTACCTGTGATGGGAGCTTGTGGGCGTGACCAGCTGATGCGAATAGTGGTCTCTGCCACATCGTCGATAGCGTGTTGGGCAGGAGTGTCTGGAGCTAAGGGGGTTCGAAATGAAAGGATTTTGAATATGCATTATCTAGCCATCGCTTTTTTCAAAACTGTCAGTGTCATGGCAAATCCCTTCAACAATATCTAACGAACAGATAACTTAAAGTACATTATCAACATTATCCCGCCTTCTCCTTTTGAGCATGTTCTTTTATCTTCCATCTTTGCTTTAACCATTGTGGAAGCTTGTGGAAGACAAACTACTTAAATAAAAGATATGACTGAGTGAAAATGCTGTGTGAAGTGCAAACCTGTGGTCTGAGAAGTGGTGAGGATGAGGTTGGGCTCTCCCTGTTCCGGGAGCTCATAGACATTGACGTTGTAGCGGCGACCGGGCAGCAGGTCTCTGATGGCGACCGAGGTGGAAGTGCGGGGAAGTTCTATTAAATTAAAGATGTTCATATCAACAATGGGTTAAAAGTTTGAAGACAAATTTGCATGACAATCAAAAACAGATGAGGTTTCATATTTTGACAAGACAATTAAGGTTTACTACACACAGTTCAATTAGTTGTGAAATGTTTCGGTGTTTATTAGGTTTTTTGCAGAGCAGCAGAAACTAGGGACAATCATACATTTACAGAGCTTTGTCGCTTGTGCTAATCTAAATTTGTTAAGCCCTGATTCTTACCCAGAGTGTTGCGTTTGGCAGCGTCCTCGCTCAGCTCGTATTCCACTCTGAACCCGGACAGCGTGGCAGAGGCTGAGGTCCATGACACTACGAAACTGTTGGAGGTGATTTCTGTCACTGACTCAGAGGTGTCCACTTCAGGTGGTGGAGCAGTGGTCTCTCCTTCCGACGTCTCCACTGAGGAGGAAGGACAGTTTAATCACTGTTTCAACTTAAAGAGCAAATCATTGAGTGACTATTTCTTTCTCAGGTGGTGTTGCAATGACATTTGTATCTAAAGGGTGTCATTTACCAAGAGTTTGCTCATGTGCAAAGTGGATCAGAAGTAATTTCTGCATTTTTTAAATCACTCAGCATTGCCTTATTTACTCAGAAAGAAAAAATTATCAAATATATATCAAATATTATATTGACAAATGACCCCCATAGTGTTTTAATTCAGCCATAGTCCATAGTCTTCCAACAGTGTTTATACTTCTCCAGAAGATTGTATTCGATAATGTTATTAGCAATTTGAGTTGTGATCTTAGAATCTAAGGCCTGTACGTTTACAAAAAAAAATAGGTTTAGGGGTCAAGTCAATCAGTCACAACCCCCACTTTGAAGACAGGATCCTGTACAAATGGATTCATCAAGAAAACACAAATTATACTTCTTCCAGATTTTTTTTCCAGAACACCCAATTGGAGCACCCCGAAAAAGAGTCTTGTTGGTTCTTAGTACAAATGCACATCCCTATAATCATTTACTAATACAAATGCATACTGCTCTCATAGGGTAGTTGTGGTTTGAGACTCACAGGATCCGTAGGTGGTGGTGAAGTCAAACCGGGTGACTTCGCGGCGGCCAAATTGGAGAATGCTGATGAGTTGACCCTCGTAGGTGATTCCTGGACGCAGCCCGGAGATGGTGTAGGAGTTCAGGTGTCCCGGGATGAGTGCCTCCTTCCACACTCCGCCTCTATTTTTCTACAACAACAAATAACAGATTCATGTTTATAGATGGTGTATTATTAAGTGAGTAAAACCAAATATGGATTGAAAAAAGGTTTGCCTTGGATGTGAGCATTGACACTTCTTTTAGACTTAATGTAATATTGAGTGTACTTTGGTCCTGCCCTGGGATCACTTTGAGCCACATCCTGCGTCTCCACGTAATTGGACTTTACACAGAGCAGGAAAACTGAGCACTAACTTCACAGCGTGGAAACGCGCCGGGAAAGAGGAACTTAGCCTTCCAAAAAACACATGTTCAAAGCCCTTAAAAGGAAATCTGTCAGACTTTCATTATGTTTGAAAACATTCCAGCGCCGTCACCATCTTTGAGGTTTTCTAAGAGAGAAAGTCGAGAGGGGGAGGCCAGACTGTGTTGTGTAAGCAGAATATTAAGATCATTTTTATGACAGGGCTATAGGTTTTTAACAAGACGTGCTCCAGTGAAGGTCTGACCTCATCTGAAAAAATGGCTTATGTTCTTAGTTGCAATGAAAAGCACCAGATTGAACTAAAAACAAGGCCATAGCACATCACTGTCAACATGATGGATGACTCAAACATGCATGAATGATACAAAACACAACAAGGTATATGCTTTTTATGAGTGGACAACACAGTTAGATGCTCAACATGTAAAAAGAGACAGATCAACAATCAACAACAATCTTTGTAAAGCCTTTTTACCATAATGCTTTCTTATTTTAAAATCAATTTTTAAAGATAAAAGTCCGCTGTTTGTAGGAGAAACAAAATCCAAATCCTAAAATGACCACGGATAATGTATAGGATAATTAAAGAACAATGTAAAAGTTCACAAAAAACATAAAGATAACTCACGATTCTCCACTTGAGGATGTACTGGGTGATGTGCACAGATGATGGGGCGTTCCACTGGATGGGGTGGGAGTCGGGCTGCTTCCCTGCCTCTGTGATGATCACCTGCACCGGTCTGGAGCCGTCTAAAAACAAGATTTAAAGCATTTGCAAGATTTTAGCCGTGAGAAATGCTTGCCGCAGTGTGAGAGAGTCATCTTTGGGACGACACCAAAATCCCCAGATGGTGCTAAGCCCTGACCGACACCCACAGCCATCTCACAGTCCCATATAACACCACTGCTCTATATTCATCACGGTTTGTCTGTTCTGTGACCTCAGGATTACAAGGATGTTCTACTGTGGTACCTTCACCTTTAAATATCAAGTTTTTAATGATTGAGCTGCGGAAACTTGGTCTGTAATTATATACAAACCACTGCTAAATATGCAGAGTAAAACACACATTTTAATCTGGGCTTTTTTGGGGGTATTATGTTACAATATTCAACATACAACATTGCACCAAATGTTTTCTTACCCTGGAAGGTCTGCAGCGGCTCGCACCTCAGCTCCCCATTCCCGTTGCCGTAGCAATAGCAGCGATAGTGGATGCCATGGATGGTTTTGTCCCAGGACTCTCCGATCTGGTGGAACGCTTTGGTCTGAGGTTCCTGGCACTGATCTGATTTTATAAACCAAAATGTTTTCATGATGTTCGGACCCAGCCAAAGGTTTCCCAACCAGTAATGGACTATTGATATACAAACCAATGGCGTCGCACTTCCAGCGCCCACGCCCCTGTCCGAAGCAGGTGCAGTTCATCATATATCCCGCCTCGTGGCGTTTGGAGAACTCCTGGTTGGTTTCGTAAGTGTAGCCGTCCACAATGCACTGGTCTGGACGTTTGCAAGGCCAAAGGGAAGAGAGAAATCTAGTTAACAAATGTTTTACAAGCGGTGGGCTTGTATCAAATAACTGCTGGGGAAAGGTTTGACAGTTTTGCGAGAAGAATGGATGTTTTTCTACAATGGATTATTATTTCAGGTGTTTTGTATGATAAAACCAGCAAGAAAACCTTTATTGCTACTCAACACCTTGCTTCCTCCAAGTCAGGAGTAGCAATAAAACCTTTCCCAACGTAGCCTCTCATCCATCTTATGTTTCTACGAGCAACAAAGCAGGACAAGGTGTTGGGGTTACTATTGTGAGTGAGTCTACAACAAGATTAGAAGCGAGATACTCATCTACGTTTAGGAGATAAATGGAGCTCCAATGAAAGAAGATATGAATTGTGTTGTGGTGAACAGATAAATCTCGAGAGCAAATGTTTTACAAGTCGTTTGAGATATCAGCGTGGAAATCTTTGACAGCTTTGTAGTGAGCCCTGACCTCGCAGCTGGGAGTAGGCGATGCAGTTCCACTCGCCGCGACCGTTCCCGAGGCACGTGCACTCCATCATGTGACCCATGACATCGTGCCGTTTGTCCCACTTGTCTCCAACGCGACGCATCATACCGTCGTTTGTGGTGCACACCTCTTCGTGAGCTACAGGGAAAAGGGAGGAAGGATGAATGGAAATATGAATAGCTGTATCGCATGTGATGTCTATGTGAACCTGTCAGCTTTTTAAAAGGAGCCGTTTTTCAAGCAAAGTGTGTGACATGAAAGAACTTACGTAAATTTATCTTATTCTCTGCAAAACATTCCCATCACAAACTACACTTCTGTCTAATCAATATTATGTTACTTATGTGTGTCCTTTGAACATCTATGGGAACCAGATCAGTAGATGAGAACTTGAGATTGGAATGTTTAATTTAGTTTTCTATTTGGGTTGTTACAGTAAATCTGCTTTGACGGCTTGGAGAATAATTCGATAAAGAGTTCAATTGGTTTTGATTCATCTTTTACTGGGTGTGGGACAGACAGAAAATATACACTTGTGCACTTTGAGGCTAAATTATTCAATTACACAAGCATATAAATTCTAAGTCTATATTAGGCTTGAACAATTTTAAAATCAATATTCACTACACTTCATTTTACTGTAAACAGATCCCGGACAATCATCATAAGAGAAACCTGAAATATGAACTGCTAAACAAACACAACAATCACATGCATCAGAACATGTTTGTAAAGGTCTAAACTACAGGATTAGAAGCTAAGATCCCATAGATCCCATTTTGTTGCTAGAAAAGGATTTTGCATTGGTCTAAATAACCACAGTCTTTGCATTTGATAATTGCAACATTTCAATTTGATTGTGCTGCCCTAATCCTTGTTGGCTCTCTACTCACCAGCCATGGGGCAGAATCCAAATCTCTGCTCTGCGTCATAGTTGTGGGTCGTCCCGCACCATCTCATGTTGTCCCGTCTGCCGTCAGCGGTGCAGTCTGTGTAGTTACGGCCGCTGTAGAGGAACGGGAAGTGGCACAGAGCACCATTGGAGTTTCCACCTCTTGTGGCTACGATAGCTAAAAGAAAAAGACAATTGTAAAGAGTTATGACCACATTCGATTCCATAATGTCTTTAAACAGCCCCTAATCGACATAATCACACGGAACAACAATTTCTGCATTTTACGCTACATACACGCAAGCTAATGGTAGAAAACAGTGTATACTTATTATTTATGCACTAAATACTAGAACTCACCATTGTTGTCAGTACAAAATGAGTACAGCTTGTGTGTTTCGTAGTCTGGGGTTGTGGAGCACCAGAGCTGACCATCAGTGCGTCCATCAGAAGTACAGGTGTAATATGTCTTCCCCATAAAGACAAATGGAAAAACACATGGCTGCCCATTGGAGTTCCCACCGTACACTTGGCTGGAGGCCTCTGCATGGACAAGCAATGACAAAAGAGGTTTTATTTTAATCATGATGCTTCTACTCAATACAGTGTAAATGTTAGCAATTATTACCTATTGCACCACAGCCTACATTACATTATGACCAAGAGCACAATAAGTATAATAACTTTTGATGTTTATTTTTATTTTATCTTTGTTTATCATACAAACCTTTGAGACTTGGTTTGTGTGTGTCCTTTCATTCTATCATATCCCACTAAAATAGCGACTGAAAGGCACGTACCCCATTCCTGACAGGTCACTCCATTGCCCAGACAAGTGCAGAGCATCTGTTTGTTGCCCTGGTTCCTGACCCATCTCTGTCCATCAAAGAAACTGGCTCCAGAGTCAGTTTTACAGGGCCCTTCAGCGGAGGGCAGGGGCTGAGGCAGCGGCAGGGGCAACACAGGCGTCAGCACTGGGGTGATCACCACACTGCCTGAGCCTGTTGAGCATAACAAGATCAACCATTTAAAAGGTCCTATTACACACCTTAGTAATCCATGTTTTATTATAACTTAAAGTGGACGTATCCTGTGTCTTACAAACCTGCTCTAGGACACCTCAGGATTGATGTTTCATGTTTTTAATTTGATATTCTGCTGCCATACATACAAGCCGCCATTTTTAGCTAACGACAAACAAATAACAATTGTGCTATGTTGTGGTGCACAGAGCGGGTCCAGTGATTATTTAAAGACTTTAAAACACTTCCCAATTTCAGCCATAAGTAAGAATGGCTGTGCATATCTTGCACATATGTAGCAGAGGCAGTTTGAAGGCTGAAATAATCAAAATGAGTCCAGTGAACCATACAACTATAATTGAGAGAGAAAGCTGTGGATTTAGTTAAGGCGCGCTCCAAAACCAATATTAACTTGGAGAATGAAAGGTTTTCTCTCTCACCTTGCTGTGCGTTTTCTCTCTCACATTTCCACTCTCCTCGGCCGTTGCCCATACAGAGACACTGCACCAGGTGTCCGTCTGTGTGACGCTTCCTCCAGGACTCTCCAATTCGATAGGACCTCTGCATAGCCTTGTCATTACAACGGTCTAAAATAGACGGAAAAAAAAAATATTATATATTTTTCAGAAAGTAATGGCACAGGCTCTGGGCTCAAACCCATGACAATGACATTATCTGTAGCTTCGCCTCTATGCTACATGCAAAAGCAGCTTGGCCAATAGAGGCAAAGGATGTAATCGTAGAAATAAAGCAAAGTCCCTTAAACTGGACTTACTTCTTGATGTACAGGTGATGCGCCCGTTGCCCTCGCCTAGACAGGTGCAGTCCAGCATCATCCAGCCCTGGTACGGTTTCTCCCAAGTCTCCCCCACCGTGTATGAGGATGCCCCGCCGTTGTCATAGCAACGCTCGGCTGCACAAAACAGATTGAAGTCATAAGGTCGGTCTCATCATATCACAGTATATCCAACACCATGTCTTCATGCTTTATGAACGGCAACAAGTGACAAAACGATGAACTAGTTGAGAAAACATCGGTAGAGGAACACCAGATGGACCTTTGATTTGTTTATCTAATGTCCCCATGTCTAATATTTGCCATGTAACACAATCAATCTTCTCAGAACTGGCCTTTCCATCATGTTTTTTTGTTTCTGTGTGAAAGTGTGGGTATGACCAAAGTGGAAGTACTGACCCAGGGGTTTGCAGGTCCACTCTCCTTTGCCATTGCCCAGACAGACGCACTCCAGCATGTAGTTCTGAGTCTCATGAGGCCTCTGCCAACTGTCTCCTATTTTGTACGACCTTCCGCCTTCGTGACAGCGGTCTACAAACAACACACACGCGTCAATGTCTAATTCTGGAAAGCTATTAAATGGGAACAAGGTGATAACAAAACAAAAAAAGTGCTTGTTTTAATTTGATAACCGTCGGGAACTCACTTGCGATGGTGCAGCTGATTTTGCCGCGTCCGGAGCCGATGCAGGTGCAGTCCCAGATCATGCCGTCCTTTGGCCTCTCGTAGGTTTCACCCACACGGTATGTCCGGTCATTATACTTGTCGAAGCACGTCTCCTCGACTGACCGCGCAACAGGGGGATAACGAAAGGTCAAATGATGTTAGTTGAATCTGGCACTCTGGGTGAAGTCTGGGAACATATAGGCTATGTGTTTTCACCAAACTTTGACACTGACCTTCAGGCTTTGTTTTACACTTTATTCCTGATGCTCCGCTGCAGGTGCACACCAATGTGCTGCCGCGGTAAGACTTCTCCCACTCTTGATTGATTCTGTATGACAATCCATTCTCCTCACATCCATCTGTCCGAATGGAGCCAGTAGCATAAGTGTTCTGTTAGGTCATTATTACTAGACTAACGTGAACACAACCAGAAAGGGTAGACCTACACCATTAATGATGAATTACACAAACTTGGAACAAAGTACAACATAAGTTCATCTTTTTAAATAGGCTATAAAAAAAATACTACCGCCCCTTTAAAGCCCTTTATCTCACCTGAAGTGCCTGCTGCTGTTTCGTGGAGCTGGGGATACACCTGATATTGCCCAGTTTGTCTTTTGTTTTTGGTGATCCCGCTGTACGCACTTGTTACGCACAGCGCCACCAGCAACCCGGTGAGCGTCTTTGCCATATTGTGACAAAATATAAAAAATGTGGTATTAAAAAAAAAAGATGATGATAGAAAGATGGGTAAGACACTAACGCAAAGAAGAAATGTCTAATCTTGTTGTTGGAGAGACCCTGCTCCTGCTGCTGCTCTTCAGGCGGTGTGTGTGTCCGCCGCGCAGCTCGTGCACCAGGCCGAGCAGAGGCGCGCGTTCCTAGTTTTATACCGGGGCCCCGCAGCCGCAAACCGAGGAGGAAGGGGAGGGCTCTGACTGGAGATGGTGAGCCATGCGCCCACTTCACACTTTAACTTCACCTTCAGAGAACAAAACATGACCTGAAAGTGAATTTCTGCTGATGCCGCTGAGCATATGCTAAATTTTTACTTTGCTGCGTCATGGTAAAACGATGAAGGATGATCTTGCAACAAAATGTTCAAGTAGCCTACTCGCTCATTGTGTAAGTCCCAAGCCATGGATGAAGAAATACAAGCAAAGACAGAAAATGCTTTATTCATATACGTTTCAGATCCAGACTACATTATTTTGCACATACATCCAACATGTATTAAAACTAAAGCTTTTCCAGGCATTACGCAACTACTTCTTTTCTTCTTCTTTTTTTGACTTATGGCCATACAATTACAATGTCATGGTCTGTCTCCACCAGTGAACTGTTAAATAGCTCAGATTCTTGGCTGCAGTTTTGACGGCTCGTGTATACAGTTTAATGCATTAAAGATGTGGCTCTGACCCTGTGTTATGTAGTCGCCTTAATCACGTCTAACACTAACTGGACACACCCAGACACTTACTCACTGTTTCTGCTCCACCTGCACCACATCCATCAAACTAGTCTTCTTCCTCATCTGTCACAAGTCTGGTGGTGCAGTTAAGTGAAAGGGTCCAGGGTCTGCAAAATGTATTAACTGTGTGCTATGGGTTTAATAATGTCCCCTCTATTTCCCCCTAAAAAAAAACTCATAACTTCACAGCATGGGAACTGGAGAAGACAAACATGACATGTAGTGTAGGTTAAGTACATTCAATTTAATTAAAGGGTCTTGTGGTATTTGATGGAAACATTGCATTCATTTTATCAGCAGTCTGTTAATTGAATTTCTGCTTTTGCAAACTTACCGTGTGCCAGGGGCAGACTGGGACTGAAAAACAGCCCTGGACCAGCCTGGCCCAAATTAGCGTAAATGCGACACTTCCACAAATACATATGTTCACCTCTTACCACCCGCCTTAACCGAGAGCATTTTCTCCAGTTGTAATGCCTCATTTCAAAGCTAAAATCTAGAAAAGTGATGGTAGCTTTTTGTCACGTTGTCGCTCCATTTTTGTTTGTTGTTGTTTGTTTTTGTTGCTTTTTGCTGCTTTTTCATTCCTTTTTTTGTGGCTTTTTGGTCTGTTTTCGTCACTTTTTTTTGTCACTTTTTCGTTTTGTTTTCGTCTCTTGTTTTTCGTTTTTTTTTTTTAATGTTTTTGTTGTTTTTTCCACCACTTTTTTCATTGCTTTGTCATCACGTTTTCGTCACATTCTGTTGTGTTTTTGTCACTTTTTGTCACTTTTTTGACGCTTTTCCAACACATTTTTGTTTATGGATGCTTTTCTTTTAAGCTTTTAGATTTGGGTAAAGCTCGGTTACGCCCGGGGGTAAGGGTAAGGTAAAGTGAGGGGCCAGACCGGTGGCCCTAGAGCCAGTGGCCCTTCTGTGCTCTTCCAGAATGGACATATGGCCAGTCCGCCCCTGCTGTGTGCTCTGCATTTGACCCATCTCTCAACACCCATCTTTATACAGCACTATACTGTAGCCATTATTCATCGATTACACTGTGGTGGTATGCTACTATTATCAACTGTTATCAACACTCCGGTCTTGAGACAACCTGCTCTGCTTTCTGAGCCATTGTCAACTTCAGCTATAGGATCTTGCTTTGCTGGAGGATTGGCCGACGGTGCATGTGTGCCCAGAGGAAACCCAAAGACACATGGAGAACAAGCAAACTCCACACGACCCTGCCTCTTTGGATTATTGAACACACAAACCCTCATCCAAAGAGCGTGCCCCTCAGCCACTGTGCCGTCACGCCTAAACAAACTGCCACCAAAACTGTGTCTGGCACTTATTTCCCGTTGTACCAAAATTCAGCTCCTCTCTTCATGAGTGACTAATGTTATTTCTGAAATGCCGTGTCTGGTCTGCTGGTCAATTAGTGGCCACTTTCCCGTCATGTCTCTGTGCTGAAAAGAAGAGAAGAAATAAAAAAAATCATTACACACGGGTCTTGGTTTGGTGCCAAAATCGTGCCAGTCGTCTCGAATCAACAGCAACCGTTTTCTTCCACTCTCTTAGTCACAGCTGTGGGGAAGATGCAGCTACTGTGAGACTCTGGGGAAGGGTCATTCCAGTCCGGGGCAGGTCCAGGAGCCGTGCCCGCGGGATAGGGAACAGTGAGGAGAGGTCGCAAGGAAAACAAGGGGGGAACACAGCTGTGGAAACTCATCTTTGTTTTGGAAGAGGATGTGTTTTTATATAGAAACAGTATATTTTATAAAGGCTACTTGTATCACTATGCAAAATGTGCTATTGTTTAATTATTTGTTGGCTTCTTATTTCGATCCTCGATAAATCAACATATTGCATGAGGAGGGGCATTCTATGACATCCTATAAATATGTCAAATCAATATGAAGACTGGACAATGTAAAGAGATGATTGACTGTACTTCAATAAAAAATGGCAAAAGATAACAGTGAAATGGGTGTACTGTGAACAAGGCACAATGTTTGCAGAAAAAGGTACATTCAGTTCAGTTCTTGGAGCAGGACTTAATGAACTGCTAGCTCTATCAGATTTATGAGCTGCCGTGGCCAAAGCCTCTGGCCGTGTGCCTGGTCTGTATCAAAGTGATTCCCCTCATGCATGTCTCTTAACACACACAATCTGTAACCGTGATTTATGACCACTTGGTTTTATTCTGTTGTATGATAACGAGTTGCAAGTGTAAGTGCTGACATTGGTTTGTAGCTACAGATTTTTTTTTAATAATAAATGCACAGGGTGAGTGAGTGCTTCGATGGGAAGGTGAATGTATCAAAAAGTGAGGTGCTCTTCAAGGACCCATGCGAGGTCTGAGGCACTACTGTCTTGTTAAGAGTATAGTAATAGTATTATTCATATCAAGTAAAGGTCTCAGCTTGTCTTAAGACTCTGTTATTATTAAACGCTGCTTGCACTTGCCCCATGAGTCACATGTTTTTACCTAAATCACTAAAAACATTTAACATCAAAACAACTTGGAAGCATATTTGCCATCTGTAGGCCCGTGCAAAAGCATTACTGATATAATGGGTGCATAATACATAGGCAGAGACAGATGGGTTATTTTTTTGTACAAGAAGGGTCGAGGAGAGGTTTAAAATAGTTGAGTTTATGTACAAAAGGAGGGCGTGAGCAGATGTGACCCACGTTTGGGCCATGAGCTGGATTTTTACAGCTTGGACCACTGTTTGTTAAGACGAGAACAAAAATATGCACTGTACTTTTATTAGCACTTGCAGTCCTTTTGGGGGGTGGGCGGGTCAAGAGGAGTTTTTTTTTATTTTTTCCAAAAACATTGAGTGTGTCTTGGGCTAGACACTTCATCTGCATTCCCTCAATGTAAATTTATACTGCCCAAAGTTTCTTGATTAGCATTACCCCCCTGATAATTATGAAAATAATAATAATAATAATAATAATAATAATAATAATAATAATAATAATAATAATAATAATAATAATAATAATAGAGAAGAAGAAGAAGAAGAAGAAGAAGAAGAAGAAGAAGAAGAAGAAGAAGAAGAAGAAGAAGAAGAAGAAGAAGAAGAAGAAGAAGAAGAAGAAGAAGAAGAAGAAGAAGGGGAGAATGAGTCAATGCATCTGCAGCGATTTTAATTTTTCTACTTTCTCTTCCACAATACGTCTACGTCATTTGTCTAAAAATGTTGGGAAAGTGCTGGTCAAACCCATATTAAAGAGGAACCACTTTGCAGAAGTCCAGGCTTGACCTGAAGGTGAAAATGTGATTGAGCAACTTAAGCCGTCAGCGCTTGTCTCTGTCCAAAACCCACGGCGTGAATCAGTGGTTTGAGCTCAGGATGTGAAGATGTGTCTGAGCTGACGACAAGCGTCCAAACTCGAAGCATCTCCAAAACATTCCACAACAACCTGCAACCAGGAAGTGCTGCCATGGAAACACAAAGGGTGTGGCCACAGCAGAGATGTTTTTTTTTTTTTTAACAGTGATGAACAACTGTTGCTACTGAGTCAGTTTAAGAGGCAAATTAGATAGATAGCTTATAAAGCCCCAGGGAAATTAAACTGATGTTCAGTAGCAAAAACACATGACAATCATTTCAATCAGGAGCTTGATTTTTTTCAACTTTTGAATGTATTTTACTAATAGAGTTATTTTTTAATTACCTGCTTGGGAGGAATTGGTGACAGCAATAAGAAGATTCTAAAAAATGTTAGATCTTGCTTGGGAACAACACAGAAGTGCATTGTTATATGAACAGTTCAAACAATGGTTTGTAAGTTTGGCTTGTGTTAATTAAGCTGCACTGAAACGTAAATGAAATGTAGTTCTCTTTTACCAATGAGACTAATCTCAATATGATATTGCTAAATGTATGATTGATAAAGTAATTTGCTATAGAATTAAGTTATTTCATAGAAGGATACCAGCACATGTACACTGTGTGTATGTGTAAATGCTGCTTACTTTTCATTTTCTTTGTTGCTTTGTAATTAGCACTACTCCCTTATGGGAATGTATACAGTGCAGAGTTTCAGTCATGTAATATTAAAGGCAATGATCATGAGTGCATGTGATCCATTTTTGCTGGTGTTCTCTGTTGTTGTTTTATTCTTTGTTGTTGTTTTGTTCCTTTGCTACTGTGTCCTTTTTTATCATTGTATTGCATTGGGTTGGGGGTGGGCGCTCATAATCTTCTTGCTTCAGCCCACTCCTTTTGAGTAAAATGCTCAAAAAAACAATTAAACTAAACTAAACTAAACATTGTTACCTACATCTGCTCAGTAGATCTACCAATTACCCTCACAGCCACACAATCTTTGATATTTCAAAACCATAATGGCCTAAATATCTCCCAGACAGTGATCTAAATCCATGACAAAAGCTGCTTATTTCTTCTAAAGTTAAACTTTTTAGACATGACAGTTCGCCCTGATTAAACAGCAAAGCCCAATTCCAGTACAGTCCCTAGAAAATGGCTCCAAGATGTTAGAAGTCCTGGAAGTATGAACTCACCACTTTTCCTTTTTTAAACCACATGTGGCTCTGAACCTAAAGTCTCTTTCTATTAATCATAGTGTAACACCTATCTGCTTTCATCACGTTAATGTTCGAGGTATGCCCCAGTATTGAGTGTGTGTGTGTGTGTGTGTGTGTGTGTGTGTGTGTGTGTGTGTGTGTGTGTGTGTGTGTAAACAGCTCAGGGCAGCTATTCGCCTAAACATGGACAGATTGACTGCATTTAATATGAAAAAAAAAAAAGTGTCACAAATACAGTATGTCTGTTCATTATTGACTAAAGATTTCCAATTGACATATACATCTTAAATTATAGGCTACATCATTTATTGTTTTCTGTAGATCTTGTATAAGATACTGTATGTGAATGAAAGTGTGTAATACTAAGACCCAGGACTTGACTTTAACAGTAGCCAACAGATCTACTAAGATCTACTATCTTACTCTCACTAGACACTTTGAGGTTTTTTTTTTTACACCCAGGTCTGAACATTCGGGTCAATTTAAGACCCAGTTGATTTTTCCTAAATTATTCAAAGCCTCTCTTTGTACCTCCTCCTAAGTTTGACCTCTCAGTCTGGACTGGACAGAGGAGCTGCGTCACTAAAACCAACAACAAACACTGGTCAAGTCCAGAACAGAGACTGACTGAGGCTGCACATGACTGCAAGGCCTTTGGACAAGTACCCCGAGCGTGCAAGGGTGCCTGTCCAGTAACTGCTTAATCTTGCACCATAAAAATAATCTAAATAAAACATCAGTCTTATGGGGAAGGGTGTGTGTGTTCAGGCAAGGATCGCAAATTGTTTAGTTTGACCTTTTAATCAAGTCAGGACAGTTTTGCAAACAGTCTGACAGAGCGAAGAGATGTGAGGATGATCTATTGCTGGGGTCACTGCTTTGAGGTTTAGTATAGCCTAGAGGTGTTGAGCAAAGCTGCCTTTTCTGAAGTATGTTTGACTTGTCCTGAGAGCAAACAGCTGTCAGAAGTGGTCAGTCACTCCAGGACGGTGCAACCCAACAGAGAAACACAGAAGCATTAGAAAACATTAGCATTGAAGCTGCAAACATGACATGTTTCACTCACTTTTGTCTATAATCTCATTTATCACCTATGGACCAGTTCTCTTGGATGTAGAAGGAAGATTTGATCCGTCTTCTTTTATGTAACTGTGAGGCACTTTGAATAACCTTCTGTATGAATTGTACTCTACAAATAAACTTGCCTTACCTTGTAGCTCGCCAAAGACGTCAATAAACCCAATGCATTAATTATATGATGCTGTAAAAAAGGTGTTTTTTGGATTTAGATAGTTAGCTGTTTTTGTGAAGCATTTTCCAGCAACAGTGAGTAAACACTTCAATTGTTTGTTCAGTTTAATAATGTGCTTTATTGGACTTTACGTGGAGTTCATAAGCAGTGCAACGACTGCCCCAGAACAAATAATTTGTGTAATTTCTGTAAAAACATGCAGCCATTTGCAACTCTCCTCTCACAAGAATCAACATTTCAGTGAGTGTTCCCCTTCATAACTCAGCAAATAGACTTTTCAAATAGACTCACTTTCCACAGAGGAACTTACAGGAACTGTCTGCGTACATAGCTGTGAGCTTCACCATTACTCACTCGCTCCCGTCTAGACACAGGACCAGCTCACCTGAGGTCTCACCTCTGAGGAGTGGCTCACCAGGTACCACTGATGACTTCTTATTTGAGTTGGAAACAACACATTTCTAAAGGCTGTTTTGGAGGCTATGAATGATTACGCACTGGTTTAACGTAAAGGAACATATTCATTGAAGACGTGTCTCTGAACGTAGACCCAAACAAGCACCTGAGCAAATAGTATGACGGTTTTTGAATGAAGATGGAAGAGTGATAGCAAAAACATCCTCCGCTTAAATAGTAATACTGCAGGATTGGACATTTTCAGCCGATGCACAAGTTGAACATTAAACTAACATTAAACTAAGCTGCTCCTTAGTGGTTCCTGGCTTCTCTTTGGAACCGAGAAAAGATGGTGAGTGACTGGAAGCTTGATTCAGACATGGGCAGGTGGGGGCTGGGAGATTGTGTAAAACCAGATGATGATACTATGCTGAGTCCTGCTTTATTCACATTTCACACGTGCACGTAAAACACCTGTGGCTTCTCCACTCAGAGCCGTTGAGGCGGTGAAGATACTGTGGTAGATTTTTGTCACGCACTGGCACTGCCCCTGTTAAATGAGATCTGTCCCCATGGCCTCTCAAAACACCTCTATGACATGTTGCATTCATTCATTTTCGTCTGGTGTACCTGGGCCCAGAGATGTCAATACCTTTCTCACTTTTCTACAGCAAATTCACCAGGATCTCTCAACCAGTGGTACTTCAGAGGGAACACATTGTGACACTGCTGGCTGTGACCCAGAGCTTAAGACAGTATGTCGCGATAACAGGAACATAGATTATACTGCAGACGTCACACTTCCAGGCTCTACAACGCTGTTTCCCAGCATAATATTGAGCTCTGCTGCAGAAAACATTAAGGATGGAAGAGGAGTTCCCTATGGTTTTCCACTCCAACCACTAAGTGCATGTTGGAGCGTACTACTGCGAGCCCAGTTACAAGCACGTTAAAACCAAACATATTTTCAATGAAAGAGGGAACAGCTTACTCACTCCGGCCAGGAAATACGGTGTGTCCTTTTCTTATATTATTTACAGGAACAAAGCATGCGGACATTTCAAAACACATCAGCTGTCTTAAATGAATGATGCAGCTTTTCCACTTTGAAGTCAACTCAGAAACAGTCTAATTACGGTATGTGCCCGCCTGCAGCGATGAGCACACGTTGACAATTGTAGGTCTGAGAGTAATATGATGTCATGACACAAACTGCAGTCGTAAAAGTGGAGGATCATCACTGTTGACAAACTGTGCATTTGGTGTTCATGAGAATTGAAAGACTCATGTGATTCCCCCTGGGGCTGCAACGGCAATCTCAAAGCCTCTTCAGTCCTGCCATCAGGGAGAAGATTGTGGAGAAGATCTGTGTGCCTGGTCCAACTGACTGAAAGACAGCTTCATTCACCAGACTGCTAGGAAACTGAACTCCCCCTCTGCAGTCCCCTGTTGTGGTATTGCTCTGTGAAGGCTGAACTAAATCTCGCTTTACATGTGGTAGAATTGATAATAAACAGCGTAATTGAACTCTTTCACTACATACTGGAGTTTTTGCTGCAAGCTTTTCTCATAATTGTGCCTAGTTCATTGATTGATGATTTGTTTCTCTGCCAACCTCCTGTACTACTACTATGGCTGGTGTGAACATTTATCAATCCTGGAGGTTGATAATGTTCCTAAAACTTGAGAAAGCGGGCATCGGGAAGACAAATTCAATGCACCGATGATACAGTAAATTAAATTCCATCACGGCCCATACTGCAGAAATTGTATCATCACATAAACCTTTCATTTTGTCATTCCTAGAGCAAAAATGCAGCATGGATACAGTGTTTGTGCATAAATAAAGCATTGTTTTCTTTATTCCATTCGTTGACATGGGTTTCGATTGAAAGGTTTAGTGTTCAGGTCTCATTAGACTCAGGTATCACGCATGGCTCACAACCAGGGATCAAACATTAGCGTTGCGCAGGCCGTAGATAAAGGGAAATCACTGGCTTGCCAAATAACAAAGTTCCAAAAAATCTAAGCAGTCACCCTATTGAGAGGAACTATTGCTGAACTAAACATTTAAACCTGATGACTAAAGGATTCTTATGTTATGCAGAACGTACATCTTACAGACAATACAGTGTCTAAATATAGTTTCCACTGTTGCAGATGGAGAGAGTTTGTTGTGGAGATCGTTTGTCACTGCTGAGTCCATGTCTGCAAAGCACAGAACGCCCATTGCTCAATAGGTCAGAAATCGCTATGATAAAGCAATTGAAATATACAATTCTCTCATGATTATTTTTGGCAGCCAGTATCAAAAAACACTTTTTGTAGCGGACTTAAAACTATAAAAACAGCCAAGGCACATCACTGCTGTATTATTCCTCATCTTACAAGTCACTGTCTCATAAGGGACTAGTTTCTCCACTTTCTCTTCCCAAAGTTATGATGTCATTCTAAGTAACTTGCGAAATGGCTGATATGCAGCATTGCAACTTCTTGTCTTTAAAATGTGGGATAAAGTAGTTATTTAACATTGTGTGAATTTAACTTGACTATAAAATCATGCTGTTTTCCTCTGTGAAAATGGGCAGCACTATTAACAAGTAGAAGTTGTAGAACAAAGAATAGTAGAGGTAGTAAAAGTTACAGTACATGGTACATGCAGAAGTACTCCCATCACTGGAGGGCAGATAGTAGCTTCAACAGTATTTGAAGTAGTATTTTGTTATCTAATAATGGTAAACCTTAGGCAAGTCTATGTAGGTAAATGGGCAGTGTCACAGTGGCTAGCACTCTGGCGTCAGAGCAAATATAGGTCACTCACTGGTTACGACAGATAAACGCCAGCTCAGAGTCAAAGATCACAGCCAGGTTCTTCACCTGTGAGGAAGGATTCATAGACAGTGACTGTAGTTTGGGTAAAAGTCTCTCTCTCTGGGCCTCAGGGCCAATGATTAACATTTCAGTTTTGTCCTGATTAAGCTGGAGAAAGTTTTCTGCCATCCAGAATTTGATATGTATCTCATGTGTCATGACGTAACCAAGAGGGAGCATATACAGAAAAGCACTGGGCCTAAAATTGAACCCTGGGGCACACCACATGTAATTCCATGGACCTCAGAGGAGCAGGTATCTCTACACTTACCATGTACGTCCTGTCTGTGAGGTAGGAAGTAAACCATTTGTGTACAGCACCGGAGAGGCCGATGTGTTTTAAACGAGTTAAAAGAATAGTGTGGTCGACTGTAACAAAGGCAGCGCTCAGATCCAGAAGAACCAACACTGTGACCTTCTGTGAGTCATAATTTAATCTAAGGTCATTTAAAATCTTTAAGAGGGTGGTCTCGGTGCTGTGGTTTAACCTAAAGCCGGACTGGAATTTCTCAACTAAAACATATACAATAGGGTCTCTTAAGACTCTTCTGGAAAAGTGCTGCAGACTTTCCTTATGTAAATGTAAAAAAGTTGTGTCTGAAGATTACATTACTGTAAAAACTTTTACTTAAGAACATGTTATGTAATGATAATTTGCACAAATATATGTAAATCTTAAGCAGCTTCCCATCTTGTGTGTGGTGCCTATTTGATTATTGACTATAAAAACACAGGTCCAGACGGTCAGTCCCTGAAGACCAGACGAGGGAAAACAGCGGCTCTTTTTGTGGTCGAGGTTTAGTTTTGGTCAGACTTCCTCCTCAAACACACGCCCAGGATTCTGCTGCCGTGGAAACTATGCGGACAGTGACATCATCAAACAGAGTCCACCAAAATGAGCATTACAGAGAGGAAATGTACCGCCGGGCAACATCACAACTCCACATGCACCGGTTACCGTCATTCAAAACCAGGACCAGAGCCTGCACAAATAGTTTTATATTGTTGTAATGGTAAAAGGATTGAATCTGTCGGGAAGTTGCAAAACACACTTGCTCTTATTTATGCATGAGACTAGACATACATGGTCCTGCTTTGTGATACAGCAGATTTACCAAAGTACAGGCTTCCAAGCACCAAGTCACCATCTTGGCTTGAGGTAATGTGTCCAGTATGCAGTCAGCCCACTCTTCAATGCTGCTGGGAAACCTGTCAGGAGGAGCAGGGACCCCTTTCTAGATCTTGAGCTAGTTTGGAGGATCAGCCTATTGTACATGTTTTATGAAAGCAGTATGGAGCCACATATTGTAACAAGTCTCAGTGGCTTGTGTTTGATTACAAAATAAATCAGCAACTAGTGCATTATCTACACCAGTGGTTCTCGACTGATATGATCTTTACCTCAGAGCAGTGACCCAAATGAAAATATTTTTTGTAACGCATGAAATACTGTTAAAATACTGTATTTTCATACAGATTATTGATTTAAAGGCCCTGTACCTGTTTTTTGGTTTACAATCAATAATAGCGGTGTGAGTAAATCAAATTAGTAGTGTGCAAACTTTAGATTAGATTACATTAGATTAGATTACATTACATTAGATTAGATTAAACTTTATTGTCTCTTGCGGGAAATTTGTCTTGGGTTCACAACTCATTCTTAACTTCCAAATTCTTCCCAGGGATGAATTTATAAGCACTTTTTCACAATTTGCAGGATCACTTCTCACAATCACTGTCACAGAAATGCTTACAAACTAGCCTGCAAATTCACAAAATTGATGCTATATAATTGATGCTGTTCAACTAAAATCATCGTCAAAAGAACTTGGCACCACTTTAAGAGACGCGGGTGTTTTTTCAGTCACTAAATGTTGGTAAATGTTGGAATGCTTCCCATGGAAAAGGCTCACGACCCACTGAAAATGTCCTGCAACCCACTGTTGTGTCCCGACCCACTAGTTGAGAACCACTGATCAATACAACTGGGGGACAGATGAGAAAAAGCTGCACAGTATTTCCTTGAATGGAACATTTGTTTGCCCATATACACAACATTACAAGACAATGTTCAATAATAAAATAAGAGTAATGGAAACATTAGTTTTACTATAACAAAATTCAACTGCATGAGCTTTATTCGGATCCAATGCTTTGCCGTCATGTAATATTGCTTTCCATAAATGATAATAATAATAAACACGTGGTCCCTGCAAACCCTTTGTCTGTTTGTCCGTTATCATATCCCACCTCTCTGTCACTGTCTGCTCCACATCCTCAGTCACGTCAAACAAACACTGATTGGAGAGGTATTTCTTATCAGTGCCTTTGGAGATTAATGCTTCTGGTAAATTCTAGTGTTTTCTTGTAGTTTAGGCTCAGATTGGAAGCATATGGTACAATTGCACAAGACGCAGAAAGGAAGCCAAGCACAGACATAATTACAGTGGGCTCTGTCTTACCCCTCTATTTATTCCTATGTTATTATGTTAAAGTCTGATGAAACAGTGCAATTTTCTTTTGTTATTCTTCTAAAAATCTATTATCAGGCTTATGTAGAGGCCCCACCTTTCTGTATCATGAGCAATGAATGAAACTTATCACAATCCTGCAGTTTTGAAAGAAACAAATTGGGTCTTATGGAAGCTTATGTTGCCATGTTTCAAAACGTGTTAATGTATTCTTTCTATTTTTAATGTATACACTTATGGTAATCAAACTTCCTGAAAAAGGCTGTTCTGTTAGCCAATGCAGCCACGTCTTTATAAATATTAAATCAACTAGTCAGTCAACCGTCAGTTAAGCCAATAGAGACCGAAAAGCCTTGCATCATTTTAATTTTCAGGCCTAAGAACTATTTGAACCAACTGCGTAAGGACTGGCATTTCTCTCCTTGTGTGGAGCTTGACCGCTGCGGCTTCCCAACAGAACCGCACTCTTTTGCACATGCCTGAAAACAAATGGGGACTTAGTCAGAGTTTCCTTTTCCCAGGGATCAGCACTTTACGGCACAGAGCACAAGCAGTCCCTCTCATCCCCTCCACTGCTGTCGATACAAGCCAAAATCTGTGGACCAATGTGGCTCACCTAAGAAAGGGAAAGAACGGTCTATAAGAGAGCAAAGTATGGACATATTCACTCATGATAAATCTCGTAAAAACAAGTAAATACTGCAGGTTGTGCGTGATGATCTATTGACTGAGCAGAAAAGGCTCAAGCACCGAAACTCTTGCCAACAATGTAGTAATAGTTGATCAAGTTATAGCCATCGCAGTCCTGGGATTGACGGGGGAGCGGCTGCCAGTCTGCACCATCGGCCCATCAGCAATTACTCACCCACACTTTTATTCTGAAGTGTCTTGTGACTCTTGTCCAAGAACACAACAACAGAGTACCCCTGTCAAAAAGCTGGATTTGAACCGTCGACCTTTAGATCTGTGGACAAATGAAGCCCTAAACTTACAGAATCTGGCATTGCTTCTGAGATGAAGCATGGTCAAGGTGGTGCTGATGCAAACACGATATCAACAGCTGGCAGAGATTCAGTGGGAGACTTTTGTTAACCGAAAAGTCTGAGTGAGTGGAATGAAATAATAATGCAGCGACTACAAAAGCTCAGTGAAGACTTACAGTTAGCATTTATACTGTCACTTAAATAATTCAAACCAGGGAACATATAATGTGGCATAAAAGTGGTTATTAAAGTGGTACAGGGTGATAGCACTGGCAAGCTTTCAGTTAATATTTCAAAAATGACATGACATCAAGGAGAAAATAACAGAATGTACTGTATTCTGAAGTGAAATGGGAGAACCTTTGACAGTAGCAGGCACCATTTTTCACTTGATGTAAACACAGATGCAGTAGACACCAGTGCGCTCCCTCCCTGTGCTCTGAGCCGGACCCTCTCCTGTTTATGATTTGGCTCAAGAGATTTAAAAGGTGAAAGTGGTAGGTCAGACCAGGGTTAAGGGACGTCGCTCAGCTGCACTGTCTTTGCTTTAAAGCCAAACAGGTCACAGGACATTTTATTCATTTGAATTAGAGATAATTTCATATTTCTGGGTTAGACTCATGTCTTTGAATCCAGTTTAGTCCAGTTTGCATCTATTTAAGACCCTTTTTCTAGGCCCGTCTTTCTTTACATCACACACCCTCAAATATTTGACCATTTATATGCAGCCAGTGTTGCATTCAGCCCCATTTCCTGAATTTAGGTTATTTCTTTACCATAAGGTTTGTGGGTTGGGCCGCCACCCAAGACGTCCTGAGGGAGGCCGATTCATTTCACTTATTTCAACACGTAAAATCATACAGATCCAGCTGCCCAAAGATTTGTTCAAGACCAAAAGGAAAACAGATGAAGTAACATAATGCTAAACTTCTAACAGGATTTGCTTTGTCACTGTTAACTGGGACTTTCATGAAGAAGAAAAGAGAGAGAGAGACTGCAATCTACAAAAAGTGAAAGCAGCTTCCTGTAAAACAATGTGATAGTTGCAGGAAACATTTTGAATAAGGTATTGTTGATATTGGTTTATGCAAACACATCTTTGATCTGGGTTCCAGAGCCAGAATAGTCTCCATTATGAACTCGTTCTCATTGGTCTCTATGATTTTAGTTTAAGTGTGTTTATTTTAGCAACAAAACAAAAAGAACAAGACAAATGCCCAATGATGTTTTAGTATTTTACCCATGTAAGTTTTCTTTTGTGCCTCAAGGCCATTGACAGTCCATCCATCCATTCAAGATATACCGTTAATGCATACTATACACTGCTCTAGCGCCCCCTTGTGGCTTATCTATTACCTAGAAATTTATAGATGTTAACTTTTTTTTCTATCAAAAGTGAGTAAAAGTAAATCTCCTCAGAGCTAGTCCGAAAAGTGCACAGGAGGTAATAGAGGGGCTTAATTACATTCAGTGATGCTTTCTCAAACTATTCTTCACAAGAGAAGTGCTCCCTTAAATTATGATATATCGATATCCATATTTATGATAACCATGTTCAAATGAATCAGACAGATATTTTTTACATACATTTATTTTATATAAAAGAAAAAAAACATTTGTTTTATTCACACACACAAGGTCCTCACTGAAACACTACAGTATCCAACATGGCGGCCAGGCACTGTACAATGTTGGAGGTCATTAAAACATCTACGTGCTCCTCTAGGTGCCTCTTGGGATCCTGTGAGAAATGAAAGGACATTATTGTAGGTAGATTACGAAACTATATGAACAGTAAGACAGTAAGGCTGCACTCAAATGTCTATTGTTACCTGTTTGCCAACGTTCTTGATGGCCAGTTGTTCTGGGGTCATTTTGTCTTCTTCTTCCACAGCCTAGAAAAGAAAAGATTTTCATCAATGACGCTTTTTGTGGAAAAAGCTTCTATGACATGATTGTTGTAAGTGTATTGTCCATGTTAGAATATGTTAAAGCTGGGGTAACTGATTTATTTTCTCGTGGAGGAGTAAATTAGTATCAACATGTTTACAGTGGACATGGTTCATTTCTATCGGGGTCTGTCCTGATTCACTTCACCGTTTCAAAAATCTGTACAATTATTCCATGAACAGCTCGAACTGAGCTGGGGAACAGTTTATGCTCAACTACCTCCGACCTTCAGAGCTTGAACATGATTGGAAATGGGTAGTGAGGCTATATTAAACAATTAATCAACATGAAAAGGACTCTCTCGCTCTACCTTGTTGTAATTCTTGGCGAGCTCCAACATTTCTTTGACGATGGTCTCGTTGAGTTTACAGTGCTCACTGTAGTCCTGCAGAGTCAGGCCCTCCATCCAGCTTTTCTTGTGAAGATTCAACAGCATCTAGAAAATTAAAGTTATAATATAATCAATACAAATTAAACACTTTAACAAAGCTATATATTTCCTAAACATACCTTTTGCTCCAGCTCGTTTTTCCTGTAGTTGATGGTGATGGAGTAGTAGTGTCTGTTGAGGCCATGAATTAAAGCCTAAAAACAAAATAAACAACTTTATTAAATGAATGATTTCAATAAATAAACCAGGCAGTTTTATTTTTGAATCCACATATGATTTTGTAAATATTTATTCATTAAAAATCTGTAAACTGAGGCAATACATGAAACTAATTTGAACTTTAAAAGGCTAATAATTACGTTATTGGCAGTAAAAAGGCATTACACGAAATGTATTATTAATTGTATTTTAAAGAAATGGGGTGCGAGTTATTTAGGATATTTGTACATTGGACATTGATTGTAGACAAAAGTTCTTAAGCTGATTGAGGAATTGGTACGTTTTGAGTTTACACGGATTATACAAATGTACATGTCAGGAAAAAAATAACAAAAAGAAAATGGACATTATCTGCACGCATAATATATAATTACCTGGATAGAAGGTTTGTTCAGATGCCCCAGATTTGATGTGGTCTGTCGAGGTTCATGGCCAAGCACCATCATGTTGGCATTGATCAATCTGAAGGCATCAATAACAACCTAAAAACATTTAAAATCCCCAATCAGTTAATTTCATCTTTACTAAACCATAACATAGCGAGACAAGGCTTACTTTTCCTTTGACGCTCTGGATGGGATCGACGACCACAGCCACGGCTCGCTCCGACAGCGCCTCAAAGCTCTGTTGCGTGTTTATATCGACCCCTGAGAGCCAACAGCCAAACCCAGGGTGACTGTGGTACCAGCCCACCACCATCTCAGGCCTGGACACATAAATCAGTGTTAAAACCAGCTTTTTCAGATACAGTACAAATAATGTGTGTATCTTTACCTGCCAGTCTGCTTCAGCATGTCCAACATCTTGGCTTGAAACACCGGATCTACGGCCTCCACACTAACACCCTGTAATGGAAATAATATTTAGTCAGAAACAGTTAGCACAAGAACTGGAATCAAGGAAGTATGCAGAAAATAAACACAAGGACATACCGTTCCTGACTGTGGCATGGCAAAAACATCTATCACTCGCACGGTGTAATCATCTACAAACTCTCCCAACATCAGCCCCATGACTTCCATTGGTACACCAGCTCTGCCGTGCTTCAGCATCTACACAGGCAGTCAGAAAGGTAAATATGACTCAGTACAGATTATGTTTTGGGTGAAGTGCATTTAAGGTGGGTTCATTACCTTGAGCAGGGCCAAAGAGGAGATGTACACCTGCTCAGCTGTGTCAACTGCAGGAGCATCTGTCGGAGGGCCCTGGAAAAACATCACAATACAATTTATTCATCCTGTCATCTTGAAAAAGGTTAGGTAATAATTAGCTTTTAATAGTATTTTTTTCTTTTTTTTAAATAAAGAAAATAACGAGTTACCTGTCCCAGCCCAGGCATCCCTCCTCCAAGCCTCAACAGACGGTCCATTATGCAGACTAACAAAAACAAGAAGTAGGAATGATTTTCTATATGTTTGGCATCTTTGTTATGTCGTTATAGAGTTCAGGAAATTTCACGGTTACCATGGAGATCCACCATTTTTGCACCTGTTAGCATACATTTCCATTGACTAACATTAGCTAAAAACAGTATAAAAAGTGGACATTAGCCATGAAACAACTCCGTAAGCTGCTGAGTTACTACTGGTAAATACATCTAACACACTGTGATGTCCACGTGCTTTAATGTGAACAATTACTCCAGTATTTAAACTTTTAAAATCTCCATTAGTTTACAATTGCTGCTAATTCGATCATGCTTAGCAATATGACATCACATTCCCGAACTCTGTGTCAATATAATGTCAACAAGCATAATACTGGTAGCTGCATACTAACTTTTTCTGTACAGACATAGCATAAAAAGCAACCCGTAAATAATAGACCAGAAGAGGTGCTCAAATATCAGGCAAACAAACATAACTATTCAATAGGTTTTGATTGAAAAGGTTTCAGTACTTTACTTGTCTATTCAGAACGAGTCAGAATAGACATTATAACATTAAAAATGAAGACTTGAATGCTATACTTTGTCAACTGGGGAAAGAAAAGCAGTGCGCATTGATTAATTGTAGCGTCTTTACAAAAATGACAAAACGCTTTTTGCTAGTTGAATGCTAACGTAGCCACAGTCATCCAGCCCTGTAATCAGAATAATTATGTCTCTCAAAAGCAGCTGCTGCATCTGAAAGTAATATATTTATCGTAAGAGATGATCGTAAGGAAAAATTAACTTACATCTTAGGTTTTCACCGTAGAAATTCCAATTCTTGTGGCCGACTGAAAAATTCAAGCTACAATGAATCAGCCAGAAATGTATTTTCAGAAAGCGCTTCCGTCGCAACGTGATGACGTATTTCTGATTTTGAGGCGCTGACAAAAACGCGCCACCAGGGGGCGCAACACAATCACAAAATACCACTAACATTTTAGCTCCCTGGAAAACACACATAAGGCCCATTACCAGCTAAGTAGACAACTCTAATGCTCGTAGATCATAGATGGATTAACAAACCTTTCAGACATGTTGTTTGTAAGATAAGATAAAACTCTACTAATCACACAGTGGATAAATTCACTTGTGTGTATGTTTTAAAGTTGTGTGTGTTTTTGATGGGTTAATATGTAATAGTAGTTGGAGTAAATAATAATAATGATTTAAAAAAAAAAAAAAAAAACGTTGACATTATTTCATTTCACCAAAAATGTTTTACTTTTTGTTTGTGGTTCTCTTTGTCATATATCTGCAGTTCTTCCCAGTAGGTATTTTAACCCTAATTAGTCTTCCTGTGTTTCAAAAGATCAAAGAATATCTATCTACAACTAGGGATAAAAAACTGCTGTGATGATTGCATGCTTTCTCATATTTCACCATCCGAGGCATTTCATTATTCCCAGAAGGACTACAAATCGGCGCCAAACCAGAGCAGCAAGGGGCCAGTGAAAAGGATTGGTGATTGGTTTGTGTCCTGAAGTCAGAAAGTAGCCACCCGTCCCAGCAGTGCCCCTGCCCTATCCGCCCTCACAGACAGGTCAGGAGGAGGCACGCTGCAGTCGTCACGGGAAACTTCAAATTCCTCAAATCCTGAAAGAGAGAGAGCAGGAGATAATCATCCGCATTCCTGAAGCCCTCCTTGTTCACATGTGTGTTTAGTCAACAGACTATAAGAACTCAAACACTCTGACCAAGACAAGGCTTTATACCAGGGGTGGGTACGGTAGAGTAGCTCAAGTAAGAGTAAGGTTACTTTAAACTATCTTAACCGGTAAAAGTAAAAGAAGTTGAGTCCTCAATAATTAATCAAGTAAAAGTAAAAAAGGATCTACCCTAATGACAATAGGACTTAAGTGCTGAGTAACTGAGCATAAAAGTCCAGTGTTGTGATGCAATAGGACAAACAACAAATAAACTGTCATATTTCCAAAGAGTTCCCCATAATAATGTTGCCCTTCAATACAAAATATGCTCCTAATGACCAGCTCCACATTTTGCAGCGGGTAATCACAGAATGTATTTGGATGAGGACCTATTTAAATCTCATATTTGGCTGCATTTAGCCAACATTTCCATGGAGACGAACTGGAGACGTCCCACGACACATGTTTGTTTGTTCTTTCTTTCTTTCCCTTTTTTTCCAACAACAAAGTTGCGCGTAATGCAATAAATGCTTCTATTCTATTGTATTTATTGGGTGAAATGTTACGCAGTGTAGCTTTAATTGAAATCAAAATAATTGAACTGACTTATTTTTAAGCAGAAGTAAATAGTACTGTGATAAATCTATTCCAACAGGTACTTTTACGGCAATAAGTTACTCATGTACACGAATATGAGTAAATATGACTGAGTACTCCTCGCCACTGCTTCTTCTAATAACCAACCTTTTTATCAGGACGTTTGTTTCAGTTTTTGAAAGCAGCCTTCAGAAAACCCTGTGTTCAACAACATACCAACTACCATTAAAATCTGAAACAGTGTAACGCTCCATGGTTGGAAACAACTGTAACATTTCCTGTGAAGTTGCTGAATCATTATTACTGACATCCTTTGGCATCAGCGGCAACCTTTTCCAGCTTAAACCATTAATTTTCTCCCTTCAATCAGACACAAGTCTTTGTGCAACCATTGTCAAATAAATCACATGGACCACACATTGACAAAGCAAACCAAGGCCACAGATAAAAAAAAAATCATTTGTCTACCACCAAATGAAAAAAAAAAAAATACAATTAACTTATTAAGAGTTGTCTTATTTCAAATCTTGAGTAATTTTAATAGAATAATCCTTCTTTTTAAGGATAACTGCATGACTATACTGGGAGTTTGGGACTTTTTGTTCAATACATTTAGAACAATAAGCATCTGTACAATGTGTGCACATAAAGTACTAGACTATAGCTGCACTGCAAAAGCCTCTATATCAAGAAATAAATGGCAATTGAGTGGCCATCACTGCCAGTTTAGAAACATGACACCAGGCTGAAACCTTAATCCAAGCTGCGGAGGAAATACAGACGAGAAATCCGATGCTTTGAGAGCTCCTCTGCACCCTGATGGGATTTGGACTCGCCTCTGCTTTTCAAATCAGGATCTGCAGCAATGTGTTTGATGGCAGTTTGCATAGCTTTGAGGTCTGAATAGTGCAGGCATGAATGAAAACTGCTGCAAGTACAGAAAATGCAAGGCAGCGCCAGTATCCTAACAATCTGAGAGTGTGTTTAGATGATTATCTGCTTTCTTTCTCCAGCAAATTAACAAAAAGATGGTTGCTTTGATTGCTAGAATTAAGCTTGAGCGTTGTTATTGTGTGGGCAAAAGCAAACTTTGCATAAAAACACACGTTATCACAAGACGACAAGTTAGCAGTTTGATAAGCTTCATATATGTTGAAATTGGTCAGAATAATATCTTCCTGGCTGAATGTACAGCACTAAAGCAACTCCTGTTCAGTAAAGCATTTTAAATCATGTGTACGAACTGTGCTTCAACAACGAATAAACAATCTAGAGTCGCTGAAATTTCAAAGCACTTCAACATACACATATAAACACGTATACATTTCAGGTCAGCTATAGGCAAGATCTTGGTACGCAACATTACTTCAGGGAGAATTGCATTTGATTATTAAGTGATAGGATGAGCATAAATTAGTATATAAACATCCACAGTACACAATAATGCAACATTTAGATAAATTATGCATCACAGAAAGTAACTGACGGCCTTGTGAAGATGGGTGTAACCTCAGATGGTTTGCCTTTGGGTGGCTGTGGTTGAAAGTGTTAATACAAGATGCTGAAGCCATGTCTTCATGTAGCTTCTGAGGTCATACGCCTCTGAAGACATTGCATCAGCATGGGGTAATTTACATAAGGTTAAAAGACTATTAACACTTTATTTTACATTACCCTTGATACTACATTTAATACAATGCAATGTGCTCTGTAACAATGTGTAATAATTGTACCTATGGATTAGATACACAGTGAGATAATATGTATTTGTAGTTTGTAGGTACATAATGTAATATGACATAACTCTAACCCCAACCTTAAGCCCTAATGTCCTAATAAGTACTAATACAAGTTATTCCATTGTGTATGTAACCCATAGATACAAGTTATTACAGATTGTTACAGAGCACATTATATTGTACTGAATGTAGTTCTGGTTCTGTAAAATAAAGTGATATCAAATTTATTTATGCATTTGCAACTTCCGGACAAGGCCAGGAATATACCCTCTACAGTTGCTAGCAGTTTAGTTCCCTATTTGGTTGTATGCTTAGTAAATTAAACACTTAATTAAACACTTAAATATTTAAATATCTTCACACTGCACATCGACCTACAGCAGATGAGATAGTAAGCAAGTGGATCTTAACAGTGAAGACTAGACTCCATTAATTTATCTGCTTGTGAGATGTGTCGATGCAAATGTGTTATTACTATGCTATTGTTAATGTCACCAATGCAATTTCCGATTTCTCATCCTAATGTGATTAGGAAGGCAACAAATTACAGCTCAGCATCAACTGGATTTGGTCAGCAACAAAGAAATAAAACAGCAATTCTGCAATAAAATAATAACTTTGCTACTTGGACGTGTCATTATGAGACATACAAACCTAATACTATTAAATGAGCTCGATCTCAACATTTGCCAAATTAATTTCAGGATTAAATATATCTAAGTGTCAAATAATAAGCATCATTGGTTTAAAGAGAACCTTTGTAATGGCCCCTGATTGATCCCATTGAGGGGGAGTTCCTGCCTTAACGAGGCGGGACGGTCGTGTTGCCTGGTTCAGCTTTTGTAGCTTTGTCCAAACTCATGTCGACAAACGCTCAGGGTCTTTGAGGTCACACAGAAAAACCACATCAGGTTTTTAGCATTGACGAGATGCATTTGAAAATCAATCGGAATCAAACAGTAACAAAAACAGAGTGAGGCTTACAGTATATTCCATTCTACAGCAAAGGCCCATTTTAAACAGTTTAAGCTATTCATTAGAAACTGACGTTCTCCAAACATCACATCTATGAGCATGCAATTAATGTGTACAATTTAGACAAGTCAATATCTTCCCTGTGGGACTGCGTGTCACGTGCTGGCCCTGTTACAGTGCTACAGTGAACTATTGGTTGTTTTAACTTGTGGGGTTAGCCCTGGTTTACCATGGGTTTCAAATGGATTCAGTCCTAGTTTGTCCCTGGATCAGCTGGGGGTTAAGTCCTTGGTTTAGCCCTAAACTGGATCCAGGGTGTGGTCCCATTGGGTTTTGGTTTAGTCCTGTATTTTCGGGGTTCAGTCCTAGTTTATGTGTGCAAAACCTACACCAAAAGACAATAATCTAACTACAGAGACTTGCATTTTTAGTTCATCCATTTAACTCATTGAATGCCCATATTCCTTGTAAGATGCTTGGTCTTGCAATTTGAGCCACAGTTGACCACTTACAGGGAATGCACGGTATCTAGTAGTCCCAACTGAAACAGCCCCATTGGTGCAGTACAATAAATATTATTCCCCGCTCATAATTACTGGTCGCTGAATCCAATCGCTGGGAAGCGTTCATGGGGCGCTGTGACCTCCAGCTCAGGCCAGGCCCTACTTATATTTCATCGCATCCTGATTCGGTGACATGTAGGGCTGGATGGGGGAAGGGTAGGAAGAGGAAGAGGGTGTGTGTGGTTGGAGGAGGAGGGGGTGAAGAATGCTTGGTATGCGCGGACGGCAACAACTCGAGAGGCGCCCGCAACTCCCCGTGCGCGGCGCAAAGTCACCCAAACGCGTTTTACGCACCGCGACGAATCTGCCCAAGGCGTTTCGGTCACGTTTTATTCACTTTGAAACGTCAGGTGTGGCCACGGGGGAAGCGCTAGTGACACGTAATGACTATGTGGTGGATGGGCGCACCCTGGTGAAGCGTAGATGGTTTAGTCCGTAGTAGGTGGGACTGGCGAGCGGTCTGCAGCAGGACGTCGTAGATCAATGAAGCGGACCGGAGGGCTGGTCCATCGCTGTGGATCTGACTGTATAGATGTGTCAGTAGTACCTATGCGGGACGGAGGGAGTTACGAGCGTTACTAGTCTTTCCCGCAGCTTGTCCAGTATGCGGATGCTTTAAAAAAAAAAACGTAGGCCTACAAATATATATTTTTTACAATTGACTCCTGCGCATCTGCGTCGCGCGCCTTTCACTCGTAGTAGAATATCATAGTACATCTGTAACCTCCAGGATGATCTTTGCAAATACGGGAAACCCTCTGAAGTCAGCCAATAGGAAGCAGGTAGGCCTTCACCACATATGTATTACAATGTTTTAACGACACTTTTGTGACTGATTCTTTGAAAAAAACGTACACAGAATTTTCCGAATCGCTACTGGTGACATTGGAAAGCCCTTGCTGGTTTTCCTCTTGAAAATTTGCATGTCCAACCAAAGCCTTTAATACCAAGTGGATTAGTTGAAATGAAACATGGCCTCGGTCATTGCTGCTGCGGCTGCAAACAGACGTGTCAAACTGGATAGGCTTGAACTGGAGGATGAAACCAGCTGCTACAGTTTCATAGTGGGCGCCCATTTAACCTTGTTTGCCTATTCACTTTTAGCCCTGGTCAATACGGATGACGGATGCTGTAGTAGGCCATTACATGGGTTAATGTATTCTGGGGGGGAAATGGTAATGGTAATACAAAAGTCAGAGTGGTGCATCTCTCATTTGGTGAACAAGGGAGGTAATGGACTTTGATTAGTGCCAGGCAAACCTTTTCGATTGAGATTTTGTTCCACTCCTCTGACCGGGGAGGTTTAAATTTATTGCAGCACGGATTGATGTCTTGATTTGGTATTTCTCACAGGATTCCCTGCAGCACAGCACAGCGCTTGATACTTGCCAGTGTAGGTGTTAAGCACAGTTTGTGATATTCAAGGTGATGCGCTGTGCTTCCTAATAGAGTGGGCGATGCTTGCTGGGACCTCGCTTGAACCCTTTCGAAAAAGTTGGTGGGTAATGGCCGTACCAAATGCAAAAATGCACAGCCTCTTTACCTACTGCCCCGAAGACATAACAAGCAGAACAGATGTTCCTGTCAGGGTGATCAATCCTCCATATGTGATTGGGGGCACTCCTATTCAGAACATCACAGATCACACATTTGTAATATGGTGATATGCCTTACATGGCTTTGGCCCGGTTTATTTGTAGCACATTGGAGTCAAGTGGCCTTTGGATATAGACAGATGGTGCGATTGTGCCATTGCTTTGTCTTTGATCAGAAACTGGAGTGGGTTTGGGAATGGCCGCAAGCTATTTTAATGAATGAGTAAGGGGAAGGAAATGCTTTTGCAAGAGAGAATGTGTCGCATGGTTTTTCAGCTCAAAAATATGTAGATAAAAAAAAACAAGGCAACAGTGGGGACGCAAAGCTCTTTTAATCACCAAAACAGACCCAGATGCAGAAATACGCCTGTTGTAACGACCGACAGGATATTTTTCTTCGCTTCAAAGGCCAAAGCAACTTGCCGCAGACTTTAACTAAGCTTCAGATGTGTCACAAATGAGAACAACTTCACTTCTTTGTGGACCGTTACCGCTCAGTGTCTGTCATCTTAAAAGGAGGCGACATCACAGGGACATCACAGAAGAGACAGAAAGATTGAAGTCGGCCACAGCAACCAAATTCAACTCAATTTATCAAAAAATCAACCAAAATATCATTTTATATTATTGTGGTGGTAGAAGAAGGAGTATCTGTGCCACTGTTGGACCCAATTTTATCCCTGGTTTGTTTTAACGGATGGCACATTCATTCATTCCCAAGTGAAGATGTGTGTTAGACATTAGAAAGAGATATTTTATGTTTTCTTTTCTACTTTGCTGCAATATTTCACTGCGTTTAACCTTCAAATAATACCATTGAAAATATAATGAATAGGACACCATCATAGCTAAGTCATATCCCTCCAGCTTTACATGATCGTAAATAGATCATGTACGTAATTTATGTAGCATTTATAATGCATGGAACTACTACTACCGCACTGCTACAACTACAGTAGTAGTAAAAACTATAGCTTTTACTACTACACTGACATTATGGACAGGACTATCACTACTACTGCAGTTCTACTGGCACTATTTGCTCCATATTTGTCACGCCATTAAATATTTGACCTTCAAGTACTCCAAGGCCTTGATCAGGACAAGATCTTAATCAGGACTAAATTATGTCTAACTTAGGGTGCAAACCATGTCTAAACGCCTAACTTAAATACGTTACTAAAGCAGGAATTAATTGGTATCCAGGGAATAAGAAAAATGTGAAGTTGCTGATGAGCCTGAGTACAGCCTGAAAAAGTACCACCTGTGGTGCACACATACCACTGTTTGAGAACCACTGCTCTATAGTTTAGCATAATCAAATTGGCTGTGAGTCCAAAATGAACTTAATAATTATACATACCACCACTCTCCTAGTTCATTGGTAACGTGCAACATTTACTCTTACAAACATTTACAATGACTATTATTACTACTATCTGGACAATTTTATTATACACTAGGAGTGCCAAGATCACCACTTCTATTTTATTGCAATTCTTGTGCAGTTAATAACTGAAGCTACCTGCCTCCTCTGAGAATGTGCACTTAGCCTGTTACACCCTCAAAACATCAGGGGGACCAATCAGAGAAGTGATCCAATACTACTTTGCATAATTCACTCACTCTCTGTATCTGGTGGTGGTAAGCTTCAATTGTAGCCAGAGTAGGACACCTGACTGTCAGTCTATCACTATCACTCACTCACCACATTCGAACATTTGTCCAGTTCAAACACAAACACGTGAAACTTTACATTCACTCCCGAGTCCCGACAATAAGACGCCTTTAAGGGTTGTGCAATATGGCAAAAAAAAAAAAAAAAATCTTGCTCATATTGATCGCCATTTTCAATAAGACTTGATCTTTTATGACTGGAAAGGTCTTTATTGTCACTGCAATAAAGCTTATTACCTAAAGCAAAATTGTTACAGTTCATGATAAATTGATAATTGTAACCAGCATTGTTAACACACATATTGAAATTATTTTTGCTAGTTTTCCCTAGTTTGACATTTTTATCATTGGGCAAAGGATATTGGAAGAGATAGAATGTCCTTAATTGTTGATCTGTAACAATATTAGATCAATGAGAAATGAGTGAGTCAGGGTTCCATGAGACTATCCGTCTTATTGTCTTTTTTATTCCCCTCTACTTTTCTTCATAAAATAAACAATAATAGGAAATAGATGCTTATCACTCCAGTATGATATAACACAAAATAGTTCCCATTTGAGGTCCAAACTCCTAACAATGAGCTGGATCGCATGTGGACCTGTGGATTTAAGAGCACCATGCTGATACTTGGGACGTGCAATTGAATTTGAGTAAACGTACAGTCCTACTATACAGGTTATGCACTTACAGTACATTGTTTTCATTCCCTCAACATTTCAAACGGTGAGAAAACCCCAAAAAACAATGTAGAGGGTTTGTTGCCATGCTGTTGCTATGCTGTGACATCACCTGCATAGCCCCTCTGTACTGATCCTGCAATAGCACACATCCTCACTCCTTCCTCCCAGTTCCCACACATTGCCGTTATCAGTCCGCCGCGCAGGGTTTTCTAAATTAGCTTATCTGTTTGCGTCCTGACTTCCTAACAGTGGTTTGCTTTTGTGCAGTCCTACCCCATGACTCCCTCCAGTCCCAGCAGCAGCAACAGCAGCACCGCGGGCCTGGAGCAGCTCAGCAAAACCAACCTGTACATAAGAGGCCTGCCCCCCGCCACCACAGACCTCGACCTGGTCAAGCTCTGTCACCAGTGAGTATGGACCGACTAACACAGATACACAGCACTGCAGAGGATTTATGTGACGCCATAGGCCATGTGGATGAGTTATATCAGCAGTTTGTCATCGGTTTGAAGGCCTGCTAGTGAGTCAGTAGAAAAATGTGGGAGGGATTTGTGAAAGTATCATCATGATGGTTACATTTAGGATTAGACACAGGAAATGTGAATAATTAGGAAGAATAGGCTCTTTACGAGGGACAACATGAACCACTGTGTGTCATCATGTTGGTCACAAAGTTAAAATAGTAAAACACTAAACAGGTACTGCTTAGTATTTCTGAGTGAATCAGACACATTAAAAAAGCATCTTACTCTAGTCACCTTAAGATTGCCTGTTTTATTCCTCTCTGACTACTGTTGTGTCCTTGGGCGAGGCACTTCACCCCGCCTTACCTCCAGTGTCTGTTCACGCAATCTTACATGTTTACACACATGTTCATTAACATGCACTGTCTCGACCAAATAAACAGACAGAAGTTGTCAAACGGCAAAATACATTCACTATAAAACTAAACCTGCTCCACAAACGCCTCCACAGTTTCAAAGAAGTGAAAATTTTAGAATTACTTGGTTTTTAAGACAGTTTTTTTGTATCACTCTGAAAGTTGGTGAAATATGAAAAAAAAAAAAAACATCTCAATGAACGAATTATGCTCATAGTAATGTTTTTATTCCTTTGGTATAGAACACCATATCATGTATTTTATTCTCTACTCTGCTCTACTGCATCAGAAAAGCACATGTAACACTGAAAGGAAACTAGACTGAACTCAAAAGTCTGTCGCCTGCCACGTCCTGCCACATCACTCACTCACGCTGGTTCACCATAGTGTGCGCTGACACATAAAACTCTCCAACCACTGTGTCTCCGCAAACTTCATGAAAAGCCATCTCTCCGCTGCGGTGCAGGGAGCGGGCGGCAAGGATGATTGTTTTCTACAGAAAGATTACACGGCTTTGTAAAAAAAAAAAAAAAACCTCCCATGTTCGATTGCGATACGGGCGCGTGCGGTTACTGCGGTGGATAGTGCCATAATTAGCGCAGTTTTGCTCCGTCATTTCGCCTGTGAATGGGGAGCATATGGACCAAGCCACTGAGCCATGTAACCAGGAACAGCGGTAGCAGCTGTTTGTGTCCTGTTTGCTTGTGTTTTGTTCATGTTCCCAACAGTGTTTGCCAGCACAAAGCAGAAATGAAAGCGCTTTTCATAGCAACAGGGTCTGAATAGTGATGTAAGCAGTGCATTCACTGGGTGTGCTATA
Organism: Gobius niger; assembly: GCF_951799975.1. Classification (NCBI taxonomy): domain Eukaryota; kingdom Metazoa; phylum Chordata; class Actinopteri; order Gobiiformes; family Gobiidae; genus Gobius; species Gobius niger. The sequence continues at coordinate 16,772,830 of NC_136855.1, read as the reverse complement.
TAGTGCGCAGTGCATGCTCTTATAGCGCATCCCAGCTGCTGCAGTCAACATCGTTTTAGTCAGGGTGAAACAGGTCCTAAATAATGAAAATGCTTTTAATAATTAGTAGTTTACCTGTTGCATTTTGGTGACATCATTCTAAAAAACCTGTAGTGAGTTTAATATTGAGGTATATGATTGGTAAGAATTCTGTCAAATGAATCTGTGTAATTTGACTTTCAACATGCAAAATGCAGGTTAGTTTGACCTGGTTTATGGATAATAATAGCTACTGAAATGACAACTATCCACAGAAGACAAGACTGGCATCTTCTCTGTCAACTCACCTGAACAAAGATGATTATTTACTTCACTACAGTATCAAACTCAATCAGTCACACACTGTGCGATTGTTGGCAGATGAAAGTCACAATAACAATTTATGACACATTTTGAAACCCAATCTGTAACAAAAATGATGAGGTTCAAATAAGTGGATTTTCTGTCGGTTCATTTCTTACTAAGCAGTAAAACGAGAATCAATCCGAACACAACCTATTTGTTTGATTAAAAGCGTGCATTTATAAATATGAAATGATGTATGTTTGTTTGTGAACATGACAACCTCCTGCAGCTTTCCCACTGGGTTAGTGGGTGGCTTTGTTGCACACAATAGCTTTCGCACACGTTTGTATTCAATTCTGGGGTTAATCTACAGCAATTACAGCAATTTTCAGGACCAGATGTTGCTGAAATCAGTGATAACAAGGTCTTCAAAGTAATCTCAAATGTTCAATTCAAACGTGTATAATGCCGAGTTCCTCTAAAAGCCTCATGTCTTTGATTTAAGGTATGGCAAGATTCAGTCGGCGAAAGCAATCCTGGACAAGACGACCAACAAATGTAAAGGTCAGTAAATCAATCTAATACTAATTATAAAATGTAAACCTGGAGCTTTTACTCAGAAATACACACAAACTATGTTTGAGATGAGATACAATCAGAAGCCATTGTTTCCTCTTCCCTTGAGGCATTTGTAGCTAGAAAGCCAACATGACCCGGAGGCATCACTGTGACAAGAATACGAAGGCTTTGATGAATGATTTTACCAAGGAATGAAGGTGTTTGTTGTTTTTGTCTTTTTAAAATATTGTCATTGCTGTTTTGCAGGTTATGGTTTTGTGGACTTCGACAGCCCGGCAGCAGCTCTGAAGGCAGTGCACGCTCTCAAAACCAGTGGCATTCAGGCACAGATGGCCAAGGTGAATTTGTACAAACACACAAAAACGGATGCTTTTGTCTTGCAACCTGTGGACTTGATGTTTATTCATTACCACACATGTATGTATGCTCTCTATATGAAGAGTGACATTCGGCTGGTCACATGACCTGACAAGCTGTTCTCCTCATGACCCCATTTACGTTACTGTACAAACAGATGTCACTTCTCGCTTTGCCAAATAACCAGTCGGCATTGAACCAGCACCTCCTCACAGCTCCAGAGCTCACCTCAGGAGGCTGCCATAATGCGTTATCACACCATTATTGCAGGTTAACACTACGGATACTGACACCTCCCACCTATAAGGCACTCTCACAGCCACAAACAGGTTTTACACTTTTCCTCATATTTTTAGAAGCAGTTCCTCTCCTACAGCTGGCATTTGCCTCACAGTGGGAAGTGGAAATGGTGTAGATCATCAGATTTCTGCAGCTCTGCCTCTGTGCTCTGTTCAAATTCATAGGAGAGGGTTCATTTATGAGAGCTTGTTCTCTGGAGAAATGCATGAGGCTGCTCGTAGGGAACAAATAACAAGAGCGCAGGGCGAGTGCGGCGGTAGCTAGGCTACACCACTCTCCTGCTGTTTCTAGGAGCGTCTGTAGTGGCTCTGAGCGCCCTGTGCAAAGGAGCAGGCTGTTTTGTCCAGCCATAGTGTACAAGAGAGGTACTCCACAGACAATTACAGTTCCATATACTGATAAGATTAAAATACAAGACTGAAAGTGCTGTATATTGTGCATATTGTCCAGAGCTGCTTTTGCCCCCATCTGACCGAGGACACAGCTACAAGAGTGGGAGTGAACCCCTTTTGTGATTTTTCTATAATTGCATGAAATGATTGTGTCTTTATGTTAAAACAGGGATCAGAACAGGATTTTAAAACGATTTTAGCTAACAATATCCCGTGCACTACGATCTAACTGTAGGCCTTTGTTTTATTTCAGCAACAGGAGCAGGACCCCACAAACCTGTACCTGTCGAACCTGCCTTTATCGGTGGACGAGAAGGAGCTGGAGAACATGCTGCAGTCCTTTGGGCAGGTCGTCTCCACGCGCATCCTCCGGGACTACAGTGGGAACAGCCGAGGGGTGGGCTTCGCCAGGTCTGTAATACAAATATGTTTTTAGTATCAACCTGTGAACAGTAGTTGAATCAATAAAGTAAGAGCATATGGTTTTTAATGTTATATCTAAATTGAATCATTGAATCTTTTACGAACAATAGTTTATACTTGAAATACTTTTAAATTTGAGTATTTTTCCTAACCCAGCATTAACATCTTTTGTCCACGGTCGCCTCTAATCACGGTGCATAATTCTGAACCTAAACACATTATCACAGAGTCTGTCATCATTGAGCATGAAGGGCCAGAGGTTGTTCGCTGCTGCTATCATGGAGCCTGTATCAATGTGTGTCTGTGCGAAGTCACGCAGTCTGCAATGAGTCACGGCTCTTCTCTGTGTCTAGGATGGACACGACGGATCAGTGTAACGCAGTCATCGCCCACTTCAACGGCAAATTCATCAAGATTGGCACCGGAGGGCTCGGTAAGAAAGAACCGTGCCTTTTACTTTAGCTATGAATACGAGGGAAACAGATTGAAATAGGCGTCTTTAAATTATGATGTTTTAGTTACCACTGCTCCTCCTGTGTATTCTAGCTCCATCACAACCGCTGCTGTGCAAGTTTGCGGACAGTCAAAGAAAGAAACACGGCCACAGCGGGTTCGTTCCCAACGGACAGACAAGCGACCTGAGACTAGTATGTGCACACCGACTTTCTGCATGCAATATAACAAGGGAAACTAAAAAAATAGAGCTGACTGAAATCATATGATGTTTGTTTTGTATGAGCTAAAACATTGAGTAATACATGAAAATATTGAAACTTTGCCTGCATGAATAGTGTGATTTTAATGGTTTTCTGTCTTTATAGGGTACAATGACTCTGACCTATGACCCTTCCACAGCAGCGCTACAGAATGGGTAAGCCTCACTCGACATCACAACAAAAATACATCACAAAAATATGACTGTACATGCCATAAATCACTATGAGGACTCACTGATTTCTGTTATCGATGGTGTGCAGGTATTACCAGTCTCCGTACCCAATGACCAACAGAATAATGACAGTGCAGCCCACGATGTCGCCGTACATGTCTCCAGTTTCTGCTTATCAGGTACCACTCGAAACCGTAAACATATGGGGTTATATATTGGGCTAATATGCAAATGAAGACATCTGTAGCATATGTAGCATTTGCAGGCTAATGGAAACAACAATAAGCAGCCTTAATAACTTGTTTACCTTAATACATCCTTTCCGTAGTCCCTCTGGGGGTAATACAAGTGTTAATAGAATGATTGGGGGGGGTCTTTCATCTCCCGCTGGTGTCTCTGGCCAGAAAGCCACAATTGCAGCGTCGCTGCCACCGGGTAGGAGTCATCAATACACACTAATACAATCACAAAGAAGTATTTACAGCCAAGGTTGAGTGAAAAATATTATCTCCATTGTGTACTTGGATGTACAATATCCCTCTCTCCGTTTCTCTTTTCTGTCAGCGTAGTATTTACTCTCACGGACAATTAATGAGTAAAAAAAAACACAACATGCTACGACTCCTGCAGTGGCGATTACCTCTAGGGTTACTTAGTACTGCTTTAAGGGTACGATACTGAAGGACTAAAGAAATGGTATTCCACTGCTCGCCTGTAACTCTTCAATCAATGTGACGAGTTGAAAATTACAAAGTCAAGGGTGGCACCAAAAGCTTTCCATTTTGAGACAGATTACAGTCAACTATTAATCTGTAACGCTGCCGAAAACTTGCACGGTCTGGAAACTCCCTGATTTGATTCAAGGGGATTAAATTATTGTCCAGGATATTACTTGACATTTACTAAACAGATGAACTTTGGCGGTTGAGTCATGCCGTTTCTGAACTCCAAATGTATTTGTTTAATCAACTTGTGCTTACTTTCGTGTGGTCCGTCATGTACCATTTCAATGCGGAAAGAAGCATGTTGCCGGGTTGCGGTTTATGAAAAGAGTATTTAACTGTGGCGATGCAAAAGCCCGAGCGGTTTTAAGTAAATCTGTCGAGAGCTCTGTTTTCCTGAATGCGCTCTTTATTATCGAAACAGTCCCTTGACAAGATACAACACATGGACATAAATAGTCTTTCTTTACAGGAGGAGGATGTGGGAGTCTTGTGTAGTCAAACAGCACAAAAAGCCAATGTTGCCAGATGTTTTTGAAATAAAGGTTTCAGGAAGTCCAAGAAATGCAGATTCTAAAAAAAAAATTTTTTTTTTTTTTTCAAGTATTGGTGTAAGGTTCAGGTAATTCCAGTTCTCCCTGTTGTCTGTGTTACTCTTTAGTCATACACAATTGTATAGAGGGTATGCAAAATAAGTCACAGCATGGCAACAGAAGCCAAATGAGCGTCAACATTATATAAATGTGCTACTATTTGTTTTGACACTCTGAGGGTTCTGCTTAGAATGAAAATGAGGTTTGTGCATACTCTCTGTTGAACCGCTAAGCTTCCTGTGATTCCTACCATGATAAATAATAAGATAATAAGAGATTTTAAAGTGTTAAAGGAGCTTGATGCAAGTTGGTCATTTTGTACTCACTACTGCCGCCTCAGGTCATACGTGTAACTGCACCTTCTATATTAAGCTTCTGCATGACGGCACTTCGGACCCAAATTAACATCTTTTTGAGCGACAGTGCAGGATTTTAGAGGCGGTTGTGGTGAACAGGTCTGAGCTCATTCTACACATTAGGACATGGCTGGAACATGTAGGGGGAGGAAAATACATAATTTTAACATTTTTAAACTCTGTATTGTCCCTTTAAAGTGTAGAGTTATTGTTCACAGAAAAGCGTTTGGACACTACCGTGTTTTCTATCAGTAGTGACTCGGTAAACCTAGCTACAACAATAGAAGTTATGTGTCTGATGTCATGACATAGCAACAGCATGGCAGTTAGCATTCCATCATTGCAACAGCTCAGGTCAGGTCAGTTCAGTTTATTAGCCATTTGCAGTATAAAACCACATCAACAAATGCCAAATAAAAAACTAAAGGGTAAAATACTGTACAATAAAAAGTCCATACAAAAATGAAATGCCTTGGTTAGAGTCATCACAGCTTAGGTTAGAATGGCGATGAGTAGAACATTTGATCGAGCGGTACCTTTTCCCTGGAGGAAGCATTTCAAAAATGGCCCCAGCAGGGCAGCCTGAGGCATCATTAATTAACAATGTTTAAAGCCAGATGATTTAAAAGTCTAGCGGCAAGTCTGCAATGTTCCTTTTTTGATATGCCACTCCGTTTGTGATGTTAAAGGTGCATTATGCAACTTTTTAGTGGAAAGAAAGTTGCTATTGGTGCGTATTTGACCCAGCGGCTGTATGAGTGGTCAGTATGACGCCTTTACTTTCCATCACAGTGGTCTCTAGGACGCTCCAGGACCAACTGTTTGGAAGGTTTTTTCTGCTGACGACCCTCCCACCAGAAAACTTACAAAATAAATGATCCTGGAGCGTTGTAGACGCCACTGTGATCCACAGTAAAAGTGCCATGCGGACCACTCATACAGCTGCTCGGTCACTACAAGGTCAAATACACACAAATATCAACTTTTTCTGCATAAACATTTGCACTTTTAAAGGTTCTATTTGTGTTTAGATTTTAAAATCTGTCTACTTTTTTAATAAAGTATAAATGTAAGTATAAATACTGTTTTAGATCATGTTAGCTTCAATGTTGGCACTAGCCATACTGCGACATACTTTGCACACCCTCTAATTTATACACTATTGTACTGAACAGAACTATTATACAGTGACAAAAACAAGTATGTTGTGGAAGGAATAGATATTTAAGTGTATAGAGTGTCAGAATCACAGAATGACAGTGCAGACTTGTTATTGTGCCACTCATTTGTTTTTTTTTTGCCATGCTGTTGCTGTGGTGTGGCATCACTTACGTTCTCTCTGTCATCAATCAATTTAACTTTAGTTACAGTTTTAAATTTCCTCTTTCATCCACTGCGAAACTGGACCTTCGTCTTAAGGTCACGCCTGACGTAACATATTTTGAGGAAAGTAACTTGCTGAAACAAGTAAATTATCTTCAAAAACATAAAGTGAAAATGATGGTGCAGTAACCACATCAGTAAAACCTGTAGCATGGTACTCTCTAACAAAGGGCTAATAGGGCAAACTGTGTACTGGCACTGCTGCTGCTCCTCTCTCTTCGGGAGGCAGGGTCAGGCCTTTTAGCAGCCAGTGTCAAGGGGCTCTACTAGCTCCAACTCGGGATGTCATTTAGTCAAAAAGAGGCACATTAACGGCGGCCAAAAATGGAAATAATGGAAGAGAGAGAGAGAGAGGGATATCCAGGGGACGGGCACTTCCCGGCAGATGAGGTCACTGTTTAAAGCCCCGCTGCCATGGAAACAAGGGTGGACCGAATTGGCCCTTAAAAAGAGTTGGATAAATTTGTCATTGGCCAGACAGCATATGTCACATAATCTGCTGTAGTAAATTTGAGCTGCAGGAGGAGACAAAAGGCAATGTGGAGAGAGTGTCCCAAAATATTGCAATTTGTATGTCACATTGACTCCCAAAATGTCCTCCATTAAAGAGAGGATGCTATAAATTGCTGAATGTGGTTAATGGCCGGTGTCATTTAAGTAATGCTTGGTATCCAGTGGGGCAGGGGATAAAGATTATTCAGTAAAAGGATAAAAAATACTGAAGTGATAATGATGTTGTAGCGTGCAGTAGGTTGTGTTTAAGTGACATCTCGACATTCTAAGAGCTTTTGCCTTAATGGTGAGTTGGAGGAAAGGCCACAAGTCTGTGCTCTGTAACCAATTATTCTGTTTACCCACAAAATGAAAGAAGGAGTGAAAAACCTTAATCTTTAAGTTGTGGTCCAAGGAGTATACTTCTTTCAAATACCCTATATTGCCCATAGAGTAATACAGACCCCTGCCATGTTTTACATCTGAACATTTTGACTTGATGTAACATACTAAACCAGAGGCTGACACACCTTAAATTTAATGTGTTTTCTTTGGTGCAGGTACAGAGTCATTCCTGGATGGCGCATCAGCCCTACATTATGCAACACCCGGTGAGTTCATAAAAAACATGATTTTTATTTGAGTAATAATATAAATATTTACAATTTTAACCCTTGTCAAGAGCTGCTTTTCATTATAACCTCAAATATATATATATAATATGTCCTAGATAATGTGTTTATGTATATACTGTTTTATATCATTCTTTTTATAACCTAAAATAATGCCCTCCAAAGACAGTGTAGTATTTTAAATATAATTAGTTGCTGTTATTCCCCCTCCAAACAAATTGCGCCATACATGTTCTGTCACTGCCTTTCAGTCTCCCTGTTCTAAAGCTTGCCTCTTCACTAGGCCTGCTGACAAAGTAGTCAAGTGTGTGAACTTCCGCTTCATGTAGACGGGCTTAAAGAGCTCGTGTCTTTTGTGTGTGCGCGTCTGAGTGTGTCTGAAAGAAGGAGAAAAAAGTTCCCAAAGACGAACAGACAGTGCCCTCTCCGCTCCCTCCTTCCTCCCGCTCACATCCAACAGGAAATGCCTGCAGCAGAGACAGTCTTGTGACTCTTTGACTCGTCCAACAGATGGTTTCCAGTGGAACAAGTGTCTCCGCTCATCTGCCCCCCTCTCCCCTCCTCTTCCCCCGCCTTTTCACCCAGAGGCGTCCTGTTTAAAAGTCCCAAAGAATTCGAGATTCATTATCAGCTAAAAACAGCAAAACGACTGTAAATGAGCGCATAATGTGATCTCAAGCCATACATTTACATTGGCTACAATGACCAACTGTATGGCTGCGTTTGATGGGGCACAAGTATGATGCTCTTAATGTTACCCAATTTACCCGGGTTCGGGACAGAAAGATCACAGATATGTAAATGTTCTGACTGATATTATTTTGGACACTTTTTGACACATTGAAAGATATATATATACAATAGATGTTTGTTACCATGGAAATACGGCATTTTACAAGCTAAGTCCCAAGATTACCATTAGCTGAAAATATTTAAAAAAATATTTTCATCCCAGGTAAATACATCTTAACACACAGTAGTGCCCAAATGCTTTCATATGAACAATAACTCGCACTATTATTGCACATTTTAAAATCTCCATTGGTTTATTATCATGGAATATGCCCAAGTGTCCCAGAAATGTTATGTCAAGCGCTATACGTTTCACAAATTATTAAGTCATTCACCTTACCAAAGTATAAAGCAGGTTCAGAAAACCCAGTTTAAAAAAAAAAAAATATTAAACTAGAGTTTTGAACATGAAGAATGTGTTTTATTCAATGCAAAAGGAACCAGTCTCGGAAATCAGCACCAAAGCTCTATCTGCTTGTACATATGTGTATTTAGATATGCAGCATCCATAAGTTATCAAATGTTTACTTGCTGATTTAAGCAAATAAGGTGCCTAAAGTTAATCAATGTTATTTGCTTGTTCAACTCTCAACATTTGTAGTTTTTGTCATATTTAACCAGCTCGATCCATCTCCTGATGTTGTATTGTTTTTTCCCATTGCAGGCTGCTGTGATGTCGCCCTCTGTGGACCCCCCCATGTCACTGCACCCCTCGTCTCTCCTCAGTCAGCAGATGGGACAGCTGTCATTGGGAAACCCAGGAGCGGTCAGTTGAACCAAAGCCCGCACTAATCATTCATATAACATAATCATATAATCAGCCAAATCCCCATTTCAATTAAGAGCTTCTTAACAACGTAATTTTGGTAATGATCAGATTGTGGACTAAATCCACGCTTTCAAATGGAACAGAGGTGGAATTCATTTAATAGACAATTTTGATAGTTAAGTAAAACCCCTTCAAAATATATGTAATTTACAGGAGTACTTGCATCACTAGTAGTTATTAAACATAAAAACAGTACTAGTAGCAGCAGTGGAATAACGTTAGTGGCAGATAGTCTATTTCAACAAACTACGTCATTTTGTCTACCTCAGGCTTAGAGTTCTTAATCTTTTCCACACAATATCAGTAGTGGCACTTGATTTCATCACACATCTGTGTTTTTTTAAATATATTTTTACAGGACAAGAGGGACCACACAACACTGATGGTTATTCCTTGCTACTTGTCTGTCAGAACTTTTATGGTTGCAACAGACACTAATCAATACTAATTATTTTCAAAGATAGATTTATATTTTGTGAAAAGATTTAATACGTTGCTGTCTTTTTCTAATGTGACTTTTTACTAAAAGTTTAAAATTCAAACACACAATATATCACAACAAATATCGTATCGCAATATTAAGTGATGCAATATTAGTTCCATTAAATGTTGTTTTGACACAATTTGCTGAAAAACAAATATATCGCAATAATATCGGCATCTCAATATTGCATTCCAGAAGTATTTTCCATATCATTCTGCCTTGAACTATACAACGTGCGCCACTGTTGGTTTAAGAATGATTTATTCTAATTTAGGTATTTTTTAGACCAGATTTAGTCCTGATTTGAACTTAATCTTGGCCTGGTACTTGTGGTGAGATCCTTCAGGCCTAGGTGAGTGTGGGAAAGGTTTGCAAACCGTAGAGCATGTTATTTTCCATTGAAACAAGTGTAATCGTAATAGAGAGAAGTTGAAATGAGGACTGAGAAGGCGGGGGGTCGAGACTTTCTAATTAAACAGTGTTTTAAACAATGTAGAGGGTGAATTTAAAAGAAACTGTATTAGATAGATAGATAGATAGATAGATAGATAGATAGATAGATAGATAGATAGATAGATAGATAGATAGATAGATAGATAGATAGATAGATAGATAGATAGATAGATAAGCATACAATTTTTAGTATCGTGACTCCCGTTCCGATCATGGTAAAGATTTTGATTGCGTCTTTTTTACAGTACATTGCTGCCAACCCCGCTGTACAAGGAGCCTACATGCCTCAGTATCCTGCCGTGCAGCAAGTACCTGTGAGTCCGCTGAAATGTATTTTTCATATTTAAAGATGATAGCCATTGTTTTCAATACAATACAGTTTTAAGTAATTACTGTTTTATACATTCACACTGGCCTCCACTTAAGAGCCTTTGAGTTCCCTTTGTCCATCAAAAGTATCAATTATCTCAGTGCAAACACGGTGAAGGTGCTCATTACGGAGTTTTAAATGCGCTATGCTGTTTCTGCTTTCCAGGAAAATGGCACGCCGCAGCAAGTGGACTCCTCCAACAACTCTTCCCCCTACAGTCAGCTCAGCAAGTAATCCAAGGTAAACCCCGCCCACAGATCAGGATTATTTGGCAATACCGAAATTATAGCATTTGGAGATCTCGCAATAATGAGCTTCTGTGCTTTACCTTTTGCTGGGTTTGAATGTATAGTTTTATTGCAGCCGCATGGGAAAAAGCAGCCCCTTTATTAGTTTTAACATGGTAATAACATTGTTTCCTCATTGAAACTTACCTGGAGAAGTATTTCACTAAAGTAGCTTGAGTAATCCTGATTACTTTGGTGCTTTGATCAGTATTTCTGTGGATTTTGTTGCTTAATAGTCAGAACACAGAAGTAACCATTTTTAAGGCCCATAATCCATCACTGACCCATTCTGAGCAGGGACACACTCAAAGTGTGTTTATCATGACGCCATTGTTTTTTTTAGCATGCCCATGGCTAAAAATACCAGCTTGTATTTACAGTTTGAGCATGTGTCGTGTCCACTTCTGTCTGCAGAGGGTGCTACAGGCCAATTCGAAATTTAAACCAATACAGTCCTCACTCCTAGTGTTTTTTCATTCACAGACATTATTTATTATAATAAATAATATAAATTCTGAGGTAACCAAAGCCATGTTTATACAGTCAGCCATATTGTGCATGATATGTGTCCACTTTAGATCAAAAGGCCTGTCAAATATTAGTGAAATTGAAATCACAGTAATGGAGAATTGTGCCATGTGGTCAGCACTTACAGACCATGCAATTATAAAAACATAAGTCCAATAACTAAATCTTGTTTTTCAGGCGCTCTATGGAAAGCTGAGGAGCCGTTGAGAAGCCGATAACGACGTCCAAGTGAAAACAGTCACGGCCTTCTCTGATTGGACCAGACAACTTGAACATTTTGCACAGCCCCGACTTTTGAGAGAACGAGGATGGAGTAAAAAAAAGACTCAAGCGGTTGGCTATAATCACTAAGGAAAAAAAAAGAATTCAAGAAAAAAAGAAGACACGATTTATTTTGATACGAAGAACACTGATGCTCTACTTTTTTCCTCTTTTTCAACGACTCTCACCTGACACCAAAAGACTTTCTGCCATTGCCCCTAGGTGTGAAAAAAAAAAAAATGCATGAAGTAATAATTTCCCCCTAATTTTTTTTATACAAATAGATATACTCGACGTACAGGTAATTCCATTCATAAAATCTACTATTGGAAAAGGTGCCTTCCTCACATCATGCTTTCCAATATAAAGTCCATCCAACTTGATCAGGTATCATCAACACAATCTGATTGACAACGTGTGAGTGAAACATTGTAAGATTTCCAGGCAGTGCGTGTTTTTATGCTATCTCGTCTCTGGTAGCAATAAAGTAAAGAGGGCAATACCGATAAAATATAGTAATAGCAATTCAAGTCTCAGAGAAATTCATCGATCTTTCTTCTTACTCTGTCCTCCCCCCTTTTTTTTAAATCCACATGAAAATATAATAAAACAAAAGCCGTAGTTTTTCGTGAAATGTTTTACTACAGCTAACGGGCATATTTTAAGAGGATCTCGTCTCTTTTCTCATGGACCGTTGTGACTGAAAATCTACCTCATTGTTCTGCGGGTGCTGTTTGGGTTTGCAGGTAAAGCCCTTCCATCATTGACAGAGCAGAACTGAAGCCACGCTCAGGAGCTGGCTGCTACTCTTAGGACTTCTACTATTTCCTCCTCTGCTTTTTTTCCCCTTCTGGTTTGAAAAACAAATTCTTGCTTTATTTGTTGTTGCTTCTGTTTTTGGTTGTTTTGTTTTTTTTTACCCTTGAGTTTATTGGTGATGCCTCACGCTTTTCCTTAAAACTAGTTTCTTCACATTGTGCAAAGCAATTGACGTGCATTCACTTTGTGTTTTGCTTTTGAAACTTTGCAGTCTTTTTTGAAACTTTGCGCAGACTATTCTTTCTTCTTTCCTTCTTTCTTTCAAACGACACAGTCTTGGTTTTCACTTCTTGAAAAGGTCTACAATGAATTTTAACGTTTGGTATGGATCTACCAAGCAAAAGCTAATCAAATCCTGCCTTGTTCAGATGCATAATGTAAGTACTTTGAGGGCAATAGCATTTCATTTCAAATGGTCGCACGAAGAGTGACTGAAAACTACAAGTTTGTTTTTTCTTACAAAAGAGAATTTCTATTGTAATTGAAATTGTGGACCTCACTAATAAAAGATACAGTGCTATAGTCTGACGCACTGCCGGTTTTGATAAAAAAAACAAAATAAAAAACAAAACAAAAAAGCAATTAGAATTCTTAAACCTTTTACCCCTCGCCTTTCCCTGTCCACTGAAACAATCTTGTCCTTGCTCTTACCTTTGAAAAAAAAATTGGAATAAAGCAGTGCTCAATAAAATGCTCTTTCTCACACAAGAGTGGTCTGTATTATATTCTTTAAGATGACTTTCCTCTACACATTGCCTGTTGAAACAGAGCGATATCCAATATTTTTTTGCTACTTCTTAGTGAGAGAAAGTTGTTGGACGATTTTCCACAGATGTCTTTTATTTGTATCGTATTATAGAAATCTTAAATGTTTACGGTCATGTAGCAAAAAGTGTAATCATTTGTCATGTCAATTTATTGTGAATTTTACTTTTAAACCATGGAAGAGAAATCATTTCCTACACTTAGTGCACCTTAGTGATAACTTGAAGGAAAAAGTAACATCTCTGGCGATGTATACAAATAACATAAAGCCTGAAGGCCATATTTAGTCCCTGGGCTGCGCTTTGGGCATCCCTGCAATAATCTCTTCTATTAAAGGGAAACACTGTTGTTTAATTGTAAAAACATAAAAAACAAAAAAGATTCCCATTTAATCAGGCATGTGCAGTGTGAAGTTAGCAATAGCTATAAGTTAACAATTAGTTAGAAGCCTATAAAGTGAATGATAGGCTTTGAATTTTTAACATTGCATACTTCACTTACCATTCATATTCAGTGTTGGGGTAACATATTACAAAAATAACGAGTTACAAAAATATATGGCTTTTTTCAGTAACTAAGGAATATAACATATTACTTACACAAAAGACAGCAATATATTAGTCCTTACAATACAAGTAACTCAAATTACAAGTGCATTTAAATGTATGAATGAAAAATGCCAAACTCCCCTTAAATCAAATGAGGCACCAAATCAACTGCGAATAAGATCTGCAGTTACGTGTAGGTAACGAGAGAGAGAATGGGTAAAGAAAAGGAAAATAATATCTATGCCTGCACCTTTGCTCTGTGGTATTATTTTTAGCTTATATTTTGCCAAAAGTAACTCAGAAGTAACTCAAAGTAGTGTAACTCAGCAACATTTTTGAAACAGTAATATATAATACGAACATATATAAACTATTATAGAATATATTACCATTACCAAGTAACTTGTCCAACTGTTCATATTCAATTTTGTATCTCAACTCGAATGTACAGCAAGCACCAGTGTTTTCAAAACAGGTTCAATGAGAGTCAGTGTTTTTTCTATTTGACTAAAGTAATACAGTCAACAGTAAAATAACGGACACCTGAGGGTCTTAGTGGACAGTCTTGTTCAAATGCCACACACCTGCATCGGTTTGCATGTCCTTCGGGCTAAAAGGTTTTTTTGCCATTACTAATAATTATCCCGTAATGACTTCCTGTAACACTGGGGGGCACTATCTGTGAAATGTGTCACAGCCATGTTTAGGCTCCCAAACATCCCTCAAATTTGTTCAGTGTTTCATATCCATCTTGTGAATGTAGGCTGTGACATATCGAATGGGTAACAAGTGCAACATGTGTTCGTCATGCCTCCGGTCTTTCTATTTCAGGCTCTTTGTAGTTTCACTCTCAAACCAGATCTCCCCTCTTAAGCCCGGACTTATCGCAGCTGTGGCAGAGACATGAGGGCACCAGGCCTGTATTCCTTTACCAGTTGGAGGATCAAAACGGGACGGGGGTGCAAGATTAGACATCACACTCCTCGTCACCCCTTTAGTGCGCGGCGTGTATCCGGTCCATAGGCTCCGGGAATACTCCTAGAGGTCTCATCAAGGATACGCACACACAAATGTCAGTCAAGAGTCCTCCTCACTAGGGTACATGTAAATGAATGAAAGTAAACTTATATATTAAAGGTCGCACATCTGCATACTCATAGTGCCGTGGAAGAATGAGCATCACGAAGGGCAACAGGAACTTCTGAGCACAGTTAGATGAAATGCAGTGGTAAGAAATAAACACAAAAGTGACTACGATACCACATAGTGTGAAATATATTGCTTGACTTCCTACGACTAATTTCAAAATCAACAATAGAAACTAACTCAAGGATGAAACAACAAATAAAACTTCAAGGAGCCATTTAAAATACAGCAGAAACATCAATCGTAAGTCTTTGAACATTCGGGACAGTCCCAGCAAAGCGGTCCTCACACCATGAGCCTCCCTCCTATATACTCGTGTCTGTGCTTCTGTCTCTGGCCTAATTCTCCACAGCTGAAGGGACACATGGCAGTGATCCCCAGAGAAGGCCCAAGGTCAGGCCCGGGGCACCGACATTAAGACGGGAAGCCCTGGCGCAGTATCCAGTGTCATTCATTTAGTGTGATTAACTTCAGCTATTCAACATATGGTGAGTATAGATACGGACTGAGGCTTGATCGTAAATGCTATAAAGCTCAGTGTGTACATGTCTGCGGCGGTGATTACACTTAAAACCCCGCAGTTGTCTCTCGCTGTTCTCTTTATTCAACTTGGCAACTTCATCTATATCTACATAATCATTGAAGCTAAAGCGCCTTTATAGAAATATAGTGGAGTAAAATAAGTAAGTTCACAACAAAAACACTACTCAAGTAAAGTACAGATCCTCAAAAACTCAACTTAGGTAAAGTACTTAAGTTAATTCACCTTGTTACAGACCAGCTCTGCTAAAAACAAGCAGAAGTAAACAGTAACTCATGATAAAACTACCCCCTAGTACTTCAGAAAGTTACCACGGTAACTGTTTTTTCTCTTGTCAAACTAATTTATCATTTTGTTCTGACAGTTACAGCTTGCATTACAGGAAAGACAAGCCCCAGCAAAGCTTTCATCACCGATGCCCAATTACTCTCATTCCTACTGTCGGTTTTAGATGCGTATCAGAAACACCACAGGACTTTACTCTCTTTCTCCCACGCAAACCAGTGAAGGCGGTAGCTGTAGTGAAAGTCTGCCTGGTTCTTCTGTTTGGGTTAAAACAGAAGTGCACACTAACTGCTCATCTGCGCCAAATCTGTTTCTCGCGTGTTTATAATTATGTTTTTATGCCTTCTACATTCCTTGCACTTTTATCTGCCCACAAAATGTACCCAGCTATGGTTACAAATCAATAGATACAAAAAATTGCATTTATTAGTGACAGGAAATGTAAATCAAACCACCACACTGAGACCATTACTTATAACTATAGGCCTATTACGCATTCACAGAGCTTTGATGTGACATATGAAAACCGTAGATTACATATTAGATATATTGTCTGAATCGGCAGTTTAAAACCAAGCCGAGACACACCTTCCCCCCAAAACAGTTTCTTCGCTCCCGAGGACCTCCCTGGATGTTTAGATGAGCTGCCTGATATTATGTTGAGCAAGACAATCATAACACCCTGGCTCTGGGCTAATTTTCGGTGCATGACAAGTAAAACTCAGTATTGGTTAAAATTACATTTCATTTTAAATTTGCTTTTTGCCCTTTTCATCTTTTTGGCAACATCTGGTGGTTGAACGTTGAAATTACAATTCCACATGTCACTTTTCTGGATCATGCTGTCATGTTTTTTCAAGATGCCGCTAACTATTACCTTAAAAACGGTTCACCTCTGACCAGCGGTGTGCTCAAAAATAAAAATATATATATGTTATGTCCCTCCTCTTAGCATGAGTGGTCAACCAAAGGACTGTTTTGCAAGCCCCAAAGCACAAACAATTTAAAGCATTGTGTCCAGGGGAGTATCTGGTGTAAAATCACACCAAATAACTGTGGTTCTTTTCCTGTTGAGCTAATTTTGTCGGCCTTGTTTAGCAAAAGGTAAGGTGAGGTTGGGAGGTTGAAATCGCTTGAGAGGTGAGCAATCTTGCTATAAATACACACGATTAAAAGATGATGCATTTTGATAGAGTATTGCAGCGTCCAATATTTCATTCTGACTCACAAGCTTATCAAACTGCCTGACTTATGCTTATAAACCTGCGAACTATGAAAGACAGCGGGACTCTTGGTACCACCACAGTAAGGAGTTTAAAGTCCACATCCGTCTTTCTGTTATTGAGTTTCGATTTTATTTGTTTACCTACATTCCTGCCATACCTCCATCTGAAGGAGGCTGGATTACTATAGTGACACTCCTCTCCTTGGCCCATAATTCCTCCAGGAAGTAATTGAACTTGGACAAACTTTACTTTCACATTAATGAATTCGGGGAGTGTGTTTTGCCATTCACACCCCTTGTTGCTTGTACAGTAAAGTCCTCCTGAGTCCTGATACTGTATATTGTATGCACTGCAAAAAAGGGCAATTCAGAATATATGTTTGGATTTAAATAGTTTGCATAATAATAATAATCTATTAGAGTCATATGCAGAACTTTATCAGACACAAATCCTTTGTTCATTAAATTAAAAATACTAAAACTACACGACTTAGTTGATCTTGGCACAGCTATTGTTATGTATGAGGTGCATAACCATAAGCTTCCTGAATGTATACAAGAAAGGTTTAAACGCAGAGAGACTGGCTATAATCTCAGAGGAACTCATATCTATCAGAAAAGAGCATTTGGAACAAACACCAAGATTTCTCTTTTTCAGGGAGTCCATCTCCAGAAAGGACCCTACAGTAGATGCTTTTAGTGAAACCAAAGGAAACCTACAGAAACAGGGGGAGAACATGCAAACTCACCACTTAATCTGGCCCGGGAGTCTAACCTGGGACTTCTTGCTTCATGACAAGAGTGCAGCTTCCTTGGGGTAGAGACTAGGCTTCTGATATGTGCCTTTATAATGGCCTCTCTGACCACTCAGTCACTCACTCAGTCAATACATCATAAGCAAGGTAAAGTGTCTCAACTAATGATGCAACATCCAGAGTTAATCTAGTAAACCTTTTATATATATGCAGATTTTCCGATCTAAAATAATCTAGACCTCAAAAGAAAAGTCCCAAATCAAGATGACCTATTGCCGATAGGTCTTTTTGCAGTGCTTGTCCCTGCTAATGTGTTGGCGGTCTCTACACCACAGCCAGCAGTTGTTACTGTCACTCACTGCCATAGACACACATGGAGAGAGCGAGTCGGAGCTTGTGCTAACACCCACTCATGACCCCAGTGCGCACGGGCCAAGCAGCATGGGCAGAGGGGTCACACAGAAGACCCCTGCTTCATAACGGGACGGCGTTACAATAGGTTTACTGTTACACATCGTCCCAGGCGGCGCAGGGAGCACAATAGGAGCGAATGTACTGCGCTCCTCTCCTCTCGCTTCTCACCACTTTTCACTTGATGACGGGGGAGAAGGCTCACAGCACGGGACAGCATGTTTTCAGAGGACGCCCCTGAAGGTGAGCGCGATCACTGCAGGGAGAAGTGTCTTACCTGGTATTTCAATGTTTATATGGCGTGCTGTTTAAATGTCAGAGGATTACTTTAGATTAGAGAGCAGTTGTTCATTATGGGGCTTGTAAACTAAATCTAAGACGTAAACAAGTCAGTGAATGAATGAAGGAAATGGCATCTTGTAAACTGTCAACTAAATATTGTTTTCTGACATTTGAAAATAATTAAAGTCTAACATGTTTATTATTAGTATTTCAAAGTATATAAGAATCCAGTGACAACCTGAATAATCTCTATAAAGGAAATGTTAGAATTTGGGGTTGAACGTCATAAATTGAACACTATGGCCAAAATCTGCCACTTTATTGGTCAAAGGCAACATAGAGAAGCATTTACCAAAACAATATTGCTGAATCACTGCTGGTGAATACATGTAAAGCAAGAAAATCTAAAATTAAGTATTTCATGTTTTAATAACTCCATTGGTTTGACATTAAACTGAGAATTAGATGAGGTTATGGCAACACAGTCACAATTTCTACAGTATATAGATGGGGCTGATCATGGAAACTGTGCTTAACACTTCACTTAGAAGAAAACAAGCACATTTATTTTGTTTTGTATGGAAGAAAAGTATCTCTAAAACATTGCTGTGAGTGGGATCGCCTCTCCTCAGCTCAGACCTGACTCGTAACTTTGTTGAGAGCGGGACATGGCCAGCTCGTCGCCATGGAGATGTTGCTGCTGTGCTTTGGCTACAGGAAGCCAAACATGATGTTTAGGATTCATTTATGACAGATTAAACGTAGCAACATACTGTATGACTGGAATGTACGGCAGCTTGGCTTAATGACACATTTATACGCTGAAGAGGGCTACAGGAGGATCATAAAATGGGAGGAGCCACAGCATAGGAAACCACAGGTAGACCAGTAAATAACAGGACATGGAGTGAGGGGTATAAATGAAAGAGTGGAGCTGGCTTTCAGGAAAAGCTGGCGGATTACGAGCGCGGCAAGAGACTTGGCATCTATCACAAAAGTATTAAGTGTAAGAAGAAGTGTGGCACGGTTGGCACTGAGAAGCGGGTGACTCTTGGGGTGACACATGTGACTCACTCAGATCCAGTGGGGCGCGGTGCTGAATTGTGAGATTCCTCGGAGTTGGGACGATATTCGCAGAGCAGCTGTCAATGTGCAACACCTCCGCAGCTCCCTCCTCCTCCCACGGTCACAATCAGAGAGATACTCATCCCTCATGCTGCGATCGGCCTGTCTCCAGTGATCGACGTGTTGAAAATGCATTCCTCTATGACAATAAGAATGATTCATATGAGGCTTCATCCTGTGTTAAAGATTAACACTTCTACTTTTATGGCGTCTGGAGTTGTTTGCTCGTGGTGTGCCTGTCTGTACTTTATTACTCTCTAACAGTCAAAGTACAAAATCTGTTTGAATGTGGATATTTAAGCTGACACAATTTACAAAATGTCTCTCATCTCAAACAGGGTATAGTAATTTTTATATTTCATAATACAGCATATTGCTTTAGGCTACAGCAAAGGTAGGCAAGTTAGCTCGGTAGTTGGATGATTTTCTTTCAATAGTTAAACGACCAAAGTCAAGCAACAATACAAATACTGGGATTGTAGTATTTGTATTGTTGCATACCATTGTTTGCATCCCAACTGGTTGATCTCTGCTGTGTGCAATTATGTTTCTTGATCAATTATCCTGGGGAACAGGATCGATGCTTAGGGGGCAAATTTACCTCTAGACCTAATGTTGCCTACCCCTAAGCTAGTGTATTTCATTGGCTACAGATATGTAAGGAGGAACTAGCAAGTAATGAGGTACAGATTGTAGTTTGAAGATTTAATCTTTTAACCCCCACCTTAACCGAGTGCATTTTCTCCAGTTAAAGCTGCACTATGAAACTTTTGACATAGTGCAAACAGACTTGATATTTATGTGTATGTGACCTTTTAGTGACTCAGTGGCGTTATGGGCGCAGCATGGCACCTTTGCTTTCCCTCACAGTGGCCCATATGATGCTCCAGAATCAATTGTTATTGGGTTTCTGTCCAGTTTCTGTGACAAACACCTAAAAACAATTGATCCTGGAGCACCATAAAGGCCACTGTGAGGGAAAGCAAAGGTGCCATGCTGCACCCATAACGCTACCGAGTCATTAGAGCCAAATGCACGCAATTATAAAGATTTTTTTTTTACCTAAAAAGTTGCATAGTGCTCCTTTAAGCTTTAAATCCATACGGTCCGAATCCTATAGGCCAGACAAACATCTCACTTGAAAGCTACGACCTACAAAACTCATCTAAATTGAACTTTTTACTTCCTTTGCCGTCAATAAAAATTCCATTGCTTTTTTGTTGGATTTTCATCACATTTTTGCCTCATTCTCTTTTTTTTTATTGTCGATTTTTGTCACTTTTTTGTTGCTCTTTTTTGCATTTTTGTTGCTCTTTTTTGGTTTTTGTGTTGCATTTTCGTCACACTTTTTGTCACCTTTTTATTGCATTTTCATCCTTGTTTTCGTCTAATTTTTGTTCATTATTTTTTGACACTTTTTTCAAGCAGCTTTTATAATTGGGTAAAGCCAAACTGGAGAAAATGTGCTTGGTTAAGATGGAGGTTAAGAGAACTGATCGTATACAGCAGGTGTACAAAACAGACTACCAACAAATGTAAAAATTGGCCTAATGAACATTAAAAAAATAGGGAATAATAATATTTCAATTTAGCTGCTTATTTTGTTGCGTCCCATAGAAAGAGCACAGGCTAGTATAGCATAGCACACATTTGTCATGAGGTCTAATAACTCTTAGCCAAACTGTGCATGTTTCCAGTTAGCCCTGAATCATCACCTTGGGTAAAATAAATCACCGTCAAAGTCGATTTGTTGACGTCCTGCCCTCGCGTGCCTCACCTGGGCGGAAGTGAACATAAAAGGCAGCAGCGGGCGCAGGTAACAAAGTACCCGCCCACACGTAAGCGCAGGTAGGACGCACCGCGGGCACGAGACAGTCCTCTGCGCTCCCTTTACTCCACGGACACATGACGCGGGACAGGAGGGTCGACTGCACTCTTTGTAAATATGAGACAACGTGAAAACCTGTGCCAATGCTGTGTGGTGTCTTGCAGTAACCTTACGGACTAATGGGGTTTCTTCTTCTGCTGGCCCTGACTCTGAGCTATTGGAGTTACACCGTGGAGGGTAAGGGAAAAAAAGCTTTTGTCTCTCACTACGTTATAACATTTAACTGGGTTTTACAGAGAATGTGCTGAACAAAAACCTCCACATGAACTTGGGTTTATTTTATCATCTGCTTTCAAGGTTATTCATGATTTGTTGCTTCATAAAATTCCTTAAAGGTACAGCAGCCTGGGTTTTACTTTATTAGGGCGACATGCAGGCTCTATGAAATGCAGGTACATTTGGTATCATTACACCAGCGCTTTGAGCAGGCAGACCGGAGTAAATACAGGGATTGTAATGCTCTATATTATGTATATGTTTCACTGTTTTTCCAAATAAGTGACAAAATGGGTTTTAGAAGATGAACAATTATGGCAAGGATGAATAATGTATTAAAGTTGAAGTAATAGTTAATAATTTAGTTATATTTTGTCGATGGGACAACGTTTTTAATTGCTGTTACATTTCTATTATGAAAGGTTTGCAATAAACTGCACTAAAAAGCAGGAACCTAGGGAAGTAAGTAGATAAGAAAGTACGTTTTTGTAGTTTGTACGGCTTTGTAAAATGTATGTATTATCCATTATCTATAAACACTGCATATTGCGCGGTAAATTTGAGAAGAACTGTCACCACAAAGGTTGGCTCTGGCTACTTGTCTAGAACAAATAAAAATTCTGGCATCACATTAACGATCACCGACGATCTTGTATCTAAGGACCTTTGTCAATGTTATACTGTATGGGAATTTTAAGTTGCTGTGTTGTTGCAGGATCTTGCTCGGACAGCAACTCGGTGACTTGTGATCAGTGTCTGCAGATCAGTTCCCTTTGTGCCTGGTGCAAGCAAGAGGTGGGTGCAACTCCCGCAGCCCATAAATTGCATACAAGAAAGCACTGATATAAGACACAGTACATTGTAATAAACATTATTGTAATATATCTACAGTTAAATAAAGCAAAGTGGCCGTGCACAGGACTCCAATCTTTACTCCCCTTACGGTTTACAAAAGGGAAATACCCTCAGTGTTGTTAAGGTGTTATCAGTTTCATTGTTTATTGTGCACAACTGAGATAGCATGTGATGTAGTTTGTAATTTTGCATGTACATTTTTATGCAATAATTTGATTCATTTTATAAAGGTGAAATGCTGCTTCTTCAGTCATGCACTATACTTTCATACAAACCATAAAACAAGGCAGATATAATCCTGCGTGTGCAACTCCTTCACATAGTGGAAGCTGTTTAGACATTTACATCTGCGGTGACTGAAGAGACACGTCAAAAAACTGTGGTGGTAAAAGATTAATTTTCTTTCATTTTATGCCCTTAGAACTTCACAGACTGGTTTTCGGTGGGAGAAAGATGTGACACCCTGGATAAGTTATTAGAAAAGGGATGTGCGAAGAGCCATGTCGAGTTTCCAGTCTCCAGTGGACAAATCCTCCAGGACCGGCCTCTCGGGAAGAAGACCAACAACACCAATGGCACTCAGATCTCCCCGCAAAAGATGTCCCTCTCTCTTCGCTCAGGTACGCCAACCCCACAACATACTTTCACTTTGTTATATTATACCAAGACATTCATTGATAAATTATGCATATATAGACATTTTACTGATCCCATCGTTAACTAAATGCTATGAAAACCATACATTTAAACAAGCAAGGGATAACAGTATTGTCATTCTTGAAGTAGTTGCTCTTGTGCAGCGTTTTCAACCCTTTCTGTGGAAAAGATGCCACACTTTACAAGAATGTTTTGATGAAAAATTTCTGTTAATGAAAATAACAGTCAAAAAATTATATTATATCATAAACTCTGATGCCTTAAATGCAGTACACTGGACCCGTTGTGTAAATTATAAATGGATTCTTGTGCAGGTAGCCGGGTCACTTTCCAAGTCAAAGTGCAGCACACGGAGGACTATCCCGTGGATGTTTACTACTTGATGGACCTGTCTGCCTCAATGATTGACGATTTGGAGATGATCAAAGATCTGGGGTCTTCTTTGTCCAAAGAAATGTCAAAACTCACCAGTAAATTCAGAATGGGTTTTGGCTCTTTTGTGGAGAAACCCGTCCTGCCTTTTATCAAGATCACCAAACAGGAGCTGGACAACCCTTGCAGGTATAAAGTTACTCAAAAGTCCTTTCTAAAACCGGATCTTAAAGTTCAGCATCTCAACTTTCACTGTATTGTGTTGACAGTCGCGTCGATGCATCGTGCCTGCCAACGTTTGGATATAAACACGTTCTTTCTTTGACGAGTCGCACCGACAAGTTCAACGAGATCGTGGCACGGCAGCGCATCTCTGCAAACATCGACAACCCCGAGTGCGGCTTTGATGCAGTCATGCAGGCAGCGGTTTGTGGGGTACAATAGACTTGTCCTCTCTAAGAACAGAATTAATCACAGGTATAAACTTTTATGACGGCAACAGCACAACTATGATCGAGAGCATTGGAAGGGGCCAACAGGGTCTGGAAACTTGTCACATTACAACATTTATAAATACGAATAAAGAGTCTTTTTTTCTCTCTCCAAAACAAACATTATGTAGCATATTTTGTTGAGTACTAGTTGACAATCGACTATTTACCTTGAATGCTTGGAGTTGAGTCATTTTGAGGAGTTGAGTCATTTTGAGCAGTACATCTCATTACAGTTTGTTGGTACATAACATTGAGCTTTTCGATGCGTTATTTAACTAGGAGAGGATTGGCTGGAGAAACGACTCAATGCGTCTGTTGGTGTTTGTAAGTGACGAGGACTCACACTTCGGGATGGACAGTAAAATGGCGGGTATTGTGACTCCCAACGATGGACAGTGTCACCTGAACAATGCCAATGAGTACTACATGTCCACATCTCAGGTAAATGAGGAAGTAAACCAAGTTCTAGTTTTTAAGTGACATTCACAGAGCGACTGTTGACTGTTATGTTGTCTCATAGGAGTATCCAACTCTGGGTCAGCTGATTGATAAAGTGGTGGAAAACAACATCTTACTAATATTTGCAGTGACAGAGAAGCAGATAAACAACTACAAGGTAAGGGTTTTGTAAGCATTGATTAAACTGCAAAGGAACCAAAACATGTGCTCACAAAACCCCTGCACAACATTATGTAGCTTTGTATCACATCATAAAAACTACCGAAATGGTCAAAAACAAAACTTGTCAATTAAGCTTCCTATATAGAAAAGGTTGATATAAATATTATTTACTATATCATGAATTATGCAGTATCTTTCAAATGTTGTGGATATCCAGGACTTTTATGTCATGTTTATTTATGAACACATATGAATAGAAAATATATGAATGTATTTCAACATTTATTGCTGCCAGGAAAGCTAAAACCAAAGTGCTAACTTTTGACAAGGCCTGAATGAAAGTGGAGACAGTTTGAGGGCTGAAATGAGTAGAATCGGAATGATAAAGCTGACATGACATCAGCAACGAGACAGACCGAACATGGGAGTTTTCTCAAGCATGCTAATACATCCCCAGGTATGCTTTTGATGAGAGGAATTCATTATAACATAGTTAAAATCTAAAAATAAAATAAGACTTTTAGCATAAAATGTAGCCTGTAACCACTAAAGGGAGTGTGCAGTAAAAGTATAATCTCCCCTTATCGCCTCTGTCAAAACCATCATTCTTGTTTTGTAGTGGACTATGTGGGCATACTTTTTCGATGAGCCACAAAGCAACCTGTTACAACTGGCCCCTACTTCGCTGCACTTTTCCTTGTGGACTTATCTGCCCACAGAAGCTACACTGACCTTGTTATGAATGTGTCTTTTTTTTTTTTTATACGCAGAACTATGCAAACCTCATACCTGGCGCCACAGTGGGAGTCCTGGCCAAAGACTCTAGGAACATCCTGGAACTGATTGTAACAGCGTACAAAGTAAGACATTGTTTTTGTGGTGAGCAGTCGCAAACTGTGGTGTGGAAACCATTGCTGGTACATGGAGTCATCCTTGATATAATTTCAGATAGTATTATTCCTATTATCTACCTGGAAAAGGTATTTTATTGTGGTTTTATCTTGGATCAGCCCTGCTTTTGTTCTAGTTGTAACCTGTTACTCATCGTTTTGTATCGGTTCCATTTTATTTTCATGTTGCCAGGTCCAGTTTAAGCCTCTTTTTAGTTATTTTATCAATGTTACAGAGGTGGTATTTTAAGAATGCCTTATTTAGTATATCCTATTCTCCATTGTAATAGCCTTGTTACATTTGAAAAACATTACAGGAACATGTAGCACTTATGATTATACGCTATGTTTTTCATTAGGCTCCATTTAACTGAGACTTGTCATCATCTTGCTTCTTATTTTCCGTGTTTTCCGCTCTCCCTCTTCTTTCTCCTATCACATTTTTTCTCTGCCACTGCTCCTCTGCATCAGCCTGTTGGCAGCAAGTCTCTTCTTGTCCCACTGCGCCGTTTGATCACAGCCCTCCAACTCAGGAGCTCTTCATACACACTCACTCTCTCTGAA
The DNA here is from genome assembly GCF_951799975.1 of Gobius niger. Classification (NCBI taxonomy): domain Eukaryota; kingdom Metazoa; phylum Chordata; class Actinopteri; order Gobiiformes; family Gobiidae; genus Gobius; species Gobius niger. Next base: position 16,746,925 of record NC_136855.1, on the reverse strand, counting down.
TATAGTCCACCTTCAGAGGTCCCGTTTAGATTTGAAACATGTTTTCACACAGTCATCATGGCTGCAGGAAGTGCGGTTCGAGGATGATGTCAGAAAAGAAAATGTTGTATTTCTGCTTGCTGGGTCTCTAACTTATGCAGGTGTTTCTGTCTGTAGCTCAAAGTAAAAAGCAGGAAACAGCAGAGAGAACACAGCTGCGTAGTATGATTTAAAAAAGCACTGTTTGATAACGTGCTGTTTGAATTTTGTGAGGTGAAATCGTGAGATATTTTACTAGACCATTTTAATATAGTACAAAAATATGAAAACAAGGCTAAAATGGATTTGAAATGACTAAAATTGTAGTTCTGCACATGCTTGGGTTGACATTTGTTGTTGGCTTTAGGCTGTTCTGGCCAAGAAATGTGTAAATTCAGTCAGATGGAAGACGTCAGTGATTTTGCCATATGTTGTGGCATCTTTTACGCTGCCTGAACAACAAAAAGTTGCCACAAAAAATGCAATGTCGAAAGATCTAGTGTTGTGAATATTTTTCATCAGTTTTTACTAAGGCTGAAATTAGCATAGTGCTAAATCTGGTGCAGCCATCCTTTTAATGTAACTGCATATTGTCCTGATATAAATAAACTAAACTAGACTTAAGCTGGGTAAAATGACACCAGTATGATATCGAGAAAAAAGGTTACGGTGTTACTGGTATCAGAAAAATAAAAGTATCGAAAGCAGGTACTGAAAAGAAATATTGGAGTTTTGGTGCTATTGGTCATCAAAATTTAAAAGAAAAAAGTTCAAGTTAAAGAAAGTTGGGAAATAAATAAAAAAGGGGGAAATTGGGAAAACAAGTGGACATTTTTGGGGGGGAAAGTGGGAACATTTTGGGCCAAATTGGAAAAAGAAATGGGGGGAAAAACACCTAAAAAGTGTGAAAAATTTGGGGAAATCAAGGGGAAAAAATGGGAAAAATGTGTTTAAAATGTTAGGAAGTTGATAGGAAGTTTCTTTCATCTCAAACAAATGGTACAAATGCATAAAAAGATAAATGCAATTAAATGGGAGGAAAAGGGATAAATCAACACTGTTAATCTGTTTTAGGGTTCTGTATGACAAATAATTTAGCATAGGTATTGAAAAAAGTAGAATTTAGGTATCGATGTCAAAAACCAAATATCATTAAAGTATCAGAATTTTTTTTTTACAATACCCAGCCCCAGTTTTGTGTCAGGCTGCTACATTATGAACTAGGTCTAAAAGCTTTGTGAAACCACTATGAATGGTTTCTACTACCTCAGCTGTAACCTCATGTGGGCTTGTCTCTTTTAATCCTCCGCCTTAACCACATCAAAGTCTCCCAACTGACTGTCAAAAACAATTCATTATGTCCATCATGTGTTGACTAATCTCCTTTAAAGGGTGTATCCCACAAAGCTTTCTCCTTAGCAACGCAGGTGAGATGGTACAATTGCAGCCTTTAGGAAAACACAAACTTAGCTACCTTTTAGCGGCCAGACAGTCCGTCACAGAGTTCATTAGTCAGTTAAAACATGGTCTTTACCGCCGCTGAGGTGAGCTGTCACTCTTTCCTCAGGTGTAAAAGCACACCTGGGCCCGTGAGTCACACAAAATAAAGGATAAAAGTTTTCGGGCTGGATTTAATGGGATCAAGGTCAATGTAGTGTCAAGATGTGATCCGATCAGAAGCGGGGAAGTTTGTTTTACGCTCATTTATAAAACCAGATGAGATCACCGATGAGTTTTTGAAAGGTGAACAATGAAACGTGCCGTTGTGAATGCTGGGATTGCCTGCTTATACACACAACATGCCAAATGTTTTCTGTAGCTTTGATTACGCCAGTTTGCTCAACAACAAAAACACCAATACCTTCTGATGTGATCTAAAAGGCTCTGCTCCCCATAACTAATTCATGCTTTCCCTGTTGCCTCTCTTTGAAAACATTAACAGCTACAGCTTCATACTATACTTGTGACATGTCAGGTTGGTTTAATTCAAACCCATTACATGCATTTTCAGGAGCTGCGTTCAGAGATTGAGCTGGAGGTTCTTGGAGACACGGAGGAGCTGCAGATGTCCTTCACAGCCATCTGCCCAAACGGGACGGTCACCCCCGACATGAAACGCTGCTCCAATGTCAAACCTGGAGAAACGGTCAGTTTATTTGACGAAAATTACTTCTCAACTGCGTTTACTCGTCTTGTACGGACTGGTAGATCTCCCTGCAGCTGAATGAAGAGGCAGGTGATAAGGTTATTTTGAAGATTACACTGCTTTCAGATCTTGACCTTGTTACAGCCATTTGCGAGATAAAAGCAGAAAGCTGGCCTGACTGAAGATGAATTTCCACACTTGGGTTTAATTAAAGGACTTTGGGCTGTGGGCTGCGCGGCTCAAAAGCATCAAAAGGATTTCAGAGAAGTCACTTTCAAAACTAAACCACACCTTTAGCATAAGTCAGCAAAAATGCACACCGGTGTGAGGTCCTGGACACATATAACAACATACAGTACATCATTTATGGTACCATTGCTATGTTCCCATATCGGCATGTCCTTTTCAATGCAACCTATTCCATTTATTGAGACGTTAATCCATCACCAACAATTGCACAATGTTTTTTTTGCTTCACAGGTGGTGTTCAATGTTACCGTGGAGGTCCCTGGATGCCTGTCTGCTCCGCGTTACTTCTCTCTCAAACCGGTCGGGCTGCAGGACGCGCTGGACATCGAACTGGACTCTCTGTGCTCCTGCGACTGTGGCCCGCCCCCAGAGGGAAACAGCAGCCAGTGCAGCGCGGGGCAGGGGGCTTTCCAGTGCGGCGTGTGCGTGTGTCAGCCCGGCTTCATGGGAGTCAACTGCGAATGTAATGAGGAGAGCGCTTTGTTGAGCAACTGCATGGCCAGCGATGATGCAGAGATATGCAGCGGACAGGGCGAGTGCTACTGCGGACAGTGTGTGTGTCACGCCTCCGGATTCGGACGCATCTACGGGCCGTACTGCCAGTGTGACAATTACTCCTGTGTTCGCTTCCGAGGAGAGCTGTGTGGAGGTAATGACGATGCGTCTTCAGAAGAGGATGATATCTGATGCGTAAATGTCGGTGTGAAAGAGGCCAAACCACAGGAAATCTGATCGTATTGTGTCACATTTGAGGCACTTTGTCATGGTCCTTTCTCACTGTGGTGACTAACACAGGCATAGACATGTACCAATTATGTGTTATGGCCATGGGCAATTCTCTGATTATACAGAATGAAGGATACTATAACATCTTACAGAAAACTTACCTGTGAAAGTCAGAGTCAAAGTTATTTACGTGTTAGAAGCAAGGGTTTCCATTTGGTCTGAATAGTTAAACTTTTCTCTTATGTTGCGAGAAAATATTGGCGCATTTCTTAATGTATCTGTAGACTTTATTGACGTCATGGGAATTTGTCTCATCCTTCAAACACGGGACGTCCTGTAAGGGTCAGTGGGTGACCACAGTGCACCTTCCATGGACACATCTCCAAATCTTGATCCAGAGTCCTAGCCAGGAGAACCCAGATGAATGATTTGCCTGCTGTACATGTTGGGTTGTAACTCAAAAACAACACTTCATGTATATTCCCCTAATGCTGCTCATGCTCTTCATTTGTCAATACCAATGCACTGATTACATTTCTAGGTCACGGCCAGTGTGACTGTGGGGAGTGCCACTGCGAGCCTGGTTGGACGGGGGAATACTGTAACTGCAGCACCAGCACTGACTCCTGCCTTTCTGAGGATGGAACGGTCTGCAGCGGACGGGGAAGCTGTGAGTGCGGCCTGTGCGTCTGTTCCATCCCAGAGGCGTCGGGGGACAGGTGTGAGAAGTGCCCCACATGCGGAGACGCCTGTAGCTCTGCAAGGTGAGAACTCTTTCATGCCAAAAATGACTTCAATAGAGCCGCAATGTAGTTTTTATCAGCTTGTGCCTTTACCTGTGACGCATAAGACATTGGCCCTTTTATGCCACTTGATCCGCCTGGTCTTTTCAACACAAGAGTATCGTATTATGCTCTCCCTGTTCACATTTGTCTGCGCCTACCAAGTGACATCAAAAGACAACTAATGTCCCCAACACTGCACTAAGAGATTTCCTTTCTCTTCTTTAAAAGCAGCTGTCAGGGCAAGCGCCACTCGATACCACTGTTTTGAAGCGGACAGTGGCGGAGAGTGAGGGAAGCCTTGGGAAAACCCAGATAAGACCGGGATTTGTCTGGGGAAATGATCAAAGCGTCATTAAAAAGTAACCTGTTCCTGTTCTGTGCTTGTTTCACACCAGGGGCTGTGTAGAGTGCCACCTCCAAGAAGAAGAGCAGCCTGAGCTGTGCGCCCAAAAATGTAGTTTCCCCAAGATTTCCATTAACACATCAACAGGTAGTGAAGACTTTTTATATATATATATATTTTAAGCATTGTGATGATGGCAGATCGGGTCAGCTCGAAGGGCGGAGGTTGAAATCCAAGACTCTGTTCCTTCCATGTGGATCACAGCCTCCCTTCTGATAGACTTCACTAGGGCTCTGCTACAAATCTTATTATTTTGCATTTGTCCTTGTGCATTTCATCTATCCTTCATAGTTTAGAGCTGTGGAAAACTACAATACAGCATCCGATTCCCAAACCCAGACTTAAGCCAGGTGTAAGTAAGGACTCAAGGGTACTTAGCTGGAGGATTAACCTATTGTGCATGTTTTGTGATGATGAGGGAACCCGCGGCACCCAGAGGAAACCCACCCAGTCACAAGGATAACATGTAAACTCTCAACAGAAAGCCCAACAATCCCATGAGGGAGATGGCACTTAACCGTCCGAGTTTCCTGATTGATTTATGAAACACAACCTGCGACAATGATGACACTTTCTTGCTGAAAGACAAGTCACAAGATTTCAAGTCTGTGCAGGTTTAGTTTCAGACTAACTTGCCACAGAGACTAAAAATCAGTTAAAGCTTCGGGGCACGGCCTTACTGTATCAATGTGCCTTTGTCAGTCTTGTTTGCTAACACACAAAATAATGGAAATTATATTTGGAAACATTTTATGATCACTAAACATAACATTTATGACCTCTACGTCATGTGCCTGAACTGGTCACATTCATCTAATGCCTTTGAATGGAGCTCAATAGGTACCGCTGGCTGGTTGGAATCATTATTTTAGTGAGTCCCATTTTTCCCTCAGAGCTTTGTTTTCGTAGCAGCATGCAGGCTAATTTCCCCCATGGGTCACAGACTTGCTGGTATGCCGACCTATATGTACTCAGGTGTCTATGTGTATCCTGTACCCCTTTAGTTCACCAGGGCTGGACAACGGCGAACATATTATTTACCTTGTCGTACAGGCAAAGCTTTTATTGCACTTCTGAATAGCAAAATGCCCTGAACTTCCCTGTTTTATTTTAGACCTATTCTCGATGTGCAAGCTGAGAGGTGTAGCCGATTATCGAGGAGTATTGTCAGGGTTCAGATGGAAAATACAATAGTGTGGGCAGATCGCAGGCTTTGATATGGAAATCAAACCAAATGGCCAGCGCAAACCTCAGTATCCCTTTACGTTCACAATGCAGAGAGGAAAGATGATCTAAAGGATTCATGCTTTGTCCTGTGTTCACTTCTCTTTCAGATTATGACCAGAACCTCTCCATGAAATGCACACTGATGACAGACTCCGAGTGCTGGATCTCCTTTTATGTGATAGGAAGTGAGATAGTGACCAGTGCGTACGACCTTCAGATGTACGGTAAGACATTCTGCCACATGTGTTTGAGAAAATAGTAGTGACAATAGAAAACTGCTCTTTACTAACGTGTGGTACAGGGGTTCTCGCATTGTGGTACTTTATGCAACTTTTTATGTGGAAAAAAAGTTGATATTTGGTGCGTATTTGACTCACTTCTATTTTCACATTATTTTTGATGCGTAAAAAGTTGCATAATGCACCTATTAAATTATTACCTTCAAGGGGACTATACGGAATTTAAAAATGTTGAAATTATGTTCATGTACATGTTCCAGCAATGTCCTATGGTTTAGAATGAGCCCAGACCTATTCACCACAACTGCCTCTAAAATCCTGTACCATCACTAAAAGTGTCGTCATGCACGAGCTTAATATAGAAGATACAGTTACACGTATGACCTGAGGTGGCAGTAGTGAGTGTAAAATGGACAACTTGCATCTAGCCCCTTTAAAGGCCTTATAACTGATACTTGAAAAATTGCTCACAGAAAGTATGAAACATGCTCATGAACTCAACCCTGTGAAGAATTTGGAAATGCATTACAAACATTATTTGTAAAAAGAAATAAAAAATGGTAAAGAAAATTCTATCTCTAATTCTTCTGGAATTTGACAAATAGAAATATTTTTAAAAGTCAAATTGACATAAAAAAAAAAAAGTTAATTCTGGTTTCATGTCTGACAGTGAGAAAAAAATGCAAATGTGTCTTTTTATGAAGTGTATGTAAACATGTGGTTCCCGCTGTATATTTGCCACCTGTAGTTTTGATTACAGCACACGTTTGCTGTGGCATTGTTTCCATAAGCTTTTGCAATGTCAAAAGATCCAGTGTAGCATACATTTTTCTCCAAGATCATGTATTGATGAATGATGGGAGAGTCTGCCCACTGTGCAAAGCCTTCTCAAGCAATCCCAAAGATTCTCAGTGGCGTTAAGATCTGGACTCTCACAATCCATGTGAGAAAATGATGTCTCATGCTCCCTGAACCACTCTTTGACAATGTGAGCCCGATGAATCCTGGCATTGTCATCTTGGAATATGTTCGTGCCCTCAGGGAAAATGAAATCCATTGATGGAATAGCCTGGTCATTCTGCAGCAACTCCAGATCAGAATAGTTTGTTACTAAATCCAGTTGGCGACTTCCTTTTTTGTTCAAGAAGTGTGTTTGAGAGCCATTTTAGATCCAGTTTGGTCCTGATTTGATCTTGATCTTTGGTCCTGATTTGATCTTGATCTAGGCCTTGTGGTACTTTAAACATTTTTTGAGTTGGTACTTGGTGTGAAAGGTTTAAGAACCACTGGGGTTGTGTTTCAGGTGCTGATAAGTTATGTAAGTTATACTTTAAAGCTAAATAAATGGGGTTGTATTGGTACTGTTCTCTGATTTTGATCAAGTGCTGTACAAATTTAGATTATATTTTTTGGCAAATACCCCTTCGCCTTGCAATCATTCCTACTTTGTGTAAGGTTAAAATAAACAGCAAAAATCTCTCTTCTTGTCTCTCAGGTTGCCCAGAGCCTCCAAACATCCCCATGATTATCCTGGGAGTGTCCTTGTCCGTGGTGTGCATTGGCCTGATCCTGCTGGCTGTGTGGAAGGTGCTGGTGTCTGTCCACGACCGGAAAGAGGTGGCCAAGTTTGAAGCAGAAAGAGCCAAGGCAAAATGGCAGACGGTGGGTTTCCATGACATAAACTTATCCATGGAAATATTAATGTTCACAAGGTATTTTTAGTGCATAAGGAGCACAGTCTAAACTTAGTCCAGGAAAATTGTTTTGCTGACTGAGATGATCATTCAGTGAGGAGTATGTTTTTAAAATAGAAAGCATTTGTCTTTTCCTGGTCCTAAGCCTAAATAAGTGCAATGGGTAAAGACATTGCAATTATTATTGATATCACAGCACTTTAGTCACTTCAGCCAACCTAAATATTGTTTGCTTACATGTTCTAATAATGAAAACGTATGTATGTGATGTATGTATGAGAACATAATTTTAAAGTGAATGTGTATTTATCTTTTTGCAGGGGACCAATCCACTTTTCAAAAGCTCAACATCTACCTTCAAAAACGTGACTTACAAGAGCTCCGCCAGAGAAAAGATTATAACGTAACTGCTGACGATGACACTAATACTGTACAAACCTGATTTGAATGCACTTAAGACGTACGTGACTGTGTGCGTGTGTGTGAATGAGATAGAGCGTGTGTTGCATTGGGTGTTTTATACTTTGTGGTTCTGAGATGTTAGACACAGTTGAAACACTGTGATTGACAGGCATTACATGAACTGCTGCTGGAGAAGTGCACTGTTGCCTCTGCACTCTTATCGCTGCACTTTCTGATCATTCAACTACTGTAAAACATGCAGCTGTAAATAGGGGGCGCCACTGAGTGGTCTACTACTGAGAAAAACCTGTTTCATTGAATGAATGTAAATATAAAAGTCAGGCTTTCATTTTTAAAACTTGATGTTGTTTTTGTTTCAAAAAGAGACTGGTCCTTGGTGGGTCATTTTTATTTGCACATGACAGAATAAAGTTTAACAATGGCTTTTGGTAACATGGCTCAAATAATGTGCTGTTTTAAACTAAATTTGGTGGATCATGGTGAATTTACTTTGGAGCTTTTTTTGTCTTTTACTGTGTAATTTGCACCAGATACCCTTCCTACACTTCAAAAACGTTGTCTTGTTGTGACATGACCCCTTGTGGTTGAATAATGAAAACAAAATGCAAACTTATTGTAAGTATTTTTATTTTGCGGTAAAAAACAAAACTAACTAACTACAAAACAATGAAATATTAACCTCTTTACAATAGCTCCCCTGCAGATTGTTCAAATGGCGTGCATTAGTATGGCATGCAAGTAGTGTGGTTGGACAATAAGTCTGAAAGTTCAACGCATATGCACTCCTCTGGCTCTTCATGGCGCATGCAGCTCATTGAATCGCCTGTAGCATAAGCCCTGTCCATGCGCAGGCAGCTCCTCCTCTGGTTCCCTGCTGGAAAAAAAAAAAAAAAAAAAAAAACACACACAACTCGGCCAAACTCTCTGAGAAGAAAACATCGAGCCCAAAATACTCCAGACTTCAGGAATGTACGGACCTTTGCTTTATAACTTCATTTACCAGTGAAACGATGTTGCGGCCGCCCTGGCGCATCGATTGCGAGGCTTTTTTCGCCACTGTTTGCGCCGTTGTGCTGTTGGCCAAGGGCAGCGTCTGTGACACCGAGGGATACGGAGAAGCCCTGGACAAAAAGCAACTTGAGGAGCATTACAGTAAGTCAATTGATGTGCAACTTCTGGATACTTTTTAAACAACCAAGGCTAATGCAAACCTGTTGAAATCATACAGCAACATTGTCAACACAGACGATTAGGTATAGCCTTTATCTCTCGGTAAACACAGGCTGATAACTTTCCCGCATCTGTCTTCTTGTTTACTAGCCGGAGAAGTGAATGAAATACCAAGCAGGAACCCACAAGTCCCTTGAGAAGAGGGAGAGATAGTTTGGTCTAGACTGAGGGACACACTGGATTCACGTCACAAAAGCTAGTTTGTGACAAAAAATCTGGAGTGGACAGACAGAGCAGAACCTTAGAGATTGTACAAAAACTGTGATGATGCACACTGGTGGTCACACGCGATGATGAAGCTGAGGTTTGCAGGAGCAGACATGATAATAACATATTATTTACTGCCTGGTTTACTGGGCAGTGAGTAACCTGAGGCTGTGAAAAACAACTGAGAAAGCAAATGCCTGTAAAATGTCCCTTTTTTACCATTTAGTTTTGTCCTTAATAAATACAATTCCTTATAGTATGTTATAATCCTCATTAGGATTAGTGGCTACATGGATTATTTTATATGTTTCCCTTGGTACTAAAAGTTTTGCTTTTTAAAGGCCCTATACCTGAGCAGTGGTTGTTGCCCAAATTCATTCCTCACTAACACATTTCTATCATCACAGCTCTTCCTGGGGATTAGTTTCTAAACTTTCAGGAAGCAATACTGTCACTGTAATGAAAACTATCATCGTGCTTGTACACATTTGATAAAGCAACTATATAATTATTATATGAACAGCACACAAATGTCTTACTCCACAAATGTCTTATTCCACAAATGTCTGCTTTTACTGAAGTGCAAAACTATTTTTAATCCACGTCCATCTTTTTTAGATTTTTGAAGAATTTCTAAACAGCTGCCTTCACCTTTGACCACAACATGTGTCTCATATGTATGTGTTTAAATTCCTAGAAAAGGGTCTGTTTACGTTGGAGAGCAAGGGCCTACATCGGTGCATAGACGTGCGCCAGGACAAGCTGTTGCTGGAGGACTGTGAGCGCCCAACACGCTTCATGTTGTGGAAGTGGGTTTCCAGGCAGCAGCTCTTCAACCTTGGGACCAGCAAGTGTCTTGGACTAAAAATCAACGAATCATACACACTGGGCATGTTTGAGTGTGACACTTCTTACCCCCTCATGTGGTGGCGCTGTCAGGAAAATGCCCTGTTTGGGCCATACATTTGGAAACTAGGGGTATCCGGACGTGAAGTGGTGGCAAAGAAGAACTCTTACCACGAATGGAGGAGGTACGGCACTTACAATGAAGGGCCGTGTTCGTATCCCCATGAAGGTGAGTTTATATACATATATATATAGAGAGAGAGGGCACTGACGATGGCAACTTGATGGCAATGTTAATGGGTGGGGTTTTACGCAGCGACATAGGTATTGTAAAAGAAAAGAAGAAAAATAACCAACAATATAGATTTGTGCAAGCTTGAATCCCGTTGTTTACTGTTGTTGTGTTCTTGGGCAAGACACCTCATTGATCTTGCCCTAACTGTGAGTGAGTAGTTATTTGATGCTTTGAGTGTCCAATGTCAGAGGAAAGTATAGCAGGAGTATAGCATCTCCAAAACTTGGCTGTGGTTGACTCCCTTTTATACTTCGTGAGAAAATAAAGCGACGCACACCAGAAGTACTCTCAGAGGTGCAGATCTTCATAAATCAAAAAAACAGCATTGCACACTCAAGTAGCCGATGTCCAATTTTTAATCAAAGATAACTGTGATCTGGAAAATTGTGATCTGACACTAGTGATAATTTGCTATTTTGTAAATATTGTAATAGCCTATCGTAATTCAGTGTTTCTTGTTTCTTATTGTTTCTTGTTTAATGCAGCTCTGTGCTCAAACAAGCACTTTTTTAATCACAGTGAAATGTAAACCTTTAGATGCAGCAGAAGACTTTAGTTACCTCTGAAAGACAATTCAAAAACATTGAAAGATAGCCACTGCACATTAATTGAGATAAATGATAAAAAATTGAAAATATGGATTATCAATTAGACTTTTTGCCCCTTAATATTTTTTGGTAGTTATTGTATATAAGATACTTCTATTTACTATTTAATTGTTTACACATTTCCTGTCTATTCTGAGTGTTATTCTTGAGAGCTGAATGAAACAAGTGAATTTCTCCATTGTGATCTAACAAGCTTTATCTATATTTATCCATATTTCCAGAAATACACACACTTTTGGGAAATGCAAATGGGATGCCCTGTGTATTTCCATTTAAATACAACAACAAATGGTATATCGAGTGCACGACAGAGGGGCGCGAGGACCATCTGCCCTGGTGTGCCACCTCCACTCACTACGACCAAGACGAGCGCTGGGGCTTCTGTCCAGTTCAAGGTAGGCTTCACATAATAGGTAGATCAAGATACCAGTGTTCACGTCTGGACATTTGCAAGAACTGAACCGTTGAACTTTCCTTAGAGTCCATGTTTTTGTTGGCTTTTTAAATCAGCAATTTCCTTTCGACTACTCCCTTCGTAGATCACCACAATAAATAGCACACTGGTTTGCTGCATTTTTAGTCTGGGAAAGGTTTTTACCTCCTTCTCAGTGCTTCCCTATTTATTTGGGTTTGGGGTCAGCAAAATAGCTCTTGTTGATGATAGAGTATTTGGAACTGAGCGATATTTGATGGATGTGGAGGTGTTGGTTTGCACTGCCAGCAAAAATAAACAATCCACTTCCTCCAGACAGCTCTCTGTCCTAAACCGATCCTCATTTAGAACAAAAAAGTAGGCCTACATTATATTCTTGATTGTAATGTCAATGTTTTCAAATTCTAGAATGAGAGTAGACAGAGATTAGGTGGAAGAGAAAGGAGGTGGAGCTGACCAGTGCAATGCGACCTTTTGCACATTCTTTTTTTTTTACATTATTGCATCAATACAACGCATCAGCACACTCTAGGAAGGTCATATATACTATAGAGATGCTAAAAACCAAGGGTCCCAAAATAGCCCCCTGCGGCGCCCCCATCGAGGTGGCTCTGAACGGGGATTGGATGTTATTAACTCGTACACACTGATGTTGATGCCTAAAAACAAACTCTTCAGGTGCCTTTTAAAACCATCAACCAAGCTGAGAAAGCGCAGGGATAGATGAAGCTCATTCCAGAGTCCACAGTCTGCTCCTCAAGTATAATAATAATTAAAAAAAGAGCAAAGTACTATAAGCAGGATTTTCCAAACAGGCGGCATGAGTTCACTTAAGGACTACTAAGTGAATGTACTTTAATACTTGCACTGTGAAATTGAAATCTATATTGTGTACCAGCTTGATCATGTCAGCAGGGGGTTGAAATGTCAGAACCAACATGTTTCCTGACTGTGTCCTCCCTTGACTTTCAGATTCCACCTGTGACACATTTTGGGAGTCGAATGCAGAGCTGGGGGCATGTTACCAGTTCAACCTACACACCATTGTGACGTGGAGCCAGGCGCATTCCTCCTGCCAGGCCCAAGGAGGAAACCTGCTCAGCATCACCAGCCTGTCAGAGCTGCAGTACATCAGAGGCACGTACAATGGACATAATGATTACTATAATGAGTCATAATGAAATAAACAGGGCTGATTTGAGACTTGTCCTGAATTTATGTGGTTTCGGAAAGATTGAGGAGCAGAGTTTTTTCTCTAACTTGCGCATGCACCTGCTCAGACCTGGAAAGCAACATGGAAACTTATGGTAGATGTGGTGCTTGGCTGTCCTTGTAGTTGCCAATCCGTCTCTGTGGTGGTTTAGTTGGTATTCAGCAAAGCATTTAATTCAGGGAATGAAGAAAGCAATTTAGCTTTCAAATATTAATAGCGCAAGATTATTGTGGTGTAGTATAGTCAACATTTGCACATGAGGGCAAGTAATGCTATAGAATTTGTGGGCTGTGTTCCTCCATAGAGCCTTGTTGTAAAGCGTCGTCCATGTTGCTTGGACATCCATGTAGTTTATACAATATTTCAGTCATCTTTCAAGTTCTAATGTATTATTTTATATTAATTTGATAGGGACAGGGCAAAAAGCATTGTTACCCTTTCAAATGTAACCAAACGCCAAGCCCCTTCAGGTAATTCAGCTGGCCGCTATTTCGTAGACCCCTGTTTTAAACCTTTTGGTATGGCCAGTGTATTTTAATTTATGTTTTAAACATGCTGCAATTCTTTCTGGCATCAGATCGCCTGGCTAGTGTTGGGGTGCGGGTGTGGATTGGTCTAAATCACCTTAAAGACAGTCGAGGATGGCACTGGTCTGATGGGTCTCCTCTCGCTTTGGTCAACTTTACCGCAGGTACAATTTTTTGCGTTTAGGCATATACAGTATGTTCTTGCTTGTTGCTGCTGCCTCTTCAATAAAAAATGAAACCAAGGCAATAAATCACTCTTGATTGTTTACAAAAAACAATTAAGTGTGCGACCAGTGCTTGTTTGATAGGCTGTCTTCTGTGTCCACTCACCAGCGTTACCTCCGAAGCCTCGCAGCGTGAGGAGCCAGTGCGGAGTGTTTAACCCAGGCCCCGAGGAGCAGTGTCAGGGACTGGAGTGTCAGTCTGCTCTGCCGTACATCTGCAAGAAGACGCCCAGAGACCCTCACGCCGTGGAGCCACTGGGTAAGAGGCCTTGGGTATTGCAGGATAGTATACAAATTGTTTTATAATATTGAGCATGTTACTAATTAAGAACCCTGTGACATCAACTGCGTTCCCTTAAAAAACACTGCAAATATCTCCCTGCTATATCTTCTCAACTAATGTACAGTTTTATGATCCACCTTCAACCTTTCATGATAAAACCCTCACCCAAATCATAAATACAGTATATTTCAACTTACAATTAGAAATAAAAAGTATTATACAATATTAGAATACAAATTAAATGATGTCATTTTTGGCAATGTTGACAACAGCTGCACTACGTTCGCACCTTACATACTGATTTCCACTAATATTTCTGTGGAATGAACAAAGAATGAAGGCGGGTCAAAAGTGCATGAGGTTATCAGCCTGAGCCGTTGGTCTGAACAGCTGTTGTGCACCTGGAGACTGCCCCGTGACCCTCTTCTCCCCTGTGCGCTGAGCAATTTCGCCAACAATGTTAAAATAAGCGTGTAAAATATCTTACATCCTCTCCTCCTCTGTTTTATATTTTTTTTCCTTATGTATCCAAAAGAGAACTGGCAGTACGTTCCCACTGACTGCGATGATGGCTGGCTGGCTCACAATGGCTACTGCTACAGCGTGACATCTGAAGAACTTAACTGGCAGAAGTCGGCTCAGGCCTGTGCAGATCAAGGGGCAAGCCTCGCCAGCATTCAGTCTTTGTCAGAAGTGGAATTCCTCCTCAGTGTCCTGCAAAATTGTAAGCTTTTCTGACTGCTTTTAGCAAATTTTATTCATCTCATACACAGACAATGAGTACAAATTATCCAGTTGTCGCAACAATTTGAGAAATGTGATTCATTTTCTTCACAATCAGTGTCCTGGGTTTGTAGTTTGAAACACTATTGAAACTGGAGTAGAGCAATTGTTTTTTTCTTTCTCTTGAAGCTTTAAAGAAGAATTGTTCAGCGATCTTCAACATTAAAACTGAATATGAAGAAATACATTTAGTAAGCATGTACGTTTAATAAAAAATAAGTTTTGGGGAAAGTTATGTAGTTAAAGTATCATTTTGTGGCCCGCTGACTTAGCTCTCCCAAGGGTCACAACCTCCACGTCTTACATTTCCGCAGTTCTTTCTTTCTGGACACTTTGTAGATTTTGATTATACCACAAGAACTGTCTTTCTTCTCTTCTAACACCAAGCACGGATAGGTCCATTACATTAATTTAAGTGGACATGCCACTCGTTTAGCTGAATAAGGAGCTATGGTTCGGTCACTGGGAATAAACATCGACGCTCATGAATACAGTGCTAGTCGTTTATAAATAACTCTGTAATTAAACTATTTTTTTTCCCTAGTCAATGGTTCCAGCAGTGAGATGTGGATTGGCCTTTGGAAGCAGGAATCATCTGCATCTGTTGAATGGTCTGATGGTTCACCAGTAACTTTAACACTGTGGCACCAAAACCAGCCTCCTCCCATCCCCCCAGGCGACTCCGTCTGTGCCACGGCAGATAGAAAGGTAGATAATGTAAAAAGTGCCTTAAGAAAATTACAGTTTCTGAAAATTGTTACCATTTAATAAATTCACAATGATCTTGCTACAGGAAGGTGACTGGTTTTTGAGATCTTGTCAATTGCAATATCCGGCTGTCTGTCGCAAAAGAGGGCGCACCTCAGCCTCTCCTTCAGATTCATGGGACGAAGGTTGTCCAGAGGTAAGAGTGCAACACACCTCAACCTTGTCCTTTGCATTCTCTTCTCTCACCTTAATCTTCATGTTCACTTTCCATTTATCTCTGCTTTGGTCTTCTCGGCTTGCCCTCTGGCATCTCACAAATTTCCTCATTTTAAAATCCTATCCATCCTTGTCAGTCCTAAAGAGAATGTATATGGATGTAGATTGTACGTTTATTGTCAAGAAATGCATGATATGAACAAGTCCAGCTGTTTTATTGTTTTTGATATAAACCATTTACTCTAAGACACATACAAGTATAAAAATAGTCAATAATTGTTTTTTTGTTTTTTTAAATTGTATCAAATCAAGACTTGAAAAATACTTAATCAGGACTAAAACAAGGATAACATTTAACTAATTGAATTGAACTATTTTCAAGTTGTTGTTTTGTTTATATTTTGTATATTGTGCAGCCTTGGTTGCTAAGTTAGTGACTATTTGGAGTCACAAAGGAGTCATAGAGGTCGTGCAGTACTAGGCAGAGCTTTACTTCTGAGTGTGTTACCCCCCTTCGTCACACAATAAGCTGATTCACACACCACTGTAGCTGCTGACGTATTGTCTGGCATTTATCTGAACTCTGTTTACTATAATATCCTTCAGTAATTCATACAGCCACTTTGGACCCAGTAACATGAGGCCATATATTTCCCTGACGACTTTGTTTTGGTTGCGTCCTGCCACTGGCGAGAATCAAAATAAATCAACAATTAGGTGCTACAATTATGGTATTTTCTTTGGTGAATAGAATATGTCACAATAAAATATGCAACATTAGGGCTTCAACACACCGCACGCATATCCCAGAACCGAGCACGCTCTGCGGTTGTGCTGCCTCGATGCGACCAGTGTTTGTACGCACTGCCAGAGAGCAGGAGAAGCAGCTGCAGCCTCTGCCTCTGTGTTTCCATATGGTGAAGCCATTCTGCTTCAGGAGGGGAGCATTTCCCCACAGAACTGATCTAAAGAGGCAAAAAGTTAACTGAGTTGTCTTTGCCTCTGGTTTTGCTGATTGGTGGCGCAGCGGTTAGCGTTTGTGATTTCACAGCAAGACGGTCCCGGGTTTGATTCCCACCTGCACGGGGCCTTTTTGTGTGGAGTTTGCATGTTCTCCGTGTGTCTGTGTTGGTTTCCTCCGGGTACTCTGGTTTACCCTAGCACTAAAACATGTACAATAGGTCAGGATGAATGAGAGTGTGTTTGAGAGTACGAGCATGGGACAATGGCTGCAAATTAGCCCAAGGCTACAGTCCAGTGTGGTGTATTTACGTGCATGAGTGCCATGCATGTTCACTAACATGCGCTGTGCGCTGTGCATTATTTTTTTTAAATGTTTTGTTCAAACGGAAGTCTTTTGCAAAAATAAAAAAATTAAGTCTCGAATCCTCCACAAAATCTGCCATTGTTCTTTCTAATGTTTAAAACATGCACAAGGTGCATGCAGTGGCGATGCACACTTCTTATGCTTCAATCAACTAGTATTAGATATTTTGCCCATAGACTGTATATTGATAGACATCTTGTGCTCATTCCTCCCTATTTACACTAATTACTCCATTCTAGAGAAAATCTATGATGGCTGCCCAATCTCCTCCTACAGAGCATGTTCCAAAAAAAGACGAAAAGGTGGGAAGATCGGTCCTCGTGGACCGGCTACAATCCGCATTGCTCCAGGGCATGTCAATCAAAGACTAAGACTTATACGTTTTATTTCTACAGCATAAAAACCAGCATGGTAAAAAAATGACACCCAGCCCAGAGTTGTCACATGGGTCCGCATTTTTCAGAAAAAATAAAACTCTTTGGAGGCAGGCTTGTTTGCGAGGTGCAAAGTCTCTGTTGGCCACCAGGGAGTGGTAGTAAAGTCAGCTCCCTGCCGTGAGGGCCAAAGAGAAGAAGAACGTTCCTCGCCCATTGGTTTAGGAGAGGAAAAGGCTGCATCTCATGCCGCTCGGCTGGCCCATAGACTGTAAAATTAAGAATGGACTTCTCTGGGTGACCATAAGGAAACGGCAGCTGGCTCCGGAGGTTCCAGGCTCCTGGCTTCCTATGGGCTTTGCATTAAAACCTTTTTACCCTTCTTCTAGTCATTATTGAACACAGGCTTGTCATTCTTACCTCCACATGTTTGTCTTAACATGCACAGCATCATCCTAATTTGATCCTTTTACTGTTTTTATTTTTGCCCTATTCTAGATATTGGAGCTGGCTCCAAAAACCCAGTCAAATTGCTTTAACAAGCTTCAGTTAGTGATGTGATGAGCGCTATGGGGGAGGCCTCGCTCCCTCAGTCCATTCTTAACAGTGTTGGGTAGTAACTGAGTACTTGTATTCAGAATACGTATTACAGAACTTCATTCTGGTAAAGGGTATTTATAACACAGTTACTTTCCTAGAATGAAAGGAATACATTGAAGTACTCAATCAGTAAATTTCAGTTTCATATTCATAACAATAAGCGAAGATCAAAACAGTCGGAGAAAAGTTATGCTCTATGTCACTCTGGGCTGCGGGCGTTATGATGTAATGCGGATGTTATAATGTAAATCAATGTGAAAGTATTCTGAATACAGCACTCTGATTGGACAAAATAATGGAATATGCTACAAAATACACTTTTATTCAGTATTCTGTGACTAAAATACAATAGCAAAGTATTCTCCCCAAATTCTTAATTTTAAGACTCTGCCGCGCCTCCTCGTGCAAATTGTACACAAAAACACGTTCTCATCTGCTAAACAGGATGCGAACTGAAGCAGCCTTTGTGCAGAGGGCTTCACTCTTCAATTCACTTCAGAAGTCCGTGTGGTGTGAAACAGCTGTTACTAATATTTTTGACAGGTACTGAAAAACACCTGTCATTGGCTTTTTAAATTGCAGCTAGTGAAGAGCTTGTTCTCGGAGATTATGTGGTAACAAGCAAGTGCAAAACTGAAAGGAGTTTGACAGGGGCCAGATTGGTACGACTAGTCATCAGCTCTCATGATACACAGTGTCAGTATCTATCAAAGGTAAAAGCAAAACCTGACTTGGTGTGATTTGGGTGAGGGCCGAGTGGCTGGACCTCTTGTTGCTTGAGTTAGGTGCCAAAAATGGTAGGAAAAGGTCAGCATTTTCAATTCATGGGTTACAGTCACATGACATTCCTGCATTTTGAGGGCTGAATACGTTTCTGATTCATCAACTCATTAATATATGTTTTAATTTTTAGGGTTGGAAAAGACACGGCCATCATTGCTACACTGTGACAAGCTACGAACATTTCTTTGGCGATGCAATCAGCGACTATTACTGCAAGGGTTCTCTCCTCACTGTGGAAAACAAGTACTTCAGCATAATTAAAAAACAACCAGTGAGGTGGATTGTATTTAACGGTGATCTTCCAATTCCCACAGGTTTGAACAGGCTTTTGTCAACAGTTTGCTCAGAGAGAAAGGAGCCAACAGCAGCAACTATTACTGGATAGGCCTCAGAGACCAAGAGGACAACAGAGTTTACAGATGGACTGCTCCCAATAACACAGAAGTGCCCCTCACCTTCTCCAACTGGAACAAGCACCAACCAGGTAACACATGTTCAATGGAGAATCATGCAATTAATAGAGAAGTCATGGCCAATGTTTTTCCCCATTGAATCTAAATATTATACATGGCAACAGATGATTAAATTGGATATTAAATTAAATAAAAATAAATACATCTCCTCTTTAAAGAAACAGACTAAAGATGGAATTTGCACATTCATATCTCAACAGATTCTGTATTAAATTTGTGATTGCAATGCTTGAATATATTGCAGAGTCTTTTATAATCAAAAATAAATGCACCATATATTTTTTGTCAAGATTTAAAACTACATTTTAGTTACTTTTAGTTATTTTAGATATTATGTACTAATTATATATATCATAATTTACTTGCTCTATGCATGTGCTCAATCCTCTTTGTTCTATTTCTCCAGTCAGCGTTGGTGGCTGTGTTGCCATGTCTGGTGGCCCTTTCCTGGGTCACTGGGAGGTCAAACACTGTGAGACCTTCAAGGCTCTGTCCGTGTGTAAACGAAGCATAGAGAACTATCAAGACGTTCCGCTGCCTGAGGACCATAAAGACGCCTACGCCCCCTGTCCCCCCGGTTGGGAGTCACAACCGGGGATGTTGCACTGTTTTAAGGTTAGTCTTAGGGAGCAAGGAGTCCTCGAAGTCCCTCGGTTTAATTTAGTTATATGCCATTTCATTAACTGGGCTCCCTGACTCTTTCTGGTTTATGAAAAATAAATTGTTATTTTAAATGGGTATCAAGTTAAATCGAGTTCTTGGTCTGGCTGCTTGATTTGCAACAAATAGACTGTAATGGTAAAATAAATAAAAGTACAAACGTATGGGTAAATGTGTAAGATATGAGTCGCTGTCTGGGTCTTTTTTTATGTAATTAGATTTTATCCACTAAAAAAACAGTACTAAGTAACTTGTTTACCCTAATAAATCCTTTCCGTAGTCCCTCTGGGGATAATACAAGTGTTCATGGAATGTTTGGGGGGTCTTTCATCTCCCCCTGGTGTCTCTGGCCAGAAAACCACAATTGCAACTTCGCTGCTTCCGGGTCGGAGTCACCAATACACACTAATGGAATCACAAAGAAGAAGCTAACAGGCTAACGGGCAATGCTAACTGTTGGCTAGTGCCACTTAAACAGTATTTAAAGCCAAGTTGAGAGAAAACAATTATCTCCATTGTGTAATTGGGTGTACAGCTTCCCTCTCTCCCTTTGTCTTTTCTTTCAGCGTAGTATTAACTATCACGGACAATTAATGAGTTAAAAAAGGTAACATGCTACGACACCTGCAGCGGCGCTTATGGCCTCTAGGGGCATCAGTTACTTAGTACTGCTTTAACCTAAAACATTACAAATTGGCCAATCATCCTGGGCACTGCATTTTGTATCAACATTGCAATTGACAGGTTTGCCTCAGTAACATGAATGATGGATCAAATACATTTTCCCAATACGGAAAATAAGCTGTTTTACTCAAATGCAAGTAATTTTCTGCAATAACTGAGTTTTAACACCGTGCATCATATCACATTCTGCATCACAATTCCTGCTGTTTGTTGGTCATACAGGTCTTCCATGATGAAAAGGTCCTGATCAAGCGTTCCTGGGTAGAGGCGGACTTCTTCTGCCAGGCTCTTGGGGCTAAACTGGCCAGTTTCCAATTCTACGAGGAGCAGCTGTTTGTCAAGCACCTCCTCAGCACCATGTTTGAAGAGTTGGTACATCTTTCGTTCTTTTAACTAAAACAAAGCAAAGTGGAGGACATTGCCTTGAACAATATATCAATAGACTTGATTGTTTGTGCTCTGGTCTCTGGCCAAGTGTGGTGGTCCAGGTGCGAGACGAGTTATCCTTGGGTGATTACTGTGTATACAAATTTGAACACTTAATCTTCTTCACTTTGAAACTTGATTGTGTAAAATTGTGCGTATTTGTGAATTTGTGACTATTATGTTTAAGTAAAATTGTATTGAACTTGTAATTAACAACATTTTTTTGTTTTTTGATTTGATTTTCCAGCACAGAGGGTCGCTGGTTTTGGATGGGGCTGAACAAGAGAGATCCTGAAAATCCTACATCGTGGCAATGGTCTGACGACAGCCCAGTAAGAAGAAATCCCTCATGGAAACTGATATTTCACTCCCCAAAAAACAACAACCGTAATATTTCTTCTTTTCTATAGGTAGTGACATCATTCATAGAAGATAAGAACAGAGAAGCCGATGGAGATTGCGCTGTGTTCAGTGATGTGACCAACAGTTTTGTGCCGAGACCCTGTGACAAAAAATATGAATGGATTTGCAAGATGTACAAAGGTTCATTAACAGCAGTGACATGCACAGGCTTCCCAAACTGTCAATTTTATATTAACATTACTTTGTTTTAGGTGATCAACTCCTAAAGCCGTATTGGTACACTGAGCGTAAGTCCAAACTATTTATTGCATCATTTTAGACCAGTGGTTCTTAAATAGTGGTCTTTATTTGACTAATTTCCAAAGAGTACAGTCCTACAATGATTGACCGTGTCTATAGGTTGATTACTTTTTACTTGTTGTGATTCTCCACCCATTCCTCTTTACTGATTGCGACAGATCATAACGGTACATGCTTAGTATTTTGCATTGATAAAATATCTCTAACAGAAAGTGAGCCCTGGGTGTTTTATCGAGGCGCTGAGTACCTTTTGGCCAAGCAGCCGTTCAGTTGGGACGCGGTGTCTCTGGCCTGTCAGATGATGGGGTCCTACCTGCTGTCCATTCACTCCAGAGAAGAGCTGCACTTCATCAAAGAGCGCCTGCGACGGGTCAGGCTGATACTTTTTATACTGGACAACATGGACAAAACTTCTAGGCTTTACCTTATTTGTGAAAAATATATAGAGTACGCAAGCTTGTTGGATGATTAGAAGTGTTAGCCACAATTAGTCACAAAATACAGCAATGTTTAGTCAAAAATATATTGTATTTTTGTCCACTGATAGTACTCTCTGGGTCCGACCGAGTGGTGGATTGGTCTTTCCATCGGCAAACCTGGAACCGAAGTCCGGTATCTTTTCTTCATTTTTTCCCCCCATGAGCCTCATAGATAGTGATACATCCTTGATACATCTGTGTTGCTTGATTTTAGATGGACTGATGGCACTGAATTAGAGTTTCAAAACTGGTCGGAGGGAGTCATGCGCATTGGCACCAAGATCACTGGGATGTGCACCACTGTGTCCTCTTTTACAGGTAAACCCAAACCACACCATACTGCATCAACCATTTTAACAGCGTATATGTTTAAGCTCGTCTCATCTTTGCTATTTTTGCAGGAAAGTGGTCAGTGAGCCAGTGCAGCGACCTCCATGGCTACGTGTGTAAGCGGAGGACTGTGTCGGTGTTGGAAACCCCCAGGGAGCAGCACTATATCGGGGCATGTCCAGAGAAATGGCTGTATTTTGGACACAAGGTTTTCGTTGCATTGCTTCTAATAATCATGCTGCGAGAAATCATACCTCTATTCTAAAATCTTATTGTTGAAAAGATTTGATATTTATTTATTTTTCCTTGGTGAATTCAGTGCCTCCTCCTTCACCTCCCGGAGGTTCCTGAGGATGGGAAAACTTGGACTGATGCCGAGTCCATCTGTTCCGCATTCGGAGGGACTCTGGTAGCAATAGAAAATGAAATCGAACAAGGTACAAAACGTGTAATTTAAAAGCTCCACTGTGTCATGATGTCATTTTAAATCCCATGAATATATACGACTAAAATGGATGATCTGATAAGACATTTGTAGAATTCTCTATTTGTTTTGAAAATCCCATGTAAGTGAATTACCGGCTTCTGTCCCCCAATCTGCGAGAGCAACATACGCACACTCTGGAAACAAACAATAGCCTTTAATCCAAGAGATGCTCTTACAATAGTTTCTGCTCAGATGTTGAAATATTAATGCCCTGCGCTGTTGTCCTGGTTGTTGGCAGCCTACATCACGATGCTCCTCCAGGGCAGCTCTGTGGGAGTGTGGATCGGTTTGAAGAATGATGACACTATGGCCTGGACCAGCGGGAAAGTAGTCACCTACACAAACTGGTCCCCGGTCGAACCAAAGAGCCATATCACAGTAAATATAAAAAAGCTTGTTTTTTGTGATTGTTATCTGGTCTATATACGCTGTACATCAGGGCACGTGTATTCCTACAAAGGCTATGTGGGAGTTAGATCAAAAACAATGGCCACTGGTTGCGCTGCTTTACGACCACAGCGCTAGGGGCCGATATTGCTGCAGTACCTCCTTATGGGCGGCAGAACAAGCTAGTCTTCCATAAGCAAGCATAGCACTTTAGACACGTTAAAAACAACTTTAAAGCATAATTTTCCTAAACTTTCTACAGCTAGATATTGCTCCCATGATAACGCTGGGTTAGGCACAATAACAGGGACCAAGCTGGTTTTCGCAATAAAGATTTTAGAAATCTCGTATACTATTGAGGGCCGGACTTTGATTGACAGGCTGTTAGCATTAGAGCTAATGGCGGGGGCGTGGCTACAAGCGAACTACACGTCATGCGAGGGCTGGGTCTACAGTGAAGATCCCGCCCTCATGCCCTTATTAGGAACTTGCTAGTCAGAGCTGGGGAGGAGGAGTCTGTAAAGCCGCCATGATTTCCCCCTCGAACGTGAATATTATGGCAAATAGGGAGAAATGACAAGACGTAGCCTATTAATATTATGTCTATGATCAAAACAGCACCAGAACAATACACATTTTATAATAATCTGAAGGACACAATAAAAATAATATCTTTGTTTTAACTACTTGACTGATCTAACTAGTCAACTAAAAATAATCATTAGTTGCAGCTCTTGTACACTTTGCACAATATAACAAAGGATAAAGTTCCCTGTTGAATAATTACTGCAATGTTTTGTGCTCCAAGAATGAGGTCAGCCAACTCCTGGAATATATTAAAGGATCCGGTTATTCAATCTACTTAATTGTTTGAAAGTTAATATTGGTGAACATGCAGTAATTATCCAATGGGGGACTCTTACATTTCCCTTAAATCTAGAACTTTTTGGAATTGCGTTATTCCTTTTAATATGTGTATTTCTTTCTATTTTGGTAACTTGGCTTAATCATATGTTTGTGTGTTGTTTCTACTCGGAGGAGGATGACTGGCTGCATGGATTTGACCCTGAGCCTGAACCATTGTGCATAGTCATGTCGAATAATCACAATTTCCACCTCACGGGAAAATGGTACGATGAGAAATGCAGCACGTCGGGCTATGGTTTTGTTTGTCAGAAACCACAAGGTAAGACTCACTGTTTTAAATATTATTTGTTTAAAGGCAATAGAGATTTAAGTTGCTATTTTTATACTCACTACTGTCACCTCAGGTCTTACGCGTAACTGCAGTTTCTATGTTAAACTGGCACATGACGGCATTTCGGACCAGAATTAACACCTTTTTGAGTGACCGTGCAGACTTTTAGAGGCAAAAACAATTGGCATTAACCTGCGAGCTCTTTGCTTTGTGCTTGAGTCAGGTAGTAACAGTGTGACTGCAGTGGCTAGAAATTTCATGGGACCTTTAACTTGATCAAAACAAAACCATAAAATGCTTATTTTTTGTGAAGTTTGTGCAAGATTTTGTCTGTATATCAATTTTTATAATTAGTGTTGTTTTTGTACTTATAGATACCACCAAATCCCCCACTCACTCGTACCGACACCCCTTAAAAGAGAAGGTGGAGTACAGAGATCATAACTACAGAGTCGTGTCTGGAAACATGAGTTGGTACGACGCCATGCAGTCGTGTTCAGACAAACACTCAGACCTAGTGAGCATCACAGACGCCTACCACCAGGCTTTCCTCACTGTCCTCGTCAACCGGCTGGGGGCTCCGCACTGGATTGGACTGTACAGCCAAGATGTACGTATACTTCCACACAATTAACCCTCTGTGGACACTTTTTGATGTTTTTGAATGAGGTATTCCAAAAGAAAATCTTCTGGCTCACGAGAAGCTTGTTGAATGTAGACCCAGCAGTAAAAACATATTTATACTGTAGTTGCATTTCCAATTTCCAGTAAAAGTCTAATCTAATCTGTCAATTAGGCAATACGATTGATTTTACCTGCCTTCTTGTAATTTTATATGACTGTGAAGCACTTTGGATTATATATATGTTCTACAGTACCAATCCTCTGATCATTTGTCTTGCAGAGTGGTATCAACTATCAGTGGTCAGATGGCAGTGACACGGTGTACACTCACTGGGACAGCACTGATGACGAGGATGACTTCATTAATGGAGATTGCGTTTACATCGACGTGAACGGAGGCTGGAGGAGAGCGGACTGTGAATCCACGTTGCCCGGAGCACTGTGTCACGAGCCCGAGAAGAGTTAGTACTACATCATTCGTCTATGTTTACCAACATTACCAATATAACAAAACAACACACAATGAAAAAACAGACCACAAACAGAATACCAAATTTGGGATTAACCGGATGAAGTGCACACTAGGGCCCGACTGATATTATTGGTCAATATTGGCACCTTTTAGAGACAGAATGAGGACAATAACATGGTCACTAATTCCCCATACAGAAACAATAGCTACTGAGGATATCACCCAGAGTTTGCTCAAAGTTGCAGAAAATTGGAACAAGCCAGATTTCGTGTGCAAAGAATACATTAGTGATAATGTCATGGATAGTATTAGCCATTCACAGTACTTTTACATTTTCAGTACACTTTTCACCACATTTTTTGATGTTTTTTCAGTTATTCTGCATTATATTATACGCATGATTTTCTCCTCTCACAGTAATCACATCCATGAGTGCAAATGAAGTGCTGTGTCCCTCGACGTGGGTGAAATTTCAAAGTGTGTGCTACAACTTTGAGCCAGTGGTGCACAGACTCCCACTGGAAGAAGCCCGGGACTACTGCAGGCAAAAATGTATGTTATTCTGTATGTAATTAGAAATAATCAATATGCCTTTCCATTGCTGCCTAGAAACAAAATCAAACTCAAACCAAAATCCTGCATTTATTGCTGTAAACAGGGGGTCTAAATAAAACAGCAGATCGCTACTTGTGCTTTGATTAGTAACTATGGGACATTAAGGGGGAACACCGGCCTAGACTGTTTATAACCGTTAAAATATTTACAAAATATTAACAAAAAAACCAAAAAATGTTTCATAGTTTCCTCATATATTCAACCATATGGGAATATATCTATACAATCTCAAAATTGACTCATCAACCTTAGGCTGAAAAGTAGAAAGCCTTTGAGCTACTTGGAAAGGGACAGTGAGTAGTGCATAGTAATTCTTCTTAAGTCACTGCAGTACTGCAGTAATGCCTAGGCTAAATATGCTGCGTTAACTCCCCCTAGAGGTTACAAAAGGAACTGCTTCAATGTTTAGCTTTTGGGGAGGCATTAACGTTATATCTACAGCATTTTTGTGTGTAACTAGAGGTAGAGACGTCTAAATCACACAGTACCTTTTACTTCTACTTGAGTAATATTACTTTGAAGTCTACTTTTAGTGGACAAGCTGTGACAAAAGCTTCATGTTGACATTATGACAAAAGCAAAGTTTTTCTTGTACCGTATTTATCTAGTTTAAGGTGTTTTCATTGGAAATGTTTTGTCTCTCAGATTACACTACTAAAACATGTTTAAAAAGATACTCAGGACCTTTTCTTACATTTTACTTGAGTTATTGTTTGGGTCACTACTGTTTACATCTAATTTAGTAAACATTAGTCTTTTTTTTAAATAACTTTTTTTTTAATAGTGAACACCTCAGATGTCTTGACCATCGAGACAGAGACTGAAAACCGTTTCGTCCTAGAGAAGCTGTGGTCTCTGGGGTTCGTTCACCAGTCCGTGTGGTTGGGCATGTTCTTCAGTATCGACAGTAAGACTCCATTACACACTCATATCACTAACCCCTGATTGCAGTGTTATCTAATACAAAACCTTCTATTCTTTTCAGCTGATAGTTTGAACTGGGTTGACGGCACTCCAATGCAGTACACCAATTGGCCCAGCAAACCTCCAGACCCCAGTGAACTCTCCACAGACACATGTGTTTCAACCAAAGCAGCTGATGGGGTCTGGTACCTCGCGCAGTGCCCCGAAAAACTGGGATTTGTGTGTAAAACTGTGACACGTAAGTACGGTATATGTCAGAAATATCATAAAAATCACCGCACTATAGTAAACATTGTCATTATGTCAGGAAGTGTAAATCTCTGTCAAATCAATATAATGAATAAATATGAGACTGGTGCATCTGCTTGTGGTCTCCTCATACCGGAAACGCCTCCTTAGGCGCAGTTTTCTAAAGCTGAATGTGGGCGAGGAAAAGCTCTAGTATGGGGGTTAGTTGTTCTTTAAAAAAGTACATCTTATTCATATTTGAAAATATCATATAATTTCCACAATCACCACGTGAGATAGAGACAGGATATCATGTCCTCAATTCCATAATCATGCAGTTGATGTACTACTTTTACTGACATGTTTTTTAAATGTCTAGCCATGTGATACAGACTTCTGTCCTCTTCATCTGTGGAATGATTGTGTTTCCTTGCAGATAAAGATGTTGAAGTGGAGGCAGAACCTCTAAACGGTAACATTTAACATACCTTTTGTTATTGGTACAGACCTAGATATCCACCGTTAGCTCAATGTTATTATACAGCACTATCTGATAAAGCAATATATATGACAATGCAATGTTGTTTGTGCTTATTTAGGGCAGTATAGTAATGCCTTATTCTGTTAAATTACCTAACCCTAACTCAGTGCATTTGTTCAAAGGTGATTCATATGTATAATGAAAATAGTACATTATGACTATTTATTAACTTGTTTTATATTACTTTAGGTTTACATCATGGTGTTATAGCTGCTGCTGTCCTGGTGGCCGTAGTGGTCTTTGCTTTGCTGGCTGGAGCTCTCTGGTTTGTTTACAAAAGGAATGAGGGACCTTTTCGAGGAGTTGGAAGCGCCTATTATCGACAAACAAGTTCTCAAGCTACTGAGTCGGACGGAAACGTCCTAATCAGAGACTTAGAAACTCGCCTGAGGGAATAGCACTCAATCAAACTCCACTATGAAGCCCTCTGCAGGTACAACGTTAATGCTCAGACACTGTAAGCTGCAATTACTTCGGACTGTGGTGAAAAGTGGTAGTTGAAAAATAGGTATTGAAAACGTGTGCTTATGTAAAAGAACTGTTAATTTGCCAAATGAAACATTACAAGGTACAAGTATTAAAGGATAGGAGTACACTGACTTCCAATAACAAACTCTAACATGTGAATCATCCCTTAGAAACTTTGGGGAAAACCCAGTACCATGAACTACATCATCTTCCAACAAAGTACAGTTGAAATGTTTTGTCCAATTCTCTTAAAAGAAGAAGAAGAAGGAGATCTTTATTTATATATAGGGGAACTTAGCTAGACTATAGACATTTTCAAACGGTCATTGCATTGTTTGATCAATAATGTAGATCTGCTTGAACCGTTTACAGAATACAATTGAAATACTCACACTCCATCCACATGTAATAAATCAACCAAAATTACATTTCTAGAAAGGAAGATATGAAGATGTAATTAATGCAAAAGAAAAGTGAATTACTTTGAATTTTATCCGTGTTCAAGAAGAAAATGACTTTTTCCAATGTGCTTTTGTGATGCAAAACAAGACGATGTACTTTGCACATTTTTTTTACATTTTCAAATAAAATTCTTATTTTTAACAACTGAAAGGGTCTAGTCAGCTTTTTTCACTTTATGTTCCTTCAAAAGATATGATTAATGTCAATGAAGAACAGATTTTTATTGGGTTAGCACCGCACGGGCCACTCCTGGAATCTGACTATGGGGGTCAGTAACAGCTTTTATTACATTTCCCTTATTTTTATTAAAAATCTCTTACTTTTCAAACACAGAAAATCATCCCATTTTTTTTCACTGGGATTTGTATAAAAGCACATTTCCGAACTTTCCCCTGAATCTGCCCTGAAGGACGTAATCATTGTATTCCTTCAATACAATAATTGTATGAAGGCTATCTCCTTTAGACTTGGCCGGTCCTCGTGCATGGGCCAGCCCAAAAAAGTCTAGTCACGTTCCTGTTTCATGTAAAGTTCAATAAATTACACCAAAGTGGAAAGAAAATAAATATAATAAATATAATAAATATGGTAGCAAAGAAACGTCACTAAGCAGTACTAAAACCTTTTTGTTATGCTCATTTTCAAGTCTAAGCTACAAAAAATAACAATAAGATCGACATTATTTACTTTCCTGATGTCGTTGTCATGGCGGTAATGTGTATCCGCTTGGGGCTTTTATTTTGAAATATCAAACCGGAAGTGCCGTGTTCCTTGCTCAGCTTTGCCACTTGACAATGTTGACGCTAGGCGCACACACCGAGCAGGAGGAGGGTTGGTTGACAGCTGTGGGAAGCCTGGCTTTAGGTTTGCTATCTGATCACTTTCGCTTTGGAGTCCAGTCATCGATCGACCTATATTTAAAGCTCCACGCCCCGAGACTGCAGGACCTTGTATGAATCCAGCGCCTGGGACGGGGTCGTGACGGGCGCTGAAAATGTCCAAAGCCGCACTTTGCCTTTGTTTGTTGATTGTGTGGGAGACAACTGTGTTTTGGGCGATCGGTTCAAATGCAGTCGCAACTTTCGGTGAGTAATCCTCCCTTTTGTTGCTCCAATTGCGATTTTGAAGTGAATTGTCTCAGTCTAAACACAAACGGAGTACTCTTGCTTTGGGTCGTAGTACTTTCGAGTTTCAAAAAAGACAAAAGCTTTACGTTTGCTACTACATCTACAGTTGAATTTCGCACGAGATTGACTGATGTGGACTTTGCTCTTATAGGGCTACTGTTTCCGTTCATTTCATATTGCAAGTGTCCCAGAGAAATTGCACACTCACGCTTCCCTGCTCCAGTAGCTTTGTCCTGAGTCAAAGCACCCCGTTTAAATGCTGATCTATTGTCATAATAATAAGCTATCTTCTATTTGTGCAAACTGAAACCATATTGTTTTTCAGTGGAAAGATATGTTTGATCATCTACGCACTTTCACTTTTATTTCCTTGCTTTGTTGCATATGTGCAGTAGCCTATGCAGCTGATGAGTTTTTATCACTCACATTGGTCAGTGCTTTTTTTATGTGTAATGATGTGCAAGACCTAAAAACAAAAGTGAAAATTATAATCCTCGTTATGTATGCAATAGGCAGAGGTGGGTAGACTAATGTGCACTTCATAATAATAATAATAACAGAAATAAAATAAAAAAGTATATGATGAAAATAGTACTGGAGCTCTGGAGTACTGAGTTTATTGTTGCCATAATTTGACTGAAAAACTTGCCATGTGTAAATTCTGATGTTTCCAGGTAATACAAATACATCAAATAAATAATTCCTATTATAAGGCGCACAATTACTTCAAACAACTTTCTCCTTCAAGTAACAGTACTGATATTTCAAAACAAATTCACACAAGTACAGCTGTGCAGCTCTCTCAGTGGCAGACTGAGACACCCTCAGTGCAGGACGGAGCGCTACCGCAAAGCCTTCATCCCCACTGCTGTCAGACTGTGCAATAAGACTGTGAAGTAACATGTGCAATAATCTCTGTATCAGCTGCACTTTATTAACTCTGAGTGATCTTCTTGAACGCCGACTGTAACAAGTGAATTTCTCCTTTGTGAGATCAATAAAGGTTTATCTTATCTTATCTTAAAAAGTACTGTGTAATACAACTACTGTTAGACATACAATTACCTCTTAAGTTTTGTATATGTACTAATTACTGACGTTTATCTACTTCAGTAAATATGTAAGTGCCAAACTATTGGATATGCTATTCTTTTCTCTTTACTGATGAATGTACTGTGTCAACAAGAAAGAAAGATTACACCAAAAAACATATGATATTTGTCATCTGACATGGTCCTAATGCAACCCTGTTTTGCTTGTGTTATTGTTTATACAATTCACGGGGCATATCCTG
This sequence comes from Gobius niger, assembly GCF_951799975.1. NCBI lineage: Eukaryota > Metazoa > Chordata > Actinopteri > Gobiiformes > Gobiidae > Gobius > Gobius niger. Next base: position 16,715,816 of record NC_136855.1, on the reverse strand, counting down.
GGTGGGAGAGCATGACAAGACACTGTCAGAAATCTAAATGAATGGAAACATTCACTCACTGACATCCTCCCCCCATTTCAGAAAACTCATAGGAGGCAGTTACACAAACAGCTGTTGGATTGTAATGTATTATATTAGATAAACAAGACCTTGCTCACAACTGTTTTGATTGAACAGTGACCATGAAAAGTTGAAATATTTTTGTTTTCAGACTTATTTGTCTGAAAATATATATATGTAGTGCCACAAAAGAAACTAAAACAGAAACATCTTTAACAGGAGGACTATACCAGGTCAAAACTTGGGCTGAATGAGGCCGAAACTAGAACTGAATAAGGTCCAAAACTAAACCACGATTACGTGTCTAAAGAAGGACTGATCCAAAAGAGGAACAACGCATACATACATTTCTCTCTAAATTACACATACACTAGAAAGGAAAAGGGGCCTCCCTGTACTACAGTTTGAGATTCACTGCTGTATCAACTTCATCATCTTTTTACTATTTAATTCAATGTGCAACAATTTCTGGGTCACATATTCTACTTTAGATTTAACTCGAAAAAATAATGTAACTTTAAAAAGTTTGACTGTAACTTCAAGTAAAAAACTATGTCTTTTCTTGGTAACTTTTGTAGATGATGATATCTTCACCATTCAGCAATCTGGCACAGACAGATGCATCAGTGTGGAAGCCCCAACACAGATGACCCTCGCCTCCTGCGACTCTACCAGCACGTCCCAGTTGTGGAAGTGGGGTTCAGGCGACCGCCTCTTCCATGTGGCCACGACCAAGTGCTTAGCCTTGAACTTTCCCTCTAAGACCCTGTCGCTGGCTGACTGCGACTCGGGCCCGATTCTGTGGTGGAGATGCAGAAATAACCTGGTGTATACTGTTTATAACATGGGACTTTCGGCGACCGCTGAGGGCAAAGTCACCGCAAGGAAGGAGTTTAATGACACGTGGGTTTTAGGAGGGTCCCAGGACAGCATCTGTGAAAAGCCCTACCACAGTAAGTGCACAGTGGAAATTAAAATTCTAGATTTTAGCTTTCCTATGCTCTGATCACAGTAATATAACACACACAAACAATTTTGAGTAAGTTTCAGTCATTAATAACAACTTAGATGAAAAACAGAGATAGTTTTCAATCGAACATCTGTACTGGGATGTTTTCAAACTGAGGATGGTTTGCCTCTCGCTGCAATTCAGCATCTGGGCAGGGTGGGCTCGTAAAAGATAGAAAAATATGACGATTTGGAGAGAAAAATTCTCATTCATATCTTTGCTGTTTTTGACATTCCTAAAATTTTGGTCCATGTAAATTCTATTCATTGTCCATGATACACCTAGACTTCTACCATTGGAAATATCTAGACAGCTGTGAACAGTTTATGAACCCATTGTAATTTCACTTTTGTTTCATGATGACAGGGATCCCTTTGCCGTGGAAAGTACCTCTAATTTGATTGCATTACAACTAGTGCCCAGTTAACTGCATTTTCAGTTTGGTCTGAAATCACTTCCTGTATCGGGTGTGAGGCTTTATAAAGCAGTTGTCTACTGCCTGTGTGCCAAAAGCAAACTGGTTTAATCACATTCTTGTTCAGCACTTGTTTAAATTCAGTCATTACTTGTAGCTTGTTTGTTGTGTCTAAATGTTTTTGTATCTGCAAACAGGGCTTTTTATTAGTGCTGTTTAGGTTGTGGTATTGTTCATTAGTTGTACAGTCTAGTCTAATCTAATCTAAAATTCAATAGATGGCGTTAAACTTCCTGAGTTCCTTTTGTTTTGCGTGTGACCTCGCTTGACTTCCTTACCAATTGACACAACATGTTACATTTCTTGATAATCTGTTCACACAGGACAAAATTCTATTGAGACGTTATTGATAATATTAATTGAAGTGTTTCCCACAGACATCTGCTAAGACTATGGTGGCACTAGCAAACCCAATTTACAATTTAAATACTTTCTGGAGTATGAATGTAATTCATTGTCTTTATTTAGTCTAGTACAATATAGTTTTATTTGTTCATAATTTATAAGGTAGAGGTTTGTTGTCTTACTAATTTATTTCCTTCTTATTTTTATAATATGGGGAGAAGATTATACAATATTGGGGGCTACTATATTCTTTATTAATGAGAAAGACTCATCATCATAAAAATAAAAGTACCTTCTGGGCAAAAGATCTTGGATAAACTTGTAAATAAATCAACAATTTGTCTTTCATTTAAAAAAGGAACATTTGTTGTTGTGTTTGGTAACAATTCTGCCTCTGACTTTGTGGTTATCTTTCTTCATATAGTTGTCTACACCACCAATGGGAACTCTGCTGGAGCTCCCTGTGAGTTTCCCTTCAAGTACGAAAACAAGTGGCATCACGGCTGCCTCCCAGACACCATCAGCCCGGGACTGTCCTGGTGCGCCACCTCCGCCGACCACGACCAGGACCGCAAGAACGGGAACTGTCTAGTACCTGGCAAGTACTACTGCAAATCTTTATTTATTATGTGTAGCAATAAGGGCTGGGACAAAATATCACATCAGATTTGGATCGCAATACTTTTTGCAATAGTGTCGCAATACTTTCAATACTTGTTTTTGGAGCATTTTTTAATCACACACTCTTTTGTTTTCCAGTGACAGCACTTTGTTACATTTTGTGTTAATGCACTTTTCAATATTACCACTTCAATAAATGTCAAATAGCTTTTGGTTTATCAACTTTGGACACATGCCTGTTTTCTTTTTACACATTTTAATGTAAACCTATAATTTATCATAATTACTTACTGTATCGCAATACGTATCGGATCGGCTGCTGAGTATCGTTATACGTATCGGATCGTGACAAGTGGATCGTCCCAGCTCTAGTCGCACAACCTGGCCACACTGTCATTTTGAAATACATACTTGTTAGACCGTGATACTTTGCTCTTCTTGAGTGGTGCCAGCTTCAAGAGAAGTATGCTGACATTTTGAAATATGTAAATAATGATGTCGGTGAAGGCTTGAAAGGGCAATTTGATAATAAGTGAATAAGAATTTGAATAAGTTAGATTTCCGTGCCACACAGTGAGCCTCTATTGAAAATTGTAATATATGTCAAACCCAGCAGTTACACCATGAAACATCTACTCAATTTGGGAATTATTACTACATCCCATTATTGGTTTGATTATTGGCAGCCCTTGTAAATCTGTAAAAGAAAACAACTGTAAAAACAGCAACAACAACCTTATTTGATTGTTTTGCTAGTAAAACAAGTTCACTGTGCTGCAAAATAGTTTACATTGTGATCCATGCAAGTCTCGTACAATTAGAACTATACTACACAATTGTTGCTTTTAGTGTAATGTAATTACACTAAAAGCATCTAAGTGGACAACATCGGTGGTTTTGTTACATATATTGACTTACTTTGTTGCTAGAAAAAGCAAAGTAAATGTATTTAACACATTGAGCATTGTATCGTCCTCAGAGGAAGGTTGCCAGACGCTGTTCGAGGGTCCGGAAGCGAACTCCTGCTATGAGTTTGTCCCGTCGGCCGCTGTGACCTGGCAACAAGCGCTGACCTTGTGTCGCAGTCAGGGTGGAGACCTGCTCAGTGTCACCGGGCCGGAGGATCTGCACTCAAAAACCTGTAAGACTCAGGGAGAGCCGCCATATGTGATTGTGCTCATTTCTAGTAGCTTATTATATTTTAGGCAATGTAATGTTGCAGTTTTGGCCATTTAATTATATTTTGACTTGCTCTGCTGCTCAAAGCGTTTACAGAAACTAATACACATAGCCATCTGTGAACAAATGAAAGCAATATCTGGCTTTTCGTAAATGCCAAAATGTAGTCACAAAGTGGACAATAGTTAATTATATTTATGAACAAGTGAATGGATGTGGATAGTCTGGTGTACTGTATGCTGTTGCACATGAAGCTCGATTAAAGCCATTAACATTTTTTCCACATATTATCTCTCTTAAACAACAATGAAAAGTAAAAATACACATTTCTGGGCTGTACTGTGTAATATGCAGAAATACTAAATGAACCTTTTTGGTCTTTCTCTTTCATTTACATAGGAGCAGAGACGGGTAGTACTCAGTTATGTTTTGAACGTTTTGAAGAAATTGTACTTCTTTTTCCAGACAGTACTTTTTGCTTCTACTTGAGTTAAAGTATCTGTACTCTTACTTGAGTAAAAACAATTGTTACTTTTTCCACTGTGAGTAAATATACGGCAAATGCTTAATTTTCATCGATAAAACAGCGCCTTGTTCTTCAGAATAATTTAGTTTTTCTGTATTTTTTTTCTATGGAATCACAATTTCCACATGATTTTATGTTTTGTTTCACACAATTTATGGCAGCCTTGAAAATATATCAGACCTTTTCGCTCAAACAGTTGCTCAGTCACTCACAGTACTCAAGTAACATTTTCTTTTTAAGTAACTTTTTCTTGAGTAATTGTTTGGATCACTACTTTTTACTTGTACTTGAGAAAATTATTTCAAAGTAACATTTCTCTGACTCTGAAAGATAACCAACAAGAGATAAAGAACAGTCTCTTGGTTCGAGAGCAGCAGACTGTGTATTAGAATGATTTAAAATGTCTCTTCCTGTTATTATGGCCCTGTAAATCCTAAAAAACAAAGAAGATGATAAAAGATGGTAGATGGTTACGTCGCGGTTACGATTTAGTATTTCTGCATCGAGGTGCAGGCTCCTTTGTCATATTGCATTGCCTAGTCTTACACAGGAAGTATTCAAGAACCGCAGAACACATGTTTAGGGAAGTTGAATTGTGTGCATGGTTGTGAATGTGATCCATCAGGTCATGAAGAAAGAAGAATCTAAATTTGTATATGTAGTGTCTAAACATTATGCAACAGTTCTTTGTAATCTGCTTGTTACATGTTTACCACACTATTAGTCAGGTGGACTGTCTGAGGGAGAGCGACATGGCGATATTTTTGTGAGATCGTTTTATCACGATTAGCACTTCTGCACAGTTGGCCATTTTCCTGCTACTGTCAGTGAAGGAAACTCAAGCCGCAAACTTTCTGCATGTATTTCGGATGCTAATGCGAGACGCCTCTGCTCTGTGTGTGGATCCCGCTGTGTGTTGATTTACAGGGCCGGCCCGAGCCAATTTGGGGCCTTAGGCAAGATTGAGATTATGCGCCAGCCCATTAAAAAAATCCTGATATTGTATTTTTGCCATATCGCCCATATAGGTAGTTTTATAACATGTATTTATTGGTTATTAGTGAGTGCTCATAACCCCATGGTCATTTCCCTCTGATGTTGCAGTGCTGGATGGCCTTGGCAGGATGCCCCAGCGTATGTGGATCGGCCTTCATCAGCTGGACCCCTCTCAGGGCTGGCAGTGGTCAGACGGATCCCCTCTGTCCCTCCTTCATTGGGAAACAGGTGGGTCTTTTCCCAGATCAGATCATTCTTTATTCAGAAGTGTAATTTCACTCAAGCAAAGGGGTGGGTTTTTGTTGTTTTTTAATATGCACATACATATATGCTTTTATTAGCTCACAGTTAGGTGTGTCAATAGAGAGAAAAGTACAATAGCTGAGCAGTTAATACAGATTTGAGGTTGACATTTTGTTTCCATCAGCAAAGGTGTCTATATATCTGATAAACCTGACTCTAGGGTAGGTGAATGAATAACTTGGAGCCTAAAATATTTCCCATTTTTTTGTAATGGTAAAATGGTACAAAAAAAAAGTGAACTTGTCCTTGAAAGGAAGTAAAATTGTGACATAGGTAGCTAAGTGACAAATCCAACTGCCAACTCTGTGGGTTTTTGCACAACTCTGGAGTGCTTCCATTTTGCTTCTTTCTCACCAAACTCGCATTAGTGCAAAAAGCTGCTGCTACAGTTTTTCTAAATTGAAGACTTGGTTTGTGCAAATGTCGGTTCGAGACACAAAGGCAGCAGTGTAAAGATGCTGCTGGTGCCCTTTCATTTGTCACAGTGTGGCTTTGTTGGCGTTGCTGAATAAGGCGTTAATATTACTAAAAGGAAAGTGCTGTAAATCTATGTATCTATTGACTGATGGGGCGCTTTTGTGCCGTCTCAAATGGCAAGTGTTCAGCACTGCGCGCGCCATTCAGGTGTAGAGACAGTTCAACACTTTGTCCTGATGCAGTTTAGTCTTGGGCTTGAACACAGCCTAAATTGTTGTGTCCTTGGGAAAGATACTCTGAGAATTTGATGGTGGACGGTGATCAAAGATTTGAAAAGCTCATCGAGTTTTAATGCTTCTGAACTGTAATGTAATGTATTTAGCCCTACCTCTTTGTAAACTAAAGATGGCACTTGACAGGCCAGTGTTTTCTGTGATAGAAGATCATTGGCTCAGTGACTTATGTGATAAACCATGCATATGTCAATGAGCTTTACAAACCGGCATACTGAAGAACAGAAGGTTCTGGAAGAGTTAGGATACAGATGGCCCAGTGATTCATCTCTGTTGTGCATGTGTGACTGTTCGACAGGGAATCCGCCCACCTCCACAATCCTCGACTCAGGCTGTGGCGTCCTGAACTCCATGCAGCAATATGAGGTCGAATCCTGTGATGCCAAACTGCCTTATATCTGCAAGAAGCCCGTCAATGCCACTCAAACAGCACCAGAAGGTGAGATTTATCTCTTCAGTGGGGTCTCAAATGCACTGTGTGTGATAAGGAGGTTAAATAAAGTAGCATGATGTAATGTTTGCTCTTTGGCTGCCCTTCTCTGGTTCATCCTGACATATATTTACAGAAATTAGTATACTGTTGTAAACATTGGAAAAACTGTAGATAATATAGGAAATTGAAGGCAAAAAATCCCCTTCATTACTTTGACTGGATGAAATAATGTGCTGTTTTCACAATTACTGAATTTTCAATACATTACCCTGTGTTTCAGTTTATTTTATGATCTAGTATTTCCAATGTGCAGTGGTTCATCAGTAGTAGTACTTCGTAGCCTTGGCATCTGATGTCTACCTTCTCTTTGCAGAGTCCCTGGTCTATAAGGAAACATTGTGTCCAGAAGGCTGGGTCTCATGGAACGGCTGGTGTTACAAACTGGTGAAGGACAAGCCACTAAACTTCGGTGAAGCCTTGCTTTACTGTAACAGCACAGAGGCAGGAGCTCTGGCCAGTTTCCACTCCATCGACAGCAAAGAGATGATCAGCACCAGTTTTCATAGTGGTCAGTATATCTACATTTCGTCACCTTTAGTCACACATAGGGCCAGATCTTGTGGCGGCGCACGGGGCGGCGCAGGCTCTTGCCGAATTATTTTCCGAGTGGCGGAGCTGTATGTGCCATTCGCCTCCGCCACCTGTGAGGGGGCGTCACAAGAGGAGGTGACTGCACTGATGGAAACACGGCTGACATTCACTTCCTCGTTTACATTGCGCTGGCTTGCGTTCTTTCTTAAGCCTTAGGCTCTCACAGGTCAAACTAAAAACTAGATTTACCCCATCGTGAGCTAAACGATGTTCACGTCTCGAGAGAAAAAGAGCTACAGCGTCCGCTGTGGCGCGGATCGGTCCGCGCTTGGCGTGAACGCGAAGCAAAACAAAAGCACATGTTCACCCCCCACTCCCACACAACCACTCTCCTGGACGCGGAGTCGATCTGGTTGGAGGAAAATGTGTATGTCTCAACCCACTTAAATGCGCCAAGTCTGGAGTGGCAAGATCACAAAGTGCGCCCCGACTGAGCGCAAAATGTCACGCTATCGTCTCCGTTTTGATGCGCAAGATCGGGCCCATAAACTTTATTTCATCTTACTGCATACTTCCCTGTGATTTTTCCTCCTTTCTAATTTTATCTTTTTATTTTATTTTTACTAAGCACAAACCTAAGCATATGAAGTTAACCAGACTGCTGAAATGAAGTTTTCTATTTTATTATTATATGTTGTGCTGCCTCCAGTTTGGCCTCTTCTCTTTTCACCAATTCCACTTGGCATTGCACATATTTCTAGTCTCAGCTGAAATGTGAAGAATAGGACTCGTGCTTGTTAACAAGGTACTGCTCTGCTTTTCTCGAATAGGTCAATCCCAAATGGATGTATGGATCGGCCTGATCAGTAGTGGCTTAAACCCCGCTGTTTTCAAGTGGATAAACCAGGAGCCAATCACCTTCACATATTGGGACTCAAACCAACCAGTCCAGCCCGCTCAAGATACCAGCTGCGTTTACTATTCTGGAGAGGTTCGTTTCTATACCATTAACTTTTGTTCTCCTGTATGTTAAAGTTTTATTGCAAACATTCGAGTTTTTTGAAAAAAAAATCTTAAAATTTAAGGATGTGAGTTGCATCGCACAATACATAGGCACAGTCAGGCCTGGGGGCCAAATCCGGCCCTCCAGGTGAGATATATTGAGAAATATTATTGTATATAACAGAGACTGAAACTTGTATTAGAATACCAAAATATAGCTAATATTGTCAGTTCTTTTGGAAATTTCTGAGGAAGGACTTCCAGATCCCTCCTTTTATGTTTTTGATGAACAACATGACAATCTTTTGACTTGGGGAAAAAAAGGGCAAAAGAACTGACCCTCGACCAAACAAACCTGCCCACCCCTACTATTCAACAACTGCAGACCCATTCCTTTGTTCTCAATCGTAGCTGCTTTTGAACATTTATAAAAGTTAAGATCTTGGCTGTAACACAGAAAGATACAGAATCTATAAAATACAGTATGTAAGCTTGAGGCTCTATTTTTTCACAACAACAAAAAACACATATTCAGTGTCAGATTTCACCATAACATAGGAATAGGAAGGGAACAGGTACTTCTTGAACCCACTGAAAAACGTGGTCCCGTCTGTGGACTCAAGGTCACAATAATTTCCTGTGAAAGTGTAATTTTATTGGGTGCAATAATTCAAATTGTGTTCTCATTTTCCTGCAGTCTCATAAATGGAGGGTTGGCAACTGCACAGAGAGGTTACCTTTCATGTGTCAGAAGAAAGGAGAGGTTAAGGACTTGGCTGAAAAAGACGAGTGCCCATTCAAAGATGTGAGTATCCTACATGAGTACATGAGTACAGCACTGAGGCAGCTGCATAAAATAAGAAGAACAGGCATTATAGTTAAAACAAAAATAGGAAAATGAAAATAGAGTATGTCATAGAACATTGGACTATCCGTGTATTCTCTGTTTAACAGTGGAATAAATAAAGTTTGTAGTTTGTCCTGTGAGAGCTGAACAAGGATATAGCCTATATGCTGATTGAAGTAGATGAGGCGCCATGTAAAGGGAGAGAGGAAATGGGAAGCAGCAACTTTTGAGCTCTTGCACACACTCAGTCTTTTTAGTGGAGTTTGCATGCTCTCCCCGTGTCTACGTAGGTTTCCTCCGAGTTTCCCCTTCCACTAAAAACATGTACAGTAGGTCAGGATGAGTGAGAATGTGTTTGAGAGTGCAAGTGAGGGACATCGAAAGGAAATAAGCCCAGGGCTACAATCCGGTTTGTCATTTTACAAGCATGAGTGCCATCCTTAGCATGCACTGTACCAACCAAACAAACAAACAAATAAAAAAAAATCCAGAAATGTATATGAGAGCGCTTCAGCAGTCAATGAAGAAAGGACCAATTATGCAAAATCCTACTGCAGGTATATTTTTGATAGTGATAATACATTTTTGCTTATTGTGTTCACAATACTTTGAAAGCTTTTGTCATATATTTTGCTACCCTACCCACTTTTGGTGTATATTTTTTTTTAAAGTGAGTTGAAGTTTGCTAGAATAATCTATTACCAGCTTAGTTTAAGCTACAGTCTGGACTTTAATGATAACATTGTGAAACCGTGTTTCCCGGGTTCAGATGTAGTACTTACTCTATGTTGTTTTATTTTGTGAGCTGCTGAAGCCAAGTAACACAGTGACCAACTCAAGAAACATCTTGACTCTGGAAAATATTCTGCAAAATATGAGAGAGTGCCAATAAAGGAAGTGTTTCCAAAGGACCATAAGTGCATTGGTCACAGAGAAGAAAAAATATTGTTTTAACGTTTTTTATATTTTTTTTATTTACCTTAAAGGGGCTGGAAGCAAGTTCGCCATTTTATACTCACTACTGCCACCTCAGGCCATATGTGTAACTGCACCTTCTATATTAAGCTCGTGCATGACTGCAATTCGGGCCGAAGTGACATATTTTTGAGTGACCGTACAGGATTTTAGAGGCAGTTGTGGTGAACAGGTCTGGGCTCATTCTACACATTAGGACATGGCTGGAACATGTAGGGGGAGGAAAATACTTAATTTTAATATTTTTAAACTCCTTATAGTCCCTTTAAATAATTGTGTGGTGTTCTCTTAGAGTTGATCACATGCCTTCATAAAACCAGTATACTGACTCGCATGACATGATTACACTAATCTATACAGGATGGCCTATCTATCTGTACGATGCCATAATGAAAGTGTGTTTTATACATTCATATCTTTAATATCTTTTTTACATTGCAGGGTTGGAGGAGACATGGTAACTCGTGTTATCTGCTGAACACCAAACAAGTTTCCTTCGAAGAAAACTGCAACTTCACCATAAGAAACAGGTTTGAGTCGATTTATTATAATAATAATAATAATAATAATAATAATAATAATAATAATAATAATAATAATAAGGCTACAAAATATTTTTATCAAATTTATTCTATATTAACTTCACGGGCTGCTGGAATCAGGTCTTTCCTTCCATTTAGACCTGATATACTACCATCTTACATAGTAGTTCTTAAACAATTGTGAGCACCGGAGGTATAGTGCAACCAAATTAGGAAATTAAAGGATAGAATTGAAAGGGCACCACCTAACACGGTTGACTAAGTTTGCCTTGTTTAAATGTGTCTCTCATCTGAAGCGTGCTTTCATGACTGTTGAGGGACTCTAATATACTCAAGCATTAAATCAGGTGATACCCGTTCTTAATGCATCATAAATGTATTGTTTATTCACAGCTCAACAAGGCACAGGTAGCATTAATTTACTTTTTGCAAATGAAATTTGACAGAGCAGGGTTTTTTTGAAGTTCGTTCACTTGAAGACAATCAAGTTTTCACATGGCTTTGTTAGAGAGATCACAGAGATGTCATGATAAGGATCGGAGTCATTGAGCGAGATAGCAAGAGAAGTCTGTCAGGGCAGACTTGTTGGCACCAGGGAGGTCCAATAATTATAATTACTACAATTGTTTATTTTTGCAGGTATTTTAAACTTTAATTTCTGTTTTAAATACGACTTGATTTGCTCTCAATAGTAAAACTTGTGTCATAATATCCCATGGAGTTTTTATCCTCAAACTTTGAGTACAAAAAAATGACAAAATCATAACTGAAATTGTCCTGAGAATCATCTTGGACTTGAGCTGTGGAGGAGACTGTGCACCGCAAGTAGCAATCAATACCTCAGTTTGAGAACCACTGGCTGAGATGAAATCATATCATGTCACAGATGAGAATGCTGAGGATAGGTGTTCTTTGCTGTAAACATTTGGCAAGAGCATTTGTATTGAGAGCAGCCTACTCGCCTTTACAGTGTGTGTTTCATTCTCAATTCCATCTATTTATTTATTTTTTAATTGTGAATTGTCTGTTTCAGGTTCGAACAGGCCTTTGTCAATCGTCTTCTGGGAGAACAGATGAGCTCAAAGACTCAGTTCTTTTGGATTGCCTTAAAAGATATCAACGACACAGGGGAGTACCAGTGGGTGACTCCAGACAATCCCGTGGTCACTTACACCAATTGGGCTGCCACTGAACCAGGTACAAAACTCAATATTTTTCTGCCACATGAGTGGGAGATGTTTTTATTGTGCTTGTATTTTGTGTTTTAGCTCGTGATAGAGGCTGTGGGGTCATGTCCACAACCAAACCCCTGGGCAGCTGGAGGGTGAAGAATTGCAACTTTTTCAAAGCCGGCTCCATTTGTAGAAGAGACCTGAGTCCTCCTCCGGCGCCTGATCCAGAGCCGGACAGCAGCTCACCCTGTCCCAGCGGATGGGTGTCTAGACCAAACGTCAAATACTGCTACAAGGTGTGGAGCTACTTCTGCTATTACTACTGCTACTACTTCTATCATTACTTATTACTACAACCACTTCTATTCATTATAATTTTAGTAAAAGTAGTATTTTTTCGGACTAAAATTGGATTAAACTAAATTAAAAGAAATAGCATTTTTTGGTTTACAGAAAAACATGTAGAATCCAGAATTCCAGTAGGCTTCTCTTTTCTTTCTGTCATGGTCACCTCATGTTCGATGCCACAGAAAAGATGATGCACATCATTAAAATGGGTGGTTACTTGGGCGGATATTCCCTGTCATTTCTGCACTTTTCAAGCTTGCTTATTTTTTTGGTTTCAATTTTCTTGGGGTTTTTCCTACATATGCTAAACCTCAAGGACAGCACAATACCTAAACTACATGTGTAGACGTGCAAGTCGTTACGTTACAAATGTTTTTTTTTTTACCACTATGGGGATGTTTGAAGAATGTACTTTTATAAGTGTTGTTCCACTGTGCACAACTCCTACACCGGTAATTCCCATTTTCAAATCCCTCCCCCTTCAGTTGACAAGCAACTCAAAAAGGAAACTCTCCAATAGTAGTTCTATCTGTAGGCCACCAAGACAAAAACTCTTATGTGACGGGAAGAAAAAAAAACAAAGCCTGTAGTGTGCACACTTTACATCTAAATCATTGAAGCTATCCACCTTATTCCGGAGGCTCGCATGGGCGCCGCCATGAATATTGCCCGCCCCTTTTCTCCTATGTGTTGACATGGGGCTGGAGAAGTCCACATAATATCAGTCACTACACGAAAACAAAGCCGTTTTTCGGCCGCGCTGAGAAACGCTGCAGTGTCGACATGTCGGTGCAAATGAACGTTGAACATTTTACACAAATCAATCAAATAAACATCAGATTTGAGCGGAGAATATTTTCACTCGTTCTCTGTTTAAATGAACGGGCTTCGCGCTCGACCGGAAGTGTCTGGACAACGGAAGTGCCGAGACAACGCAAAAAGAGGCAAAAGTGGGCGGGGCGGAATAAGGTGAATAAGACTATGCTGTGTTTTCATAGTTGTCCATGGTTTTAGTCTTTGCAAAATAAAAAATACAAAAAATTAAGCTTCAGAACATTAGAAGCCAGATTTAGCTACAGTATGTGCTATTCCTGAGCCCGGATATATGTTAGAAAAGCATTTAAGGATCTTTAACCCCAGCCTTTCATTCCCAGGTGTTTCATGAGGAGAGAGTGAATCAGAAGCGCTCGTGGGCTGAAGCAGAGAACTTCTGTAAGGCTCTGGGAGCAAACCTGGCCAGTTTCTCACATCTGACCGAGATGAGAGCCCTGCATAGCATCATGAGAGACTCTATCAGGTATGTTTGATATAACAGACTTTAAGACATATTGTCTGGGGGTTGTTTTTTTAATCACAAGTCGAACTGTGATTAAATCTTTGGCCGATCAGTTTGCCAGTTGATCTATTTTGTGTGAAATGAATGGTACTGGAACGTTTTCCCCTTGACGCAATTTGTAAATTATACGATCATTTATTATGATTAGAAATTGTAATTATTTAAAACATTATGATATATGCATCTTGTTTTTCCGTATTGCCCAACATTCATTCAAAGGCTGTTGTTTCTAAACTAAACTATCATTATTCACAAGAGCTTTGTTTTTCCTTCAGTAACAACCGATTTTTCTGGGTCGGGCTGAACAGAAGAAATCCTGCAACTCGCTCTTGGCAGTGGAGCAGTGGTCAACCTGTGAGTGACATAATAGATAATAGATGTGTATTAAATAGGAATGTACAATTTTGGAAAGGACCTTCAACATTTTCTGACCAATATTAGGATTAGATTCACAATTTTTGTTTTTCAAAAGCTGTGCACCTTTTGGGATAAATCTGAAAGACAAGAATCACGTGCTCTACTTCATTCCAAACCGGATTAGCAGGTTTTTTTTTTACACAAGACCTCCTGGAGACAGCATATTTTGCCATTTTCTTTTGTTTGACACTATAATTGCATCATCTGCAATGTGTGATTGATTTAATTGTAACTAATCTTTCCAGTCTTCTACTGACTATTGAGTAAATGTGATGTTTCTTTCACTCTGTAGGTGTCACTGGATATTTTACATCAAGACTTCCACAACCATGATCCCTACAGCCGTGACTGTACTGCGTTTAAGGTTAGTTCAACTATTGTTTCGTTTTTATCTCGCTCTCTGGATTTTTTGGATTAGAATTACTGTTAGGTGGGTTAGGGCGGACCGAAATTCAGCTCAAACGGCGGGTCGCGGGCCGCATATACTAACATTATTTTTCCATTAAATTAATAATAATCCGATTTGGTCAAAGCCCCAACTTACCACGTGGCTATATAATGTGTTGTTCATATCCTGAGCTCTTATGTCAGTGCCCTCTGCTGGTCGCACAGGAATGTGCTAGAGCAGGGGTGTCAAGCTCATTTTTAATTCAGCTCCCACGCCAGATCGCGGGCCACATATAATAGATAATTTTTTTCCAATAAAGAATAATAATAAGCTGTGATTTGGTCAAAGCCCCAACTTAACTGTAGCTTCAATAATAACTACGGCTTACACTTGTATTGCACTTTGCAAGCCTGTGTCACAAGTTCCTCAAAGTACTACATAGTAGTCATTATTCATTCACTCCACACTCTGTGGTGGTAAGATATTTTTGAAGCCACAGCCGCCCCCTGGGGCAGACTGTCCATTTACCAGGTGGCAAAATAATGTGTTGTTCATATCCTGAGCTCTTGTAATGTCAATGCCCGCTGCTGGACACTGTGGAACTCTTTCCTTTTTTTTATTTGATGCCCCCTAGTGGCTAGAATGAGCATTGTGGTTATTCTTTAAAAAATCATAACTCATAACTTTTCATATTTTTTCTACATTAAAATAGATGCGAAATGAAGGAGAACGAGAATTGAAAAGTGAAACTACTGTACTGCATTTACACAACAAAGTGTATGACGGTGATAAAGGTGTGCGATTTTCACCAAATGCCTGCAAAAAGTATAATACCCCCTTTTGAATGGGTTATTTTGCAAAGTTTTGACGTAAGGGCAAATAAAATATACTTTATACTTTTTTTAATAGATCTTAAACATCAAAATGGTATATAAACTAATGGCAATGACCATTTTTTTTTCTTCTTTCAAATGTTGACCATGCACAGACTTCAAAGCCCATCTTCTGATTAAACTTGCGCACCTGCTGCCACTGCCAGGTGTACTCGGAGCTTTCGCTTTGAATATTGAAATATGTGCCGTGCCCTTGTGTTCACATGTTGGTAGTTGTCATGAGTCAAGTAGCAGAAACGGCCAGTGAGTCAGTCTCTACCCATGGGTTGTTATTGTACTGAAGCGCAGTGGGGAAATGTTGGTATCACAACATTTGTCGCCAGGGCTAGTACGCATTACAGCATTTGACAATTAAAAAAAGCAGTGATATTGTTCGTATGAGTAGATGCCTGACTTCTCGTGAAAATGAGCACAACTTTGATGTTTAAAACCACAACAATCTAGCTGCAACTTCGTAGGAAACCCACATCAATGCCATATCTTCACTTCTGCATAATTCCTTATCGAGATGTATAGATTTTGATAGTGAGAAATACTGTCTCTACTCTGACCTTGTTTCTGAAGTTAAAAAAAACAAGCGCAAAGCCAAGCAGTGATACTGGTCTCGACTTTTCACTCATGTTTGATAAATATTATCTCTCTGTTTTAGACGATGAAAAGCAGCTTGAACCACCTGTTTCAGTTTCTGATTCATGAAGTCAACCCCATACCTTTCTATGTGACGCCATTTCATTGTGATGCCAAGCTCGAGTGGGTCTGCCAAATACCCCGAGGTAAGATTCTGAAAATACATTGAGCTATTAAAGCAGATTTGACATGTACGCTACTTATGAAATGTTAATTATATTTCAACTGTGCAAATTACATCTATTCCATTCACAACAACGATATTTTTCTTTTAGGAAGAACACCAAAGAATCCCACCTGGTACAATCCAGGTATTTTGTTTAAAATTTGAAGTTTAAAAGCATTGAATCTATAATTCTTGCACTGCAGAGCGTTTCACTCTAGCTGCTTCCATTTCCCCTGATAATGCTACCACAGAGGGGCGTGGGTGGGGGCTATAAAAGCCAAATCCATAATGTTTTAGCTTGTTGTTTTTAATTTGCAGACAGCCACCATGACACATCCATCTTCATTGATAAAGACGAGTTCTGGTTTGTGAAGGAGCCTCGGTTGTCATTCGAAGAGGCAAAGCTTTACTGCAGAGAGAATAACAGCACACTGGCCACACCCTCGAGCTTCACCGCAGGCCGACAGATCCACCAAAAACTTAAAGAGGTGTGTAGGATGTGCCAATGTGTTAAAAACTCAAACACTGCACTGGTTTTACTCTTTGTTGTGTGATTACCATTTGACTCCTCGTAATTGTTTGTTGAATTGAAGTAATGATGCATTTCTTTACTAAATGATAATTTGCCGTCTACTGATTACTGATCGTTGCTTGTGTTATAGCAGTAACTTTGTCTTAAATTTAACTACTTATTTCATTTTTGACACAGGTTACACCAACTACAAAACAAAAGTGGTGGATTGACTTGAAAGATCCGCAACAACTTTATCCTATGACGTGAGCACAGACACTATTGTTTGAATACACTTTGCTGTATGTTGAAAAGTCGGCTAAATGAAAGGTGTATTTTTGTTACAGATACTCTCGCATGTTCTTTTACCAGTCACTTTTCCTGGGAAGATGTTCAACCATAAATGGAGAAAGTGGTTTTCCAGGTGCGTTAAAAACTGCTTTGAGACTTTCACTCATACACTTATACATTCACTAATAAATCAGACTTTTACGCTCCAATAGCCCTTAAATCTGTACTGCACAACATCACTCCTCTATGTTATCAATGAGTATCTAAAGAAGGCATATGCATGAACTGAGCTCGGGTGATGCAACTACAAAGACTCAAACTGCTGTAGAAGTTATTGCTGCTGGAAGAACAATGTGTCGGGTTGTAGTTTGTTGCATTGTTAGTCATTTACATTATTAAGACCAGACACTGCAAGTGAATTGGGTAAAAAATAGGAGCTATAAATATTCTTTGCTAGATGTTTGAGACTATTGTTATTATTACTTTTTGTTAATAATGCAGTTGAATGTTTTCAGAATACGACTTAAGCTGCAGGACCCGGCTGCCTTTTGTGTGTCAGAAAGTCAATATAACGTTAGTGGAGATAAACCCGTATGAGCCGCAGCCTTCGGGACAATCCTGTGAAAACTCTCTGTCCTTCAGGAACAAGGTGCGGCTAGTAAAGCACATTTTTCATACTGAGCTCCCAGCTGCATATTTTTTTTAACAATTTGAAGTAATTTCTGTTGTTTCAGTGTTACATAGAGATGAGGCAAACCAGGCCCATGTCTTTTAAAAATGCCGTTGAAGAATGTGCATCTGTGAGAGGAACGCTGCTGACTATAACCGACCAGGTCGAGCAAGGTAAGGTTCGGAGATACTCGGCAAGGATTTTTTTTTTTAATGATTTTATTTAACAGGACTGCAGAATATTGAAAATATCAAGTAGTCCATGTCAAAATAATGGATGTGAAATCTCAGTGTTGATACAGTTACAAAACTTTTTTTTTTTTTTTTTTCACAAGGTAAAATCTTTCCGTTTTCAGTATTTGAACTGTGAATCACTGATGTGCATCTTCACAATCTAAAGTAGAACAGACGGATTCAGATCCCAGTGTCAGGCAGCTGCTGAAGTTGACCTATACCCAACATGAGCTCAGTGACAGGTCTAAACAGCCAGGACCAAATGTCTCTGAACATTCACAGAATTATAGACAGGCAGCCTACTTTGATATTATTGGTGGAAAAAAAATATTCTATTAAAATATCCATCTAATAAAAGAAGCTAAATGTAAAAAAAAGATTTGTTCTGCTTTGTCCTCTTTAAAAACACTTCATGTCCCACATTTGGCAGGTTACAATCTGGTCACCCTATTAAAAACGTGTATTAAAAAGTACAAGATTGTATTGTATATTCTTTCATCAGCCAAGTTTTATGTTGTTTTTCGTTCCTTTGTTATGCTTGATGCATGTTTGGCTACACTTGTGCATAATGCATTCATTTACTATAGATTCATTCACTGTAGATGATTATTTTTATCCTGGAGTTGTCAATCTTCTGAAATGTTGAATAATGTTTAATGATTAACTTTTGGGTCCAGATTTTATCACCAGCATCTTGGCCTCAAGGAACGACATGAACTTCACGTGGCTCGGTCTGAAACTTAGACCCAACCAACAGAAATGGGTGGATGAATCCTCGGTTTCGTTTGCCAACTTTAACCCTTTGCTCCATGGCATGGTCAAGCCCATAACAATCAGTGTAAGTTCCCTCTTTGATGTGTCAAAGTATTTTAGTATCATTTAGCATGAAATTGAAACTCTAATTTGAATTTGATGCAGCAATTTGATGCCGAGAGTATGGATCTGTGCGCCTACATGTACAACAACCCTCATTCTGACATGATGGGTACCTGGGACTTCACTTCCTGTGGAGATTATCAACAGCTGGCCTATTGCCAACACTATGCAGGTAAATCTGCACCAGAGTATATGTTTATCAGTTTATTTG
Organism: Gobius niger; assembly: GCF_951799975.1. Classification (NCBI taxonomy): domain Eukaryota; kingdom Metazoa; phylum Chordata; class Actinopteri; order Gobiiformes; family Gobiidae; genus Gobius; species Gobius niger. The sequence goes on along the minus strand of NC_136855.1, from coordinate 16,697,063 downwards.
TGTTGCACCTAAATTATGTCCTGTGCACTTAAAGCAGCACTAAGTAAAGAGTTTGCCTAAAATCCTTTCCGTAGTCCCTCTAGGGGTAATACAAGTGTTAATGGGATGATTGGGGGTCTTTCATCTCTCCCGGCGTCTCTGGCCAGAAAACCACAATTACAACTCCCCTGCCACTCGGTTGAGCCACCAATATACACTAGTTCAATCGAAGAAGAAGCTAACAGGCTAACGGGCAAAGCTAACTGTGGGCTAGCGCCGCTTTAGCAGCTAAATTTGTTTATATTGTGTAATTCTCTGGTTTCCCCTACCACTAAAAACATGTACAATAGGCCATGATGAATGTGAGTGTGTTTGAGAGTGCGGATGGGGGATGATGGATGGAAATTATCCCTAGGCTACAATCCAGTGTGGCTTGTTTACATGCATGAGACCCATGCACGGTCCCGACCAAATAAACCAATAAATAAATAAATTGGGTTGTGGCACAATGTACAATATCCCTCTCTCCTTTTGTCTTTTCTGTCAGCGTTGTATTTTACTCTCTCAGACAATTAATGAGTAAAAAAAACACAACATGCAGTGACGCTTATGGCCTGTAAGGGCATAAGTTACGTAGTTCTGCTTTAAAACCTTAAATATGGTTTGAGCTAATGCCCTTCTTTATCGACAGCATTTACTCTAAAAACGATAAAATGTCCAAATTACTTTATTACGATTGGCTCACTTCTGTCTGTAGACTCAATTAGATGATGATGCCAAATATCTCGGCTTCAGTGGCTTTATTTTTCTTAAAAATAAGGACTAGAGTCGTAGAAGGTAGAAGAAATTCCAACTTCATCCAATATTTAGATTTTACATGCACATTTTCTCATGCAACGTAAATGGTAGATGTGTCTTTAAAGTTGCTCATATGTTTTTCCCCTTTAGACAAAATGGAAGAGCCAGAGGTCCCGTCGAAAACCTTTAACATCGGGAACCACACAGTCCTGATCCTTCTGAACAATCTCACCTGGTTTGAAGCTATGGAGAAGTGCGCCGAGAACGACATGGAGCTGGCCAGTGTTTCAGACACCACTCTTCAGGCCAGTCTGGTGGTGTACGTGACCCGCGCCAGAACGCCCATGTGGATCGGTCTGTTCAGTGAAGACGTGAGTGCAACAAAATGAAAGCTTTTAACCGATATCAATCCGTGTTCCACAATTAGGATGCAAAATATGTACCATTTTAATCTCTATCTTGAATTGTCATGCTCTGACGGTCAAATTACTTCACCAAAACATCATTGACTGTCATTCTTTAATTTCATTTGTAGAAAGGCGTCCACTATCGATGGACGGACCACAGTCACACGAAGTTCAGTCGCTGGGCCGATGATGCTGCCGGTGGTTCCTGTGTTTACATCGACACTGATGGTTTCTGGAAAACCATGGAGTGTGAGGAGGAGTTGGGAGGAGCAGTGTGCCACAAGCCTCATGGTAAGAATATTTATTCCTGGGTTTCTTTGATTTTATAACTCATTCACTTCAATCCAAAATTGCTAAAATAAGATGCTTTGAATGTAATTTTTTTTTATAGCAGACAACAACTCCACACAAGACGATGTGGCAGTGAAGTGTCCCCATAAAATCAACGGCCCCAACTGGATCCCCTTCAGAAACAACTGCTACTCACTGCAGCTGGTGTCGTCCCGATGGGAGCAGTTCGACAAAGGGCAGGCCCGACAGACCTGCAAAAACCTGCGTAAGCCTCATCTGCTGATACTCATAGGACCCAGTTAATATATTGTCAGTCTCCTTTTATAATTGTTTAAAGGAATAGGTCACAGTTTTTACATACTGAGATATGTTCTTACCTTAGCTTAGACGAGTTCTTTAGTACCTGTCTGGTCTTCACCCGTGCCTTCAATCACGTAAACAAAATCGATACCACAATTTACATTTTTCTTTAAACAAAATTAGTAATACTTGACATGTGTACAAGCAATATAGTAGTTGTTCAAGCCAATCGTGCTTCAGCCACAATATCTAAGATTCCCAACTCAACCTTCATGCTTATCAAGGACAGTGTGTTTTTACTAAATAGATACAGATTTCTCTGAAATCTCACTGATATCTTGTCAGTGTTTCTTTATCACATCAATTGTTTTTTTGTAAGACGTCAGATGTTTTTTGTTTTTTAAATGTATGCTGAAGTTGACAGGACATGTGTACTTTTTGTTTTATATCTTTAGATGAAGATGCCACTGTCCTGACGATCAGAGACGCTGCTGAGAATGAGTTCATCAGGCAGCAGCTCGTGCCTTTCCAAAGCCTGGTGCAGTTCGTTTGGCTGGGCGTGTTCAAAGACGAGAACGGTTGGTCTTGAAGCGTCACCTAGTTTTAATCATTATATTCAATTCAGTTAATGATTAATGTCAACTTGTTATAGCTTTCTAATGCAGTCGGTGCATTGTAGAGAAGCAGATATTAGATGCAATTCTTTTTGAAGCACTCAATAAGAGATTTTGTTGCTTTGCATGAGTGCCGAGTATTGCATTGTTTTGCTTTACTGATGCCATGGTAGCGAGCTTTGAACCATGTTATAACTTTGTTCCCGCATTAAAAACATACCATGTCTTTGGCAGATAACCAGACCAAGTGGTTTGACGGCACTAACGTACAATACAACAACTGGAAATACGGCAGAGCGTCCTTAGACAAGCCTTTCTTGGCTGCGCTCAACAGTTACGGGGCTTGGTTCTACATCACCAACAGCAACTACTTTGCAGATTTTAAACAACGGATGATTGTGGCCTGCAAACTGGACACAGGTACGGCCTTTTCTGTTTTTGTGTTTATTTTTTCTCTCTTAGGGGAAAGTCTTTGTTATGTTTTTAGTACATGTTTGAAACTGGTTTAGTCCTGTCTAGGCTCTTTATTGGATCTTGTCTTGATTTAGTCCTGTTTGCTCAAGATGAAGTATGTGCAGTATTAACTTTGGCTAAAGATGGCACTTGACAGATACTTCACTATGGTTCTATATTTGCTTGGCTTCAAGGCTTTGTCTCTGTATGTTTGGATACTTGGATACTTGGTGTGATAATAATAATAATAATAATAATAATATTATACATACATATTTACAATTACAGTGGGAAGTTATTATTTATAAAGTGAGAATAATGGCAATTGCATACACACAGGTTATTGCACATGATTTACTTCATAGTTGATTTGAATAGTACAGTCTCAGGGGGGCTGAAGGACCTGCGTTGTGCTCCTTCCTGCACCGAATAACTACTCTTATCTTTTATATTGATGACATTTAAGTTATAATTTTCCATTGTTGATTTTCTCAGAATCAAAGCAAAAGTACAACTCCTCGGCCATAGGCATGGAGCAGTACGGCAACCTGACCTACCAGGTGCTGACCCAGAAGCTCACCTGGTTCCAGGCGCTGGAGGAGTGCGGGAAACGTGGGGGGCACTTGGCCAGTGTCCACGACATTCAGCACGACGCACACATAAACCTCATCTCCAAGACCGACGGGTACTCGCTGTGGATTGGACTTTCCAGCCAAGATGTAAGAAAAGTATAATTATCAAATTCCAATGTGGTTTAAACTTAAATGTTTCTTTACCCATTTTCAGTCAGCAATAAAATGACTGAATCGTTTTTTAGTTCTATTAGAATTACTGCCGGATTACTGCTGACTTACTAATAATATAATTCAATAATAATGAATTAATAAAGTTTAGCACCACATTATTGATAAATGACACTCCAGAGACTTACGTGACTGTGTTGTGCTTAAACTTGCAATGCCAGCAATAAATCTAGGCCTAAATAATGGACAGTTACAAACTCTGGGCTAGAGTTTTGATTAATAAAATGGCCGTGAACTTAAGTAAAATGATGTTTCCATGAGGTATTACAATTTATGAATTACAATTTTAATTACCTTGCTATATATTTCCATCTTATTACCATGCTATGAAAGATTTAGCCGGTAGCTAAACAGCCACCACTTACAATTTTTGTTTCCTGCAAAATGATTGTAAAATATACATGAATACATTTAATGAAATACATCATGGCCAAAACAGTGAGTGCTGGGACTTACAACAAAAAGTCACAACTGATAAAAAAGTATATTTTACACACTGTGGTTGACCCTGTTTTATCTTAATTACGCTATGCTTCTCAGAATCAAATTTAAAAATATATATATATTTCCTGTATCACAAACATGTGTGATCTCTGTTCAAGAACAGTCCAAAAAAGATTGACACTGACTCGCCATATTTTGGTGACTAGCTCGAGCAAGGGATTATGTGTAACAGTCTAGTTGAGAAAATGCAAGTTGTTTCAGGAAAGACATCTGCTATAAAGCCCTAATATACTGTATGTTTGAGTCACTGAACTTTGGGAGGCAGTTGATTTGCTTTGGTGATGCTAGATGTGAAGAGCCGACCTCAAAGACTATTTATCTTAAAGTCTAACCTTTTGTTGTTGTAGACCAATGGCACAGACTTCGAGTGGTCTGATGGTACAGACTTTAATTACGCTCCCACCATCACTGAGATCAGCCCCAGTATAATCCGCCCCGAGGCCCACTGCGTTTATGTGACCCCTCGCGGGACCTGGGTGAAGAGCAACTGCAGAACTGTGACCGAGGGCGCCATCTGCTACACCACCACCATCACCTCTTCCTTTCAGAGTAAGAACTCCTCTGTTTTGCGAATCATCTGTTCAATATAGTTTTCACACAATATATTGTGTTTGGTTAAGATGGTTTACTGAAAATAGATATAGTGTGAAAAACGGATAATGTGTTTTTAGCACATTTTTTCAACTTACTGTAAGCTGAGCTACAGGAACTATGATTGGATTGGAGGTAATTGCAGTGCTAGTTTACTACTAATAAAACATAAATAAACTTTCCATGTGTTTGTATTATGGAAAAATCACTCTTTTAATGCGTGTACTTTTTTCATGTAAACAGAAGCCAAGCTGCGGGCCGCTCCAGAGTCTAACCGGTGTCCTCAGAAAGATGGAGGACCGAAGTGGGTGCAGCACGAGGACCACTGCTACGCCTTTGACATGAGCTTTTACAACTACAGCGTGTTCAACATGGACCGGGCCAAGAGCATCTGTAACAGCCTGGGTGAGTCAATAATACTAATAAATATATCCGCATGAGTGTATGTTGTGTGCACGCCATGCACTTTGGAGGCAGCTACTATAATAAGAGCCCCTTCACCAGCCCTGATGGCGCTCGGGCCTAATAATGGCTTACACTTGTATTGCACTTTACAAGCCTGTGTTACCAAGTTTCTCAAAGCACCACATTGTAGTCATTATTCATTCAATCAACATTCAGTGTCGTCCTGATAATGTTTGAGCTGATGTCACTGTATCTTATTTCCCACAGATGCTGAAGTGTTGACCATAAAGACCAAAGAGGAAAATGACTTTGTTTCCAAATACATTGACGATTACCCACTTGTGACGAGTCGGGCCTGGCTTAGCATCAGCCTGGATCCTAAAGGTATGCTTTCTAAAATAAGCTTTGGATAAAATTATAAAAAATGCCCTTTATTTTGTTCAGTAACACAAATAAAATCACAAAATGTCTCAGGCAAACCTGTCACCTGGCACGATGGCTCTGCACTGGAATACTCAAACTGGAAACCCAGTGCTTTGAGTGCTGAGAAGGGAGAAAACCAGTGTGCTGTGCTCACCGCAGCTGACGGAGGGGCCTGGAAACTGGTCAGATGCGACACGAGCCGGAGTCGAGTCGTGTGTCAAACAAAAGCAAGTGAGTACAAGCCTCCAGTAACTTCCAAAGCTGCACAGTTAATCGCAGTCAAGTCCAAAATCACTTTTTACATGGCATCGCAAACACTGCAATTATTTAGACGGCTGATTTTGTGTTCCCTTTGCAAAGATCAAAATATCCTCTCTCCAAGTCATTTTAAAACCTGCTCAATCTGTCATTTAGACGTCTAATAACATGATGTGAAATAGATGATTCTTGTATTAATTTATCAGGTAACAGTAACAGCTGTGCACTGTGAACTGAAAAACCTAAGCCGCAAATATAATTGTAAAGGATCTGTATCGGTTCTGAAAAAAACATATCCGTCTGTGTCTCATTTCTGTGTCGAGCTGGTCATTAGGACCATGTCTTGTATTGCAGGCAACAGTATAATCCAAAACGTTGCGTAGTGTGCATTTAATTGATTTTAGTGTTTAGTAATGATTTATTTTACTTAATGTAAGTGTAGATACATAGTGCATTTTGTTTGCTGATAGAAACAAAGCCTTGTTCTGCAGTAAACTGGGCCATTGTAAATTTGATATCAAACACATTCAACCTCTGCACTACTTTCATGTTCATTTAAATGTATGGCCTACAGAGAAATACTGCATACCCCACAGTGAAGTGGCCTAGTTTCTCTTTCAAACAGCCACAGTGACATTTATACTTAGGGGCGCAACCAAACTGAACTGATGGTAGGACTACATTTTAACCCAGATCTTTTTTTTTTTTCTGACCCAAGAAAAAAAAGTTATATTTTTAAGCAGTTATTATAGCACACAGGCTTATTTTTATTTTCGTCCTATTCGAAATATAGGAGCTGGCTCCATAAATCCAGCCAAATTGCTAGATTGCTCATTCTGTCTGTACGAGCTTCAGTTAGCGTGAGGCGCAGGCTGAACACTATGGGGAAACCACCCTAACTTAGTCCATTGTTGTTCTACAGGCACATTTGTCTGTTTACTGGAAAGGTTTCTTTAAATATGATAATGGAAATTTGTATAGTGCTTCTTATAGTGTAGGAGATTTGCTTTTCATTCATTCCACACATGGTGGTGGTAAGCTATGTATGGAGCCACAGTTTCCCCTGGGTTTGATTGACAGAAGTGCAACTGCACACATCCGTGCCAACGGTCCCTCTGACCACCACCATTCATTCACGCACACACATCCTTCATCCTGGCCTATTGCACATGATTTTAGTGGTAGGGAAACCCAGAGGAAACCTACTCTGACATGGAGAGCACTCCACACAGAAAGTCTGCGCAACCGTGCCACCATAAATGCATTCATTTTTTTCATTTGTTGCATAAAAAATATTGCATCTGGGCATTCAAATGGCAATAAAAAGCAGTACATTTGACCTGTTGCTAGAAAGCCTAAATAATCCCTCCATCACAGTAGTCCAGACCAAACCACCCTCAAGATGAATGGGTCTAACCTTAACTTAAATTTGTCTTCTCTTCCCTCTTCTCTCTCTCTTTAGGTAAAGGCTCGCCTGTGGCGCTGGTCTTCCTCATCCTCATCCTCATCCTACTGCTCCTCGCTGCTGCTTTCGTCGTGTACAAGAAGAAACGCGCCCACTTCACCACCACGGTGCGCTACAAGCGGACTTTCGATCAGACGGACTCCACCAGTATTGTGACCGACCCGGAATGAGCCTCAAGAAACGAAAAAAAAAAAGAATCTCCTGCCTGTCTATGAGTACTTAAAGAGTTACTATCTGAAATGCAGCCTTTCATATTTTAAAGTTATTTATTATTGACCCAGCTAAAGAAGAGTTGTGTGTAAAACTGTAAATATTGAGCTGTGAATAATATTTCTTTGTTGGGTCCCATAACAATATACTATAAAGGTCCCAGGGTTTTTTGATGCGCTGAAAGACGTGATTGTAAACTGTCAGGGAGCATTGGCCATACCACACCAAGTTCTATTCAATAGTAAAGGCTATAATAACCAATACAGTATTTCAAAGGGGAATTAAAATTTTGTATATTTGCTTTTTACTACTGACACTCCCCTATACAAGCCAAGATGCACACACTGTATGGTTCATCAATAGGTTGTTTACGTGACATCACACCATTCGAAAGACCCCAAAGATGAATATTGAGTTGGAGAGCAGCTAATAATTCTATAGTAAGATTTGCCATTTAACTGTTTAATTGCAGACGTTTGGTTTGTGGCCTTTCTGCATACAGTAAAAACTGGCACAAAGTATAGAGTGTTTCTGTCTAAACTAAATCAAAGATATTGTTTGCAGGATGCACTCTTAGTGGTCTTAAAAAGGCACGACAGCAGAACTTAACCCTTTAATGTTACTCCCTACGCCCTTTTTGTATTTTCTAAGCAGCTCTGAGTTACCTGCCCTAAATCAGTCCAAACCTGATCTAACCCAGCACAAACCAGTCCAGCCAGACCTGATCTAAACCGGGACGAAACCAATCGAAAACTCCTATTTACCAGTTCAAAGCAGGTCTAAACCAGTCCAAACCTGGCCTAAACTGGTCCAAACCAGGTCCAAAACTGCTCTAAACCGGTACAAGTATTAAGTATTACAAACTTGGTAGCCATAGGCAGAATTAGAAACAACATATGATTTGATAAAGTGTGCTCTACCAAACAGTTGAGCAAACTATTAAAGGGTTAAGCTGCTGTGAGCCGCACATGAGGACACAAGCGCAAACTCCACAATATGTGAACATTCCTCATTTGAAAGCTAAGAACCTCCAGAGTTCAGTCACTGAGCTATAACTACTGGAGGCCTGCACTAGCTCTAATAAGGACTAGATTGGTCACCCGTGCTTGGATTGTGGATTTTCAGAGGAGGGGGGGGGCTTTGATGTTTCTGAACTGGATTTAGCTCTGGTATCCCTAAGTGTTTGGCACATTCTGCTTTAGTTCCTAATTTTATTTTTTATCGCTTGAAAACTATGGATAGTATGGAAAGGCCTCTGCCCTCCATCTGAAATTTGGCGTAATCATTTTCAAAAACTTTTTGATAAAGTTTAATGACTCAGTATTGGCTAAAGCTACCTTAGGTCGCACTCCAAAAATGTGTTTTTTTGTTTCTTCTCTTGTGGAATTCATGAATTAACAGCCATGGATGAAAAATCCCACTGATTGTGCCTTTCTATTTGTAATCTTCCAGGTTTCGGTAGTTCATTACTGATTTGCTTTGGACACTGTCTTAACTATTGATTGTTAATAACAAGCCTATGTGACGTATGTACAGTTGATATGACTATTTGCTATGCACTACTGAGAGAGAGAAAGCACTTTAATGTGGAGCTGCATTTCTCATGTTGAAGCACAATGAGGTTTTTAGAGATTTTGTAATACTGAAAATTGCACTGGTGTTTATGCCTTGTAAATATGTAACGTTGTTTTATAACTGAACAAACCAAAGATATCAGTCAAGGGCGTGCTTGCTGCATGTTTAACGCGGTCATATCAACTCTATCCACATTCATCTGCTCAGATCAGGTACCTTCCAATAAAATTCCATTTCTTTCAAAACTCCTTGTCCACAAGAGTAGTGTTTTCAAAACGTTTAACAATTCATTATTAAAGGTAAACTTCACTGGCCAATTAAAAGATTACCATTAAGGAGGCATTCACCCATTCACACATCAATGGGGCCACAGTGGCTGAAATGGTAAAGCAGATCGTCTTATGTCATTGGATAAAACACTTCATCACTCCTTCTGGCCACTTCCACCCACTCCAGTTGGATGAAGATTGGCAGCCTTGCTTTCATCGGTCTACACCTGGGCAGCTGTGGCTACAATTTCCAACCTCCACCAAAACACGAGTGCTGCTTACTAGTGCCCGCAGGCACTTCAGGCCATGTTGGATTGACCTTCAGATTAGAAGGTGCATTATTTTTTGAGCCACTATATTCTCTTCCCTCCCCCACTGACACTGTAGGTTTCACCTGTATGCAAATTTGGATGAATGAACGGGAATCTAGGTTACCACTGAGCTACTTAGTAACAACAGGAGTAATGCGTATACATATACACATTGCATGCTACTCCAAATAAAATAGGAAATCTCAGACATCCAGGATGATACATAAACAAAATTTACTCGTTACAACTGAATGTTTCTCGATTTACATGGCCGATCATTTCTACATTAATTAGTTCTTCCCGGTGCTTGTCTAATTTAAACCTGTGTGCACTGGTATATACATCACCACCCACTTTGAGATCTTGTTGACTCTTGTCCACAACACTGGCCCATGATGAAGAGAATGATTATTTCTCCAACTATCTGCCATTTAATACAATAAATGTAGCAATCGACTGGACTTTGTTGAAATAGTTAACTATAATTTTACCTCTATTGGAGGAAAATGGGGTAATTCAGAGCAAATTCCAAGTACTTTTCCCACCACTATTATGGTAAACATACATCATAGATCTTGGTGCGATTAGTGACAGCAGCCTTGTTTAGTCAATGTCAAATCTTTATTCACAAAATATCGCATGAAACTAGATTTGTACATACAAGACAGCATTTTGAGTTGAACCATACAGAAAGTTAAGGAGTCGATTGTTGTTGCATGAGAAAAGTAAAAGACATGGAAACAATAATTAAAGACTTTAATATTTAATGGCCATCTGAACCATTTTAAAAGTTTGTCACATAACATTTATTTATTTTGCTTAAAGCACTTGTGGTTTAACAATTAAAATTTTGCATGTACATTTAATTAACTGAATAAAGTGCACTCAAATAACACAGCCATTTCAACCAACACCGTTGTTTTAGAGTTTGCATAAAAAGCAAAAGCCAGCAGCAGCAAAGGCATGTTGTGTGCACCTGGCGTCTCTCCTCAGCTCATTGCATATCAGAAAAAAGGTCAAAGCGTGTGCTGAAACGCTCCCCTCCACAACGTTTCTATTAATATTCCTCCAAATCGTCATCCAGGTCCGAAAACTCAATAGACGGCCGAGTGTCGCGCCCCTCACCTTCCCTGTCTGCAAAAGGAGAAACAAAGGGTTACGTTTCATCACTAAAATAATACACAAGCATATACACTTTAATGTGGCGCTTAAACAAAAGCAGAAAGCAAACGAAACAATAACTGACAAAACATACTTTCCAGAGTGTCCATGTGTTCGTGAAGGATTCTCACCAGGTTGAATAACTAGATGAGAAAGGGAAGAGTTGTCGAGTTGCCAATAATACACACTACTGCCTACAGCTTAATCAGTGTGGGACAATTTTGTAAAACTAAGCTCTGGGTCTAAAAAAAATACAGAATTTTTACAGAACTTTGGTAAAATAAAAAATGGACATAAACATATTTTAAAACATGCCTCTCCATGACACAACCTAAATGCGTGTATAGCAATAAAAGGTAGCAGTGACATCACCGACCCGACTAAATACATGTGATTTTGCAAGTGTTCTTACCCCGGCTGCATCTACAGCTCCCAGGACGTCTGAGAACCTCTGCTCACAGAAATGCAACAGCACAACCAGATAGAGACCACTGCTGATGAAGTCGTCATACTCAGACTGTGGAGAAACAATATAGCTTACTGATAAATGTTGAGGCATTACCAATGTGGAAAAAAGTTATTTTAACATCCTTCGCACATGTTGAAGGTGAACAGAACAGATTTACAGATTTTATAAATAATTATGTCTAAAAAAATAAAATAATAATGTCTTGAAGCGTTAACATTTACAGCTACTTCGCAGTCAGTATGTCGGCTCATACATTAAACTGTTGAATTAAATCTCAATACTCACTTGAACGTGGGACTTGTACAACTCTTGGATGTCAAAGTTGTCCAGATTCAAACGCAGCTTGTCCTTGCAAAGCTCACAGGTGGTGATGCCCTCCAAGTTGGTACCTGCAGATCACACACATGGCATTAACATGGCATAAACGTTCGAGCTTACGAAAACTTAACGCGGCATATAATGACTGTCTAAGAATTTTGCTGAAAAGACCTCGATGGGAGAGCGCCAGATACTTATTTGTTTCTGCTGGCATCAGAACTTTTCATGCAGTTTTGAGAAATTTAATGTACAAATTTATTTGTCGGCTCACAAACTGTGCCAATATGATTATTATGAGTTTATGAGCTTAAAGTAGGTTTTATGTATAATTCAAAGGAACGCGAGACATAAAAACATCAAACGCAATATTGTTACACTATTACACAATGTATATTATTAGGTATATTATTTTGCAATTGTCATAGAACAAGATCCTGGAAGTACCTGAGCTGATTTTAGAGCGAAGCCACCTCTTAATACAGTCCTGGTGGACATACTGCAGGCTCCCAGTGCAGCGACACGGCTGGATCAGGGGGTTTGAGGACGACTCCTCTCCCATCTGACAGATACGGCACAGGTCTCCCTCCTCTTCAGAGTCCTCCATCAGCAGCCTATAACAACCAAAACCGTAAACCACAAGGGGAAAAAAAAGCCAATTTGTGAAGTTACATTCACTCATTCACACATTAGTCCAAGTTGAAAGGTCAGGCATTTTAAATCCCCATGGCTTAAAGTTTCTCTTTCATAAAAACTGAACACAAGCAAGGACTAGGGTTTTTCTACCATAAATATATAACCTTTCAAATCAATTTTAAACTACTGACTGACAGGCGTTTGCAGGAAAAGCTGGGCAGAGAATAAATGTTGTAATGCCAATTTGTAAAATCAGTTTTTACCTCTCCTTAATCTTGCGCAGCTTCTCTTGATCCTTTGCGGAAACTGGCTTCTCCTTTTGGTCCTCCAGCTGCCCCTCTCCTCCCAGCTGTCCCAGTGGAAAGTTCTGGTACAGTCCCAGTCTTCTACGGGACACATGTGACACCTCTTCCAGATTAGGCAACGCTTCCTCCTCCTCCTCCTCTTCTTCAGCCGCATTTGAACAATCTGCTTCAAAATGACTCAACCCCACTGCTCCCTCCTTCTCCTCTTCTTCCTCCTCCTCGTCATCGTCGTCTTCATCCTCATCCTCATCCTCATGGTCATTCCTTCTTCTCAAATATGGCGGAGTACTGTAGGTGTACTCCGGGTTTGTTGCTGCGCTGCCATTCTCCTCTCTGGCATATCTCCTTAACCGTGCAAGCAAAGGGGGGCATCGGCTTCTGATGGAGGAAGACAGCCAGGATGGACCGCTGCCCTCTGCTGGATTTGCAGTGCCACTACCACTGACTGCAGGTTCCCTCCTTGACGCCAAGCCGCTACTGCGATGACTGTTGCTTTCACACAACGGGTTATACATGACTCTGTGCTGCCTGCGCGTCACTGATTCGGACAGTAGGGGGTCAACACTGGCCGGTGCTTCATCACTATCAACAGACTCAGTTGATCGGCCGTCTTCTTCGATAGACCTCACGCTGGAAGAACCACTCGAGTCCTGGCTGGAGCGCCTTGAGAACAAACGGGAAAACAGTCTTCGAGTTGAACTACGACCCTCAATTTCAGAACTTTCTGGGGCAGGTCTAGGGGGCAGTGAATTTTCAGATCTAGAAGTGCTGTACCATCTCTGAGAGGAAGATGATGTTGGGGCGTCTGCGGGCGTGTTGGTGGGTTCAGGACGTGTGGTGGGTTCGGGGGGCAAACGGAAGCCTGAGAATCGGTGAAAGGATGAGCTGGAGGAGGAAGACGACGAGACTGGTCGACTGTCCCGGGACGAGAAAGAGGTAGAAACGTAGGATGTCTCTTTAGGCCGCGCCCCTTGTGCATATGAGGATGACACTCTATCGGTTTGATCTGAAAGGAAGAAGTGTTGGCTGGTTATTATCCGTTTGTTTCACTTTTATTGTCACAAAGAATTAGGGTTTAGAAAGCCCAATGAAAATTAGATCAGGAGTTTATAGTGTAAATATTACTCATTGGTATACAGACTCAATAATCATCAGCAGTCACAGCAGCCCAAGATTTAATCAAAGTATTGGCCTTGATTTTACAAGTACATGCTTTTCTGAAGAAATACACTTTGTTCAAGGGTTTTTTGCACCAAGGGTTTGAGCGTAATGCAGTTTTGATACTCTGCAGGTGCTTTACACCTGCTAGAACAATAAAGAAAACTGAACTGAAATGAGTGCTTACACAACGAGGAAGAAAGTCCAGTGGTCCTAGTCCTCCTTTCTCCAAAACCTGAGTAACTGGGCTCAGCCTTGGTCTCGAGCTCCCTCCTGGAGAACAGTTTGGAGGAGGAAGAGGATGACGACGATGAAGAGGAGGATTGTCTTGAGAGTAACCGAGACGACCTCCAATCGGACAAGTCGTTTTCCTTGTCAGAGGACACTGGGGAAAGAAATACATACTTCTATTTACATTCTTAGGATCTGCTGTAGTCACATTGCTAACTATACAAAAAGCTGATATTTGCTACTCAATCAGAAAACAATATTGTGCATAAAGATTTGAAGAGATTATATCTCAAACATCTAGGCAGCAGGTGTGTAAGTTACTTGCCTTGTGTAGTTTTGGTCACAACTATTTATTTCTAATGTATTAAATCCAAGTGCTGTATGGATAGAATAGGAATACAATTTTAAAGTAGCGATTGTACCTCTGCTGCTGCTGCTTGGGAGAGATGATCCCATGAAAGAAGTGCTGGCTGTTTGTGAGTACAGTCCTGGAGTCCTGTAGGCAGAAGTGAGTTTGGCCCTTTTTGTGTCTCCATCATCTACTTTACTGTTCAGCAGAGTTGACCGTGACCCCAGTCTCCCCTCTGGTTCACTCTGGAAAACAAGACATAGTCAAATTGAACCATGATCTACCTCTAGACGTGTAGAAAGTCTGCGAGATCTCAAAAGGCCAAAAACAACATCTTTAGGGTCAATAGTCAGTCTACTACATGAATGTGAATGCACTGTACCACTTTGTTTCTGCTCGTGAGAGATGACTCGGCCCATGGACGGTCATAGGCTCTTGTGGAGGTCGTCAGAGAAGACGGCAGTCTCCAGCTCGAAGTGCGACTGTCGGAACTGCCATAGTCTCTGAGACGAGAACTCTGAAAAACAGAAAGCAATTATTTCTAAACTATTTAAGTGCACACAACATTGAACAAGTTTATTTACCATTATTTAGTATCAGTATATATGTAATTTGGATTTTTTTTTATTTTTTATTTTTTTTTATCGGGACTAGCACAGGTATCTGCAACATATGGTTTTAGAGGCTATTCTGCCATTGAGACCAACTAGTGAAAGGCAGCCTGAAACTGCTGGCATTGTCCTGGTTGGGACATGCTTTAATCTTGTTCGCATCTGAAGTGTCTTCATTTTAGACCTGACTTTAGTATCGGTTTAGCCCCGATTCACAGTTATGACATGCAAATTAAAACTGATTGCAGCTCTTTGCAGATATACACTAATCTATATGTAGTTGTGCTTTGATTTCACATTGTTTTTAAATTACTGGAAACTTTAATAATAATAATAATAATGGCTTACACTTGCATTTCCCTTGACAAGCCTGTATTACAGAGTTTCTCAAAGTGCTACACTGTCATTATTCATTCACTCCATACTCTGTGGTGGTAAGCAACTGTTGTAGCCACAGCTGCCCTGGGGATGGAAGCAAGGCAACCAGTTTGTGCCATCAGCCCCTCCCACCACCAACCACTCACTCACTCGCTCGCTCGCTGGTGTTCCCATACAGTCTCCCATCAAAGTACCAGCCAGGCCTTTCCTTGCTTAACTTCCGAGATCTGACGGGATCGGCAGAGTGAAGGTGGTCTGGCCCTTTTACCAAGATGACCAAGGATCGGTGTTATTGTTTTTACTGGCAGCAGAAACAAACCCTTTGTTATTGGTATTTATGCAACACAGACACTTACAACCTGCAAGTTATGCATATGCTGCAGAAAGCTTCTAGAACGAGCTGGAGCAGCCCAGAGGGGGCAAACAACAGTAACACTATCTACTGAGATGGGCTTTGACGAGCAGCAGGCCTGAAATACACACATCGGGTGCCAAAGAATCTAGGCTGCTCTATAAAAAGCTGCACAAAGTGACTGCTCATGCACCACACATAGAATTGGTTAGCTCTGCGCCATGTCATGCCCCCGGGATTTTTGAGGAAGAAATACTCGAGCGACACACAAAGCCTTTGGGACTCAATAAAACACAGATGGAAGTCAAATAAAAACCACTAGCTTTCTGAGGCACTTATCCTTGTCTTATTAAGTTAGCTCAAGGTAGCATTTGATTTATGCCTAACACAAAGCAACAAAACACAACCATCAATAACAATTGCTATCATTTCTGTAAGGCACTTAAATGATAAGACTCACTTGAGTATTGCAAATAGTTTTAGGTCCAGTATAGGTTAAAGTATTTAGTAGGATAACCACCAACTGATACAGATATTGTTAGATTTTCTGTTGTTCTATACATCTCTCTGGTAACATTTTCCAAATTACGGCATTGTTGAGCTTTCAGTTCATTTCCTGTAACCGTTATCCTGTCCAACAGCTCAAATAAAGAATGATGAAGAGTCTTGGATGTCTAAAAGATGAAAACCCAAGATTGTTTTGAAAGCATTACTATTTTGTCTGCAGTGAGCCCTTACATGTTGTTCAGAGTCTGTTTTGTAAGAGGCTCTGTTGAAGCGGTCGCTGCTCAAGGAGGTGTCTGTGCTGTACAATCGACTGGAGCTGGAGGAGTACGAGGGTCTGGAGCTGGACAAATAAAGGGGCAGTCGACTGGACCGGGAATCCATCACAAGCACCTGCCACAGACACAAACATGCAGTCATTATTAAAACACACATTCTCATACAGGTACATAAATACGCAGTCATTTTCATCCATTTGGAAAAGTGGATCAACTGTCTCCTCAATGTTTGTCATTGTAACTTGATCATGTAAATGGTTTTGTATAATATTGCACTAATATTATCGCAATTTTGAAAACATGTCATTGAGGTACATAATGTAGACTTGGCCCTGCTTAAACAAATAAATTCCCCTCCAATCCAATTTGACTGAAACCAAAAGTCTCCTTCTCCTTCTCCTTCTCCTTCGTCAATCCAGTCTCATATACTGCTCAATAATACCCCCATCTGGCCTTGAGCAATGACACATCTGCAGTTCTGTGACAGTCCACCTAGTCACATAGCAATGGACCAAATGTCACAAGAGCATTCGACACACATGAACGGTGGTGTGGCAATAGCATTAGCCAAGCCCAAAGTCAAGGTTTATAAACTGGAAATCATGACTGCACAATACACCAAACTTATATTATTATTATTATACAATAATAGGTGATGGAAGTTCCGTTCAACAAGACAGTGCAGCTCTACTGTCAAGGTCCACACATAAAAGGAAGTGTTTAAGAAATTCCCTGCATTACATTATGAATAGCCACACAAGGGACACAAGAAGAAAAGTTAGCTTCTTTCCCCTACATGTTTGAACAGGCTCTATTGCCTGGATCTCCTCACTCATCTAATCATCAAAGGGGGCCTGTCAACTTGTGTTTAAGTCTCTGCTGGGTTTATTGAAGAAATAGTTGGGTTGACAGGAAGTATACAGTCTGCAGTTATCCAGACTTGCTCGTAGTCTCTGACATACTTGAAAAGAAAAGGTGTGGGAAAGTGTAGCACTGTACTAAGCCAATAACACACCCACGAGAGTGTGTCGGTAAACAGTAAAACCTACCACTGCGCTGCTCCTTGCTCCCAAATCTGCTTCACCGGGTCTTTCTGGAAGACTACAGGAGGTAAACACGCAAGCAGTAATCATTAATAGCGAGGGGTATTAATCTTCTGCTGATTTGTCTTCAGTGTGAAGTCAGATGGAAGGGATTTCAATCAACGCCTTACATGAGATCAAGATTGTGGTGTTATTGACTGCATTGAATTCTGAGTTAATGTAACGTTGAACAAATGGTGATTTGAATAACATAATACATTTAGAGTCCACTTTAACGTATTCCGATGGGATATGTGGTAAGAGTTGTTCTGCCTTTTTATCAATAAGATAGCAGGTTTTGACCATAACACTCAATTTTTGTAACACTCTAGCCCAGACTCTAAACAAGGGTCTCCAATCCATCTTTGGCTGCAGATCATGTGCACTTATCGAGTCCGTTAATCTCTAGGTGCAGAATATAGTGGCCATTTTTAAATATATATTGATAAAGGGTAAGGAAAAAGAAGGGAATGACTTTCACACAATGACTATAGGTTTACACTGTTACACGTACATGTTTCCGAGTTGTGCAAGCTTTACAGGAAAAGTATAACTACTTGCTGGTGTGGTGCAGTTTGGATTACTCTCTGAACTCTTTGCCCCATAGACACGTTTAGCCTTGATAAAAACACACATGGTCAAATATAGCTTATGAATCCTCTGGCCTGTCCAATTCACACAACCCAGTCAAAACGCCAGGCAAAAAAACAACAACCCTAGAGTAAAGCTTGAGCTCAAACATAAATGATTGTTTTTTTTTTATTGCAGCAGAGATTATAGTTGTTAAGGCGAGACACTGCAGGTGAATAGGGAAACAATTTATATTTAAAGATATCAATTTGAAACTGTTGCTGTCGATCACTGGCATAAATGTAAGGAAAAAAATACATTGCAAATTTTCTGTCATTTTATCTTTTCATATAAGAACAAGGTGTTTTATGCCTAAAAATGCCCCAAATTTCCCATCTTTTCGGCAACGAAATCTGAATAATGGATAGAGCTACATTCAAATGTATGGTTTCATTTTATTGATGAATGAGTTACAAAGCCTTTTTCAGAGGGGATTTTGGATTTCTTGTTTAGTTTTAAAATAAGCTGTTTTTTTAGTGTAAAATTTTGCAAAAATGTAATTTGCGCCTTATTTTTTGACATTCAAAACTCAATAAATGGGGCTCAGGGATTAAATAATAAAAAATCCCTCTGAAAAAATCTTCCAAATATTGTTCAGTCCAAGGCTGGAAAATGTGAAGTCTTTAGGTCCGACTGACGTGGACATAGTGTCGCCACAATGACAGAAAAATGTGTTTTGAGAAAAAGACCCTTGAAATTGCATTGTCCCATATAAGTCTATGGGGGAACATTGAATCAGCCCAATATTTAAACATGTTATTGTGAAGATTAGGTATATTTCCTGTTCACGGGTGAAAGCTTGTATGGTCAGAGACCAATTTGGCTCAAAACCTGAAAAAAAAAGAGTTTTGCCTGTAGTGTCTCCCCTTAATGGGACGTGTGAGATGATCCATAATTCAGAGTTGTAAATAATAAACTCACCAGTCAGGGTCATTAGACTGATTTAAAAATGTAAGCGAAGATGGTGTAGTATTTTCCACTTGAGCTATCTTTACTACTTCTCGAGTTACTGAGAGAGCTGGGTGTCCTCCTCCTCGCCCAACAAACAAACTGTGGTTTATCACGACAGCGCCCGAGTGTCAAAGCAATATACACGTCAAAAAACACACCGGGTTCATTTAGCAAGTTGAAAGCTTTTGATTACGACGCTTCCTCTGAGCTAAATGCTACTTCCTCAAACAAAGGGATGTTGTTTTGCATGAAATGTCACAGCTGTTGCAAAAGCCACAGAGGGAGAGAGAGGACTGCTGCTAGCACGAGCACAGTTGACACAGCCTGTTAAGCTGCTCTTAGCTTGACTTGTGCTCGCTTTTAACGTGGCAACAACTGATGGCTTTTACAAGATATAACGTTGTCGATCCACACTGAACAATGCTCGCGTTGCACATTAGCCAGAGACGAATCAAAACGCAATCGGTTTTTGTGTAGCGATTCGTGGAGGCTAGCTTGTCGATGGTGCACTCTCTCACAGCACTTCCTAGTCGGGTTTAAAGGTCGCGAAAACACACGAACAAACAACTCCTCGTGTCGATCACTTGCTGAAATACATTCGGAGAACATGTATGATGCGTGTGTGGCAGATTGACAGTGCATTTCTTACCGTGTGGTCAAATGTTCCTGGTTTTTTAGCAGAACAGAGAGGAGTATGTCGTCTACTTGCGTCCACTGCTGTTGACAGGAGGGGGTCACGTGACTTACAAAGACACGGGGCGTGGCTTGGAGATTGGCTGCAGGTGGGTCCGACACGTGCTGCTTCTACTTTTTTATTTTTAGCAAAAGCTCCTTCAAGGTAAGCGTAAAAACAACACTAGAAAAATAAACAATGTTATAAATAGCCCAACGTGCCAAAGACAAACTGAATAATGACACTTTTAGGGAATAAATAAATATCTCTAGATGCTCTACCATACTCGGCACTTCTCTTGATTAGTGAAAAGTAAATAAACGACATAAGCTGTTATGTCATAGCACAGAATTAACGGAAGTGAACTCTTGGAGTCAATGTAGGTGAATCTGGGTAAACGTAATGTGCCTCTAATTATTTTTTTTCATTATTGTTCATTCCTCCAGTGTCAATCTTCACCAGGCGGGAAAAAACATCAAACCAGCCAGGTCAGTTACTTTAACATTTTTATCTAATTCATGCTAAGGTGGTTATTTTGTCATTTTTGGATTGATTTACAAATTTCTCATCACCTTATCTTTGTGACATGTATATTTGCATAATTAGTTCGGACATATTTGAGAAATAAGTGTGAGCGGTTTTTTTTGAAATACCATAACAGTTTTTGTGGTGGGCCACGTTAAAGATTTACATTTTTATTTGTCAAATTAAATATGAAATGCAGGGTGTAAAATTAAAAATACTGTTAAAAAGATAAACTTTTCCTAACCTGCTTCTAACGACCATCTTGACCCATGGACCCAGGACTGACCCATTTGGACCTCATATTCATAGACTGTAAATATTTGGCTGCCTTTAGTCCATGGTGACGGAAACGTCCTGCTCCCAGTAAAGTCATAGTCATGTCTGAAAGAACTGAGCTGCTCACAGCAAACATGTCTGTCTGGTTTGTATTTTTAAATATAAAAATATCTGCAATAAAAAAATAAAAACATGTATGTATTTGGTGACATTTTACATGGTGTGGCTTTAATTAACCAGTAATGATGGCTCAAATAATATTGTATATAATATATCAGTTTGAATGTTTTCAACTTCACTTCTGGTGAAGTTTTTTTTTGTTGATTAGATGAAGGCCTATGAAACACAAAAATCAATACCATCCGATGCCTGTGTTAAACATGGATTTTTTTCCAGACTTTTTTTTAGATGTTTTAAAAATTCCTGAATAGTCTAACGTGTCTGTAGGAAGAAAAATAATTAACATAAAAGGCGTTTAAAGTTGAAGACTTGAAAACATTACATTTAAAAAAGTGTACCACTTAACCCAAATTTACCTTACAGCCTAAAGCTACAGAAAAAGGAAGTACACTTGGAATTTCTCACATTTCTGCCTAAACTGATCACTAAATGTGGTCTGATCTTCATCAAAATAACAGAAATGATTAAACAGTGTCTGCTTAAAGTAACACCACCTAAACATTTACATTTGATCATATTTTTACTGGCCATAACATTCACAGGAGAGCGTGGAATAAGTTAGTGCACAGCCTGAATCTCACTGAACTACAGCAGTTTTGTAAAGAGGAATGGTCCAAGATTCATCCTGATTGTTGTGAGCATCTAACCTGCAACTACAGCAATGCCGTTATTGCTGCAAAAGAAGGATCAGCAGCTATTTAATACAGGTGTTCACTTACTTATTCACTGTTGTGAATGTCTCAGGTTTTTCTGCAAAATATCTTTGAATTATTATTATTTTTTCCATTGATGATAGCATGTTGTCTAGGCTCTGAGGCAACAAAACAGCCCCACACCATGATTCTCCTACACTGAACTTCACAGTGAGGAGAGGGTTTTGATATGGTAGTAGTTTAAGTAGACACTGTTTAATCATTCCTGTGATTTTGATGAAGATCAGACCACATTTAGTGACCAATTAAGGCAGAAATGTGAGAAATTCCAAACCGAGTTCTCACTTTTTCTTCCCACTTTATGTTTTCTGCCTAACAAGCTGTAATGGATGATAAAGTTCTAGATACTGCTCGATGTTTTACATTTGTATATCATAGTATAATAACCTAAATTAGACCTATACGGTAGCTTGAAAATACTGTAAGTATTGAATGCTTTTTACCATTTGTTTTGTTTTTTCTAGGTGATGAAGCCCAATGAAATTACACAAATATTGTCAACACAACAGCCTCCTGCAGAGAAGTCATTGTACAAGTAAACTGAAATGCTTTGATTTATTTTTCTGCTTTAGTTGCTTGATAAGTGTCTTTTATTTCTCATAATGTTGCAAGTATAGTACTTCAAAATGAGCCTACATTACAGAAACATTCAAATACAGTTTCCTTTTGTTTGTTAGACAATGATGCCTTAAAAACTACTGCAGGTGACAATACCCAAATGATCTAAAACTGGGTCATCTTCGCAAAGGTAGCAGCAACCCCCCGCACTTAAAAATAATCCGCACTGTCTGTCTTTGTTTCGCTAGCTTACTAAAAATTCAAACCCTTTCTCCAATTTAACCTTAACCTGTTTGAAGGAATCTAAAGTAGGTAAAAAGTAGGACTAAGTAGCATTTTGAAAGACAGCTCATTTTAAGTGGACCTGCTATCTCTGTGCTATCTCATTAACAGTAGCTAACCTCTGTCACGGTCAAGCAGACAGAAGCGCTGACACAGGTGCTTAACTGTGGGCTGTAAATAGATTGTGAAGAAAGAAAGAATATTTAACCATTTTAAATAGGACCGTCCCTCTGAAATATTAAACCTCCAATGTCATGTTAGGAGGTTTCTTCAGGATGCTGTGGTTTGGCTTAATAGACAAATAGATTAAAGTAGTTGAGTAGAAGAGGAGAGTTTGATTGAAGCAGATAGATAGGACCTATATTTTATTATATCTATTGGGATAATAAGTCTCTCCAGCTCCAGTGGGTAAGCTGAACGCTTATCTATCTAAAGGTAGAAGACAGAGTATCTTACCACCTTTTAGATTAGTGTTTGTGGAAGAAACACACTCAGTAAGGTCACCCAAAAAATATTTTTTCAAGCAATTGGTTGAAAGTGATTACATTTGTAAATAGGTGAGATAGATGGATGGATGGATTGATGGGTGTTTGGGTAGGGAGGTATGGTAGGTGGGTGGATCGGAAGATCTGCGATCTCGAATCCCGCAGGTGCACACTGTCGTTGTGTCCTTGGGAAGACACTTCACCCACCTTGCTTCTGGTGTCTGTGTACAATGCTGTGTGAATGAGAGTGCGGATGGGTGACTGGTTCCTTGATGTAAAGCGCTTTGAGAGCCTAAAGCAGGCAGAAAGGTGCTATATAAATGTGACCATTCACCATTTAACATTTGTGTAAGAGAAGATAAGAGCAATGTATTATGAATTGGTTAACAATTACAAGAATCACATGCATCAAAAACAGAGGTAGAGGTATACCCTACAAAGTTAGCAGGATTGGAGGTTTATCTTTATGGGGACAGAGAACTTTATAAAGCCTAAATGATTTCAGTCTTTGCAAATTTCCAAATTTGGCCATTAAAATTGTAATTGTGCAGTCCTACCACCACCAAGAGACATGCAAACTTTACATAAGATAATGATAACAATGTTATGTAGAGTTGGTATCAATTTAACATACTTTTCTGCAATAAAACATGGGATTTTTTGGGTTAGTTGCTTCTCAGAATCTTTCGATATTGTCTTAAAAATAATAACCCGCACATTGACTGCTCGACTAATGTATATTGTAAATCAGGCTTGCCCAAAGTGGGGCCTGGGGGCCAAATGCGGCCCTCAGACCAATTTTTGCTGGCCCTCAGGCTTCTTGTTGAATTTGTACACCTCACTACAGATGGTATTCTTAACAACAATACTCATTATTCTACACAATAGCAACCTCAAACGCTAACATTTTATTGTGGGAATTAGCTGGTTTTGAGGTTCGAGCATAAATAAAGGTGTGGGACTTGGGTTAAAATTTTCATTGCATTAACCACCAATATGTGGCCACCCCTGTTGTAAATAGATTTTGGGGAAAAGGGAGACAATGCCATTTCATAAAGAGAAATAAGCGCATGGTAATAAAACATGAGACGTGAGACATGCGCTGCATACAATGCCAAATCATGTGAAAACCCTTGATCTTTGAGCACACAGACATTTGTTAAATATTGACAATTAGATAGTACAGACGTCTGACAGATGGAGACAGAAACAGACAGCATTGTGATTACAAATCCTTGGCAGATGCACTTAACACACTCACATTAGCCCATGTTTCCATTACATAAATTACCACATGTCTCAAGAAGTCCAAGTTAACCCTTTCGAGCTTCACTTTCGATATGCTCTTTCTTTGTGTGAGCTGCTAGTGTTACCACAGACTTGGCAATTTATTTATTATCTGGCTCCATATCTGCACACACACACATCATTACTGTCCGGGGCTTACGTCATTGTGAAACTACTCCCTACGACCACAAGAGGGCGCCGCGCTACACACTATCACCCCATTCACGTTTCTTAGAAGACCCCTTTGAGCGGCGCTATTATTTGCATGCCAGAACTTGGTGTTTGTTTAGTCAGGGAGGCAATTAAAGCTCATTTCAACAGGTTTAATTAGATTGATTTGAATAATTGTCTTGAAAGGCATTGTATAAAGCCCGTCATCGCTGTAAATCCTGGATTAACTGCATTCGCACAATTTGCATACATTACTGAATCTAAATGAGAGGAAAGAACATGAATCAGATACATCTATATACTTGTATTGTTGCTTGTTTTCAATGCAATAGTTTAATAAGCGTAATTACAAATGCAACATCCGTAACATGCTTTTAAGGCAATAAAGCATGTGGGGTTGTGATAGGTCAGCTAGATGCACACAGGAGATGCTTTTTGTAGCACATCACATGCATAGTAATGTGAAGGTCACGCAATGCTCATCGCACTTGGTAATGTGTTGCACTTAAAAGATCCATTATTAGTCGCATGAAGACAACAACAGAGCAGTGATCAAACAGTGAGTAGATCTCGCCAAGGCTAACAGAAGAAGAGGTGAAGGACGAACAGGGGGAGAATGGGGATAAATATAGGGGGGGCTGCGCTTCAGATTAATTGCTGACAAAAAGGACGCATGACCTAGACAAATGAGGAAGTGCCTGGGCCGGGGAGTTGAGGAGGAGGTTTTAAGGCTTTTACTCAAATGTCTGTGGGCCGAAAGGTTGCATTCATGTCATGTGATGTAACACACAAAGGGAGCTTATAGCTTATAATATTTTTTGGCATCTGTTTAAAAAGGACAATCCCACAAGATGAATGAAAGGGAACTGCAGGGAAAGCATACTTTTTATCTGTTGTCCATCGTCATTTGTGTCGCCAAATATGCCCCAATTTGTGTAATATGATATTTTATTGTCTTCCTGCATTCATTTGTATGCGTGAATAACGGCATAGGCTATTAGGTTAGATTAGACTATAACAAAAGTGGATGAATTTATGTTATCGTACTAACAAACTGTGATCCTATTCAACTCATGCTCATGGATTGTTTTCTGTTTTCATATAAGAACGTTTTTTTTATATTATAGGTTGAACTTTCACAAAACACAAAATCATACTAGACTATAAAAATAAAACACTTTTCTTCACCTGTCATCCCCTGTACGTACTTGTATTTTGTGGTGGCAGTTGAAGCATCTGCATATATTGACAGTTCATTGAACAATATAGGCCGGTTCCATAGAATGTTATGACATCACATGAACACGGCCAATGGTCTCGCCCCATGCTCTCAAGACTGCTCAGTGCGAAGAGGCTACAAGCACTCCTCCCCCAGTGCCGCTGATTTGAACATAATGGAGCATTCCTCTGAGCTAGCAGTGACAAGGGAAGACCACGCCACACTTCTTTCTCTTTCGACTGGGGGGGGGGGGGGCTAACTTTCTCCCCCCTATGGGCATGCAAGTAACGTGAGATTAGAACACAATGCCATCCTCTCACTTGAATCCGTTTTTAGTTCAGAGGAGGATATGAGAACACTGTCTGTTCCTTTGAGCTCAACTTTTAGGTTAGGAAGTGTTGCCTGCCGGTGTGTCACTCATTGGCTTAAGACTTTAGATAGACTTTATTGATCCACACGGGAAATGGCTTAGTCACAGAAGGTCGGCAGCACTCAGGAACCCTTGTAAGAAGAGTGAAATACTATAGGTGTAATACAGTCGTAAGCAATAAAATAATCCTGTCTTTTTTTCTGTAGCGCATTTTATAAACAGCAGTTCCCAAAGTGCAGCACACAGATGATGAAGAAATAATAAATACACACACAAATAATATACCATTGATTAACCATTGGCCTGATGATATTGTCGCAAGAAGCCACGATATATCGGAACTGAGTCCATCTGACTGAGATTTGCTCACACTTTCTGCATATACAATGATGAAGTTTATTTTAATTATTATTTATAATTTATTATTATTATATTAATGTTAAAAGAGCATAAACATAGGTCTCAAAATGACAGCAAAAATGATTAAAAATGTCCATATATAATCGAAAGGCAATCTGTTTCTCCGCAAGATTAATGATAAGTACTTATTAACAGTTCTTTACAGTTGTTTACTTACTTGTAAAGTAAGTATATAACTGGATTGAGGGAGCACACTATTAGGCAAAATATAGAAATAGATGCATGTATGAGTCTGTTACTAAGCAACCCTAACTTGTAGCTTATGCAAAGCCAAACATTTGCAGTCTTATTAATTAATGTTAGTTTCATGGATTCACACAAAACAGTATTGTTCTCAAGTAGATTTCTTAATCTTCTACTATTATACAGGTAACAATTTCTGCATGTTATTTACCTTATGAATAGTGTCATTTGATTAGCCTGTTTGTGCTTTGTAGATTTTGTTTGTGGAT
The DNA here is from genome assembly GCF_951799975.1 of Gobius niger. NCBI lineage: Eukaryota > Metazoa > Chordata > Actinopteri > Gobiiformes > Gobiidae > Gobius > Gobius niger. Next base: position 16,670,386 of record NC_136855.1, on the reverse strand, counting down.
TTTTTTTCCTCAACTAATCAGAGCCTTAGCTATAGCCCATTGTTTAATAAACAATAGTTATAAAGCTCCAATAAACTCCTGTTGTGATATTGGGTTATACAGAAAAACAACATGACCTTGATGACTTTGTATTTTGAGCTGAAAACAAATTGACTCACAGACCTTGAATTTGACTGCGTTTTCTACTTTTTCTTTTGGTTTCCGCTTGACTCGGTTATTGGCGCTTATGAGATGTGCAAACATGACTGTAACAATGTTTATGAAAGCGATATAGCAGTGTGGATGTTTCCCCTTTGTCCATGAAATCGACTGTGTGACTGTGTGGGGTTTTATTATGGACGAGGCAAAACACTGGTCAAAGAATGTCTGGATTTGTTGAGCGCCGCATGTGTAATCACTGAGGAATGTCCCGAAACATTTCTGCTTTTCCTCCTCAAGACCCCTCTTTTCCCACGACTCGTCCAGGTCTCTACAAACCATTTCCTTTTTAGCTACGAAGTCTCCCTCTGCCTCCCTTCCTCCCTCTGTCCTCTCCGCCTGTGCTGTTGGTGAGGAAGACACTACAAAGAGCCCCCAGTTTGTACGAATTAAAGTACAAGATCCTCAAAAAGCACCAGAGGCGAGAGGGCAAGCCGTTTGAGAAATGCAAGGGAACAAGTCCAGGTTACTGTGTCAAAGTCAAAGCTGTTGGATAACACTACAAGCACTCAACTTTTTTTTTCCTTTTCTTTCTATTTTTTTTTCTTTTTCATGCAATACCACCAACAACTTTAGAAAAACATCTAATTGCAGTTCAAAGGGCACATTTGAAACATGTCCAGGAGCATCAACACTTACGAGAAGAGTAGGAGTATATGAGTCTCATTTCACATGAAGGTTTGTGCAGGACTAAACTACTACAATATGTTTTTTAAACTTCATATCACTTTTTAACTAAGCTTTAATGAACTAAAACATAACTAATGCTTTGCAATACACAGTATATATTAAGTGTATATTACATTGTTCTAATGTATTAGCAATTGTATGGACATACATAGACAACATTGCCACAAACTCACTGGGGCTTTTATGAATATGAAGATGCTATACAGTATGTGTACTGTAGTATTTAACCTTTTGAAATGTGTGTGAAGAGACGTCTCTCTTGATCTTAGCATTCTCTGCTTATGAGTTAACGAGTGGAGCATTCGATAACACACAGAGCTTTAGGCTTTGACTATATTTTTTACTTTTACTCATTTCATCTTAAAAAGCATTACATGGTTTTAATCTCTGCAGTGCACATTTGGATGATTTTATTAGCCACATTTGTAAATGTTGTACAATAACGAGTAGAGCAATACCAGAATCACCACAAAGGAACAAACAAAACAACAGCAAGAAATGAACAAATACAATGTACATCTTTTTTTATTATTATTTTTTATTATTTATCTCATTAAAGACTGCCGGTGGTCTATCATTTAGTCACATCAGTTGAAGAAGCTTTTTTTGTGATCAGACAACACACACTTACAGGACAGTTATTTCCATTCAAAGCATAAAGATTGCATCTTTCATGACACTTGACAATAGTATTATTGGTTTATTATTAAGATGCAATCAATTGTCTATGATGGGGACAGTGTGTGAACACACAAGATCCACGCTTGTAAAGAGCCCACAATGGATGGCTGCTATTGTTCAGTTTGCATGAACACACTGTCATTTAAACACCAGTGTAAGAAGGCAGGCTGGGCTCAAGAACATGACAACAGTATGCAGTGGTCGGCGCTTTGAACTGCTGACCATTGGATTTGTGGACGCTCTAACCACTGACCCATTGTCACTGTACTTTAATAATAAGTAACATTTTTCCAGTACCTCGAGCCTCCCCACAATATCATAGCACAAGTGATTAAATTGTACTTTAAAAGCTATACTACAAGATTACAGCAGCAACAGTGAATGGTGTTTTTGTGGCTCTCTATTCCTGGTGTCACTCTGAAGTGCAGAGAGACACTTGTACATGTGCACTGATCAGTAACAATGGTGCGAGGGCAAGGCCACATGTGTTAGCACTTTAGGTCACATGTGCGAGGGGCACCATTGAAAATACTTGTGAGCTATTTGTGGACATTCTTCTGCTTTGCTCCGTTGCTCTTCACCAAACACACACAGACACATGCAATCAGATACTGTGCTTTGTAGCGAAAAAGACTAATAACACTCTTGACATACAATTATCTGTTTGCTGCATTTCTTCAAAGGACAAGGTTAAACTAAGGAACTGTATATATGTAGGTTACTCTCTTGTATAACCTTTGCACAATTAGTCCATAGTGAGTTGATAATTGTTGCCCTGCACCTGTTCCCCAATTTCAGCTGGGCGTATAGAGTAAGTCTTCAGTTGCTTTTGCACATATCTTGGGGCAACGGGGATTGTGTATGTCCTTGTCGTATGAAGGGACCCTCGTTGATCAGTCTTCTTTGTTACTGTTTACTTGTTTACTTACCACTTGGCTGACCTCAGAAGCAGCTGTAGCTACGTACAGTATGAGGCTTGCCACCACCAGGTATAAAGTGGATGAATACCTTTTTGATGAATGGCTAAGCGCCCAAAACATCACATTGTTGTGCTAATAAATAAGTGTTGTTGGGAGCCCATTATCTGCAGAGTTTTTCATTTTTGTTAATGAATAATTGTCCCCTGTGAAGCGCTGTGGGTGACTTGTGTCTGTGAAAAACGCTATACAAAGAAAATTTCCTTCCCTTCTTCATTACATCATGCAAATTTCCAACAGGATAACTTGTTTCCATAGTCTCCATTGATCTGGAGCTGACTCATTATTACTCTGTGATTCTTGTTTTTACTCTGAAAAGCGCCTTGTGCACCTTTTGGTGAAACCTTGTATTTTGGTGGTGGTCCCGTAGTGTGACATGAGCAAGTTTTCACTTAGCTATCTTTATTCTTTAAGTGGGTGGGCAGAGGAGTATTTAGCTGAGCCCCTCTCCGCCAATAAGAGCCCTTCCTGTGGAGTAAAAGAGCGTGTTGTTGGCCTGAATGTTCCCCAGACACACATGACATCTGCCTGCCTGTGTGCATGGCTGCTGCTCTTTGTTCCTGAGAGGGCCGGGATGATGTCACCATTGTGATCATTACCGCTCTGCCGATGTGTAGTGCCCTATTTTTGACCAGGCGTCACCCTCAGTGTCTGCCCGCACGCTGCCAGGAGGAACAGCGGCCTGCCAGTATTAATTAGCACACACCCTGTTTTCATCGGGCCTAAAACCGTCTTAAGACCACCCCCGCAGGCTCCCAGGCAGACTCTCTACCCGCATCTCACAAATGGCACGACTGAAAGAGCAGTGGAGCAATGAAAATCTGTGTGTGGATGTTTCGTGATGAGTCGTTAACCGTGTTTTGTTCCGTGTTATGCCGCGGCACATTTCAGATTCCTCCCTAATGCTTTCATAGACAGTGTCTGAAGAGCTCTTCTACTCTGTTTACTCAGTTGATATTAGTGATTTCGACATGTTTTTAGAGCAACACCAACACTTAAACCTTTCAAGGTTAAGGCACTATGAAGAGTCTTGCATTTACACCACTGCCTCAACTCACCTCTTCGTGTGAGCCTGTCATACATGTTTTTTTTTGTTTGATCTGGGTAACCACCTCAAATAGTAGAAAAAGTAGGACCAGTTGAGCAATTGGGTGGCACACGGAGAGACAGACTTACGAAATCAAAGCTTTAAATATTGAACTTTAATGAGTCTAACAGTTAAAGGCTTTCAGAGGCCCACACCATTCAGTTTAGCCCCAGGTGATCGCTGTAGGTTTCCCCATCAATCTTGAACATGCACCATACTCTTATCTTCTATTTCGATACTTCCTAACAAGACCCTATGTCCAAAACATTTGCATATTTTCTTGTGGGAACAATATCTGTTGCTCAACCTTTTTGTGGGCAAGTGTCATTAGAGCTCAGTCGAAACAATCTTTACTTTCAGTTCTCTTTCTTAAAGGGTTTGCTGTAATGACTCAAGGAGAGAAAAGTTCCAAATAAAAATATTGTTAAATGCATGCTGACAAAGTGAGCTCAGTTATATCAATTTAGTACAGACAGTTAGCAGCACCTTTTGTAATAACTCGCTTTGCCTCAGGTATCGAGCCTGTATTTAATTGAATTGTTTGAATGCTCCCCCAAAAGCCATATAGACGCCAGACTGTTAAACGAATCATTGTGCAATCACAATTGGACTCATTAATAAAAGAATGTGTTTCTCCATTGACACCAGAATAATAAGGGTTTCATTTACCGGCAATTATTCAGAATGAAAGTCACACACCCAGGTGTGACTGACGCGGCGCTAACAGACTTGTGTAGCGGTTTTGACACAAATGTTCAGAGTCTTTTTGAAGGCCTCAAACACAGATTTTACTTCATCATATGGACTATGATGAAGCAGAGGAGCAAAGTAATTGGCCTGTACATTTTTCATACCTCACATTTTCTCTGAGATAAGTGATTATATATGTAAGAAGTCTGAAAAAAGTTTAAATTATCTGAAATGTGTGGAAATCAGTCACACTTGAGAGCTTGAGTAGGTTTTCATCTTTCCCCGTCATTCATTTATGTTTACCAAAGCCAAGCCATTCCTGTTCTGCAGTGGTTGAGGCCTAAATGGTCATAGGTTTCAGATGCTCTTCGGCTTGTGACCTCATGAGGCACGATTAAATTGCAGTTATCAATCTTTTACTTTGAAGTTTGGCCTCAATATTCTTTGGACACTTTTTCTTGGATATGGATATAGAATCATTTTTCCATCTCTTACATTGCGTGTGTGTAAGATGTCCCTTTTTATATGTCCAAACACAATATTAATTTCCACTGAGCATAAGCGTAAGTGGTTGGACTGAACAAAAAAAAAAATCATCAGCTAAACCAGGGGATTTGCATTTGGAAGCCACTGTAAGAGAATGCGTCTTTAAAGGTAAAGTTTTAGTATTTTGATGAAGCTCTCCAAAAACACTCTGCAATCAGGCTGGGAGGCAAATGTCAACGCAATGCAGATAAACCGAGCTGCGTGTGCTCTGAGGAATGAGATAGTCTTGGAGACAAATTGCCAAAAAATTAAAAGTGTCTTTCAGCACAGTTGTTGGCTGCAATGCATTAAGCTTCCCAGTGCCAAAAGACAAAATTAAAAGCTATGAACACTGCTTTTGTTGCCTTTCCTCTCCCCTAGTTTGTTTTTTATTTTATTAAAAATGTCAATTGAGAGTATTTGAATGGTGGAAAAAAGTGCATCCATACATTCTCAAAGAGACGTGGCAAAGCATGTGTTGTAGCTGTCAAATGTTGAATTCTTTTACACGTTTAATTAGCTTTGTAAGCACGGACTCCGTTTTTTTTAGGGTTAAAGTCCTTCATTTATCCAAGTTTTTTGGACTCCATGGCTTACAGTCAGATTCTTCTAGTGCTCACTTCCCTCCCCTGGTGCAAAGCCAGAGAATGACTGAATGTGTGTGTAACTATGTAGGACAAGCTTCCCCATGATATTGTCATTTTACGTTGTTATATTCATATAGATGCAGCCAATATCACTTACACGTTTGTGTATGGGTGAATTAAGCTTCAGGGCCTTAATCTCAGTACATCAGCTGGTTTGGTTCATATGCATGTTGATCACACCTGCAGCATGAATGTCAACATTGGTAATATTAAATAGATGTATGAAGCTTGACATATAAGATCTGAAAATAGCTTACGTCGTATAGAAGCAGCGGTTTTTGCATTTAAATTAGATTTTATAGTCTATAATTAGACTTATTGAAATGTAGCATTTCAGTCTACATTATTTACATAATTTATGCTTTTCTTTTGGGCTTTTTATCATTTTGTGATTTAGTTGAAGCCTAAAAAACAAATTCACTGTGAATGTTGTTTGCTTTCTTCATAAAGATAGCAGCCGTAATTTATGAGCATATCTGTTCACATGCATGCACTAAAATCAATAATTAGTGATTTTACTGATGCTGCTCACATCAGTCCTGAAGCCTCACTGTTGACAAGCTATATAAGGAGTCCTGCAAAGAGTGAAAACACTAAGCTAATATATGTAGCAGTACAAGTCTTTTAAGCCTAAATTAAATTGACTGAAACTTTGCATCTTGACTAAAATGCTTGTGCTGGAGAATTTAATAGAAACTTCTTGCAAACTCCACACGTTAAGATCAAGTAGCTGAACCTGGGGGCTTCTTACTGTGTGGTGAAAATGCCAACCTTTCAACCTCTACCCAAATTTAGGCAGGAGTGGTTTCAGTTGTGCAGCGGTTCCACATGGGCAAACTTTGCTATTCTATTTGGGTTTCACTTGAGTCTCTGAGTATAGAGATGGTCGTCCATGGTCGCCATATTGCTGATCCTACATGGTCAGTGTCTAGTTTCTCTTAAGCATTGATTTAGAAAATAATAATGATGAAAAAATACAGGAAACTGCTTTTGCCCAATCACACTTGTCAAAGGGTTTTTTTTCCCTTAAAAAAGAAAAAGCCAGAAAAAGCTTTGTCTGCAGAAAATGAATGCTCTTAAATCTCTGATGAGTGATTTGGCCGACAATGCGGTCTGTCAATACACGCTGAAAGTCTCCTCCAGATTAGCATTTGAGTGGAATCCCATGAAAGATAGCTTACCTTTGCATTACAAATCAGGAGCGGACAACTTAATAGAAGAGGCTTTGGGTCTCCTTGGAATTACAATAATGTTTCTTATTTTCCAGGTAATAACCATGAATTATTCAGCTAATGTGAGCCTGAGTTTGTCCTAATAGGCTGCATAAACTTTGTTGCTTTGTTTGTTGTAAGAAAATGGAAAAATAAAACAAACTGACTTGTGTTTAAGCTGCAGCCCTAACAATGGTAGCTTTATGTGGGTCAGGGAACAGAGAGAGAGCGCGAGCTAAAGCAAAACTTAACCAATAACAAAGAGAAGTACAGGTCTATTAAGTTATTTTCTATTGTCAGCAAAAGCAGCTGGCCGCTTCAGCAAACAGGAATCAAACTGGTTTTGGGTAAACTATGATAAGGTAAAAGGCGCTGAAGCTTGAAATTCCTTCAACTGTGAGAGTAATTCCCCTTAAAAAATCCCCTTAGCGTTTAGCTCTATAAAATATTCAGTAAGGTAAACTCTGTTCTTTTGAAAATGTTTTCCACACATGCATTGTACTTTGGTGACAGTGTTGTGTCTCTAAAGGTGTCCCATCGGTGAACTTGGCCAAAGGTGCTGCGTGAACCAGGGTCGTCTTCATTCAGCAGTGACCCCTGAAGGTGAGTGTGGGTTCAAACAGTTGGTGCACTTTGACCGCCAGATTGACACAGATTATAGCTCCCTTTATATTTTATTCAGGATTATAACATGCACTGTCCCGGTCAATGAAATAAATGAATAGAAATTTAAACCAGGGATCCTTTCATGCTCATAATGCACATCAATTACAAGAGACAGGTGCGTAGAAGACGAGGGAGAAACCCAGTCTTTATCAATAAGAGGACATATTATCATTATTAGGACGATAGTAGGAAAATCTAGGTCTTCGTTAGGCAAACCCCAGTGTCCTGATGAAAGGTTGCCACTGATGATCTCTCGCTGATTTCTAAAAACGTTTAACATGAGGAGGTTGACATTTTGAATCTGGTTCTCTGTTCAAGCATGTTTTTATTCTTTTTTTTATGCTGGATGTTGTCTCCACTATAACTGTATGTCATGATCTTTGTTTGGGAAGAGTTCTGTTCTTAAAATGTTTTGACTCACTTCAAACCAATTAGCTGAATACTAAAACTGCTTCTACAACTACTACTGCTGCTTGCTACTATTAATGTGTACAAACTACAGGGCTGCGCCTATATGAGTTGTTATATGTGCCTCTTTATGCCTCTCTATGACCATGATTTCACCTGCAGCAAGAACAGAGTTTTTGAGCGGCAGCCAAGACCCCTAGTGGCAAATGGGAGAAGATCAACGACTTTGATGAACAGACAGTATCATATTGTATGTATTTTTACTATCTCAGTGAGCCTCACGATGTAGTCACCACCAGAAATGGTTTGGACTTCACAGGAAAACCATCTCAGGCGACTACCTTATGAAGCTCATGGAGGATATGGAAAGAATAAAGGGTGACAATTTTGACAAATTCAAAATATAATACATATTTCACCTTTTTTTGTGTTTCCTACATAATTCCATGTGCTCTTTCATAGTTTAATGTCTTCAATGAGGAATCATACAATGCAAATAGTGTTGAAAATGAAGAAAAGCCAATACGATACATAATCCAAACGTTTGACTGGTGCTGTATAATATTGTAATAATATTTGATAGTAGTGATCTTATTAGCATAACAAAAACTTTTAAAATTGTATCGCCTTTATTTCTTCCCATCGGTGGCCGGTGGTCAAATTGTGGACCTCAGACTAATTAAACTCCATTAAATGTGGTACCTAACTGTGCTCTTGAGAGTTGCTGTTAGTACTAAGGCCTCCTCGGAGTGACAGTAGAGTGGCCTGAGTGGAAAATACAGGCTTGATCACTTTACCCCAAAAAAGCACTGCACTTTAGGAGCCGGTTTGCCAAACGGAAAACCTGCTGACATTTGGATCAAGACGTGTTTTTATTTGATTCAAGGTCATTTGGCGTTGCCGGGTCTAGGTGACATTTGCTTGTGATCTCATTCTTCACGGAGAGATGTATCACAGAGGGAGCGTGTTTCTTCACTTTTCCTGGCACAAATGACTACCTCGTTCCCAGAAAAGGCTCCGTGGTAATGCTATGTGCTTTCTCTCTATCTCTCCGTTGTCTCTCTGTCCCAGTGTCTCTCGCCCTTCATCGGTCACACTCTGACAACATGTGCGCGCAGACTGCAGCTCCTCGGTGAATGACAGTGTGAATGTACCTCATCAACTGTGAGTCACTCTACTCTACGCTGCCATTATGATGATTTCTCCCTTCTGTGTATTACATCATGCAACAGAGGGTTCTGCTCAGTTACATTCGCCACAATAAACACTCTCCCAGCACACTCATTTGCGGCGTCGAGCGAGCGGGGCTTTGTTAGTCAACCTAGCATGGAAAACATTTACTGGATCTCTCAAAATCTTTTTATCAAGATCATTTGTGCTCACTGACTGAAAAACAGTACATTAATGTGAAGCTTGCAAATATTGGCAATGCGTGGATGTGTCATAAGAACTGGATTTGGAGTTGTCTGTGTTGTTCTTCAAACGCTTTCAGGGCACCACTGGTGTTATTTAAAAGGAAAGAGAGGGAGAAAATAGTATCACATTATATTGTGTCCCTGTGTCTCTTTGGACCTTGAGTCCGTAATAAAGTTGAATTGAATTGAATTGATATCTTGCTCTTGTTATGCATTGCTCCAATGGTGTAAAGGTATTTGGACAAGGGTTCGGGTCAACGATTGAATTAGAACTATGGCGGGGTGATATGATAGGAACTGAATTATGATCTGATACGGCAAATCGTGATTCAGTGCTTTCCTTTTTAATGCAGTTCGATGCTCAAATACAGACACTTTTTGCCACTCACTCTTACTCGTCAGTCTCTGTCATGCTCTGAGTGAGTGTTTGAGTTTTAACCGCAGTGAAGTGATAAATTCCAGAAGCAGCAGAAGGCTCTTAAAGGCAATACAAGGATATTAAGTGCACATGAATCGTGATCTAAATTATGATCTTGGCTCTAAGAAAATTGTGCTATACATTTTTAGGCTCATCAGCCACGAATTACCAGTAACAAAAGTACACTCACAGACGTAGGTTGTGTCATTTTGCAATAATGTTCCTAAAATATCAAAATCATAGTTATTAGAGTAGATGAAGTGTTTATTTGTTTTTATATACAACAACTGAACAATGAAATTTGTCCTCTACATACGGCCCATCCCCAGATGTCGCTGGGGTGACCCATCTCCAGATGTGGTGCCAGGCTAATGGTCCGAATCACCTGCCCGGAGGACTCACCTATTGTGCATGTTTTGGGGTGATGGGGGAAACCGGAGCACCCGGAGGAAACCCATCCAGACACGGGAGAGACACTCCACACACAGATCTGCACATTATGGGAATTGAACCCAGGAGCTTCTTTCTGTTCAAGTTCTAACCACTCAGCCACCTGGCAGCAGACTAATACTAACTTTAACTAAAGCAACAATGTTATTGAATACTTTTCCCTCTCTCCGACGAGTTCTTAAGCGCAGGTCAAGAGAGTATTTAGTATAAACATAGTGTTAGTTAATACTTGGACCAAAAGAGAGCACAGTGTTTGTTTCATACTGCTGCACTATGAGCGATAAAGATGGACAATTAGGAATATTAAACCCTTCTCCTGAATGATTACCATTTGTGTTGCTTTGGGAGCTCGGTCAAACTACACTGTTCCACTTTTCCTCACCCTGTTTTCCTTGAGTACACTTTTGGGTCAAAGGTGAAGGTTTAATGCATATTACTCTGTCACATGGATCCCCGTGCACCGCTGGACACATTTAGACTGAAAATATCTCTGATTAGCTCTGCACACTCGCTGCCATTATATTTATTGCAAAGCCCTGTGAGTGAGGGATAGGAGGACACTGATCAATATCCTCGTCCATCCACCATAATTGCTGAATTTGATGTCAGAGGGAGAATGTGAGTGTTACTTGAGGTACACCGATATTCTGCATATAGCCCGGCAAATTGGTCCCTTGTGCTTTAATCACACGGACTGTTCAAATCATTGACTTCGCAAATCATTACATCTCAGCAAGCATTGTGTTCAGGACTACCGACTGTATTGAAAGGAGCCTACAAAGAAAGATACTACATAGACAGAAAGAATAATTACTGCCTTGATGCATGGCTTCGTACATTAATGGTAAACAAAAGATGAAATTAAACAGAAGCATTAGGCGCTGTCTGAGGGGTGAGGAACAATAATGTTTTACTATACTGCGCTGGATTAATTTAATTTATCGGGTGTTTATTTAATACTTATTATGTCAGACACAACAGTAAGTGATGCCTAATTCAATTGAATAAAAGACATCCGTAGGCCACTTTTTTGTGTGAACACTTTTTAAAGCTCAATTTATGTTGCTGAAATGAAACAAGTCGGAGTTGCTGGAAGCCTCTTGTGTTAATGGAACCGCACATAGTGGAGTGTGTGGCGCAGATGAATCTGTATTCCCTGAATGTGTCCAGGCAAAAATCAATAAATGCAAGCACAGCTCCTCGCTTCTGATGGCTGTCCCTGTCTTTGAACACTGGACTAATAGAAAAATAATAATTAAATCCAAATCACCAGATTAATTTGTTTTCCATCAGTCTCAGGAGAGATCTTTTCCCTGTTTCTTTAGTGACTCATTATACTTTCTAATCAAGACAAAAAAAAAAAAGTCCCTCTTTTAGACAGACATGCTGTCTCCCTTCCCCCTTCTCCTCCCTGTGGTGTGCTTTCTCGCATTGCAGTCATTGTGCTGGCACTTATTATGTTACAAATGACCGAGGTACGGCAGGCATTCTCAGTGTGCATGCAAAGAGGGCCCACCCTTCTTTTGCTGCTAGTGCCTTCTCTAATGACGATGCTCAGAGTGCCCCCTCACGCCGCCCCATGTAGCCCTCTTCCCCCCCGCACCCGCCTCCATGCGCTCTCTTTAATGAAGATTCTCCAATGCAATTAAAATCCCTGCTTCTCGCTGCTACTGTATGACAAACAGAGCCGATGTCATTGCTCACGGCCTGTCATTCCCACTAGAGGAGGCGGGCGAGATGGAGGAATACACCAGGGTGCCAGTGGCTGGAGAGCGATGGAGGGGATTGTGTGGAAGATGAGCAAACCCCCCATCTCAACAGGTAATGGAAAGGAGCAGAGAGAAAAAAAATCAATGAGCACAGCAACATGGAGAGCAAGCTTATAAAATGGCTTTAACTACACATCACAAGCTGAATTTGAGCTCAATCTTGCCCAATAGCTTACCTGCAGCAATCGTGAAACTTTTACCACATCACTTTTCTGTTCTCGTGTGTCAAACTAAATAATGTAAACTGACGCGTTTAGAAGTCATGAGTACAGCTAAGTGAACACGAAGCAAGGCGTTTATGGTCATTTATAATGTTTATGAAGCATTTATAAGAACCTGCCTGTAAACCAACTCTCCATCACGCAGCAAACAATGACTTCATTGTCAGTGTGTGATTTATGAGATGTCCATAAACTAAGACTGAACAGTTTGTTAATCCCCTGTAATACCTGCTAAAATGGATACAACCAGGACTGATGTGACGTGCAGAGACACACCAGTTGGCCATACCCTTTTTTTTGAGGGAGGGGAGTAGATAGTAGCTATAAGAACAGTTGCCCGCTCCATCTGCAAAAAAAAAAAAAAAAAAAGGAAAAAAAAATCCCCCACCCCCTTGTTGTTTTCCAGTTGAATGAAATAATCTTCCCCCGTCTGGAAGCCCAGTCTGGGTCAGAGGGCCTGCGCTCAGCCTGTTGCTTATTGTGTGTTCAGAAGAGGAGGTAAAGCATACAATTAGGCACAGATGGCAGTCTTTGCCAGGCAATGTATTGATCCCATCCCGAGGAGGATCTGTCCCATTTCTGCTTTTGTTTGCCAAATAGCCTGCTCTGTAACTTAGATCTGCAGCGGAAATGTTTCAATATATCATCTTCAGGGGATTCATCATAATGTGGTCACTTGATTATCGTGAAACCAGCATTCAGGATCTATGTCTTTTGGAGACAGTGCAGATAATGTAGCTTCTGTATTCCAAACCAAATCAAAGGGGGAAAAGATGAACGCATGAATAGTAATTATGTAATAACGTCACATTGACTACAACACTTCCTTGTGCCAGTTTTCTCTGAAGCTGTAGATTTGATCGGATTCTCACCGAGTTTGTAGAATTTATCATTTTAAAAGCATAACTGTGTTACTCTGTATTGTGTTAATCATATTAGGTGGTCTCCCTTAATTGATTACGATGAATTATGCCACTCGCTGATGTATTTCTTGTAAAATTCTGTGTTTTTAATGGCCAGATCTCTATTAGTGTTATTAAACATATAGTGTTATAAAACAGGTGATTGCAGTTTCATATGTATATTTATAATAATAAGCTAATTTTGTTCTTATATCAATTACTTTAAAGTATGCAAGGTCTTCTCAGTTGGCCCAGAGACAGTTTGGTGGACAAACAAAACAGTTAGGCGACTGAGAATGAGGCCAACTGATGAACACAGAAAACTGTGTTCTCTAAATAAATAAAAAAGTTTTGTGGGGGAAAAAAAAAAGTTGCACATATCACTAAATCCTGAAAAACATCCAAGTCCCTTTTAAAACAAGCGAAAAAAAGCAAAGAAAAAAAAAAAGAAAAAGAAAAAAATTCCCATGCAGTTTTTCCGTTTTAGTGTAATTTGCATAACAATGATGTAATTAAACAATTAAAAGTTAAAAACAATGTTTCAAAACATATTCATGGACCGGTAATCTGTCTAAAATGACCGTTGCATTTAGTGGTGTAATGTTTGTTTACACCGCTAGTGACAATAGCCTGAGGTTTGAATGGTTAAGATCATAAATAAAGTTCGCGCTTCATCATCTCCGTCAATGACAATGTCGCATACATATATCTATTAAAAAACAAAACAATCCGGAGTGTCCCCTGGTGTTGAGCGTGGTGTCCGCTGCAGAAATATTAAGTTTTCTTTGTGTGGCAGTAGTGAGCTGACGTCAGGTCGGTTCCTTGAAGTGGGGCTGAATAAACCTTGAGAAGAGTCTCCTTCAATCTGCTGTGAGTAACTAACACACAACCTCACACACCGACACTCAATTACTACTGCCCAATTCCCCGCTTTATCACTCGTCCCCGACCTCTTTCAAAGCCAAAACCGACCAAGAAGGGAAAAAGAGACGACAGGACCGAGCCAGAAGTGTTCGCAGAAGTCAAAAAAACCCCACGTTGGACATAAGTAAAGTGACTAAAACAAGGTAAGCGCTTTATTTCCAATGACGCCGTTTTCGCCCATCACAGAACAAGCGATGAGCCGCTGGCTGCGCACTCCGCTTGGCTTTCGTTTCTAGTTTCTTCAGCTCTTTTCATCTCTTGTAAACTGCTTTTTTTTTGTCGGTAACTTGTCAAAGCGTGTCGCCGCGGATCACTCGGTTTATCTCGTAGTTCGGAGTCGTACATTCGGCGTAAATCCGTAAAGTTTTTTTTCCGCTTGATACAAGTGTTTTCTTGTTGGCGAGCGGCGGTGACCTGATAGTGGGAATCGTCTTTGTGTCCCTCTCCTTTTTTTTTTTTGTGTTGCTCGGCGCCTATCACTCGAGCTGTTGTTTTATTTAACAACTTGTACCCTTAAGAAATATAACTTTTAACACGCTTTGGTGCCGCCTGGTTTGCTTTATTCGCCGGTAAAGGGCGCAGCTGATCGTTTTGTGACCGTTTGGAGGATGTTGTGTGCGTAACTACGAGACGAGTGGACTGCCGTTTGGTCCTCGCGGCTGTCCATTATCACAACGCATTTCCCTTGACGCGAAAATAAAACAATTAGCGACGAATACAAAGTGGCCTTTTTCGTTTCGGATAAACTTTCGAGCTATGTGGTTTATTTCTAAGGCTTAGCAGCTGGTGGGAGTTTTTCCGTGTTACTTTGCTTGTACTGTTAGGCTAGCGTGTCGCTGAGAGCTGCTGCTATCGCGGTCGCTTCCTCAATCCGCGAGCCGCTTGGCCGAGTTGTTGAAATTTATCCCTTTGTGTATATTACAATATCCTCCATTTTTTTCTGCCCCTTCCAAAACAACAAGCCACTCGCCATCTTGGTTGTAATAATTCGTCCCCTAAGCAAAGCACACGAGCCCAACCTTTTTACCCTTTGCTCTCCCTTGCGCACCACACATCGCACTTTAAAAGGAAATTGAGCCACGTTTTTTTTTCTTTTTTCTTTCGCAAGTTTTACCAAAGTTTCTGTTTGACACATTTGCCGTTTTCCCAGTTTTACTTCACAGTGAAAGCAGAGTGTTTACTTGATAGTCGGTTAAGATATATCCCCACGTTGTAACCGATACGTGAGCATTTATAAAGGCGTACATAATGTGGCGTGCTGGTTATATCAGAGCAATGAGATTTTTGTCATAGGGGGCAGGTGCTGTGGTGGCTGCGTTTTCCACTGTTACATATTTCTACGCCTCAAAGCTGCGATTATGTTATTACACCCCATGATTATAGCAGCTTTATGTTTATTTTACTAGTTAAGAATGAATGAATGTTCTCAAAGGTGCTGGTTGATGGATAGCTGTTGTGTTCAGAGAATGTACTTGTCTTTTTATGTGATGAAAGTGCTATTTACTGCCTTACAGAACTATTATTGTTCAATTGCGAATTGCTAAAGGTTTGTCAACATTGGCTTTATGTTTGATTTATTAACTTTTTGTTTGATTTATTGACTTGTTTAACAAACGCCTAAAGATCTAATGAGCCCTGGGCAAGATGTATTCCTGGTTTGTAACCGTAAGACAAGAGATGCTTCGCAGAGGAAAATAACCACTGACTGGAAAATGTGACCTTATTTTCATTTGCACCATCCACCTCACTGAGGTACTATTATATCTTCTTATGTCCTTGAGCTTATAAACTTGATCCATGTGCTTCATGTCAGCAAATAGCACAAGAAAGAGGAGAAAAACAAACTGAACAAATGCTTTGAAATGGAAAATCTGATGATTTCACCTCCCACCTCTTTTGTTTGGCCGTTTATTGCTGCAAAGCAGAGTGCAGAGGAGCAGATGTTTAGCCAAACATGAAGGCGCGGTGCCTGTGTCCTTATGGGGATGGCTCTCCCTCCTCTCACTGCTGATGCATCGACATGACAGCTGCTTGATTTCATGGGGCTGCTAAGAAGCCATTAGTGCTATCAGTGAATTGAAACGGAACAGCGTCTTCACAGTTTTCTGCCACAATTTCTACTATAAGTATTGTTGTAGAGTCATTTTGTGCACATTTGTTCAGAGTGTGCAAAGAGCTACAGCTGAACATACAAACCAACTAGAAGTACTAATAGACTTGTGCAGGGTGTTTTGCCATAATCTGAAAGGGAATGAGCTAGAGCAACGTAAAAAAAAAGGAACAAATCTGTCAGAGTTTGTTTGCCATGTTGGTCTGAAATGAAAGCACAGTGTGCTACTTCAAGCTCACTTAAATCAGAGATGTCTTCTGCCCTCTAGTCAGGCAGAATAAGAGGGGAATATAAGAACTTATGCTGGAGTGTTTTCTTCTTTTCTTTTGTTCAAATTAAAAGTGTTGTTTTTGACGAGATAGTGACTTCAGTTTGACTTGAACATTCAGGAATTAAGGATAGACATAGTTAAGCCCTATTTGCATGTCTACCAAAGTCACAGCAAATGGTTGGTATTGACTAAGCTGATTAGGTGAAATTAGGTTCACGAGCTCCGGGTCTAGGGGTGCTGAATCTGACAGAACTTGGACAGCTTTTGAGGAGACAATCCTGTGTGCACACAACGCTCAACTCTATAATCCCTTACGATTGAAAATGTCCTGTCTTTGGCTACTCAGGAAGCCCATGGCTTTGTTTGAAGCAAGGTGAAACGCTTTAGGTGTCCCCTGCATTGATTGTCATGAGTGCCAGACGGTTGATAGATTAATTTGTTGATTACAGCCATGTACAAGATCATTTATAGCTGCCTATTCTTTCAGATCTAAAGTGCATTTCTGACATTAACACGAGTCGCCATCAGGCTGTTTACCTTTGACTCAGGGCTGCTCAAGCAGGAAGAAAGGCTTACAAAACATTATATTGATGCTGGATGTCAGTATTTGAAAAATAACCTCTCAAACACACTTATCAGATTTCAGTACATGCCTCAATATTGTGCAGTGCTAACAGGCAATTTGTTGCTGATTAAGCTGATTAAATATGCATGACTTTAACTAACTCTACGGTAGGCTATAGTTTACTTTAAGCGAGTGTCTGAACATCTTGGGAAGATTTAGTAACTTTTTAATTTAGTTTTTTACATTTTGTGGTATAAAGAATTATTTAAAATGCTAAATATTTAATGACATTGATTTCCACACTTTATATTCAGACAGTGATTCATTAGTCCTACAAATAATCTATAGATAATAATGACCATCTGGGTGCCCTGTCAAATCTCTGTATGTTGGCTCTGACAGAGAGGGTAAATTTAGAGATGAAGAAGAGGTCTGGTCTCTGTTCACATATTGTTTCACGAGGCAATGTCATAAGCACTATTCCAGCAGCTTTTTAACTTAATAAGAGGGCATGGGGCATGGTATTAATAGTATCATTTTAAAACATTAGAAAGGAATGATTCATTTTTCTGACTCATTTTGCATAGTGAGATTGATAGAACATACTAAATGGGTGTAGCGTTGTTAGCATGTGGCTTTATTGGCTCAGAGCAAGCAAAACAGCTCAAGCGGGGAAGCTGAAATGCTGCAAAGATAGGCTACTTGCTTTATTGTATGGAGTCAATGATCCACTGAGTGGCCTGGATTTTGGTCAGTTTTTTAAGCTAGCATTGCATTCATGTTAAGCAATGAGCCACTTCCCCTTTAAAACACAGAGGTACTTTGAAAGCCCTAAAACCTTTGAGATATTAGATTAGATGTCCCATGTGTAGTTACAGATTAAATTGTGCAGTTTGTCATTATATCATGCCACAGGTCGGCGGTCGCTCACTTATTGAGCGTGTTTACAAGGCAGGTGAATGTCCTATCTCCCGGAAAGTTGGTTGGCTTTTCAGATGTTCTCCCTAACCTTAGATTACCCTACAGTTTTGGGAGCAGCTCAAGCTCACTGGATGTCCCAACAATCATCGCGGGGCGCAAATAATTGTCAAAAGTGCTCAAGCGGTCTTAAGAGAGTGCATATACAAAACTGCGGCTTAGTAGTTGTGTGTCGGTAATGAGAAACGATGTATGTTTCGAAACTCTGACCGAAGCTAACGAGCCAGGGCGCATATGTCTTGTGTTGTAGGAACAAGTGAACAGACTCTGCCGTTAATTAAGCCCAAATAAATAGACACCATTTTGTTTGCTTGCATGGATTACATATGGCGGATTAATTACCAAACAATAACTACTGTAAAGTGCAAGTGGGTCACCCCGTGTTGACTTTGAGGAGACACAAGACACAGGAGCGGCCAAATTTGGGAGGGAATGGCGATAAGCTGCTGCTCTGCTCTTCGTCCCCTGGGCCCGTATTTATCATTCAATGTGAGAATTTCCTTGATGAAAGTCAAGGTTGTTTTTGCATGCTCTGTCTCAGCTGGGATGCCTGTTTTTTCCACCAGCAGTAGCAGCAGCAGCAAGGTGAAAAGGTTGATTTGGCCCTCCAAAGAGAAAGCCTTGTTTGGAAAGTCCAGGCTCGTTTCTTTTAATGAAGTCTCAAAAGGTCCTGATGATTTTTCCACTTCAGGGCTGTTTGTGTTTTGTACATTAGAACAGGGCTGAAAATACAGATGTACCGTTTTGTGCAACCAACAAAATAGCCTGCTGAAAGTCCCTGTGCATTGATTAACTCCACAGCTCATTCTGGTGTCACAAAGTCAAAGTAAACAACACCAGATTTTGTTACAGAGGCATGCATATTGCAAAGTAATGAACAAAAACAACCTGTTAAATGTGTCTCTAAAGTAAAGCTTATTCGAACAACATCCACACTTTTCAAGGTTATTCCTTAGAATTGATTGATTAATAGCGGTCAATGCGGTGGAGAAAAGCAGGTCGCTGAAATAAACATATTTACCCAGCAATGCCCATAGTAGTAACTTCTTTTCAGTATAACTTGTTTTATTGAGTTGCCATGAACAGAAAGTTTCCATTTCCAAGAACATATGCACCATGAAGAGTTTTCAAACATAAATCGCAGATCTCTGCAATTGTGACCCTCGTTTTAACACATTTTGCCACACTCAATCATAAGGGTATTGCTTTCTGTACACACTACCTATAATTCCTGACAGCCTTGTGGAGAGTGGCCTGGTTGGATAAGAGCCATTAGAGGTAACGCTAACAGACCACTTAGAAGTATAGTGCAGCTCTGCTAAAATGAATGTTGTGTCTAAGAACTATATTGGGCAGTCGCTGTATGTTCGCATCCTCTCTTGCTGCCACATGCCTATCATTTTCCTCCTTTGAGCCGCTATTTGATTATACAAACACAGCGGGGTCCTGGAAACCTGCTTTTTAGTCCAATGTTTACCGCACCTTGACATTTCCAATCTGTGGCGAGGCCTGTATTTACACTTCTCAGTAGAACTCACCGGTGCTGACTGCGCTCTGATGAGGACGGATACCGGCGACGGAAGCGAAATAGGAAAGCGGTTTTGGTGTGTGGGAATGGGAGCGTTATTGGTTTCTCTATTGCCGTGCCTCTTGGGTCAGTGGGATTCCTGATGATAGTATAGAGTAGAGCTTATAGCAGGGGCCTGTGAAGCTGTGAGAGGCACTGCGGCTTTAAGACACATACAATCACATATGTAAGCACACGAGCCTTCAGTCTATAAGGGACACACGCGCACACACACTCTCTCTCACAGAAATGCATGAGATTGCGCCTCGACAGCCCCCGTTTATTGATCTTCTGCAGCATTTAAAATCTGGTCACTGCTGCCACAAAGGCTTTTTATTTTAGCTGCGCTGGCAAAGCTGGCTCCGAGCTAAGCCAGAATTTTAAATATTTAACTCCTACAGAACTCCACCAGATATGACAAGGGGAGAACAAAATAAACAGGGAAGCACTTCTTGAGCCGAGCAGAGATGCGCGTATTTGTCCAGGACGGGGGTTTTGTGTTTTTTTATGTAAACTGCGCCGGTAGAATCAGTCCGCCCCGGCTTGTGGGAGCTAACGTTTGCGCTCAAATCTGCAAACACGGCACGGCTATCCTTCGTAAAGTTTTTTATCTGCAATCCAATGTGATCATAAACCTCCCCAAAGTCAAACAGAAGAAGAAGACATTGTGAGTTCAACGTGCAGAAGTGACCCACGCGGTTATGCCTTGTTAGCGGAAAAGGCTGAAATGGTTGCAGTCGTTGGATTAGTCATTATTGGACCCGGGACAAGGTGCTGTTTTTAGCATTCAAGGATCATGGTTTTGCAGATGGCTACCACTTATCACTCCACACGCTCACTCTTTTTAGGGAGATACAATTAAAATAGGAGAAAGTAATTGGAATAATGATTAACACTGATGGATCAATTGTGCCTCTTGTGTCAATGATGGGAGGGTGACATAACTATTGGAGGCTTTCAGATTCTGTTCATGGTGCGTACTCCCAGATGAGGGAAAGAGACAGTTCTACGTATTGAGAAGTTTAAAACAGGAAGACGCACAAATGTTGAACCTAATGAGTGTCCAGGCCTTTGAACCAACATGCATTCTGCAAGGTCTGTGGAACAAAATGTATCCAAAATAGACTTAAAGATTAGAATAAACACGGTCTAGTAAAGCCCATTACACCCAAACACATTGTCTTCTCCAGCTTTAACATGGTAATGATCTGATGAGCTCGCTTCACACCACATTCCCAATGATTTGTCTTGAAAAGGTCATGCACATTTCTGCCATGATGAGACATTGTAGCGGGCTGCGTGTTGTCTTAACATTACTCATTCTTCTACAATCCTTTCCCCTTCATTTAACCATACCCCCGCGTTAGCACTACTGCCACTTCTACCGCTGTTGTTGTTGCTGCGCCCCCTCCAGCCCTCCTAACCCCTCCAGCCCATCCCGCAGAGTGCGCCGAAGGGCTGAGGCATTGTCCCGTCTTTCCCCCTCGACTCCTCTCCTCTCCCTTTTCCCAGTGTCTGTCTCTCTCTCGCCTTCTGAACGATGACACTGAGAGACAGCTGTAACGTGAGACGCCTCGAGATGCTGGCAGCGGGGAGGGAGCGGGCCCTTTATCTCAGACTGGGGGCCACTGACCTCTCTCATTCCCCTTCCCCTGTCTCTGCCGCGTCTGTCCCGAGCAGAGGCAGCAACAGCGGCAGAGAGCATCCTTCTCCACCTTCCCCCAACCGGCCGACCAGCCAGCCAACCAACCAACCACAGGCGCACAAGCGGGGCAGCCAGGCCTCTTTTCAAACGTGCAGTCGCTGTAACACAAACCTGCTGAATGAAACCGCGCGTGTTGTCTATGTTTACACCGTTTACAGCTGCTTGTGGCCGTAGTAGAAACAGGACACGTTTAAACCGTTCGCCATCACTACAACCATTTTGTCCAGGTAGTTTGCCCCATGGACACTCTGAGGCGCACTGTGCACTGATGTGTTTTATAAATAGTTTTACTGTGAGGGAATTAAATGTTGCAGGTGGAAACGGTGCATATTTACTCGGACACACACCGTAAGCTGATATGTTGATTTGTATAAGGCCCTCTGAAATAACTCCACATTCACAAGCCAGTGTCAGGTATCTGTAGTTAACACCTGTCATTTAGTCACCCTCATTTTTATGTTGAGCAAAAAAGGGACAAAGACACAGAGCCTTGTTTGGATCACAACTTGTAGCTTAAAACATTTCTGCTTGCAGTGAAGTGTCAATCAAAACTATCTAAGGTACGTCGCTGATGTCACCGTATGGAAACGGCATGTAAAGAGAAGCCAAATGAGTGTCAGCGTTGAATATTATTTGTTTTGACGCTCAGTCCAGAACGTAGACGGTTCTGTTGAGATGAAGTCAGTGTGAACGTGTAGACCCTCCTCTGTAGATGTTCAGCGATAAACCTGAGCCAACAGCAGTGACAGCGGCGTCCAGGGAAAGCGTCTCAATCACCCAGAGACTGTTGCTGTGTAATTATCTCACTGAAAGGCAAAGGAGATGGGCTCCGTCCTTTTTGTGCCGCACATTTGGGAATCTATTGGCAGATTGATCAGGGAATTTTCTCACCAATCACCTTTTTGTAATGCAAATTGATGTATACAGTTACGGTTGTGTCGTACATGGCTCGCATAGCACAAGCAGTTGTGTCAGCCGTGTAATCAACATTAGCTATAGGGCCTTTGTAACATAATGCGCAAGTTGCAGCAGTCTCTCTTTGACATTGGTTTATAGGAAGGTCCAGTGAAACTTTATCCCAGTATTACGGGACACTACATCGCGAGAAGTCATCATATATCGCAACATTATTGAAAACGTTACCCAAAAACAACAATGCATAGTTACTTTTGTGCATTTAGTTCCATTTCTGCCTTGTTTTGGCCCTGATTTGGTATTACCTGCAGTAGTTCTCATATTATGTAGCCCTGCGATAAAGTGCTGTGTTTGTGATCTGTTTAAAGAGACAAAGTTGTGTAATGTGTGTTGGTGTGTGTCGATGGAAACGCACGCGCACATCCCTGAACTCTAGGCGCTGCTGCTAGTGCTAAACCCTTGGTGAGGACTCCCGCGTGTAATCCAAACATTTAGAGCTAATTTAAGCGCACAGCCAGGAGCAGCATCCTTTAGGAAACTACTCTCCCGCGCTCCCCTCGGCTCTGGCCCGGACCTGTGGCGAGCCGCCGAGTGCACGTCGTATTTGTTTGTGCGTCTTGTTGTCGCTGGAGGGAAATGAAAGCACTCAATCACTCACCTGTCAGAGCACTTCACATTCTGACCGTAACACACATCCACAGTCGCAGCCGGCCCGCGCACACACTTAGCCCCCGGGCACTGACAGGACTGGCCCTTTATTGACTCCCTTGATCAAGGAGACAGCAGATCCATTTAATAGAAGCTCCACACACAGAAAGAAATCAAAGTGGATTCACATCTGGGCTGCACACTGCCGCCGTTTCATTCCCTCATTCAAATGGCTACATAGAGTTTGGATGTTCGTCTGCTGAGCTCTACAAAGGGCTACAGTAAAATGTGCTTTCCTTTCCGAGTAAAGCAAATTTGAGGCTCAGTGTTCAGCTGTTTTGGGGAAGTGGATAAACCAAACCTGGAGTGGGCTTTGAGGTTTTTACATGGAAACATCAGTGAAACTACGCTAGCGATGCAGATGGACTAAACCTATGTCTAAAATAGGACAGACTGTTACTTGTTAAGGCCATCCATGGGTTTGAAGTGGGGCTGTGGCGCTCAGCCTTGGCCCCTCGTGGCCCCAGTTGTTGGTGTTTTTTTGCGCGAGTGTTTTGGAGGCCGTTAGCCGCGCGGCGCAGGGAGGAGGACGTGACAGCTGTGTTTGTCACGGCTCCTCTGACCTTCACACGTCATCTTTATGGATCATCAAGGCGGCCGCAATCCTCTCCTGCTCGTGTTGTGGCCCGCTGCTGCTCTGATTATCCTCCGCCAGAGTCCTGCTCACATCCTGTGCTCATATCACCGTCTGCTTGACACCAGCTTTGTTTCTCCCATCCTGAAGAAAGCGCCCACGTGAGAGATTTAGGAGCCACCGCGGAGCCCAAGGACAGGGGCCCGGTGGTAAAACATGTCGGTACTAAAACTTGACGTAAAGAATGTTTTTGATTTCCGGCCATTTAACAAATCGCCGATGAAGACTTTGGTGGTATGAAGACATCATGACATCACCAACAACGATGAATCTTAGAAACAATGAGCTTGGGGTTGACTGTTACAGAGCAAGCATCGAGAAGGCCTTTCATTCATGTTAAAATCTCCATTGGTGCAACATTACACTCACTTGGAATACAAAGTGGATCTAACAGTAGGGACACTAGTGCTGCCACCTGCCATTAATGCCAGAAAACAGCGATTTCCACACACTCATCACTAACTCATCCCTGATCTGACAGAGGACACACGACTAACCTTCACCTGGTTACGGCTTCTGTCACGTATGCAATAGAACTAATGTACATGAAGAACACAATGAAAAACATAACCTTTATTCAGGCGCCAGAAAGAACCTTTCAATTATAGTGTTGTTGGCCTAGTTTCCCTCAGAGCCAGTTTATGAGTAAGATGATGAGAGCCAACATCATAAACGTGCTGTATCACAAACACTTCATTACAGTTCAACAGTGGAAGTTAGCTGCAAACTCTTTAGAGGTTATGTATGAGGTACATTGTCCCTATGTTTAGTTTAATCACAGGAAAAAGATGTCAGGTGATGCCATCTATTGCAGTGTTGAGAAAAAATATCTCCTTTAACCTTGTATAGTGTTGAATTGCATTGAATTGTCGCAATAATCAAATCAATTATCTGACCTAATTGCTCAGGTAGACAGCAAACAGCAAAATGGTTCTGAAAGTAGTCGATGGATGTGACATGTTGAATGTGTGGGTAATCATAACATCAGGCACTCTCCTCTGTAACACGGAAAGAGATTGTTCCTTTGCTAACTTCTCGCTAAACTTGCTAAAATATATAATTTTGTTTCCGGTAAGTAAAAAATCAGGCTGACAGCACTTCTGTTGCAGCGGAGCAGACCAGTCCAGGTTGGCTGCATATCTGAGCTACAAATGAATGAGGTTTATCCTGCAGAGGACAGCAAAAAGGGAAGTGGAATGGCTAATGCAGCAATGGGCTCCGTGCCATTAAGAGCAGAAGTTTTCATGGTCACACAAAATGAGGGATGCGCACAATCACACCCTCCCGCACACTCCCATATATATATATATATATATATATATATATATATATATATATATATATATAACTATACTGTACACATTCTACATCTCGCAAATGGATGGCTCTAATGTTCTGAGCTTTGCAGCAGTCCCAGAGCGTTTCCCTCTGTGTGCGGTGCACTCCCTCGAGAAGCCACTTGCTCCATCAAGTCAAAGGAAGAAACCATTTAGTGCAATGACAAACACGCGTACACAGCCCTGGCGAGCTGGGACACTTTAGATTGCTCTTTGGCAAACGTTTCTCACTCTCCTCACCAGCTCTCATTGTCTTCTAGCATCCATGATACTTCAGTGTTTCCCATAGATGCATGTAGACGCCTCTTGACAGCCTCCTGACACTTTGACCTGGCCTCTGAAATTCACCTATCGCTCCTTTGATACCTTTTTGAGCAGCATAGTGTTTATGATCAGATGATCATTTGTAACGCCAGTTCAGTGCTCAGCTTGCCTTCAGAATATGGGAGTGAAAGTTCGGCTACAGGCTGCCTCCACAGTCTCTTCTGTAAATGAGTCACTTTATAGTTATAACGTACTCTTCTTCTACACAAATGTACCTGGGCGAGTGAATCCATTTTGTCAGCTTTTAGACCCAGATCATGTAACGATAAAGGATGCTGCCCCGGAGTTAAACACTGCCAGTAAATCACGGGGCAAAGGAAAAGCTGGAAGAAGCACTTATTTTAAGCCGCTGGAGAGACCACACGGGGGGAAGGGGTAGAGGCAGATACGAGTTGGGAAACACAGGGAGAGAGAGAGCCTTTGTGCTGTGTGCTGACATTGTGTGTGTGTGTGTGTGTGTGATGAAGAGATGAATCACTGCTATTTAGGGATTGGTTTCCTGCAACTGATTGTGCGACGACTGTGTGGCGGACGGACTGTCAAGACTTGCCTGTTTTGTTCAGGGGCTTGAGGAAAATGTCTGCGGCCAAGTCTCCACTCCCACTGGGCCCGGTGCGCCTCTAACAAGCCATCAAATATTCACAAGCAAGGGAATTTACCCAATCTCAAATAGGTGTACACTAGGAGTACACACTAGTAAGTACTGTCTCCAAGTGCAAATATGTGTGAACTAACAAGATGAGGAGCATGGACGTGTTTGGAACTTGTTGACTGCGCTCAGGCTGATGGATTTCAGTGGCTCATCTCGTTGTGGTTTGAAATAGTTTTCGGAATTATTTATAGTCATTTTATCTAGCGTCTGTCAAATCTCTTGAGTAACATTTTGGCTTCAGTTGTTTTACTTTTACGTGTGGAGTACAACTTCTGTTTACTCCATACATGTCTTTATGCTGTGACAGTAACTTTTCAATCTTATGAAGCAGCTGAAAGTACTTCCCCTCTACGCTTTGGAAATCTTCATTTTATTA
The DNA here is from genome assembly GCF_951799975.1 of Gobius niger. Lineage (NCBI taxonomy): Eukaryota > Metazoa > Chordata > Actinopteri > Gobiiformes > Gobiidae > Gobius > Gobius niger. Next base: position 16,644,365 of record NC_136855.1, on the reverse strand, counting down.
ATGATTATTTATGTTTTGTTGACTATCTTATGTAGCTTATGTAGCACTTTGAATTGCTTTGTGTAAGAATGATGCTGTTCAAATAAACCTGCCTCCTCTTGCCTTGGGTAATAGTTTTAATGACTCTTTTTTTTTTTTTTTTTACTTCTACAGTACTGTTTTTGCTTGCCTATTCACCTTTGCCAAACAAACTCATTGAACGCTCTAATTTTACACTATTTGAAATTTAATTACGGTGTGTTTTTGTGGACAAGACGCAGAAACCTAAACACTTGTTTGTTGTGCAGATGTTGTTGATTAATTGTACCTCTTCAGGGCCTGAAAGGATTTGTCTGAGTTAAGGAGAAGTTGTGGGAAACTGAAGGCGGCTCTTGAGGCAGCAGACACAGCTGAGAGGCTGCAGTCTGTCCATGTGTGAGCCTGCCTCGAGGCTAATGCAGGTACAGGCTAATTATAACCCGGCCGACTGTTTCTGTGCCTCTGTTTGTGCTGTAGCTTCGGGAGAGCAACACTCAAATAATGAAGGCAGTAATGATGGATATAATCACATACATTTGGGGTTTTACATCTTGTACACACAAGATTTAGCTGAAGTTGCTCTTGGATTCTATTAAATCACAGGTCACAGAGGTTCACAGTAAGTTACATGATATATAACGCAATAACGCAGTAAACATCTTAAACTTGAGCTGTACAGTTTTGGGATATGTATTTATTCAAGCTTGCTGAAGTTGATTTGCAATTGTTCATTAAAGTGTCTTGGAGCTCTAACATTTGAGATGAAGTGCTAAGCTAATGTAAAACATGTTTGTAGATGAAGAAATGACAGTGAGCTCTTTTTTTTAACAGAATGTGACTCCGTGGGGACACAGTATATTGTATTAAGGATATTTCACTTGCTACATTGCAGTCTTTGCTAATTACAACCCTTCAAATTGTGATCTAGATTGTGGTTAATTGTGCAGTCCTACTATTAACCAGGGTATAAAATATCTGTCTTGCTGCGCTGCACAGCATAAGTCTGGGGTAAACATGAATATTTAAAGTACCTGCCAATGATGAAAAGTGCTAAGATCTTAAAGTAATACAGGGTTAATAGACTAACTGGCTGATTGTGGCGGGGAAAATGACGGCAGACAGCCGTGGCTTTCTTATCCGGTGTAATTCACCTGCCTCGTGGCTGGCAAATCATTTTCTGTGCCGAAGCCCTGTGAGCACAGATCCTTTAATCATGTGCTAATAGGCCGTTATGAAAAAGCTGCAGATGAATCCGGCCTTACCTGGCTCTCTGTTATCATCATCGCTCCTATGAGTTATCAAAGTGTTTGCGTCTGTGTATCTCCACCATTACACTTCGATCACAGCTCTTGTAATTATCGTCAACAGCGAGGTTCGGCTGATGGTGCTCAGTGGTGACAGGAGTGCTGTGTGCTGTCGACTCAAACACGTCTGCAGGGCACCCAGTGTATTTCACATGCACTCACTTCAACAAGTGACGTTTAGAGATACTTAAGTGCAAGCAAAATGAATTATGAATTTATCTGACGGAAACATGGAGCCCAAGGCAAGATGGGCCGCTCGCTGGAAAACAAATATTCTAAGTAATAGTTGACCGCAGCCATCATCAGAGATCCGCAAAATAAGGATTTACAAACCGCCACGACAGAGGAAAATTGTGCAGTAAATCTAGAAATTGAGAGATCAAAGGAAACTGCAGACCAAGCTTTTGTCCTGGCCTCTTATCACTTTTCAGGCCATAGACTGTATATCAAATGGACACAGGGATAGACATGAAATTTGAGCTGCGTAGCCTCGATTGCACCTCATAAGCGCCTTTTATATGATATGTAGCATGTTGCTAATGGCAGCTCAAGAGATGATATCTATTTTTGTTACTAGGGCTGTGCAAGATGAGAGAAAATCATCACCGGTAACGGTTTGGAATATTTTGCTAAATCATTTAAAGATGATGCATTTAATCAACAAAAATGCAAAGTGCGTCAGTTTTTTTCATTCAATTGTGTCAAAAGAAAACTTCAAAGTACTAAAACAAGACCAAAACCAGGTGAGAAAGGAACTGAGGACGATCCAGACAAAAAAATGTGCCTCACATAATGCCTCACATAATGATTGCAATAACAGTGATATATTGTGCAGCCCTCTTTGCTACCCATCATTATTGGACTGATATTCAGACAAAGAAAGGTTAAAGATTAAACTGACCATTTTATATTTATAGTTTAGGGAAAATATTTGTTGTAAAGATAGAAGTGATGGTTCTATTTCTTGATCAAAGTTCACTGAAAAAATAGTGAACTTGAACTAGATCCAACATCCAAGAGGTGAGCAAGGCCTGTTGTTGTGAGAGGGGGAGGACACCGTTGCCTCAAAGGTGTTTTCTCAAATCCATTGAACCTAAAGTATGTTCACTGTGCCCCACCTCACTGTGTGAGAGCGGTGCTTTGGGTAAAACTGGAATCCTGGCAATACAAGCAACACATTTGTCGCACTGTGACAAATTCTCAAGATGTGTATGAGCAACAAGTGCAGCGTGTTCACAGTCTAAAGAGACAGTAAACTGGCGAGTGGTTTGAAACACATTGGAAGGGGCAGAGTCGAATGTGCCTTGTGTGGAGTCCAGCTCCTCTAGTGAGAGCAGACACGAGCTGGAAACATCAGCGCTCTGTGCTGGTGGAGCAGAGACTCCATTCTGTTGCCGTTGACCAGATGGATGTGTTTACTGTCAACACAACCTTGTTAGATAGCCACCCACACGCGCTGTAGCACTGTTTGTGTGCCTGCAACATCCCCAGCCTTTGCTGTACGTCTGAGAGGAGATACTGATGGAAATGGAATACTCTATATTTTAGAGATTTAAATCTGTTTTTGATTGTGCTGCAAATATCCTATATCTTAATACATAAGCTTATATTTGATTGACACTGTTATAAGATTAAATAGAGACAATAATTGTGACATTTTTACTCTTAAAAACTCATGTCTCATCAGTCATACGTGAGAAACACTGCAGTGACAACAACGCTGTTTTGAATTTAATTTTCTTTATTTTATCAGGCAAAACTTTAAGAACAAACTATTTGTAAGAACAATGTTGGCCTGAATATCTTCCAGATAATACTTTTACTCCTGTCTTGTAGACGATGTGCTGTTCACGGAGAGTGGAAATTTGAGCATGACATTTTGCAGTATTAACCAGTCATCTGAACGTGCTGCCACAGGTCGCTGATGCTTATTGCATTGCACAAGTTAATTATGATGTATCTTTGTTAATTGGAAAATGTAAAAGTGGTAATGCGTGTTTGCTTGCGTGTCATCATAAACAGGCGAGTGGCAGTTTGTGTTGGATTTGTAGAGGGCCTCAGAGACAATACCTAAGCGCTGGGCGTGAGAACAGCGGCCGGGCTGGGTTCTCTCTGCAAGAACTGTCTTGTGTTTGGGGAAAATATCCTCACTCTCAAAGCTCCAGTGTCTAGATCCATTTCTCACAAACAGGTTTTGCAAGAAGAAAGAGGCCTGTGTGCGAATATCTTTGTGTGAGTAAGTGTAGCCACAGCTGCGCCTCAGACGTCACTGTACTCCGCTGTTTGATGTGTCTGGACCACAAATGCTTAAGCCCGGGCTATATCTTTTTAAGTTACATCTGAAGAGAAAAGACAGCCATAGTGTTCCACAATCACACAAAAAACAAATCCTTCAAATCAAAGGCGCACGTGCGCAGGTGTATTTTTAACTTGATCCCTTCTGTGTTTTCCCAGGTGTTGCAGCAGTGATGTCAAAGAGCTGAAGACATCTCGAACAGTGAGTACATTTAACTCCTATGCACAGCTTTTGACAAAAAACACACACACAGCGTTGTCTTATTGTCACACCACTGTACACGGATGGCGCCAAACTTGCAGACTCCTCCGGTTTCAGGCCTAATTTGATTTTCATTCGTTCAGTGAAAGAGCATGCATGTGTACGTGTGTGTGTTTGTGCGTTTTCTCCCCCCAATTAAATTTAACAAGAGCCCCTTGAAAAGCAGTTGTTATGATTACATTACAAATTCGAGGTTCATTCAGTGAATCAAGCAATTAATTACATTTCTTTCATTTTAATCAGAATATTTGCACGAAGCATACACACCTAATAAACAGCCTTTGAGCCTTTCGGAGCGGCGTGCCCCGAGCGCCTCTGCCCGATGTAAATGGCTGTTAACTGTGCCCCGCGGTGCTTCCTGCTCAGGATCTGGGATTGTGTGGTGCGTGTTTGTTATGTGGCACTTTAATCTGGCTCCTCTCCCGCGCGGCCCTGTGTTTCCTCTTCCTCTGTCTCAGGGAGAGCCGTCTTCGTCCTTAAGGCTTCACTTCAAGCAGCGGCGAGGTGGCAGTTTGTTGTTGTGCACGGCGGCAATGACTTGCACTTTTCTCTTCTCGCCCTGACACGCTGGCCTTGTGCTGCTAGTGAGCTCAAAGACCATCCTTTTAGAAAGTGTTATTTTTTTTCTCGATAAGGAGATGTTTTGCTGGTTTTATTTCTGTCCTTATCCGTGCTTTCGGAAGGTTTTTTTGTTCAAGGTGGGAGCTAACTCTAACAGTTTATCTACAGATGTATGTCATCCAATCCTCAAGTTGAATTTGACTTGTGGTTTGTAAAAAAAATGCATCTCATACCTACCTTCTCTCTCTCTCTCTCCCATCCACTGAAGATGAACCAAATGAAAATATTATGCAATCTTACAAACTCATACTATTCTCAAAATGAATGAGTGGTTGTTTCAGCTCCATTTGCTCATTAATGGAAACTGACTTCTTTAATCATTGTTCAGACATTTTAACTAAACTTGTTTAAAGCCACACTGCGGAACATTCCTTATTATATTTTGCTACGTCACAAGAGCAATTAAACTGTTGCTAAATGCTAATACAAAAACAAAACAAAACATGGAAGCGATACCAAATGATCACCAAGCTAAACAAATGTGTTATCAAAGTAAAGCAAATGAATGAATTTGATTAAGCCTGGTATTTGGCTACTCTTTAAGCTGTTTAACGTTGGCAGGCTGATGTGGATCGAATCGCATTGTGACATGTCTTTCTTTCGATTGCCATTACTGACAGCGTTGTGGTCGTGTTTGTTGACATTATGAAGAGGCCACTGCGTGATTACTAAAGGTACAAAATGGTCGTCAGGTGGAAGCTTGTTGTTGCCAAGGTGGCCATCTTACGTCGGGACGCGGCTGGTGTCATTTGTGATGAGTATTGATGAGCTCTCTCTTGGGGAATCCATTTTTCAGAGGGCGCATGTTTGAGTTTTGCAGCGCAGCCTCCGCACCTATAGCGCTTAACTGCCTGAGTCTGCGTTGTAGCCCACAGAGAACAAACCCATCGGAGCACGGGGAAACGATGGAGCTCATCCAAACAGCGATGGTGTAATTAGCTGACATTTGTTGCTTGGAAGACAAGGGGAAGAAGGGAAAAAAAAGAGAGAGAGAAGAGAGTGCAGCAAAACACCCAAAGGAATATGCAAATGTTGAGTGTAAGAGAAAATGAAAGACGTGCTTAATGGCACTGAGACAGAACTGTATTACTCTCACGATTTTCATGAACCCGCTGAACTCTCTGAGATGCTACTGCCGATGATTTTTTTTTTTTTTTCTTATTCTTTTGGCCCTAAACGTTATGAGCTGTTGGTCAGGAAGGGCGATGGGGATGAGAACAGGGACACAGCGGATGATACCTCTGTTCAGCCTTGTCTTTCACAGTGTTCGGTAACCTCCAGGACACACAACAGCGATCACACAAGGCAGCCATCCACAAATCCTGCCTCGCTCAGGTTACAGGCTGCGCTCTGTGCCGCTCTACCAGCAAACATGTAAGCAAAAGTACTACGCGATAACTCTGTGACCGGGTCCGCAAATACCAAGCTTTTTTTATTCAAATGTAAAGCTGCCTATTTGGGGCGACATGTAAACACAGCTGCCCATTTAGTAAACAGGCTCGGTCAAGACGAGATTTTTGTTGCTTATACGATTATTACATCTTTTGAAAGGTTATCTTGGAAAGGGCAAGTGGTGGCTTTTTGCTAACACAAAGACTGTTCAGTTAAAATTAAGGTTCTATTGTGTATCTTTGCTACTGGGAGGAAAGCGCGTTTGCAATGCCAGTGTCAGTCCTCATTTATTGGCCTGTTAGTCTGCTGAGAAGGAGAAAGAAATCTAATCAAATGTTTTACTTGCGGCAAACAAATTACAAATTAGTCAATGGCACTCGGTGAGGCCTAGTGAAGAAGATCCCATGGTCCACTATTTCTGCTGTTAAAGCTTGTTGATAAGGCATGACCATTTAACTACTAATTACAGTAGCAGTAATTAACTGTAGCACTTACAAGTCTGTTCTACCTCTCCCTGCACTGTATCGATGAGCCAGCTGAAGTCTTTCAATGCGCAACCGCGGATCCCAGCACCGGGGAAAGCTGAAAACATAGATATTGGGCCTATTTTGAAAGTACACGGACTTATTTAAAACCCACATGCACACACGCTGAACGGTTAATATGTCTGATGTGTTTGTGTGCATGTATTTAGTAGTAAGGCATGTGCTGACTATTTGTACTTAAGCCAAGGTGCTGTGTTGCCGCTGTGTGAAGCAGCAGTTGTGCTTACGCAGCCCCATCTGCTTGATCCAAACTTGAAATGCAATGCCTTTTAATGACAAAATACTGACTTGCAGTGTGGCGGCGGCGTGTGTGTGTGCGTGTGTGTGTGTGTGCGCCTGTGTGTGTGAGTGAAACAGACAGGAATAAAGGGAAGCGGGGAAGGAGAGAGGAAAACATCTCGAAGGTCAGCAGCAGCAGGCGGCCGTAGGGGAGAGACACAGATAGTCTTGCGTCAGCCCCACAGCGGTGCTCCTGCTTTTTATGTGCACCAACGTGTGGCTCCTGTGGGGAGGCATTTCCATCCGCATCACATACATTCGCATTAGCAAGATGGACACTTTGTCTGGCTTTCATCTCCTCACTCGCGACTTCCTTCTGTTCACTCCAGCTCTGAGCTTTATTGCAGGAGATTTTTCACGTCGTCAGGGGATTTAAACATTTCCCCCTTTTTTTTTCTTTCTTCCTCCTTTTTGTTGTTTCAATTTACCCACATTGTTTCATTTCTACGTTTCAGACATTCTTGCAAATCTACAGTCAGTCCGTCCATTTTATCTGTCTGTCTTTTGCTAAATCTATCACGATCAGTCCCCATCTCCCGCCATGTGTTGCCATCTATCACTATATATCACTATCCCTCTATCTTTGTTTATCTAACCATCTGAAATGACCTCTGTTTGGTTCACTTTAATATACAATTGCCTCTCTATTTGTTGCTTGAAATCCCTCCCTCCATCCATCCATCTGATCAGATATTCATTTTGAGCGATCACTACCACTCGTTCCAATTAAACGCCATGTTCATCGGTGGCTATTCTGACTTCCATTCCTCGCCCTTCCCTCTTGTATCCCACACATTGTTGCCATTACAGCTATTGCAGTCTCATATTAGCCGCATAGTGCACTGTCTGTCTCCTGAAGTCAGAGTCGGAGGAGGGCTTCTAAGGAGGAGGGGGCAGAGGACGGGCCACAGGACAGGAAGTAGCAGATGAAACAAAGAGAAACCCACGGCCGGCGTCACAGTGAGTGGAGTGAGTGAAGACAGTTGGGTAGATGCGGTTCGGCCATAAACGCAGCAGATAGACCCAATAAACCCGGGGCTCTGAGGGCAACAGCTGGCATCATGGAGAGAAGATAGAGAGAGAGTGTGTGTGTGTGTGTGTGTGGCCTGCTTCAGCACACAGCAAACGCAAAACTGGAACTGTGCCATATCCTCAAAACTATTAAAATCATGATTAAAAACAACATGAATTAGCCATAACACCCTTTATTGATTCCAAATTAGTTATACACAGCTATAAATTGAGAATGGAAATCATAACCGTATTAAACCTTTTAAATGTTATTGGAGCCTTTGTTGGTTGTTGACTTTATGGCACTAAATGTCTTTGCTGGAAACAAAAAAAAGGGTTTGTATTTGGCCTGGATAAGCACAGGGTGAAAGTGGGTGAAGAGCCTAACCAGGACTCGAACCTACAACGTTGAGGCCTAAACAGTGGCCTGTGTACTAGCGCAGCAGCCTTACCAACTAGGCCACCAGCTGCAGGTCTCTCGCGTCAGTGACAGTTGTCTGGAGCAGGTTTGGGTTTTTTGGAGGAATAAAATTTGAACTATTTTGTATTGTACATGGTAAAGCTTTCATTTGTTGTTTAGGCCGAGTTTTGGAAAAGAGACTAAAAACGGTCCGTCTCATGAGCTGTATTAGTAAAAGGCCATGTTCAGAATTTAATAAGAAAGCAAAAAAGCTATTAATTTTCTCCATATTGCCTAGACTTAGCTGTGATTGTTGAGGTATTCATAGTCTATGCTGCTCTCTGCACCTTTAGATGGCCTAATGTGACTGAAGCGGACTTTGCTTTGTCCTGTTCGCATGTTGACGCTGATTTTTTTTTTTTGTGGGGAGTGCACAGAAGCGACTGATGAGTGGATCCGTTTCAAAGCGAGCGTTGGAATAGGTGTTAGGGCTAAGTCCCGGGAGCTCACGTTTCAATCGGGTTTGTGCGGGGCTAAAAGGTTTGAGATGTATGGGGTTTAAAGGTCTCCTCCTAATGTTTCATAAATCACCAGCATGCAATTACGTTACATTATGACACCCAAAACTGTTGCGCCGTGTGTTCCAACACTGCCCCGCGCGAGCTCACAACAAACACACAAGAGAGAAAGCCACTCTTCCCCGGGCTCTCTTTGGGAGCGCTCACAGCTTGGGTCCTTTGCTGCTGTTTTGTCTGGGCCTCTATTCAGAGTGACCCCTCGTGACCAGTGGCATTATGGCGCGGCCGGCAGCCCCTGAGCGGACGCGGGCTCCCCGGGTGCGAGCCGTGATTCATGGGACAAGGGTCTGTAAAAAGAGCAGCGTTTTCGCAGGACAGTGGGGGTGAAGCCAAAGTCTGGATGGCAGTTAAGACCACGCGGCCCATGGGAGGGACTCTGTGTGGACTGGTGCTTTTGCAGACAAGAGGGGGGCGGGTAAAGAGGAGACAAGAGCTTCTTTTTCAGGCATTTGAGGGATTCGAGCCACCAGCCTGTCTTCTCAGTTGGCAAGTTGTGTTCATGAGCAGAATCATAAGTAAAACAATCTTATCTTGATTCTTACTAACTTAGTGACTGAAAATTGCCAGAATATCCCCACAAGTGATGAGCCTCTTTCACCATTTTCTACTGGTGTGTGGCATAAACCTTCATCTGTATCACACAATCTAGAGTCACATGATATCCTCAGCATTAAAGGACATGGATGAACTTGCAAAATATGAAATCAAACCTTACTCTATCCTTAATTGAGTGAATCAGTGTCTTATTTAACACTCTTTATGAGTTCATATCAGCCTTACGCACAATATTGGGATCCTTTTTTCCGGGACATATTTCCAATGAATCTCTTTGTCTAAAAAAAACCCTCAAGAAGACAGCTGAGTAAACCCACAGCAATGCTCGAGCATGTCTTTGCTAAATCTATCCTCAGGGCAATCTGCACTTTTTAACAATCGTAGCTCGGAGGCAGGTACAAAGTACTAAATGTTTCGGCGTTATCTCCAACACTTCCCCAATCGAACAGAGAACCAGTTTAAAGGGCACCGGGAAAAAGACACGCTGAGAAACAAAGCGGCCTCATGAATACGAGCTGAAAAGTGATAGTAGTTGCGAGGATTGATGAAACCCTATTCAGGTTTTGTGACAAGCAGCAAGACGCACAAATTCTTTCGCCTCCGGCTATAAGGTGTAATTTCCCCTTCCACTGTCACTAGAGACGTGTAAAAATTATCTGCAGCTCACTGTCTGCCTCTGAGTAATGTCTGCAACAAATCTGCACCCACTCATCCATCTATAGTCACATGTGTATCTATGTACAAGGTAAGTTATGGATATGCATTGTGGTATCCGATATCGCCTTTACTGCGCATCATCATCTCTTTGTTTGGTTGGGATAGTGACTGTGATGTACATTTTAGAAAGCCATATTTCCTATTAGCTGACACACTCCTGGCTAGTGTTTTGAAATAGGTTCAGGCAGCTTTATGAAAATGAGATCCGTCTGAGCAATACAGTTGCCGTTTGAAGAGCTGCCGGACCTGTTGTGCTGAAAGATTGTGTGGTGTGTGACTCTTAGACAGTTCAACAATGTGATCTTGTGCTGACTCTTGTGTTGCGTGAACTTTATCTGATTGTGTCAGTGGTATTCAACTGTTGTTTTCGAGGGTGAAGGTTTATCAGGAGATTTGCAAGTCGTTCAGTAACGAGCTCCGTGAGTTATTGTGTGTGAGTGCCTTATTTAATTCAAGTGTTTTGCACACTCTTCTTGGAGATTAGCAGGTTATATATTGCCATAGCATTTCATTGTACTCTCCATTTTGGCTGTATTCAACCCATGTTGCCCATGTTCTGTGGTAACCAAAACGACCAAAACAAAAGTACAGTTGAAAGAGTTAGGAAGTGTCCCTTCTCTTTGTACTTGGGACTATGGTTCTTACCTTACTTCATTGTTTGAGAACCAGTGACTTAGGCAGTAATGCGAGGAGGCTAGGCACAGTCTTTTTGTTCTAGTGGCAACACAGTAGTCTATGAGCTCTTGTAGTTTTTTCCTCTTCAAACTCCCAATCCGGCTACTTAACTGGGGTCAGTCACTGTGAGCTCTCGGTCCCTCCTCGTCCCCTCCCGGTCCCCTCTGTCCCAGTGTCCCGGGCCTGGCTGTAACCTGGATACAGCTGCAGTCCAGAGCAGCCATTAGTGGTGCCAGGAGGCCCCCCGCTCCCAACGAGGGCTCATTACTGTATTTGTGCAGTCACACTTCTCCTATGAAACACAGCAGTCCGCCTGGTGAAACTAACCAGGACACGCAGCCTCGGGGAAACCATTACGGCTCCAAATGGAGTTCATCGAAAGAGGAATACAAAGAATTTTATTAATGATTCAACACATGGCGGCTCAAACTGTGTGCGAGTGAGTGCGTTTATCAGACTGGGTCTTTGTTGGTCGTCCGGAGGCCTGCTTCAGCTGTCTGCTCTGGTGTGCAGATGGCTGAGATGGGGCCTTCTGAATGAGATACCCTTTTCCCCTCCTGTGTGTCTTTTATCTGCGCTCCTCCTCAGCTCTATAGCTCTCTCTGCCGGGTTTCATTTACCGGCAACATCCCTGGCTGCCTCCTCTCTTTCATCACGGCATCTGCTGAGGGCCATCTTGGGCAGAGGAGACTTTTCCACCACTCTTTCTCTGCCCGCTCCCCTCCTTCTTTATGCGCCTCTCAGGGCGCCGCACGGCAGTGAGACGCAGTGGCTTTGGAATGAAATGTCTCTTAACCGAGCCATGTGCCCCGGAGCTACGGTAATTGCAGGTGAAATTCAGCTTCCTCTTTAAAATGCCATCTCTCATTTTCAGTTACCGACCCCCTCCATATCGTTCCCTCTCTCTCTCTATCTTTCTCTCTCTTCCTCTCTCCTTTCCTCTCTCACACTCTCCCTATTCCTCTCGCTCCCCCTGGCTGTCTTTCAGAGGCGTGTGAATCCCCCAGCCCCTGTCGCGTCGTTCGGGCCCAGCAGACACTCCCACAAAGCGGTGATGGTTGCGCGGTGATATCAGCCACAGGGAGGTGGGGCCACTGCCTGGATACCAAACACAGTGCAAGGATAGTGGACCCATAAGCCGTGATGTCACTCATAAACTATCGCTGGGTGTGTGTGTAGTCACTGCCAGTCCCCGCTCACACATGGTTTGCAAAACTTTGGCATTTCTGGATCTGTGCTCGCCAAGGCGCAGTGCAAATATTGTGTTCACAGTTATTTGCAATGACAACGGCTAAATCAACATTATGCTAATTAGCCGTTAGCTGTCAATTAGCAAACACTGCACAATAGTGCTATATAGACGTTGGGATGACATTGTTGTGCGTAACTTTTTGAAGCTCACTGTAAATTTTGTAATTTCGCAGATCAAATATTTTAAAGTTATTTGCAGGGACAGCCAATCATGCTAATTTATCTAGCTGTCAATTAGCCGTCACTGCAAAACAGTGCCACACTAGACGCTGGGGGACATTGTTTTTATGTAGCTTTGAAGTTCCCTGTAATAAGAAAGCTTTGGAAATGTTATGTAAGCTCTGTGATCGTATGACTTATTACTTAATGATCACAAAGACGAAGATCTGGCTCATGTTAGCGTTAATAAAGAAGCATTGACGCTAGCTCGAGTTCAGTATGAACTAGTTTTCACTGGTCAATCATCTCTTGAATGACCGACCCTGCTATCCATCAATCACGACAAGGCCTCACTTCCTCTTCAACTTTCCAAAAAGCCAATTTCGGTCCACTATTTTTACAGTCTCCACTGGATACTCCACTCTATCTTGTGAGTAAGGAAAGTCCCAACCCCGAGCTGTGTATCTGTGAGGCTGACAGGACGAGCTCGCGCAGGTATGTCTGGGAAACGTTGCCTTTTCCTGGCCGGGGATTGTGTGTGCGTGCGTTTCATTGTGTGTACAGCGTCAGCAGCAAGCCGTGAGCTGTGTAGAGGTGACATCAAGGTGAACGCGGCGTGCCGAATGCTCCGCCGACTCGGGAGGCAGCAAATGGCTCTGTGGCAGATGGAGTCTTTGTCAGGGAAGAAAAATGGCAGCTCAAGAGCATCAGAGAGCCCCCCTTCTCTGCACCTCTCCTCCCGCGCCTCTCTCTCACACACACACACACATACTCGCACACACCACTTTCTGTCTCCCTCTACCTTTTTTAATTCGCATGACACAACGGCCATATACAAAGACATACTCCATTGTGTGCACTCATTGACACCGTGCATTCCCTAGACCCCTTTCTCTATTGCCCTGACCATCACCACTGAATGCAAAAATCCTATAGTTATTACAGTTGCATAGATTGTATAGAAACTAAGATGAATGAAGAGGGCTGTGAATACCGGTCAATATTATCATGATTGTACTGTGGTGACCCAGTAAATGCTTGAGTGTAAGGCACTTGACTCCCACAGGTTGCCCTGGGGTCACAGTACTTTTACTGTAGATTATGTCATCCCACTTCTGGCATTTCACGATCATTATTGCGATTCAAACCATTCTTAGTGGTTATTGTCACTGCCCGGATAGACACCATTTATCAGCACCACTGAGTTAATATGGCATCCGATTTTTTTAGTATATATTGAAAAGGGGGAAACTTTCTCTTTTGACCTCCTCCTCCAAAGCCACAGCTGATCCCATCCCGCTCCAACAAACAGCCGGCGTGTCCTATTACATGCGTGTACACACACCCAGAGACAAATCCACATATTGACACACATATATCTTCCCGCCCCCCTCCGCTCCCTCTTTAGTGAAGACGGGCTGGCGGGCGGTGACCTTCCCCTGCTCGGAGGCTTCCCTGGCTGTTTGATCAATTATCCCACTCCCATTGTTTACCAGGAAGCCGGAGAGGAGCAAGAGAAGGCTCAAAATGGCCACTGTCAGGTTGGAGGGATCCATTTCCCTGGCAGCAGCGCGCGTGGGGGGTGGTGGCGTGAGGGGGAGAGAAAGACAGAGAGACCGGGGCTTTGGAGCAGAGAGGAGAGAGAGGGAGGAGCGTGGCTCACTGGCAGCTGGGATAAGATGACATTACAGGGGTATGACGGTGCTTATCATTTATGATCCTCAAGTGTCAGTGGGTGATTGTTCAAACGTTCTTTTTTTTTACTACAACTTGCTTATTGTCTTGTTTATTCTTGTCGATATGTCATGCACTCACTAAGCCAATTTCATCTTAGGTTCTTTTAGATAACCGGATTACATAACCTTTCCTTTCTATTCTTGAATACAGTCACTTTTTCCTGTTTATTTTAGCTCACTTGAGTATTCCCTCGCTCATAAACTGTTATAAACTGTTTTTAGATACTAGGCACTGTAGTTGCCATGAAATTCTTTCCTTGCGTGTTGTGCAAATGTCGCCCTAATCTTGGTTGATTGCAATGGTCTTATTGCCTATATGCCTGGATTACGTCAAACAGAATGTAAATGTCACTCGTGATTATTTTTGATGAATTGCTCAGCTGTAGGAAGCATGTCATTTGTCACAAGCTGACTGAAATGTTATGCAAAATATGAATTGTTTACCTTGGGATCAAACAGATACAATTGGAAATCTTTTGAGTTCTTGGTCTCTGCTTTATGGACTGTGGCTATGGATATATCACAGAGCTAGGTATTTGTACTCAAAAGCTAATGCTGTACATAAATCATTGATCAGTCCGAGTAAACAATGCCACTCTTTCCTTCAAGATAGCCGCCGCAAATGTTTGGATTGTAATCGTTTAGCGACGCACCTCCACGTGAGATATGGGAGCAGAAGAATGCTGGGCGGTGAATTTCCCAGATCAATCCCCGATGAGGTGTGCTGTCAGGCTCCTCACACATGTATGCGCCACGCCACAATGCTGCAGGTACACTTCCTATTTTTAGACGTGAGCGAATGAGTGAGGAGGGGGGGGGGGCACATACTCTAAAGGTCATGTGGCAGCGCGGAGGGAAAAAAAGGAGTGGGAACAAATGATGCACTAAGCGAATGACACTCCGAGGTCCTGCTTTAATATGTATGTATCGCAGGTTGATGGCTGATTTCATTAGCGCCTCTCATTGTTATGCATAGATTGTCCTCCTGCAGCAAAATGAATATTGTATCCTCACGCACGCCCGCACATACACGCCACAACAGCGGCGGCGTTTTTCAGGGAATACTGTTATGTTTTTGAATCTTGCGGCGAGCTTGAAGAAAAGGTTGATGTTTCCAGAGGCTGTTATCTGTGTCGACTATAATTAAAACCATTTACAGGGCTGTCATTTTAACATGTTTTTTTTTTTTTGGGCGCTGGCGCGGACAATAGCTGTCAGGTAGGCAGAGTGATTATTTAGGAGTCCGCGTTGATATTGGAGTAAATTATTCGCACACGCCAAAAGGAAAGCAATCATTGTTTAAATAATGCAAACATTAAAAAGGTCTTGTCATTTGCGAGGGATGACCTGCCCGTGTCACTCGAGTTTACTTAAATCTGGTCCAACAAGATGAAGAGGCAGAAAGTGTCCTAGAAATGTTGTCGCTACATGTAGGTTTCCTGATTAGCACACCGCATGCTCTTCCTAATGCCATCCTCTTTTTTTTTTTTTTCTTTCTAGTTGCACGAGCAGTTTACTGGCATATGATTCTCTGTGGGTGGATTGGCATACTATACAAAAATATGAAAAGACAGAGTAAATGAAACCAAGCTAAAGTGAATTTCCATATATTTCACCAGTATGTAATGAGGGCATTGTCAGATTTAATAAAAAGCCTTCAAAATCATTTTGTTATTCAAACATCTATCCACAGCTTTAACCGAAACAGCTGAAGACACTGATTTTGCGACACAGCAGAAGAAGTGCGTCCTCCATTCTTGAGTGTCAGTACTTGCGATGAGTTTGTGCAAATGCCTGCCTTTTTTCCAACTCCTTTGAGATGACTGCAGGAATTCCAGTCCTTAGTGGGACATGAGCAGGAGCATGAATGTTCTCTGAAAGATATTAATAGCTATTGTGGGCGGAAGACAAAAAAAAACGAAACTCTTGCGTTTTTTTTTCTTGCGTTTTTTTTTTCTTCTTCCCTCCGTATGTTTGTGAGGAAACGCTCCAGATGGATTATCTCTTGGGCTGTTGGGCTCTTCTTGCTTTGCCCAGTCCAATAGCGCTCGGACTTGCCAGACACACAAACGCACTCGCTCTCTGCTGGCGTCTGAAGTTCAACAGGCTATTACTGATTAACATGTCTAAACTTGGCCAGTCGAAAGAGCTTCGCTAAGTCCTTTTCCATCTTGCCCACATATGAATCATTACGTGACTGTTTTTTTTTTTTCCTCCTTCCTTCATGAACATACCTCACGTTCCTTGCAGAAGTAAGTTTGTTGCCTTCGCTTGTTTGTTGCCTGAGAAACCGTGTTGGCGTGTCTTCTCACATTTCACACTTGGTTTCATCCCCTTAACCCCCTAATGGCCGGGGCCTGGATGAGCCGCCTGACCTCTTGAGTCACGGATGTTACAATCATCATCGTCACAGGGACCTCTGCTTCTCTTACTTTCGTCTCTCCATAGCAGTGGAAACTTGAATAAAGCAAAAAGGATCTCAGGAGTTCAACAAAATAAAGCAGCTCACACAATGTTGACAGTTTCATCTTCGTTTTCAGCTCAAAAGCCTAAAAGCATTTGGGAATATTTAGCTTTGGCCTAACCTACTTTGTTTCTATGCCCCATTGCTCAGTATCTGAAAAATCAAATGTGTGTATGCAGTCCGATTTGTTCCTGAGAGTGTGAACAGTGCGCTCTCGTCTCACAGAAAATAGGTCCTGGGTTCGCTTCCCTAGCCCATCGGTGGCTTTCTGTGTGGAGTTTGCATGCGGGTCCTCCTGTTTCCCCTACAACTAAAACATGTACAAAATCCCCTTTATGGCCTGTACTCCCCTGGTTAAATATAGCTCAAATAAAGAAGTTCATGAGAAGTTCATGCGATTTTTGTGTTGATCTAAATATGACAAGTACTTCAATCATGAATCTCCCCTCAGACCACAAATAAATTCAACTTCATTTTTATTATGCATTTTAGAAGGGAAAGATATAAGTGAGAAAACATGTTTGGTGTTGGTTAAGCTCTTAAACAAAACACTGTAAGTGCGATTATTACTTTGCAGAACCTTGTTATTTTTCTGGTCCGTTAACTTGTTTTAAGGGTTAAGACTTGGCATTGCGCTTTAATGGAATAAAGCTTACTCCCACACTCACCTCTCCTCTGCTTAGCCGTATTTATAACATTATTCACTGTGACAGGGCCTCGCATGTTCTAGTTTCATTTTCAGCATTCAGGCCCTGGCTTTCACAGCAAAGAGCAGATAATGTCAGCGCACTGCGAGTTAACTCTGTTTTATCCTGTTTTTGGCACAGAGCGTGAAGGGTGTCTGTTTGTGAAAACCTGAGTACTACACACAGATGCGCACGCTTCCACTGCTCCCATCTTGACTCCCTCAGCCTGTTTGACGACACGGCTAAAAAAGAAAACAGTGAAAAAAGACGATGCCCAAAGACCCGGCCGCAAATAGCAGCAATAGCAGCATTTGAATGATATATTTAAGACACTTGGCAACTCGAATCAGGAAGTGTGCCGCATTGACAGACAGGATGTAGGACAGATTCTGTTTAAGCAACCACAAATCCCTAAAATAGCACGTTGTTTGTATGAATGCTTTAAACTGGCGAGCTTTGTGTGCGCGTTGAATCCCCAGCTACTTGTACACATCCAAAACAATGCGATTCAGCTATATTTAAACCGAGAAAAATGGCAAAATTCTCTCAGAGTCAGCAATGGGAAAAACTGTTTCCTCTCCCAAACCGCCCTCGCCACTCGGAGCCATGTTGTGACTTGTTTTGCGTGTCGTTTGCAGGAAGAGTTCAGGAACAATTGCACTTGAGAAGAGGGGAGCGACTGGTGATGGGATTTACCGCTCTTGAAAGGGAGAAGAATCTTTGGAATCTGTTCGTTTCAAAGAAGATGTAACTCATTTCATTTGAGAACTAGTCAGTGAGAGGCTCTTGTTTTAACGAGCCATTCAGACGATCCGATACTGTCATAAACATCTCAACACTCAGAGCGACTGTTGGGAAATATTAAACTAAAGGGGAAAATAGACTGGGAAAGGCTTTGTATTCGCGTCAGGTGCATGCATTACTTTCATCAGTGCCTGTGTGTTGTCATGTGCAGCTGTTTGCTCTCCGGTTAGAGGCACTCTGTAGTGAGTTAGCAGAGGTACGGCACTGCGGAGTTCCTTCTCCTCCACTCTTCTCTGATTTATTCTTAACATCTGTCTTTGGCAGGTGTGTGCAAACGCCAGGTCTTCTCTCTGCCTGCCTGTGATGTTGCTATGATTTCAAAGAGCGGGCCCTTCCGTACACCTCCCCCTCTGTCTCTTTTTTTTTTCCCTCCTCCTCCTCTTTCTCTTCTTCCTTTTTACAATGAGTCATATTTGTAATCCAAGCCTGCGTTTCAAGCCTTTCGACCCCGAGCAGCGGTCTCCCTCTAGGGGGCGGCGAGTGGGTGAGACGCTGCTGCTCTCAACAACAGGCCCGGGCAGTGAGCGCTTCCGCATAAGGAATCCACATCAACCTGGACATTTAGGATGCATACTTTCACCTGCATGCTAGTTGAGTTTAATTTGACCTCCCAGAATAGATGTAACTTGCCTATTTGCGTCAAAATTTTAAAAAATGTCATTGGAGGGCTGATAAACAACAACAACAAGTTATGGTGTTCTTTTTTATATGCTTTCACGGGGGACAAGTAACTACAGTGAGCTTTTTGGCGTCTCCTTCTTTATCGGAACTAACTAGTTATGCAACCTGTGCAAGTGGAGGAAGATATAGTTTTGCCTGAACAAAGGAATGTCCCCTGAAATCAGCAAATTAACATGTCTCTGTTAGGATTTAGTATGCAAAAAACACCAACTGTAGCTTTGACGTCAGCTGACATGTTCTGAAAAGCATGTGGTTCTGGTATAAGTTGAGCTATTCATACTCCAGTCTTCTCTCTCAGATGTTGATGCTCCCGGACGCGAGACGCTGCTGCTCAACAACAGGCCCGGGCAGTTATCGTTTCCACATGAGGAATCCACATGCAAACATCAAAACAGGCACGCTCCTCCTTAAATTATATCGGGCAACAACAAAGCGAGACCTGCAGTGCTGCCCCGCGATTGGCCGAGGCGTAAGGAAGTGTGAGGAAGGGATAGAGTTACACATGAAAAGCCGGTGTGACATAATGGTGGCGCTCTGTCTGTCTGCCGCGGCTAATGTGTCTGGATGCTGGGTGTGGACAGTATTTATGGAGACGTGCTCATCCACCTACGGCGGTGTTATCGTGTCAAAACCCGGCTCTGCACAAAAGGATAGGTCCTGAGTATTTGTACTCGAGCGGGGGAAGGGGGGGCGGTGTGGGGTATCCTGGACAGGGTGGAAAGGTGAGCTGACATGAGAGGAGACCTGACTACTGTGTTATGACAATTGATTTCCTAAAGTTTGTTCTATTGTTGGTCGTTTTGATATCCTCCATTCTCCAGAAAATGAACAGAAGGCAGCAGTACTTTATCATGTTAATCAATACTTTGTCCAGATAAACAGCTTCAGGGCTCTGTACCTGATATTTTGGTAAAAGGCATTTGTGAATATATCTTTGTGTGCTGTATATCTAATCATACAGCATTTTTATCGATTGTGAACTGGTAGTTTATGTTACTTTGACAGTATTGCTCCCAGAAAGGTGTGACATGTGCAAAACTCACCCCTGTAAAGAATTTGGACATGCTTACTATTTCATTGTTAAGAAACAAAATAAAATCTGCTATAAGGCCTGTAATAACATGTCTTTTTTGCCCAAACTCCTTTAAAGCAGTACTAAGTAACTTGTTAACCTTAATGAATCCTTTTCGTAGTCCCTCTGGGGATAGTACAAGTGTTGATGGGATGATTGGGGGGGTTTTCATCTCCCCCGCCTACAGGTCGGAGGCCCCAAAAATCACAAAGAAGAAGCTAACAGGCTAACGGGCAAAGCTAGCCTGGCTAGCGCCACTTAAACACTATTTACAGCCAAGTTTAAGTGAAAATGATCTCCTTTGTGTAATTGGATGCACAATATCCCTCTCTCCCTTTGTCTTTTCTGTCAGCGTAGTATTTATTCTCACGGACAATTAATGAGTAAAAAACCGCAACATGCTACGACACCTGCAGTGGCGCTTAGGGGCATGAGTTACTTAGTACTGCTTTAAAAGAATACAGAATTATAGATGTTTTTGTGTCATCTGAACCCCAGCATGTATATTTCATAATGAATATTAAACAGTGCACACTATATGAGGGCTCTATCTTTATATAACATCTTTTTCATAAGTTTATATATTTTAATTAGTACTCCCCAAAGGTCAATTAGGAAAATCATTTCTATTTCATAGTTTGGTGTGTCAGAGTGTGAAAAAACATTGCATGTGCTGGAATGATTTCCTGCTTCAGTCCATTGGATTTTGAGTGACTCCTCGCCTTTGACTGAGCTCCTCCATTTAACATTTGGAAAGAGGAAGTGTGTGTCTTCATCGTCATGGTTTCCAGCTGTTGGACCGAGGGAAGTTACGTAATGATCGCAGCAACTGTCACTAGTGTTGTAAAAAACACTGGGCTGATTTTTTTTTCAGAAGTTTGTGGAATTTCTTCAGATAGCGATCTCCTTTCATGCTCTTGGTTCATCCGTAATCGTTCGGGACACGGCGTTACTTTTTTAGTTCATGCTATTTGTGCAGAATTGTTCCTCGTGTTTAAAAGATATGACAAAGGAAGTAGGTCGCCTTTGGACCACGTTTTAGAGAGGGTTGTTGTTCTCCTGTTTGCGGCATTGGTAAGTGACTAGCTCTGACTCACCCACCAGCAGTGACGGGGCTAAGGAGTGCAGACATAAACAGGGCAGTTGGTCAAAGCCCTGAGCCACATGTTGATGCCAGGACAGTTGCAACAGCCTGATAAGTCACTCGACGGTTTATCCACCGCTTACAGAGAAAGAAAGTATAAGTGCAAAATGTTTACAACATGCCAAACTTGATAAAGAGCTGCTCCACAATCTGCTGTCTGCATGTGTCATTTGCGTATTTTCGGGTTATATGATGAGAATTTGACATAAAATATTAAAAAACACATTGCCTTTCAAGATCCTACGCAAATATTTTTGTCATTTGAAGCTGTTGGTGATTAGTGCCATCATGTTTCGGTGAATTCGGTGTCTGGTTTCCAATCTTTTGCCTTGGGTGCGTGGGCGGCGCATGTGGAGGGTAGATGTGTGTCTTTTTGTAACGGCACAAAGATGTCCCAAGGGCTGCACCCCCCTTTCTCATTACAAATGCTAATGTCACATTAATGAAATCGGCTTAGTCCAAAGGTTTATAGCGTAGCCCACACTCTGAGATTTGGCCTTGACACAGCCCACGTTCTTCAAGTGGAATCATGTCGTTTCCTTAAGGCGCACTTTTCCCTCCTATAAATCTGCCTGTCCCATGTGAGGCGTTGGTGAAAGTTCGGGGCACAGTTGCCAAGCTTTGGGATGGTTGTAAATTGTCAGGCCACAGGGTTGAGCTCCCGACTCTTGGCCTAGCTGTAGCCTTAATGGCTTCAATGAAACGCCGGCTAATGTAAACATTGTGTTAATGCGTTAGCAGCGGTTTGTAGAGTCACTCGCTGTTAATCATTGCTCAACGCCGGGACTGTCAGGCTCAACACGACTCTGACTGAAGGCCGTGGCAGTGTGGGGTTTATGCACGGGACATTCATGTTTTCTAATGTTCAGGATTGCATTTTGTCTCCAAGCCAAGATATTACTGCACAAACCAGTGTTGAGTGAGACCAGTTCAGCTTTAAAGTGACTTTAATGATTGCCCATTGTTGTTAGGCACTGATTGAGTGTCTTCAGCGCTGAGTTTTTGGTGTCGAAATTTCTACAATAGTTGGTTTAGTCCATTGTCTATCCTTGGTAAGACGGCACAATTAAGTAGCAGAGTTGAAATGAGTCCAATTATTCAGGCAGTACAATAGCTTCTCACTTTTGTAAGCAGCAAAATATCCTGTCTCCATGGAGTTTCATCATGTGTAAAATCGTCTAACCCTGAAGTTTAGACCTCTACAAACATGCTCTAAAAAGAATGACACTGAAATAAATTATGCACCGTGATCTTAATCATGTTTTTAAAATCTTAAAATCGAATTGCCATAACTTGTCAAATCCCCATCATATGTTTTTCTAAACTGTTCAGCCCTAGTTCTTGTCCGTGTTTGTGGATAGCTCTATATTATTGAGTCATTGCCAGTGATCAATAGCTCGCTCTAATTTAATATGGCCCAATCTCAAAGTCACTAATAAACACCACAACAGTTTCTCTGTCGGATTTAAGATTTCTTTTTTTTTTGACACCCACGGCTTCAGCAAAAACTAAGACAAGCTCCTTTTTTTTCTTTTGTAATTAAAAGCCTATTTTGTGAAATTGATTAGATTATGCTAATGTGGCCCGATCCTATCTTTAAAAGCGAGTCGGATGGCGGCAGTGGCGACGGGGAGGAAGGCAGTGACAGTCCAGCCGCCATTACAAGCTGCTGATTTCTGCAGAGTGCTTCATAAAATGTCAGAGCGCTTCTCCCTGAGCAAGACACTGAAAAATGGCAGCGCTGTGATGTGCTGGCTCCTCACCTGCTGCACTCGCCTCTCGTGTGTGTGCGTGTGTGTTTGTGTGTGTGTGTGTGTGTGTGTGTGTGTGTCTGTTGCAGTGGAGCAGAACAGAGTGGCTGGCTGCCCGCTGCTCTGCCTCCCTCCTCAGTCAATACAAGCCCATTCTCTCCCAGCCGGTCCCCTCGCATGTGTAACATTAAGTAAAGTGTCTGTTTGAACAAAAGAACACAGCCGCGTGACGTTTCCACTTTAAAGGGTCGGCCGCACGTAGATATTTAGAATATTCCGATCGGGCCTAAAAATATCACGCGGTGTAAAAATAGCTTTAAAGGTGCTTATGGGAGAGATGCCTTCTATAGGTCTTGGACTGCTTTCTGATTAATATTTTTTTACTAATTATTTATTTTATGATGAAGAGTCAAGTGAGTGAAAACAGCGTAAAGCTATTCTGACCTAATTTAAGTGGCGCTTGGAGTTTTAGCTGTGCTTGAATCTGGAAATGAGTTGTTGATGACAAATACATATACAGTGCGATGCAAAAGTGATCAGAATTTGTATTCATTTGATAAAGAATTTCAAAAAAAGAGCATCTGTGATCCATCATCCTTTGGGGTTGTTTTGCAGCCAGTGGGGAAAAAAAACAGGAAACAGTTTATGGGTAGAGCAAAGAATGGATTCAATTAATTTCCAACAGATTCTGAAGAAAAACGTAATACTGACGAAAAAGCTGATAAAAAACGGCTTCAACAAATTGGGTAATGATGGTAAATAGACTTCAGAATCCACGATTTCATCAAGGTGCAGCCTGAAGGTTTTGCCGTGGCCTTCACAGTCTCCTGACCTAAAAAAAAAATATCACTGAATACATTTGTGGATAGACCGCTAAAGTGAGAAGACCCAGAAATCTCTTAGTTCAGGGAGAGTTTTGTAAGGAAGAAAGGGGGAAAATTCCTTGAACTAGATTTGAAAGACTCTTGCTGCCTAGAAAAGCCTTTAAAGCTGCGATGCTAAACTTTATGGGACATTTATGAAACATTTACCATTTCAGGCGTAGCCGTGAGTAATCTGTAATTGTAGTGGATTCTTTGCTCCTTATGTGACTTCATTTACCAGAGAATCAAAACTCTCTTGACAATTATTGCAAAACGTGACACTGCTTCCCATCTAGTCTATGTTTTGGAGTCTGTACATAGCTCTTTTTTTTATGTAAAGCTTTCGTGAAGGAGAATTCAGGCGAGTCACATACTGCCTCTGAGATCTTTGTCTTGTCGGAGCTTAGGTTGCCAGATTGTTGCTTTAAACTCGACGCTCGTTAAGACTTTCTCTTGATTCCATTATAAACCTACATATGCCCTCAGATTACGTCCTGCTCCAAACATGCATTTCTCACACCTTATTTGGGGATTTTGCATTTGTTCCAACACAGAGCCGACCATTCTTTAATGACGCCATTATGAGCCTGTGTTATTAATATTGATTTGGGCGAAAAGAGGAAGAAAAAAAAAGAGAAAGAGGCGGTGGAGGAGAGCGAGCGGAGAGAGGTCGCAGGGAAAGGTGTTAAGAAGATGGGGGTTTGCTCAAGAGATAATAAACACAGCCAAGCATGCGAGCAGCCATTTTGTGTTGCGGTATTGACAGCCAAATGAGCTGTTAATAATATACACAAGCAGGTGAATAAATATAGGCTGCACGGGATGGGCGTGCGGGAGGAGAGAAACAACTTGGACACATTGGAGCAACAGCATCGGTTATCAATTCATATGATCCCATTGTAAAGTTGATTGATCAGGGGCACATTTATAAGCGCTTTCGTTGATGCTTTTGTTGTTGTTGGTAAAATATGGGAACTGCGTCATAGCCGCTGTCCGCAGGGTTTGTGGCACAAAAGCCTGATGTTTTAAAATGGCAGCGCAAAAGTAAAAGCGAGCCGTGAACTATTTTTTTTTCCACTACAGATGGCATTCATTCACGTCAGTCCAGGAAAGTAAGTAGTAAGTAGTTTTCAGTCTGAATGCTTCTAACCCGGACCTTGCAGTAAGTGATGGTCTTGAATAAGTGGTTTCAGACTGAACTCCTCTTATCTGAATAGTGTCATCCTTAACAGGTGATAGCAGTGATCTAACACAGAGGAAAGTTTCAGCTGAACAGAAGTGACTCTGGAACGGCTGTAGATGTGAAAAGGGGCTGAAGGGGCTCGGGACGCGTCTCAAACTGCAGTCTGCGTTCCTCCACTGTTCTGTCACTGTCAGTTTGTTGAGCTCTCCCACATCCATGTCATTTGCATTATGTATATCTTCAGCCTTGTGCGCGCACTCTCAAGATCTCTCCCTCTCTCCCGCTCATTGAATAGTTTCTACTTATATCCACACAAAGCTTTATCCTAAAGTGATTTTCTTTACTTCTTTAAGTGTTTTCTGTGGCTGTGGCCCGACAATAGGCCTTGGACAAAAAGGACTCTACAGAGACTATGGCCATTTAGTTACGTTTACCAGATGTTCAATCATATAAATATTCTTCCCAAACTATAGCCTTGAGGGAGAACGGAAACAGTTTAATGTGTCCTTTGCTGTAATTGTTGCACATGTATGAAAAAAATATATATCATTTTCTTGTCTACCTTGAGCTATCCATGTGCAGTCTGTCTTACCATTATATGCAGCTGAACCCGGTACAAACTTTTCCTGCTGAGAACTCACAAACTAAAGCAAAATGTATCCCAGGTAAAATATAATGTTGACAAGTCTGAAAGTGCAGTTTGTGTGTTTCTGGTACATGTTGAGCACACAGTATTTCAGCCACAATGTTGGAGCCCTCAGGGCAACATTTCTGCAAATCATCACTTTAGTTTTTCTCATTGAGCTGCACAGGAAAGCTGAGTATTTCTGAAATTGTACAAGAGCAAATGTAGAAATGTGCTGTAAATTGTCATTAGTCTTAAGTACATTGACAGCCTTGTGTTACCTTGGCTGCCTAATGGTGTGTCTGTGTGTCTGTGGGTTCTGTGTGGCTGCGTTTTCATGAGTGTATGTATTATTGTCTAAAATAGCAGCGTGATGTTATCGTGTGCTTCCAAACGCTCCACAGTCATTATGGACTCTTGTCGACACATGCAGCCACCGGCTCCATGGGCAGATCTGTGTAATGAGCAGAGAGACTGGCAGAGTGTTGGCGCAGGGCTAGCACTGGGAGAAGGGCACATTCATCAGGGATGATTGCCTGATGCACACTTCTGCCTTTTTGAAGTAAAGACCCTGCTAGGTTACCACTGGGAGAATAATTATCTTTGGCTGGATGCAGATGCGAACGAGCGGAAGAGACGTGGACTTTCTTATTGAGCTTACTTTATGTTTGTGAGTGCTATCGTACACTCCGATAGTCCTCCAAACAGATCATTCTGGTCTATTTCTGGACCAGCGATGTTAGTGGAGGCATGTGTGGATGAGCTGAGTAACACTATTCTGTCACACACAGGTTTGACATCAAGCACAAGTGACAAGCCTATCCTCTTCCTGCACCGAGTCATCACCATGTCCCAAAATCACATTATTCAGAGCTGGGAGCTTGTGCCGGCGGATGTGAGGGATGTTGATTCCAGCCTTTGGCATCTCCACTCCGCTTCAAAACGCAAATAAAGCCATTTGGCACAAGTCGATTTCTTGTCATTTCCAAATGTACAGAATGCGTGTGGCGTGCCATTTTGGTTTTCTGATTTATCTAAAGCCTCTTACAGAGACATGGATCCGTGTTTGTGTAGCTGCACGCTCCACACAGGACCATGTCATTACCTCTCACCCTGTCTCCTGCTCTACATGGTAAGCTCCAGTGATACGTTTAGGCAGGAGGCAGTGGCAGTAATAAGACCTGTGGCCAACAGCGCTGCCAAAGCCAGCCGAGGCGGGGTGGTGGCCGTCCTGCACATGCCCGGCTCTGCCATCTGTCACTGGGCAGCAGCGGGCCCAGGGAGGGGCCACTCACTCTGCTGCTGTCAGCTGACAGGCCTCTCTGGGGCCGCTGTCTTTGTACTGCTACAGGCTTCAGCTCTGTCCAAGTCTGACGCGATAACGCCACTAAACCAAGGATTTAGTCTGGACTAAACCAGGGATAAACCACTACAGCAGAACTAAACATGGAATAATCTGAGGCTCTAAGGCTCAACAGGAACAAATCAGTGCTGATTACAATCATAAAACTAGTTTTTATGCAGAAAAAGTAAGTTAGGACTAAACTGATTCGGTAGACTCTTGGTTAGTACTAACCAGGTGTTAGTACAAACTCCTAAGTATGTCCAAGTAAGTTGTAAATTATCAGTTCCACTTTGGCAGTTGGCCAATAATCAAAGCAACTTTTACATTCGACAGTTTCATCTAAAACTATAATAAAAATAGATAATTTACTGTACAGTGTATAGTAAATGTCCCCTGCTTGGTGTGTGAATGTGGTGTGTGAGACCGCAGCCAACATTGTGTCGAGTTACCGACTGTTCCTTTAAATGACTGTGTTCTCCGTGTGACACTGGACAAAGGTTGTCACTTATTTTGCCAAGGCGCCTTGTTATGTCACTTCCGAGCTGCTGCTGGGTCCGTGCAGGGAGGGCCGCAGTGACTGTGCGTGCACTCTGCTATAAGCAACATGATCTCGCTCACTTAGTGATCATTGGTCCCAGCGAGCACAGCACAAACATCTATGCACACGTCATGCCGAGCAACAACAGCCAAATAATGTACATCAACACAATGAAAGGAAGAGATGATCTGAGCCAAGGACACCAGCTTAAATTCAAGAAACCAGTCATTTTAGACAAGGACAGAGAACCGTTTACAGAAAAACAACAAATGTCTGTAATTTAAGATAACAGGTAATCTGTAAATGTGAAACATGTGAATTGCATTTGTTTTTTTACTGTAAGAGATCAAGCTACAACAAGATCATCATTTCAGGGTTGCTAAAGTTATTGCTCACTATCAGGTACTAGTTTACACTTAAGTGTCTGTCGCCTTTTTAAAAGTTCTCGACTTAACACCGCTTAAAGCAATGCTAATGGTGGATTACTCTTTTATAATCCTGTGTTTTACCAGCAACAGTCAACGCGACATGCTCACTATGTTGACTCTCCTCTTGTTAGCAGAACTGAGCTAAAGACAAGTCTGTTGCGTATAGAATACAACAGTACAACATGTAGGGGAGAGAAGTGGAGCCGCGAGCCACCTTGTGTCTTTGAATGGGGTCAGCGCATGGCGGGGTATAATGCATTTCCACGGGGCCGGGCGCTCCTTCCATTACGGCCGCACAAGAGACATTGTGTCCACACTCTGATTACCACTGATCCATGCTGATGACTCTGTTGGCGGATTATCTCAGTTAGTGTGGGCCATCTGTTCGTGCGAGTGCGTGCGTTGTTGTGTGTTTGACGGCGGGGCAAGGGGCTGAGACGCGAGGGGGGCGAAGAGCTGGGTCGCGCGCACATTTCGGAGCGAAGGGGCTTGTAAAAGTGCAGCATGTGTGGCTATATGCACCCGTCTATGTGTTTACACCAAACCAGACGTCCCACATCAAAAGAAGCGCCAAGGTCACGTTCCAGAGCTCGCAAATATGTTCACTGCTGAAATAATAAGTTTGTGACAAAGTTGGAGCGGGGTTGGCCCGACAAATGGGAATAGATTAAGAGAGGCCGAAGGTTAGCATGAGCACTGCTATAATCATTTGGCGTTTTTTTTTGTGTGTGCCCTAAATGGATTACATTGGGCAGAAGCATGCGTGTTACATAATGTTACCGTCGACTTTCCACAGTTGTTTATGTCTTGAGGTCAGTGTGCAAGAAATGTTTCCAAGTCTACAGATTCTTTTCTTCTTGTCCTACAAAGGTAAACGTATAAAGAGAACGCAACTGGATATAATTGATACTTCTTGATAAAAACATACCTGCCACTGATTTTTCTGCAGTACCACAACCCCCAGTGATGCTTCTGAACGCGCCTTTTGACTATTTAATGTAGTAGTTGAGATAGATTGGATGTCAAAGGCTGCGTTGTGTAAAAAGGGTGTAAACCTGGCAAGCACAGGCCATTACATCTGCTCCAAACGCACGCACTGTATCTCCTTTATACAATTGTGCCCTCCTTTTAGATGATCCTGACATGTGATGGCTCCTATACGAAGGCCACATGCAATCATAAAACCGCGGGGCTGTTTATAGCCGCACTATCTCCTGAAGGGCCGCTGCAGCGAGCCGCTATTAGCCGCACGCGCTGACAGCTGGGTGCCGCGTTGTGTTTGTGTACGTGACTGTGAATCGGGCTCTGCAACACATCTTATAAATCATAGTTCAAGCCATTAGCATACATTCTGCCGCTCCTTGCATCTGGGAGACCTGCTGTTTCTCGCCTTCTCGCCGCTGATTGGCCGGTGTTGTTTAAGTCAAATTGATTTAGCCGTTCATGGAGATTACAGCGCGTCTTATAGCGCCACTGTGCTCCGCCATTAATTACCTATAAAATCACGCTAATTCCAATGCTAAATCCATTTTAATTTCTCATAATTAAGTCAGGATTGGATGCTTGAACACCTTGGCGCAGCGTTATTGTTGCAATCATTGTTTTGGCCGCGCATTCGGAGCTGCATCGGGCTCGGCAATCTTCTTATTGTTATTACGTTTAATTGCACTAAGTGATCGGTTTGCAGTTGTCGGGGGTGGAAGATGGACTTGCCTTGCAGTGGTTTTTCCTCCCGCTGTCCTTTCTCTCTCATCCCAGAAAGAGGCCCTTTGAGAGATTGAGAGAGATGAGACAGGCCGAGGGGGAGGGGAGCACCGTGCTTTACACCTCTGCAAAGGAGGGATTGCTTTTTTTTTTTTTTTTTGGTTGTTTGTTAGGGCCGAATCAATTCTGTTCACATCATCACGTTTTGACAGGGCGAGGCATTAAGCGCAGATATTGAGAAGAGACAGGAATGCTTTACCAGCCTGTCCTCTCCTCCCCCGTTCTGTTGATGTCTTTTACAACAGCATCAGACTGTATTATCTTGGCCATCCTTTCCCCTCCGTCTTTTCCGCGCGTTGCTTTCCAGCCGCCCTAAGAAAAGGTAGGGAATGATCCGCTTCACTTACCAGCTGACACCACATGAGCGAGCTCGTCCTTGGAGACAGGGACCTATTGTTTTCTCATGCATTATGATAATTATGATGGGCCACAACTCTTTCCTCTCCTTCTCCTAATCATACTCTCTTTTATTATTTAGACTGTCCAAGCGGGGTAACTGTCGCTGCTGGTATTTTGCATGGCGCGAAACCTCAACCTGACATTTTCAAAGGTGACAGCTTGTGAGCGGCAGCCTCCAAAAAAAAATAAGTATCAGAGGTTGCGGTTTTTGGTCACTGCTGTCACTAAACCAGAAATTAATCCTTGTAAGTTAAGTGTAGCTCTCATTTTTTCCCCCCGTTGATCGCCATCATAATGTGTCTCTTTAACCCACATTTTTGTCACCTCGCACGAGAGGCCATCGAAAGGACCTTTGACCTTGCTCGTAATTACACAACCGCCATTTTTTTCCCCCCCCTCTCTTCTTCTTCTTCTACTTCACTGCAGCAATGGCAGTTATAGCCGCCCAAGTCCGATGGCACAGCAGTAGCCTCCCTCCCCGCGGACTGCAGCAGGTTTGCTTGTCATCCGCGCCTCGCTCTCCCCCTCTCTCTCCCTCGCTCTTGTCAGTGTTGCTCCTGGCGAAAGGCTGATACTTGATATTCAGAGGATAGCAGCTTTTGTCTCAGAGATTTAATCAGTGGCTCTGCAGAGGAGAGAGGGAGGTGGGAGGGAGCGGAAGATGGAGCCAGGGACTGTTTATGTGTAATGACACAATAACAAAGCCTGCCTGTAAAACACAATCTGCAAACTGTGCTTTTGAAGGGGATTTCGGGGCCTGGATTAGTGTCAGCCGGACGGAGATGGGCAGAGCGAGCCGGCCCGGGTTGATGTGATAGACAGGAGCGATGTGTGACTTTTTAATGTGCCAGAGTGCGTTCACAACTCCCGCAAATGGGTCTGTTTTTTTGAAACGTTTATTTGGCCGTGCCCACGCATCCGCAATGTAAACTCACAAATAGGATTAGAGCCTGGGTACATGTTGCATACTTTTTGTCCTTCATTTGAATAGGTGATAATAAAGGAATAGAGCTCGTGCCAAAGATGTGTGTGTTCTTCCGCAGAAACAAATCAAGAATTGCTAATAGACTTGTTTTCTTTGGCTTTCTCTCTCAGGGTCACAGCAAAAAATAATCTCCCTCCAAGTTTGCAGTGATTCACGCTTCGATTTGGCAAAGATTTTATTCCGAAAGCTTTACCTGATGCAACTCACCCGACTTCTCCCTGGCTTTAGAACAGTCCCAAGTCCCGTGGCCCCTGTGCAGCTGTATCGGGAGTTGAATATACAATCTTTGGGAAACACTGTCCTGCATCCTTCATCCAGCTGCCCCAAGCCGCTGGGATATTCCTGTACATTTCACAACTCTAGGGCAAAGTGGCAAAAAGATAAGAAAATAAATAAATAGATGTACCGTCCAGTATTAAATCTTGAGCTGTGGGCACAATAAAAAAAACAGGACACGATGGATTTTTTGTTTAATCTCCTAAACAGTTGTCATTCTGCAACAAGCTTTCAGTTTTATTGCCATCTCCCTTGGCATGTGCCCAACTGCTAATGGGTCTGTTTGTGTGAGTTTAACATCCTGGAAACATGTCGGTCCGACCCCCGAACATATATTTACTTAAAAGACAACGCTTTACATTACACTACAATGAGTAATGAACTTTCCCACTTTGCTTTTTCTTAATAATGCTCTACTTCAGAGGGTTTGAGGTTTTTTTTTTTCTTCCATGTCCGTGATGTATCGCCACTTTTGAGTGTGTTTACGACTTAGCATTCAGCTTCAGGAGTTTTTGAAAACACCTCCACACACTTACGTCTTATACGAAGCTGAATAATGCCGGCGAAATATTTCCTGTGATGTTTAATCTCGCTAACCGGTCAATAATGGCAGTCTCCGAGGCCCAGCGAGTGTTGATAATGGAACATTTTTGGTTAATGCATCCACGGCCTGAAAGTCTCTCTCTCCATTTCGTCTTAGTGAGTGAAAGGAGTCGCCTAAAGAGCTCTTGGTTTCTAAATGGCATTGGTTTCCATCAGGCCGCGCTGAAGGGACGCTGTAGTCAAACACAGGTGTAAAGTGGGTTTGTTTACTCCGGCGCCAGTGGATTTGGCGCAGAAAGGGCAGGTGAGGCAGAGAAGTGAAAGTAGAATATTTGCTAGTTTTTGTTTGAGGACTTTTTTTTTATGTGTGAAAATAATCTCAACTTGTTTTTGTGAGAAGTCAGGTGGTCTTTTATTGAGAAGATGGTTAGTTTTTGAACAGTGAAACCTTATGTAATGGTCAAAAATAGCCATCGCATTGTTCCCCAAGTTGTATCATTCATTAAGAATGTGCACCCCAAGTTCTACCACAGTAATCAGTAAAATGCAGTGTTATTGAACTCCTAAGTGCTCTTGAGCCCTCTTATTACAGGTTTCTTCATTTAATCAACCTTCATTATGACCTGTGACTGGCAAAGATGACTAATTTATATCCCTTTGATTGTTAAGACTGAATGGCGAGCTGTATTCTGTTTTCAAGTGCAATCAATGCTGGTGGAATGAATTCTGAGTTAACAATTTCTTCACGTGCCAGGTCATCATTTTACCTTGAAACATAGTATTGCAATATACTGTAATGGGTAAAAAAAAGAGACCCCCTTACGCTGTTAGCAGGCTGGTTGTCGTTAGCATTACCAGGATGGTGAAGCTCCTTTATTGCCTCTTGAAAGTTGTGAAATGTGCTTGGGGGGGATGTTCGAAATGGGCTTGGAAAGTTAGAGTTCGACAGCTTAAATTTACCCAGTTCCTTCTGCCATGGTTTTAAATCAAGACAAATCGGGTACAGGACCTTTAAACTTTATTTTTGTTGTTGGTGTCCTTCTATACTTTGTTATTATGAAGCCTTGTTACTTTGCTTCTGCTAACTGCTAGGCGTGACTCGTGTACCTTCATGTGATATTGGACATGAAAAAGATCAGGTTTTAAGGAGACATGTATACCAGTAATGCCAACTTTTTAAAGCTTTTACAATGTAAAGCGTTGTTTCGTCTTCAGAAACATACATTGTGTTTTGCTTCATTCATGCAGGCTGGAGACATCCTGTTTACCTGGGTCAATTCTACTCTTTCTCCTGAATTTCTTCCTGAATTTTGTTGCATAATTAAGACAGATCTCGTTATCGTCCTCTGCACATAAATAATCGCCTGTTGTGATCCCTAAAAGAGCAATTGTAGACATGATAGAATTACAAACATCAAAGCTGATCAAGAGCATGTTTGTCGGCTTTAAAGTTTTGGTCTAGACTTGCTCTGGCTACAGTCCTCTTACTGCCGTGACTCTGACTGCTTGTGTGCTTTATACATTGATGAGTGCTTTGTAAAGGTCACACGGGTCCCTTTTGATTCGAGATACTTTTGCCGCAGGAGGCGCTTTCTGAGACTTTTTCCCTTCAAAATGTTAAAACGCACTTTGCTGTCTGAGATGGCACCTTTTTTTTTGTTGAGTTCATACAAATCAATAAGGGCTGGGAGCCAGTGAGCATGGCTAAATAGAAATATTGTTCCGGGGAAGTGAGATGTGAAGAGGAAAAGTGTGAGCGGGCTGCATGTGTGTGTGTGTGTGTGTGTTTGGTGTTTAGCAGCGCTGTGCTATTGTAACCCCGCTGATTGGATTGTGTTTGACAGATATGGAGTCCGGAGAGCGGCTGGCCTCCCCTGTGCCCACCCTGTCTGCAGCGCGCACCTCTTCCCCCGCCGCCTCCTCCTCCTCGTCCTCCTCTTCGTCACCGGCGCCTCACTCCAAGAGCAGCCTGGCCCCGAGCCCCTCTGGACTGGCATCCACCCTCAGCAACTCTGGTAAGGAGGGGGGGTATACTATGCCTTTATCCAAACATGGCTACTCACTATTGGGGGTTAATCGATTTCACAGATAAGCATGCAAACTATTTTTGTTTAGAATGTAGTAAAGAAAAGCGCATAGAGAAATTAAACAGCAGACCTCTCCAACTCTTGGTGAGAATAATTAGAATGACTGACTGATCCTTGCTGAACAAACACACCACACATGCGGGCACATTCTCTACACACGGTCACTCACTAACTTGCCTGACACCATTCACAACAATCCGCTTCTTTACCATGAGAAATGAGTTTCCAGCGGTAATAATTATACAGTTATTTTGAAGCCAACATTGAATACACCTCACTCCGAGCTATGAGTTCTTTTTCTTTTCTTTTTCCTTGTTCTTTTTTTTTTTTTTTGCCTCCCTCCTTCCCTGACAGCTTGGGTTGCAATTGAAAAGCGGCTGCATTAATGAATCCCAAACAATTAGGGGCTTCTTTTGTGTGAGAAATACACACATGCCTCACCATGTCTCCTGACAACCTCCAGCGCTCTGGCTCCAGCTGCCTCAAAGTCAAGCCCAGCACGACACTCCACCACTGTTGTCTACGTGCGTCTATGGGGGTAGCAGACAGACAGAGACAGCTCCTGCCTGCATGATTTAACATGCACGAGCCTCTCATGTCTAATACGGAGAGGGTCCGGGGTCATTAGGCAAAAAGCAAGTGCATAACATCAGCACCTTTACGGGAAAGCGGGATCTGTATTGAGGTTTTTATCTGGCAAGTTTTTGCATTGAGTCTTTTAAAGTTGAGCTGCTTTTTGAAACATGTTTGTAGTGGACTCAACAATGAGAATGGCAGGTTTATACATGGTTAAGAGTGCATTATATTACCAAATAATATGCAGTCTTGATCATGATCAAATCAGGACTAAAGCAGGTCGAAAAACCACCCTTCCACTGGCCTAAAAAAAAAATAAAAAAATGCAACTTTTGTGTTTTGCTAATTGGAACTTTACAATTTCAATTCCGAGTCAAATGCTGTTAATACTCTTGTCTGCTCAGCCTTGTCCACCATCGTCAGCCCTTTTCTTATATTGGTCAAGGCCATTAGGCAGAAAGCCGAGTATTTATATCTGTGTGCTGTGTGCTTCCTGTGAGGGTTTTTTCTCCCATATTCCCCGCGAGAGCCAGTGAATCATTTGCTTCTATTTCCTCCTCATCGCTTAATGTCTCGCTGATTTTTCATAGACCTTTTTTACTCTGGCTAACGCTACACACCGAGCGGAGTCAAATCCAGCTCTCGCAACGGAATCACCGAGAAATTGACGTGTAAAGCGGCGCGTATGTGGATTAGTTATGTTTCTGGCACAAAGGTATAATGTCTATCTGCGTTTCAAGGCGCGGAAGACAGTTTGAGGCCAGAAAAGCCTCCCATGAACACACTGGAGCATCTCGGCTACATTCAAAGACGGTTTGCCAAAGAGCTCAAGTTTCGGTTTTAAAATGAAATAATGGAAATAGCTATTTATCACATTGTGGAACTCGGCGCCCTGCGTGAAGCCTTGCTCTCCTGTGGATATATTGTTACATTGTAATTATTAAAATGTATGTACAACTTATAACAAGTATTTTTCTCACAGAGATGAACGGTTTATTACTGTAGCTAAATGTACCTACAACGTTACTGTTCAGGTTAGGCTCCGTTCTTGAAGTGTTCCCTGATCTGCAGCGAAGTGAGAACCAGCGTTGACAGAATTTGACACAATCAACCACTTAATTGAGTCATGTCAATCACGTGTGAAGCCGTGAGACACTCCAGGCCTCAAACGTTTAATCCAGTCACCATAGTCAGAGACACAACTTGTTTTTGTATTTTATTTGTCACTTTTTGTTGTTTGAAAGGTTAACGATATAGTGTTAATAGTTAGCTGCTCAAATGGCAAAGACCTCGTAAACATGTTCTTTAATTTGATTGTTAAAACATCAATGGCACATTTTTTATCTCAGGACACAAAATGGTGCAGCCCTTTCACAGTGAACTTGAGGGCAGATCATGCTCTAATATGACGGGATATTTCACTCAGCCTTTGATAGATTTACTAAAAGGGCATGTAATTAATATTAGCATTTTTCTCTGTTGTAGTGACGACAATTTCACATGTTTGAAAAGTCAAAACCTGTTAAATATTTTATGGACGGTGACATTAACATGAGCTTCATAAGGTCTTATGTGGAAAAGAAAATATTCATAAAACAACCAAAGCATTGTGTAAACCTATGCTGTTAGTAATTCCTGTTGCTGCGATCCACTGTCATCACATATTCAAGGTCCTTTGCCCATGTGCTAATAACACTTGTGGATAAAACAAGTTGCATTCAAATGAACAGGAGGCTTACGCAAGCCAGTATGTGTATGTGCATGTTGCACAATATATTGCCACATTATCATTACTGCAATATTAATGATGCACTATCGCACGAAGCCACAATATATCATAGAATCGCTGTGATCTTCCATCTGACTGAGATTTATTGCCTAATGCAAAAACACATGAAAATTAACATTAAAAATGTGCACAGTTTTCCTTATTTAGTTCCATTTTAGATCTTGAAATTGAGTTGAAATGAGGCCTCCATGATATGGAGAAAAAAAATCAGGTATTCAGTGATTTATTATTGCAATATTTTACCATATCAATGCAGTAGTTTTGATAAAGTTAAACTAAGACTGACAAAAACAAGGCAAAACATGTTAAAGTGGCTGTGTAAATCTCACAGGTCAAACCTCAGTGATTTTGCAATATTGATTTTACATCACCTCATTTTGCAATAAGAATAGATTGCACTGCCCTAGTTGAAATGGTGTAATAAAATAACAATATCGCCATTACAATTTTCAAGACAGTTATCAAATTATGCAATTTTTCCCACATCGTACAGCCCTAGTGCAAGTGTCATTGATGAGGATATCACTTGGAGAATAAAAGCTGATCGCTGTTTGTAGCACACTCTCCTTCTGGGATCAACTCACGGATGCAATTAACTTAAATCTGTCTGTGGAAATTTGATTGACTGCAACAAACAACAAATTAATCCCCCTTCGGCGGCATCCAAACATGAAAAAAGCAGGCGGTGCAGTTTGTCAGAGAGCAGGACGGATTGAAACAGAATGAAAAAGAGGCCGCCAGATAGAGAGGCCGAGAGAGATGGGAGGTAATCCTAGGTATGTCTTCCCTGCGCCGCAAATTTTTAGATTTAATTATTTGCCTCCTGGATGCCGGCATTAATATTGAAAAGGCATTTGCAGATGTCACTTTGTGTTGCTTGGAAGAGAAAAGGAAGGGGGTTGGTGCGCGGAGGAGAGGTGGTGGGCACCCCAGGCAGGAGTGAATGCTGTGACTGGCCTTTCTGGGGCTGGCTTTGCAGTCGTTTATCTTTGTATCCGCTCGCTGACGCTGGCGAGGCGGCCCCTACATATTCAGCATATTCTAATGACATTCAAAAAGAAGACGCTGTTGTGTCGAGCAGAGGGCCTTGGAGCCCATCTGAAGGACTATACCCTCATGTGTCACAATACTGGCACAAAATCACTAAGTTTATTTTTAACTTGCAACACATATCCGTCTAATATGTTTTTCTCTGCTGCGCAGCATCTGCCTAATTAAACCCCAGGCTGAATGACTTCAAAAACACTGCAGTGGTGTCACTCGGTAAAATATTTCTGTGGTGTGTGCAAGTGGATGGTAGTTTGACATTCTCATCTGCAAAGCGCCACACTTTCCTTTTCTTCAGTCATCACTTTTTGCATGTGTATTACCTGGTTTATGCAGAGGCATCACAGCGGCTTGCTCTCCTTTTCTGGAATAGAAATTGAATTTGCATGAAATATGCTCACACCAAATTGCATCTGACTCTGGGAGGAGGTAATACGTGGCAGTCGCCTCTGCCAGAAATGATTGTGCTCAGGAAAACGCTAGACGATGATGATGTTGATGAAGTATTCTTCTGTGCTGAAATGGGATGCCAAAAGAAGAGCAAGAGGTCCTCTTTCAGACGCAGTGGTTTCGCTCACTTTCCGACAATATACACAGATCACTCAGTGCTGAAGAGATTATGACAAAATCCACAACTCCGGTTTGAAGGATTCACTGAAAGACATAAAGTGAACCGGTGTAAAGCCGCTGTGCCTTTATTTGAACACATTTTTATTGGATTTATGTGCATTGACAAAAATTGATCGCCCACATCCCTCAATTATTTTTCTCAAAAATAAAGCTTGTTTTTGCCAAAAATCCCTTCGAGAGTGTTCTGGTGCAAAGCAAGTAACACATCTTCAGAGAAGGTGGGCTTTTTAATACAATTTGATGTATATTTTAAGATGGAACTTGATACATAATAATGAAACGATCTGTTGTCTTTTATGGTAAACATTTACATCAGTAACGCTCAGGCAAAGCAAGGTGCTAAAGGTGAGATAAACAAAGGGCTGCTGCACATTGTAATGAAAGTTGTAACATGGGTAAAATGTAGTGCTTTAGTATTCCACTGTTTGGTCAGGAAGCTGCATAAACAAGTCTTTGTGCTTCAAACACAGTCGTTCTGAATGCGTGAGTCACCAGAATACGCCATGTATTCTTTAAACACTCAGTCTAATGAGCCTGAATCGTATTCACTGTACAAAAAAAAAAAGGCTGTTTTGTTTTTTGTGTTGTCTTTCTTTGTGGTTAACTCACAGATGAACTGTCAAAACATCAATGTGTGTAATGGACCAGCTGCTATTGTGTATTTATTGCAAAGATTATCAGGCTCTGACAGTGCATTGGGCTGTAGATGGTATTGAAGATATGCTCTTCCTACACCAGAGCTTGTAATGTGCATTAAACTGCTTATGACATCCGATAAGGGCTGTGTTGACCTATGGACGTTGCATTTTGCAAAACAAAATACACTGTGTTTACAGTGCAGATGCATCTACAAAACTAGCAGGCTGGAAAAGGTGTACAATTTTGTCACATAATGAATGCTTTGTGTACTAGAGTTTAGTTTTGAACCACCAAAATACTCTCTGAAATATACTTAACTGTATATTTACCCGCTTAAGGAGTGAAAGTAATGATTATTAAATCCTGTGTCTGTCTCCTCCTGCAGGCCGCTTGTTAGGGTCAGCGGGAGAACAGCCTTTCATTGGCTCCACATTGTCAAGTGCCTTCCCCCTGGTCAACCACCCAGCCTTTGGAGCCCTGTACACTGCCGGAGCGGGGCGTCCGGAGTTCGGAGGCCTGGGCTCCCTGGGTATGTCCGCTGCTCTGGCCGCTCACCCGCAGCTCGGAGCGCTCTCTGGTACACGCGCCTTCTCATAATTCCACTTTAATAAATGCAGGACTAATTGGTGTTGTGCATTGATAATAATGTTCTTTTCGGCGCTTCAAACAGAGTGGTGGAGAGCTGCGGAGGCTCATGGACGAGGAGCTGCTGCCTTCCTCCCGTCTTTCATCAGCTTCCCTCCGTTTTTCGCCCCTCACCTCCCGCCCAACCACAGCGCCAGCCCGCTCCCGATGAGGATGCCCAGCAAAAACAGCCATTCCCCTCCAAAAGGTACAGCCATACACCCCAGAAAGCAGAAGCACCTCCACACTTTGGGTCGCCACATCCTATGGTTAAAAGCACAAAACACAACTCTGATCAACTCTTTTGTGCATCCAGAAACTTTATTGGGTGTGGACAGCTGTTTTTCTTGTCTAGATCCTCGCCTTGTTCTTCAATTTGTGTAACGTGAAGCAATTTAAATGCAATTTTGATGAACAGTTATAACCTAATCATGTGGCACCGTTAAGACACTTTGCAATGAAAATTTAATCTCTCCTCCCCAACTATCTCCACTCGTTCATAAACCCCATTTCTTTTTCAAACTTATTTGGAGAGATGTTTAACAGCTACATCGCTCCATTCCCTGTTTTAATCTTTGTCCTGCACTTTTTTTTAATTCCTGCATATCTTTTAATTTATCTTCTATTATGTAAACCACTCGTGTTGGGCTTGTGCTTTGCCAGCATGTTCGATGAGATAAGGGTATAAATCAATATTTTTATAGGCCCTTTGCAGT
Source organism: Gobius niger (assembly GCF_951799975.1). NCBI lineage: Eukaryota > Metazoa > Chordata > Actinopteri > Gobiiformes > Gobiidae > Gobius > Gobius niger. Next base: position 16,604,908 of record NC_136855.1, on the reverse strand, counting down.
TATTAGCTGTTAGTTGGATATTTCATTATCTTGTAAGACTCACTGAGGAGCTGAATAACAAAGTGCTTGTGTGTTTCCAGGAGTGAACGGGGCAGTCAACGGCAGCGTGGTCTATCCTCCTTCCACGCAGTCCGGGAGCTTTTCTCCGAGTCCTGCACCGGTTCAAACCTCTGCCAAACCAACCAGGAATTCAGAGACCCCAAACAGTCATCGTAGCAGCCCGTCAAACAAGCCAGCAGGATTGGCTGAGAAGACGCATAAAAATAAAGAAAAGGTGAGCGCCGGGGCAGTGCATTACTTTTCTTTCTTCATTTTTAATATGATGGTTAAATGAGTTTTATTGTGTGAAAAAGGTGTCCATCATTTCCATCACTGTGATGTTTTTTAATGTCAAATGTGAGCGGCAGGTTTTCTGTGCCACACTGGGAAAAGCCCTACTATAATCCTATAAATAAATGGTTTCAAGTTGTAAGTTTCACCATGAAAGAGTGAACAAACTACAGACTGATATACTTTGTACTAGGGCTGCCTGATAGAAGAGAAAAGTGTGATATTCAATAATTACACTATCTGACTTAAAGTGCATCATATGACAGGTTTTAATGCTTTATGACTTATTTGGATGGATAACATCAGTTGCAAGTTCATCAGTTGCATAATTATTATTTTATTTCAGTGAAGCAGCAATTGTAATGAAAAAATGTTGCGCAGAAATTATTTTTATTTGAATTTTTAGAGGAATAGGCTACCGTTTTTGCATACTGAGATATGTTCTTACCTGAGCTTAGACGAGCACCTGTCTGGTCTTTATGCATGCGCTCAGTCACGCAAGAACACTGAACATGTAGCCAGCATTTAGCTTCTCTTCCTCTCTTCTATGGGGCCAAACAGGGGTGAAAAGTTAGAAACGACCAAGCTCTTCCACCGTTTCCCTTTTTAAATACGGTTATGTGAGCGTTTACCCGATCCAAGTCTAGTTATTTCACCCCCGTTTGGCCCCATAGCGGAGAGAAAGAGAAGCTAAATGCTAACAACATGTTCAGTGTTTTTGCGTGACTGAGCGCACGTGTAAAGACCAGACAGGTGCATCAGCTCGTCTAAGCTCAGGTAAGAACATATCTCAGTGTGGAAAAATGGTGGCCTATTCCTTTAAGCTGCTGACAGGAAGTGACATAGCTCAAGGTAGTTCCATAGCAGTTTGACACATTACCCATTGACTTAACAAGGTTGGCATGGCAACAGTTTTACATTTATTTTTTAATTTCATGTTTTAGCTTCTTATATGTCACATCCTGTCGGTGTCCACTATGTTTTAGCAAATATTATGTCTAATGTGTCGCACTTTAAACCATTTGAACACAGTGCATTCTGTTACATTTTAACTGAAATCATAAGCAACTTGTTTTTTTTTTCAAACTGAACTCAACTGAACTGAATCATGGCTAAAATTTAACTGCATTACGAACATCATTAGTAAAACTGACGCTAAAGTAACTGGCTCTGCAATAGAAATAAGGCACCATTACTTAGGAGCTGTGTTTTAAGTGGTGTTGTCTCGTCTCGATTCAGAAGGTGCGCAAGAAGCCCACAGACGGCTCCACAGCCAGCCACAGCGAATCGGGCTCCTCGTCGGACAGTTCGAGCGACGGGTCCCTCAGCAGCGACCTGGAGGACCTGCCGGAGGACGACGATGACGACGACGATGAGGAGGATGAAGAGGACGAGGACAAATCGAGTGAACTGTTGGACTCCGACAAACGAGCGAAGAAGAAATCAAAAGTAAGATGATATTCTTACTTCTTGACACATGTGGCTGTTTTGTCAGGGTGTGTTGACCTGTCGCTTTGCTTGCTATATCGCAGTGTTGTTTCACTCTGAGAACCTTATTTGCACCATTGGAGAAGTTCTAATAAACCACAGATTTCAGGTTCTCTGATGTAATCACAGAAACTCCTTGTGTAAGTAATATACACCGCGTTCCAAATTATTATGCAAATTGTATTTCAGTGTCAAAAAGGTTTAAAAAAAATCACTGACATCAATCTCAGAGACCTGGGAGTTGTCAGGTTAAGCCTAGTTAAGGGAAAAAATACTGAAAAAGGATGTTCCACATTATTAAGCAGACCATCATTTTCAAGCAATATGGGAAAGAAAAAGGGTCTCTCTGCTGATGAAAAGGGTGAAATAGTTGAATGCCTTAGTCTAGGTGTGAAAACCTTCGATATTTCATGAAAGATTAAGCTTTATCATCGTACTGATAATAGATTTGTGGCTGATTCAGAGCCCACACGGGTTTGTGCAGATAAAGGCACAATATGGACGGTTTCAGCCTGACAATTACTTCAGATTAATAGAACAGCTGCTACAAAGCAGCAGACAGGTATTTGAAACTGCTGGTGCCTCTGGAGTCTCCCGAACATCAAGGTGTAGGACCCTCCAGAGGCTGCAGTTGTGCATAAACCTTCTATCCGGGCCTCCCCTAAACGGTTAATTGAATGCTCAAGAACAGAAACTGCTGCAGTGGCTCAGAAATACATGAAGACTCATTTTCAAACAGTCTTGTTCACTGATGAGGCCGTGTAACCCTGGATGGTCAGATGGATGGAGAAGTGGATGGTTGGTGAATGGCCACAATGTCCCAACAAGGCTGTGACGTCAGTAAGGAGGGGGCGGAGTCATGTTTTGGCCTGGAATCATGGGGAGAGAGCTGGTCGGCCCCTTAAGGATCCCTGAAGGTGTGAAAATGATTTCTGAAAAATATGTGGACTTTCTGACTGACCACTGTCTTCTATGGTACAAAAAGAAGAGCCGTGCTTTCCGTAACAAAATCATCTTCATGCAAGACAACGCACCGTGTCATGCTGTAAAGAATACCTCTGCATCACTGGACATAAAAGGAGAGAAACTCATGTGGAAACTGATGTGGACCCCATCCTCCCCTGACCGCAACCCTATTGAGAACCTTTGAAGCATCAACAAGCAACATCTATGAGGGTGTGAGGCAGTTTTCATCCAAACAGCAGCTCTTGGAGGCTATTCTGACATCTTGCAAACAAATCAAAGCAGAAACTGTCCAAAAACTCACAAGTTTAATGGATTAAAGAGTTTTGAAGCTGCTATCAAAGAAGGGCTCCTATGTTAAAATATAAGTTGACCTGTTAAGATTTTTTTGATTGAAATAGCTTTTGATTTCCGTAAATATGACCTTCTAATGCTACAAATTCACTTAAAGACTTGACAATTATGCTGACTCTCATTTGAGTTGACAGTTTAGAAAATCAGAGAAAAATGTCATTTGCATAATAATTTGGAACGTGGTGTATAGAAATATCATATAATTAACATCATATCTTGGTGCTTATAGTTTATTATAGTTTTTTTTAATAATGTGAGATTTTGCTGCTGCTGAAACTGCCAGTTCTGTTCTGATGCTACAAAAGAAATTGCACAGGGAGCATTTTATCATCTTGTTTACAAGCAAAACTGTTGTGCACACTCATACAACCTGTGGCTACATAAGAAGCCTGTGTGGACAGTGCAAAGCTAGCAGGCCTTTAGCCACACAGAGCACTCCAGTGGCCGGCTGCCTAGTACCATCATGCCCTGCACCAAAATATTACAACAAATTAGAATAAATTATCATGGCCGACAGCATGTTTTCTCACAATGTGTTAATTTTTTCCGCAGGTTTTAACACTTAACAGCGGCAGCGCAAAGACAGATAGATCCCTCTCCTCTGCAGAGCTCAAAGCCCACAAGGCCTCATCCACGCACCCGACCCTGGTGCCCTTGTCCCGCTCTGTGTCACCTCCCGCACCGCTGGCCCTGCACAACTCCAGGCCGCGCACAGACCAGCACTTCAGTGTCATCCAGTCCACAGGTTTGGCAGCCAACACCAAGCCCATGGCCTTGGTCACGCACAGGGAGTCTTCGCCTTCCTCCTCCCCGATCGCCCTCACCACGTCCCCCAAGGCCCGGTCCAGCACCATCTCCCCCAAACCGCCCAAACTGCTGCCCTCGTCGTCCCCCCAGCACCTGCCCCTGTCGCTGTGCTCGTCCCCCAAGCCGCTGTCCGTCCCGTCTCCCCCGCGCTCCGCACTCCCACTGTGCACCTCCCCGAAACCTTTTGCTTTGACCTCGCCGGTAACAGGCTCCCAGAAGCGGACGCTGAAGCCAAGCCAGCACACGGCGGGAGGCAAGCCCAGCAAGAGGAAGCTGCTGGAGGCTTCACTGGCGCAAATCAATGAGTTCAGGCTCAAGCAGGTGAGGAGAGACTGCTTTTAGGATTCATTCGCTTCGAAAATACCATGAAAACGCTTGTCCTTTGCCCATGTACTTCAACCTTTCACTGCATTAGTCACTGGTCTACATCCACCATTACCGGATGACAGTGATCTGCAGTGGGTTCTAGCATTTTACTTGTGTTTCATCTTCTCAGGCTTGTATAGAGGCCTTCCAGTTACTCTCATTTGTGCAGCTTCTTTCTGATATAATGTAGCTTAAATATTTGCTCTGTGTATTTACATGGTCCACCTATAGATCTTTTGCTGCTTGAAAACATGTTCGACAGGAGGACAACCAGCAGGCAAAACGGTTCAGGAGACGCAGTTTTATTCTGTCAAAATCATTTCCCCTTTTCAGTTTCACAAGTATGGAGAAGTTTACAATGGGCTGAATTCCCCCTGTGGTTTCAGTACTGTTACTGTATCTCATGGTCTGTGAAATTGATTTGTTTCACTCCACATCACATCCAGTAGAAAGTGCAACGTTAAAGTGTGACCTGTCTGTGCTTAAATACAGATCGAACTGAACTTGCCATCAGTGTTCAAGGCAAACATGTCCATCTGCATGATTCTAATGTTGATGGAGCCATTCACAAGTGCAGACAGTAATTACAATTTCAGAGAGGCGTGCAGTGTGTGCTTCAAGAGCTTGCCTGAGCACAATGCCTTTGGTTATTGCGTTTATGTTTTCTTTGTTTCTCAAAACGCAGCTTAGACACAGTTAACTGTACCAGTGTAAAGCATTGTAGTTTTGTCACCTGCTCAAACAATCAACGGTGATGCAAACTGACAGCTAGAGCACTTTGTCCTATTTCTATTCTCATTTTCCCTAACCTTTTTTGTTCGCTGAGCTGCCTCCCTCCCTTCTCCTAGATTTCCCCCCATTCAATGCTATTTTTCTTCTCTTTTCCCAGACTCTCGGCTCCCAGGGGCAGTTGTTCCCGCCTGAGCTTAAAAAGCAAACGGGACCCAAGTCTCCCAAGAGGACTTCTCTGTCTCCACTGCCTCCCGTGCCTGCTCCCCAGAACAATCACTCCAACCTGTTCCTCTCTAGTGCCCTGCTGGGGCTCCCCGAACCCCATCACCCAAACGGAGTCATCCAAAGCACCACTCAGGACGCACCTCTGGCCCTCATCACCAAACCACGCAAAGACTCCGCCCCCAGAGGGAAGTCACCTCAATGTGACTCTGACAGTGGGTCTATGCCTGTCAATCTGAGCACAGGGGCCAGCAGGACCCACTCACAGCCCCCCACTACCTCACCCCATGCCACAGGCCATGGGTCCAGAAAGAGCAAAAGCATTCTGGGTAAGGGACATGGCCTGGGGCTGGGGCAGGCACAAGCGGACGCTTTAGCCGCCTGGAAGGGCTTGCCCCAGAACCACTTGGTCCAGTCTCTTGTGGATTTGTTTCGTGGAGGAGAGTCTGGCATTGGGATTCCTGGAGTCAGTATCCCAGGAGTAGGAATACCGGGAATGGGTCTCCCAGGGACATGTAACCCCACAGCGGGACTCCCCGCCAACAAAGAATCAGACGACTCTGGAGACGACGATGATGACGAGGATGATGATCTGGAGGAGGAAGATGAGGAGGACTCAGACGACAGTTTGTCCGGTTAGTCTTAATATTAGCAGTAAGTTGTATATAAAGTAGTGGAGTGAAATACCACTTTACAGATTTTGTATACAATAAAGTATTTAGTCTTTGAACACCACCATGGAATTTTCAAGTACAGTTCCTACTGCTGTCAGTTTACACAGCCGTTTTATCATCACTCTTTTGTTTCAGAGTCTGACAGTAACTCTGACAGTGACATCTCTGGAAAGAAATCAAAGGATTTGAAGCTGCAGTCTGGATTGTCCAAAAAAGAGTCCTTGTCCCGCCGACTCACCAAAGGCGCAGAACTACTGAACACCTCAACCAATCACACAGCCACCAGCTGCTCCCCTCTCAACCTGCAGGTCATCAAGAGTCCCGCTATCGTCTCCAGCTCCAGTGCCTTGGCCTATCACAGCTCCCCGGGCTCCTCCTACAGCCTGGCTTCTCCATTAGGTAACGCACCAAATACAGAAAACAAGGCATTTGCTGCTCACCACTGCAGTAGGACAGAAAGCTGTTGTATGTTAAAGGAGGGTTTCAGAGTTGCACTTTAGACTATTGTGGCCTAAGCAGAAGTCCTGTAGGGGCATGCTCATAGCTCTGACAACTTGTTTGGCACAGCCACAAGGTTAATTTCCGCCTTCCTGTGCAATGAGAGATTACACAGATCAGAGGAAAGAGGACATATGTGGAGCTGCCAGGAATGTTGGGTCCTTCATTTTGACTCGCCAGAAAAACAGGGGACATTTTGCTCCATTTAATTTATTCATTACTCTGCTATTTACATTTTAGTCCTTATATTTTCTGTTGTTAAATACACACGTGTTTGGAAGAATAAAAGATTCATTACATCTAATCATTTTAACAGGAAGCAAAGAAAATTTCATATCATTTGGTTTGTTTAGTTTTGCTTTTAAAGCAGTTGCAGCACATTGTATTACTATGTAAACAAAACAAGAAAAGCACTGAAGGTTAATAAATGTGTACATTATCATCTTCTCAGGTTTAGTCAAAAAGAAGCGGGCTATGAATGAGAAGGACTTGATGCTGCCTTTGGAGTTGGGGTAAGTAAGAAACACATTTGTATCATGCGGCAGATTCTTTTTACATTAATTATTCCTGATGCGTGATTATTTTTACGGCACACAGATGGAGGAGAGAAACGAGAATCAAATCAGTGGCAGGGCGTCCACAGGGAGAGGTGGCCTACTATGGTCCTTGTGGGAAGAAGCTGCGGCAGTACCCAGATGTGATGAAGGTACTTGAGACGCTGCAGTGGAGTTTGTAATCAAAGATACATGAGGCAAATGTTTAAAGCAAACTAGAAAGGCTGTTTCCTCCTAAAAGTGTGGGCTGGAAAGACAATTGCATCAAGGGGGCGGTTTGTTTCTTTGTAAATGTAATGGCAGCTCTTCTACTTTGCACAAACAAATGCTCATGTATCTGGGTTTGTGGATTATCTGTGTGCTCTTCCCTGCTGCGCTCCAGCCCTCTGTCCATCCCTCTTTCTGTGGTAGTAGAGATCATTATAAATTCACTTTAAGCCACTGTTTTCAATCCCTTTCCACAGTGTGATTAATGGTCCATGTTGGGATGCACAACTTTGGTTCCCTTAAAAATATATAAACACAATTTATATGAATCTAAACAATATCAAACGCTAAGTCTGTCTTTGAAAGTAGAGAACAAACTGACAAGAGTCCAGCCACTGACAGCCACTCACTGTTAGTCTTAAGTAGGCAGTAAAAGCTGAGCGTGGCCACAGATAAATAGCAGAGGGCCTGAATTGTGCACCCCAAGGTCAAAACCGTTTTTCTCCTGAGAGCTTTTGCTCTTTTTGTCCCTTGGCTTTTATAATCATTAGTCGCACTGCACAGCTATACACTGTAACGTTCTCCAGTCTAGTGCCTCCAAGTTGCTTTTCAATGTCGCTAAATTCACCATTTTTCTTGCCTCAACCAACGCCAATATTATTTTCTCTTCTTAGTATCTATCCAGAAATGGAATAAGAGACATCACGCGCGATAATTTTAGCTTCAGTGCAAAGATAAGGGTTGGTGACTTCTATGAAGCCAGAGAAGGACCGCAGGTGACTGCCTTTCATCTCTCTCTCCCTGATCCCTGTTCATCTTTTCATCTAGAGGCAGGCAAAGCTCCATGCAGCAGTCACTGTCGGGCAGGGCCAGAGCCAAAGCCCTAAGTAGCTTTAGTCCATAGACCTCTCACTGTGCATGAAAACATGTCATAATAAGATGTTACTTCCACAGGTGACCACCTGATATACAGTATACCATGAACAAAAGAATAGTACATGCATTGTGTTCCTGCACAGTAATTTGATCATCAAACACTGTGTTCTAAGGCCCTACAAGGACAGGGTGACTGTCATAAATTATCTACATTATTATTGTTTACCACATTGTAATCACTATCTTGGAGCTTCCACATATTATCTGTATCTGTGTCCTTGTTAGACTTTACTTGATTTACCAGATTAATGTAAAATGCACACATTTAGAATACAGTTTGAAGTTTATAGTTAATAACTGTATGTTGCTGATTCAGGTGTATTTTGAAGTCATAATTTGTTCAGTTTCACGCTGCAGTGTGGTTTCCGTGTTTCTGCAGGGATTACAGTGGAGCCTATTGAAGGAAGATGAGGTAATTCCTCGTATTTTGGCGATGGAGGGTCGGCGGGGACGACCTCCAAGCAATGAGCGTCAGTTAGGACTAGACGGTGCCAAAGGTCAAAGACGAAGAAAGGGCCGACCCCCGAATGTGGGCGACCCATTAGTACCGGAGGGACCCAGTCCGAGTGAAGTCAAGCTTTTACGCAAACTAGAGGCACAAGGTGAGCATAAAGAATAACACCGTGAATAGACTCCTTCAATACGTTTACTTGAATACTGTGGATACTCTGTTCTGGGAAGCATTTAGAGTTCTCTGTACATTTCCCACTGACAATGCAAATCTTCCTGCTGTGTGCAGAAATAGCCAGACAAGCTGCCCAGATGAAACTGATGAGAAAACTGGAAAAGCAAGCAATGGCGCGTGCAGCCAAAGAAGCTCGGAAACAGCAAGGTAAACTAAATCTTCTCTGCTTTTAACTTGCAGAAGTCTATAAGGTCTGTAGCTTTTGTCTTTCATATAGTCCGTCTTCAGGTTTGCTTTCATCTAAATAGGCGTAATATAAAGACCCGCATTGCCTCTGGGCCACTGCCGCCTCTAATATAGTCTTTGTATGTATGTCCATGTTTATAGAAATCACTTGAAAGCACTAGCTTTAATCTTCCCTCAGCTCTAATCTCTCTCTCTCATATACACCTCAAACATTATGCATGCACCTTTTTGTTTTTTCTTTGTGTGCAAGATGAAACATAAAAACGTATACATAGCTCCAGAGACAGACTTGCCAAATTTAGGAGTACCATTTTGTTTTTGTTTTTAAATCAAAACTATAAAATACACATTTTCCCTGTATACTGGTGGTTTTCTTGTTTCCAGTTGTTACGATGTTTTATATTATTATATGTTGTATAGTTTGTGTATATGTTGTATTTTGTATCTCTCCGGTGTCGATAAAACTCTGTAAAGTGTGCTTGTATTGTTTGCAGTTTAGCGTGTAGCTTTTTGCAGATAACAATTTGACATTGACTTTCTTCTTGTAGCGATCATGGCAGCTGAGGAGCGGAGGAAGCAGAAAGAGCAGATCAAGATCCTCAAGCAGCAGGTGGGCAGCGCCAAAAAAAAATCCCTTTCCCTCTTTCTTCTTTTTGGTCTCAAAAGATGTAGTCCCTCCCTCTGCGCCCCTGAATGCACTGAATGATAATGCAGACACACTTCACCAGAATTAAAAAGTTAAACTATAGCATCTGGCGGGTCGTATTATAAAAGATTCTTACCATTATCTAAATTAGAACACATGCTTTTGTTTTATTTACAGGAAAAGATCAAGCGAATTCAGCAGATTCGAATGGAGAAGGAACTCAGGGCGCAGCAGATTTTGGAGGTACGGGACGGGATCCAAGAGTACCTCTGATTAAGCAGAACATTCCTGGATAGCTGCTGCCCTCAGTCTATAGTGTTTTAATCTTCCTAAAGCTCATTACTGAACAGCGGCATGCAATGGAGGGAGTTGCGTCGTCTTAGGCATAATTCCACATGGAACTAATGCTAAATTGGTCTTGGTTGACGGCTGTTGAATATTAAAATGGCTGTTGCTGCCTCTTCAGACCGTATTTAAATTGGACAGAAAAGTCTTTTTTTTTTTTTTTTATATCAGACAACAGTAACAGTTTAGCATAAGTGGGTCGGGGGGAAAAAGGTGCTGTTTGCCGCACACGCAAACACACAGATGCACACACACAATTATACTGCAAGAGCTTCAAAGTGTTTTAGCAGGACTAAATCAATTTTGAGTTGACACGGTTGGCAAGCCACTCTTAACGGAAGGCTTCAACATTTTCACAATTACGTATTAAAGAGATACATTATTCATACGCCGTGTTTAACAAATTTGACTGGCATACAGGGGCATGAAATCTTTGCCCAGGCCAGAAAACTGTGAACAATTAGCTCGAGTGAAACAATGCTTTCACTCAAAAAGAGACTGATTTGTGTTTGTTTATGTGACGTGTTATTTGTATTCACAGGCAAAACGCAGGAAGAAGGAGGAAGCAGCCAATGCCAAAATATTAGAAGCTGAGAAACGCATAAAGGTATCTGTCAATTCTACAAATCCTTTAAACTTGTTTGTAGCGTTACAGTGCAGGTACACATCGCATATTTGGTTGTAAACACCCCGTGTAAAATGCTTGTTTGTGCCTTTAAACACGTTTCTTCCGCATTTGAAAACATGTTGTAATCTTGACAACTATGTCCTTATAGGAGAAAATAATTCAGTGTTTGCATTAGTGATTTTTTGGGGGGAAATGTTCAAATAACACAGCCGGTTATTTAGCATTTCCGAGAATGGCTGGTTTGTACTCTAGAAGCCACTGATGGCAGCTTCAAAGCAGTACTTTAATTTTTAAAATGGGCTCAAATTCCATCAGTCTGGGGTGATTTTCATGATATTGGCGCTGTGGGGGCATATTGATTTTCCGTAATCGCTGTCTTTCTTCCCTTCAAGGAGAAAGAAATAAGGAGGCAGCAGGCTGAGATCCTTAAACATCAGGTAGGTATTCACTACAGCTCTCTCAGCCCCTTCAACATTATAGTTATGGCTAAATTAAACCATTTACGTCAGGCCTGACTTCAGTGGGACTCTCAAGTGTGTTTGAGTGAGTGATTGTGGGGTAAATGCAGGGATGTGTGTGCTTAAATACATATAAATAAAAACAATTCAGTACACAGATTTGATTTATCGCTAACGCCATGCTTTATGGTATTGGATTTGACTTCTGTTCCATAATATTTTGCCAACTCTTTCTACCAGGAGTTGGAGAGGCATAGACTAGATATGGTATGGGTATGTTTATTTTTGTACATCTAACACCTGCATCGTGTAACTGGTTGTGTTATGGTTGTCATAGCAATGCATTAAGTGTAGCACTGGCTGCTGTCATACTACATTCTTCTGCATGGCTTTCCAGCAAAACCAACAAAAGAGAAAACGAGTCAGTATGCTGCCTCCATCTGCTCATCCTGAGGGAGGACTGACCCTGTCACTGTGGCCAGGCTCCTGTCCCCTCCCCCAACCCTCAACCCTCTCTACTCAGAATGCATTGCAAATACTGCTAGCCAATCCACTCTCACTGTCTCAGGAGCCGTGCTTCCACCAAGTGGTGTATGGTATGGTTTGGGCTGGTGTGGCATATGTCTGTTCTCAAAGTGGGTGCTGAGTGTCCCAAAGTATGTGTTCCCTGCTGCTTTTTTACACTGCTCCATCTGCTCAAGAATAACTCTCTTGGGGGTAAAAACATTGAGTAGAAATTTAATCAAAATGAATAACTTCTAGCAATCATGGGTCTGATTTATACTTTCTGTTAGTCACAAATTGTTTTGCCAAGATAATGTTTTATTTGTAACAAAAAAAGCCACATTGTGCAAAGTTCTTGTAGAGCAGTTTAGAAATGCAATAATTGATCTTGTTTCGAAAATGTATAACTTTATGTTATGGCACTTATCTGTGCAATGTTAGTGGCTATAGTATGTTTTTGATCATAAAGAAAGACCTTAGAGAAGGTTAGCGATCATTATTTATGTAGCAGTCTGGACACATATAGATTCTGCTGCCACATTACCGGCCTATGCCCCACTGAACTGATCTGTACCTGTGCTGCTTGGTGGAACGAGGCTACAGTGCACTGGGGGAGTGTCATTCATCACACATTGTCTGACTATTGTATTGGAGTAAACTACGTTACCCATGTGTGCCTGAGACTTTGGCCCGGACTATTCGTGCCTCTGTTTCTGCCGTCCACACAGCGCTGGACTTTTAACCTGCCCCCGGCCTCTCTCACTGTCCCTGTACTTTGCACAAAACAATGAAAATTGCTACGGAGCATCATGCTGTCTTACTATGGTGGAGGTCGCTTCTCAGACAGAAGAGTTTAAAAGGCACAATAAACACACTTTTGGAAGTAAACTTTTGACAGAGCGTTGAACGATAGTGAAATGAATTCCACCATTGGGACAAGCGTGGTTCTGTGTAGCACTTTTTGGCCTGGCTGTCCTGCTTGTAGCCTTTTCACTCAACAACACAGTCGCAGTAAAAAACAAACAAAAGACCTGCCTTTCTTGTTTACAGTGATTAACGGTTCAACCTAATTGTGCCGCTAAAAACAGGCCATTCTTTGTCTCACAACTAGCTTGATCCGTTGCAGTTAATAAATAAAAAGACTAGTCAAACTTGTCAGGGACTAATTGAGGATCATCTAGGGGATTTTTAGAAAGGGGACATCGAAACTGCTGGGAATTCATTGTTGTTTATCACAGAGACAAACCAATAGAGGGCCTATTTCTCTCGATGTGTCGGAAATGTCCTTGGCAAGCCCTGACGCTAGCTTTTTGGTGGATCACAGCGGGGGGAAACAGCCCAGTAGAGAGGAGCGGCAAACCTAAGGAGATCAAATAGAGCGATAGACAGCCACTAGTGATTCTTTTAACCTTTAGCAGTGCACTGTGGATGGAGCACAAAAGCAAAACAAAGCTTGTCTAGTGCTCACCAATTACAAGGCTAATATCTAACCGCAAAATCTCTGAAGAGGTTGCATTTGAGGCCTTTCCTGTCGCCCCCATAACTAAACACCAAAGCCTCGGCGCAGTCTTAATTCCATAGTGTTTATTATTATTTTGATTGCGTCGCCCACTGTGGCACATCAGACGATTTCTGGCAACCCGTATTTTGTTGCTTTTGTTGTGTCAGCTTTAGTTGCGAGGCGCCGTCACCGATTCCAGCTGCTTCTCTTTTTGAGCTTGTCATCACATCTACTTTGTACCGCATCTCTGTGTTGCTTTTTGGTTGTCATCGTACTACTGTATTCTTCACTTATTATGCTTCCACCACACATGTTAAAGTCGTACATGTGAAGTCTGTGTTTTGTTCAAGTATGGTCCTGGTTTATTGAATGCATCATAGTGAAGTACTGTATGTTGATATTTAGCACATCTTGTCAGTGCTGGCTTCTTTATGTCCACAGTGTGCTGGTTAATGTGCCTGTGTTTCTGTGCCACTCTAGGAGAGAGAGAGGAGGCGGCAACACGTAATGCTGATGAAAGCTGTTGAGGCTCGCAAGAAAGCAGAGGTAGTCCATGTGCACACAGCAGACACACACTGTCCACTCCGTAAAAAGGGCCTAAGTCATTATTCCCCAGATGGATTCCTGCTTTCTCTCTTCCCGCGCACTCCCTCCCTCCCTCCCTTCATTTTTTTTTCTGCACACTTACCAAGTCAAAAGATTCTGGCCCCTGAAGCACTTTTCCTTTGAATGCACAACAGCATTAGACTGAATTCTAACAGTGCTCAGCAAAGTCAAGTAAACCTTCCTGTCTGTTTTCTTACACACGCATAAGCACACACACACACTTCACTTGCTAATGCAGCCTCAACTTTTCTTTCTCTGTTGGACTCTCCAGGAGCGAGAGCGCTTGCGGCAGGAGAAAAGGGACGAGAAGCGCTTGAACAAAGAGCGTAAACTGGAGCAGAGGAGGCTGGAGCAGGAGCTGGCCAGAGAGCTGAAGAAGCCAAACGAAGACATGTGTCTTTCTGACCACAAGGTACAACTGACCGGGTACTTTGTAATAGTGCTTTGAATAATGAACAAAAAGAAGTAAATGTTTGTTCAAAATGAGCACCCACTAAGCTCGAATTAACTATATTCTTTTGTGCCTCATGAACTGCTAAGCAGTTGTCAAGAATGATCTGGTTTCACTTGGATAACTGACTCACTGGGTGTGTAATTATTGCATCTGGTCAAATGTGATCACAGATCTGTGAAATAGTTATGAAAAGAGATACTTGTATGAAAACAAAAATTCTTCCAATATTTTGTAGGATGTGATTTACAAAGCACATCATATCTCATCCTAGATTACTGAAGTTTAATACATTTAGCCTGAGTGGTCATCTACAACAAACTGAATAGATAAGATCAAAGAGGTTCTATGTGAAATTGGAACAAAATACTTAAATTCTCAATGTGGCGCACATGTAGTGTAAAGAAGTAGCTGTGAAAGAGGATGGTGTCATTCTCATTACTAAACCATTTTATGGGCTCATCACTCAGGTAAACTCCCTGTCATGTTCAATTTTATCTACTGCATTTGTATGTGGATATGTGCGCCCTCATGTGGTTTCAAATAAGTACTGCATAATCTAAATATCTGGATTTTTACTGAATGAGTTCCTCAGTTCAGTTTGATTCAGTACGGGGCATTTTTTCATCTGTACAGAACAGTCAAAAATAGAAAGAAATAGACAGATGCTTTTGCTTATTACACCTATGCTTTTTACAAAATTGCACTGACTGAGAATACTTTGTTTTGCTTTATAAATTCTACTTTTTGGTCCACTTCTAATGCGACAATGTGTGTTTTTTTTCCTGCTCAGCCTCTGCCTGAGTTCTTGCGGATCCCCGGCCTCATCCTCCCAGGCCGCGCCGTGTCCGACTGCCTGATGCTGATGCAGTTCCTCAGGGGGTTCGGGAAGGTTTTGGGGCTGGACTTGAATTCCGATGTCCCCACTCTGAGCATGCTGCAGGAGGGGCTGCTCAACGTGGGTGACAGCATGGGCCAAGTGCAGGACTTGCTCGTCAAACTGCTGTCTCTGGCTGTCTGTGATCCCGGTTTGCCGCCTGGACAAAAGGTCAGTGCTGAACAGGAGGCAGAAAAGTACAAAGTCAGTGTAGCGTACAGTTAATTAGCTAGACCTAACAAGTCGGATGTTACAGTGTCAAACTTTAGTGTTTAGCGAGTGAGAAGCAGCAAAGAAGTCTTGCAATTTTACAGTTTGCATGATTTATAGACGAAAATCCAATACTGTGTAGATTGCTATTTCCATTACGTGACTATCTTAGATTAATCAAGTTTTCATATTACTATTTTTTAACAGAACTCAAACTTGCATGCAGATCGTTTTTGTGAATTAATGTATCGTACTCCCGTGTTTGCAATTGATTAAAACGTGGTAAATTTAGAGACAGCGCCTTGTTTGTTTTGGTTGTTGTTACACTTGATGGCAGAAATAATCTTGAAAAAAAGAAAAGTCACATGGTTCAACCTTTACATAGGGGTTGATCATTTTTGGTGTATAACTTTCAGTAGATTCCTAGATGAAACCAGTTATGCAGGTATTTCCACTTCGTGACATATAAAAAAAACATGGTTTATTTTGAAAATGACTGTCTCCTCTTACCCGTTCTCCTCTCTCAGACAAAGACGATGCTTGGAGACCACTTGACCAATGTGGGCATAAACCGGGACAATGTGTCGGAGGTGCTGCAGATGTACATGGTCGCCCACTGTGCCAACACGGAGCTGGCCCCTCTGGCCCTCAGCCTCAAGACCAAGGCCTTTCAAGCCCACACGCCCGAGCAGAAAGCCTCCGTCCTGGGCTTCCTCGCCAACGAGCTGGCCTGTAGCAAAGCGGTCATCAGGTGGGAGCAGTGGTGACTATGTTATTCTAATGGGTTGTCTTCGAAAGGTCCCTCTTTAGTGTTCACATTATAAATCTTCAAACAATGTACATATTAGAATCATCCTCTACTGGCTCGAAAGAGAGAGTGGAGAAAGTCTAAATAAAGCTACAAACAGCAGCTGCAAGCTATTGGCAATGCATGATTTGCTCTCTGAAATGATCAAAACAAGTCCAGTCCACGTCTTTGTGACATCAGCAGGTGAGGGTTGAGCTCAAGAGGGAAGAATAAGCAGATTAGAAATGCTTGAACAAAAAGCAACTCCACGCATGCTTTACACAAAGAATAATGTGTGCCCATCCAAATCTGCATCCAAATCAAACAAAGACGTTTAATAGCCGACGTGATCAGCGTCTGCTTTTGTACTGAATGTGTTATGAAGCCTCTTAACCCCATGTTATTCATTAGCCAGTAATGGTATGTTTTATTGATGCGGTGGGAAAGACTCAATAACTCTGCTGCAGGGAGCCGTAATTTGCAGTTGCTTTCAATAAAATTAAACATCACTGTGTGGCAACGAAGCCCAAACATCTTATTTTGGCTATGGATACATGTCAATTTGCATCAGCTGTGATCTCATTTTGTGTTTACTTTTTGCCAACATCACAGAAATGGGTATCAGCGCAAACGTGGCTGGATAATTACATTTCATTTTTTACAGTGAAATCGACAAGGGTTTGGATCAGATGGCAAACGTGCGGAAAGACAAGATCATCATGGAGGGGAAACTCAAGAAGTAAGTGTCCGAGTCTTTGTTTTGGGTTGGGTATGTCTGGTATTTGTGTGAAATTGTGCAGTATTGTGAACAATGGGAGTGCACTTTGATGTTTCAGTTCAGACATCCTGTTTGAGGAAACATTCAGCTCACAATAGGACACTTTGAAACACGAAACATTAGCTACAGTTTCAACGACAGCAGCCCTGGCAATTGCAGACGTTCATTGTGTCCTTTGGCAGTGTGCTTTTGTGAATTTTATAGAATTGCATGTTCTTTTGAAGATCCTTAATTTTCGTTTAAGATTTAAAATAGAACTTAGGCGCTACACATTGAGCCTTAACTTCTAATTGAAAGGAAATATATATCCTAAATATTGAACAATTTCATAATGATGGAGAAAAATGAAACACGTGACAGTATTTGCTGCTCTAATGTGGTCCCTCCGTTGCCCAGGCTGCGAGCGATCTACGCCAAACGCACTGGGAAGCGTGAGGGCGGTGCGGGCGTGGAGGAGACCCAGTCCGTCGGCACGCCATCCTCTGCCACGAAGCGAAAGAGAAAAATGGCCGACAGCGACGATGAGGATGATGAAGACGAGGACAGTGACGACCCGCCGGACGACGATGATGAGGACGAGGAGGAAGAGATCAAGAAGGTCAAAAAGACAGAGGTCTATGACGAGGTGAGGGGTGCAGTGTGATATTTACAAACACTCAGATACATTTTCATTATGTCTGTCCATTGTGTCCATCATTGTGTCATGTTGTGAAGCCATTATTTAAAACATCTGTTTTACTGCGTCTCGTTTCAGGATGAAGTTGACCAAGCCACAAGTTTGGAAGAGCTGGAAAAGCAAATCGAAAAACTAGCCAAGGTTTGTCCAACTGGTTCAAAATATATAAATGGGGAAATAAATAAAACAATAAGAACAAACACATTGATTTAAAAAAGGTCTTTTGGGGATTCTGATAAGTCACAGAAGCACATTATTTTCCATATTGTTAGTTAATCCTGTAGTGCTTGCAATACAATTAGGAGAAACAAAGAGCGGGTTCCACCACTTGAACCTTTAACACGGGGCTTAATTCAATTATAATCTTTGAAAAATATAATAATTGAAACCGCTTTGGCTTTCAAATGTTTTATTGCCCTATCTAAATTCATATCAATTGCATGGTACATACATTAGCACAGGCCTGTCTCTGATGAAGGGATTAATTAGTTAAATAAATCGGTTCATTAGCATTGCATGTGGTAATTAACCGTAATATTGTTTGTGCACATGTTTTTGCAGCAACATCACCAAATCAGACGAAAGCTGTTCGAGATCTCTCACTCCCTGCGCGCCATGATGTACGGCCAGGATCGGTACCGCCGGAGGTACTGGGTCCTGCCCCACTGCGGAGGGGTCTTCATCGAGGGCATGGAGAGTGGAGAAGGTACTTTATTTATTTTCTATCACACAATGTATTTTAAAGCTTTTTTTCTTCCTCTTATATCATTTAGTGCTGGGCAATGTGGCAAAAAATGTATTACTATATTCTTCCTCTTGTTAATCTAATTAATAAATAAATAGACCTTTTACGAATAAGGTTCCTGAACAAGGGCCCTCAGTTCAATCCTCTCCAGCACTGTTTTACTTAACAATCATCAGTTATTCTTACTTCATTCTCCAAAACAAACGGCACACAATCTACTAGTAGACTTGATGATTCAGATTGATAACGTTTTGTCTCATTGCAGAGTATAATTATTGCTTAGACACTTCCAGAATCCTAAAATGGATATGGATGGCTCTTGTGATTTGCGATTAGAGTGGCTTTTTACATATAAAATACAGCTTTCCGAGCATTTACGTATATGGAGAAACGAAGCGACAAAATCATTGAAACAAATGTGGTGTTGGAGTAAGAAGGTAGAAATATTGTAAATCATCACTTTTGTTCAAACTAAAATGTGCTTATCAAGCTGTTTATGGCAGAATAAAAAATGCTGAGGATGTTTTCCTTTATCTTAATTCTGCGCATCACCCAAAAGGCTAATTTAAGCTTACATCTGCAAACTCGAATCACCCAGCACAACTTTGCAAACTCCAACCCCCCCAAAAATTACGGATCACATTACAAAGCGACGATTGATTGTCTATAACGATAAACTGTTTTTTTTGTGCAGCTCCAGAGGAACTGGAGGAGGAGCGGCAGAGGCGTAAACGGGCGGCGGAGGAAGTCAAAGTCAAGGATGAGCCTCAGGAAATCGAGGTGCAGGAGGACAAGCTGACAGACAGTGACTCGCAGAAAGAGGACGCCAGCGAGGACAAGACAAACTCCCTCTATTACCAGCAGCCAGGCAGCGTTTCCAAGGTGTGCTTCCCGCGGGACAGTAATAACCACATCGGGACAGACTCCGTGAAGGAGGAGGACAAGGAGAGTGTCCGTCAGAATGGCAGCCCTGTGGGACACCTCGCCGCCACGGTAACGCCAACCACACCCACGCACAATTCCTCCGAGCCCTCCGTAGCAGAAACCCCCTCCGTGACGAAAAGCGACACTATGAACACTTCCCCTCCGTCCTCCGTCCGGGACGCCTCCGAAAGCACTCTCCCCCAGACCTCTTCCTCCCCGTCGCTCCAGCTCCAGTTCCAGACCAACGACCAGCTGCTGCGCGTGCTCACCGAGAGGAGCGGCCACTGGTTCAGCCTGCTGCCCCGCTCGCCCTGTGACATGTCCTCTCTCGCCTCACCCCCTCCCGGAGCTTCCCGAGTGTCCCCCCAGGCATCCTCTACTCCGGTGCGACCCAAGTCCCCGCCTCCGTCCCCCGCGCTGCCCCTCACTCCGTCAGCTGCGTCGGCTTCGGCCAGCCCCCACCACCCAGCCGGGCTCCTCAGCTACCCCCTGTCCGCTCTGCAGGTGAAATACCGCGGATATAACAGCTCACAACAGATTCACACACCCCGAAACACATGAAGTCAGCAGTGCTTTAAATTATCATATCAATTTTTGCATGATAATTGCATAACGCTGCAAAAAATACACTCCTTTGTGATTATCGTGCAACAAATCAGAGAGGGAATATAATATACTCTCCTAGAATATATATTAAAACGATTCACACCAATAATCATGACTCAAAAGTTTAGAATTGTGACATCCCTCGTCTCCACAGGGTCATTTTCCCCTTTTATTCACCGGTGTCCTGCTCTCTTTCTACAGGTAAAGCCAGGTGCCTCTCTGTTGGGCCTGTCTTTCGGGAGCTGGTCCAGCGGCTTGCTCAGTCCTGGCCTGCCTCTGTGCACCAGCCCGATGCCCGCCCACTCTCTGGAGAACACCACGGCCGCCAGCGTCTCCAGCAAGAGCGAGTCGCCCGTGCCCCGCATCGAAAAGCTCTCATCCATCCCCTCTCCTGCTCTGGAGCTGCCCAAGTCTCCGGACCACCCCGCGCCCCGGCCCATCCCTGAAGGTACGCCCCAAAACAGTGATCAATGCCCATATCCAAGCGCACTTTAATTGAAGAGTGCACCTGCTGGAGAAGATCTCACTTGCCTGACTAATCCAAGATAATTGGATTAGGGATTGTTCTGCACTGGTGTACTCTGTTTCATTGGGGTATATGGATGAGCGCAGCTTAAACACTGCTGGTTGTTTGGCGCTGTGTGCAGAGATGCTGACAGGCTGGTGGCGGGTGTCGAACATGGAGGAGCTGAAGGCCCTGGTGGAGGGGCTGCACACCAGAGGCATCAGGGAGAAGGGGCTTCAGCGGCAAATACAGAAATACATGGAGATCATCCCCCAGGTCTGCACCAAACACAGAGACGGTGAGTGTTTTAGCATTACACCCACTTCCCACGCTATTGTGACATGGAGAGGGCTCAAAGGGTAAAGAGGAGTGCTTTACATTAAAGAACCACACACCCACCAGACCCACCCGTTGATAACCACTGGTCTAAAGTGTGTTTGCCCTGTTCTGTGTCCTGCAGTGGCCATGATTGAGCTGCACGAGCTGGAGGAGAGCCAGGTGAGCGAGGAGTCTGTGTGGGGCTGGTGTGTGGAGGAGCAGGCCATGGAGATGGACATCGCGGTGCTGCAGCAGGTGGAGGAGCTGGAGAGGAAGGTCACTGCCGCCAGTCTGCAGGTCAAGGTAGAATTAATATGGAAATATGGGGTAAATAATAGGCCATTGTGGGCAAATAGCAGTTCTCACAATCAATCATGGATGACAGACCGCTAATGTTATATCCACAGAAGGATAAAAGTCCATGGAATTAAATGGGAAAAATTGGTTGTACTTGAAAATAATTGCTTTTAATTTGTATGATACGTGCATGTGTTTAAGTCGCTGTATTACACTAAAATAGACAAAGCTGTAGTATCCAGATGGCTGTGGCTTATGCACAAACTGCTTCTTTATCATTTCCAGGGTTGGATGCATCCAGACCCACAATCAGAGCGTGAGGACCTGGTCTACTACGAACACAAACCTCTGACAAAACCCAGTCCGACCTCAGGAAGTGACAAGGACTCAAAAGACTCCAAGGACTCGAAAGACTCGCGGGAGCACCCGGAGGAGCGAGGGGAGAAGGGCGGGGTGGTGCGCCACCCTGACAACCCTCTGGACATAGCAGTGACACGTCTGG
The DNA here is from genome assembly GCF_951799975.1 of Gobius niger. NCBI lineage: Eukaryota > Metazoa > Chordata > Actinopteri > Gobiiformes > Gobiidae > Gobius > Gobius niger. The sequence continues at coordinate 16,583,542 of NC_136855.1, read as the reverse complement.
CCGAATTGGAGCGCAACATCGAGAGAAGGTACCTGAGGAGCCCCTTAGGTACCACCATTCAGATCAGGCTGGATAATGTGGGTACGGTCACAGTCCCAGCCCCCGCCCCATCCACTAGTGCTGACAGGGAAGGGTAGGTCATCTCTCCAAAACAACCAAAGCTCCCCCCACTCTCCCACTAAGACCCTTTTTTCCCCTCTGTGTGTGCTTCCGTTTGTCTTCACCAGTGAGGGTCTTTGCTGCTTCTCACGGCCTTTTGTGGTGGCTTTTATTTTTTCATCTCCGTTTCGTGACTTTTTTTGTATCGTGAGGATTTGATGGGACTCCACTGCACTTTTTTTCCCCCCCTCCCCAGTGGTTTTACTTGCGCTGTCTGTCATCGCATGGTCTTGTGCAACCTTGGTTATGGGCATCTTCATTGCTCCCACTACCCAGTAATCACCGGTTTCGCTCTTTTGTTTTTCTGCATGGGTTTCCTCGTAACATGACGGTGTGTACCTCTCCCCAGCGCCTCACACTCCCCAAATCCTCATGCCTGTCTCTGCACAGCTGGAGCTCTTTATGGTCTGCTGTCTTGTTGGCGGCTTAATAAACTGATCCTACCTAATGTTTCCCCCACATGCCCTCAGGTTTGTGTGTGTATCTGCTCATCATTGCACTCTCCTTGCTCTGTAGCGGTGAGGAGGAGGTGGCGCATGGCATGAAGGTGTGGAGAAAGGCGCTCACCGAGGTCCGCAGTGCCGCCCAGCTGGCCATGTGCATTCAGCAGCTGCAGAAGTCCATCGCGTGGGAGAGGTCGATCATGAAAGTGGTAAGCACACGCCACTCACTTAAGCAAAACCTAAGCACTATTGACGGCATTTCACAGACTTATAATGAGCAGAGGCTTTTAAATATCTAAGCTCTAAAATCACATAGTTGTACCGACACACATGTGACTTAATAAAGATGGGGGTGCATTTTGTAGCGCTGCCCCACTTGACAGTAAAGAACGAGAAAATGGCCATTGTTGAGCAGTTCATGCCCTTTTCCTTGTGAGCTTGACATTGTGACTGCAGTTGGCAATTTGTGTGAAGTGTCTTGCCAAAGGACACACTTGGGTGATTTTCTGGGCAAATGTTTGCAATATCTCACCAGGCCCATCCTGGAAATGGCCCTCAATATTATTGTGACCCTCTGTGTCTTTATTTGGGTCTCAGGTAAAACTCGGACCGCTGAGCTAGCCATAGGTTGCGTTCACGTGACATCAAACATTCTAAAGAGTCTATCGTTTAAAACTGAGGTGCAGCTGGTAGCTATGGTAACTGTCAAAATGCTAATTTCTTAGTTTATGGCAAATTTCTCTGTCAGTCCTGGGCCAATTCATATGAAACAAAAACTGTCACACTGTTCAAAGTCTCCTCCAGCTCATATGAACTATAGTCTAATTATTTCCTCATTAAGGAGTCCAAAAGTGGTGCCTTTGATTGATTGATTGATTGATTAGATTTTTCCGAGTTCTATGTACATTACAATTTTCTTTTACCATTATTTCCAAAGAGCGGTTCCCACTCCTATAAACATCTTTCATTGATGTGGTTGGAGCCAATAGCAGGGCAATGTACAACACCCTGATATATTCAAATACTCATTCAAAATATTCAAAACTATTAAAACATGCGCATGATGTTGGCCAGTAGAAAGGACTTTCTGCCATAAGGTTTGTGAATCCACTCACTATCAAATAATGATCAGAGAAAACAGTCGGACATTTCTTTTTGGAAATTTCTTTCAAAAACTGTCTCCGCTCCCATAGAGCTGCATTGGTGCCTGCCCTCCAACTGAAATATAATCGTGTAACATGAACACAACCTATTAGAAATTCAGAACAACGGTGATGTATCTGCAAGGAAACTGACTTTGTAATGGCTTGAAGAGACCTTGAATTATGCAGTTTATTAATAAGTTCTTTGTTTTGCAGTACTGCCAGATCTGTAAGAAGGGCGATAATGAGGACCTCTTGCTGCTGTGTGACGGCTGTGACAAGGGCTGCCACACCTACTGTCACAAACCCAAAATCACCAGTATCCCGGAAGGAGACTGGTACTGCCCCGCGTGCATATCCAAGGTACATTTTATATCAGGCTTTAGATGTGGCTTGCCAGTCCACATAAAAAAAAATAATATCTACCTGCTTATAAAGTTTGACAAACCAGGCGCATATTTATTTTCTGTGAATGTTATCAGCCAGGGAACAAATGAAAAGAAACTGCAACATGTCAAGACATTTTTTCAGATATTCATAACCCTCTTTTTTTTGGAATTGTACTACCACATAATACTATATCAGTCTAACAATTAAGACTTTTGTGGTTAAACAGTAAAGATAAATGGGTGTTCTCTTTTTCAGGCGAGCAGTCCCACACCTAAAAACAAAAAGCCTCAAAGCAAATCCGTAGCATCAACCGCAGGAAGCAAGAAAGCCGAAGCCAAGAAGAACGGGAAACAGACCGGGAACGGCGAGGTGTCCGAGGAAGACGCTGCCAGCGCCAACAGCACTCCCAAGAAGGGCGCGAAGGACAACAACAGGAAGAGGAAGACTGAGGAGAGCACCCCTGTCCCGCCAGTCGCCAATCAGGAGAGTCCTGCCTGTGTCAAACGGGCCAAGACCGCCAGAGACAACAACAGAGACCTTGGATTGTGCAGGTAACGGGATGAGTATAAGGTTTTTTATTCACTAGACACTTGCCAAATGCTTACAGTTTCTTGCTCTTGGCTGTAAATCCGTCTTGGCTTTAAGGTTTTGTCTGTAGCTTCTAAGTATTTTTTTTCTGTTTTACCAGGGTACTTCTTGCTGAGCTGGAGAGGCATCAGGACGCCTGGCCGTTCCTCACACCAGTCAACCTGAAGTCAGTCCCTGGATACAAGAAGGTCATCAAGAAACCCATGGACTTTTCTACAATACGAGAAAAACTTGTTAGCAGCCAGTGAGTCTTCATTTTTACTTTTGGCTTTTATTAGTCAGTGTGTGTGGGAACCAAACCCTGGATCACCAAGACGCTGAAGCTAAACAACCAAACATGTGAAAGTGATACTGTAATATTGTACGGTTGCTCTCACTGCTAATTTACATATATTTTCTCCTTTCAGATATCAAAACCTGGAGACTTTTATCATTGACGTCAACCTGGTGTTTGATAACTGCGAAAAATTCAATGAAGACAATTCGGACATTGGCCGAGCTGGTCACAACATGAGGAAGTTTTTCGAGAAGCGTTGGACTGAACTTCTCAAACAAACAAACTAAGACTTTATCAATAAATCCGGTTTTACGTTTCAAAATGGAGCACCAGGATGTTTTTTTATTTCATTTTTGGAGCATGTGGCTTTGCAGGTCGGAAGAAGTCAAATTCCTTTGTAACAAGGAGCCGACTCGTGCTAAGAGAGAGAGAGAGAGAGAGATGTCACCGTGAAATAAAAGTCGTTACATGAGGTGCGCCGGATTTATCACACAGGGATGAAAGCCCCAAAGAGTCCCAGAGAATCGGGGTGTCCGCGTGCAATACCATTCCCTGTCTCCGAACACTGCACTGAACGAACCCTCACTCGTGTGTCTGCCCTAAACTTTCCACTACCTGTAAATAGTCTTTTGTTATTTAATCGTATTATAGTGAATGTATTTAATTTTGTAATTATTTATGAATCAAGGTCCACTTCATTTTCTATGAAAAGGAAGAATCAGCTGAACTGAATTGAAAAGGAATGTGTCTCTGTGTTATGATTATTATTTTTTTTCTCCCAAAAAAAAAGAAAGAAAACAAAGCCAAGAAAAAAAGCTGTTTACACTGTCAGTGCTTTGGGGCGTTGAGAACTGTACTCATTTGTTCACAAACTGTAAAACTGCATTTATTTACAGGAACCGCAGAGGAACAATGGTGATTCATGTGTATATACTGTTTATTAATGTCTATATTATGTCTTGTTTGGAACGATGTGTACAAATTGTTTAAGAATATTAAGATATTGTTTATGCCTTAGAATGATTGTAGCATTCTATTTTAGTGACCGTGATGGAAGCATTATCATAAATATTGTTTGTACAGTATATACATATCCTCTGCAAACACTGTGGTATCCTTAATCTTGGTAGTGCCTACCCTTCCAACAGGGGCGTGTAGGGGATGTTTTCGTTTTTAGTTGTCATTCTTACGACAATTTTATTTTTGATATCATTTCAATCCAACAAGGCCTCCAAAGTTGGACAGTGACACAGAAATCATTCCTCACCAATAGCAGAAAACGGAACAAGCTCTAGGTTTGGCTCCCACACTGCATCTCCTCGTTGTCTGCCACAATACAGAGGACCTAAGGCCATTTGTAACCACTGTGTTGAACCTTGCTGTGTGTTGTGGCCTGATGGAGGCAGCTAGATTTTTTTGTACCCAAGTCAAAAGTACTTGAAGTTACTTTATTTAAGATATTGTGGAATAAAAGTATCATTCTTTTGTAGGAGCTTTATTTTTCACTAGTGTGTGGCACGGACCTATTAAAAGGATGTTTTTCAACGTAAATGTCTGGGTCTTGTTTTCTTAAGGTTTGTCTTACATAGAAATTCATAAATTACAGGCTGTACATTTTACTTCACTCCAGTCACACCACATTGCCTCCATACCTGTGGACTGACTATGTACTTGAAAATGTCAAGTACCTAACATTTTACTGGACTCATGAAAAACGGGGTCCCTCTGGATCGTATGGAGCAAAATGGCCTTTCACAATGAAAGTGTCTGTCACTACACAATACTTGACCTTGGCTCACTCAAATACATTAAATGCAGTATCTGACAAAGTGCACACCAGCATTTCTGCAGATATTTAATTATATCTTTTTATGGAAGAACACTGAAGTAATGACGGTTTGTTAAGTGAGTGCACCCTAAAAATTGGGTTCAAAATGTCAATATTTTGTCTTGCCACCAGTGTCCTCCAGCTCTGTGTTAAACCTCTTGAACATGGAGTTCACCAGAACTTGGAGCTTCACAGGTCGCCACCTGACCCCCTTCAACTCTTCCTATACGACATCATGGACCTGCTGGATGTTAGAGACCTTGTGCTCCTCCAACCTGTGTTTGAAGAGACACCCAATATGGTTTAGAATTAGATGAACGGACATGCTTGGCCAGTCCTTAACCTTTACCCCCGGCTGCTGCAAGGCAGTGGTCATCTGGGAGGTGCGTTTGGGGTCATCATATTGGCACGCGCCCCCGTGGCCCAGTTCCTGAAGAGAGGGGATCATGCTCTGCTCCAGCATGGCACAAGATATGTTGGTATTCATGATTTTCAATAAAGGAACCATAAATGCTAAGGGCCGGGGGGCACGCTGGATCACTAGAACCGTGTCCTGTGGTCCGACGAGTCCAAGATAAGCTTTTGCGCGCAGATGGTATCAAGCATGTGAGGTGAACAAAGACAAGTGCCTCATGCGTACTGTGAAGCATGGTAGTGGGTGTTGTGGTCCGGGGCTGCATGTGTGCTGCTGGCACTGGGGAGCTACAGTTCAGTCAGGGAACCATGTGCTACCCCCCTTCCATCAGAAAACTGGACCACAGGGGCGTACTTCAATATGATAATGACCTACAAGACGACCACTGCCCTGCCAAAGAAGCTGAGAAGAAAGGTGACCGTCTGGTCCCTTGATCTAAACCCTATTGAGCATCTGTGGAGCATCACTTTTGGCACCACCAGTTTTTACATTAATGGCTCTGTATGGAGATATTTTGATGTGCCATTTTTAACAGTTATACAAGCTGTACACTGACTTTATATTGTAGCAAAGTGACATTATGTCAGTGTCGGGACCCTAGAAAAGATATAATGAAACATTTCAGATACTGCATAACCTTAATTGTAGATTCCGATATGTATAGATAACACCTCAGGTGAACTAGAGGTCAGTCAAAACGTTTATTTATGGTGTGAAAATGGTAAATAGTTTCTATTTCAACAGCACTTTTCCACATACATAAGCCACTCAAAGCGCTTTACATCAAGGAACAACTCACCCACTCATTCATACATACATGCATTTAAAATACAATAATCCTAATACAACTTTAATAACAGAATCTTCAGCAGATTTTAAATTACAATTCTGTCCTCCATCTTCATTTTAAAGCACAAGCTTTTTAATGACACAAACTGAATGTAGAAAAAACCAATGGCACTTCAGGCATTCTGTTGTTCTTCTTTTGTGTGAATTAACATGTGCTTTTGGCGATAGCTCCTTTGGGTAAAGGTCTTCTTACACACAGAACACCTGTAAGGTCTTTCACCGGAGTGGGTTCTCAGATGCACTTCGAGGTGAATCTTTTGTGAAAATGTTTTTAAACAGGCAGTACAGCTGTATGGTTTCTCACTGCTGTGGGTTCTCAAGTGAACTTCGAGATGAATCTTTTGGGTAAAGGTTTTTGTACATATTGTGCAGCTGTAAGGTCTCTCTCCTGTGTGAACTCGAATGTGTCTTTGTAGCTCCATTCTTCTCCTAAATTTTTTTTGACAAAGAGAGCACTGGTGGTTCCTCCTCTTGACTCCTTTGCCAGTTCCTACCATGTTTTCATTGTTTGCAGCAACACTTGTCTCTGGTGCAGAATCGTACTGGGGTAACACACCAGAATTGTGTGCAGAATCAGATGTGCTTCTTTCTGTGATCTGGACTTGGTTGTTGTGGTCTCCATCAGCTTCTGTCTCCATCTGTGCAGCTGAGCAGCTTGCAGGTTCATCATCATCATCATTGTCAGTGTCAGGAGAGTTTTCCTCAGTCTGTGGGTGGACATGTGGCTCTGCGTTGACGTTCTCTCCCTGAGTTTCCGTTTGGTACTCAGTGTGTATTTGTAGAAGCAGCGAAGGTTCTTCACTCTTCACACAGACAGCACTGGAATCTGGGAGAGACAATTGCAGCTGCTCTTCCTCCTCTTTGATGCTCTGTTCCTCTGGCTCCTCTTTAATCTGTGCAGTCTGAGTGACCTCCTGGTTGAGACCGGGGCCAGGAGGACTCGGTCCCACTCTGTGCAGAAGGATACACGGGTTCAAAACCTGGTCCAGGCGCTGCTGCTTTCCGTGGCTCTCCGCTCTGCAGCGACACAGTTCCTCCTCGTACTCCACTATCGTCCTTTCAAACAGTTCAAATATTTCTTCAGCAGCCGCAGTCAGTCGCTGATTCACCAAATCTCTCAAGGTTTGGTGATTAGACATTTTACAAAGTTGTCTTTAGCTTTAGCTTACAGCAACAATGTATCCACACCACCCAGACCCGCACCATTAAGGGAGGAGACTAGCAGGTGTTATGACGAAAACTGCCATGTAACGTGAGCGCGCACAGCTGAAACAAAGATCTGCGACTGTTTTATTATATTGTATCTCATAGCCTGCGGTTTGAACTGAGTATCAATCCGTTTGAAATGAATACGTATAAGCACAAAAATAGGCCGTATTTGTGTAATTGTGGACAAGACAGCCCGTTATCCCCCTGTCTGCGCGCGCTCACGGTACGCACTCGGCGGTCAGGCAATTTTCGGCATAACACCGTAGCCGTGACGTAATACGCTGTACGTCAAAGAAACAACTGAATGAGGAAGTAAACAAGAGCTGAACGAGAGAGAAGATAACGAAGACAGGTTCGATTTTATTCTCGTTTCTTAAAATCTCGGAAGAATGATTACTTAAAAAATTAATATCTGTCTACTGATGTATCCTTTTGTAGTGTTTAAGCATTAGCTACAGAGTGACAACTTAAAAACTTCTTACTACTTCACCAGCTTTAGCATGACAGTCTTTCGTTCAACTATCAACTCGATGTGAAGACCGTAGCAACAACGAATTGGGCCATTGTGGTCAATTTGACGTGAAAAGCAGAAGGTGACTGCCAACGACATGGTGATGGCATGTTGTTAGTTTTATAATAGATCTGTATAAACGAGGTAAATGGCCTGAGTCGCTGTTATAGACTGCATGCAGCCTATGACGGGGGCAGGCGAGTATTCTTGGTGGAGGAACGATTTTCTTCATTGTAAAAAGACCCAAGGCCGAGCATGCCAATTATTGCCTAAAGTAAAGCAACACGTTCTACAAATGTTTGGAATGTTTTAAGTAATTGACAGTATTTCTCACACTTTTAATTTACTTTAACTCTTAAAAGGCTCATGTGCTCTCGGATTTGTGTAATAATAGGCTATTACTCAAAAGCATCTTGATGACCAGAGGGACGTTGCCTACCTTTGCTATTGGCTTTTGTCTAAGACAGGCATACTACTTCAGTGATGTCATACTGTGCACTGTCCCGAACAAATACAAACAAAAACATTACATCAACAACAAACAAAAACATTACATCAAATGTGAAAAAACTAAAGATAGTAATATAGTTATTAAACAGTGAGGTTCATTCACATAAGATTTTTTTCTTTGTATTTCTCTGTGTGTTCTAGGTCCACTGTTCCAAATGGTGTCTCTGATTTGCACTTTACAAGACCACCGAGATGACGTCAACTGGTGTGCGTTTTCAGCCACTCTCTTAGCGACATGTTCTGGTGATAAAACTCTGAGAATTTACAACACAAAGGACTTCTCAGAGCTACCGTTCTCCCCGCTCACGGGACATGGCTATGGCGTGCACTGCTGCTGCTTTAGCCCCTGTGGGCAGTTCCTTGCCTCCTGTTCGACCGATGCCACCGTCGTGATCTGGTCCACGGTGTCGGGTGAGATCGAGGCGGTTCTGGAGCATCCCGGACGCAGCCCTGTCCGAGTGTGTGCCCTTTCCCCGGACTCTGCGCACTTGGTCTCCGGAGCCTCCGATGGGTCTTTGGCTCTTTGGGACTTTCCATCTAAGCAGCGCCGCAGGTAGAGTCAAAGTACTGCCACCCTTTCCTTTACATAACTACAAACTTGACATTTTGTTTCCTGTCAGGACCGGACCAGTGAATGACACCACGATGGTCGCCTGCTCCTTCAGCCCCTGTAGCCAACTCTTCGTGACTGGGTCGACATACGGAGATCTGCGCCTGTGGGATCTAGAGATGAACCAACTTCATGCTGAGAAAAACGCACACGACCTGGGAGTCAGCTGCTGCGCCTTCTCTCCAGACATCCACAGTGGTGAGGGCAAGTTCAAGTGGCATAGTCAGAACTCTTGTCCTATAGCAAGAGCTTAGGTTCAACTCGTGGAACCATCTGAAATCTTTCTGTGAAGACGTTACCCAGTGGTGGTAAGCTGAGAAGCAACGGTGTGCAGAAGCGCGGCTGCAGATGAGATATTTAGTTTCTGTTGTGCGTAAAGCCTTGGTTGACAATACTTTTTTGCACGCTGCAGGAGGTCAGGTGGTGCAGTTTCGCATGGCGTCCTGCGGTCAAGACAGTCTTCTGAAGATCTGGGCCATCAACAAACTGCACACCGGAGGTACAGGCTGCTTTGTCACTGATTGACTGCAATGCTGGACAATGTGGGTGAGAAAAAAACAGAATAATGTGTTTATAGATAAGAGCGAAATGGAGAGAGTTACAGTCCCACAGAGAGATCCAATGATCCCATGGAGCAGCTGAGAACATGAATTTGGGGAAAAAAAGTTACAAATTAATACAATGTTTTCCCCTGTAACAAGCTTCTGGACTGGAGTCTTTAGACCAGTGTAACGCCTCATTTGAAAGCTAAGTCCTACAAAACTGATCTAAAGGGATCTTTGCACACACGTGGTTGCGGTTTTGTCGTATTTTTGTTTAAGTCACATGACACACAACTTTTTTTGTTCCTCTTTTGCAGCTTTCTTGTCACATTTTAATTGTTTTTTTATTGCCATTTTGCGGCTGTTTTCGTTGCGCTTTTATCTTTATTTTTGTCTCGTTTTTGTCGCTTTTTTCAAGGAGATTTTAAATTTGGGTAATAGCAAACTGTAGAACATGTGCTCTGTTCAGATGGGGGTTAAATTGATTTAAAAATATCAGTGCTTTTTAGGCTAACTATTTATCACAATTAACAAATACCCATAAATTTAATTCCACACTTAAAGTATTTGATGTGAATATTGTGTGATCAACCTTTGGAGGCCCCACTGCAGCACCTCTGAAGCTACAATTAAGCAAACATGGAAACATATCATTTGCACTTAAATGTGTCCATCTTGTCTTGCAGCCTTTAAGATGCAACTTCTTCATGCTCTCACTGGTCAGTCGGCTCCGGTCCTCTCTTGTGCCTACTCTGCTGATGGACAGCTGCTCGTGTCTGGGTGAGATTTAAGATGTTAAACCTGCAACTCACATTATACCCAACACACTGTACAACATTTGAGAAAGTGTTATGAAGTACATCAAATCCACCACAAGAGGGAGACAGTGATCGCTTAATACAGCAGAGTGAACTCACTGACACGTTTCTGGTCTTTTTTTTTTACTGTTAATATTTTTGCAGATCTGTGGACAAAACCGTCACAATCTATGATGCTGTGAGTAAATCCCAATAAGATGTTAGAATAACTTCTTTTTTTGTGTGTGCATCTTACAATTTAATATTACAATTGTGTCTTTCGCAGACGAATGCCGCTTTACTTTACACCTTAAACCAACATGAAAGGTAAGTTTATTGCTCTGTCTTTACCTTGATTCACAAAGCATAGTCAGCAGTATTTTATCTCTAGTTTCACCAAAATAAAACTTCGAGCCTTCCCCATGTGAATTAATTTCTTGATCATGCATAATTATTCACTTACTGTTTAATCACCCACCCCTGTCGATAAGTGCTCCATTGAATTCCCTCTCAGCCAACAGCAAGATGTGGTTGTGCAATTCCACTTCCAAGTCTTACCAGTTTAGGTGCAAATGTCACACTCTTATAAAAGCTGTTAGCCTCTATTTAGAGATGTTAAAAAAACCTATTTACTAAGCTTCATATAAATGTAAACAAATGCAACAGAAAACACTTTGTCTTACTGCAACATCTGGAAACATTTCAATGAATTCAAGCACTGACACACAAGGTTTTTATTTGTTTGTTTATTTTAAAGCAGTACTAAGTTACTTGTTTACCTTAACAAATCCTTTCCGTAGTCCCTCTGGGGGTAATACAAGTGTTAATGGGATGATTGGGGGGTCTTTCATCTCCCCCTGGTGACTCTGGCAAGACAACCACACTTGCAACTTTCCTGCACTGCGTCGGAGTCACCAATACACACTAATGGAATCAGGAAGAAGAAGCTACCAGGCCGACGGGCAAAGCTAACCGCGGGCTAGCGCCACTTAAACAGTATTTACAGCCAAGTTTGAGTGAAAAAAATCATCTACATTGTGTAATTGGATGTACAATGTCCCTCTCTCCCTTTGTCTTTTCGGTCAGCGTAGTATTTACTCTCACGGACAATTAATGAGTAAAAAAACTCAACATGCTACGACTCCTGCAGTGGCGCTTATGGCCTCAAGGGGCATGAGTTACTTAGTCCTGCTTTAAGTTGTCATTAAGAAACGACGAATAACGGTTATGGTGGATAACTCTTTGATACAAACATATTGATTTGAAGAAGATGCATAATTATTGTTAATCTAGTATCACTTTGTCTTACTTTCTGTATTAGGTCAATTATTAGGTTATTTGCTCAGGTAATTCAAGGCAAGTAGATTTGTAAAGCACAAAATCTTATGCAAAGTGCTTTATAGAGTAATAATGGAGGTGTATTAAATTACTAAAAGTTACACTTATAAGGTAGATAAAAGTTATCAAACATAAATGATTATTTAAAAATTTATCAAAATAGATTTCTGCCTGGATTTGGGCATTGCAAGAAAACGTCTTACAATTCAATATCATGTTTTTTGTTTATTATTGTTACTTGATTTAGATGGTTTATAGACAGAACAGAACTAAAATTACAAGCAGATCTCTACCGAACCAAACAAGTTCTCCCAGATCTAGGAACGCCAGTGCATAAAGTATAGACATATTCGTCTTATTTAAAAATGTAGATGATACCATGAGCAGACAGCATTTAAAATTCTTCAGATTTTCAGGCTAACAGCAAAAGCATCTTTCTAAAATTCGTTTCCACTGCTCACTACTTCTATGCAACCACAAGTATCAGTTATTGCAAAGGAAGAAACTCAAAAAGGCTGTTCCCTCAATAGATTGTGATGCCGCGTGGGCACAAAGCATGTATTTACCCTTTTTATATGAGGTAGGTCTGCAGCCTCTTCCCCTACACATTCACAGTGATATCTATCTCAGCTCAATGATCACTCTTACAGGCTATTTATACCTCCTTCAAGCCACCTGTGTCTGCCTCAAAGCCCCGCAATCTCAACTCTTTCAGTCGGGCAATTTCAAAGTCATTTTGGGGAAACTGAGCGGGAGGAAACTTGGAGAAAAGTCGAGGGGAAAAAAAAAGAAAAAGTAAACAACGCGCACAAAAACCCTCCAGGAAATTATTTGACTTTAAAAGCAGATTACTCAACAGAACGGGAGGGAGGAGGACTGGTGCGTGTAAGGGTTTAGAGACTACAGTGTTCGTGGCTCAACATTTCTGAGCAATCAGCTTAGGGTTTGTCCTCATTAATGTTGCCTTTGACTTTTGTGAATTTGCTGGAAATGTTCCGCTTATCCCTCGTGTGATCTTTGCACGGGCTTTCACCATTAAAGCTGAGCCGGCCTTGTGAGGTGCACGACACTGCCCCGTGAAAAGAATTTGTAATTTTAAAAAATATCTGTAGTGATTTTCAACCTTGCATGAGTCAGCGATTATAAAGAATACAAATTACTTTCAGCTCAATTTACTGCTCCAAATGTAACCTCAGATCATATTAAACAGGTTCTGTATAGTGGTTTATAAACATTTATATTTCATGTACATTGCAAAAAGTAATAGAAATAAGTACTTGATTTGAGTAACTAATTAAAAGAAATCTGTCCATGAGGCTGAAAATACTGAAATATTTTTATATATATTCACAATCCTTCCTTTATACCCGAGTTGTTCAAACCAATTAATTATATCCACGTTTCCCACCTGTGTTCAGCTTTGAGTGGTGGCAAAGTGAAGTAGGGGGCACCACCCCAAAATAAATGTCTCTAATTTAGATTAAATTCAATTTTAGACAATGCAACGTGGTCTGATTTTTGTTGTGTTTACAGAATGCTCTGTGGTGGCAAAAATAAATGTACTCGACAAAAACAAAATGTCCCCCAGCTTTAATTTACTTAAAATTAGATTTTGCAGAGGTTTAATCTTAATTTAAGTGTAAAAATATTTCCCATGGACAGATTTCTTGAAATTAGTTCCTCAAATGAAGGACAAATTTATTTATTTCAAGTGAATCGTTCTTATTTCTACATTACTCGTGCTTTTCTCCTTCCACTGGGCACTCAAAGCATTTAAAATCAAGGAACTACTCCAAAGTTCCACGCAAATCAATACGGTAGTTTACACCAACAATTGAGGATGGGGGTGGGATCTTGGACCAATCTTTGATCTTCTGATCTAAAATGACACAAAACAAAATATTGTATAATAACATATTAGTGTGTTGTGTAGATATGTGACCGCGTGTTCCTTCTCGCCGACTGCCCCGATCATTGCCACTGGATCAATGGATAAGACGGTGAACATCTGGAGGGTGGAGGACGGGTGCAGTGGTCACGGTGAGTTCTCAAACACAGCAGCTCTTACAGCCTATAAGCCTTAATAAGTTTGTACTTACTCTTTTATCACTTATTAGCAGCCAGTGGTCATAATGATTTGCTTGGTCTATAATGTATCTGATCCTATCCGTGTATCTGTTGCTAATTTTAGCATTTTATCTGTTTTGTGCTTCATGTTTGGACCCTGCAGAGGGAAAGTTGTTAAATGGTAAGTTTCCTAAATGTCTTGGCTAAATGTCACTCGGCAGACACACACACACACACACACACACACACACACAGACAGTAGCCACCAGTCCGCACTAATCAAGAAGAGCAAGTGACTGAGTCCACAGTGTGCTCAGGCAGAGACACGAACGCTGGCTGTAATTGATCATTTAGGAGGAAATAAATAAGAAAATTTAACTTTTGTTCCAATGTCAGCATAAACTTGGCTGGTTGTGAATTACATTTTGATAGAGACATCGTCCCCTCAGATTCATAAGGTTCTGAGTAGTTCTGAGACATTAAGGTTTAAAGTTTTCACTCCTCATTGAACAAAATGGAAAACAACAATACACCAAAATCTTAAAACTTTGATATAGTGCACAAATGCGTCCAGGACTGTCAGATAGAGCCTCATAGTTCTAAAGGACCTCAGATGCCCTGCCTCACCCTAGCTACCTCTATTGATTTAGGCTGAGCACAGGGACAGAGAATACAATGACCAGAGCACTTAACTTAACACTTAACCGAGCGCATTTCTCCAGTTTGGCTTTATTCAAATCTAAAGGCTTAAAAAAATAGAAAAAAAGCATAAAAATAGTGACAAAGGGGCAGCAAAAAACGTGCTGGAAAAGCAACAAAAAAGTGACAAAAATGTGCCGAAAACATGACAAAAAAGCAATATAAAAAGCATTGATAAAGCAACAAAAAGAGACAAAAAGCCGACGAGGAAAAAATGTGCTCGGTTCAGGTGGGGGGAAAGAGGTTAAAGCACCTTGTATAATACATCGCATTGTATTGAAATCATGTAATCTACTTTTTTTCTCCTTCCAGCAGAGGCTACATTCACAACTAAACAAGGTATGTGTCTCCTGTGAGGAGAGTGACCAAGTTAACTTCAATAATACAGCAAGTGAGTGTAGAATTCTCTTATTTAGGCACTAACTGTATGATGGTTGTTCTTGCATCCTTGCTTCCTTGGCCACTGTCCCTCGTCCTTGCATCCTCCCTCTTTTCTTTCCTCCATCATGAGCGTCATCATCATCTTTCATTTCGCCTGACTCTGAATCACGTGCATCACCAGTGAAGGACACCACACTTTACTCAGTCCTTGCCTTTATTTCGTCTTTCTTCAGGGAGGGCGTCTTTGGGCCCGTCCAAGCTGCTGGTCAGTGATTGGTCGGAGGAGGACGTGTCCCTGTGGCTGGTGGAGGAAGGTTTGGAGGGATTGGTGGACACTTTCAGGACCAATAACATCGACGGCACCGAGCTGCTCAGCCTCACCAAGGAAACGCTGGCGTCAGAGCTGCACATAGGTGAAAACCCACATCGCACTTGTCTCGCTGTGAGCTATGACACTGTGGAGCAAGTCTAGGAAGCACCACTGCACTACTGAGATAATGGACTGACCTTTAGGGGGAAAAATGACTAAACCAGGATTTAATCATGGAATAAACGACACTAAACCAAGAGTAAACACAAGGCCAGACCAAACTGTGTCTCATTACACTACCAGGGCCAAACCAGATCTAAACTCCACCACTTGAGCACCAGCGAAAGAATCCAATGCTACAATTTATCCCTCTCAGCTCCAAAAGGCGACGCTTGGACTTACAACTACAGTGCTAAGGAATGAATGAAAGTTGAAGAGATGTGAGATTGCGTAATATTACAGCGCAAATCACTTTGAGAGCGGGCAGTTATTCTCAAACAAGGCGTCGATGGTACACAGATTTAAAGACTTTCACGTCACTTCCAGATGAAGGAGGAACGTGGATTTGCCCCAGCATAATTAGAGCCCGGGGATTTCTGTAAGGTCCTGTGATGCGGGGAAGTATTTCTGGACTATTTTACACTGGAAGCGGCTTCTCGGGGGCTAAATTGGGAGTGTTATGTTGTCAGTGTCAGTCGAGCGGCAGCCAGCGCGTGTTCGTCATGTTACTGTAGTTGTCAGCAAACGACTGCAGCATCGCCGTGCCGTCATTTTCATCCCACAGACTCTGTCAATCTCAGTGAGTTTACGCAGCCCCGCGGCCGCGACAGGCTTCACATTGTTCTTTGTTTTCGCAACAGCAGGCAGCGGCCCACCTTTTCAGCGTGGCTTAGACAGCACAGAAAAATGGAAGCATTTAAGAAAAACACATAGAGAGGAATCTAGCTCTGATGCACCAAACTGCTCGGCACAGGAAAAGTTATTTTGTTTGTTTTGGCCATGTGTATTTTTGGCATCATACATCATTTCTAAACAGATTTTCAACCTACTGCAATAGAAATGAATTTGGTGTAAGGAAAATACAATTGGAGCTCATTTCTTCATTGGTTTCCTGCCTCCTCCTTTGTCAGTACATACGCTTCGTTCATGTGTGACTTTTCTCAATCCAACTTTTGTGAGAAATTACAGGGAGTTTGAAACAGGTACAAGAAAAGAAAGAGAAAGAACGTGTTAAAGCAGTGTGTGATCAAGTTGTTTTTAAAAAGTAGTAATACAAATGAGTGCCCCTGCTAAACGACCTAATGATGTGACGTGTTGGTGCTAGTATTAACTTTTGATTAGGGCAGTCTGCGTTTTCTGTTCCCACTTCTCTCCCACGCTCACGCCGGCCTCCAAAAAGTGCTAAGTGCCCGAACGCTACAATAATGTCCCGCATATTAGGCCAAGCTTGTTACACTTCCACAGAGCACACAGAGCAAATGCTCGAGTTTTGCCACGTTTCCTAAATAAAAACAAATCCTCAGATTCATGTAGTGCCATTCATCTTACATAAAGTGCAGTGCAGCACATTTTTCATTCACGAAACAGTCGCGCTCTCCGTTTACTTTTAGTCTTAGTCCTTTGACATAGATGTCATTTACTTTTAGTCAAGATTTTAGTCTAGTTCTCCCACATAAACAAGGGATCAGATTTGTTCCTTAGGCATTGAATTTAAATGAGGCTTTTTCGAACTGTAGTTAACATGTTTTCAGTCCCTTCTTTTGCTTTTAATTTAGTCTTTTGTTCTTCTACAGAAACGTCTGGACATTGTAGTCATTATTTTAGTCCCACGAACTTTTTTCGATTCAGTTTTAGTCCAGTTATACTCTCCAAAAATATTACATTGACTAAAGTCAGCTAAATATTATAGTAGATGACTCTTAGTGCACTCCGGTGGTGATAATACATTTTGTTGCTCAAATTGCCTTAAGGCGACATGATGAAAATGTAGCTGCAAATCTGTTCAACAGCCTGAAACCTCCACCAATCACACTTAGATTGATGTTTAGTACCTGGGATCAAACTGCAAAGCTTCTGGTTAGAAGTCGACCTGAGCCATTATCTGTCATCTTTAGTTGTTTTTTGTCCTCTTTTTATTTCAGAGTCAATGGGGCTGCGGAGCAAGCTGCTGAGAAAAGTGGATGAGCTGAAGAGCGAGTGTGTTTGCTCTGGCGTTCCTGATGAGTTTCTGTGCCCGATCACACGAGAGCTCATGAAGGACCCGGTCATCGCCGCCGGTAAGACATGGGCAACATTTATTTATTTTCTTATTACTTTTTTCATTCTTTACTCTGTCGTTTTACAGTTCAAGTCTGTGCAGTTTTATAATCCCATTAGAAACACAATATTTTGAAGAACCAGAAATGGAGTTTCCAAGCAAACTAGCCAGAATGGCTCTTTTTCCCCATTTCTCAATAATGTTGCTGCATTGCAAAGAAATATAAAATCAGGTTAGGTAATGCTAAACCTCCCTCTCCTTTTTATCCTATTGGCTTTTTATCTCTTGGGTTGTTCCCGTCCTATAAAGAAAATTCTCAACTGTGATTCCCATAATTTAAAACTCGTCATCTTTTATATGGAGAGGTAAGTATGTAGAGAAATATGTAGAGTTATAAGATTTATCCGTACTTTTTCAAAGTAAGAGGTACAATTTTACACCTTTTAACTCCCAGGTACTCCTTAACCTTGTCTTGCGTCCATTTTAATTTAAATAGTTTCTTAAAGTAATCCTCCAGAATAACTAACCGTTTAACTGTTTAACAGATTATAGCCTTTTCATGGCTCTTCTCAGATCAAGTTTTACTCCATTGCCCAATGGGAAAATGGTCTCGATTTATATAAAAACGCTTTATAGGAAGGAACCTCTCCCCCATTCACCCTCTCGTTCATACACTAATGTACACAGACACTGGAGGCAAGGTGCGTTAAGGGTTTTGCCCAAGGACACGACAGTGTGCACCTACAGGAGCCGGGCTTCGAACCCACAACTGATCATGAAACGACCCCCTCGACCATCAGCGCAAGTGTCGCACATAGGACTGAAAAGAGACTTTTCCACAAGACTGTGCCAAAGATTACATATTAATTACATCAGCAGGACAAAATAATCCTTGGTTATTTTACTGCCTGCTAAGTCCGTGAGCTGTACTGTTCTGTGTTCTGTGTTGTTTGAGTGTAGGTGTCAGCACAGTTTGCACGGTGAGAGGGAGACATACTGATGAGAGAAATTGGCGCCCTGTGGTAGATTAAAACAAATAGTGTTCTTCATCCTGATTGTTAATCAAGTATGGTAGTAAGAAAAAAAAAAGCAGATATCAGTCCTTCCTTTGAAACTTAAGTGGGTGGAGAAAAAAATGTGGGGGCTGAAATTACAACTCTCATAACAACAATCGATTCATGTAGATTATTATAAAATTAATTTAAACCGACTGTTGAACTATGTCGCTGTGAAACGTACTTAGGTGTCTGCGTACATTGGTGAGTCAATGAGTGTGTATGGGTGACTGGTTCCTTACTGTAAAGAGCTTTGGGCCTATTGGTAGAAAAGCGCTATATAAGTTGAGAAACGTTATTTCTGTTTCATAATAAGGGCAATAATGAGGACAATGTATTTTCACATGAATTTTTTTTCAGTTTGCATGTTTTTTTTGTTTTTTTTTCGAGCAGATGGATACTCGTATGAAAGAGAGGCCATAGAAAGCTGGATCAACACTAAGAACCGCTCGAGTCCCATGACAAATCTACCCCTCCTGACGACTCTGCTCACCCCCAACCACACGCTGAAGATGGCCATCGGCCGCTGGAAGACGACCCACTAGCTGTCAGTGAAACCAACATTTACTGCATTACTTCAGGGTTGTTTCAATTCAACATCTTAATTTATGTATCATATCACTGTTTCAAAATGGGCTTCCTTAACGTTTCACATGTTCACGTTTCTTGCTTCCCAGTTACAGATCTGGCAACCCAAAGCATAGGGCTCAGAGGACTTTGTGATAGACCAATTGACAATAGGTGGGTTTAAAATCTAAAACTCAAACAAAAAAGGAAACACAAACAACTTGATGTATTGCTATTGTAATCAACTCAATATTACAGTCGTTATAAGTAAAATCAACATTTGATGTGAACATGTTTACTTCATATTCGGGGAGACAGGTGGGTGAAGTTACCAAATATAGATATTTTTTTAATCGTCATTATGATGATAATTTAATTTTATATGAATCTTTATAGTTTTCTGTGCATCTAAACCAGTGGTTTTCAACCTTTTGGAGCCGCGACCCCCATTATAACAGTTAAAGGGGTTCGTGACCCCCCGCCCGGGTCACACCGTGAGAAAAATCGGAACATTAGCCTACATGTTTCTTAAAAAACAAAGAAAAAAACAAATGGCTAAAATAAAATTCATCAAATTACGAACCTATAATGGCACTCTGGTAAAATAGCACACACATGCGACAATAAAATATTATAATATATGCTAAAAAAAGGATGTATATTTTATCTACATGATCTGGCGAGCTCCCAAATTTGTCTCGCGACCCCCTTGGGGGTCCCGACCCCAAATGTAATTGCAGTCAACTAAAAATTGTTACTTTTGGTCTCCTCAAGATTCGTAATGTTAGCTCTTCATGGTGTGCTACAAGTTTGTTGGACACTCGTGATTATTATTATTTATATTACAAAGGGAATTGCACTTATTGTGGCTTAGCAAAAGTTAAACCCAACCTTCTGTGTAGAAATCACTACCATAGTTCAATATATAATTTGCTTTTAAATGTTAAATTGCTATATATATATCACCCCATGCTAGTTCATTCATGTTCATCTTCTTGTTGCTGTATGTTAATGTTTACTGAAATACTGTGAAAAAAAAGCACGTCCAGATACATCCTGCATTTAGTTTTATTTGACCACAGTAACGAGTGTGGCAGCAGTAATCCATAGCAGTCTCTAAACAGGATTTGTGACGTAAATGTCTTTAAGGTTTTTCATTTCATTGCACTCCTAAAAATGTTCAAATATCCAAATAAAACAATAAACACTCCATATACAGTAATATGCTCTTTGCTATGAAAAATAAATAGCATTAAGTGGATATAGAAGCAGTCATTTTGAGATTCAGCTCAGCATTTCCCCCATGTACAAATGCACCCACAAAGAGAATTATTTTCAAGTACACAAAGTAATTCCTTACAGTCTGTGATGCTGACTACAGCCACTAACCGGGAAATATATCTAGTCTGTATAGAATCTGTATTGTGTACATGTACAAATATAAATGTATTTAAAAGACACTTGACGATAGAAATGGTAACTATCTGCATGAGGTTCTGAAGTGTATCCGTGCACGACACTTTCTTTTTTTTTTACTTCTACATTTGATAGAATATGTTATTTTCTTTAAAACCACTACTTATATTTTCTTCAATACAATATATGTTTTATCATAGAGACATAAAAGCAAAGCGTAGCAGCCTGAGTTCACTGGATCTAGATTGTGTAAATGCAGTGCAGCAGCATATACCTACAGACAGGCTCAGGTAAAGAGGCAAACACCGGTCCCTTGCTACCTTATATGGGTCATCGTCTGTGTTTGAAATGGCACTTAAAAACTCTTTTGGATAAAACTACCAATACGACGTAGTTTGCGAAAGTACAACACAAGCTAGATTCACAGTATAGCTCATTGCCTCTATAAAGGGTCCGGCGTTTTAGGCGTCTGTGGACTGCGGTCTTCAAGAAGTAGCAGTTTCTAACGCGGTCGGCCATTTCGAACACAGTTTGGATGGAGCCACAGACCGTAGAAATTAATGGACCAAGAGCGAGTGGCCCGACCCATATTAACAAACACAAGCAGCTCCCTATGGTAAACCGAAATGTTAAAATAGAAAAACATGGACCCCGATCCACACGTAGTCATGGTAAGGCGGCGTAAGCACCCTTGCCTCATGACGGGAAGGTCCCGGCTTTATTCCCGAGCCAGGTCGGGCCTTTTCTGTTTGGGTTTTGCGTGTTCTCCTCGTTTAAATGGTTTGGGTTTTCTTTGGATTTTCTTGGTGGTTTTCCTCATCAAAAACAAAACACGCATCTAGCCAGGTACTCCTGACTATAGGCCTGTCGCAACAACAACATTTGACGTTGAAACAGTCATCATTTGTTCTACAAAAAGAAACATGTTACCATATCTTCAGTAACACAAGTTGCAAGTAACACACAAATTGTTGAAGTATTACAAAAATAGGATAAATGTAGTGTACTAATGATAAATATTGAGCCCAAAATGATATTGTTTTTCTTTCATTTACAGATCGATAAGTCGATATAGTAATTATTGCGACAGGCCTAATTCTGACAGAGATACTGGGTCAAAATCTAGAAAAAAACGTTTCCCCAGGGGCACTGGTTGAAGGATGGGCCAAATGCAAAGGGCACGTTTTCCTACAGGGACAATATTTGACCTATATTTAATCAGTCCCAGTGAGATTTCAGAATCTCTTTTTTTACGTCCCAGAGGAGCCCCTATTATACATGGTTTTAGTGTTGGAACATAGAACTGCTCCACATGGCCCGGGAACATGGGACCTTCCTGCTGGAAGCCGAGAGCGCTACCCACTGCGCCACCATGCCACCCAATAAAGTGAACAAAAACAGTACAGAAGTCAATCTTAAGCTGATAATAAAAAGGTTTTGAAAGAGTGACTGCAAAACAAAGTTGCGTCCCGCAGGGTAATTGTCTCTCTCTCTCTCACATGGTAATAAGTCTTGATTGGCTCATCTTGGTGTAAACATTTCACAAAGATAATCTGAAGTGCAAAAGAATTCCAAAAGAAAAGAAACAAAACAAAATCTAGCTGTAAAATATTAATAACAGCTCGGAGCTACCTCTCACCTCCACATGCAAATAGTCCCTTGTCCTTGGATCCATTGATTTAAACCGTCTATGGTAGAAACATTCCTAAACTGTGCTTTGTTCAATTTAATATTTTCAGACATTGGATTCTATAAAGGAGCGCTTGGGTTTGATAGGGGCCATGTGCAGGGCGGGGTTATCTCGGGTCAGGCTGGGCGGTCTGTGGCGCCCATCCGGGAACCGGAGCTGAGACTGGGACGATCTGCCCTCCCGCTGCTGACTGCTGCTCCCACAAATCTGGTCCTGGAAAGAGGCGCGTCTGTAGTCACTGTGCCCCCCCTGAAACTCCATGACTGCCATATTGAAACTGTCCCCGACTCCTCCTCTCTCGGGACGGCTCAGGCTGGTGCTCTGCCCCTGCACCCTCACAGATTTGTCCATGACCCCCATAAAAGGTCTGGGTTTGATCTCCGGTTTGGCTTTGAAGCTCCCGCTGCTCTTGATCGGGCAAGGGGCGTCCTGTTGTCGCCCGCTGTCCGATAAGTTCCCGCTGGAAGCCTGACTCGAGCTGGACCCCCTCGAACCAGCGGTGCCCACCTCTCTGCGCACCTCCATCCCGGAACCGAGAGCCAACGCCAGGCTGTCCGGAGCTGTTGCGTGGGCAGAGAGTCTGTCTGAGCCTCTGGAGAAGCTAGAGGAACGGGGCTGGTACATGTGCATCAGCCCGGGGGGAGACGCGCTGTTTGGGGACATCGGGTGAAAGTGCTCTGTGGGGCTAAGCGTAGAGTGGTCCGTCGATACCGGCCCAATGTCGATGCCGAGCAGCGGGGCTGGTCGTAAGGAAGTGGACATGTGTCTGCCTGGGAGAGGACTTGATGGGGCGCACAGGGAGAGAGGCCTGCCCCCAACCCGTCCCGACTGCAGGGAATAGCTCTGCATATGCGTCCGATTGCTTTGGCTCAGTCTATTGAGGGCTGGCACTGGCTCATGCAAGTCCCCAAACAGCGGGTACTCGTCCGGAGAGAAGCAGGGCGAGGGATCAGACAGCCCAAAGTTTCCCGGGAGAGTCCTGTTGGGGGCGTAAGGATTCAGAGGCCAAAACTCTGGACTTTTTCCACACGGCAGCTCATCGCAGTCATCCCTGTCATCGTCTCGCTCATGGTCACTGTGGTCCACCTGTAATGATAAAGTTACACTTCATGATGGCTACAGGAAGGGCTGAAAGATATATTGTTATCGTATTGATATTGAGAGATGAATATTCAAAACATTAAAATCGAAAAACCAAGAAGCACTCTTTTGTATTATGTTAATTTTTTTCTGAAAAATGCTTGGTTTTAGTTATATCGTATCGTATCGAGATATCTGGCATGAAGATCGAGATATGAAATTTTGTCCATATCATTCAGCATTAGCTACAGGGCATTAAGCTGAAAATATCTGGATCACTGAGAGCTGTAGGAAAAATACATTGAAGATTTCCCGGAGTCTGCAGCTGGCTAACCCTACACATATGTTCAAAATTTAATCCTGTTTTTTTATTTCAATGGCACTGAATGTAGCAACATCACACTAGTTCTGGCTAACTTCCTGTGCTTATAACAGTCTCCTGTTCTTGTTGTGAGCATGTGGAGTTATCTGTATTTAAATATGCATTTAGTAATAATTTTGGGAGCATGTTTGGTATTGCAGGCTTGCTTTTATGTTTTGAGTATCAATATAACAATATAACATGTAACAATGCAACACACAGTGTGGCTTTTAGTTGACAGTGTAAATGTAACAGCGGTACATACTGGGATGGGCCTCTCCAGACTACCCTGTGAAAACACATCGGGCTCATCCTCCCCGACCTGGAGGTGGTGACCGTCTCTGTGATGGTCCCGACTGAGGCTATGAGCTGTCCCACCTACGCCACTTTGTGCTTTTTGATGTTGTTTGCATTCGTCCTCGACCCGGGCCAAAAGCCGCCGGATCTCACGGTTGGACGGGCTCAGTCGTGCTGCTTCATTGAGGTCTGCCAGCGCTGCAGCGAACTGTCTGTGGAATAAACAAATGTGTAGTCAGGACTAAAACTGGACTAAAACTAGTCACTACCAGGAACAATCTGCTAGATGTAAGTTCACAAAGGCAAACAATGAGTTCAACCTCTGATGCAGCAGACCGTAAACCCACAAAGTTTCTTAACACTACTATTAGAAAGTTGCATGCAAAAGCTTTTGGCGTGAATTACTCCAGCAAATGATTAAACACAGTTCTACAGCAGTGTTTACCTGCTACTCCTCTTGGCGCGGGCTCTGGCATAATACGCTTCATAAGATCTTGGCTTCAATTCCAGAGCTTTTGTTGCAAAGTCCTCTGCGATGCCAAAGTCCTGTGTTTTCAGAAACACAAGACACATTTTAGAGCATAAAAAAGCTTAAAAATAAACTCCAAAACAAAAGCTAAAAAAAGCAATCTTTTAAAGTTTCTTTATATTTGTCAGCCTTGTATAATATGGAGAAATCCGAGCGTGACATAAATGTTAAAGCGACTGGAAACAGCTATGAGCCTTTGATATACTCTGTGGTCAGTAGATTACAACGATGTATAAAGACAAATTACATTTCACTCACAACTATGCAAGAAAGCTAATTGAGGATTACCACTATGCTTGTTTTTAGATTATGTATATAATGTTCTTGTGTACAACTTGACAATTTACCGCCTCAAAAGTTGAAAGTCTAATACTCTAATAGTTCTAAATGCTATTTTCAATATCTCACTGCAAAGACATAATTTTCGGTGTCTATCTGATCATGAGGAGACTCCTGCTCAAGTGACACAACAACATAAAGCCTGGAATAGTCCGCAGTGTGGCTTTAAGTAAACTGACCGCAAGTGAGTAAGATTGAGCCTTCATTCAGGGAAATTACAAAACCTTTTTTTATTCAAAAGCCTGAACTGAATCAGTACACATAAATGATTGGTCTATATATGTTAGGGTCCAAATTCAATAATGTCGAGTTTGCATCCTCATTAAACTTCTGACCAATGCGTGTTTAATGGTTCTGAACGTGAAGCAATTATTTTTACTGCCGCTCGTCCTCTGGCGGAAATAGAGGCGATAAAACGGACAGGAAGAAAGGTTTCCCTGTGATTTTCTCTTTTTTTTTTAAGTCTTTCTCATCATCATTACTCTCAGGTGAAACTTTAATGATGTCTTTGTTGGTGTGTCCTTGAAAGCGAGGCTAAAGCCGCAGCCTCTAAAGAAGTGATTAAATGTTTAATGGTGGTATCAAGAAGTTCAACGTTTTTTAGAAACTTTTTACACAATGCCGTTGATACTAAAACAAGCACTGTTGAAATTGGTGTATGGAATGGCTCTGACAATAAACTTGTCAGAGCAATACTAAACCAGGCCACTGGTTAACAGCCGGATCAAACTTTAAAGTAAACCAAGCTTAATTTTGGGGGCGGCAGTGGCTCAGTGGCAGAGCGTGCGCCCATCAGTCCTCAGGTCGGTGATATGATTCCATCTCCGGCCAGTGTGCATAATGTAGTCCCTGGGCAAGAAACTTCACCCACCTTGCCTCCAGCGTTTAAATACACTGGTGTATAAATGAGAGAGTGCATGTGAGCAGAAATCCAGGACAACTCGAGCATATTAGGCAATGGTGACAATCCAGCGTGTTCATTTACATAAACTTACCATCTGCGTTACCTAAACTACAGTTTGAGAGCAACAGCCTTTTTCTGCCTGTTATTTTTAGTCCACTGTAAATGCCCGAGCACAAACAAAGCAGCAGCTCTGCGTTGGCCACAGAATGACCTTATCACTTCACATTATCTGTTTCATCGGTCGCACTGACCCCAAGGATGACTTTTTAACACATCCAGTTCAGACAGCTGTCATCGGGAGGCGCTCTAAACCTTGCCCCGGGACAAAAGCATCATCTCATCCACAACAGCCCCATCGTGACGCCGGCACTTGCTCCACCAGGTTAGACGCACCACACACCAGACACACGCGTTCAGAAACAATCGAATAAATATGGCTAGAGCAGCTAAACCAGACAAAATAAGATGATTGTTACTTTAATTAAGCATTGATGTAATCACAGACAAATAAAAATAAAATAGTCTCCATTGTATTACTAAGCAGTTACAAAAATACACAAAATACAATACAACTCAATACAAAAATAACACATAAAACTGCATTATTCATTGCTCACACTTCGTAATGACTATTTCTGTAGCCACAGCTGTTCCGGAGAACAATGACAGAGATGAGTCATTTCGCGCCTAAAGCCACTTTGACCTCCACCAATCGCACAGTAATTCATGCACTGACAAATATGAATGGAGGAACTTGCCCACTGACACACTAACAGTTTGCATTACCGTTAACGGGGATCAAACAAGAGGGTCCTGGCTGCAGACTTCCACTGTCAGGTGCCTCCATTTTCAAGATAAGAGTGAGTGATTCAACTCTATTTACTAAAATGTTTCAGGTTATTGCCTTCAGTATATGGCAGAATCTACAACCTGCCCAAACCCTTCTCCTTGTTTGTCGCCTTGCTCTTAAACACACGCAGGGAGGGAACGCAGTGTTACTATGGCAACACATAGCCTACATCCAAGACGCTATAGGTCTATTACACACCTGTATTTATGTTTTTGGCAGGACCTGATTGTGGCGGAAGCAAACAGCAAACCTTTTTATTACAGAATTAACAATGGTGTTCAAGAGGATAGGTGGAAAAGTCTGGATGTCTTATACAGGAGAAGTTTATTTACCATCGGTGCGGGACCCGGAGACATGAACTGCGCTAGTCCTACCATTCAAGTCTGTCTATGCTTCCACAGAAAAGGGATAAATACCTTCTCAGAGCGCCACACTGATACGCAAGCAAACGTTCAGTGGCTGACAGTGGCGCCTGGGCACCATAGTCAAGGCTATGACAGAGATGGTACGACTGCACAGCCTGACCCAGTATGATAAATAGCGATTTAATATTATCCTCTAATACTCTTGAAATTTTGTACAGACTAATATGAGCTTTTCATCATGTATGTTGCTTTAATTGATTTCTTTTTATTTGTGTATTTTTTTACTGTGTGTATTGGCTTTTAAATGTTTTATTGTTTTTAATTATTTATTGCTTCTGGTTTAATCATATTTTATGTTTTTGTGCAGCACTTTTGGAAACTCTTGTTTATAAAATGCGCTATAGAAATAAAATCGGATTGGTTGCTAGTGAACTTCATGCTTAAAGACAGCTTTATGAGACTTCATTCTTTAAAGATACAGAGATCAGGATCTTAATCAAAAACCTACCATGCATAAAAAGTAAATCTCCCCATGATAGGATGGATAAAGGTCCATATACGTCTGGATTTAGAAATATTTTAACGGTCTGCTGTAGTGCAATGTTTATCCAGATGAATTATGGATCTGAAGGACTGGGCAGGCCTCTCGCGGTCCCCTCGGCTCCTCATAAACCTGATGGTGCTAAATAGTGCATGAGCGTTTTGATACAGCAGAGGGACTTACGTTGGTTTTCCTTCGGCAGCGAGAGAGGTTGAGATACAGAGAAACTCTCAGATCCCGCAGCCCTTTCAGCTCCTCTCCTTGTCCCTCGCGCGGCAGCTTCCTCAGGGCATACTGGTATCTCTGCCCTGCCTCCTTCATACGTCCTTTCTACACGAGCACAAGGCAAAAAAAAGAGGCGCAGGATGTAGCTCATAATAGTGAACTAATTCATGCAAAAGCTAAGAGGTAGATCTGCCTGAAATATTTATGAAAGCAGAACATATCTTTCCACTTTATTCCTGAAATACCTTGAGTCGCTACAGAAGCTTTTACCAGCGGTATCAAACCCACCGCAGAAACAATAGCAGTCACATTTGGATTTCAATAAGTACATTTCATTATTAAACTATCTATGCTTGTTCAAACAGCAGCCTGTAACATGATTACCTTGTAGAGCATGTTTCCTTCCTCCATGAGTTTCTGCAGCAGAATGAGCAGGATGTCTGGTTTGGATGAAGCCATGGCCCAGGTAGCATGGCCTGCAACAGTAACACAATAAACAGTCATCTTTCTCTGCACATCTTGACCTGTCTCGTGCACAGGGAGCCGGCCGTAAATCTCATACCTGATCGATCGTGAGGAGCTGTCCTGTAGCCTTTTGAAGGATGAACGAGAAAACCCCACAGGAAACATAGAGAGAGATGGAGAGGATACTTAGAGCTGATAACAGACGACCGGTGGAGAACCAAGCAGAGCAGGTCGATACCAGGACTTAACCAGAACTAACCCAAATTATAATTGAATAGCAGTTCTAATCCGTGGCTAAACACATGAATTTAAATAAATAAACCAAGTGCAAGAGCAAAAGTAGACCAAGAACTCCATTGGGACTGGGTGAAATAAATCTCTGTTTTGTTTCCTCCTATTGATCAATCCAGACTTTAGATGTTCACGTTTAAAACAATTTGTTAGTTTAAGACAAGACCATGAGACGACTCCAGTACTATTTCCCACGTCAATAACAGCGATTCAAGACCAAACACATTTCCATTGGAGATTGATTAATTGCACTACTCTGCCTTGAACCACAGGACTCTCACCTAAAGTCGTAACTATCCTACCCCTAAAACAGCCAGAACTTGATTGGGCTAAGACTAATATCTATTTATTTAGTCCTAATATATAATTATATGGGAGGGTGTGCCAGGCGTATTGTTTTAAATGTAATCTGTGCAGCACTTTGTGATGCCTTTCGGTATGAAAAGCGCTTTATAAATGAAGTTTGATTGATTGATTGATTGATTGATTGATTGATTGATTGATTGATTGATTGATTGATTGATTGATTGATTGATTGACTGAAGACTAATCCAGACTGATGTACCAATAACTGGACTAAAATAAGTCTAGACAAAAAATAAACCAGGTCAACGATAGTTAGAAATGAAAACTAAGCCTGGATTAAATCAGTAACAACCAGGACTAAAAAACAACCTGAACCAGAACAACCAGAACAACCAGAACAACCAGAACAACCAGAACCTCAGTCAAGGTCTAAACCCAGATTAAACTAGGACACAGAAACTAGAACTAATCCAGGGCTAAACCAGTTATTTATGACTAACTCAGGGCTGATGTAGGTCTGCAAAATAAGCAAAAAAGATGCAAATAAATTCTGGACCCAAAGAAATCTATAAATATACAGTTAAGACCCAACTACAGATACATCTTCCTTTATGAGGAACAAAAATCAATCAAAAGTTCATTACCTCCCACCTGCAGCAACAATATTGATTCCGCTTTATGCTCATATTCTTCATTGTGTTCTTTATCTGTTTTTTTTTTTCTTTTCAAAATGTCCAGTGCAGTGTTTGTGTGCAGCGTGTTTTTACCCATTTTCGATCCCTTTTTGAGCAGAGAGGCCACCAGGGCTGGGTTCTGGCAGCCGCTCGAGGAGCGTTCAGAGGCTCGGTTTCCGTTATGCTCAGTCCGTTCCAACACTGCGCCGTGATCCACCAAACAGTGCACCTGCCAGCAAACGGGAGATCAAATACACTTTTTGATTATAATATTCAAAATGCAGCACGGATCTTTTGTAAGGCAATGTAATTAAGTTGTTTTTGCTATTTACTTTTGCTACATAAAAACAGTATAAGTGCGGTTTTCTATTGATCCAACATTGGGGCATAGTAACAGATTAGCCTTGGTGTCAGTCCCATGTTCAAATAAATACAAAGGATTAAACAAGAGTGACCCACAAACCTTGAACTTACTTTAAAATGTACAAAATAAAACCACCCACAGCCCGATGTTGGTGGTTTAAACCAGTCTTTTTCAGTGATGCCTTTCTGCAGCCCCCTCCTGCTACATATAACATGTGCTGTATATTCTTTAATGTTCGCGCCCAGGGTCCTTTCATCCCTTCTTCCTCCTCTGACCATCATCAATTATTTAATACTAAAGCTATATGTGGAAGTATGTCACTGTTTGCAGATCAGCAAAGGATGAACTGCACTGAGGGCTTCAGTCCAGTATAGCTTTATCCCCTAAAGGTTTTAAAACCACAACTCCACAAGTGACAAGCTGCACTTCAATTAATAAACTCAAACCTGCAGGAAATATGCAAAACACTACTCTATGTTTGCCTTTAAACAATCTAGCTGGTAATAAAACTCATTCTGCAGGACTTGATTAAAACGGCATGGTTATGCTAATTTAAGAGGAGTTCAATTATTGAGTGGGCTATAAATAAGCTTGTCTAAACATCACTTCTTCGTCTTGTAATTCCAAACACCCACCGTCTCTGAGTCTCCATTCAGAGCTGCAAGGTCGAGGGGAGTGCGCCCCTGTCTGTCTGGCTGGTTCAGGTCGGCACCGGCCTCCACCAGATGCTGAACAGCTGCTTTCTGTCCCTTTACACAGGCCCAGCTCAGAGCAGGGAGGCCCTCCTGGTCTGCAGAGGACAGGGACGCACCTAGGGACGTAACAAATTCATATGATGCTTTGCTCAGACAACATGAGCACCCATATAGCAGTTAACGGCCATACCTTTTGACAGCAGAATATCCACAGTGCTTATATGGCCTTCAGAGGCAGCCAGTATGAGTGCATTTCGCCCTTGTTTGTCGGTTACATTGATGTCGGCGCCTTGTTTGAGCAGCAACTCGACAACCTGGAAAATACTTCAATGATTAGCTAGGTGACGGCGAGAAAGATTGATGACGGGACAGTTTATTATCTGAGGGACTGGGGCGGTATGATTACTATGATATGCATAGTAAAGTTGTACATCATACTACAAACTGGGGGCTCAAAATCAGTTCTACCTTTTTCCAATCAAAGCTGTGTATAAAGACAACTTATACTCATGCCGTTCAATTTGAAATTCATTTGGCAGTATTACAGAGTAAACAATGGAATAACAAAAAACATGTATTTTTCATCATGGAGCCCTTTATCTTACTATTCATGCAGCGCCAGTTCTTTAGTGGGTTTCAGAGGTCTATTCAACGCTGCTAATTTATTCAATTGCATAACAGAAGATGGACCACATTCTTTATTATTGCATTTCTAATTGACAAGTGCTCCTCCAACAAAATCCATTGAATGTCCTCTATTGAATTCCCGCTGAATACACAAACCACTATTTCAGGCAGTCTTCAGTCTAGACAAATCAATTTTCAGATACAGCATATACGACACAGAGAAGAGAAGCACAGTTTCACAATATCGCCAATAATTTACCCCATAGTGCTAAATGCCAACTTGTTCAATAGTTCATATTACAGCTATATTATTGATTATTCCTTTGAAAGGAGGATGTACTGGAGTTTAAACCTATAGCTGCAGACAACAATAGGTGCAGTTTTGCTTTATCTAGGTCTAAAAAATAGTCACCTGTGTATGTCCATGTTTTGAGGCACCAAGCAGCGGAACCATCCCTCTGCGATTGGCCACTTCCAGCCCCGCCCCTCGATCCAGAAGCAAACTGCATATTTCCATCCTCCCCCTGCCGGCTGCAGCGCTGAGCACTATCAGGAAACACAAGCATACAGAGTGAGAAAACCCCCCCAGCAAGGCATGGATCTGTAATTGACAGATTCAGCGCAGAAAAAATACACAGAGTGAGGAAAGGTGAGATGCGAGCTGAGCGGCTGATTTGCATTTTCTATTTGATTTAAATTCAAGCACTGCTGCATCTCATCAGATCATATCCTGGAGAAATGTGTTCAGCAACGAGGTGGCAAACTTCGGTTTTAATAAAATCTGATAAATGCCAGGGATTAAAAACTTTCACAGACACCACAGAGATGATCTATAACAGGGAAGTACCAGGCAGCAAACTTTCAAACAAGGATAACGAAGCAGGAAGACGCAGACCTACACCAAGACATTACAGAGCTACCTAGCATTTATTTAGACAACTATACGCCTCCCAAAGGAGATGTTCTGGTGATGTCCCATGGGGAAGAGGCCCCAGAGAAGTGCCAGGACTCACAGGGTCTCTCAGGGCCTCTCAGTTGGCCTGCGAACACTGTGAGACTGGCCCGGAAGCTCAGGAGGAAGTGTCCAAATAGGGAATTCTATTCTAGGTAACCAGGTCTCAGTTAAAGCAGAAGAATGCTGATGGATAGATATTAAAATGTTTTAATACATTTGCATTAATTAGATGCTCTCCTGCAAGAGCACCTCCAGTGGGAGACTAAGGATGCCATGCTGTAACAAGGAGCGCCACAGGAGGTTGAACAGCCATTGGACTGTTCAACTCTTCCCCCTTCAGCAGGGTGGAATAAATAGGTATTTATTAATATTTTACTTAGATTTAACCCTAACCCTAAAGGGACAAGATGCAAGTTGGTCATTTTTATACCCGCTACTGCCACCTCAGGTCTTACGCGTAACTGCAGTTTCTATATTAAGCTTGTGCATGACGGCACTTCAGTAACACCTGTTGGAGTGACAGTGCAGGATTTTAGAGGCAGTTGTGGTGAACAAGTCTGAGTTCATTCTACACATTAGGACATTGCTGGAACATGTAGGGGGAGGAAAATACTTAATTTTTAACATTTTTAAACTCAATATAGTCCCTTTAAATTGGTGCAAAATTCAGTTTACGGTCGAAATCCTAGTAACCATTCACTACTGCTACCACCAAAATAATAACTGATCTAATGGTAGCACAAACATAATCTATTAATCAGTAACAAAGGTGAAAAGTTGAAGTGACTGTATGTCTGTCTGTATTCAGCTCACATCTGCCAAGCACAAGGATTCGCTCAAGGACATTCAAACATTTTATGAGGGAAAAATAGTGGACAAAAGTTAGTGCTTCACCTCCTCTCCCGAAGCTTGTGTAGTTAACAATGACAAACAACAAGAATGGAGCAGATAATTGAGCAGCTGAGGACAGGGCACGGCTATCGACGCTAACCCTGATGGATAACGCTATTGATCATGTGACCTCAAGGAACAGATCAATGCATTAACGCGGTCTTTAAATACAAAATATTACCCTGGGTATTTACAAACACTAAATCTGACTGGCTCTCCCTGTTCCAAGGTGAATGCAGCGCAAAGTAACAAGGTTAGGGGGTTGAAACACAGTGCGACACACTGATTAAAGCCATGGCGGTGGTAATTTATACTCATTGAACAGCAGTGGGCTCTACAATGGACAGAACTCCGGGAAATCCAACACTACATGCTGTTTATGCACTGGCTTTTTCACTGGTTAGAAATGAAAGTAATTGTAAAATATAACGTACCGGTTTTTTTTTGTTACAAGACTCTATTTAAATTTTGTCTCAAAGAATGCAGTATTCCCTCCATTCATCACAATCACAGCTCCTCCCAGGGCCCAAAAGCACCACTAAAGCGCTACTAAAATTTAGTTAGGGCCATTTTGCTTAAGCTTATTTGTGGCACCTATTATTATGGGCTAGTGCATTGTATTTCACGTTAAGGCCCTGCGGTGGGAGAAAGCTAGTGGTAACAATATCTTTAGTCTATGAGGAGCAGAGCAGGCATTCACAGCATACATAAGTACTGACTGATGCTAACAACCATCATGATACTCTTCATTCATCTTTTTTCCTCATTCCTGAGGGCGGAAGCCTACACTGTCAACTACGAGCTGAGGCAGTGTACTCTCCAGAGAATGGGCAATTAATTATCGCGTCGACAACTGGAAACATCCAACCATCCATCCTTCTACACATTCACAAGGGGAAAATTGGTGATACTGAACAACTACAGATGAAGGTTTAAATAATGTCAGGTTTGTATCAAAAAATTAAAAGATACATTCAAGTTCAGTTGTGAAACATTATGCTGGGTATCCGACGATCGCCTAATTAATTTCAAACATATTAATCATGACATAATCCATGCATTTCTTGTTCAGCAAACCATAAATTATGCTGCATTTATGCCATCATAGAAACTTTACAATTTGAGAGAGTAAGAATAACAGATCGGGCTCAAATATTTGCAACAGTGCCCAAAAATGTTAAAAGTGACACAGCAGATCTCTATAGTGAACGCAGGACAGTCAGCGCCATAATGGGGGATGACAGCTTTCCATTGACTTAAGTAGGTAGAAACTGATCAATATCTATCTTTAAAAGTTTGAAATGACATAATTAAACCAGAAGCACTTCCATACACACTGGAAGTTTCACACTTTTACATCTTTCAGCCGCTAGAAGAATCTTTCTATTGCATTATGTTCGACCTGCAAGCTGATCTCAGTTACTAATCCTTCGTTAGCGTTTAAGACAAATTACTTTGAAATATATATCTATTGTAATGCTTTAAGATGTCGCTGCATTTTGTTCAGTCCCCCGTGGTTGTAATTCTTGTAGCCTCTCTGTGACAGTAAAAAAGTAAGAAAGACGGATAGATCAGCAGTTAGTAGCTCTGTGATTTCAATTCACTTTCAGTTTGCAATTAATAGCATTACAAAAAATGATACAAAATGGCAGCGGATAGTATTAAAAATTCTTTTGAACATGAGTTTCTTCCAAGAGCTCCCAATGCTTTTTTTTGTGTTTTTTTTTTTAAGCAAAGTTTACAAAGCAGAGATGTGGCTGAACTGCGGAGCCTGAAGCCCCCTGGAGCATGACTCCAGATCTGGCGTGATGGACAGAAAGAGGTAAGAGAGCTATATTTATCTGAGAGAGGAGCGAGTGGAGGATAGGACTGAAAGAGGAAAGAAACAGAGGTGTAGAGCAGAGGAGGGGAGAGACAGGGGGAAAGGAGCGTACCAGTTTCTCCCCAGAGAGAGTCGTGAGCGTCCATCTGCACCGCCAGCTGTTCGTCTTTCAAGTCCAGCAGACTCCTCACAACCTGCAGGGAGACAGTTGTGTGTATTAGCCTCCACTGAGCATGTGGAGAACCTCTCTACTATCTATGGACCACAATCAAATAGGGTTAAATAATGTATATTTAACCTTAAAGGCATGATCTCTAACATTCAAGGGGTGGGGCAATAAAGGTGAAGCCTACAGGGAGTTTATGTATGCATTGTAATAAAAACTTTGTATCTGGACCATAATATAGGATATCTTTCAACTCCACTGATTAGTATCACTCAAATGCTCATAAGGAGGAGCACCTGACCAAAAAAAAGGTTTCCACAAAAAAAAAAAAGGTTACAAACTGTAATATTTGATTGGAGCCCCTTTAGCTTTGATTAGAGCACACATTCGCTGTGGTATTGTTTTAATCAGCCTCTACAATGTCAAAAGATCCTGTGATGCATTCATTATTCACCAAAATCTTATACTGATGATGGGAGAGTGTGACCATTGTGTGACCACTTTTTGAGCACATAGTGTTCCTAAATGTAGGCCCGACCAAGTGCAGCAACCCCCACACCATAACAGTTCCCAATTATTGCAGTATTAACAGCTTAAAGTATACCTGTGTGTGTCCCAGGCTGGCAGCAGCAGTGAGGGCCTGTTGTGCAGCCTGCCTTTTTACGGTTGTGTTCTCGTTGCTGAGGTGTGGCTCGGTGTCGGGAGCGCTGTCCTGTCCCCAGTCCTGTCCCAGCAGGATGTTGATGATCTCCGCGTGGCCTTTCAGAGCGGTGTGAACGAGCGCACACTGGCCGCTCTTATCGGCGTGTCCCACCTGCCACAGAGGGACCACACCGGGACATGACACTGCTGCTGGACACTGCTCCCAAATACTCTGCCCTACATTAAGACTCTTTATATCTGCGTCCAAAAATAGAACCAGGGAAATCAGGGCTTTTTGGGAAATCATCAAGGAGAGGTTAGGAAATTGAGTGCTGGTGCTGAGCCTGGCGGATGCTGAAGTTTCCCAGAGAAAACTAACACTGACAGTTAAAAATGTAATTTGTGTCACATACTGAGTATCGAGTGTGACAGACACTCAAGATGATGGGGGAAAGGACACCATGATAGAACCTAGATAACTATAGATATCTATTACATCTATAGATATAATGTAAACATGAAATAAACTGCTCATATGGTGTTTTCACTCAACATACATCTGGGTAAATTAATACTATACTAGGTTTGTACAAAGATACTATTTTCACTTCCATTTTCAAATAAATCACGCCACATTGGCCCCAAGTATTAACCAGAGCAGATTGCTATTGTACACGTCACTCACCTTAGCTCCTTTTTTGCAGAGAAGAATAACAATGTCAGTGTGTCCCGCGGCTGCTGCCAAACACAAAGGGGTCATCTCGCTGTCCGTAGGCCCATCCACAGGAGCACCCATCTCCAACAGCAATGCCACCATCTCCAAATGTCCCAGATGGGCATGGACAGCAAGGATTGGGGCATGACCCACTACCTCTGTGCCCCAGGTTACACTAGCGCCTCCTAACATCAGCAAACGACTCACCTGCACAATGAAAACAAACAAAGCATTAAACATAGAGAAAGTCATGAGGATGAGCTTCAGACAGCAGCGTGAATAATGTTAAAAATGACACTGTCTAACACAAAGACCTGTGTCATTATTGTCAAAAACTATGGAAGTGGTGTTTAGTTTCATTAGCACATGGTTTGGAAAAAACAGCCTGTACTAGCCTTTGTTTACTCATTTCACCATTTTAGAATCTCCAGGAGTGTATGTGAGAACATTCTAATCTATGAAGCTCCTCCGTGTTATTAAAGTCTTGTGAATGTGAATTTCTGTGGTAAATGATGTAAACCAGTCCAACCTTTTTTGACAGAAGATCTACTTTTCAAGCAACCAACCTCCCGAGATCTACCAGTTCAGTGTCAACATCGCAAACCTGCGAGGTTGAGGCGGCCAGGAGGACGGGGCCGCAGCTCCGGCTTCAGTAGAAGTCAGACCTGGGGCTGTGTGAGAGGCGGCTGGGGTGTCAGACACAGCAGCCCCCGCGGAGGCGCTGGACGCCGCAACTATACGCAAATAGTCACAGGAGTGCGCTGATTTTCGCGAAATCCTGTCCTTTCTCTTTCCCTATACACCTCGCGGTCAACTTGGGATCAGGTCTACCAGAAGAGCGCAATCGATTGGTTTGGCACCCCTGCAGGTATCTCTATCCTCAGTATCTTGGCAGTTGTCTTATGTGACCCAACCCACCCCGCTCTCCCCTATATAACTAGATAGCTAGATGTAAAAGGGAGAACCACATCATGAATGGGGACAATGCCAGGGTCATCTGTGCCGAAAGTAACAAGTACCACCGCTGGATCAGAGAAGCCATTGAGATCAGGAAACGTGCACCAACATCTATGAACCGGGACGACGGAGCGTACACCTTATCCCACACCTGGGATGCCGTCCTGAAGAAGGCGCCAGTCAGTAGGGGGCGTAAGCTCTCCCTACTGACCGGAAAATCCATGAAAGCTGCCTACGACAGGTCACCTCCACCACCAGGTGACGCTTCTGAGGAAGATCCCAGGAAGTGATCGAGTGATCTAGTAAAGCGTTTAAACTAAACCTTCTGTCTTACTAAAAGAACACAACTAATATACATCGCTAGATATTCAAACCACTGTAAAAAACCTGAATAAAGCAGTGGACCTTTACATTGTATGTCTGTCTAGTGTATTTTGCAATAGAAACATTTCTCTCCACTACACCGCAGTGGGGCAGGGATATGTCACCTTGATGTTTGGCGTGTAGAGGTTCCTGAGGGAGGCCAAAGCTGCGGAGAGACTGTCAGTGCTGCAGCTCACCCACACGGCCTGCAAAACGCTGGACGATACACCTGTCTTCTTACTCAGGCCCTGGGAGAGTGAGAGAGAGACAGAGCGTGAGCGCAGAAGGAGACGGCAGGCAGTGACTGAGATTATGCTCTAATTAATTTCCAAGAAAGCTGGGTGCTTCTACTGTGCTTGATCACAAAATTCATTATAGGGATTATGGATGAGTAGAGAAAAAGGTCAAGTGTCTCCGTCTTATATTAAACGCAAATTTAGCAAAATTGTGAAAGCCTTGGAAATAATGAGCAGATGACCAAAACTCCACACTGACACTGATAAAGGACTTGCCCTTGTCACAAAGAAGAGTATTAAATTAGATATGCATTCATAATTCAAATAATCTTTGGTGCAAGTTATACAAGACTGTTATTCTATAGTAACCTTTCTGTTGAAGCAATTTAAATGTGTTTTCCGAATATATTGAATATAAAGTGTGAAGTTATGCAACAAACCACAATTTATCTATGTAAAAAATAAACTTTTTGCTGCCTTTTGTTTATGCTTCAGGGCCAACAGTTCAGCAACATGAGAAGTTTAAGTTGTTCTTTTTGCTTCTTTTAGTTCTTAAGAAGCAGAGTTGCATCCCAGGAGTAAATCAATATGTAGAGGGTTTTAGCCTATTGTGAAGCTGAACAATCTCCCAACGCATTACGAGTCTGTGCATGAACTAAAGTGTATGGATTGTGTGTGGGAGATGATGGATCAAGGTTGGGTCATTATTGTGTTGTATTTTGCATTATTTATAGCAAATAGTTCTTGAACCCTAAAGCAACAAACGTGATCAGGGAGGACAAATGCCTTCGTTTTAGAGGAATTGTGTTCTTCGTTAGTTGTGTCAATGTTTTATTATGATGTTTTGTAGTAATAATAATAATAACAATAATAATGCACTTTTCTGGACACTCAAAGACGCTTTACATTGCATTATTCATTCACTCCATACTTGGTGGTGGTAAGCTACTACTGTAGCCACAGCTGCCCTGGTGTAGACTGACAGAAGCAAGGCAACCAGTCTGCGCCATCGGCCCCTCCGACCACCACCAACCACTTACTCACTCACTACATTCGCCAGGCTTCCTGGTGTTTCCAAGCGGTCTCCCATCCAAGTACCGACCATGCCCGTCCCTGCTTAGCTTCCTAGGTCTGACGGGATTGGGCATAGCAAAGGCAGTATGGCCACAAGTAGTGGTTAGTGTTAACTGGACTGATTCTGATTGTATTACCTTAAATATGTGGGCCTTGAGGATGTGGTGTCCGAGCTCCATTGTCTGTTGCCGGTTCAATTTTCCCTCCTGTCGTGAAAACATGAAGGCCAGCAACGCATGGCCGCTCCTGGGGAGTTAATGTAACATTTCAATGCCTCTGCTAAGTATGCAGTATGTAAACTATCTGTAACCTCTCGACACACAGTGTGTGTCCGGGCTGTTCAGCATTAAGGGCATTGACTTGGGCCTCACCTCGGGTCACAGAGGAAGTCGTTGCTCTCTCCATCCGCTCTCCAAACCAGCCACTCTCTGAAGGAGGGGTGACACAGCATGCGTGTGCTGTCTCGGCGCCGCACCTAGAGGAGGTAGAAGAAAAATTGGACAATCATTTTACACAGTTGCCAAAATGTAGGAGCCACTTTATCTATCTAGTGATTTCAGAGTCTTAACACAAACACAGTACAGACATGCGGGTAACAACAAATTCATGTTTTTAATCCATAACAAAACCAGTCATCCTAGTTTACGTAAGACTAAAACATGTCTCTAAGCATCTAGTTTTTGGACTTCCTTTTCATAGAGAATTCAAGGAAGAAACCCTCCTATTCATGTCCTTTTATCAAGCCATACAGGAGTCTTACCCACATCTTACCATGAATCCAGCCAGACTGTCTAATCTCTGCAGGAAGTCCATCCACTCCAGCTCCCCGCTCACACTGCCTGCATTCAGCGCCCGGAACATTTGCTCGTCCGTCAGCGGGTGCAGAGATGCCAGTGCCACATTCAGCACCGGAAGTACACGTTCAAAGGCCTCTTTATCCGGGAAGCTCATGCGGCACATCAGTAGGTAAACCTGACAACACAAACAGGAATCAATAGTTAGTAGTGTGGGGGTTTTGGGGGGTTTGGGGACAACCAAGACTTTTACAAGGTCTAAATGAAGTCGGTTTAAAATGCAGCAGATTGAAGACAAAATGCCGAAAATAGACATACAGGAATTGATAGTGTGATTAGCAGAAGCAGGAAGAAGCATGTAGCAAAAAGAGCATGGCCCACTGCACAGAAAACAGTACATATCTTCTGCATGGGATCCTTTTATGTTTGTTCCAATTTGCAAAATGTACGTGGGTACACACAACAACTTGACTTCTTATTATGGTGACACATACCTACCCACATACATTGTTCAAATACATAATAAGAACACAGGAATCCTCAATTAGCATTATGAAAAGGGAGTATAAGTAAAAGCTTTTATAGTGTGGTGCACAGCCTAAACCAGGTCAATGAAAAATGAGGGTCTACAGTCTTTCAAATCGAAAGTCTTATGATATTTCTTCAACGCAATGATCAAACGGTGAGAGGTACAGCCTTAAGGAGCAGAGTGGTAGTGGCATGTTACTTAGGCTCACTTATGTGCACAAAATCTACTGCTTGTATAATGAAGTTCATTTTCCCACAAACTTCGACTTACACGAGCTTTATATAATTGGCATGCTACACATAAATAAAACCTATCCATACTAGTGAATCACATGTAAAAATGAATGAATGAATAGTTAAGTCTGCATTCGTTTCCCTCCTCAGACATCAAACAGTGAGAGAAACTTATACCTCGGCTTTGCCTTTAGCAAAGTAGGATCAACAAAGGGTGAAGCAGTGTTGCTCCACTGCATGCAAAGCAGAAAATGACTTCTACATAGAATTAAAATACCATACTAGAGTTTGAGCTGTCTGTATTCTTTTTTTTTTTTTTTTACAAAGAAGGAGACCGATATGTTCTTTAGTTATGGGTTTGCTTATTGATTTGGCAGTTCCAGATGTACTTCCTATGAGGCCTCTCTATTTATCTGGGCTCAGGACTGCACGTACAAGAATCGCTCACGATAGTATGTGGGGATTGGAATAAGAAATAATAATTTATTAAATTTATGTTAAATGTATGTCTCCGCTGCACACCTATTATTTAGTCCCTCATATATGCCATTAGCCTTTGTACACTAAAATGCATCTGTTCTCTTCCCATCTGCTTATGCAACATTCAAATGCCTATCTGCTTCATTTCGGTTACTGAGTGCTATTTTTGTCAGCTTGTAAAAGGCATTTGATGTAGGCATTTAAACTTTTATTGATGTAATCTGGATACAGCAGCAGGTCGTATGTGTCTTATTTGGGAAACACAAGCGTGAACACCGGTTGTCACTTGTGCACCTTTGTGGCAATTTTACGGACATTGATTGCCTTTGGCCAGGAGTGAAAAGTAATTTCACAGCACATAGCTCTCTGGGCTGACAGGGCGCTAGACTGAGAATTTGATACACAGACAATGCCCAACAATTTAGTGCAGGCTTATATGAAAAACGTGACGTGCAATAAAAATGTTGACTCAGGCAAAAACAAAATAAATGGCACTATTCTACTATATATATTTACATGTAGAACAAATTACAAAAAAGCTGATTGAATTTGACTGAATAAAGGAAATAAAAACTTTACAATTTTTTAGCTATAATATAATTTTTTAGGAACAGGAATCTGATCATTTTGAGAAGAAACAGCTTGCTGAGATGGAAGTCTGTAACACTTGTTTTCTTTATTAATCCTTCTCTGCTAATTCCCAGAATAGCAATTAAGGCCTTAAGCGCATTGTACAATGGAAAAGATGTTCATAAACAAAAACACACCACTCCCATGTAAGTATTTAGTATTAAGGTAATTTACCATTTTAGCAATTTACTGTACAACAACAATAACAACAACAACAACAACAACAACAACAACAACAACAACAACAACAACAACAACAACAATAATAATAATAATAATAATAATAATAATAATAATAATAATAGTAAGAATAGTAAGAATAAGAATAAAGGCAAACTAAGTGACATTTTGGACCATACTGAAGCCAGAAAACTAAACATGCTCCAAATGACCAGCTAGACATATAGTAGATTATGCTATTTTTATAGTGGGTAATTAAAGAATGGGCTTGAATGTTGACTTAAAAAAAATCTCATATGTGGCTGCCTTTAATAAACGTCTCCATGGAGACGAGCTGAAGACATCCTGCTCCCAGTAAAGTCACAAGTCAGGTCTGAGGAGCGGTGAGCCGCTCACTGCAGTCAAACGTTTGTTTGTTCATCTATAAGGGTGATTGATAGATATGCTTTTCTGTCATTATACAATTGTGAACAAAATTGCGTTAGATGAGAGATATCGGGCAGCTGCAAACCTCTCTTCTCCGGGGAGACAGGAAGAAGATAAAAATATGTGAAATAAATAAATGCTTGTAAATGGTACGGTGGCGCAGCGGTTAGCGCTTGTGCTTCACAGCTAGAAGGTCATGTTCCCC
Organism: Gobius niger; assembly: GCF_951799975.1. NCBI lineage: Eukaryota > Metazoa > Chordata > Actinopteri > Gobiiformes > Gobiidae > Gobius > Gobius niger. The sequence continues at coordinate 16,541,281 of NC_136855.1, read as the reverse complement.
CTGTGCCAGTGTAGGTACTCTGCTAACCTCTACCTAAAACATGTACAGTAGGTGAATCCTCCAGCCAGGTGATACTGACCATTAGCCTGGCTCCACACCTGGAGATGGGTCCCCGGGCGCTGCACTGTGGCTGCCCACTGCTCCTTACGGGTTGCCCCAGCGGCATCGAAGGATGGGGCAAATGCAGAGGACAAATTTCCCTACGGGGACAATAAAGTATAGCTTAACCTTGTAGTTTATTCTATTTATTGGGTCAAATGTTACGTGGCGTGGCTTTTTGTAACAAATTATGATTTCTTTTTCATCAACAAGTCAGAAACCAAGCATGACATGAAAGGGGGAGAAAAGTGAGGAGAGGCGTACAGCAAATTGTCTGAGCCAGGACTTCTTGAGCCCACACAGCCCTGTGTCCCAGTGCTGCAATATAACCCTCCGGTCCCACCCATCCAGAACTGCCAATTTCTTAATCATTTAAATTTTTTCTGATGACATGAATATCGTATTTCCCACAGCAGTTTTATTTTAGACGGCTCACCTCTGACAATGAAACAGGCACGACGAGATAGTTTCCTCCCTTAATGGCCAGGTGCCCCTTGTGAAACAGGTCCAGAGTGAGCTGGAGGTACAGGACAGACCCGTGACTTCGCGATGAGAGGTGGCTGCAGAATTTACTGAGCAGGAGCTGGTCGGGCGCAGTGCCTGTTGCCGTGGTGACGTTGGAGGCGATCTGAGCGCTGTTGTTGACCCGATGGTGAATGTAGTCACTAAGGTCGGCCCCCAAGTCACTGCTGTCTGGCAAAATGTCCAGAGAGATGCCCGAAAAAGGGAGGAGGGTGGTGATTTCCTGCAAAACATGAATGACGTGGATTTGATATTAAAATAGGGCTATATGGAGTTATGACATTTAGAAGTGACTCAAGTAAAAAGGGCAGCAGAAACGTCATCGGGGGAAAAAAAGCCCAAAATACCTGTATAAAAAAGGTAATAACAAAAGTAATATGCTTTTCGATATTAAAAGTGAAGTGCTGAGTCCATAGACTGAGAGCCAGGGTGAATTACACTTATCAAGAGTGATGTTTGAGACGGTCCTGGTTGCAAGCAGGTGTGTTAGTTAAAACTAGTTTCCTTTACAGAAAGATCCCTGACTCATTAGCCCCAGGTATTGCCGTCTGTTTTTTTACTTCATGACATAACCTAGAACTGCGAATGACTTCTGTCAATAACCAGAATAAAACCAAATATACAGTCATTTTGGAGTGCAGGATTGAAGCTACGCTACAGAATGATGAGTGTTGTGGAGCTGACTATTACTGTTTTCTATCACGGTAATTTACACTGGCAAACTGAAGAAAAAGGCCAGACAGATCTCCATGGACACGCTCACCCTGGACATGGGTTATTCACTGCTCTGCCTTCTGGTCAAAAATGCAGATTGCTAAATACCAGTATCAACAGATAGAAAAACAGCTTCTATCCACAAGCTGTCAAATCCTTCACTCCATCTTTTGTTACCAAGAGACCTGTGAGTTTGAACACTGTATTTTGATGTTTATTACAAGACACTTCCTGGAAAAATGATGCCATGAAAAAAGAAAAGGTCTGCCTTTATTCACCTTACTCCGCCCTGCCCACTTTTGCCTCTTTTTGCTTTGTCGCTGCACTTCCGTTGTCCTGACACTTCCGGTCGAGTGCGAAGCCCGTTCATTAAGCGGAGAATGAGGGGAAAAGTTCACAGCTCAAATCTGATGTTTAGTAGATTGATTTGTATAAAATGTCCAATGTTCATCTGCGCCAACAAGTCAACACTGCATTGTTTCTCTGTGCGGCCTGTGTAGTGACTTAATCTGGACTTCTCCAGCCCCATGTTAACAGATAGGAGAAAAGGGGCGGGCACAATTCATGGCGGCGCCCACCCGAGCCTCCGCAATAAGGTGAATAACGCATTTACCGTGCCATTGTTTCGATAAGCCCCTGCAGAGTTCACTTCTCACCTAGATTTTGTATTGGTGATGGGAGAGTCGTACCTGCCTTCTCGACCATTTCTCAAAGACTAGCAATAAGGTTGAGAACTGGGTTCTGTGGCCAATCCTTGTGTGAAAAAGAAGTCTCATGCTCCTTGATTCACTCTTTTACAATTTGAGCATGATGAATCCTGGCATCGTCATAGCGAAATATGCCTGTGCCAACAGGGATGAAAACATTTGTTTGGCTAGGCAGTGTATATGTTATATTAAACCAAGATTACGCCAACAGAAAGTCCAGACATTATTTTTAGACCTAATCAGCCTTCAGCGCTAAAAGAGGAATAATGCAAAAGCCACATGACCAGCTGCCATTTAAAATCAAGTGAGCGTGTCTTCAGTGTCTTTGGTGCATTAGGCGATGAAAAATTAAAAGCAGCATAATCAGGTCCCGTTCCTCAGATGCCATTGGATGTGACTCACACAGAGCCATTGGTTACAGTACACTAATAGTGTGACAATGACTCAAGCTCCAACATTGCTGACAGGCATCAGATATTGTCTCCTCTTTAACTGTCTTTAACTGCTCGGCAGTTGCCAAGGCTTGCCAGCTTAAAAAAGTCATGTTGTCAAAACTCACTCACAATTAATAGAAAATTACGTCTTGCTTTGACAACACACAGTGTAGCCCAGAGCATCAGTGATCTGCTGAGGTAAATTAATGTGTGACAGTAATGTGTTTTAGTTGGTCATTTCAGAATAGAAAACATTTTATAAAAATGTTGTAATCGGATTAGAATGTTGGTAAAGTGTCTTGCCCAGGGGCACAACAACAGCATGCACATGAGAAATGTTTGTTTTGTGGGCAGACACTCATCCCACAGCAACACTGCTGCTCTATTAAAATGTATATGCAGCATCATGTATAACTGTGGATTAAAAAACATGCTCATATTTCACGTTTCAAAATGTAAAATTATGGATAAGTAAAAGCACTTGAGTTGGGCTTGCTCTCTTAGCATCTTGTTTAAAGCATGGAGCTCCCTCCACTGGCAGTAATAGCAAAAACAAACCTCAAGCTAAAAAGTTTTAGCTAAGAGATTGAAAGCAGGATGGGTCCAGAATTGCCCAAAATGGGTTCAGTGATAGACTTTAAAAGAGAATAAATGTACACTCTATAGTTAAAAAATATACCCTTTTCCAATACAATTTACGGCTACAATGATATCTTTTATTGATGTGAGCATGAAGGCGGGTTCTTGGTCTAAGTAGTGATTACTCAAGTCGTGCATGATAAGAAAAAGGCTCTAAATATGTTTTGCGTATTCCCAAACAATAATCCAATTATGTAAGGCACTGGCTGGCCCCTGGGCTCCAGACTTTTCTGCAGTCTCTGGTAGTATTACATCCACTCACAGCCTAATCCCGGCAGCATTTGGAGGCTTGGCCAGTGCCACGAGACAGATGCGAGTGCTGTTTGGCAGGATTACCCACCAGATTGAGAAAATACATCAGACGGAAGCAAGCAACGCTGCCAAATGCCACGCTGCCTATATAGTGTCAATGAAATGTAACTCTGAGTTGATCAAAGGCAGCTAAGAAAAACTGACAAATTTAGCGTTGCTAATTTAGGCAAGGTAACATTTGGTTCACAAATCCTGCCCTTTTTGGCATTGAGATCACTTCATAACTATTCATATAAGAGAATTAAAATAGAAAACAATAGCAGCCTATTAAACCAGTCTTTCAGCACATAATCATGACTTAATTAAAAAACAATTTGCTCACTGGGCACTGTGGATAGTTCTTTTCAAACAGTACAATATTGTTCGCAAAACTGACATTACATATCCCTTTGAGTCTTTTGATTGTGGTTATTTAAATACACATAGGTTTTTGTGCATTCTATTATTTTTATATTTTTCTCCACAAACAAATATTTGGCTACTTTCATAATCCCAGTTCTCTGAGTAGCATTAGTGAGTGTCTCATGTACAGTATCCCATAGTGAGGCAAAGAAACGAATGCTATGAAAAAGGAACCACACTTTAAATGCTCTAGATCAGATGGATGTCAAAAATCATTGCCATCATTTTCAGAAATAATCATGATAATAACTTGTGTGACGTGAATAAGCAAAGTGACTGAACTCACCAAAAGACCTGTCCTGACTGTTACCACCAACTTTAGCCAGTGTGGAAACTTTGAGATAATTTTGGTAATGAAAGCTGCAATGGTGTCGCCGTAGTCTGGTTTATGAAACTCTGCCTCGTTCAGGCTGTCCACCAAAATGATATAGTCCTCTTCAGGGAGTCTCTTCTCTGGAAACACAAAGCACAAAGGGGAGAATAAAGTTGGATCACCATGAAATCTGAGAAAATGTTGCAATTTCATGCTCCTGCACAACCAGGATAATATTCCTGGCATAAAAATAGGTTTGTACTGGCAATGGCATCTGGAAATCCATCCAAATCACACATTTTGTCATGTTTTGTGAGATGTGGTTGAGGTAGGAGAAAGGACGTGGTGAAACAAGGTGTAGGCATAAAATGAAATTTAATGAGAAGTTGGCTACTGGATACTACTGCTAACTGATTTAAGCTGAAAATGCTGGAGAAAAATTAGAAAAAAAAGAACCAAGTGAGGGAGCAGGGGCACAGGCGCGTGATTGGCAGCTGTCAGTGAACAAGAGACCACTGGGACAAGTTGACAAGAGCAAGCGCAAGGGGGTGGTGTCTACGAATGCTATGCTATATCTGATGAATAATTGCATATATATGAGAATCCAACCTTTGTAGAGCCACAACATATATTAGAATATATAAGAATGTGCTCTGTGTCACAATGTAAGGGGTGCCAAACTTAGTCTGTATGGGATACCTCAAAGGTGCACTATGCAACTTTTTATGTGGAAAAAAAACTTGAAATTTGTGTATATTTGACCTTTTAGTGACTCAGTGGCGTTATGGGTACAGCATGGCGCCTTTGCTTTCCCTCACAGTTGCCTTTATGACGCTACAGGGTCAATTGTTTTTTCGGGGTTCGTACCAGAAACTGGCCAGAAACCCCAAAAGGTCACTAAAAGGTCAAATACGCACAAATATCAAGTTGTTTTTTTTCCACATAAAAAGTTGCACAGTGCACCTTTAATGTGCCTACATCCCCATACCAAACCATGTGAAGCTCTCAAGCAAGTTATTGTCAAAAAAGAAGGCAATCCGTCCTTGGACTGCAAGTTTTTTTCACAATCAGATACAATCATGTGGTTGAAAAGTGAGTAAATCTCACAGGTTGCAATTATAGGTAACCTTATTTTCTTATTATGTTAATGCTATGGGTAAATGTGATGTAAAATATACATTGCAAATCTAATCTCAATAGACTGAATGAAAGAACTTGCAAGCAACTCTTCAAAAAGGGGCAAAGTTCAAAGAGACATCTGCTTTGACAGTTGGTCTCGAGCCAGTACAAACCGCGCATTGTTTTGCAGCTCATCACCCGCTGAGAAAAACACCGACTGCTGCTATTGATTACAGTGTGCTATAAGAGGAGCAGAGGCCGCTGTCGTTTATTAGCCTCAAACTGAACGTATCCATCACGCTTCGTATCTTCCCCGCTGTCACCTCTTGCCGGTGAGGACTCGTACACTCGCGCTCTCCATTTTAAACTAATAGAGATTGAGTTGACAAAACACACACTCCTCTTGCAGAGTCAAGCGTCAGGTCATCAATCTGGCTGACTGTGGCTATGACGAGCAAGAGCACAAACTAATGCAACCTTCACAGCAGCCTCTCCAAAGCGTCCTGCGACCTTGAAATCATGTGGGATGCTGATGACTCACCGGGGCAAAAATAACACTCATCATTCCCCTATGTAAATGACCTGACATCTGTTTCACACCAGCCGCAATCTCAAATCACTGACCCCAACCGGGAAATAATCAATGATCCAGTCATAAATTAATGAATGGATAATATCAGCCAGGAGATTGCGGAGGGCTTCCTAATTGCAGGAGGACGGAAGCAGACACCATAAAAAGTGAAGCTATTTTAAACTTTAAAAGCTGTTTAAATTTTAATGTCACATTTGTCTTTGATTGTGTGTGCCTTACCTTTGCGCAGAGTGGCTAAGGGCTCCAGGACGCCCTTCTTAAAGGCAGAGATGGGATCTTGGACACAGGACCGCAGACTGAGTGCATTTTGGATATGTGGCTCTTGGACAAGAAGTTCTCTGTAATGGGTGAGCTGTGGGGCTCTAGCCAGCAGGGCGGCGATGCTGTGCACAAACTCTGGCACCAGGCAAGTGTATGTGTTGTCAGCCTGACAGAAATGGTAGGCCACCACCTGAAGAAAGAGAGTAACAATAATCCATATCACAATTAATGTGCATTCAAATATGTTTAGAAAAATAAGGCCTTCTTTAGGATGAACTGTTCCACTCGTTGGTAGTAACCTACTATTTCAGTACTGTACTTATATGATTGGAATAATCTGAGCTGAATAAAGCCTCTCAGAAGTCCACCAGAGGTGGCTGAGTCATATCATTTGTTCTGAGGCATCGCAGGGTGAGGCCACATACTATAAAAACAGGCTGCTCTGACAGCCAGCTGAGAGGTGAACAGGTTTCAACACTGACCACTATAATTTTAAATGGAGAAGTAAACATCACCAGGAAACAACAGAGTTACACGAATGGGCATTCGATGTCCTGCTGATCCGATACAGTCTCTTTCACATGGATGGATGGATGGATGGATGGAGTCTGTAGTGAGTCGGCTAATACACTGGAGCTGCACAGCTGCTTGTTGACCTAAATATGTGACGTGGCAAAAGTCCTGCTGCTTGTCTTGGCCAATCATCCACAATGGTCGCCCACTGCTCCTGACACTGAAGAATGAGTAAAGTGTTGAGGATTTTTTTATTTTTATTTTTTTATTTTTTTAAATAAAATAAAAAAACGTATTCTTACAAAATTGTTTGATCGAAGCAGATCTTTTCTGATTGAACATTTTTGAAATACCTCAATGCAATACTGTAATGATACTTTGGTAGTATATAGTCCCTATTTGCCCTGGTTTTAAATCAATGTCAACCACACGTCCGATTATCAATGATTTTGAGTGCATATCTTCCATCACAAGTCTCAGTAGTTCCCATGGAAACTCTTATTGAGGCCAAGTTAGTAAATTTAGCAGCTTCCATGCCATTTCTGTGATGCAATCAGCAGCATGCTCTACATGTGCCCGACAAGACCCTGGGACATTGAGTTATTTGACCCTTTTTATCAGTTTCAAAGTTTTACAGAAGGAGGCTACTGTTCTGTATCTATTTAAAGAAACTGTGAAGCTGGTAGCAGCCCACACCCTTTAGTGTGTATGAGAAAGCTGTAATCAAAAACACAAATCCTAATCTGGGCTATCAAAACAGCCAGCAGGAGAAAATGTAGATATTCTGTTAACATTTCTGTCTTTTGCCTGTGTAACTGCATGAAGCAGTAGCCAACTTAGCAACAGCATCGATCTCTTCTTCTATTCAGAGAAGCACTGCCTTTGATCAAGGCCATAGTCTTTGCAACAGAATCTCCAAGTATCTGAACTTAATGGGAATTAACAGTATTTTAAATCAAAAACATGAATAATATGTCTTACTGGAACACAGCAGTCCACATGGGCTCAAAAACGTGCATGCCTTCCATGTTTTATTTTTTAATAGCAATTATTATGAATTGCACCACAATTTTGCATTTCACATAACTCTTTTACTCATTCTGAAGCCACAAAACACACACTGACACCTACACTCGGGATGCACAAGATATTGACAAATATATGACAATACAAGCTGACTCAATATCCATATTGCAAGAAACCAAGATTCCACTCCTGATCATAATTTTAAGACCATTTGAAAATTTGCAAGGATTCACATTTTGCACTGTTGGTTCTTAAGAAGGTTCAAAGTAGAGCTTCAGAATGCAAAAAGCAGAAATGAGAGAGAGACTGAGGTCGCAATTGATTGAAAACACCAATTCAACTGAAATAGGCTTTTCAGCAGCCCAAAGCTTAAAAACCCAAACTCAGAAATCAATGTTTCAAAAAAAGGTCTCAGTAATGAATAGCTCCACGATGTTTATGATCACTTCAGAAAATGGTTGCAGCATGCTGGATGCAAGTGTTTCCAGGAGGCTAGTGGAAACATTTTCCCAAGTGGTCAAGATGGCCTCATGGAGAGCCTTTACGGTCTTGAACTGGCGTACATTTTTGTGAAATGTCCTTGAATCCATCCCCAAATCTTCTCAGTTGGATTTAGATCGGGGGAACACACAGGATGGTCCAAAAGAGTAACGCTATTCTCCTGGAAGAAATTCTTTGTCATGCAGGCAAATTGTAGCACTGTTCTGCTGAAAAACCCAGTCATTACAACAAAGATGAAGGCCCTCAAACAGGGATTCCCACTGCAACATCTCTCCACAGGCTGCCATCATGCCCAGCATGAAACTCCACTGTGCCACTAAAGCAAGTACCCCAGCCCCGTCACTGTGCCATGTAGAAGTCACCTGAGGAGGGAGCTGCTCATCAGGATTGTAACAACGACAATCTTCCTTGGACAGCTCAACATATTTGGCCTTCTTCACCCCTCTTTCAAACGGCTTGTATCGGTCTTTCATACTTGGCCTCTTTCTGATTATAGGGACACGTTCTTGCAGGAATTGTCTAAAAGGTTATTTTAGAAAGACTAGGTATAACACAAAAGTTTGTTTAAATAGCTTAGAACCAGTGCTTAATTTGTAAATTTGAAAATTTCAGAAACACTTGTGTGCACACTGATTTGATTGAGGGAACAGGCCAAAACATTTGCTGGAACACTCTCATTAAACACCATTATATCAGATGAAATATTTGCCGGATCCTCCTAAATATTTCCTGGATCCTTTACCCTGAAAAACAGAAAATTGGGGGAATATGTTCTCCCAAACGGGGGTTCAAATTAAGCACTGCTTAGAACAGCTGAAAAAAAGACGCATCATGTACGTTTGGAGACGCCTTTGAGGAAGACGGAAGTAAAATTCACTGTCCGTCGAAACGCATAAGGTAAACAAACCCTTTTGTTATACCAAGTGTCTTTCTAAAAGAACGTTTTAGTATTTTTTGGAAACAAGAAGACATAATGAATGTAATAAAAGAATGTTCCTGCAAGGTCCAAAAGAGAAGGAGCCCATGTATGAAAGATCTATACGCCCAGCCCTCAATAGGTATGGAGGACTGCGCTTCCAGCTGTTGCACACCTGGGCTTGAGCCATGCCCCAGAAACCAGCCACGAGGAAGCCCCCTGGATGGGGAGTGAGACGTCACCTCCATTTGAATGTATGTTTCAAAGTAAAAGATTGCCTCAGTAAAATATTGTGGATTTTCTAATATACCCACTATAAAAAGTGTCTTGAGTATAGAATGTCTCTCTCCAGTTATTTGCTCATTATCTAAGCCCATGGTTCTAAAAAATGACTCAGGCTTTTTGCTCGGATCAGCCAGATGGCCCACTCTGTTGTTATTTGTTGACTGTTGGGGCAGCACTGACGCATGATTAAGGTGGTACCATCTAAACTCCTCTGCTTCTGTGGGGGCTTATCCCAGTAGAGTGATCTTCTGTGTTAACAGGCGACATGACTTTAATACTTCACATAAGGCAAAATTAACAATATCATACAGGTCAATTCAATGTGTGAGAACACCAACAATTACGCTATTTCTGTCCATACAATTTTCTAAATGTCCATCATTTCTATAACAACCCTTACGTTTTAGACTGGGTAGACTCTGACTGATTAATCCTAGCCCTAACCCGTTCATTGGGCAAATTTTACAGGAAAAATGAAAAGTGTTGGAATTTAAAGATGCCAGTAGTAATGCACTCATTTAGAAACAGTATTTCCAGTCAATGTTTTTAAAACACTGCCTCTTATCAATATCCCAACAAACACAAAAACATGGTGCTTATGCCAGACTTTTGAGAGCTGGCATCTCAAAAGTCAAATGCCAGATTTAGGCATCTTACTTTTGAGAGTCAGATGCCAAAATCACAAATGGAGGTCAGAACACACAGTAGACAAACAGTCAAACTAACACTGGCCATTATCATTGTTTTAAAACACCTCTGTCCGGTAATAATATAAATAATAACTTTTAGAGTTAGAAACAAAATTGTATCTACTCTGTAAGGCCTTAGAGGAGATGAGGAAGAAGCCATCAATTTCAATAGAACTTCAGATGTACACAGCTGTGGTCTTTCTGCTTCCTATACCATAAAATATACATACCCAAAGAGTTAAAAGACAACATGCATTAGAACTAACTTCTGTGCTCATGTACCTTATCAGCGAGCGCTCTGACAGCCTGCTTCCTGCCGTCACTCGCGCCGGTGCTGAGATTGGACAGGGACTCCGCTGCTGGTTTGGAGCCTGCTTTAGAGTGTTTATCCCCACCTGGACAAGGCAAGACAACAACACACACAAAGCTGCTATTTACACCTATTAGAAGACAAAATCTCCAATGCCAGTGTTGTCATTCAATTAGTGTGCGTTTAAATTTGAAAACTTGACATCAGAAGCACATCAGCTGGCAAGAACAGTGTTATTATTCCACTGTGAATTTCTTTAGACGTCAGTCCACAGCGCACCTTCTGCTCAATGCAAATCAAAACGACAGACGAAATATTCATGAATAATGCATCAGTGTAGAACAAGCAAATCGAACAGCATCCTTTTAATCAAAGAGCCTATTCAACAACTGTTTCTGCGAGTGGTGGAAACGCAATAAAGTAAAAATAACACGTTTAAGGTAGTTTTACTTTTCATAAGGACATATTATAGTTGATACTTTTTTACTTTTAGAGAAGCTTTATGTACTTTCTACTGTACTTTCTAACTGTATTAACTAACTAAAAGTGTTTCTAGTAGAAGATGATTATAGAGGTCTAAACTACAGGGTCTTCTTCAGTAATTGCAGCTTTTGAATAGATAACAATTAATTCCACAGCCCTAATCCAGATACTAGATTTAGTATTGATTAATATCTGAGTATCTGAGTAGATTTTTCATATATATATATTTTTTCGAATACGTTACAGCAGAAGAAGTATAGTGTCACTCATGTAAAAAAGGAGAGACAACAAACTCCCACCGCTTACACAAGTGCAATCAGCACACCAAACCTCAGGGGAGGACTTGAAAGAAGAGTGCGTGACCCAGTTTCAACCTTGTCCCAAAAAGTGCCAGACCTCACAGCACAGTTTAGGGAGCGGGAATAAGCTTTTTTTAAACCACAAAAAGTCTGTACAGCCTCATTCCTTTAGTTGTCTGTTATACAAAGGACGGTTTCATCAAGCGAAAAGAAATACCAGAGTGCAAGTTTTATTTTCTCATAGACAAACTTTACATCTTTAAATCGAAGCTCATGCCATTAAGTATGCTATATTGTTTACTTACTGATCCCAAAAGATACTTATCACCATAGCTGGTAGAGTACACAATCATAGCATAGTGGTCAAATGGTCAAAATGTTTTCACTTCACACTACAAAAAAGGTGTATTTTTGCGAGCCAATTGTCATTAGAAATGGAGCACAGTGTGACCGGCTTGATTTCAAATACAGAAACCCAAATGAGATTTAAGTCCATAACAAGGAAAACCTCAGCATAAAATTGCAATACTTATTATAGTCATTAACAAGAGTTTGGGACTACCCGTCAATAGGATGGAAATAGCATGGTAACCAGGGTAGGGACAGGTATGTGCCCACTTTCCATGAGTAATTGGCACGAAATTACCATAATCACCGTGATATTACACTTTAAGCTTCTATGCTATCACCGTGCTGTAAAGTAAAGTGCTATTGATTCATCCAAATCGTGTGTCTGTCTTACACTTAGGCGATGCTCCCGGGCTGTGGGGCATGTTGGTCCCTCCCTGTGGCGCGCGCGGATTATGGCAACTGAGCGTGACGAGCTGCCAGATGATGGCGCTCTTCCCTGACCCAGCGTTCCCCACAATCACCGCGCCGCGCCCTTCACAGCTGCTACTCTTCCTGAGAACCTCCTCCAGACGCACAAACAGCCAGTCACGACCCACGAAGGGAGTGTCCGCCGTCATCCCTGGCACTTCAAATAACAAGGGCTTCAGCATGATGTCTGCTTGTTTGAATAGAGCCAGTTTGCCTAAACAGAGAAAGAAAGGTAATTAATTTAGGAATGATGAACTACCTCTATCGGGGTTATTGCAAGGCCTCAGGATTATTTTATGCAGTACGTTTACCTTTTCTCAACAAAACATAAAAGAACAGTCTATTGACCAGGTTAAAATCATAGAGATAGTGATGAATTGAAAAAATAATACAGAGTTGAAAGTGTTAATGAAGTCATGGTCATATATATATACGCTGCCTGACCAAAACAAAAGTTGTCACCTGGACTGAACTAACTGTTATGATCTGGGGGGGGCTGCAGTTGGTCAAATCTAGGTTCGGGAACACAGTGTTTTATTGAGCTGTTCAGCACATGTAATGTAGTGCTACTCTTTCAGGGTCTACAGCTGTTTCGCCGCACTATATTTACTTATCTTAACCCCGGGCTAAACCCAAAATACCTTTGGAGTCGTCATTTGTGCGCCCAGCTGTGTGGTGTTTGCGGACAGACGCTCGATATCCCGCGGGCCTTTGGTTGTCCAAAAAGCTCAGATCCTCCAGTCTGGTGGTGCTGGTTGCTGAAACGCAAAGTGAATGAAGAATATTGTGCAAAGGAGATCATTTTTGCAAACTATAACAAATCGATATAAATGCTTTATAATACAGTGGACTTAATTCACAAATGCTTTCTTTTACAATCTACTGTAAAAAGTCAAATAGTAATTTCAGCTTTAGGAAAAAATCAGTACAGGCCTTTTAACAGCTCTGACTTAAGTGTTATACAATTACTATGTAGCCTACTAGTACGAGACTTTACAGGAAGCATTCAGCTCTTGTTTTAACTTTTATTTCACAAATCTACAGAATATTCTTGTGAATTTACAGTCTGGAAACTATCATCGGTTGCTTTTAGTTGTTTTCCGATTGATTGAGTGCATCTTCACTGTGGGGCACATCCACACGAGTCCAGTCTCTTAAGATTGCTCAAATTCTGAAACAGCGTAGCCATGGAAACAATCTTTGTTTGTTTTTTAAGATAAACACAGTGACCTTGATGTGGTACAAGGAAAAGACACCCAAAAAAATGTTGATAAATGCATTATTAAAAATGAGAGCTGCATTAAATACAGATAACTGCAAGGAAGACACACAATCTCACAGTCTCAGTCACACAAAACATTATGTTCATATTTGGGGCTGCAAGTAAGATTTGAAATGTATGTGTTAAAATCAAAATGAAGTCCACTGAGTAACTGTTTAACATTAACAATTGAGAGAAGACAAGATATGAACATCCTTCTAAACTAACTGAAAGGGACTATATGAGTTTAAAAATGTTAAAATTAAGTATTTCCATCCCCTTACATGTTCCAGCCATGTCCTAATCAGAATGAGCTCAGACCTGTTCACCACAACTGCCTCTAAAATCCTGCACTGTCACTCAAAAAGGTGTTAATTCAGATCCGAAGTGCCGCCATGCACGAGCTGTAAAGTGACATATATGTCACATTGGGCGTTTATAGGTATTTTATTTTAGATTATACATGTTATTTGAAAATCAATCCACTTGACAGTTTCTTCTTCAGAAGCACAACGTTGCTGTTTTATCTGCACTTTCACAATTTAAATCAACATTACTTACTTTTTAATAAGGTTAAGCAACAAAAATATCCAGGCATTCATGTCGCTTTACCTGCTTTTGACACTGATTTGTTGGACTTTTCAATTTGTTGTTGCACAGCTTCCGTAAGGCCTAGGGATATCAGGTTAGGCTTATTTTAAAGCTTGGACTGAGTAGATTCAAAAAACAAAACAAAGTAAGTTGCTATCACTAATGTTTCTTGTTCGTATCACATGTGCTACACGGGGTTTTTGAGGGTAAAACTATACATGCGGGGACCCACAAAGGTGTGATCGCCCCCTGGAGGCCTAAGTAAAATATTATTGTTTGTTTGACGGATAAGAATGAGTAGATTCCATAACAAAACACAGAAAGTCTCTGTCACATTCTATTCCGGAGTAATGGGCAAAAGAATTATACAAAATATGTACAACGGGTGGTGTACGAACTCGTGACCAAATTTCAACTCAAGGTTACTCTGCCCCCATGAGGCCTAGGGACTTGGGAGAGGGCTCATTTTAAAGCTATGGTTGAGCCCTTTCCAGTGCATCCCAGGTCTCCGTCACTTTCACTTTTCGATTTAGTGCCGCAAATTCTATGCCGATTTGGTGGACCTGGGCATGGTTGGGCCCCCAAAAGTCAAAATGTTGTTATTGGGCCCCCGGGGGCCTAGGTAGATTATAGTTTACTTGATGGAAAGAGAAAAATCAGTAGATTCCAGAACTGAAAAGGTCAAGTCTCTATCTCTTACGGTTCTGAATTAGCAAGCGAACGTCTGCAGTATAAGTATGACTTTGTGTACGAACTCGTGACTGAAATTATATTTGATGTTGCTCCGCCCCCCTGATGCATACAAAGTTGGGAGGGGTCTCATTTTACAGCTCTGACCCTGCTCTTTGCAATGCAAAAAACCCCAAGTCTCTATCACTTTGGGTTTTGATTTTATGCCAGGACGTTGTCACAACCACACCCTCTAAAGTCGTTTGTGACCTCAAAGGCCCACAAATGGCCCACAAAAGTTAACTTGACATTGTTTTGTACTTTTACATGACATTTTCTGTAACACTTTTTGGGCCAAAGGCCCGCCGTGACACATATGTCACAGCGATTTTTGTTTACACTTTTTATTTCAATTTGTGTTGATGAATGTGCTACGAACAGTTTAAAGTGATCTTGGACATGTTATTTAATGATCACCATTGTTATATAGGTTGAACATAATTTTGCAGTCGAAAAAAAGGGCTTGGTAAAATTAGCTTGTTTGCTAACAAGAGCTCATTTGGCAAACCACCATTTTGCAAGTGATGTTATGAGGACAAGAATTCGAGTCCTGGGCCAAGCGGGGCATTCCTGTGTGGAGTTTGCATGTTGTCAATGTGTCTGGGCGGGTGCTCCAGTTTCACTCATTAACCCAAAACATACTCAATAGGCTAATCCCAGCTTCAGCACTGCTCATTACGGGTTACCCCAACGGCACTGAAGAATGGGTCAAAAGCAGAGGATAACTTTGACCATTAAACGTATCCAATCAAAAATCATTGTGATATAAATAAGTGTTTTATTCGTCATTGCACAAACATACAACGAAATTGTGTGGAGGTACTAGTCCTGAGCCGCTGCGACTGAGCCGCGATACCATTGTGGGCCAACCTGACCAGCACACAGCATTGAATAATTGTAATTAAATCCAATAATTAAGTCATCCATTATATTCTCTATTTCTCCACTTCATACTAAAACAGTGGTCTAGAGACACTCTATAGTCTTTTTTCCACTCAGAGAACAAGGGTTATTTAGCTTTTGTTGAATTTCATGTTAGTACAGGGTCACTGCTACTTTAACGTTACTGTCATTGCCACAGTATCACAACATATTATGACATGTCTTTTTTCCTCTGCAGTACTACTTGTAATGCCTGTTTTCAGCAGATTATTGCGTATTTTTCTTGATATAAGACTCATTATGTAGTGTACCGTATAGAACAAAAGAAAATGAAGAGCAGAGAACAAGATGCAACAGTTTGCGCCAATCCTCCTCCCACTCACAATCAAGAGTTTAAAGGTCAGCCAAGTGTTTGCTTTTTCCACACACAGCGAAAGATATGAAGCTTAAGAAGGCTTTTGCGACATTTCTGTGTTGTACGAAACTGTACTGAGGCAAAAAGCATAACAGGAGAGACTACAATTCACTGCAAGATATTAACTTTCGTGTTAGCCGAAGATGTCACGAGGAGTTTAGATTTTCTGAATGGCGATTTTGTTATTCATTATTTCTGCAACATGAAAAATCTCATGTGAAATCTGCAAATCTGGTATTACTGCTGCCTCTAATCCCTACAGTGGGATAAAAACACAGCCACGCAGCGCTCCAGGGCAACAAGGCAAAGCTGCAATGAAACAACCTGTGAATGGCTATAAGACCCGCTAACTCCTATAGTAAAGTACTGTCCACTGTGTATTAATACAGCTGGTACAGTTGTAGTACGGGCTTACAACTTCTTAGCAATTACTATCACACTAATCTAATACGCTGGTCAGATCAACCTGACTGTGAGAGCAACCTGACTGTGAGAACGCAAAATAAAAGGTCAGTGGGAGTAGAAGGTGAGCAATTCTACTTATTTACTACACTGTAATAGTGGGCTCTGCCTCCTACGTGCAACAAAATAAAGAAAGTGCGGCTCTAGAAGTGCATAAGAATGTTGTGTTTTCTAGCCCACAATTAAACTAAAGATGGTGATGGCCAAAGCCTCTTGAACTTAAAATAATAATGGTGAATGGTATCAATTTATATGGCACTTTTCTACCTGCGTCAGTTACTCCAAACACTGGTTCAGAGTGTTGGACAGTGTTTCACTTTTGGTTCATGTAATTCTCTTGCTAAAATGTACAGTATGGTGTGAAGGTGGGACTCTCGCACAGATAATGAAATATTGTTGAAGATCAAAGAAAGTGAAAGCTGCAATTATACTGTATTTTGTACATGCATTATTATTATTCTATTCATCAAAGGTTTTCAAACTTAAAATATACAGGTGAAACTCGGAAAATTAGAATATCGTGAAAAAGTACATTTATTTCTGTAATACAACTTAAAATGTGAAACTTATATATGATATAGACTTGTGGCATGAAAGTGACAGATGTCAAGCCTTTGTTTGCTTTAATTTTGATGATTTTGGCTTAATAACCCAAAAATAAAAAATAAACCAAAAAACCCCAAATTCAAAATCTCAGAGATTAGAATGTTACATGAAATCAATAAATAAAATATTTTAAACAGAGAAATGTTGGCCCTCTGAAAACTATAATCATGCATATGTACTTAGCACTTGGTTTGGGTCCCTTTTGCTTGAATTACTGCCTCAGCAGTAATGTTATGGAAGACCAGGATCTTCCAACCTCCACCCAATAATTAATTAAACAACATACGGACCAATAAACCAAACAATAACAATTGAGTATACATACCTATACTGTATACTGTATGGCAAACTGCGATTGAGATATCTGGGAACACAATATCTCTATTACAAGAAACAAAAGGGAAGTTTTGGTACGACTACTGGTTCTGCTACTACTGATGATGACAATGACAACAGATACTGCTGTTGCTGTTGCTACTGTTACGTTTGAGACAGAGAGTTGAGGCCTGAAAGAACATCAACAGAGAACAGTGGGCTGCCAGTGTGAAGGAGGTGTAGTGTGGGAAGGGAGATGATAACTGGTTAAAAAACTGCAGGCCAAATGGATAAGTGGACCTGAGATGCAGCAAGAGCAGCTTGTAGTCCGTTTGACACGGGGACAAGTTGGAGACTTCATTCTTGTGCCTGATGAGACCAGCCTGTCTGTGAGCACCTGCCCCACTCACAATGGCCTTTCTCTGGCCGCTGACACCTGGCTGATTACCCAACAAACCCTCCTGATCTTTCATCTTTTTAAAGGTCACCTCCGCCGCCTCGCACTGCTGCCTCCAGCGCCTGTGATGTCATCGTCCAAAAAGCCACAAATCACCAACAAGTTCACATACCAACTCCTAAAGAGTTCTTTGAAACACACAGTGGCTGTGAAGACTGACATTCACATAAAATGTCTTAATATGCTCTATAAACGCTATAAAAAGAGTAGTAAAAAGTAATTTGATGATGGGATAATGCTTGTGGTGAGTATTAATTCATTATCAATTAATCTTATTCTAGTGAAGCGGCAATATTATAGAGAAAAGTAAAACAAATATATTTCAATGTTCTAAATCAGGGGCAGGCAACGACAACATCATGACCCCACACATCATTTTGAGAAACATCACTACACCCAAGTGTGATCTAAAGGCATTTTCATGTTATCATTGTATAGCACACTTAAGAAATAAAGACATAATGAATGTGATTTTTTTTATAAAAGAACAATGCTAATATTGTATGTTAAAGGGAATATACACGGAGTTTAAAAATGTCAATATTATGTGTATTCCTCCCCCTACATGTTCCAACAATGTCCTAATGTGTAGAATGAGACCTGTTCACCACAACTGCCTCTAAAATCCTGCTCTGTCACTCAAAAAGGTGTTAATTCGGTCCGAAGCACAAGCTTAATATAGAAGGTGCAGTTACACGTGTGACCTGAGGTGGCAGTAGTGAGTATAAAATGGCTCACTTGCATCTAGCCCCTTTAACATCGAAAGTGATCCATGAGATTGGGCCCCACAGGCAGGCTTGGCCCTTCATCTCTTGATTCGGAATAAAATTGGCCCACGATCAAACAGCCTACCCCTCTTCTAAATCATTACTATGGCCCATTGAAAGTTAGACACATTTCTTCAAAGCATGAGCAGCTCTTAGTTTTAAAAGTAGTTCACTGGCTAAAAAAAAGGTTGGAGGTCCAAGCACTAGATGTATGACAGTCAAGTGTGGGAAAAAAGCCACATTTTTCATCGCTTCTGGTACCTTGTACTTGACGCATACAACTTGAAGTTGAACATAGTGCATCCTATTGACGATGGGGTAACAGTAAATTGGCATTCTATTGTTATACCCCTTAAGCAAGCACATCACTTTCTTTAGTAGTAGGTGGGTTGTAGTAGGTCTTTTTTTAGCATGCTCAAACTGAATCACAATCACCAGTTTAAAATTCATTGTAACCAAACAAGAATTAATCTAGATTGTGAAGTGAAGTAGTTTTTGTCCTGTCTTACATCAAACACTAAAACATCTTATTCACCATCAAATCATTAGCGGAAAAAAACAACAACAACCCAAGCATCTGATGGCTGAAGCTAAAAACAAACAACACAGCGAGACATGTGCCAGATGGCCTAACTTTTCTATAGTGGCAGCAGCACACACTTTTTTCAACGCTTCAACAAATCATATGGACGCTGTTCCAGAGTTCGTGTTTGTTCTCGCCAGGGGGCTTATAAGTAATGCCAAAACGGTGTAATTACTGTTTTGCAAAATTGAAAAATACCGGCTTGCAAATAATGCCACAAATCAATATACGTGGCAATCAATCAGCCAAATTGCAGTTAAACATTGTAATTAGATATTTAACTCCCATTGTTCACTGTCAGCGTTTTGTACTGTGAACAGCCAACCGGGAAAGAGACGCTGATTGATAATGTTATGTAGTGAAAATTGACTGTTGCTATGGGAATACGTATCTGGTGAAATGTTACTGAAATGATCCTACCGTCAGCAACAAGCAAGACAGTATTGACTGAAGGTTCTAAACATAAACATTGATCAATGGTGTTGTCCAAAAACAATATTTCACAATGACTGCTGTTCTTGTTCTGTAAAAATACTAAGGCTGAGAATGTATTGAAGATTTATCATTGATAGTAGCGAGGGCTGCACAACATATCACAACAATCTCGTGATTGCAAAATGATGTAACGTCATATCCATACTGTAATCAACACCAATATATCACAAAATCACTAGGGTCTTTCGTCTGACTTTGAGATTTTAGTTTATTTTTTGCAAAACCGTGTAGTGGCTTACAATTTTTTAATTTACTTTTACTATTTTAGCCTTGTTTTGGTCCCTCTTAAGTCTGGATTTGACAGTGCTCAATTTCTGTTTAAATTCATGTAACACAAAGTTGGAGTGGTTTAGTATAATAGTGCAATAATATTGTTGACACAATGTTCAAGACAGTTTTTGAATGTATTTTTTCTCATAGCGTGCAGTCCAAATTGAGTTCATGTCGAAACCATGTACTGCAATCAAATACAAATCACAGTTTGATTGGGCACCATTAGCAATTCGCAAATACAATTTTGCCACCATGGACTTTTTTATGTGAGAGCAGTTAGAGCATACATCCATCGAACTGTGCAAACTGTTATTGTATCTTGGACAATCCAACAATATGCTGAATTTCTCTCCCCGCTCTTCACCGCCTTTCACTCACTGTTCTAATTCATGTGGGCTAATAATGTTATGGTTCTGCCTGCCAAAAGTGGCCATTTCATTTGAAGCTAGATATAGTTTGGACCTCTACAGACAAGTCTGTGATTGTAGCAGTAGATTAATAGCATTCTCCAAGTGCAGTATTTCCTCAATTCTCCTGGACATGTTGAAAATGTGCTCAGTGAACAAAATCTTGTTTTTTAATTTAAAACTGAATATGCAAATGTAATGCAACAGCAATACGCTAGAAAAACTAGGATGCAATATGTTGTTCCTTCCTTCATCCATACAGTGTTGCATCTTTCTTACTGTATGTCTTACTATGTAATTTCTGTCATGCATCATTAATAGCACTTTTCCCGGATCACTTTTGTTGTGAAAGTCATTGCCCTGCAGTACATCGTTTTTGATACATGATATTTGCCAATTTTCGTCTTATATCTGCTTATTAAGTAAAGGCTTTAATGCATTATGATCAACATTTAAGCCCTTACTGACTGTCCTTACTGACTATATAGAAGTGTATTACTGTATCTCATCAAGCCCTTTCTAAATGAATGCACCAGCTGACAGCAGAAACTGGCAGGCATTACAGTGAATCTGCTCCTCGGGGGAATTTTCTCTTTTGCTCCCACTACAAATGAACTGACATCTAAGCGAAGAGGAAGAGCGCTTGTGCTATAACCAAACCAAACATCGTGACTGTAGAGAGGGGGAAGAGTTGTATTTTCTTATGACTATAGGCCCTCCCAGGACATTTAGCTGCTCAGAGTGCGTGTCCATTGCCTCAGAAGGGGCAGCACAGTTCAGCTCATGAATTGTGGAGATGTGTGTATTGTGTATTGGAAAATGTCACGTCAAAATCCATTCTATCAATAAACTTTACAGTCAATATTAATTATTCACTAATTATTCTCGTGGGTCTGAGCCTGAGCCGCAGGATTCATTACCACACTTCATTAATGGGAAAAATGCTTTCAATTTTACTGCCTGACCTTAACAGAAAGCCTTTCACTAACAATTATTTTAATTTAAGCAGAACGGACATGGCTAATCTGATCATAGTTTATCTTGTGTCAGCGAAAAGGTGAACACGTTTCTCGCATAGTAGCAGCGTGACCATTTATGTGTATATTGTAGCTTGTAATAGTTGATTTGCCAGAAAAGTGTGCAGTGTTACGAGTTGTTTGGAATTGTAGGAACAGAATTACAAGGTGAATGCTTGTGTTGGCTCACTGTAATCATGAACAATAAAATGCCTATTACTAATACTGCAAGGTTCGCACAGTTTACCCTTTTTGGCTACACAGCTGGAATTATCATACCGGGTAACTTATAATACACCCTTATTACAACTCATTCATCATACACAACTGTCAGACCTCAGCTCAACCAAACACAATGAAAACAAGCTGGAAAACAACATACCTGCCACAGAATTTGGGCGCTGCGTCGCCAGGGAGGATGTCCCGTGTGCATGGTGTTGCGGTAGAGGTCTTTTGGGCGCAGGTGGGGTCCTGGTCTCCTTGATCTCAGCTCTAGGTAAGGCCTCCTCTGATTGGACGGCCAAATTGTCCTTGCTGGAGCCATGATGACGCTCATCGGTCGCACGGCCCATTACTCCCGCACCGCCCCCTGGCCCGTCATCTTTAGGTAAATCGGCACAGCGCTCCTCATTCTCCGAAGAACTGGTGATGGTGGCTGTGGTGGCACATGATTGTATATAGGTAGTTCATGACATTCATGAATCGATACACTGTGTAAAAAGCTGCAATTGAACCTTTGCAGCCAATGCTATGTTCATCTGATGTCATATGATTTCCTGCCTTGCAAGCAGATATTCATGAAAAAAACATGTACAGCATTGACAACCTGTACACCCAATATGGACATCTACATTTAGAAGTGTATCACCTATTTATGCTGAACATAATGTCCTCTTGTAGAACAATTCAATATTTTTGCTTGTTTCATGGCAATACCTGGCCCTTGTTCTTTTTTTGTAACTTGAAATGCAAACTCTATTTAAAGAAAAGTGCCCTATTTTAGAGAATCAGAGCCATAAGCAACAAAGACAGCAGTGTCCCAGTTTTAAAGGGAGGGTGGTGAAGCCTCAAGGCTAAAGTGGCATTGACTTAGAAAAGTAGGAACTCCAGCTGTATCTAACTCCGTCACTTTCAGCTGTCACCTGCCACTATTTGCTGCATAGTATGGAGGCAGACCATAAGAAAAACAACGACGAAAAAAAGATTTGTCAGCAGTGTAACAAAGGTTTTGCAGGTTGTCATCTAAACTAGTTTATGCCACGTCTAATTAGGAAGCTTCTGGAGGCAGTTCTGATGTTTTTCTTGTCAGGAGGCTGGATAAATGCTGCTATAAGAGGAGGAGTTAGATATGGCTCCAACAATCTAATGGAACCAGCCTGTGGAACACCCTAAGGAGTTTCTTTCTAGTTAATGGCCTTTAGTCATGAATTAAGGGGGGAAAAGTCCCCAATGACAGTAGCTCAGCAGTTAGAGCATACATCCACAACTGTGCAAACTGTTATTGTATCTTGGGCAAGATACTTCACCCAATTTGCCTATATTTGAGCTCTGTGAGGTATTGGCAGCTCCAACAATATGCTGCATTTCTCTCCCCGCTCTTCACCCCCTTTCACTCACTGTTCTAATTCATGCGGGCTAATAATCCTTAGAAAGAAAAGTTATGGTTCTGCCTGTCAAAAGTGGCCATTTCATTTGAAGCTAGATATTAAAACAAGCACAAATACGCAGCACTTCACATCTAAGCACTGCTTGGCTATATGAATATGCTTCACATGGTCACAGAGTCAGAATAAAACATCGGGTGAAATTCTGCCCTGGATTTTTCAAAGGGATTTTTCACGGTGCAGTGAGCACTCACCTATGATCCCGCTATCCTTGCTCTCCAGCGTAGAGGTGGGGCTCTGGGAAGTGGGCCCAGGGATGTTTCCGGTGAGCAGAGCCGTGGACGGAGCCAGACCCGGGGGACTGGAGAGCGTGCCGCAGGGGCTGGAGCTGCTGTGGGGGGAGAGAGGAGCGAAGGGCTGGGGCAGACTCTTCCCTCCGGGTGTGATGCTGAGAGTGGAGCAGGGGCTCTCTGAACAGGGGGACGCCGTGCTGCAGGTCAGAGTGGAGCTGGGGCTGCCCCCCTGCATCGAGATATCACACTGTGGGAAGGGAGCAGGAGCGACAATATGTCAGAATGGTTTCAAGTGATATCACACGTTCTATATGCCTGTTGCGTTTATTTGACAAGGAGGGTTAAAAGTGTTATTTTGTGATGAGGACATGCATTTCATGATTTCTGCTGTGACTATGGTGGCATTATTTCTATTCAATATGATTTTGGAGTGAAAATGCCATATTCATCTTTACATCATTGCATTCATTTGAAGGTTGTAACCATGTCGACACGTAGTAAAAATGTTTTAGATCGAGGGGAGGAAGGTTAGCTTGGTAGCGGGCTAATTTTCTTCCTCGCCAAAAGTCCAGGGACCAGGCATCCTAATTTTATTCTATTTCCTTTATTTTAGACATATAAATCGTACATATTTCAGAGTCAGTTCCTAATGATGAGAATTAGGTGTGAGCCACATCGTATCGCATATCGTTATTGGAATATAATTTTTTGATATCGTTGTAATTTTTTAGATCGTTGTGGACATGATATAATTTATGTTACGCTCAGGTCCATCAGAGTAACATAAACACTGACTGTGTAGGACACAGGGTTAGGTGCTTAAATGTAAAATGAAATGAAGGATGTAAACTTGAGTAGCTCATATTTGCAAGGAAATTAGTATGTCGTTTATCAGAATCAGAATAGTTTGTATTGCCATTGTTTGAGAACAGGTGCAACATAAAACATATAACACAGAATTTAGATAAAAAATAAGATAGCTACAAAACTTTAAACTGTAAGGCTATAGGGGCATGCATGAAGAATTCATAATATATTACAATTAATTTTCCCATTGTCAATTATATCGTCAAATATATAGTTATCGTGATCTTTTTGATATCGTGATATGGATTTTAGGCCGTATCGCCCTCATGAGAATATGTAAAAACAAAGCTTTTCTGTTTAATTTGAGCAAATACAGTTCACACTTCAGTCAGTGCAAAAACATTTAAAATGCATATGACCGGTTTTAATCCTTTAGAGCACTATGTTTTTGTTAAAATTGTTTCTTGTCTTCTAAGCAAGCTTTTTTTTCCTATACCAATCTGCAACTCATATACTGTATCACATTCTGGACTGCCTCGACTTGGGTGTACCATTTTCTCCAGAACAGAAAATGCAGTATGGATTATGAACCGCCATTTTCTGGTCTACTACCTGATGTTAGTGCACAATAAAAGGTACAATGGATTTGGTACACCTTGTAATACAATGAATTGCCTTTTAGTTACTGGAATTCAAGCCTGTGTAATAGACTAATAGTGTTAGTATAGTTGTGACTGTGGAGTCCAAATATTCAATGCTGTTTAGTAACAAATGTAGCTTCAAATCAACATACCACTATCAACATCTCTGTCACTGCTGCAAGTGCACAGAAATACAATGAACAATGATCACACGCATCTGGTTGTCAAGACAACCGTAAAAATGGAGGTCAGTGTATATAGATTCACTCACATTTCTGAGGAGAGCGAGAGATTGCATATGTGAGCAAACAATCTGCTTTGTATGGAGAAATAATTGGCCCTCAGAGATACCGAGACAAGGAAATTCACAAAGGTAAAGCTAGTTATAACAGCATTACATCTTCTGCTTTTAGGGGTCACTGATGACAATGAGAAAACATTAAAACATGGGGTTACTAATCATAGATATGGGCACTTATCAGGGAGTACAACTGCATGAAAAAGACAGCCATTCAATCTCACATTTACTCCTTGGACAGTGGAAGGGGGCTGGATCTAAAATAGACAGTTGGACATGCTGACACCAATGAAGGAAATTGTATATCAGAAAGACGAAACCCACCACCTCAAAGCAAGGAGATAATATACATTGTTAACTCGCTTTCATCATTTGACCCATCCTCCAATCAGTACGTTTGGGTAACCTGTCAGGAGCAGTGGACAACAAAGGACTTATTACATGACTCAACCTTTCCTCAGTTGCCTTGCTATACATAATCTGCATACCCTCCATAAACATCCAGATGTTCAGCTAGGATCTTGGTCTGACCCGCCTTACCCTCCCAAAAAAGTCACAAAAGAAATATCACACACTGGACTGCTTTTAGCTTTGATCACAGCACACATTCGCTGTGGCATTGTTTCAATACGTTTCTGCAATGTCAAAAGATCCGGTGTTACATCAATCAAAAATATCTTATTATTAGTAGTAGTATTGATGATGGGAGAGTGTGACCAATGTGCTAAGCCTTCTCCAGTACATCCCAAAGATTCTCACTGGAATTAAGATCTGGATTCTGTGGCCGATCCATGTGTGAAAATGACATCACATGCTCCAATTTAAAGTCCTTCAAAATGTGAGCCCGATGAACCCTGGCATTGTCATCTCCGAATAGGCCCGTGCCATCAGTAAAAAAAATGAAATCCATTGATGGAATAACCTGGTCTGGTCGTTCAGGATGTTCATGGTAGTCGACTGATCTCATCCTTTGGACGCATAGTGTTGCTGATTCTGACCAACTGCAGCAACCCCAGATCAGTTGGTTAAATCCAGGTGGTGTATTTTTTTGGTCAGGCAGTGAACCTACTCACGTTTCCATAGTGCATTTAATCCCAATTTTGAAATTATTTTTCTACAGGGCTAAGCCATATGAGGATAACAATATTATCATGATAATCACCATGATGATGGTAATTTATTTTTCTGTTCTGTTTAATGCAGCTCTTGGCTCAAGTGCAGACACTTTTATCCAACCTCTCCTCTTATTGGTCAGTCTCGTCCTTCTCTGAATGAGTGACAAAGGAATTAACCAGTCACAGTGAAGTGTAAACTTTCAGACGAAGGCTTTAGTTACTTTTAACGACAACAGAAAGATACTAAGTCTACATAAATTGTGATAAAAACAAAAGTGATATAGGCTGTTAGAAAATGTTTGTATTTTTGAATGGATGATTCATTGTAATTTCTATTTTAAACAATGGCTCTGGCTCATCAGATTCACAGCCGATTTGGTTGGACTATATCATTTAAATCGCATTAACACCAACAGGCAAAGGTAAAAAAAAAAAAATAGAGACATCATTTGAAGATCCTGCGATTAAAAAAAGGTGAAGTAAGTGAACCTTTCACTAAACAGCTCCCATCTGCGCGACTGTTTGGCTTCATGCGCGCAGAGAGTGACTGAGCGTGCACATGGGAAATGAAAGCATAATTCCTGTTACTTTCATCCAGCTGTCATCTTCCCAGAGCTGCAGCGAAGAGCCAAACTTCATCACGCACTGTGGACATTTACAGTTTACTGCTCAAGAAACTGTAAACACCGACTGCTGTTTGCCGTGGATGAAATGTAAGCAAAAAGACAATAATGTTGATACGTCACTTCGTAGCTTCACCACAGTTAAGGGCAAAAAACTGAAATTACTGTTGTGAGGCTTTCGCTGCAGCAGGATTTATGACTATGGCCAACTTATTAATTAGACTGGGGGTTGTTAATCAAACCTCGAGTGATCTCAATTGCTCATTCTAGAGCCACAGTGAGTAGAATCTAATGCGTGATTCATGATTTTAGGCAGTATGGCTGAAAGCTCATATTGCTTTCCATTCATAAGATTATAAAATGAAATACAGTGTATCTAACATCATTTTCTGTTCAAAATATACGATTAAAACACTCCCAATAGGTCTTACATTATGCTTTCTTTAGGCAGTTTAACGACTTTAGGAAACCTTAGCCTTGATGCTTTAGTCCAAATACTGCAGTGAAAAGGCTTTTCAATCTGTTGGTAATGTCAAGAAGGACATATATATATAGCTAATCAGCACAGGAAAAATAGTTTGACCATGAACAGGATGAAAGCAAGTTTATTGAATGTATTTAGACTTTAAGAGATGCTACTCCGTGTGACGTATATCAGAGTGTGATCTGGCGTTTAAGTGGGAGACAGACTGAGGGTTTACTGACACACATGCAAATGAAACATTCTCCTTTTGCAGATTATGTCACATTATAAAATGGATAAAAGCTCCAAATACTTAATTTTGCTTGTTACAAGATATTTAAAACATATAGGGTTTAATATTATTTAGATTTAAAGATAGATTTCCTTCACATATACTCTTGTATTTTATCTAACTTTTAATTAGATTGTGATTTATTTTTGATCATTATATCTCCCATCCCTAAGTGGAAGATGGAAACATTATTGAAATTGAAGAAAACTCCACAACGTTATGAAAATCCACTGGCAGATATTTGTGAAAGTCAAAGATGTAAATTTCCCACAGAAAACAGGAACTAGAGGATTTGCAAATTATAAATAATCAAAGGAATACAATTTCACTATCCACAAACTTTGATTCAGACGGTATTGAAATGTTTGGATGAGTAACAGAGATCTGCTTTGTATAAGATGAGGAAAGACAAGCTTATGACAGATTCTTAAATTGATGCATCACACAATAAAAATAATGTTTTGTTGTATTTTCCACTGGGCAAATCTCATAAATGCATGACCTTTCTGTGCTGCTATAAATGCCATGCGCGATCAGTAGAGATTATTATTTCTCAGGATCCTGTTCGATTTGGGCTAACAAAAGTTGAAACCATTTTGACAGTCAGTGGTTTGAATCTCTCTGAAAATATACTTTCATCTCTGGGCTGTGTGATCTTGCTCTAGTCTTATTAGTCGTGATGTAACAATTCAGCAACGGAGAAAATGGTCGGGAGGAGACACAGAAGTTCAAAGTTACTCCCATGCAGTTATTCCCTATATACAGGAGCCTCATCTATCTTGGCCAGGACAACCCACATTCCTCATAGACCGCTGCTATCTCTGTGCAACTGACTGAATCTGGAGCTCAGGTGCTTCAATGAGGCTGAGAAAATGGGCCAAGGCTGAGCAAAGCAGAGACAGGACCGTAGGCTGCACAACGGTTACAACTGCACAGAGACATTATATGTTGGTGTTGTCAGGTGCTCTAATGCGATGATCTCATAGTATATGATATGAAATAAAGGAAAGCACAACACAAAATGTGTGTTTTAAATTGTATACAAATTGAATTGAATAGGTTGAATTCAAAGCATGCTAGCAATTGATGTCTTAATTTCAGATGGAGGGTATTGGCCTATTCAACTCTTTGGGTGATTGTTTTTGAAAGACATATCCAAACAGAATATCTACTAATGTTGAACCTATCCATTGTCAGCAATAAGGTCTACACACCTGCCATATGATGGCCTAAAGGATGGACGCCAATACTATAGTGGAAAAACAAAGCAAAAATCCTCTTTGTTCATTTGTGCTGAGAGAGACAACATTGGACTTTGGACCAGTTTTGTTTCATGTGAACAGGGAAAAAAAAAAAATACATAAGTATTAACAACAAGGTGAAAAGATATAAGTATTTTTTCAGTCAGTCTCAAGTCAAATTCTACATAAAAAGTAATACAATACCAGCCACAGCAATAAGAATTCACACAAAATACTCAATCTTTTGAATGGTGAAAAGTACACAACATAACAGGAAAGACTCATCCATAGGTTCAGGCTCATTACATTATGTGATATCACATGAATGCAATGTATTAAAACTCAATGTCTAGGAAAAGCAAATCATTGCATGCATCATTCTGGAACATCACAACTTTACATATTATAAGCAGAGGTGGGTACTGTAGCCAAAATATTTACTGTACTCAATTTAGAGTAATGTTACTTTAAAAATAATTAGAAGTAAAAAAGCAGTGGCCCAAATATTTACTCAAGTAAAAGTAAAAAAGAACTTGGAGTTTGATTCATGTTTCAGTTGTGACATACATTATGCGAAACAAAATCATTATGAAGAATTAAGTAAACAAAACATAATATGTATTTTACGTGTGAAATGAAGATTTGTCACTTAAAGACTTACTCACTGTGGCACAAGTTGTTGTTTTTTCCAGATACCTAATTT
Source organism: Gobius niger (assembly GCF_951799975.1). NCBI lineage: Eukaryota > Metazoa > Chordata > Actinopteri > Gobiiformes > Gobiidae > Gobius > Gobius niger. Next base: position 16,511,987 of record NC_136855.1, on the reverse strand, counting down.
TAATATTACTCAAGTAGAAGTAAAAAGTACTGTATGAAAACTACTTGCCAAAATACAGTTACTTCAGAAGGTTTCTTAAGTACATGCACACCCACCTCTGATCATAAGGGGAAAAAACTCTTTCACCTTAGTTGACAAAAGGGAACACTGAATTCGAGCCAGACAGTTTAATGTCAATAGGGCAGGACAAAAGCTAAGAAATCTCAATCTTTAACCTTAGACTTCGAGCATGTTATGAAATTAGAAAAGCACAACCTCTTTCTCCCCTTCTAGCATAACATTCTACAAGGACTTTATTGATTTGTTTGAACTACCTAAAGGGTGTTAAAAGAGACCTGCAAGAGCTTTGTGTATTATGCATGTAAACAGCTAAAAATCAATTCACTATTAAACTAATATCACCAGAAGGAAGCACAGGCGAAGGTCATCTGATGAAGCCATATGCCCTCCTTATATGACATGACAGCAAAAAAGACCGCAGGAAATCGATACGTCGCTGGCCTACCTTCCTCTCCCTCCTGTCCTCCATAGGGGAGCTAGAGCCGGGTGATGCTTCTCCCAATAAGAAGCATAGTCTGGTCATCAGTTCCTGGGTAGAAAGGGAGGAGCCCAGTTGGGGCGCCACGTGGAGGTCTAAAGAAACAGCAGAGATGCCCACATTAGGGATACACATTCTGATCAGTTTCATGGGTGCTCTATGAAACAGTTATTGATTAGCTGTTATTAACGCTGGTTTCACGTCATTGCACATACATTTCATATAAGCGAGGCGTTTTGCTGCTGTTGATCCCCATCATGAACAGTGATCGAAATGACCAACAAAAGACCCATTTTACAAACAGTGCGTTATTTTGTTTCATGCCCTATACAAAACTTACAAAATGTAAGTGGGAGCGGGTAAAGGTTAAGCTTGAGGCCCATTCCTAGCTTTCCTAATAAATTGCAAAGGTAACCATACCACAAGTGCTATATAAGAACATCATTCTAAATGTTTATGATTAGAGTATTGCACAGAGAGGTATTTTGACACAAAAGTCTAATTTAACAAATTAACAGGATGACAAAACACATTTTATTCCACTAGAGAAACAAATGAGGTAAAGGCCTTTGATGTAGGTGCCTATAGATTATAATTTTGTCTCTTCTGCTCAGCGTAACGATTCCTTAATGGTATTTTGTTTTGTAATTGATTAAGCACATGATGGTGATTGATTAACCAAACAACCATAAACACGCTGAGCCAAAATTAAGGCTTCTAATGCATATTTTAAACAGTTTTCCCCACCCAACCAGCAGCATCAGTAGTGTGAAATGTATGCATCCACCGGGTTGCCGAAACCCCAGCTGATTACGCATGCACAGACGGTGACTCCCCCCTCTAACCACTGTTACCGAGACCATCACCACGGTTGGAGGCGCTAGAAAAGGTTGCGCGGGGTTGTGAGTTGGTGCACACGCCTGCCAGGTGCGCTCAGTTTTAGAAACGTCTTGTGAATTTCAATCAGGTCCATCGCAGTGAGAATGAGCAGCTTGTATCAGCAGTTGCTATAGTAGAGAGAGAAAGGGAGAGAGAGTCGTCTGACGCGGGCCATGCGCTGCATCCATTTATCACTGTTTTGAGGGTTCCCCCCCTGGTGACTTGGCCCCTGACCCCGCCAGCGACTCACTTCTTTGCACATCCACCTCTGCGTAGTAAGCCTTTATTTCCCGTTAATGTCTCGCGGGGCAACTGAGCAATAAAGATCTCACTTCTTTTAACACTTTTGTCTCTGCTGAGTAACATGCATATTGAGTAGGCACATAAACAGGATGACAGGACATCGCAGATTACAGGGACAGCTCACTCCTCCTCACAAACATCTTCGGGTTTGAGACATCATTCCTTTCACACTCCCTCAGCTGATTCCTTCTGTCTCCTTCTGTCGCTCGCAGCTTTGAAATAGGTACGCCGTCACGTCTTTCTCTCAACTATTGTGAGCCGAGTCTGAGCTGTGGCTGTGAGTGGATCAAGGTCAATTTCAACAGCTTCTTCTATATGGCTTCTGTCGACATGCCAGTGTGGTAATTGTGGTGAATACAAAAGTACATGGGTGTACAAAAAGCAGGGAAAAACTTTGCATTTAGTCCCCAGAGGCGTGACATCTAAGCCAAAGTAACACGAGGACACGCTGGATGTCCACTACTATTAATCAAAGTACCTAACGGTTGCTATTGGAAACGGGAAGCTGAGAGGTGCCTGGCAACTAGAATAGAAGGTGCCTCATGAAATGTGCTTATCCTTCGGGTAGCCCTGTGGTCAAATACACACAGAAAGCCTGAGGTGTAAACAGTTTCCCCATTGTTTAATCAAGCAAGGGAAGCTAAAGTACCTGAATACACTATTAATAAAGCTGCCCAAAAGATGACAAAGAGAAGAAAGAGCACAGTGAAGTTTGCACCTTGGAAAAAAAAAAACACAACTAAATTGCAGTCACTTACAAGCTGAAGACAGTCCCTCCTATAAGATCCTCACTCATTCAAGTCAATCATCACCTGAGCACAGATGTGACACCACCCACCCGCTCCGGTTCTCACCTCTGTGGTCCGCTCTGCCACGGCACGAGGCGCTGCAGGAGCTGTCGGCATAGTCCGGCTTCCTTACCCGTCCTTCGGCCACGGAGAGGAGAGTGAGAGCAGCGGAGAGGGAGGTGGGAGGCAGCGCGATCAGGGCGGCCAACGCGGCGAGGGGAGGGGTGAGGTGAGGGGGAGTAGAGGGAGGAGATGGAGGGAGGGATGTGAAAGAAAAGTGAGGGAGAGAGATTAAGCCAATCCAGATGAGATCCGTGGTGCAGAATTTGAATTGTTTCCCAGGAGTACGAGGCTCTATGTACAGAGAGGCAACCCTGTGTGCAAACACAGCAGTATTCCCTGTACTGTGGGCGATTGTGCTTAATAAATGAAGATAGCTCATGTTTACGTGTTTGAAGACGGGGACACGGTTAACGCGTGGGGTGTGTCTCTCAATTTATGCAATGTTGGTTTGGAGAGTACAGAGGGATGAGACTCTTGTGAACTGAAACGAGTCAGTATATTTCCACTGGGGGTTATTTATACTTTCAATCACGCATGAGAGAGCCGCAGACTCTGAGCTCTAAAGCTGCAGTTCAATTTGCATGGTCAACTGAGACAGACTGACCATGACAGCATAATTTAGTTGCTGTAAATTTCCTTGTCGTGCCTGTGTGGTTTACTTGGGACCAAACAGCTCTGCTGCTTGGAATGGAACATAATCTATCCTTTTTCTCAATGGCTTTACTAGCTGCACTACACTGCCACATAGTGTCAATGTAAGGTAATGCAAAGGCCCAGGTTTGGATTTCTTTTAAATTGGAAAGAATGATCATTTACTGTATGGATTACTGTATGAAGTTGGAAGGCCCACATTCAGCTAACTACCACAAGCTGTGACCCAAATAAAAATATGTAAATATTCATTTCAACTTACAACAACTTTGACACCGTTTTAATATACACCATAAAATACTTTTTTTTTTCAAAGTTAAGTTAATTCAAACAACACAACATTTTTGGCAAAAGGCAAGGCTCGCAACACAACGGCTGACAATATTCCTGTAGTGGAAAGTGTGCAACTAATTGTGCACAATAGAGAAAGATTGGCTCAAGATTGTTTTGGATACCCTTACCATCGCCTTCCCTTTAATAAAGATTTTTCTTTTATATAATATAGAGCAAATATACAGAGATATGCCAGGTTTCAAAATTAGGCCATTTCGTTCATGTGGGTATGTTTTACTAGGTGTGCCGCTGCGATGCTTGGATTGAGAGATTTTTCATAAGAAGTCAATCTAAGAGCCCGTGTTGGCATGTGACCTATATGAAGTCCTTGTCAGACAATTAAATCTGCCCATGTGTCCATTCCTAATATGTCAGAGTGACCCAGCTCACTGTAGTTTCTTGGCTGAATTTATCTCACTCAATTATTTACTTTGACAATCTGTCACATTTTTGGGCCCGAGAGGCACCGTCTGTGTATGCTCTTTTCTTTGCTGTCACATGTTGGGGAGCAGCTGAACGCACAGACAGCTAATAAAGGCAAAATCCATCAAAGCACAGTGCTATTTTTACCCCTACTCCCCTGTGTACGGCTTATGATGATTATATCTGGATCATATTTGTATGCATTGTTATTACTGCCCACCTGGGAATGGGACGCAGGACTGGGAGAGTGCCAAGTCGGCCGGTCGAGGCAGCAGTGGCGAGGAAGGCAGAGAAATGGACACGCCTTTGGTCAGACGGGATGGTTTTCTTTCCCTGTGGCTCCGGTCTTGCTCCCTACAGTGTGGGGTATGCCTCTCGCCACCCCTCTGTAATGAGCTGGGAGCTTGCACCTCTGCTCCTGAACAAATAAGGCATTATGTAAACACACAAGGAATTTCTACGTACAATTTCAGTGTTTGTAAAACCATCTTAGGCCTAATTTTATAATGCACCAAACTATTAACTCGCACAAGGCTTTGTTTTGCAAGTATGTATAATTCTTAACTTTCTGTCATGTTTTATGAGTTTGAGAACCATTGTCACTAACAATGGCAGTAAAAAGGATTATTATGAAACTGATTGTCATTCTCCATTTTTCTGTTTTGCTAATTTCCTTTCAACCTTCTTGCACAAATAAAACACAAAATCCAACATTGCTGATTAATCAAATGCAATACAGCACTCAAAATGTTAAGTGTGTTCCTTCTGTCATCTTTTCATCTGTTTTACCAATGTAGTGAAGGTCTTTAGTATGAATTTGCCCTATTTTTATCCTAAACCACATGTTGTTTGGCCTTGGTTTAAAGGCACTTTACCAGGGGACCCCAAGTAAATCAGCTTTCATAACATTCGACATATGGGTCCGGACATATGCAGTCATTTCTCTTGAAATTCAGCCATAGAAATTAAGTATATTGAGAGGATGAAAAGGCTTCGGGATCCGGACTAAAGCCTCTGGAGGTCCAGATCTGGACCCAGGGCCGCCAGTTGGAGACCCCCTACAACATTTCTTTGCCCTCCTTTAGTATACTGTAAACTCAGACGTTTGTGGGAAAAGACACTAATTTAAAAACATTTGAATATGAAGTTTCACGTGAGTTTTGTAGCATTTCTGGGACAGCGACCCTGAAAAGTGACCATGTGAAGAATTAGAATGCTGCAAATATGTTAGGAAAGGTAGAAATGAGTTTGGACCAAAACTAACATTTTTAATCTTGTGACTTCCTTTTGCATTTTCTGTAATAAAACAAAAACAAAACAGGTATAGGGCCTTTAAACACCATGCTTTAGTCCTGGGCTAGTTCTTTGCCTATTAACGAGTCACAAAGGAACATCATTAAATATGTTTCTCATTGAGGAGTGGCAGAGCGAGCATATCTCGACTTAGAGGCATATTAATGAGTGAGGTAATGGAAAGTTGCAGAAGCGTGTCCTCCATGGGAATACTTCTGGATCAATAAGACATGCTTGCTTTATTTGATCTGAATGCATACAGCAATTCAATTAGTTTTCAAGACGCGAACTAAAAGCAATGGCCATCGCTTTGTTTGAAATCTGCATAACAAATCACATCGATGCATCTCATCGGCTTTATTGGGATGATTAAAAATGTCCATTGACATATTGCACAAACAAAAAAGAGAAGTGTGTCCTTGTCAAGAAAATCGACCACTTTTGTTGTGTTTGATCAGATTTTAGGTCAAAAAGATCACAGGGCTCTTGTGAAGGCTACTGTAAACAGACCATATTATTTTAATGAGACTGGCACACTTTTGCAGCTTTCTCTGTTCTTGCTTGCTTCCCAGGGCAGTGCTAAATTAAACATTAATGACAAACATGGTCGCTTTAATACTGAGCTCCACTAATGCTCATACGTCTCCACTGTGTGACACATAAAATCGCTTCAGTACAGTAAGTCGTAATGCGCACATATTTCCAAGCTACACTTTCTAACTCAGAAGAAGGTCTGCCTTATGGCTTATCTGGTTCAGGAAAACGGCACAGAACTTTCTGGTTTACTGCAGGAACATGCGCACAAAATTTAGGGTCTTAGTAGGTCAGGATGTTTCTCAAACTCAACTCTTGACACAGTTAAAATGAAAGCAGCAGGAGACTGTATAAAGGACAGACACTGATGAATTGGGCTAATTGAATTGGCTCTGCAAAAGCACCCAGGAGAAAGAACCTGGATCAATGCAACACAATGTGCACAGATAAGAATTGATTTTGGGAGAAGGTAAAGGCAGACATACAAAGTACATAGAGTATTTCAAATGGTGTACACGATTTGAAATTCTCTTTTTGGTATATTCTGGGACAAAGACAAAAAAATAAAATAAAAAGATTCTCTTCAGCCCTAATACTTAGTTGTGCTTACCTGCATACTTCTGGTTCTTTTTTCCTCCAACTTTGCCTTTTCCCTCTTTCTTGTTTCCAAAGACAGCTCTGAACATAGTACCTTCAGGCAATGGGAGACTGCTATATTTGAACAACTTAAAATACCGTTATTTCAACAAAGGAATAGAATACAACAAGTAGGAAATCACACAGCAAGAAGTGAAATACAAGTAAATTATCTTGAGAACTACCTACCTTTTCTGATGTTCTTGCAGAGCGTTATAAATCCACAGGAAGATCGTGAACAAGCACTCACCACCGTGGAGTGAGTCTAATTAAGAACTGCTGTCTCTTCCCCGCAAACTGATGGAGAGAGTCGCGCGTAATACGCACATGCGTAATTGCTCCTTGGAATTTTACAGAATAAACTCCACACTTTGCTGCATTTTGGAAGGTTGTGATACCACGTGAACGCAGCCTATTATCAGCCAGCTGCTTGGTGTACTGTCTATTTATTTATTTTCTGTTCTTTCATTTGTTGTATTTTTGGTTTATTGGTTTTCATTGTTTGCTTGTTGCTTGCTTATATGTTTTGTTTTAGTGTTGTCTTTATAAACATGTTTTTTTTTCTCGACCTAAAAAACAACAGCATAAAAACAAAGTCAATTGATTGTCTTTTTCTTTCTATTAAGGCTTCGGGAATGTGACGTCATATCGCTAAGCATTATGGGATTAGTAGCAATTGTAAACTAATGGAGATTTTAGAAGTTAAAATACTGGAGTTATTGTTCACATTAAAACACTTGGACACCACAGTGAGTTAGATGTATTTACCAGCAGTAACTCAGCAGCTAACGGAGCTGTTCCACGGCTATTTTCTCCACTTTATAAACTGTTTTTGGCTAATGTTAGTCAATGGAAATGTATGCTAACAGCTGGAAAGATGGCCGATCTCCATGGTAACTGTAGACTTTCCCGAACTCTATAGGATAGCCAAGCTTCCACCGAAAATAAAATCAATGATGGGAGTAAAATCCATTATGAACGAACTATTACTGACGTAGCTGTCTCATTCCCTCATAAGTAGAAGATAAATTGTTACTTGCCGAACCCAGGCCTAGGGGGCAGGCAAGAGCCAATATCCTGTGCGTTTTCGGTATAAAAGTGAACGTCATCGACTGTATCGCTCTTCTTCCATGGGGTGGTCTGTAGCTAAAGAGCGATCGAAGTGTGCTTTACCATGGTTATTTGTATGGGTAAGTTTTCTGTCTCTTCTTGTCTATATTCTTAGATGCAGAGGCGCAAACAGAATCTAACGAGGGAGTAAAAAGTCGTTTAGTCGTTGGTGCTAATGTAAATCTATGGTGGCGCGACTGCCATGCGCTTTTCCTGCTAGCAAATGCTAACATTAGCATCTTTAACTTTTTCCAGATACAGTTGCTAACCTACCTTAAACCAGATGACCAAACTGTGCATCAAAGTCAACCTCATTCTTTTCTTTTTTTTTGCAGACACGATCAAATGGGGACAAAAGTGCACAGATGATGATGATGATGATGGGTTAAATCTTCAGCATTGAAACACGTGTACAGATATGGGTCTATTTTGACTCTGAAGGAGCACACCGAGATTTGCTTGAAATGAAGTAAGTTTAGTTGAACTTAATGTGAAGCTCTCGGATCTGCATCTTTGACAGCCTGGGCTCCCTGTTGTGGGATATCCCGGGTTTTAAATACTAGATGCGACAGTGAATGTCCCTGCGCTTTCTGCCAGCCATGTTCAGTGGCGACTCGGATTGAAGAGGGGAGGACATGATTACATCGACAGGCATTTACACCCCTGTTGTAACGCACAAGATGATCACACGGTAATGTCTTCTCATTTTAGGTAGATCAAAGACGTGCAACGCGAGGGCAACACTGACTGCCAAGCAAAAAACGGACAGAGGTGAGGATTATCGTCATGTATGTATTCGCATCCACTGATAGACCCAAAGCAGGCTTTCTTGGCTTTCGGGTTTGCATAGTGATGCTAAATCAAACAATCCTCGCGCTTTCTGGCTGCTACACTACATGGCTGCACAGATTGAATTGAGGAGTACAGTTTAGCTTGCCTTTTTAAGTGTGAATTTGTATCATATTTTACTTCCCCCCCCCCCCCCCCCTCTGTTGCAGACTTGATCACCAAACACACGTTGTACAGGACTGGAAGGTTGTTGGAACTTCACAAAAGAATAACCAAGAACTGGCTTAATGTGGAATTTTAATTCATTTTCAAAGCATTGCTGTTTAGTAAACTTGTTGTGTTGTAAAATAAAAACAAGTGCATCTTAATGACTGCCTCATTTTGTGGGGAACTCACAAGGGTATCTGCTTTAACTTGGGGTTAATTGTTCAAATCCCATATCAAGGTATATATGAATACTGATTACAATGCAACGTTTGCTCAAAACTACTTTAATTACATATTCAACATTGAAATGGTATGTTGTACAGTCACTTTCACACATTAAAAAGCACATTAAGAACCTTGTATGTCCATGTTAAACCACTCAGACACATGGTTTATAAAAATCTATTCATCAGTCTTGTCCTCGCCTTGGTAGTGTCGGTACTCTGGCTTCAACTCCCACGTGTTCTTGTGCGTTCCTTTCACATTGTAGATGCCAATGTCACGCAAGATCTCCTTCAAGTAAATCTAGGACAAAATAAGCATGAAATGTGCCACATCACAAGCTGATAAAAATCCAGTCAAGCTTTAGTTGACTTTAAATGACCAAATCAATGTTTGACAGTGAATATTTTATGTAATCTGCAACTGGCTTCATATCAGATCACTCATGGCCAACTGGGTCTAAATGAGCTGCATCTAATTGCCTTTTCAGTGTTTAGCAAGCAGCGCAATCTAATTTAGTGCCGTCAGCCATATTTAAAATTAGCATTGCAGATGAACCCTCCCACTGTTCCATCTATTTGACACTACTCTAATGTCATTGTTCCAAAGATCATGATCAATTAGTGTTCTAGGTCTTACCACAGGCTGTTTCGTGATGTCCACCAGGTCTTTGATGTTGTAATACTGGTGCTTTTCGAAGGCAGAAAACAACATGTCCAACACCTGCTGTTTTTCCGCCCTCGCCCTCTTCCCTTCCTCCTTCTTTCGCCTCTCATACTCAAGCTGCAACAACAGGATGCAAGAGATGAGTCAATAATAAAAGAAAGTTCTTTTTTTTTCCTCAATTGTTGCACATTGAAAAGACCAGTGCACAGTTTGTTGTGCCATATTATATCATTAATACAAAGAGAAATAAAAGTAAATAAGGGTCCCATTTTCTTACGTTGTTAGCGTGATTTGCCACTGGTTTGTAGTTGTTGGTGACTGCTTTCTCCAACTGTTGTGATACCCTGTTTGGTTTTGAGGACTCCTCGATCTGTAACCTGTCAATCCCCAAAAAAACCTTTACTTTGTACCGATTGTACTGTTGTGACTTAATACATACGTTTTGAAAATACTCACCTTTTCAATCGCATGTAACTTTCACTCACAGCTGGTCGACACTCTGCTCTTTGTACTACCATCCCCTCCAAGGCAATTTTATCTACAAAGATAAAAATGATTGTCAACTTTTTTTTTTTTTATGTCAAAGTGGATATTGATCCCACAAAGCAAATGTTTGACAATACAACTTGACATGTATCCAGCACCATCATTCTGTGAGCATTCAAACCGCAAAAATGCTTTATAAACAGGCCAAATAAAAGACACACATATTTCACATAGTTCATTTTAGGCTGTATAGAGCATTCTTTATTAATGCCCTCTCATAGTACAACTATGAAAAGGTTATTAGGGAAGTTTTAGATAAAGCCTTAATACAGTAGAATTAAGACCTTATGCGTCGCATCAAGTTCATCAACTTCTACTGTAGATCAGTGATTCTCAAACTGTAGTACTTGACTCATTTTTATTAGAGATAATTTAATTTATGCTTCAGTCATGCATTTAGGTGCTTTTCAAGTTAAAACATGGCTTACACCCAGTTTAGACATAATTTGGTCCAATTTAGAGCTGATTTAATTCTGACCTAGTCCTGATGTGGTGGTACTTGGAAGGTCAAATATTTCATGTACTTGGCATGAAATGTTTGGGAACCACTGTTGTAGATGTTGATCAAGTATGGAGAAACAGGCAAATCAAACCAACCACAAATCTGAATATGTAAACAATACAACAAGAATAAATCGCATTTGTACCCAAGCAGATTGAAAAGTTAAATGTAGATTTTAAAAACACAGTCACAAACTCAATGAAACATATTTATGGTATACAAATTCCCCAATAGAGGGCACCACACCAGAAAGAGACACTCGAAAGACGCAGCTCTGTCACTCACGACTGGAGGACTCACCTGGACCTGCGCCCGACCCTAGGCTGCTGCTGTCAGACCTCTCCTCTGACTGGCCTACAGAAACGAGGGATGGATGATAAAAATGGCAACACATGGGGACGAATGAAGACAGCCAGGATTTTATTCACAGCAGTATCAATCACACAGATTCCACATATTCTGCTAAATTATTTATGAGGAGCACACAAGCAAGGGCAAAGCAAGCATGCCTTCACACCAAGACAACAGAGTCACTCCCACCACAAGGACAACAACGTGATTTAGTCACAAAGAAATCGTCCAGCAGAAATCCGCAATCTTACACACCAGTAAAACAATCTGACCAAAAACTCAAACCATCTCCATGCACCGATTATATCAACCACAAAAATGAAATCATTGTTGATTTTGTTGACAAATTTGTTAAGCAATCATGCTTAATTCTGTAACCACTTTCAGGAGGTATTGAGCAGACGCAAGTAACATTGAAAATAAATTGGAGCAATGGCAAGGATTAGATTTAAGAAAAAATTTGATTGAAGGCTGCACACGCAATCAACAAAAACAAGCCCAGCAAGCAAATCATTATATGAAAAGCAAGTTGTCAAATGGCTGGCCGCTGCACACAAAAGGCTTCTTTTAAGACCATACAATGCGTACATTAGAAAGCAATTAAAAGGGCTGCATTTATACACACACAGAGCCATTACATTGCAGCATAGCATAATGGGTCTTACTAGAACACATAAACCTTATTAATTAGTACTACTGTATTCACATTTAAACCAGAAGATGACAAAACTATGTGAATGTGAGTATACCACATAAAAGCAAACCATCAATCGGATTATATAATAATTTAGGTGCGCAATAAAAGGTCAAGAAATGAAAATGTATGTTTCTGGCAATACAGCAGACAAAGATGAAGTAGTACCACATCCAGATACACACCTGAGGAATTCTCGGTGAAAACAGCTAATGTTTGGCCTCCTACTGTCTGCATGGTGAACGGATGATCTCTTGGTGCAGCTACTGAGTCTATGCCATCAATTACTGTCAACTCTTCGTTTAGAGTGAAAGTCACCTAAAAGGGAGGAAACATGTTATTGGCCATTAGAATTTGAAATGCATAGTTTCATATTAGACAACCACGTTACATAGGCATGAACAATTACCTCTGGTTTCCCCATGTTCCCCTTCCTTAAAAAGAAACAATCATTTAAATTAAAATACAATGAACTTTGACTCTCAGACAGTAAATTGAGGTTCGTTTACGTACTTGCATATCCTGATCTTCCCAACTTCGCCTCTGCCAGATGCTTTTGCCCATTGTTGAGACAGATATTTTGGAACCTAAATGAGAAAGTTCAGTGTCCAAAATGTATTCACTTTTTGGCTTCACGAGACTCATTTTGTATTTTGATGCAAACAAGTCATTTTTTTTCAATGTAAAACTAAACGAGATAAAGACAAGAATTCAAAACAAATGACTGTAATTCGTAAATCCACGCAGCAGCAGCGGGAAATGCTAACAAAGCTAAACAATCGCTGGAAATTATTTACGTTTCACCGATTGTTCATTACGATTGAACAAGAAACACAGACCTTCACGAGCCACACGCCTGTGTTTTGTTTGGCACCAGTTAAATCCACTTCTCCCTTTTCGGACATTGTATAAAGTTAAAATGCGACACGAGCTAAAAGGCTAAAAAGCAAAACACCGGCACATGCGCAAATCGAGTGATACAGGTGCCAAAGAAGCCCAAAAGACATAAAACGAAAAAGGGTTTTCTAGCGTATTTGTTACGTTATGTTTATTTAGATCTATAATAATGATTGTTTTGTACAAAAATGAACAAAAAGCAGCGTAAATATAATTTCATAATTTTATTGAAAAGCACTTGACATTAAATTCCTTGCCCTCGGGCTTATAATGTATCTCTACCTGAATATAAATGATGTAGGTCTAAAAAAAAGTTTATTTGTACAATATTTGCAAATGTTGTTTGCATATATTGCAAATCTATAGATTATTAATATCATCAATAGATAACTAAGATTACACTGATATTTTTTCACATAATGCACAACATCAAAATTCAATAGCAAACAAATCATAAATGACCAGCACTTCAACATTCTACTTATTTTGACAAACCTCTTTCTTTCCACAAACATTTGCTAATCAAGGTTCAGTACGCTACCCATTCTCTAAAGCCAAAGAGGGAAAACACATTCACAACAAAACTGCTAGTTTAAGCTATATTTTTCAATAAAAACGTGTTTATTATTAGACAAATTTCTCCAACCAGAGATATACACAAGCTTTACATTTTCACAGAAACATCTTGTCCTTGCTATGGGAGAAGCGAGTGTTAAGTTCTTGAGACTTTTTCAGTAATCTTTCCTTCTGAGCTTCATCAAAGCGGTTTACTTGAAGGTCTGCATCTCGATCAAAAGGCCTCCTTTCCACTGGTTGGTCAGCCTTCTCACTTGTCTTCTCCTTCATCTTCTTTGTGTGTAAACTCATGAGAGACTCGGCACGTTTGGTAGTCTGAGAACAAAGAGTGTATGAACATTGTAGTTTTTGTAGCATTCTCAATCAGATAAACTATTACAGCAGAAGCACTTACATTATATTTAGATACTTTCTCTGCCATCTCAATTTCTTTTCTGGATAGCTGTGGAGCACTATCTTTATCCTTTTCACCTTTATTTTTACCCTCAAGGCGCTCCTGTTTGTTGAGAATGCAACGTTTTTAAATTCAACAGCCTGATAACCAACATACAGGCAATGAACAACAGAGACTTACCCTGTCCTTCCGCTCCCTGTCTTCAGGTGTGTCTGTCCAAATTGAGCGGTCACCCTTCTCTGGACCAGACCTCTTTTTGAACGTCCGAGCACCAAGACCGATGTGTTGAAGCTCAGGTGGGAGTTCAGTCATCCACGATTCTCTTGTTGGCACACCTGGTTCATCCTAATACAAATAACTGGGCATGAATTCATGCTCAAAACATTTTAGGAAAGTTTTTTTCTTTAAGATATGTACGTATGTACATATATGTATGTATTTAAATTTGCTATGCAAAAGTGGAAAAACAAACAAAATTGGATTTGCAGCAATTATCGCATAATGTGCACCTGTACTTCAGACAAAATGTTTATATTGCGTCAGCCATTAAAAAAAAAGTTTGTCTGCATCCTCATGGTCAGACCAACGTCAGCGGGGCATTGACTTGAAGCCACTCCATTCGCAACAGCACTCAAAGGGGCAAACAATGGAGTCGAATTGATTGACACATGTGCGACCACCGCACCTTGTGCCACATTTCTACCAATACATTCATCAATTCAACTTGTGACGTTGTTTATTTGCCCCTTAGTTTGCCCCTCTTGTTGCTGATGGTCGTGGCCATGGAATTCCCGGATGTCTGACCATGAGTATATTTATGCAAGTAAAAAAAAGATAACCTAAGTCTTATTTTTGATGCTATTGCAGTAACTTACATTCCCTGTTAGCTTATCTTTCATTCTTTGTGCCCTCCGTTCAATGTCCAGAGCCACTGAGTTCTGGATCGGCTCATTAGATGGCATGGGTCCGATCACATCCTCATCTTCACTGCTGGACGTCTGAGGCTGGTACCCTGGAGGTAGAGCTGGACCTGATAAATCTGCTTGATCTTCACCCTCGCTATCTTCTCCGTCATCATGGGACAGCCTGCGAAATCCTGGAGGCAGTGCTGGTCCTATTACAGAGTCAGGGGTCCTAAGGAGAGACTATGAAGTTACAGCTTCTGTTTTTTAGTCACATGGATTATGTTATGTTGTATGTTTTCAGTATGAAGCGAATTACTGCTCAGGAGAACTCTGTTGTTTCTTGAATCCTGGTGGAAGGGCTGGCCCAAAGAATCCATCATCTTCTGTCTTTTCCCTGTAAAATAATATGTAAAGTTGTATTAAGTTGGTATACTAGCTGGATACTTTTTTGTAGCTACACAAATAAATAATATATCACTATGCAGAAGCAGATGAGGACAATAGCACACGACACGTTTACATCAAAGAAACCTAATATTAATATTTTCAAACATGCAAAACTTGATTTAACATTATAAAAAGCATAAACTAAACAGATCAAGATAATGATTTCACATACTGTTGATTTTCTGTGGAGTTACTTGTTTTGGCTCTCTTTACCGACACCTCCCCTTCACTTTCGTCTGTAGAGCTCGGTTCACCCCGTTTGTATCCGGGAGGCAATGCTGGACCAGCGACTATATAGAAAGGAGTAGAATATGAGATAATGCAAGACAAGAAAATGTGAAGAAAGCAGTGTTCTCTTTAAACAAAAACAACCATACATTCATCGTCTGATTCGGACTCCTCCTCGCCTCGATCTTTTCTCAGACCAGGAGGCAACGCTGGACCGATGAGATCAGACGACATAACTTTGATTAAAAAAAAAGAGATATATATATTTTGTTTAAACAATACGCGTGCAAAGAAAAAAAAAAGGAAAAAAAAGAGCTTACTACTATCCCTGAAATGAAGGCAACCTTTCACTCAGGATGTAAACAGTGGTGCTGCGTCGCTATTGGTTCGTTTCGTTCAAGTTGCCAAACGTGCAATAACATGGTTCCGCAGCTTTACAAAATAAAGTTGTGGTATTTGTTGAAAATATGGAAAGGCATTTTATTTTATTCCACCGAAAACAACGTGTGTGTGGTCGTCCTTATCGAAATGTATCAAATATTGCTTTTCTGTTTGACATGTTTCCCTTTTTCAGGTAAAGAAAAAAAAGTAACGTTATTTTAAAGTGACAAACCGGAAGTACGTCTCTAAAATCAAACAGTGGATCTCAGTGTTATTCACGTTATAGCCAAAGGTTGTGTCAGTTTTACACTAATGTTGTAACTAATTTTGTTCTACAGGCACGGGATGTTAGTAAATCCATACTCAACCTAAGCATAAGCGATGGGTAAAAAGGATAAAAGTGATCGGGGTGAGTTGTAATCTTTGCTCTCTTTTGGTTAGCATGTGGCTGGCGATTAGCTTACCTGAACTACCAGTGTGTATTTTCATCTGATTCTGGTGCATAACTAAGATATGTAACAATCAGACACGAGAATCGAGTTCATCTGTTATTTGTGACATGTTATTGTGGTTTCAGTAAAGTATAGCTGATAAAGAACATTCATTCCTGTTCTGGCACAACTTCTTGTTTACTGAAATTGTAAACGATTTGTTAAAGCTCGTAGTCAGTTGATGTCTACTTATTTTGGTTTGCTTAGTTTAATTTAGGCATCTAGCTTTCAATCTCCAGCAAATTACCACAGTGTTTTGTAAACATATCACAATATTATGTATTGTTATTGGAATTTCTAAGCTAGATAATGAAATATAATGAAGTATGCATTAGATGTATGTCTTTTATGTATAGTAACACAATCTAGTTTGAATTAGTTTTATTCTGATTTACTAAATAAGTTTGTTCCATTTATAGTAATTTGTTTTTCTCTCTCACACAGACAAGAAGTCTAAAAAGCGTGTGTATGAGGAAAGGGATGATGAAGATGATGCTGGAGGTACTGAGTCGCAGGAGGCTGTCCCTGCTGCAGCGGGGAAGCAGGTGGATGAATCTGGAACCAGAGCGGACGAGTATGGAGCCAAAGATTACCGCCTCGATATGCAGCTTAAGAACGACCATTCATCACGGCCGCTCTGGGTGGTGAGACTAGCTATGATTGATATTTCTGTAAATATTAATCATCAGCTGTAGAGGTGGCTTCCTGTCGCCACTTTGACTGCTACCTGAAATGGCCTTTTGATCCTTGAAAGGATCAAAATCCTTTCAAGACCCTAATGTCAAAAAATGTACACTCCAAAAAAGAGCCTTAAAATAACCATACATTCTTATTTTTTCTGCTTCTTTTTACAAAAAATTTCCGTTAATTTTGGGTCATTTTGGTCATTTTCTGCGGGCTCCAGTGGTTTTCGGGTCAAAATGAGCTGAAGACCACACAAGGGTGGGACAGATAGGTCTGTTTCTTAAACGTGCTAAATAAATAAACCAGATCATCTTGGCCAAAAATTCCAAATATTACATACAGAGCTTGGTCCTAACAGCAGCCAATTAACCAAATACTGTTTGGTTACTGTACTGTATTTTTTTGTTGTTAGATTTAGAGGTTTCCAAAGTAGTAGGCCTACCTTTTTTGCTGTAGCCTGCTCCAAATATAATAAACAATGTGAAATTAAAGCAAAATGAAAAATTATCCTAAAAAGTTACTTGTGTAAACCATATTATGGTAGATCCTTAAATGACTGGTTTACATTACAATATATTGTTATATCACACTTCTAAATAACTTGACAAACAATAATTATTAGTCAATTAGATAATGTTCTTGTTCATATGCATTAGTCTCATGGGTCATGCTAGTAATTTGTTCTGTTATGTGTCTTTTTAACTTATGAAAAAGCCACAATTACTGAGCAAAACTGCCAGTCCGGCTTATGCAACTGTTTGTCCACAAGGTGGAGACAATGTACTAATTATTGCTTAAGGTGGGATGAGCATTGTCTATATCTGGGGGAAAAACAAAACAACTTAAGGTCTTTGATATTTCACCCATTGTTACTTTTCCTCAAGCAAAAACTCCTGTTTCTGTCTTTGTCTTTTCTTAAGGCTCCTGATGGGCACATTTTTCTTGAAGCCTTCTCGCCTGTGTATAAATACGCTCAGGATTTCTTGGTGGCTATAGCTGAACCAGTGTGTCGGCCGATCCACATCCACGAGTACAAGCTGACCGCCTACTCCCTGTACGCAGCCGTCAGTGTGGGGCTTCAGACCTCTGACATTGTGGAGTACCTACAAAAACTCAGCAAGACGTCTGTCCCTGATGGAATAATACAGTTTATAAAAGTATGACCTATGTTATGTGTTAGCCAATGGA
Organism: Gobius niger; assembly: GCF_951799975.1. NCBI lineage: Eukaryota > Metazoa > Chordata > Actinopteri > Gobiiformes > Gobiidae > Gobius > Gobius niger. The sequence goes on along the minus strand of NC_136855.1, from coordinate 16,494,268 downwards.
ATAATCTTTTTTCCTTTGCTGTTAGTTTCTTAAAATTCTGATTGAAAGAACTCGGTCTAAAAATGTTATCCATATTATTTCCTCAATAGCTCTGCACTGTGAGTTATGGTAAAGTCAAGCTGGTTTTGAAGCACAATAGGTAAGGCATATTTTAATCAAATGTGTTTACCGAAAAGAATCACACCTTTTTAAAAATGTTGATGTCTACAGATACTTTGTGGAGAGTGCTTTCCCTGATGTGATTCAGCGTTTGCTACAGGACAGTGTTGTCCGTGAATGTCGTCTGCGTAATGCAGAAGGAGGGGACACTGAGCTTATTACTGAAGTCATCCACAGCAAATCAGCGGTACGTAAAGTTGTTGTATTGAAGTGTCATCACCATACACAAAACACATTATTATGTTATTATCCACGTTATTTATTTATCTATTTGGCTATTCACCGACGCATGTATCTTTCTTTTGCTTGATTACTGTGCTGAACTCTGTTCCTATGAAGAACTTTGTGGAGCTCAGATGCTCAAATAAAAAAGATGAATTGAATTGAATTGATGTTGTGCCATGGTTACTGAAATATGCATTTTGACCGGGCAGATATCTAAGACTCAGGGGAAAGATGGTGCATCCACATCACAGACCGCTGATGGACAAACTCAGCAAGTTCCGGAGGACATTTTTAGCTACTACGAGCAAATGGACAAAGATGAGGAGGAGGCAGAAGAAACTCAAACCGTGTCATTTGAAATTCGACAAGTATGCATCGCATCAATTTAATATATTTATTATTTTTTTTATTAAATAATTGGGGATATCTCCATCAGTTTTGTAAGAGGACACTTAATTCCCTGATCCACTGACAAACTGCATTTCCTTCCTAATCATTGTCTTATTATGAGCAGGAAATGATTGAGGAGCTTCAGAAGCGTTGTATAACACTGGAATACCCCCTGCTAGCGGAGTATGACTTTCGGAATGATTCAGTCAACCCAGACATCAACATAGACCTGAAGCCCACTGCTGTGTTGAGGCCTTATCAAGAAAAAAGCCTGCGCAAGATGTTTGGGAACGGACGCGCACGCTCGGGAGTCATAGTGCTGCCCTGCGGTGAGTCAACAGCTGCGAGTGGTTATGCTGTACTTGTTATAATAAAATTGTTTCAATATTTTTTTCCCCAAAAAATTCCAATTGAGGAATCAGTCCAGAAATCATTGCTTGTTCTTCAGGACTAAGGTGGTCTTTAACAGGTTAAAAGGTTTAGGGTGATGCACCACTTTAGTTGAGGGGACATAATTAGCAAGTAGATTTCCGCTATATGAGTCACGATGTTCATGCATGATCCTCATGATCATGATTTGTTGATAATTTTATTGTCATTCCTCTGCCGTTTTGGTGAATTTGTGGTATTCTTATATGATCCTCATGATCATGATGAATTATTAAGATTTTCATGCATATTCATTACATTAGTTAGATGTTTAATTCAGGGATGTAGTCGTCCATGAACCAACATGTAATCATGTTTGTTCCTGAGAAGTCATGATTTAGTAAGCCATGAATGTATCATGAAATCATGCATTATTTCATGCATAAGTTCATGAAAATCATGAGCCATTATTATAAAGCGTTACCCTAGTTTTTGTTTATCGCTGTCTATTGACATAGTTTTTAATTGGAGGCTTGAACTGTAATTGTGCTATGGTTTAATATACTGAACTATTCAATATACTTGTAGGAGCCGGTAAATCCCTGGTGGGTGTAACAGCTGCATGCACTGTCCGGAAACGCTGTCTCATCTTGGGTAACTCCTCTGTCTCCGTGGAGCAATGGAAAGCCCAGTTCAAGATGTGGTCCACCATTGATGACTCTCAAATATGTCGCTTCACGTCGGACGCCAAAGATAAACCTATTGGCTGCTCTATCGCTATTAGCACTTATTCTATGTTGGGCCACACGACCAAGCGTTCGTGGGAGGCAGAAAGGGTCATGGAGTGGATGCGTAGTCAAGAATGGGGCCTCATGATCCTGGACGAGGTGCACACAATCCCTGGTGAGCATAAGAGTCAAGAAATATTGAAATTGCTGTTGATAGGTGGGCTAAAATAGTTTGTCTTTTTTAGCCAAAATGTTTCGTCGTGTCCTGACCATTGTCCAGGCCCACTGTAAACTGGGGCTCACTGCTACTTTAGTCAGAGAAGATGACAAGATTGTTGACCTCAACTTCCTGATTGGGCCTAAATTGTATGAGGCTAACTGGATGGAGCTACAGAATAATGGTTATATTGCCAAAGTCCAGTGTGCAGAGGTACGTTATGCAACTGTATAACAACTAATTAATTCCACAAGTGTCCCTTAAGTAAAGTAAAGCAGATTCAAGCGTTATTGACTGTCAAAGAGAACAACTGATGTTAGTGACCCTTTTCATTTGCTTGTTTTCTAGGTGTGGTGCCCAATGTCTCCTGAGTTTTACAGAGAATATGTGGCCATCAAGACTAAAAAGCGAATCCTTCTCTATACAATGAACCCCAACAAGTTTCGAGCTTGCCAGTTTCTCATCCGCTTCCATGAACGGCGAAACGACAAGATTATTGTGTTTGCAGATAATGTTTTTGCTTTGAAGGAATATGCAATTCGTCTCAATAAGTAAGTAAGATTATAGACTTGCAGCACTTCCGTTTCTGTAAGTGACTTTACAGTAATGCAGTATTTCTATAAAGGCCCTTCATTTATGGTCCGACGTCACAAGGGGAGAGAATGCAAATCCTACAGAACTTTAAACACAACCCAAAGATCAACACCATTTTGATCTCCAAGGTAAATTTAGGAATTTTATCTGTTTTTAATATGTGCATGTACATGCTATTTAGACGTGTATTGAGGGTAGATACATGCGTTATTTTCGTTCTAAACAACGTTCCGTACTGACTATCAAATCAGATAATAACAATGCAGAGTTACCACTCATTTGACCTCTGTTGCTTTGCTGTTGCCATGCTGTCTGCTTGCTCTCTAACCCTTGTACAGCCCATATAAGAGGAAATTGGTGACTTCAACACAATTTAATACTTTGTGCAGTTGACATATTTTTATGTAATAGACAATATGATATTGAAGGTGCATAAAGTCCGCCAAAGCCTCAGTAAAATGAAACCACTGAAGCTGTATTACATTATTGTCTTACAGGTTGGAGACACTTCGTTTGACCTGCCAGAGGCTAATGTTCTTATTCAGATCTCATCTCATGGTGGATCACGAAGACAGGAAGCTCAGAGGCTTGGCAGGGTCCTGAGAGCCAAAAAAGGTTGGTTTTGTCTTAAAAAAAACAAAAAAAAAACACAACACAACACCCCCCCCTATTTCACAATTATTCTCTGTCCCTTTTATCCTCTCAGGAATGGTAGCAGAGGAGTACAATGCCTACTTCTATTCACTGGTTTCCCAGGATACTCAGGAAATGGCTTATTCCACAAAAAGACAGAGGTTTCTGGTTGACCAGGGGTACAGTTTTAAGGTGTAACATTGTCAATGTGACATTTATTTATCTTTTCATTTATCTTTTCCTGCTCCTTGAAAAATACAGATTAAATAACTTGTTAATGTCTTAGGTTATCACAAAGTTGGCAGGAATGGAGGAAGAAGACTTGATGTTTTCTACTCGTGATGAACAGCACCAGCTCCTGCAGAAGGTCCTGGCAGCTTCAGACTTGGACGCAGAGGAGGAAGTGGTGGCAGGAGAGTTTGGCACTCGGCCGCAGGTAATAATAATAATAATAATAATAATAATAATAATAATAATAATAATAATAATAATAATAATAATAATAATAATAATAATAATAATAATAATAATAATAATAATAATAATAATAATAATAATAATAATAATAATAATAATAATAATAATAATAATAATAATAATAATAATAATAATACATGTGTCCAGGTTGGTGTTTGGTCTATTGCTTCTTTTCTTAAACTCTTTTTATTTATTTTTGTGTCAGATCTCGAGGCGGCCGGGGACAATGAGCTCCATGTCAGGAGCTGACGACACAGTTTATATGGAGTACCAGGGTCGAGGCAATAAGTCTGCGTTTTCTATTAAGAATGTTCACCCACTCTTCAAGCGATTCAGAAAACAATGACAGAGGATACAAAACGGTACAGATATGTGTTGTCCAAATACCAGCAAAGTCAGGTTTGTTTCGTATCTACTGTATTAATCTTGAGAGACCAACACATTATGGTACCAGCCAGTTGATATTGTTGGTTCGACATCATATATACTTTAAGTATATACGTTTTTTCTACATGTAACAAAAACATAATAAAGCAATAGATTTTGTAGCAGGTATCATTTTTTCTTGCATGAATAATATATGTATTTTTATACTGCAGTCTTATACTGCAATCTAAGAATAGGCTGACAACATGGTATGGGAACAGGTGCTCCAAGCAAGCCTTTTTCATCCTTGCCTGTTTTGAGTCGTCTCATTGAATTTGAGGCTTACTAGGATTGAAAGGTCAACTTTAATTCATTCATAGATAAGGAAAACTCACTAATTGAAGCACTACTTATTAAAAAACATAAAAAAGATGGCACATTAGCTTATGTCATACTGTGAGGGTTTGGCTTAAAATCCAAGCGTAATTCCTGGAAGGTTACAAAAGGCGACAGTATGTTGGGGTTATTTGAAGACCTTGGGGTGGAGGGAACATAAATGGATTGAATATATTGTACTTGCATCATACAGGGGATAAAGACTTAAGGCACTATCATATAACAAAATGCGTGACAATTTTGTCAAGAGGCTCTTGACAGTCTTAAAAGCATAACTTTTGCCACAGTTGGCTATTTGCCCATATCGGCACACAGCAATGTGCAAATACAGTACAGTAAGCATCGGTAATCATTGATATGGGTCCTTCATGTCCAGAGAAAGTCTGTAAAGTAGCGGGAGAGAGGTTTGTTTATACATAAAGTGATGGTGTGATGTAACCCTGTAGTGGCACGTTGAGATCCTCGCCACTGAACCCACCAACTTTTTGGAAAGAAACGCCCACTACCTAAAAGAGACTTATCCCTCCCATTCTTTGTGAGAGACTATCCAATCCTCTTCTACTGCGAAGATTGTTCAAGCCATGGGTTTAAAAGAAAACCACAATCAATGACAATCCACCTTCGCGTTACCACACAGGGCAGTCACTTTACACGTGCAACTTCCAAAAAGTTGCAAATGTGAATCGGACTATACCCGCACAGAGACATTATGGTTAGCCTCAACCATTTAACGACAGCATGCTGGAAAAATGTCCTTGGCAATCGGCAGCTGTTTTCCAATTTACGCGCACTGCATAAGTCCGCAGCCAGCGAGGCTCTGGGGATGTCCGCGGCTGGACAGACGGACATGCCCGAGCGGCTCTTGACGCCGGACACGGGCAGCAGCGGCACCGCAGAGCAAACTAGAATCAAGTCCCTCAAGGAGATGCCTGGCCCCAGCACAATGTCCAACCTGATCGAATTCTTCTGGAGGGATGGTTTTGCAAGAATCCACGAAATCCAGGTAATCTCGTAAATTGTTTTTTTCAGATTCATTCACATTTCAAAGTGTGTGCGTAAAACGTCAGTCAGCGTAAAAGCGCACAGGGACACACGAGCCCAACCAGCGATTTTGTAACCGCACAAAAAGTCACGTGAAAAACTTACGCAAATATTTAGATTCCGCACGTGCCAAGCTAAAAACCCTAAAAAAAAACTAAATCATTGAACTTACATAAAAAAAAACTTATTTCTGATTCTTTTGGTACTTTAGACAATACTAGTATTATGCCATATTTTGCCATTTGGTGGTTAATGGTTAATATATGTTTAAATGTATGTACTCTTAACACTTTGTGAAATAAGACCCCCAAAAAAGGTATATTGCCGATGTCTGTATGCAGTATGCTATTATATGCTTATTTAAATGCATGCTACTCCTTCACAAGTTCTTTAAGTTATCTAGTTGTTTATTCTTTATTAGTTCAATTCAGTTATTGTTAAATACTTTTTCACTTACATAAAAATCAACTGCCTTCTTGTATAATGTATCCTTGACAAACAGACTATTACTCCAGTAAAAACCAACAACAACATACGCCTACTCTGCTTCATAGATGGACCATCAGAAGAAATATGGGAAAATCTTCAAGTCTCACTTTGGGCCACAGCTGGTGGTCTCAATCGCAGACCGCGAACTGCTCACCCAGGTGCTGAGGGCAGAGGGCATGGCCCCACAGAGAGCCAACATGGAGTCGTGGCAGGAGTACAGAGACCTGAGGGGTCGTTCAACAGGACTCATCTCAGCGTGAGTCCACTTTTACCTTTGGTCTCCAAAACCACCAACTACATGAGTATTAACCCACTGCTAATGCCTGGTGCACCATCATTGCCTGTGGGATCATTTAACTTTTAGAGTTGTGCTCCTTTTGCATATTGAATTGCTAGGTTTCTGATGAGCCCAGAGTAGTCAGTGGAGATAGGTAGGCAATACTATTGTTTGTAATGTAATATAGCAATTCCATGGGTTTTAATATAAATGTCAGGTTGTACAGGGATTTTCCTTTTAGGTATTTCTCATGAAAATGACCCATGATGAAGGGTTAAATGGTTCTTGTCCCACATCTGGTATAATACATTACTTTGTAAAATCTGAAAACCAATGTAAAGATGGGTATGTGTTATGTTAGAAATGCATTCTTTCTACTTTCCAGTGAGGGCGAGGACTGGCTGAAGATGCGCAGTGTTCTCAGGCGCCTCATAATGAGACCACGGGATATAGCCGTTTTCTCTGATAACGTTAACGATGTTGTGGACGACCTCATCAAGAGACTTGACATTCTGCGCACTCAGGAGGCTGATGGAGCCACTGTCTTCAACGTAAATGACCTCTTCTTCAAATATGCCATGGAAGGTTTGTAAAACAATTACACACATGATTACTAAGGGGATGTTTGAAAGTTGGGCTAGTACAAGAAGTGGATACAACAGAGGAGTGTCAAAGGAATTCAGTGCTTAAAACGGTCACCAAAGAGCGTCAATGAAACGGAAAAGCCAACTCAGAAAAATATAACGTTTTCACATTTCAATAAAAGATTACCTAAAATGACCCTAAATAACAATGATTAAGTTCCCCTCAATCTGCAACAATGGAATTATACATTCGACGATTAAAGCCATATTTTACCATTTCACCAAATAAAAATAACAAAACAAAAGCACTATTTTTCTTATGGGTGCTTTTATTGGTGAAAAAAATTCTAGAAACTGTGGTCTTAAGCTTTTCAGTAGTCAAGCATTAGGTTTAAGTACATTAGGTCCTCTTCCACATTATTGATTGTGATCACCTGCTGTGGGTAATCAAAGAATGGATTTGGATGAAGACCTAACCTGTTGAAATCTCCAATTCTTCTGCCTTTAGTTAACATCTCTATGGAGACAAGCTGGAGATGTACCCACTCCTCATGTCTTAGGAGAGCTGAGCCGCTCACAGCAAAAGCAAAAGCACATGTTTGTTTATACATTTATGAGGTATTTTTCAATGATGAAAATAAATGCTTGCATTTAGATTGTATTCATTGGGTTATTATTCTACGTGGTGTGGTTTTAATCTGAAGATTTCTGAAAATTCTGGAACAAACTAAAGTCCCATTGTACCTGCCTCATTTTGATAAACGCCAAAATAGAGCACATTACACCATATGAATATTTTGTGTTTCATTTGGACTAAATCTGTAATGAAATGACAATCGTTCTCCCATTACAGGTGTGGCAGCCATTTTATACGAGTGTCGCCTTGGCTGTCTGGAAAATGAGATTCCCAAAGAAACCCAAGATTACATAAGCGCATTGCATCTCATGTTCAGCTCCTTCAAGACAACAATGTACGCTGGGGCAATTCCCAAGTGGCTCCGACCGATCATTCCCAAACCTTGGGAGGAGTTCTGCCTCTCCTGGGACGGCCTTTTCAACTTCAGTACGTCACATTTATGTGCATTTATGGAGCATTTTTGTTGTTGTTGTTTTTTTTGTTTTTGTTTAACCATCTACAATTGGAATGTAATAGGAGCTTATTTGTATAGTGCTTTTCACATAGTAGTGGTAAGCTTAGTCCCCTGGGGTAGGTACACATCTGCACCTACGGTCCCTCTGATCACCCTCATTCATTCAAGCACACACATCATTCATCCTGGCCTATTGTACATGTTTTTAGTTGTAGGGGAAACCTATGCATACACGGGGAGGACATGTCAACTCCAATTTACTAACTGTTTAAACTAGTTCGGATTAGTTAAGGTTTTCCATTTTGATGCAGTCTGTGGATTTATTCATGCAAAATTGGGTAAATGTTTTATCCTTGTAGAAAAGAAAAAATCTTAATTTGCATCTAAATCCCCTCCTGATAAATAATGACCCTCTTTGGGGTCCTTGTGTTACATAACTTTGGTCTATTTGCTTTCCTTTCACATGTCTTCCCACCATTTCCTTGTGTATCTGCTAATCCCAGGCCACATTCATGTCAGTAAGAGGCTTGCCCAGATCAAGGCCCAGCTGGAGTGCGGAGAGGAAGTTAAAGGAGGGATACTCACACATTTGCTGGTCACCAAGGAGATGAACATGGAGGAGATCTATGCCAACGTCACTGAGATGCTTCTGGCTGGAGTGGACACGGTTTGTGTGCTAATATGGTTGTGGCAGAGAAAACAGAGATGGTACCTTTTTATGATAAGTTCATTATTCTACACAATTATATCTCAAAAACAAACATTTTATTGCGGGAAAGCTGTTTTAAAAAAAAGTTGGTTTTAAGTTTTAAGGTGTGGGGCACAAGTTAAAACTCTGCTAAATGCACTCAGTGGAAATTTTCACCGCATTGACCACTGATTGTGGCCCTTCACACCTTATACAGTGAAAGTTTGGACACCCTGCTTTTAAGGAGAATTATACAAATCCAAACCGACACAAAATAAAATTGAGGATATTTGGAATTGAAGTAATAAGTAATAGATGTGTTTAATATACCTTACACTTAAGATGCTCTAATGTTTTTCAGAATTGTAATTGTAGTTGCAATAGATTGCGATATCACTGAAGTCCTAAAGCCTAAAACCTATGATAACTTAAATGTGTGAGTTCAGTTTTGCTTTCCCCAATTTAGTTCCATTGTAATCCTTTTATTTGAAGAAAAAAGCAAAACAAATTACTATCGACTATCAATTAATTAAATGTGTCGTGCAGCCCTTGCTTTGTTGTACGCTTCACGTGTTTTGTCATTGGCTTGGGTGTTTTATATATTGTTTAATTTGGTCATCCTTGTGGTTTCTAACTGGCATTTACGGTTGCTCTGAGTCTGAGAATCAGTTTCACTCCCTTTGTTAACTTATAACAAAGTTTGAAGACAAATATCAATGTCTCTCTTTGTTGACGTGATGAAGCGCCCTGTAGAATATTAGAATCTCTTTGTTCTTTTGATTATGTAACTTGGTGAGATGCAGTGGTGTCAGGTGATCCGACCAGTAGGTGAGGGGAAGCACTGTCTTGGTTTGGCAGGGCTTAAGTCGCACGTGTGTGTCTGCCCAGGCTTCAGTTTCAGGGCTGGGGTTTCTGGCGCCACATTGAGACCTGTGTAGCTTTGCCAGCGTCAGGTCAATGCAGTGAATCAGAGGTTACACAGTATCCCACTGTTACGATTGTTCTCACTCAGATTTAGTTTCTCATCATTCGCTTCTGTTAGGTCTGCACAGGGGGCTTTGAAAACTAGCTAGTATATGTATGGTTTTTATCTTACCCTAATATTTTGATATGGATCTCCGGTCTATCTAATTATTTTTTCTGTATAAATAACACTCTTTGTACATTAAAAAGAAGGATATGTAGGATTTTTTTGTTAATATATCATAAACATTACTCATCTGATCCCCATTTATAAAGCAAGCTTGCTTAAATCCAGTTTTGAAATTCCTAATAGCAATGTGTGATTTATTTACAATATATATATACACACACATTTTTTACATTTTTTGTTTAGGTTCTTGAGATACAACAATCCCCAGACATGTCTCCAATAAAGTCTCAAGTAATGTTAGTGCATGAAGTTAGGTTTAGTGATTGTATGTTTATATTCACAACTCCCTACCCCATATAGCTACATGAAGTAAAGCATTTTTGGTCTGTACAGTACATGTAAACTCATGCTTGTAAACACGCTCAGCCAGATTGTAACCTGGGCTAGTTCCATACGTTGTCTCCCACTCACACACACCTACACACTCTCACTCAGCCTGGCTTATGGTGCATGTTTTTTTATTCCTACATTTGCATTTGAGTGGGCATGTGCGCAGCTAGTGCCTAATTTGTTTTGGGTACTGTCAGATTAATAAGAACCGGGGGTGTGGAGTGTTTTGTTTGTAGCGGGGGGCCAAGGGATAAAGGAGTGCGTATGTTTTTGTTGAACTTGTTACAACGGCCATGGCCTGGCAGGGGGTGGACTACTCTGAGCCACTACCTGACCCCTCGCTGCATTTGCGTTTGCTCAACACACACTAGAGCTGTCAAGACGTGTTAGGCCCAACTAGAGTTATAGCACCAGCCAGCCAAAGTGCGTCTAAGGGGGGAGTACGGGGCCTGGCTTTCAGGGGCGATTCTCATATAAGAGCAGCGGGTGCGGTAACAGAGGAGCTGATGTATGTCTGAAAGCATTGAGGCGGTGTGGGGGGAGGAAAGAAGATGCTTTTTTTTTTTTTAGCACAGTTTGATTTGTCATGTGATTCCTGAAGTGCTTTGTGTGAGGTGTTGCCAGCATCTGTCCCAGCTGGGGTTGAATAGGATCAAGTTGTTAAATGTGGAATGAGTGGTGACAGAGCCAGCGGGGGACCAGAGGAAGAACAAGGTGACGAAGCACTGTGAATAAGACGTGGTCATCTTCAAGAGCTCTTCTCTTTTTGATCTCGCAGACACTCTGTGATGCTAACATAAAACAGACTTGAGCGCGGAGTTACATGCTCTTTAATTGACATGTCATCCACAGTTGCTTAGAAGATTAGACGGGCCTCATTAGGGTTGCGCAAGTAATCACAATCCAGTGGAAAAGAATAATGTTAAGATAATATGTAAAAACACAAACACTCAAACACAATAACCTAGGACCTTGAAATCTCCCTTGAAAATAAGTACACATTAACTTATTATCAAGGGTGAAAAAAATATAAAATATCTCTCTTAGAGATAAATAAACATTGTCCTCTTTTTTTACAGACGTCCTTTACCCTGTCCTGGGCCACGTATTTATTAGCTCGTTACCCTCATGTACAGCAGCAGATTCATGCTGAAGTTGAGAAAACTTTAGGACACAGTGCTGTGGCCTCAGCAGATGATGTCCCTCAACTGCCACTGATCAGAGGCCTGGTCAAAGAAACACTCAGGTACGAACCACAGGGATTTACCAACATTTGCAAAGTTAATTTCTATGTTTTTTATCTTTTAACAATAGAAGAGCTTTTTATAATGCTGGCCTGGTCTTTTTCTTGGGCGTAGGCTTTTTCCAGTTCTCCCGGGCAATGGTCGAATTACTCAAGATGACTTGGTGGTGGGCGGATATTTCATCCCAAAAGGGGTAAAGCTTATAGAAATAGGAGTAATATTATTATAGTATTATAGTAAAGAAGAATTGCTAAGCAACAGCCAGAAGAAAGTTAACACAACATCATATTTCATTACTCATACATCACTGTCCCGTGCCGTTTCATTGAGGAATGCACATTTCTCTGCATTTGGCTTTTATTAGACGCAGTTGGCCCTCTGTCATTACTCAACATCTCTCGACGAGGAAAACTTTACAGATGCGACAGACTTCCGACCAGAACGCTGGGTAAGAAAGGACACAACGGACCACGTTGACAACTTTGGCTCCATTCCTTTTGGCTACGGCATCAGGAGCTGCATAGGCAGGAGAATTGCAGAGTTGGAAATGCACCTGGCTCTTGCACGGGTAAGAATTGTTTTTGATACAAAGCCAAATATGTTGAAAGCATTATTAATGAGGTTTGATTTCACCTTACTGGAGATGCAAGCTGAGTGACAAAGAAGGCAATTGCAATGCCCTCAAGAAATATTGGCACCCCTGGTAATAATAAGAAACAAATGCTGTTGAAAAACATCTCTCTTCTGTTTCTTTTTAATGTTGTACTGAAAATACTGTATTTACAAAACTAGATTTACAACCAAAAATATTTACTTTCAAACACGCAGAATTGAAAAAAAGCTGGGGAAAAAAACAAAATTGTGTGTGTCACAATTATTAGCACCCGTTTGCAGTCAGTACAATTGTGCTGCCTCCTTTGGCTATGAAAGAAGAAGAGAAGGAATGTAAAATTGTTTCATGTAAAGCGCTTTGTGACCTTGTGTAAAAGGTGCTATACAAATAAAGTCTGACTTCCTTCTTGCCTTCCGTCCTGCCATTCAGTTCTGAATGACGTTTAGGTTCTGTTTAGAATGAAAACTATGTATGCGCATATCCTGTTTAGAGGTTATACAGGTACTTTCACAGAACAGCAACACACTCATCTGGCTCCTGTTGACATTCATTTGTTTGACCCTCTGAAGGTTCTTTTTAGAATGAAAATTATGTAAGCGCATTGCCCCAGTCATCACGTGCATAGGCGGCGATTTATGTTTTTCACGGTGGATGCCCATTCAAACGACCAAAGCAAAAAAAGAAAGAAATACAGTAGATGAGCGTCGGCCTCGATCTTTGTTGGGCTACGCAGGTGGAATGTTATGTTTTTTTGCTCTGCAAACAAATAAACTTTTTTGACAAATCTTGTTTTATTTACAGATAATACAGAAGTTTCGCATTGAGGTGTCTCCAAAGTCCGACGATGTCAAAGCCAAAACTCATGGTCTGCTCTGTCCAGCTACCCCCATAAACCTAAAGTTTGTTAACAGGGCATTGTAGAGTATAATATTCCTCTAACAGACCCACACTTTTGTATACAGTATTTTATTGTGTCTTTTATTGCATTGATAGACTTTTTATAAACTGATTTTAGATATTGTAAAGCTGAATGAAGCATAGCTAATTAGTTTAAGTCCATATGTTTTAGTTGTTAAGTTGACAGAAAAGAAGCCTAATTGTTTGTTTTTTGTACATAGCTTTTCAAGTGTTAATGCTCCACTTCATTCATCCCATTAAATTAGAAAATGTAAACAGTCTGGACAGTCAGACTAAAAATTCATCCTTTTTAAAAGAAAAAAGTAAGTGGAGCTGGCTGATCTAGCTAAAGTAAACAAACTATTGTTTAATGTTTAGGCTATATTAAACTAATAGTCACTAATTAATGAAAGAATGTTTCCTCTATTTTTGTTGTAGAATGCATATGTGACTAATGTATTTTTTTTAAAATATATATAGTTTTATTAGGACATATGGGTGTGTTTTTTGGACATGGTATAAATCTGTTTCTGTAAGAAACAATTTAAATATCTTGTCATTTGTTTAAAAAAACATTTCAAAAGATGCTGAAGGCTTGGGTGAGCTTGTCGTGACTTGAAAGTAACAAATTATCAGTTATCAAAAGGGAAAAAAAGATAAAATGTGCCTTTTCAACTGTCTGGATTTGTCTAAACATCACAGAGACACTTTTTTAAAGGTGTGTTATGTCACTTTTATGTGAGAAAAAAAATAAAAATGTTTGTGCATATTTTTGACCTTTTAGTGGCCCAGCATCTATATCGCTCGGGCCTCACAGCAAGAAAGTCCTGGCTATGATCAACACCTGGACAGGGCCTTTCTGTGTGGAGTATGCATGTTCTCCCGTGTCTGCGGGTTCTCTGGTTTCCCCTACCACTAAAACATATACAATAGGTTCCCCTCTGGGGCCTGGACTGTAAAAGTGTAACTTGTGGGGTTTCTGTCACACTCCATCACGCTTTTAGCTTTTTTTTTTATATGTTACCAATATTTCTGTAGTTATTTATATGAATAACAAAATATGGGTTTTTAGCATGCACTTTTACTTTCCATCACAATGGCCAGGAAGTTAAGGTGCTATGTTAACCACCCATACAGCTGCTGGGTCACTAAGGTCAAATACGCACAACTAAGTTTTTTCTCTCACATAATGTTCCATAATGCACCTTTAAAACATGTAGGATTGATGAAGGTTTTGAAGGAATAAGGTATTGTATGTATATAAAATGAGAAGAGCAAGTAGAAGAGTTTGCAGGAAAATGTATTTTATTTCTGTGTTTATTGCACATGTGAACCAGTGAAACTGGAAAACAATAAAAAATGTGGATATTCCTTTTTTTAATGAGTCTGTGTACACTGTACAGTATGTCTGGAGCATAGACATAGAAATGAGGAAGTAGGGGTATCTGCATTTTTCAACTACGCTACCTTTCTTTCACAAGGCAGACTTTATCTCTTTGAGAATTGAGACCGTTGTCTGCAAGTTTAACGAATAATTAATCAAGTGTGAAGTGATATCAACTACCAAACAAACAATAAATATGTTTTTCTTCAGAATCTTGCAAGCAAGTGCAGGTTTCTGTAAAGTTTTCATGTCTTCAATCTATTCACAACATTGTATCAATGCGCATCAACCATAGACGATAGAACAGTGTTCTCGCGGTAGCTGGTTGACGAGATCACAAGCGGAAGTAAATATCTGGTGCACAGTAGAAAGTAAAGCGTGGGTGCTACAATTTCGGCAAATATTAAAAGAATACGCACTCATCTATTATCGTGTAAACGGCAACCAGTTGGCAGCTCTTTGAATGTTTTACACAAGCGATACTGGGATATCTGAAGAACAGTACGAAATAAGTAAGGTCCATGAAAGCCATATGCTAACTTCACGTAGCCAACGTAATCGCGGTTAAGCTATCGCTGCTTTTAGCACCAGATTTGCACCTGCTGCTGTTCAAGTTGTACTCTTGATCACCAGATTTATAACATTGTTTTAACGGCGTTAGCCCCAGCTGAAGAACACACGGGGGTTGCATCTAAAATGATAATTGAAAACCTTGAAGCGCTGAAGTCTTGGCTGTCTGAAACCCTTGACCCCATGTAAGTATCGCAGCTAAAATGTTAGCAATAATGAAGCCCTGTCCCATCGAGTTATGTAATCTTGTAAACCTCCATACTATTAATATCAGAGCACCCAAAATAGTCTTAAATAGTATAATTTCTGCAACACTATATTATAATATACGCCGACAGTATTAGTCGTACATGAATAATGTGGGCTTTTGCTAAAGGGTTTGTTGCTCCACAGCTGTGACGCGGATCCCTCTGCTCTCGCCAAGTATGTTGTGGCTTTGGTGAAAAAGGATAAAACAGAAAAAGAGCTAAAAGCCCTTTGTATCGACCAGCTGGATGTGTTTCTACAGAAAGGTATGACAACGTTCATCTTTATGGCGTTTTGAGAAACTTTGTCCACACCGTCTCGTGGTCTCCTGTCATCACCATGTGCACTGTTGAGTATATTTATTGTCTTTTAGAAACCCAAGAATTTGTGGACAAACTTTTTGAAGCTATAAGCAGCAAAAGCTACCTCCCTCAGTCAGAGCAGCCAGCACCTGTGGTCAAATCCGAAAAAGATGAGCCTAAAAAGGAGGAAGTAAGTAGTAACTTTTCATTTAATAAGAAACATTATTTCATATATTATTTCAATATATTTACCATTTCTTTTTTTTTACTTAGCCAGGTCAAGAAGACGAGCGAGAGAAGAGGATATCTCGTCGGGTGAATCATAGTCCTCCTCAGTCAAGCTCAAGGTACAGCAGAGACAGGTGTGTGTTTATGTATTTTCTGGGTACGTTGCCTTTATTTCTTAATTTCAGATCATTAGATGACCATTTTCAAGATGTAAATCTGTCTATTATATGTGTATATACACTACTTACTACGGTATACCACTACTGTATATTACATTGCTAGTGTGTATTACACAAGCTAATCTCATTTGTGAGACACTGCAATCATTAATTAATTTTTTGTTTTGTTTGAGACACTGCAATCAGTCATTGTTGTTATTATTTTGGACATTTTGCAATAAAAATGTTTAAGGTAAATGTTTAAGACGTTTATCCCTAGACCCAGGCAACATTTTGAAGTAATCACCCCCTAAATTTTATTACGTTTAAAATCTTGATTCGTTTCTGTATTGCCTGAATTACTAATATTAATTTACTTTTAGGAGAGATGACCGTAGAAGGGACGATCGTTGTAGAAAAAGGGACTACGACCGCCTGCCTCCAAGAAGAGACTCATACCGCGATCGCTACAACCGCAGACGAGGCCGCAGTCGAAGCTACAGTCGCAGCCGCAGCCGGAGCTGGAGCAAAGACCGGGTACGGGATCGAGAGAGAGACCGAGATCGGGACAGAGACCGCACACGGAGCAGGACCCACAGTAGAAGTCGGAGCAGGAGCAGAGGTAACAACATGCGCACCAGTTTAGTTTAGTTATTATTTAGCCCTCCTTTAGTCTCCTGCTGTAGAAGGACTGGAGCATCACCTTTTATAATTGTTTTGTGTGGTTTTTTTTTTACCATGTAAGCAGCTTTGTAATTTAGATCAATTATTCTGCCAGATATGATTTGCTGTTCCTAATGTTTTATCACAGAGAGAGATTCAGGAAAGAGTCGCCCAGAAGGAAGTGATGTTTATGCACCTCCTACAGCTGCATCGTCCACACCAACGACCCTCTTCCCTGTCCCGTCTCTGAGCAGCACCATAACTGTCATCGCTCCCACCCATCACCATAGTAACAACACCACAGAGAGCTGGTCTGAGTTCCGGCCCGAGCATGCTGTTGACCGTGGGCCTTTCAACAGGGGCCCACCTCCACCTCCAAGGAAGAGATGCCGCGACTATGACGGTACCACACTTTGACCTGAAATATCATTTATGTGAATTGTATTTTGCAGGGGTCACAAATTAAATTTCACTAAGGTTCAATTTGAAAAGAAATTATCAAGCAAAGGTCTGGAACATACAAGTTTAATTTATGGCTATATAAGGATTTTTAAGCCTTGACTAAATCTAATAATAAATTAATTACTTTTTTACTAAAGTAAAAAGTATATTTTTTACTCAAAAAATATATTTTGGCTCCTAAATAGAAGAATGCATATGGCCTATATTATGTACACAATGGCCCTTATTTATCAAGCTTGCGCACGGCGAAATCGGAGCGTATCTGAGGTGTATGAAAAACCACCGCTTGTTTTGGCATTTATCAATCTGGACGTGGGGGTACGTCCAGATGAATTGTATTTCCACATTGCATATAATCCTCATCGGTGATTTAAACATGAAACAAGGATACAGTGTTAATATTTATGGACATTTGTTTCAATGCGTGCTGCATCGACATGGTCCTCCACGCCATGGCCCGAACGCAGAGGCTCAGCCCGGACCAGAGACTCTAGAACCTGGGCAGCAGAACACGGAAGCACTCGTGGTGTTTTTTGTATTTTTTATATGTATTTTTTTTCTATTCAAAAGACCGCTGCTGCGCAAACTTTGTGTGGATGGCTTCCCTGCCTCACACCAGTGCTGCCGTGTACCGGGACACTGGAACTCACCTGGGTCTGAGCGAGGCCCTGGCCCGTGTTCTGGTTGGTTTGAGCGCCGAGTCTGTGGGCTGTATTCCATGTTCGTGAGACGCCCGGGCGTCAACCAAATCCTTTGACAATGCCACAGCTTTCTTCGGTCTGGACGGGTTCGTAAAATCCCGCTTTGAGCGGTCTGCACAGCGTCTGGTGACTGTGCACTCTCCTCAGGGGAATGATCAAAACACGTCCTGTCGCAGGACTGTCTTCGGTCCGGCCGGGGTTCGTTATTTATTTTTAGTGAATGTGAAATTGGATTGGCTATAAGGTTAATGTTGGTTACTGGCAGATTGTATAATCTTCCTAATGCACCGAAATATATTTGTTGTGTAAAAACAATTATTTATAATTTCCTGGTTAGAGAAATTTTCTTTTTTGGCGTGTTTTGTGCATAAATGAGGGCCATTGCTCAGTTCTACACTCTACCTTTCTCAGAAGTCAAATGTAATCAGGCTTTTTTTTTCTTACAGAAAAGGGCTTTTGCATGCGAGGAGACATGTGCCCATTCGATCATGGAAGTGACCCTGTTGTGGTCGAAGATGTGAATTTGCCAAATATGCTGCCTTTCCAACCTCCGCCCATCCCAGTTGTGGAACCGCCTCCTCCAGGGCTGCCTCCTCCACCACTTCTGAACCCTCCACCTGTGAACATCCGGCCCCCTGTGCCTCCACCAGGCACACTCCCACCCAGCCTCCCACCAGTGGCAGGTAGAACTTCATTAAACCTTTTTAGGGCATGTGCGGGAATCTTTACTTACTGGGTTTCCCTAGTCAACTAGGCACCTTGCTGTAGCAATTGAGATGTGCAGTTTTTCTTCAAATGTAGTTTACAAACAACAAAGTTACAAACAACTTTGGGTGTGTTATCTGCATTTAAAATTTCCTACTGGACCAACATATATTTCTGGACAAAAGTCTGGACATATACAGCACTAAACAGTGGCTGCCTATTGATTCCAATATGTTACCTACTTTGTTCACTACCACTTTGATTATTGGCTGATGGTGTTTTATGTACAGTTTAAAATTTCGTTCGGTCCTTTTGATTTACAGAAGTCATTTTCATGCATTTGCTCATGTGTAAAACAAGTAGTTTAATGAGTTACATGCCAGATTTGGAGCCCTAAAACTCAAATACATGTAATATCATATTGGCAAATTAGGTGCTACATGCCCACAAATAGCTGTATGCTATTTTATAGCTTGCACCTGAGCACCATTACCTTCAAAATATGGCTGAAAAATGTCTGAAGAGCCGGGTTGACGCACACATCCAAATCTGAGTAGCGCACAAAAGTCGAACATTTGCAACTCTTTTGGGAGCTCGAGCTGTGCGGAGTCATTTTTTTAATTTGAAAAATTTCTGAACCCATCTTATGTCTTACCCAGGGCCTCCTCCTCCTCTTCCTCCCCTACAACCTTCTGGAATGGACGCTCCTCCGAACTCCATTCCCAGCTCTGTGCCCACCATTGTCACCTCCGGCATGCGCCCAGCACTACCTCCGGGCCCAGTGCCGCTCTTCAATCCCGGTATTTCACTTAATTGTTGTTGTTTTATTCTGATGTGTAACTTTACTTTGAGATTTGTAATGTTTTTTTTTGTAGGGATGCACGATTAATTATCAATAAGTTCTTTTGCCGATAATAAGGCCTGATAATTATTAACCCAAATTGCATTGAGTCTGCAGCTCCACCTTGCTCCCTTTCTCTTGGCGGCTCATTCCTGCTCTCCTGCAGATTTCACAACCGTAGAATCCCAACAGCAGACATTCTGCGGCAGAAACAATAGGGGAAGTGACGTCATTAACAGCTGTATCATAAAAAGTATATCACCCACATATTATTGAACTACAAAAAACACTCTACTGCAGCCACTGACTTTATATAATATCGTGCATCCCTATTTGTAAAAACATGTCAACATACTGTAGCATTCAGTTTTAATATTCTATGCTGTGGTAATTATATTTGATTTGAGCAAAGGACACAATGAGCACAATTGAGTTTCTAAGTTTATTTTGTCTGTTTGCTCAGAAGTGTTTGATACAGACGTTTATAACCCTGAAGCTCCCAGCATAACCAATTCATCCAGGCCTGTGTACCGCCACCGCAACGCCCAGCGACCCAACCTGATTGGGCTTACAATGGGGGATGTAGACAAGCCAAGAGGTAAGGAAACCTTTTTAAAAATGTGCATATAGTCAGCGATGGAGCTCATGGACTCACACTCTTTACAATGTCAAAAAAAAAATAGACTCCTCGATACTAAATCGATGCGCAAAGTAATATCAAAGATAGATATTAATTTGAGCAGGTAACAATACTTTGTCTTTTTCTCTTGGCTACACCAATGGCCGGGGGTAGCACAAGTCCGTGACTACAGGGACCGCCATCAGCAGACATTGCAAAAATACCTCCATCTAGTGGCTGCAGAACAAGCTAGTTTCGCACTAGAAAGCATTGCTCTTTACACACTTTGAAAACAACTGTAAAGCCTGAATCCTGACTATGTTAAACTTCCTACAGCTAGATATTCGTCCCGTGATAACGAAACCATGCGGGTTTTTGTAAGGTACATTTTGCAAATCTTGTATATTAAGGAGGGCCTGACTTTGATTGACAGGCCGTTAGCTCTGATGCTAACGGCCTGTCAATCAAAGTCGGGGCCGTGTCTACCATGAAGATCCCGCCCATATGCCCTTTTTAGGAAGATGTTCGATAGGAGCAGGGTAGTAAACACAGCATGGATTCCCTGTTGAATGTATTAACGTAAACGGGGAGGAGTGAGCAGACGCTGTCTATTATTTTTACAGTCTATGGGCTGCACACAGTCACATTCAGAAGATAAATCGTGGCTATGACCAAAGTCTATTGGAGCAAGATTGAGGTTCAAAATGGTGTATGATAGCATTAGAATGGAATAGATTTTGGCTGACAATAGCCTAAAACATATGGATCATTCACAATTTGAAATTGTTAGATGGCTAAATGCTATCTAACGACTATAGGAAATATACATTGAACAGTCAACAGAATTCTGAAAAGTTGTCGAGAGTTAGCTGGCTTTCTAACTGTATGCATATGTGGGCTGACAGTGTCTCAGATGGTAGAGCGGGTTGTCCTGTAATCGAGAGGAATCCCAGCACCTGCAGGCACAGATTGTTGTGTCCTTGACAAAGAAGCTTTACCCATCAGCTGTGTATGAATGCAGTGTTTGTGTGGGGTGTTGATGGTGCTCGTCGTGTGGCTACAGCAGTAGATAACCACCAGTATAGAATTAATACTACAGTGTAGCGTTTTGAGAAACTTGTAAAGTTTTACAAGTGTAAGCCATTATTCTCATTAATATTAGGTTGAGGTCGAACGCCATTCATTTTATTTCCGTGAGGTCCGTCAGTTTGGACCAAAACAAGCTGACGATGCAAACTCCTTTGCTAACATTACTTTCTAAGTGTGTTACCAAAACAAGTATTTTGAACTATCTACAGAAAAGATTCCAAATAACAGCATGAGGATTGTGATGGAGTCTGACCCAAGAAAAAGAGGAGTGGGGCCTCACGACGGGGGAATTTTATCCAAGAAGCCGTGGTTTGAAAAGTAAGATGCACCGCATGCTGCCATTAGTTCATCTAAAGAGGTAAATTTAATACTCATCTTTCATGTGTCTCTTTTGTCTTTGCTTAGGCCGAACTTTAACAAAGCCAATCACCATGGTTACCATAAGAGAGGCCCATTCAATGCCCTCAACAGCAAACTGCTGGTTCGGCAAATTCCCTCTGAGCTCAACAACATCAGCAAACTCAACGAACATTTCAGCAAGTTTGGCACCATTGTCAATCTACAGGTAACCCACTCATTTTAGAAAGTATATTGTACAGTTATGCTGTCTATATATAGAATAAAGTAGAATAAAGCTGTAACAGTTGGCTAGTAGATGCATTGTTCAAACGCTGAAAACATGCCAAATAATGTTATTTAAAGCTGTGACCAACAACAAGAGTACTCCTCACTGATAGAGAAGTTACGTTAAAGTTTTATCATGCCGCTGTCATAGTTGTATTCATTTCGTATCTGAAGATCGACCACTCAGATCATCAGTGCGTGTTGTAACGTTAATTACTTTGAATGGCATTCCAAGGAGCTTTCGGAGGTCAGAAATATAACAGTTGCTTGGAACGCAGCATAAGGACAGTGATTGATAACCAGAGGTGGGAGTAAGTCACTCAATGCAAGTCTCGAGTCAAGTCCAAGTCGTGAAGGTCCAAGTCTCAAGCAAGTCCAAGTCAATCGGTCATGGTGTCAAGTCAAGTCATAGCTTTTGTCAAGTCAAGTCTTGTCTAGCCGGCAAGTCACCTCAAGTCACAAACGCCAGCGTGTCTACTTTTCATGTGTTTAATCTTGAAAATAATAAGTGCTTTCTCAAGATACCGTAATTTTGGAAATTTAGGCTAAAATCAAACTTTTTAAAATCTCATGGATTTGGATATAAAGTCTAATTAATATTTAAACGCCACAACATTCAAAATATATGTATAATAAATAAACAGTCTATGTACAAAATTGCTGGGACAGCATTTTAAGGAAGGGGGCCCGGGGGGGGCGACTTAAAAAATATGAAATATAGTATTTTAAATATGAGCTGCTTTTCCCTGCAGTCTGAAGCATAGATATAAAATAATATTTTTATTTTTGCTAGTTTCTGTCAGTGGTGCCCCCCAGCCCCTGTATACTCAGATTCGCCCCTGCTCAAAGTAGACTCCGCGTAGCCTTCAGTCCCGCTGTCACTGGGCTGTGTGCGGATGCGTAAAATAGCCTCTAAATGCTGTAAACTTTGTGTGAACGCCTTAAAACATCGAAAAGCCCCGAAATTTCTGTTGATTAATCCAGCTCTTTCGTATCGTCGTTCTGGAGGCTCCGTCTGCGCTGTAGGTCCAGTCCATTGTTTCTAACGATTTCCTGTCCGTAAATATCCACCTCTTCACTGTCTTTAGAAAACTTTTAATGCATGTATTTTGACGTCGTATTTCCTCCTGCCTTTTCGTGCTGTATTGATTAGAAGCGCTGTGTCGGGTAACCAAACACGCATGTGGCTGATTACCATATGTAAACATAGATGCGCCACTTTTACGCAATGAATCCTGATCTTTCGACCGTTTCACTCAAATAAATATTAACTATAAATTCACAGCGAGTCATTGAGAGTCATTGGCCTCAAGTCCAAGTTAAGTCTCGAGTCACAAACAGCAAGTCCCAAGTCAAGTCAAGTCTTTTTGCAGCTTTGGTCAAGTAAGTCTCAAGTCCCGAAAATTGCGACTCGAGTCTGACTCGAGTCATGTCATGTGACTCGAGTCTCCCACCTCTGTTGATAACTCACTGCAAAAATAGCTCTGACTGTGTCTAACTGAGCATCAGGAGCATATTATCATTGGCATGTTTATGTTTGACAGTTTACAGACTGTTTACTTGCTCCTGGAACATAGCAACAGATAGAAGTTTTACGTTTTTCACCTTCTCATTCAATTACTAGCAACTGTTGTGTATTTTGCTTTTATGTTTTATGCTTGCAAGTTTTGTGTGCGCGCGTGTGCCACACTTACTTCTGTTTAATACACATGCATTTTCAGATTTTTTTCTATGTGTAGTGTAATGTACTTTTACGCGTTAAACGTACATAAATTATGTATATATACAAAAAAAGTATTTCACAGAGGAAAAACATATAATTGGAGTTTTCGGTTGCCCTGACAGGTGGCCTTCCAGAATGACCCAGAGGCCGCTGTGATCCAGTTTGCATCTCCAGATGAGGCTAAACGTGCCATACAGAGCCCAGAGGCTGTTCTGAACAACCGCTTTATCCGAGTGCACTGGTATCGAGAAGATGGAGGTGACGCGCAGAGCCAGCCTCACTCACAGCAGCAACAGCAAACTTCCACGGTTTGAGCACAACTTTATACATACCTATTTTTACTTTGCTTTGTCTTGATTTTTTCAAAAATGTCTCTTTGCTGTGAGTGTTGGTTTTCTAATTGAAGCAGGAGTATTTACGTTTTTCTGACATCACTTGGTGATAATTATAAAATCATGATCATTCTTACATTTTGTAAGAAGATTGGGATGATGAGAAATGAAGACACCAAGTGCTCATTTCATTGTGTTGAGTTTTTTTTTCTGGGCAAAGAATGTCACGAGTTCAAATGTTTGAGTCACAATTATTATGAAAGAAAGCTTTCTGAGTTTTTAATTCCTCACAGTTATCGACATTATGATGGGAAACAACTGGGATTTTTAGTTTCTTTTAAAAAAATGCTTTATTAATTGCTTGAACTTGCTAAACATTCACTTTTATATTTAAACGGGAAATAAATATTTTTTTCCCCTTTTTTGTTGAAAAAAAGAATATTATGACATGCCAAATTTCTTTACTTAAAGCCACACTGCGTAGAAATTTCCCCAATAAATAAGTTTTATTTATATGAAATATATGAAATTTATGATAGATATTTTCACCATTGAAAAATACCGTATTAATGTACAAACAAACATGTGCTTTTGCTGTGAGCGGCTCAGCTCTCCAAAGACATGACTGTAATTTAACTGTGAGTGGGTACGTCTCCATGCAGATGTGACTAAAGTCAACAGAATTTGAGATTTAAAACAGGTTAAAGGTTCTTATCCAAATCCATTCTTTGATTATCCACTGCAGAAATAGCATTTTTTATGTCGAGCTGGTCATTAGGGGCATGTTTTGTACGGATGGCAACAGTATAGTCCAAAATGTTTCGCAGTGTGCCTTTAAAGAGACTCTATGCAAGTTGGCCATTTTATACTCACTACTGCCACCTCAGGTCATACGTGTAACTGCACCTTCTATTTTAAGCTTCGGACCGAAGTAACACCTTTTTGAGTGACCGTGCAGGATTTTAGAGGCAGTTGTGGTGAACAGGTCTGAGCTTATTCTACACATTAGGACATGGCTGGAACATGAAGGGGGAGGAAAATACATAATTTTAACATTTTTAAACTCCGTATTGTCCCTTTAAACATATTAAGATATACTTTATTTTTCTGTAACTTAGTCGGTCTCCTGTCTCATCACTGCTGCGCTCGGGGACCAAGTAAAGACGCCGCTCTAATCTCACCGCTCTCCTTCTCTTGCACTCGACTTAAAATTAAGTAATGAAAAGAGCATTTTTTCATTGTTTTTAAGAAAAACTCGGACCCGATTAAACTACAAACATCCCGTATTTCCCTGTAAATGTGGCACACGTTAATAAGCTCCATAAACTAACTGTAACCCAGCTGCAACCTGTAAATGAGAAGAGCTGCGTGAATATTTGAACCATCAACGCAAAACAAAAAGTCTTCTGACGCTGACCCTCCACTCTCAAAGACTAAAGTGCCCACATCTGAATCAAAGATCATACAATGAGAAGCATGTCTCCACACAAGTTATATTACAATGGCCAAACTGTCAAACACTGGCTCTGAGGTGTTTTCTTTGATGTTGATACAGCTTCCAGCCACTTCACTGAAGCAGTCTGTTAAAGACCGCCTTGGACCTTTAGTCACATCGAGCCTTGAGCCGACGCCGGACTCCAGTGTGGACTCTCAGGTTTGTGCTGCTGCGGGCTGGACTTGAACTGTTTGACATAATTAACATCTCTCACTAATGCAGTGTTTCTTTCATTGCACAGAATTCATCAAAGCCGTCAGTGAAAGAACGCTTGGGATTCTCTGCTAAACCTGCCGCTCCAGTTGAAAAGGTGTGTGATTTAATTGATTAACTTCACTGGGAAAATGTCTTCTCTCTACATACCGACATTTGTTAATGCATCACATCGACTGATATATAAAAGTATTTGTTATGATTTCTGTCAGGTATATTCCACCTCTTTGGGTCTTACGAAAACTGTGTACAACCCAGTTGCCTTGAAGATTGCTCAGAAAACCTCAGAAGATATCTTGAAGAAAAAACAGGTACACAATGGATTTGAATTCAGAGAAATATTAAGCTGAAATTCTTTAGCTTGTGTCTAATTTGTTGATTACTCTGACTCCAGGATGCCCTGAAACTACAGCAAGATGTCAGGAGAAAGAAGCAGGAAATTCTAGAGAAACACATTGAAACTCAGAAGGTAAATAAATACATTAATTAAACTAATGGAGATTTCAGAAAGTAAAATACTCAATATATTACCTTCTGAAATGTCCATTAGTTAATCACTAAGAGTTCATATAAAAGCATTTGGAAACGACAATGTGTTAACCAGCAGTGACTTGTTATTCCATGACTGTTTTCTCTACTTTTACATGTTTGGGGTCTGATACTGATATGAAGGGGGTTGGCATGGCCGATAGCCGATATTTTAAGTAATTTAATTTAATGTTTTTTTAAATCTCTCAAATGGCTAGACATTTACTGATATAGTAACGGTTTCAATCATTGAAATATATAGAAATATATCTAATAGAGGTCGACCAATGTTTTTTTTCTAAGGCCGATTATTGGGGATTTTGATTGGCTGATACTGATATGCAACATTGTTATTTTTGGAAATTGTCTTGTGTATGAAGCTTCTGAGCGTGTTAGTGTCTGACAGCAGGGGGCGCTGTATGTTCATGTTTTGTAGGTACTTTAGTGGAAGCTTGTTTAAAAGACAAAAATCAGTCGATTCCTAAACATAAACCTGTAAGTCTCTATCTTGTGTGGTTCCGAAATTATAAACAAAACAACATAAAATGTTTAAAATAGGTACAAACTTGTGACCGATTTTCACCGCGATGTTTCCTCTGCTCCCCTGAGGCCTAGGGAATTGTGGGAGGGCTTTAAAATGAGGGAAGTTTTTATCACTTTCCGTTTCAGAGATATCTGCATGTTTATTGGCCGATATTGTAAAATAGCTCATATCGGCCCGATATATTAGTCGGAGCCGTCTTTAAAAATGTATTTAGCAGGTCTATCAAATTTGAGCGCAAGCATGAAAGAAACAACATCAAGAATGGACGCGCTCCACTGCAAACTCCCCGAATGGAGAATGAATCGTGACATTCATGAAAGATTATTTGGCAGCCAAAACTGAATACCACGAGCCGATCCGCTCTGTTAAGAAACCTGTTAAGACACATTAATGTTTCGAATGATGGAAAAATGGCATTCATAACACATTGTTTTGTGTAAACCCAGCATTAACTGTTGGTTTGGATTCACACCAACCAAACACCCTATCGCTGTTTGGGGAGGGCAGGGCGACTACTTGTCTGTTCATGTTTCCTCTTGTTTGCCTCCGTCTCACCTGCTCAGAGCAACCTCTACATTGACGCCACCCAAACCCCAGACCAAGCCCGACAGCAGCACAGTGGTTCTCTGTGAAATGTTTATAATGCAAGTCTAGCTGTCAGTTGTCAAAAAAATGCATCGCTCCCTTGTTCAAACTCCGTGTGGAGTCCCGCCTTTTATTTATTTTTCTGTCACAAATAAGTTTGTACATTTATCTGGCTGGTTGATAAAACCGTGTGCATCAAGCATGACGCTTGAAGGTGCCCAATTCAGCGAGTCTAACAACTCAAAAACACAATAGAAAAGCTTTCCCTCTAATATCCAGCTGATTTGCTGGCCAGCCAGTAACACGAGGCCAATGGCAATGCTCCCAGTGTGGCCACAACACATTCACACAAAACTGGCTTCATCGACCTCCACAAACCGCCATCTACTCACCAACTCCCCCACCGTCTGCGAAATCTTGCTCTACCACTCCCAACTGGAGATGATCATGTTTATGTGAATGGGCCTTTAAGAGTTAAAGTTTAGTTTGTGCTCGTCCAGGAAGTATTCTTGCCAACATCCCACGTCCTTGGGCTCAAGAACGTGGGAATACGTCCATAATCTGCATTTGTAGAACATCACCATACAGGTGAGACTCGGAAAATTAGAATATCGTGAAAAAGTGCATTAATTTCTGTAATTCAACTTAAACTGTGAAACTAATATATGATAGACTCAATACATGCAAAGTAAGATATGTAACTTTTATTTGTTAATTTCGATTATTTCTTGACATATGTTACTTTGCATGTAATGAGTCTACAGTATATCATATTTTAGTTTCACATTTCAAGTTTAATTACAGAAATAAATGACCTTTTGAACGATATTCTAATTTTCCGTTTTACCTGTATGTGGTGGTGCCTCATTTAGCACGTGGACCCATTTACACTGAAAGACTTGGGGCCAGATCTTGTGGCGGCGCACGGGGCGGCGCAGGCTCTTGGCGAATTATTTTCCGAGTGGCGGCGCTATATGTGCCATTCGCCTCCGCCACCTGTGAGGGGGCGTCACAAGAGGAGGTGACTGCACTGATGGAAACACGGCTGACATTCACTTCCTCGTTTACATTGCGCTGGCTTGCGTTCTTTCTTAAGCCTTAGACTCTCACAGGTCAAACTAAAAACTTTATTTACCCCATTGTGAGCTAAACGATGTTCACGTCTCGAGAGAAAAAGAGCTACAGCGTCCGCTGTGGCACGGATCGGCCCGCGCTTGGCGTGAACGCGAAGCCAAACAAAAGCACATGTTCACCCCCCACTCCCACACAACCACTCTCCTGGACGCGGAGTCGATTTGGTTGGAGGAAAATGTGTGTGTCTCAACCCACTTAAATGCGCTAAGTCTGGAGTGGCAAGATCACAAAGTGCGCTCCTACTGAGCGCAAAATGTCACGCTATCGTCTCCGTTTTGATGCACAAGATCGGGCCCTTGGTGTATCACATACAACACGGACAGCTGTCATCTCCAGAAGTTCTCCGACGACTCCGCCATCGTGGGCTGTGTGTCTAAGGGGAACGACCTGGAGTACCGGTCAGTCATCCTAGACTTTGTGGACTGGTGTGAGCGCAACCACCTGTGCTTGAACATCAGTAAGACGAAGGAGATGGTGATCGACTTCACGAGGAAGCCACTACCGCACACTCCGCTGAACATCCAGGGGGAGGACATTGAGGAGGTGGACAGTTTCAAGTACCTGGGTGTTCACCTCAACAATAAACTGGACTGGTCCCACAACACCAACGCCTTGTACAAGAAGGGCCAAAGTCTCCTCCACCTTCTGAGGAGACTGAGGTCCTTCGGAGTGAGCAGGCCTCTGCTCAGGACTTTTTATGACTCTGTGGTGGCCTCTGCTCTCCACTACGCTGCCGTGTGCTGGGCCCCGGGCAGCACAGAGCGGGACAAGAACAGAATGAACAAGCTGGTCAGGAGGGCCAGCTCCGTCCTGGGCTGCCCCCTGGACTCTGTGGAGGAGGTGAGTGACAGGAGGGTGTTAGCCAAGCTCACCTCCATCATGGACAACACCTCCCACCCACTGCACGGGACTGTAGAAGAGCTGAGCAGCTCTCTCAGTGGAAGACTGAGACACCCTCAAAACCGCAAAACCTTCATCCCCACTGCTGTCAGACTGTACAATAAGACTGTAAAGTAACATGTGCAATCATCTCTGTATCAGCTGCACTTTATTAACTGAGTGATCTTCTTGAACGCCGACTGTAACAAGTGAATTTCTCCTTTGTGAGATCAATAAAGGATTATCTTATCTTATCTTATCACAGTTTCCACTACATCACACATGACAAGGTGTGCCATAGTTTCTGTTGACAGTAGAGCACTTTAATCTCTGCCGACTTTCCTTGCAGCTCCTCATTTCTAAACTGGAGAAGAATAAAACAATGAAAGCAGAGGATAAGGCCAAAATCATGGAGACTTTAAGCACCTTGACCAAAAGCATCACAAAACTACAGGAGGAGATTAAAGGAATCTCCGCCAGCGCCACCATTCGTACGGTTAAGACCAAGGCCCAGGTAAACTTGCAGAAAAAACTATCACTGTATGCCTGTGATGGATATGTATGAAATTAACGGAGATGTTTTGTGTCCAGGCACAAAAGGAGCTGCTAGACGCCGAGTTGGATTTGTATAAGAAGACCCAGTCTGGAGAAGACACGGCACTGCTGAAGATTAAGTACACACAGCTGCAGATTGAGGTAATTTCCTGAAAGGAGCCTCCCTTTTCAAGATCTTTATCAGATAATGAATTACATAGTTACTACATGAGGTAGTTCCTGATGTTTTTTTTTAGGTAACTATGGATTTTGCGCACTTTGGGACACAAAGGAAGTTAAAATATATATTTGTGTATATTTTTTTTAATGATTGTTCTTAATGGCCTCGGAAATACACTTTGGACTGAGTGTTCTATATTTGTTTTCTTGAAGGCTGCCAAAAGGGGCATCTTGTCTCCGGGACGGGGCCGCGGGCTGCATCCTCGTGGCCGTGGCACGCTCAGAGCGAGAGGAAGAGGAGGTAGGTGCAGAGGAAGAGGAGTCCCAGCACATGCCGTTGTGGATCATAGACCTCGAGCACTGGAGATTTCAGGATTCAGCGACGCAGACCATGTCAACCTCCTGCCACACTTTGCTGTAAGTCCAGGGCAAATGTTCAATTTGAACGGCACAATGCCACAGTAGTGCTTGTACTTCACTGCTAGAAAGTCCTGGGTTTGATCTGTGAGCCGTACATATTAGCCCATGGCTACAATCTGGCATGGTGCATTTACATGCAGCAGTTCCATGTGTTCATAAATATGTACTTTCCCAACCAAATAAATAAGGTGTTATTCTACATATACCACTGTAGTGCCCTCTGGTGGAGACTCATGCAAACAGCAAAGTCATTCTTAGATCCTGCTGCAATAGTTTCTTTAGTGCTTATGGCTGGTTTACACATAAAGACGACAAGTCACGAAGGCCATGAAACCACATTCGTGGCTGAGGATCATGAATGTGGAGGAAATTTCGGGACAGGTTTCATGCACCGTCACAAAATGTTGACACTTGCTGCTGGCTGCTCCGCGTTGCTGCGGGCTGCTGTGGGCTGCTGCAGACTATTGGGAAATGTGGTACCTATAATAAAAATAATTATAAATACAACCGCTCCCATTCTCATTCATTCCTCCTTGAAAAGTCGGTCTTCCTGGTCCTTTATGGAGGCTGCTCCAGGTATATCATATTTTAGGCAATGTCAATCTTGATCAAATAAAGTTTCCAAATTCTAATCACATAAATGAACGCTTCTAGTGGTAGGAAGTGAGCCAACTGTTGATGACTAAAGTTTCAGTGCCTTTAATTCTAGTACCACTAGTACGAGTACCACTTCTCATAAAGGCATCGTGCCTATGTGTGAACCCAGCATTATCCAATTCATGACTGAAAGTGTGGGATGGCGCTACACATTTTATGTTTATTTTATTGCATGGGGTAATAGTGCCTCACCAACACTGACACCAAACCTACATAAGATGGCATCAGAAAAATGTAAATGTGAACGGACCAGTCCATGAAACCAAATATGGTGAATATTGCAAATTAAAATATCAAGCATTGGTTTGAAAAATGTGCATTTTTTTTTTTTCTCATCTTGAAGCAATTTGGAGAGATTGAAGATTGTCAAATCGATGAGAACCGTTTGACTGCAGTCATCACTTACAAGACCAGAGCTGAGGCTGAACTGGTGGGTTATAATCTCTGCTTGGCTGTCCCTCATAGATGATTCACATACTCGCTGTTCTCCTCTTTGAAAGGCGGCTGTACACGGAGTGAGACTGAACAACCAGACCCTGCGTTTGGCCTGGCACAAACCTGCTGTGAATCTCAGTCGTGTGGACACAGAGGAGGCTGAAGCCGATGAGGATGAGGTTTGTTTTAACTTTAACTTTATATATTGTAATGGGGATCATACACAAGGGCGGTTAATACACTGGTAAGACATGAATCACTTGTTCTAATTGAATCTATCGTTTTGACACATTTTAGCCTGGACTGCACAAAATGATTCACTCATGTCCGCTGTCAGACAGAACATTATGTCTTAAATGTTTAATTTGATGTGTCCCTCTGGTTTGGTTTACTGTCTCTCCTTTGAGTGTAGAGCAGATGTGCATCGACGACAGATCGGTACAGATTGAGTTTTCTGACTAGTCCTGTTAAAGCATTACAGTATACATTTGTAAATTATTGAATATGTCTACTAAATATGTCTACTAGGAATCCTCAACAACTCTCAACTCTTGATACTTTGTTTAATGTTGCCTTGCTTCCATAAGGGGGAGCCATTGTATATTGTTGAAAGCGATGTCTTGGTTATAGCCTTTGGTCTTAGATATTACTTTACAACACACTAACTCTAGCCCCCCTCCCTCAGTTTCCGGAGGAGCCGCTGAGTGATGATGCGTTGCTACAGGACGATGAAGAAGAAGATGACGAGCCGCGTTCCTGGAGGAGATGAAGACCAGTGTCCATCAACTTTCAACAGTTCGACCCAGATTCTTCACTTTTGTTTTCTCTAACAAATATGTAACCGGCATTAACACCATGTACAATGTTAGAGCTATTTTTAATGTTTCTCACAAACAGCAATGGTGACTTTTTTTTTTTTTTTTTTAATGCTCTTAATGTAGTTAGGTAGTTATGCTTTTTTTTTTTTGCCACACAGAATACAGTTGTCTGGATGTGAAGGCTGATCACTTAGACAAAGTTGTGAACATTGTTTCTGAATACAATGACTTGTGTTTTGTAATTTACACAACTATAGCTTTGCAGAAGTGGTTAATTCAATTGGTTATAATGCTCCTGTAAATATTTTATGTATGAGTTTGAATAATTTGTAAAGAAACGCTTGGCTTCAGTTCCTGGCTTTATTTTGACTTGTAAAAAAATAAAGAATTGAAATGGTCTGAAAACATCCTGCCAAAAGAAAAAAAAGAAAGAAAAGAAAATAACACCTCGAATGGAAAAAAGAGAAAATGTTGGCAGTGAGTGAAAAAAGAGCCTAAGACCATTTCAAAAAAACAAAAAAAAACTTCATCGTCCTAAAAGAGCAAACTTCTAAATGCACCTACATAAACACATTGGTATGGTAAATTTGACATACAACGGTAAGTAAAAAAAAGTTTCCTCACCGTGGCATAATTTTCAGAAATTCTGAAAGTGTGTTTTTGTGTTTACAGAATCGGGGAGAAATTGAGGTTTTTTTCAAGAGACGTCCAAGATTCATCTATATAATGAATTGATAACCATGTTTTTTTAAAATATGATTGTATGATTATACTGTTAATTATCAATACAAACTCACTTTGATCCATTTGGTTCTCTTTTCTTTCAGTCACACTTGAAACATAAATTATACTGCATTAATCTCTGTAGAGAAATCTCTGTAGAGAAATTAGTTCTCTGCATTTGACCCATCCTCAGTGTCGCATGGGGCGACCTGTAGGAGCAGTGAGCTGCCAGCATAGGCCAGCGCTTGGGGACACACCTCCATGATGTGGGGCCAGGCTGGTGGTGAGAAACACCTGGCTGGAGGATTAACCTATTGCACATGTTTTTTATAACCTACCACTAACCTATGCAGACGCGGGGAGAACATGCAAACTCCACACAGAAAGGCCTCGTCCAGGTGGGAATCGAACCCGGGACCTGAGGCACAAGCACTAACCGCTGCTCCACTGTGCCTTGCCCCGTGCCCCGAAACATGGGCATTGCTGCAGGTTAAATGACCAAATTTGTGCAAAGATCATTTCAATTCTAGTAGATTTTATTGAAGATATAAAACGTGTCTTACCTCTTGATGCCTTATCCCTTGTGCAACAGTCATCTGCTAGTGGACACTGCTTGTCTTCTTAAAACTATTACAAAGATTAATACAGTTCCATACGGTGTAGCATTGCGCGTAATAGAGTAAAATACAGCCATTTCTTTTCAGAAGTTGGTTGTAAAACCTGCAGTTTCACTGTGAGCTGCCTCTCCTCAGACCTGAAGTGACAACTTCTCTCAAGGGGGGGACATGACCATCTCGTCTCCATGGAGATGTTGCTTTATTTTGATATGCCCTTGGGGGCCCAGTTCTACAGCGGAACAAAAGGGTGCATTGCAACTTCATTTTGTAACATTCCCCCCTCAGTTTTTTTTAGCTACATCACATTATCACCCCCTTGAAACTCAGTCATTTTGTTCTGGATCCAGCGCTGTGCTCTTGTGACTACAACATTTCACCTGGAAAGTCGCACAGTGTTGCTTTAAGAAAACTAGCATTTCAAGGCGCCTATAGTGAACCCTTTCGATTAAAACGTCTGCTCAGGATACATAAAATATGAACAGAGTATAGGATAATAAGAGACACCAAGGGCAATTAACTATTTTTCAGAGTTTAATCATTCACAGCAGAGCAATAATAGCAACTTCAAGCCACTTTAGAGATGCACTTGGCCACTACACCTCCCAAAATCCTTCACCCCAGGAAAAAAAAAACATTGGAGGAATAACCCAATCAGTGTCCAGTGGTTCAAGGTTCCCGGGCCTCCTGCAGTCTCCCGTCAGGCTCACGGAGATAATTGTGAGAAATCCGATTTTAGCCATGTAGCATAGTAGGCTGTAAACTCTTTTATCACATAAGCTTTCTCCCACAATGCACCCCTTGTCGTCTCTGCCGTCCAGTGTGTGCAAGTGGCCCCCTCCCCTTCTGCCTGTCATTTACCTACTGTGGTGCTGATCTCAATACCCAAGACCAGGAAAGTGTAAAAATACAATTATGAAATCCAATAATATGATAATTTCGGGAAAAAAACATGAATGTTTTAAAGGCGCTGAGGGGGGAGTGGTTGATAAATAAAATATGTGGGTGGTATAGTGACCCACATCTAAATATCGCACTAGTCTTACTTGCCACCCCCCTGTGATTTCCAGTGTGCTGAAGCTGTCCCTATCTCAGTATGAGCTTATTACAAAACAGCTAACAGGTTTATAACATCTGTGACAAAGACTAACTTCCTGATTTGTGTCAAAGAGAAAAATGACACGCAAAAGCACCACTTGGTTTTGATAATATCTGAGATCCCTAGAGTAGCTTGTGAAGAAATGCAATGAATTCAAAGCAGCAAAACCAACTATATATCCGTTCCTTGAAAATATTCTGTCATTTCAGATTATTAATTTATTATTAAGACCCTTGGGTGTCAATAAGTCGGTCATATGGATATGTTACAATTCCCAGCTGTAATGTTTTTATTCATAATCATTAGTTTTGCTGCCTGTGATACAAAGCCAGTGCTGCAAGTTAATTAGAGGCAATTGTGTGCAATGCATTCAACAATGCA
Organism: Gobius niger; assembly: GCF_951799975.1. Classification (NCBI taxonomy): domain Eukaryota; kingdom Metazoa; phylum Chordata; class Actinopteri; order Gobiiformes; family Gobiidae; genus Gobius; species Gobius niger. The sequence continues at coordinate 16,459,421 of NC_136855.1, read as the reverse complement.
TATGGGCCCTTGATGGTAACATTACATTATGATGGTAAAGTAACATGTTCATTTAAATCTATGAATTTTGGCACAACATTAACAGTGACCCCTCCCTCACTGCTCTGTGCTGCCTGTGCCCCGTTGGTACAAAGCCGATTCTGCATAAAAGCTATTAATATTTGATGTGATCATGGGCCTCCATAAGCAAATTTCAGTCCCCAGCAAGTTGAGCTAAAGCATGATTAATTTAGTATTTATGCCCCAACAACCCTTTAAACACAACAGAAGGCCCCCGGACACAGAGAAAGCCCTGCACTTTCAAAAGAAACCAGCAGCCTCTAAATCATAATCAGCACGCACTCATTCAGCATCATTCGAGTTTGGGGACACATTTAATTCGGTTTTGTTCACACTGGAAGAATAGGAGGCAGCTCTTCATTGCTACCATTTTAAATCCTCTTGTACATAACCAGTGCTAAAATAACAGGTCGATCTGTGCTGATCTATTCCCCACAGGTATCTAGGCTTTGTTTGCAACACAAAATTGAACATAGGCCTCTCTATTATTTCCAAAACATGGATCCTTTTGTCTTTTCAGGGACTTGTTGAAAGAGGCCAAACCATAGGCAGACTTGGGACTATGAAGACTCCAAAAGTTTTCAACATGCGCCAACTACAAGTCCATCGTAACATAAGTGTAGTTACTATTTCTAAATCTTTTTTCTATTTTGCTATCTAAAAAACATACAAACCTACATGTCATTTGTTTCAAACCAGAGAAAACGCTCAGTCCCATCTGTCTACATCAGAAAACGCACTCTCTTGGTTGAGTGTTTGACTGCACTGACCACCAATCTGCGCACATCTACTTCAACATGCAGCCCTTGGTGATAAAGGTTCCGACACCCCTGGTCTACATCATTTCATTTGGTGTCCTGGAAGTGCTGGGTGTTTTTCTGTAACAAACCATCTCCAACCAAAATCTCACGTTTGCAGCTATTGTTTTTGGCCTCATTTAAATCGCTTTATTCGCTGTTCAGTGTACCTGTTTATTTATATGCACAGAAATCAGTGTAGAATTTCTTTTTACATGTTGCCCATACATTTTATTAAAGCCACACTGCGGAACATTCCAAAAGTGATCAATCTGATTATTGCTATAGGAATACAAAGGCATAACATATTAATCGGAGAGCAAACAGTTAACCACTGAAAATACACACCACTGAATGAAGCCTTATCACTTCCCCTCTCTGTGTTATTGTTTAACATCATTCAGAATTAAATTAGCCGCACGCTAACATGATCCCAGTACAGTTCAACTTCATTAGACATAATCTGTGCTCGGCCATCGCTGCTGCCCCAGGCCCGCCATGCTCACGTGTCCGCTCGGCTCCTATTGATTACAGTGATTTGCTGCGTGAGAATCCAATGCTCTGTGACGGCTCGTAACTGAGGTTAAAGATGGCGATTTAATTATGTGTCAGGGGTCAAATTAAGAGCCGACCTTTGACCTCTGAATACAGGACTTTGATTGGTGACAGATTTGTGTACACAATTATGAAGGCATGAAACCTCACATTTTTCTGAGTAAGCTTTGTTACTTTTCTTGCCTTAAAATGGAGCCGTAGTGACACAAACCCAGGGGTTGGCACTTTGATCCTGGCTCCAGTGTCCTCAGGCAAGACACTTCACTTGCTTGCATGAGTGTGGATGCAGACGGTGGTTTTGCCTGTGAGACAGTAGCCGCAAAATAGCACCCACCCATCTGTCAGTCCATCCTTGGGCAGCTGTGGTTATACACATCGGCGTGGTATCAATCGTAGGTGTTGATAGGCTAATATCCACACCCTCCACAATGGCAACGTTGTTTTTTTCCGACCGATTATGCTTTTCAGTGGGTTGGAAGTGAATGAATAGAACTGTAAAGTGAGGAAAGTTGAATGCATGATTGAAATGTTCTGGACTAGAATGACATACTGTTTGAATATGATCTATGTGTTTAAATGAGATCTTTATCTCAACTGTTTCTGGTAAACTAAATGATAAAAAAAAAAACTTAAAGTACAACACGTTACTTTTAGATTTCTTTTAAAGATGTAGTTGGGTTACCCCCTTAAAGAGTTAGAGGATGTAACACGCTCAGCTTCTTTGAACCCTAAAGGGACTTTGTCCTATTAGTCACTGGGAGAGATGCCCTTCATATTTTTCTTTTGATCAAGTCTGTAGGAACCGATAACGTAACAACTCTGTTGTGGCAATAACGTAGCTTTTGTATTTTACCGCTTTTTGTTGGTTTTTATCACAATCTTTTATCACTGGAAATGTTGCAGCTCATATGCATCTGACCACGAAGGTAAAGTCATTTCAGGTTCTAATCCATGCCTCCACAAGTGCATGACGTTGCTTTGTCCTTGGGCAAGGCACTTCAGCCACCTGCCTGTGTATGAATGTGGAGCATATGAGAGTGAGTGGTTGGTCCAAGTAACTGATGGGACTAATAGTAAGTTCCCCACCCCTGTATCTGAATCTGTATCCTGTGTCTGAGATTTCTTCCACCGCTGTCTAAAACACAGTTTGGTACAATGATAAAAGGATAATGATTTTTTTTTTTTTAAACACACACAATATGATAATGCTAGTTCTCTTAACAGAATTTTCCCTTTCTGCTACAGATTACTATTGAAGCCACAGCTGCCCTGGGTAGGCTGCCAAACTGTGCCATTGGCCCCTCCGTCCACCACCAAGCACTCACTCACACATGCCCAACATTCATACATATGCAATGTGAGTGAAGTGCCTTGCAAAAGGACACAGCGATGTCATGGTCTTGCCTGAGGAGGGACTTGAACCGGCAACCTTTCCGTCATAAGATGCCCCACTTTACACTCTGCAGTTATAGGAAAAGGCATGTGTTGCCGGAAGTGGAACAATAATATAGGAATGTTTACATTATTAGTTGAATTTATTACATCTGTGAAGGATTTTAATCTTGTCAGGCCAATAATGTAAATGTTTTTACATTATCAGCCAGTAAATTGTTATTACATTATTGGCGCAACAGTTATTATGTTATCGGTTCCTTCAAGGCTAAAATTAAATGATAAAATATCTTCAATCATGGCATGTAGTATAGATATAGGCCTATGAGCTTTCTTGATTAATAACAACGTTGTCATCTGATGTGTGTTATTTAGAAGAGGCTATATTTTCCTTTTTTTCTAGCCAAATCAGCTCTGCTAGTACAAAATTACGCTTTGACTTTCCAGATCAATCTGTCTGTGACCTGAGTCTGAATGCAGACAAGTCCAAAGTCATTTAGTTTGCAGCGGGCCCTTTGGGGAGTTGCAACCACAGCTAACATTTCTACAGCCAGCCACATCTATGCAAATGATGGGACAATTGTGGATATACAAATATGTACCAAGCGTCCAGCGGCTAATGGCCTCTCTACCCCGGGCTGGCTCAATGGCTCATTTAGATATCTCCTTGCTTTATTATGTGAATAAGTCACGGCAGGCTTGTTACGAGCCTCTAGGTTCCTGTTTCTGCTGTGTGGAGGAGATGGGTGGTGCTCAATTAGGCTGGCAGAGTTAACCCTTTGTGCTAGATAAGCTGTTTTCTCTTCCATATACAGAGTGAGTACAGTGGTGGGTCGCAGGCAGGGATCAAAAGATCAATCCTAATACAATGCTACCAGGCTGACCCCACAGATGTAATAAAGGCGCCATCCTTCACCCATGGGAGCCATCGGGAGCCTCCTACCCCATGAAGAAACCTAGTATCTTTAAATTAGCTGACTCGCTGGCCCTGCAGGTAATTGCATTAGTTTATCAATGTTCAACACAATTTATTAGTTAGGGGCGCAGCGGTGGGATCCCGGTGTTAATGTGCTCTGTGGAGACATGGCCAACAAGGTGTTTGTTTGTTTATGGAGAATGAGCAAAAGTAAACAAAGACACAAGGAGAAAGTGGAAATACTCTTTATTGGAGCTGCAGGATTTCAGTATTACAATCTTAATGTAAATGCAATCAATTACTGTGATGTTTCTCTGTCACTAAGGCTACCAAACTAAATCTTCAGCACCCAAGTGATTTTATGCCAAATGTTCTCCGTAATGTAACCTTCTACATTTTGATATTTTAAATTCTTCTTAATCTTGATTCACTTAATTTTCCTTGACCTAGAATGTGCACATACTATTCATAGAACCATTAAATCTATCCATGAATGAAACAGATAATGTAGCCTATCATCACATATTTAATTGGCCACTATTCAACATAGACAATCATATACTCAATTTTTTAATTTTCATTTTCATTTTTCTATGCCTATAGCTCTCAGTTGTACAGGAGTGTAGACAAACTTCTTCATCATCTGTACTCAGTAGTTCAAGAAACGGACATTTGGCCTCTCATCCACGGCCATCCAAGAGTTATTTTCTCCAAATATGCATATCCAAATCTCAAAGTGTATTGACAGGAAAGCTTACAGGCTATATGCCAGTGTGATACCTCAGTTGAAAGCCAAGACCTTCTAATTTTTAAAAGTATGTGTACGATCTGTGTGCGAGATACAGCTAGCATCACATTTGTCGTCCCTAGTCCTAGCCCTAATCACAGTAACAGATTAACTTCTCTCTACTTTTCTCTATTTCCCTTTCCCCAATCATGACTCTTGTCTGAATAACTTCAGAGGATATCAGTTATTTGTTTTAATGGGTGCTTAATTCAGATTGTATTCCATTATGTTAAAAACAATATTCCTGGCTGTGCTGTGAGTGGGAGTGCTGTGGCCAAAGGCTACAGCGCTCGCCGTACATCTGTATGCATTATGGATGTGTCGGAGGTAATAAACACAAGCCTCTTATTTCGGCTTCCTGTGATCATCACTCCTGGCCCTCAGATGGATTATGGCCTGTGTGCTACATGTAGATGAGTGCCGCTGCTCTGATTGCCTTATGGCCATCAGCCTTTGCATATTTACTGCCCATGAATCACACAAAGCCCGGGCATTTCTCCAGCCCTGCTCTTCCTGGTCTTTCTTTGTGTGTTCCGAGTCGTTTGGCCTCTTAAACACTACTTTTTCAGTCAATTTAAGTTGCTGTTCAGAATGGGCTTTCCCTGTTATAATAAGAATGCTTGATGCAAAATCGGAAGTAATATGTTACTGTTACTGACAAGAGCTTTTTCCTTGAAAAGTCGCGAATTAGTCAGCCTTACAATACTTTTCTATTTCAGAATTGTGTTGAAAACCACACATTTACTACAAATTCTGCAACATATGTAATCATAGCAGAAAGTATTGGGTATTTACTTCTGCATACCATGCACAAAACTATATTGCTTGACCTTATGGTTAAATGTTTTCTTTATTCATTCTTTATTTTTTCTTTATTTATTCTTTCATTCAGTTCATATGAAATGAAAAGATACACAAAAGTACTTAATCCTAGACCGGCCTGTGTAATAAATGATAGGATATATAGATAGAAAAATACATAAATCTGCACAATATGAGAGAGCATCTGCACTATTTACCATTAAATTGAATCAGTTTTTCATCAAATTGTGTCAAAGAAAGACTTGATAACATACTAAATTCGGACTAAACAAGGACAAAATGAAACAAAGTTAGGAAAATCATGACTAAAATGAAACTTTGGTGATATATCGTGCATTCCCAAACCAGGACGTTCTAATTGTTAGTCATGAGTCTTAATCACTATGCAATAGTGCCAAAAAGATGGATGTCATTTAGGGTTGGCGCAAAGTGTGAGGATTAATTTGCGCATTATAAAGAGTAAACCGTGTAGCGCGTGAGCAGTAGGGGCCCTGCTTCTGACAGGAAGTCTGGGATCACCATCACACCAGGACTTCCACAGCGCTGACTCTCCCCGCGCCTTGATCCTGGTCTCTGCATTCCCAGCTGCTTAATGAAACTATGTATTATTAATAACGCTATATCTGTGTTCATCCCCTCTCCCCATTCACATGGCTGCCACATTAGACGTAAACTGTTTCGCCTTAATTCCCTTGTAATGTCCCTGTTATAATCAGTGTTTCTGCAGCAGCGACAGAGATCTTACAGCTTTTGCCGTAACTTACCGTTTGATGTGTGGCTTGCATACCACCGCGCCTGTAATTAGGTCTGTTTTACAAGTCAAATTTACATGGAGGCAATCTGAAAAATACGCCACCATAAAGAAAAATGTGTCAGAAGTGAACGGCCGTGCTTTGTTGGACCGTAGGGAGAGGTACATACCCTTTTGTAACAACAAAACCATCGTCCTATACACAGGGCAGGTGTGGCGGACATACAGTCACCTTAAAGACGGTTTGTCCAATGAGAGACACAGTTTGACATTTACAGCAAAGAGTCAAGTATTTCCCTCTAGATTTAACATGACATTTTATACATTCATATTACATGCATTGATTTAAGCAGAACATATGGAAAGATGGACAAAAAGGTCACTGCTACCAAAAGCAATCAAGATTTGTGCATCCACCTGAAATGGATAGGAACAGTATTGCAGAACCAGAGCCTCCCCTCTAAATGCAGAATGTGAGATTGATCTAAAAACAAAGTTAAAATAATTACATTTTTGTCCCTTTTCCTTGCAGATTTTTTTTTTTTACTTTTTTGTGTGAATTGTTCATACATATGACCTCCTTGCCACTCCAGATATGAAACATGCTCAAATAAATAAATGTTTTTTACTGATAACTATTGTTAATAACGTTGATTTATTTATAATTACAAAAACCTTAATTGTTTGTTATAAAAAAAAACAACAAGCTTAGGGCCTTTTAACAATCGCCACTCTCTTACTGAATGGCCAATCAAGTGTTTTGCAAATGGCAACAAAGAAATTCCACAAATTAAAACCACGTAACATTTCACCCAAATAACAGAATAGAATACAAGCATTTATTTATAACAGATATTTTAACATTTAAAAATACCTAAAAAAAATAGTAAACAAACATCCTGCCAGCGGCTCACCTCTCCTCAGACCTGACTATGACTTTATTGGGAGCGGGTATGTAAACAGCTGGTCTCTATGGAGATGTGACTAAAGGCTACCTAATATGAGATTTAAATAGATGAGGTCCTCTTCCAAACACATAGCCGGCCATCAGGAACATGTTTTGTATTGCTAGCTACAGTAAATAGCAAAATGTTATGCATTTAAAAAAAAAAAACAGCTTACTGTCACTACTGAACCAGCCCTAAGTTTTATTTACTTGTTTATTTGTTCGGGACAGTGCATGTTAATGAACACGCATGGGCCTAATGCATGTAAACACGCCACACACCGGATTATAGCCTGTAATTTCCATCCGTTGTCCCCTTGCGCACTCTCAAACACACATTCATCCTGGCCTATTGTACATGTTTTTTTTATGGTAGGGGAAACCGGAGTACCCGGAGGAAACCTACGCTGACACGGGAAGAACACGCAAACTCCACACAGAAAGGCCCCGTCCGCAAAAAATATTTTTCCTAGGACAGTTGGTAGATTAACCAGTCACAAGTCATGAGAGTTAAACGTCATACAGATATCAACCAATCCACTTAACCCTGACCCTGCCCTAGTCACTGACCTTAAGGATAGTGGGCTGGTGCCTAATCCTAATATGTCTCTGATTGGATGATGAATGTCCAACTATCCTAGGAAAATTATTTTTGCGCCCCGTGCAGGTGGGACTCGAACCTGGACTTTCTAGCTGTGAAGCACGAGCACTAACCGCTGCGCCACCGTGCCGCCCGACATTGGCCTCAAGTCACACACATGAGGCCACACCACCACTTACAAAGTTGTGCAAGTTGCTGCTATCAAACCATTACTGTGTCCTCATTCGGAGACACTTTGCTCTCGTCTTTCCATTATGTCTAATGAAACGGTGTTGATGCATTACCATTTATCAGTAGCAGAGCACTTGGTCCACTGATATCGATTGGAGGAAGCCGTTTGGCTGGGAGGGTGCTGTAAACTGGGCGTTTTAAGGCCGACATCCTTCACTGTCAGGGCAGGGAGAGAAAATGAGCTTGTAAGAGGCGAAATGAGCGTAGTGACAATAAATATGGTCATATATTTTAGCGAAGAGGCAGGCGCTGTCGATTTGAGCTGTGCCTCTGATTAGCCGTGACGTGATTGGCTGAGCAAGAGCTGTCAGTCTTCTTGCAGAGAAAGCTGGCAAAAGGCTCCAAGGTTACTAAAAAAAGGAGTGCGTTGGCTCAGTAATATCGTATAACAGTGTTTAAATATTTTAATTTCATTTGTCAAAGGGCCCCTCCCTGGCACCCCATTACCGTGACAACCATCCTTCATCAACCGAACGAGTGCATTATTCATTAGCGCTAATTATTTTCACATAACGTCTGCCCCGATATATTTAACCTCCACATTACACCCGGGATAATGGCCTTGTAAAATTGAATTGCGAGAAAGAAGTGGAGTTGGAGAGCTCATTTAAAGTACATAACAGGCAGTGAAGGAGTAGATTCGGTAGGGGCGAGGGGTATGAAGCAGCTGCGGATGAAGAGGAGGCTGACAGGAAGAGAGTACAGCACTTCGGGACAGGGAGGCGCAGGGGTGACGGGACATTTGTTCACGTCTCATTTACATGCCAAAGGGAGAGCCCGGTGATGCTGGGTAAGAGGTACCCAATGCAGCCTGGTTCAAGGTGCCCCGAGCTAAAAGTGTATCCACTCAAACGACCCAGTGACTGTACCTGTTAGAAATACAGCTGTGTGGACCAACAGGTTCTGCTCTTTTGTGTCCATGCTGTTATAGCTGTAATAAAGCTTCGCAAACTCTCTCTTAAAGGTATGTGAGCTGTTGTTCAACCAAACATATACAACTGCTTAATGGTAATTTAGTGTAGGCCAGTATGATCTATTTTTAGCCTCAAACTGCAGTGTAGTGTAACAGTGAGAGGGATTTCAGATCGACTGTCGTGCATTTGGCTGTGAAATGTTGCGACCAATGTTTTTTGACTAATGTTGTGAGCAAAATGACTGTAGTAGACTTGCGGCGATGTGACTGCATTTCTTTGTATGCTCAGTGCTTGGTAATTGCAGAGCATTTCAACTTGAGACAATATTATTCTCACAGTCTTTGGTGTAACGCCAGAAGGCAGCGCGCTCTATGTGTAAAGAATCTGTCTCGCTGACATTTAGATTTGCCTTTTAAAGATGGCATTTTTCAAAGTTGGCATTTCTCCATATGATTTCTACAGGCGACAAAGTGGTCTCCCAGTTTCAAAGTGCTCACAGTGTACAAGAGTGGAATCTATTCAGAAATAATACACAGCTTTGTTTTGAAATGTATTTAATTTCTACAGGTTTTGTTCATTGTCACATTTGATAATGCAATTCTTATGTGTTCAAGATTTAATTTATACAACAAGTGCGTGAAGCATAAATGTTTACCCAGATCCAATTTTTTACGATGAAGATGGTTGGTTAAAGAACCTTTAGCACAAATAGGCTATATACTGCACACTCTTGGACAGGGGATTTAATGTTGGGACTCTTAAAGAAAAGATAAGAGAAAACCTGGACTTAGCATTCTACCACTTTAGACAATATCTCCTATTGTTGTACTTTAAAGTCACACTGTAAAACATTTCAGATTATATGTCGCTATGTCACAAGTCAACTAAACGTTGTATTTTGCCAATAAATCAACAAAAATACCATGTAATAGCAGATAAGCACTCTCAATGAGTCTCTCTGGAAAATAACTGAACTTATTCCAAGGAACACTTTCAAGTCCAGATTGAGAGCACTGGAGACGACCTCTTTAAATTGCAACTGTTTTTCATAATGTGTATGTAATTTTGTTTTGAGATTTGTACTTAAAATTACAATTGTAACTCCTTTGCTGGGTCTTGACCAGGACTCCTTTGAAAAGTGGGTTTTTAATCTCAATGGGACTTTGATGGTTAAATAAAGGTTAAATAATGTAAGCATTAAACCAAATTTTTGGCTACATGTAGCCAAAGCAAAGCAGCACCATCTCCATGGAGACGAGCAGGGGATGTCCCGCTCTCAGCAAAGAAGAGTTAGATCTGAGTAGAGGCCACTCACATTGTAAGTTTATTAGTATTATATTTATTTCTTTTCTACCAATAAAAAAGCCTGCAATAAAACGAATGCTTGCATTTTATTCTACTGAGTGAAAGGTTATGCAGTGTGGCTTTAAATCACACTTTGCAAATGAGTGAATTACCTGTACATTCAATGGCACTGTACATCTATTATTGCCGGTAAATCTGGTCTTGTTTTGGTGAAGGAGATGGAGCTCATCTGGAGAGAGAAACATAAAGTGGACATTACTCACTTTGTTCATACCATTCATCTGCAGCACAGTCGACGCTTTATGGACCGCCCTGATAGCTTTTAATGGCAGCTGATAGTCTGAGGTGTCTGTGCAGAGATGGATGACGGCTCACTTATGGAGGAGACATCTCTTTTGAATCACCAGAGGTTTCTGATTACAGCCCTCTGCAGCCTCGCCGCGGACCTTGATCCATTCTGCAAATGAGAATGCTATCCCTAAATAATTTCCTCAACAAAGATGGCGCTGCACATTATGAAATATTCAGCACTCAATTTTCCCTCTTCTATCAGGCTTCGGAAAGATCCATAATTATGCGATAATCCACATTGTAATTCGTTTTGGGGGGCATGCTGGGAATTTGAGTTGTGGCTTCAGCTCAGCAAAATGTTTAATAAGTTGGCAAAAATGGATGAGACCAGACATGTAGCCCTTTTTCCTCTATGTGGTTGGCGTAAGTGGCTTACGTATGACAATTCACAGCCTCCACAGGGTCAGTGGGAATGCCAAGTCTCATATAATACTGGACAGATGACAAAACTGTGGATTTTGTGGCTTAGTGCTTTAGACAAACAGAACAAAATTGAAAGCAGCCATTGTGAAGAATTGATATGAATAATACTCTTACAATCGGTAATATTTGTTGATAGACAAGTTTATGTTGCAAAACTGCCATTTAGAATATGCTATGTAAGGTAATAATAGAACGGCCTCCAAAAAGCTGCTGAATTACATTTCTATGTGCTAATAATGGCTCAATGTATTGTCTTAAATTTAAACAAAAGCCCGTCTTTATGGGACAGGAGGTGAACATAGTCAAACATATTGTACATCTGGGTGAGAAAACATTGGTCTATAAATGAGTGTAATTCCCAGGCCAGGATGTAAAAATTGAATTGTGAGCGTGCTTCACATTGCATTTGTACTTTTATAGTTGCGCAAGTTTGTAATGTTCACTACAATTCAGGCAGAGCCATCTCACTGTAGGATATTTAAGAAAGAGGTCATAAAGACTCCTTTGCCACTGGCGTTATGACCAATAAAGTTAAATGGATGTGCAGGCATTTTTAGTATTGCGTTATTGTAACTTGCCACGGTGCTGCGGAACGAGCTGAGTGAACGAGGAGGTGTGATTCAATAGAGCTGTCAATTTGCACCAAGGAATGAGATGATGTTAAGAATGTCAAAGAGTGGGGCTTTAATATAGAGCTGAAAGGCCAAAGATGTGTATAGAGAGGAAAGAGAAGAGAAGGCATTCGAGGGACAAGGAAACTAAAACTAACATTCATTTTACCACTCATCTCACAGTAAAACTAAACTGAGAAACAATTAGTAGAAATAACAGAACCTATTAATACATAGAAAATCCTGACATCATCTAAAGCTTTCCTCTAACTTCACTTATTTGAAACACTGATGTACATTTCCTATTAATGAGCTATTTTGTCTAAACTAGCTTTATACAGAGGGAATTAGTATGGTGGCTCTGTGGCTCTCAAATCTTTCATACCGCCAAAAAATATGTAGCTTTAAAGTACTAAACAAGAAAAGTAACACTTTATTTTACACTACCCTTGATACATTGTACCTGCCACATTAAGTACAATGTAATGCAATGTAACACTGTGTAGTAACTTGTACCTACAGGTTACATACACAATGGAATAATGTGTATTAGTATTTTGGTGGTACATGATGTAATGAGACAAAAGACCCAAACCCTAACCCTAAACTTAAGCCCTAACCCTAAGGGTCTTATGTCTTATTACAATATGTACCTCCAAAGAACTAATACACATTATTCCATTGTGTATGTACTTAGGCCTGTCACGAGGACAAATTTGAAGTTCGATATATTGAGGCAGGAAAGTGTCGAGATAAATGTTCTAAAAGTGCATCATCATATCCTAAAATACCACACAAGCTGTAATAAACATGAAATATAATGTTATTCAATTTGCATCCTTTAGAAATCAAAGTTTTACAAAGAAAACATATGGGGGAAATGCTTATAAATGTATAGACAATAAATATCGAGCCCAATAATATATTGTTTATCTGTTATTTATTGAACGATAAGTCGATATAGTAATTATCGTGACAGCCCTATATGTACTGCATAGGTACACATTATTACACATTGTTACAGAGCACATTACGTAAAAAGATCTTAATGAGGACTCGGTTGTAGGAGAACAAAAAGGTGAATAATATTGGCTGTAAATTAAACAAAGCAAAGACATAGCGTACCACCAGTGGCTTCAAATCTCACAGTTTGAGAAACACTGTAGCAACTACTTTATATAGGAACTAATGGCACATGCATATTTGTTTTGATCTGATAACATGGTGCCATGAGACAACTAAACTGAACAGGACATAGAAATTCAATCTATTTATTCTATTTATATCTATTTATCTATCTATTATAAAGTGACCAGTGCTAACTTGCACAAAAGTTCCACACAACATTTCCTCCAAAGGAAAAGCTAAACCTGTTGTAGCACTATGGCTACGATTGCCCCAGCACAGCAGAGGACAGCCCCTTGTTCTACCTCTATTATAGTGTATTGTCAACAGCATCAGTCATCGTGGAGAGCCTCATGTCCCTCATTTTCTCTCGACCGCTTTGTGATGAATTCCCATCTGCAAAGTATTTCCGAGTACTTCGCCCAAGGAGGTGTAATTTAAATATGATCAGTCACCGCGCGGCTGCCAGGATAAGAATAATGTCCAGCCTAATATCTCATCTGACTTTCCTCCTGAGAAACAAAAGTGCAATAAGTCATGCGCTGTTATTATCCACCTAATTATAATGCGAAATATAGCCAATTTCCCTCTTTTTCCTGCTGCAAATTCGAACAAATTAGCAAACAGACTATACAATGTTAATCTTGTTCGCTGTGATAGACTGTCATCCATTCACCAGCGGTGCTTAATGGTTTTTAATTACCACAAAAACACATATTAGAATCCTTGTTCCCTTGCGGATTTTTAAAGGTCACATAAAGCATATAAATATTAAACATTCATGTCCGATTTTTCACCGTATGCAAACTAACCACACACTAAGCACTATGCCATTTTGCCATAGACATATTTTCGTAATTATACAACTGTAACTTCTTTTAATGAGCGCAATCTCGAGCTGGCCCCGAGGAAGCATAGGTCCCAGTCAGTCAGAGCGATGTGTCTTGGTCATTCCGGATTAATTTGCAAAGTGCGTTGGGAGAGTCAGTGTCAGGGCACTGGCACTGTTGTCCCCAGTGAGTCCCATGCCTCTCCTAGTCTGCCGCACGAGGGGGGCCCTAATTATGTCCTCATGTGTATTTAATGGACTTGGGTGGCTTTGAGGGACCAGGGGGGCGACTGCGGCGGTAACCTCACATGAACTGAAGGGCCTTTGGTGAGGAGTCCGGCAGATGAGAGACGTGGTGTGAGGAAGTGTGTGTGTGTGTGTGTGTGTGTGTGTGTGAGAAATAGGGGGACAGGAACAAACCTTGAGCCATTTATCCAGAAGCCCATTCCCTCCAATTATTCTCGAGTTTGTGTTCTTCAGCTTGTCAAGTCTGTAAAAAACCCCAAAAAACAATAAATGTAAACTTTACTATCTTCCATTACTTTTGCATTATTTCTTTTGTACATCTAGAAACACACTGCTCTTTGGGACGGGTTATAGCAATAAGGCCTTTCTGAAAAGTGTTGAAAGTCTGAATGAAGAAAACATTGTAACATACACTAACTGCTAAGGTAAGCATTGTTTAAACCTCTACCCCAAGCCTTAACCGAGTGCATTGTCTCCAGTGTGGCTTTACCCAAATCTAAAAGCGTCTTGACTGGAGAGCAACGGTGTAACGCCTCATTTGAAAGAAAACTGATTGTAACTTTTTTGTCGCATTGTTAGTGCAGTTTTGTTGCATTTTTTTTAAAGCGTTTTTGTTGTGACTTTTTTTTACTTGTTCCTGTCACATTTTTGTCACACTTTTTAATTTTGTTATTGTTACTTTTACGGCATTTTTACATCGCTATTTTAACACTTTTTTCCAGAAGCTTTTAGATTTGTGTAAAGCCAAACTGGGGAAAGTGTGCTCGGTTCAGGTGGGGGCTGAGAGGCTAAGTGTGTTGGCTTTATTTAGGAACTACTTTTTTGAGTAACGTTTTATGGTATGGAATAGTATTCTGATAACGGGTTTGTAAAAACATGGGCCTCAAAACCAGCCCACAGATCATTTCTGGAACAATCTAGTGTGAGACAGGCTCGAAAGATCATGCTCAATCCCCCTTCAGTGCTCTGCTTTAAATACAGTTTGAGCTTATGCATTCTGAAAATTCCTTTATATAAAACAGCCTAAAAATAAAATTACGGGCTGAGTGACCTGAACCACACAGTGTAGGCACATTTTCAATGAATGTGCTGGTTGTCAGTATTGGATTTATGAAAATGTTTAGGTAAAGATTTAACATTAAACTGATCGCAGGTGAACAGGTGACGCACTAATGCAAAGTTCAAAAGTATCTCAGCAGTCTAGTTATTTCATTTATACCACAAATACATGTCCTTTATTAGTCTGCAGCCCCATCACCAGTTTGGCTTATACATACATGGGACTGAGTGTGTCTTCTCATCTCAAAAAACCTTTGCCACACTGTAGTGCTTGTTGAGGTGGTGCTAATGAGGGGCGGCTCGGCATCTGGAGCCATGATGTCTCTGTATGGGGCAGAGATGGATGCGACCCCTGTGGTCAGCCCTTGCCCCCAAACCCACCAGGACAGATAAACCAGCAGCCCACTCCCTGTTACGGGCCCAGGCGCGGACATAAATTGGCGCTGGCGCTTCTTAACTGTCCAATTTGCATGGCCCCTTTCACAAAGAGGCTAATGATGCTTTACAAGACAAACATGTGTACAAGCATCCCCACTAACTTACACGCAGGTAAATGAAAAGGTGGACTTATTATACAAATACAGCGCAGGAAGAAATACAAGAGACGACAGGAAAATTATCTTTGAAGGGACAAGATGGCGAAAAGGGGTGGGTGATAGTGACAAAAAACTATTATGCCTATCTATCATTAGGGCTTTTTGATAATGATAATCAACTGACATCATTGCAAACCATGTGTATAATAATGTGTATAGTTTAACTTACTGTAAAGCTCAAAGAGAGAACTGACTACTCTACCTTCCTCTCTCTTGGTACAGCTGCATTTTTTGCCTTTTTCTGCAAACTGCATTTGTGGTTTCTGTGATCCACATAGTTTTACTAGATATTTTTGTACGTCTTTGCCTTGTTTTTATGGGGATCGGTGGATTTTCTTTTACTGCAGAGAGTCCATAATGGTCATGAAGAAAGTGCAGCTTTTTTAAAGTAAACAGCTATCTTATCTGCTAAACCCATTTGACACCTACACATTTCTTCTTCTGAGACACTAAGAGGCACTAAGAGCCCCAACACCTGCAGCACAGTGGAGACGTCACAAGAGGAGTTACAGGAAACAAAAAGGGGACAAACAAGGAGGTATCCGGGCGAGACTCAGCTAAGCCACATGTGCCTTCTATTGTTCTGGCTAATAACTGGAGAATTTTTATTTATTTATTTATTTTTGCAAGGACAATGCATATTAACTGGAAATGGGTAAAACAAGTTATCACAAAAAATAGAATAAAACAGATGAATTGCTAAACACTTCCCAGAAGATGGTGAACGATTGTTGTGGAGTGGAGGGAGCGGAGGGAGCTGCGCAGGAGGAAGAGGAAGGAGGAGGTGGAGCTGACCAGTGCAGGACACCACGCTCTGAAACAGGTAGAAACACAGGAGGCGCTGCACCGTTTTAGGGGATCAGAGGAGACTCAAGGCAAGCAGCCGGGTTTCCTCCAGGTGCTACGGTTTCCTCTACCTCCAAAAACATGCTGGTCAGGTTGGCCCACAGTGGTGGCGCGGCTCAGTCGCAGCAGCTCAGGAGTAACACCTGCACACTATTTCGTGGTACGCTTGTACGATGACAAATAAAGCACTTATTACTTACTGCAAAAGTGAAGAAATATCATAAGTTTACTTTTTTTTCGTAGCATTTAAACCAGCCCTTTTATGCATGTATCTACCAAACGGTGATTTTGAAATGATCTTGCAGGCGGCGGTTGGCCTGAATGCCTCAATCAAATTTGCACAATTTTGTTGAACAAATTGTATGCAAATAAAGACACCTGTCTGTACAATACCTTGCCATGATTTGTATACCTTTGTGTTTGTGACTATCTATCTATGCTTCTATCTATACTATCTACGCCTGGGATGGTGACACAAAGGGCAAGCTATACCCTTATAGCTAGATTCTTACACTTGTTATTAAGCAAAGCCCCTTTTCAGTTACTAACTTTTTTTAGAGTGAGTTTGTTTTTAAGTAGTGGCAGCATAGTCATGATATGTATCCGCAGACTTTCAATAGGCCTGTCTGTTTCTCCATATTAGTTGTACGGTTCAGTTTTGTATGGTGGTTTGGCGGTGTGCAAGCTCATAAACAGATTTGTGACTAAATTAAACACAGACCGGCCAGAAATTGCTGCGACACTCAAATGAAATAAGGAAAGAATAGCTTTAAACCCCCCATTTTATTCACAGCTTGAGTAGTGAGTTGAATATAATAAAATAACTTGCACATTTAAAAAGGACATGAGCCAAAGATGGGGGAAATGGGAAGAGAAACTCAAAGCGTGGCTGCGTGCCTGTGGGGATCTCTAAGATGAAGCGGCTGGTGTGCTGGGAGTATGCAGCGTTATCTGGTGGCTGAGGATCTGTCTCTGCAACAGCGAACATGGCCCTCTTATTAAAGCCATTTATCAACCGGCTGAATATTCGCTCTTTAATGGCCACTGTCGTTAATTACCCAACTTTGTCAAGATCCGCTGCTCTGTTTTCAGGGCCTGCACAGACAGCCGTGTGAGGGCGTCTGTCAACGCATCATCAAGAATCAGAAGGTATTATTTAGAAAAGGGCAGTATTGGACTACACTGACAAACGTAGTAAGATCTTTACAAACGACCTATGGAGTATTAAAACAAAAAACAATTCATCCAGCCCAAATATCTGTGAATGATACTGCATTACACAAACTATTACATGTACTGCATAATAATGTAATTCAGTTGAGAGGACAGTAATTTTGGGAATCTGATGTGGGTAGAATAAAATTTTCAGCATTTTTTTGGTGACAAATTTGTACAGAAAAAAAAATCCCATACAATATACACCATTAACACTGTATTCACCTCATTTTGGAAGTTCGCGTGGGCGCCGCCTTGAATAGTGCCCGCCCCTTCACTTGTATTAGTTTACATAGGACTGCAGACGTCAACATAAAATGAGTTCTACACAGACACAAGGCAGTTTTCAGGCTGCACAGAGAAACGGTGCAGTGTTGACTTGTTGGTAAAAATGAACATTGGACACAAATCAATCTACTGAACATCATATTTTGGAAGCAAACATTCTTCGTTCTCTGTGAGGAAAAATTCTCTGGAAGTGTCAAGACAGCGGAAGTGCCGATCGGTGGCAAAAAGAGGCAAAAGTGGGTGGGGCGGAATAAGGTGAATAGCAATGATGTAGTAATAACAATATAGATATAACAGAAAGGCGACGTGATAGCACTTCACAACGCAGTAATAGAGGCAACTGAATAGAACCAGCATGGCACTACAAGTGTAATAACACATATTATTATTAATAGTATTAATCATGGTAATTACACAGAAGCACACATCATTTATTTCATGGTCAAATGCATTTTCTTGATAATAACCAATGATTCCTATGACCATATTATCACTTTGCTGTAAAGTGAAATCTTAGTGGTCGTAGTGTAGCCAAACAGGACCACTGATATCCAAAAGATGTAGCCTACATATGAATGTCCTGACATGACAGAGTAAGCATTGTGTGGTCTGTTGTGTGGCACGGTAGCGCAGCAGTTTGTGCTTGTGCTTCACAGCAAGAAGGTCCCGGATTTGATTCCCACCGGGACTGGGCCTTTCTGTGTGGAGTTCACATGTTCTCCCCGTGTCTGCGTAGGTTTGCGTTAAGGTTGTTGGGTTATATGCGATTGGTGGTGGTCGGAGGCCAGAAGCGCAGATTTCTGTCGCTTTCCGTCAGTCTACCCCAGGGCAGCTGTGGCTACAACGGTAGCTTACCACCACCCGCTATTGAGTGAATGTAAATTGTCCCATGTAAAGCGCTTTGTGACCATGTCTGTGAAAGGTGCTATACAAATAAAGTCCTTTCCTTTCCTTTCCTTTCCTCTCCTCTCCTCTCCTCTCCTCTCCTCTCCTCTCCTCTCCTCTCCTCTCCTCTCCTCTCCTCTCCTCTCCTCTCCTCTCCTCTCCTCTCCTTTCCTTTCCTTTCCTTTCCTTTCCTTTCCTTTCCTTTCCTTTCCTTGTGTAATCTACAGTTAACTTTAATCAACACAAATTTTCCCTTACGCCTCACATCCCCTCAACATGATGATAAAACACCACCTCATATGTTTTGCTCCAGAAAATGGCTACTGCAAGTCAAGTACATTATTAGCCCTGTTTACATGTTATCCTCCTTTTAGTAAGAGGTCATAATCATCAGCATTATATCTCCTGCAACAACCAGGAATTAATGTCCTCTTTATGTCCTTACAAGGCTTCATTTGTCCTAATATTGTTTCTGTTGTCTCCTCTCCTTTATCCCTAATCACAGCCTTTTGCGATCCTTTTATAATTAGCCACTTAACAAGCCCGGCAGAATGAAACCGCTGCATCGTAAAGCATTTACAAGGGTCTCGACAGGACACGCCAGCACCTTTTGTTTGGCAATTAGTTTGTCTGGAAAACAGCAGACAAGACGAATAGGTGGAGAACCAAACATGTGCAATGGAGCCGTCCTGGTGCGGTTTGAGAGATAAGGAGGAGATATGTTCAGAAAACAGTGGCATTATATTTTGATAACAAAAGCTAAAAGTTATTGATTGATAAACATTGTAAGTTCACTGCAATATTCACAGTGATGCTTATGCTATATATTAGTCCTCAGTCAACAATGGCACAGGTATTTATTTATTTTTATTCTTCCAAACTTGCAATAACAATATAGTTTAGAACAGATTTACAAAGTTTATAATGTAGGGAATCAGGGAATAATTGAAGCCGCTCTGACAAATATGATGATAAGAGACTTTGTAGTGGGGAGCCATATTTCCACAATGCACTGATTAAGAAGAAGCTAAGTGAGTGGGGAGGTTCCCCAGTGCACCATAGAGCACAGGCAGAGTTTCATACGAGTCCCACTAGTCTTCCCTTTAGTACCAGTCATTTAGATCGTAGTTATCTGAAGACAGAAGTGCAGGCGAGGGTGACAGCCGCTCCATCGATCCCCTATGGCCTGATTAGCTCGCCAGTGTAGCATTCAAACCCAAACTAATCAAACGCATTGATCACTGAACACTTTTTAACGCTTCCCAAGGCAATAATATGATTTTTCTTTCAGTCAAGTCATTGGTTAGTTTTCAATGGTTGACAATTGGGAGTAGAACGATTCCTTTGCAGTGTCCATAAAAGACACTTAAAACTTTAAACTATTTAGCACAGGACATTATTTGCACCATATTGGCTTCACTTTCAACCATGTAATAATGCATCCCTGCGAGGAAAACATACCTCTGATTTCTTTGAGGCTTTAATGCCACTCTCCTGTTCGTCCAGAAGAGGTTGCTGTGCTCCCTGAATACGCCAGCGTGGGGAGGCTCATGACAAATCCTTCCTTGAAAATAAATGACAGGGAAAAGATGAAATCCCAGTTGAACATCTTTTAACACTGAGTGAAAATGTCTGACAGGTTTAAACATAACAACACACAAGAGACCAGAGACAGAAAGAACCTTGTACTTTTACTGCAGGCTGTGCGATAGACCAATAGGCTCTCAGTGTGACTAAATTAGGCAGACAATTTATTGTCCTAGTCGGGAAATAGGTTAGCAATGAGTATAAAACATGAAAGATAAAACAAGACTCTTTGATATAAACTTGACATACAGTGAACACAACAGAAGCAGTAGTAAAGAGCAGGCTTGATCAGAAACCACATATTAAGAGACTGGAGTTTTTCCACTTAACATTACAAATGTTTTAAATGTTTTGATTTATGCCAAAGCAAGACTCCTGTTCCTGATAATTGTCCATTCCTCCGACCTCTTTGAACAGTGACTAATTGATTATAGATGTCATTCTCATTATTGACAGCAGGGGGCAGAATCCATACATTGATCAGACTTCATTACACACAGGCCCAGTAATTGTGCCTTGATGCCTATGAACGCACAGTTATTAACACACAGTTAGAGCAATTAAGCTGCTTCGGAGAACAATGGCAGCGCTGCAGCTGACTCATTTTTCCATTTGCTGACTGTGCAGTGCATCTGGTAAGAGAAACTCATGTCAAGATTTCAAACCACAACACACTGTTCCCTTTATCAATCCTGGCTTAGATTTCAATACATTGCCCTTTTATGGGGGGTTTTCAGGTGTGTAAGGTTGTGCTGCCTTATTCTTGTCTGTCACAACCTCAGCTCCACACATCTCATCATGCTGATATGTCACTAATATTATGTGTTTGTTGTTTTGTTGTGTTTGTTTTAGTATTTTTGTTGATGAGACATACCTCTAAAACATGCGGGACATCCTCAGCTCGTCTCCATGGTTATGTTACTCCTTTGCTTTGAACAGGTGGCCAAACGTTTAAATCTATTAGGTCCCCCTTCAAGTGCTTTAGTTTGATTGCCAGCTGAGCAGTTTAGCTTATAGAAACATATGACCTAGAATGTTACACAGTGTGGCTTATTAGTGTATGTATCAGGTTGATGCTTTTTATTTGCCCGAAGTTGGGCATAGGGACAGGATATTTCTGCAAAGGATCTCAATCCAGTTTTTGTGTCAGTCCGAAGCTTGGAATAATGTGGTGTCAGAAGGGGCTTTCCCACTGATGGCAGAACAAAACACATCTGTAATGTTGAACAAGAGGAAGTCAAGAAGCCACTGTTCCACCTCTCGTGTCTGTTCTAATCTCTCTTCCACCATCAACTTTTAAACAGAGCACATGCATGACGCGGTCCGTGACTTAAAAAGTCCATGTAGTCAGTTCTAATTAGACAACGCCCAGCCAGACACGTCCCAAGACAAGGGCGCAGAGTGGAATGAGCGTAGGGCCCTGGTCTATGGTCGACTCAGCAGACGAACGCAAAGACAAGCAGAGGGTGACCCCATCTGTGCTGCTGCGGTCACATGTCTCTAAAACTAAATCTGTTGTTGTTTTGTGTTGCCGTTTCCTTTAAATGGTGACTATAGTGAATGTGTTTTAATGTTGTTTTTCACCACAATTTTAAACATAGGAGTATATTATATTAGTATACATAGATCACCAAGTCAAAAACATTTAATAGTACAGAATCAGATCTATATTCTATAATGGGGGGAATTTCTCATTGGTGCCGATACCCATTTTTAAAATAAGTTTTACAGCTGTTGATTTTACTTTAGACACTGGTTTACAGTTTTAGTAGATCTAATATGAATAATGCAAGATCCAAATAGTAAATTAACTAATGTTTGGTTTGTAAACTGGGCATTTTACACCACAACAATAGGTTTAGCAGGTTTAGAGTTACGTCCTGTGCACATCTGCTCAATAGCCCAATAGAGTTAATCATTCGTGCAAGTAACCTTTTTTATTGGACCTCTGAGACACAAGACCCTGGTACAGACCCTGGTGGACCTCTGTGGAGTCTGAATAACGCTGCATATGAGCACAGACCCAGTGGAGTGCTGTGTTCATTTTATTAGCTCATTTATCTCGTCATAGTTTTGGTTGAAGACAAACACGACTAACACAAAATTTTCCACATTCCTAAATTTTGTCACAGGGAATTTGCAATGTGGGTATCGCGATAATAATGATTTGGCAATACTGTATGTATAGTGCAGCCCTATTTTGTTAGACTACAATTTTTAACAATCCATAAGCATTTGTTGTTGAATAAATATTATAGATTTAACTGAATGTACATTTTTGTTAAAAGACTAACATCATTCAAATTTGCTGTCAAAATGACTCTGGCAAAGTGGCTTTGAAAGGGTGCAGCCTGTACCACACAGATGGAGTGAGTGATAAATGGCAAAGATGGCGGGTAGTTAGTCAATCCTTGTTGCGTTTGTGTTCTTGTATGAGTACTGACAGGAGGCGCAGAGGGGCACAGGGGATTTCCAAGTTTTTTCCCCTTCCTTGCTGGGTGTAATCTAAGAGAGGACTTAGGAGAGCTCGGAGGAGGCTATGTCTCCACGGTCTGTCAGGCCTAAAGTACTGAAAAATTGAAGGGCTTTTGTTGTGCCTAATTACACATGCACTGATGTGACACTAACCGTGAACAACCGCAGGAATGCTTTATGCTTTATGGTAAAACCGCATAGTAAAACATAGAAACTCTTAAAATACTAAAAAAAACATGAAGATAAATGTGTTAGAATGACAAAAAATGCTTAAGAATTTGTTTGTTAATCTATTGGCAATTATATATATGTATATAAATATATAAATAAAAAGATAATACAACTTTTGAATAATTGTGTACTGCTAATATGACAAAAAGTATAAGTCAAATTCACGTAAACAAAACATGGCCTTAGGTTGAGGAGGAGAGCCCGCCATCTGCACTTTGACATTTCTGCCGACTTGTGCGGTTTTAGTTCTTTTTCCCCCTGCTAACACAGACCATGAATATCGGATGCAGCATCTGGGAGACACACAGCTCACCTGCGAAATAAACTCTGTCAGCTCTGGAGAGGATCCCCCGTGCGACAAAGTCAGGTCTCGACCGGGCTAAATCCACTCTGACATCCTGCTCCTCGGCCTAAAGCGCAGACAAGAACACAGCCGTCATCCTATGCAGCCTGTTACAGCGGTACATACATCTGCACTGTGGTATGTCATGCTATGAATTATACATTTCTCCCGAGGATTTGTGCTCACCCCCCCCCCCCCCCTCCCTCCCGTCTCTTGTCTTGAACTCGTTTTATATTTTTCTGTTTCATATTCTCCCTTTGTGAAAATCAACAGGATTAAACCAACACAAGAGCAGCGGCCCTGTTTGATGTTAATAGCGAGATGCCAGCCCCACGCCTGATCAGTCGACAAATAATGTTTTAAATGAAGCGCTTCAAAGGCACGAGTTACAGAGGAGTGATCTGGTATTGATATCTTCATGGCCGCCTTTGCTGAAACTTTAAAAGTACACACAAATACAGTGAAGCAACATTGTGAAGCTCTACTTTTAACCCTTTTTTTCATAAATAATAACAATTTCATCATTGCTCTTAGAATCAATAATATTTAACGAATAAGGTCTTGATTGAAAAACAAATAAAAAGAAAAAAAAGAAAGAAAGAGATGCAAGAACAGCAATTTGCTGTTTTCTCAATCTCTGCCTTTGTGGTGTAAGTAGTGGCTGTAATGGTGAAACTGCTTTCGACACAAGTGGACTAATCCCCAGTAGTCAAAAAAAAAAAAAAAATACTGTCCTATTACTTTAATTACAAATCTTCAAAAATGTTTGGAGTAAATGTGTTGTTCTTAAATATAGCGAGCAAAATAAATAAATACTTTACGATAAACTTCTGTAAAATGAACTTAAAATGAGCATCAGTAGGTACACTTTTCAGCAATGTTGAGCTGCACAATACTGCTAAATTATTTTGATTCCACTATAGACTTATAGTGTACAAGTATGTATAAATTATTGCTTGAAGGAGCTCAAAATAAGTTCAAGGTGTACTCTTTTTTGGCAAATTTACTTTATAAAATGTACATAAAACAAAACAATTTAAAACCCAATGAAAACTCATTTGTTTATAATCACACAAACTTTCTTAAAGAAAATGTAAAAATGAAGTATTTTACTCTACGTACATGTTCCAGCAATGTTCTAATGTGTAGAATGAGCCCAGAACTATTCACCACAACTGCCTCTATAATCACTCAGTCACTCAAAAAGGTGTTAATTCAGGTCTGAAGTGCTGTAATGCATGAGCTTAATATACAGTAGAACCTGCAGTTATGCGCAAGACCTGAGGTGGCAGTAGTGAGTATACAATGACCAACTTGCATCTAGTTCCTTTGAACTTTTTACACCCAGTGCCACCTTGTGCCACCAGACTAAGATCAAGATCAAATTGGATCTGGACATAAAATGGGCCAAACTTTGTCTAAACCGGGTGTAAAATATGTCTCAGCCAGACAAAAGTACATAAACATTACTAAAGCGCGATGATCCCTAATAAAAATTCATCTAAAATTAATTAAAATCTAATTGCAGATAACACTGAGTACCACCTGAAGAAGCTCAAGTAGCACCAGTGGAACCTCAGTTTGAGAACCACAGCTAAAAACGTACATCCTCGTGCTGTCTTTTGATCAAACGTGTTCAACTAAACTCATCACCAGTTTGTCCTGATATTTGAAAGCTGCTTCTGTGTGCATGCCAGAAACACACCTCGAGAAAAATCTCTAAAAGGTTCCTTCTAAAAAGTCAGTCGCGATGAATAAATTATTTTATTGTCACCGCGGGGGACCTAATTTCTACTGACATTCAGCGAACAAGTACTCAGAGCGTGTTGCGGTATGGGTCAGCAAATTAACGAGAGGACGCTGTAACGCAAGGGAGCAAGACTGTGTGTGTTCAAATCACGTGCGATAGATAAAACAAAACCTTATACACACAGTGGCACGGGATGGTCCGGCTATAAATGCGCAGGTGGCATTTTAGAGACACTCACACAACGGGGGTCAATTCCTCTCCAGGTCACTGAGAATGACATCATCAAACTACTATTAACTCGGCAAACAAACCCGTAGCTCTGCAGACGCCGTATTGACAATAGATTCCTGCAGAAAGCCAAACAGCGGCTGCCAGGTTTGCCCTCAATCTCAAACCATAACCTCGGAGTGAGTAACAGAGAAATGTTGCACTGAAGAAGGCGGAGAGCCAATAGTGAGAATGAAGAGCGAAAAAAATGACACAAATCAAACAATCGCTTCCCTCTCGGCTCAAGACTGCACAGTTATTCAAGCGCCTGGCCGTTTATGAGTCTTGTCCAATAGCTCTGGTTAAGAAAGCAATAAATGGACTCTGTAAGATTATTTTACAAATGCAGCTCATCACATTAACTGAAGAACTTCTTCTGAGGAAACAAGCAGTTTTGCTGTAATCTGGCATACAATCTACACAGTGACTGTTAAAGTTAAAGTTAAATTACATATACTCCAAAAAAAAAGCCAAAGCCATGTCTCAGGAAACTATTTGTTCCTTTATCATAACATTTTTATTGTATTAAACATTGCTTCAGCTCATGAATCAAGACTATCTATAGGTTTCAGTCACATGATGTTGTTTTATTATGGGTGACATGTCAAGAGATAAAACGCTTTGTTATAGAATTGTGTCTTGCTGTAGTAACGATTCTAACTTTTCATCACTTGAGACTCGTGGAGAAGAGGTCTGGACAAATACGAACAAAACAAAGGTCAAATTGTCACTGTCAAGAACCAATCTAGGTGGAAATCAGAAAAAAATAGGCCTCAATTATGTAGCGGAATAAAATAAAAGGCTGAATAAAAAACAAACAAAACAAGTGCTGGACCTGCAGATAAAGCCTGTGTACCAAAAGAAGCACCCAATCCCATACTTTGATACTGCTACATACTTCTACTTACAGAGTTGAGGATTGAATGTTTTAAACTGAATGTTATAGTGCCAAAATGATTTGATGTGAATGAGAATGATTTTAAAATCCCCATTGGCATATTATTTGGGAAATCATCACAATTCCAGAAATCGTATTGGTCTTGACAACACAATCCTGAGCTCTATTTCACCTCGTGTAACGTATGACACATTCATAACACCATTGCTTTAACATGCGGCCACTGAACTGGACTGGGTCAAGGTGTCCACTGACAAACAAAAGGAAAAAGCATCCAGATGCGGGCCAGTGTTTTTCTGTAATAATAGCTAGCAGCTCTGTGGCTAAATAATTAATGCGGTCTATCCAATACAAAGTGGAAGGCATGCAGACTGCACTCTGCTGGCTTCCATCTCACTCCCTATCTCCCCCAATAGGCACGAGGCGCACGACTATAAGGGCCCATTTTGTTTGTTTGGACATGGTTATAGGAAAACATCTCTCAGGTGTAGTAAAAATAACAACTGTTGAAGCATAAAATGTGAAAATTATACACAATTAAAGCTTTAATTACTGACATTAATGTTAATATTTGGTATATTAGGTTGTTTTTATGAGCTCATAGTGCATATTCAGAATTTTTAAGTAATTAAAAACGCACACTGCCAGTTACCTTTTCATTTGTGTGGTCTAAAAACAGTAAAATGTTATAAGCAGAAGCTTGAATGGATGCCAATAATAACATTCAGGGTAAAGTCATGTAAAAATGGCTATTTCAAAGAAAGAAAAATAGTACACATTGAATCAATCTCATACTTTCCTACACTGTTGGCCTTTGTAAATGCTTTTTGTATTCAGTTCATAGTGAGAAAGCCTGCAACATATCCTCAAATAAAAGCTGGCGTGGACAATAAATGATGAAATATAGCGGAATGTGACGTGCTACGTTTTAGTGTATCAGCTGCACTAATAGAATGGACATAGCAGCATGGAAACTATTCGTTTTGCTTATGAGTCCTGTTCATTGACAGTCAGGACGATAGGGTAATAATTAGTCATACCATCAAATAAAAAAGTGTATGTCCAATGTCATTATAATTCACATAATTACCATGTTATTACACTTTAGGTATCATATTATTACACTTTAGGTACTATGTTATTTTCGGCTCAGTCTGTAGAGGAGTTCAAAACCAAATTAAAAACTCATCTTTTTGCTTTGGCCTTCGGTTCCATGTAGACCAGACACAGTTTGTGCCTTTATATATTACCTGTGTTTAACTTTTATTGTGTTTATTGTACATATTGTTACTGTACTTGTACAGCACTTTGGTCGACTATGGTTGTTTTTAAATGTGCTTTATAAATAAAATTGACATTGACATTGACATTGACATTTTACGACAAGATAAGAATTTATCGATCTCACAATGGAGAAATTAACTTGTAACAACAGCTTCCAAGAATACTCAGTGGGTGCAAATAGTTGTATAGCTGCACATAGTTGGGAAATGTACAATGTGCAAGAACAGTAAAATAATGGTATCTCATATACAGTTCGCTGAAAAAAACTTAAAGGTCATCCTATTACCATGCTGGTACTGTTTTGTAATGTGGTACCAATGTATTTTATGTATTGTGTGCTTTAGTATCCAATTCATAAATCTGTGAACGGTCTCTATATGTTACATGTGCTGTTTATTCAGTTAAATATACAGGAAAAGCACAAGGAAATGAATGCAGGCCAAAAAGAAGCTGAAATGGACTAATCTTAGTGACGACATTTGAGTAGGCCAAAGTGTAATGTAAGATCATAATGATTATTTGGCCCGTGCCTGTTTTGGTGGCAGTTTATCCAAGAAACCGTCCCATTTGTCTTTACAGTGCAATAAAAGCAGAGCAGCGTGTGTCGGAGGTTATGGCAGTCACATGATCAATACTGACCAGTGCAGGTGAAACCGTGACCCCTGTACTCCTTTTCCTCCATGCGCCACTTTCCCTCCTTTCTCTGCTCACCGCCTTCTTCGCAATCAATTAACTTCCCCAAGTAAACAGATCTGTCCCCCAGCGTTCGATGCCCCCACCCGCTGTAACCGGATCTGCGCCCGCCTCCTCCTCCACACCGTCCCGGGCCCGAGTCAGAGGGGGAAATCCGACACCTGACAGGACGCTCCTCCAGTGCGCCGCGTTGAGGTAAGACGGCTAAAAAAAGACTGGTGACATCATCGGCATAAACTGTATTGACATTGTGACCTTCTCAGTGCACTATGCATCACTGTTTCGCCATTGTAAAAGTGGAAACATTTTGTTGATCTCTTGTGCAATAGCAATAACAAATATTGCTCACTAAATTTGAACTGATGATAATAAGAGCCATCCAAAGCGCTATACATTGCATTACTACGTTCCCTCTGAACCCTTGATGGTGGTAAGCTATTGTTGCAGCTGCCCTACAATAGAGAACAGTTTAAAACGATAAACAAAAATCAGTGTCTTGCCATTATCCCCTCCCAAAAAAGGGGTGCTAGCTCCTAAAGCTGCTATGAGATGAACTTGCAAACAGCTATAACAGCTGCAGCCCAATGTATATGATTTTGTTAAACCGTTATCTCTGCGCTTGGGTTCATTTCCTACAATTACGATCAAGTTAGTTCTTAACGGTATAAACTTGCCCTCATACGTCACTCTCAGTGTCATAGTTTCATCGGAGTAAGTTCACATATCTCACAGTGTAGCAGGTGCTTACGGACAAACTGTCTTATCCATCATGGCTGCACAGATTTCCAGACAGAATTCTTCTTTTATTTAGGCCTCCATCTGGAAAGTCAGTCTGCCCAGCCATCTTGCCCACACAATGCCACCGTCGATGTTGGTTCATTAATGAACTACGCCCTTATTTTGTCCCTTCTGCAGATGCCAACATGCAAAAAAAAAGAAAAGAAAAAAAAACTATTGCAAAAGTCTTCCCCGCTGTGTTTTGCAAACGACTAGACTCCGAATGAACTCTTCCCATTATTTGTGCCCCGCTCAATACAATAGGTGGCAGCAACAGTAATCCCCACGGGTGCTTGAACATAAAATTGTTCATTCTTGCAACACCCCGGCGTGTGCGAGCGTGAAGGGAGCGGGGACTAATCTATATCTCCCATGACCCTCAGCAACATGTCGTTATGCTTGCTAATCACATTTGGAGACGGCAAGTGAAAGGATGGGGGGCTCGCCGGGGACAGTTTGCTTTCACAAATGGCTGTGCTTAATATGGGAGATTAATAGACTACTATCTAATCTCGTCTTGTGATTGAAGCTATGATCTGGTTACACACAAGCATGATGGATGTGGAGGTGAGACGCCGGAGTCGCGTTAACCCTTTCAAGACCAAATACAAGGGGCTTCAGGTATGAAATTAAACTGGATTACTTTACAGTGAAATGAAGATTTATAATTTACAGGATCTAAAGACGCCGGTCTTTTATCATCAGCAAATTAATTATGTATTTCGTGTTGAGAATGATTAACAAGAAGATGTCAAAAGAATATGCTATTATGATATAGCGTTGCACAAAATTATTGTCATGGCAATATTAGATGATATTCATATGACGAAAAGCCACAATATATCTCAGAGACATGGATGTCTTCCCTATGACTGAGATTTACACATTTTTTGCCAACACAGCCTAAAAAATAATGTGCTAAAGCTTAGTTTGCACATAATTCTCCAAATTTGCTTTCATTTTACCCTGTTTTGGTCTAGATTGATTGCTCTGGTCTAGATACATTGCTTAAGATTTTTTGTTTAAATCTACTGGGACGCACTGTGTTGAAGTTGTTTAGTTTAGTCAATATTGCTAAAATATTATTGCAAAATTCAATATAATTATTGAATATTGTAATTTTTATCCTTAAGGGCAAAAATAAACAACTTCTCTGTTCTTTTCTTGTCAGATGTAATTTATATTTTTTTTGTTAGAAACAAAAGCTAATAAAAACAAACAATATTCTTGTTCCAAGACTGAATTAAATATTATTGTAATAGTAAGTACTGTCACTCACTGTGGTCGTCAAAATGTTTAGGTTTTGAGAGTGACAGCATTATTAGGTTAGCTTTTAATGAAACCCTATCGTCTGCCCCATGTGATCCTCACACAGACTGAAGGTCAGGGAGTGCGGTGTCTGTACAAACTGTGACAAAGATGTCCTTGAGAAAAGATAACATCCAACAGAACCACTTGGACGGATCAATAATGCGGCTGAGACCAACAGCTGATGGGATATACTCACAGTGTAGTCACTCCTCATAAATGGCCGTCATAACAAATCAAATGAGCCATTCTTACTTCTATCAGAGCAGCATATCACATTTGGTGATGAAACAAAAGACAAGATTTGTTTGATAATTAAGTTCAAGTCTTTTTTTGGGACTGCAATTATTGAGGAACTAACTTTGCAAACAAACATCAGAAACATTGGAATAATCTTACCTGAATTTTAACAGTCATATTAAATCCATTACATCAGTGGCCTATTACCACCTCAAAAACATTGCTAAAATAAAAAACATAGTGTCTAAACTGGACTTGGAAAGATTAATTCATGCATTTGTCTCCAGTCGGATGGACTATTGTAACGGTCTGTTCAATGGCCTTTTTAAACAGCTGCAGTATATTCAAAACGCTGCTGCTCGAGTTCTGACCAGAACCAGGAAATACGACCACATTAGTCCAGTGCTCCGGTCTCTACACTGGCTTCCTGTCGCTCAGAGAATAGATTTTAAAATAGCTCTGCTAGTTTACAAGTCTCTTCATGGTTGGGCACCAAAATATATAGGTGA
The DNA here is from genome assembly GCF_951799975.1 of Gobius niger. NCBI lineage: Eukaryota > Metazoa > Chordata > Actinopteri > Gobiiformes > Gobiidae > Gobius > Gobius niger. The sequence goes on along the minus strand of NC_136855.1, from coordinate 16,428,508 downwards.
CGTGGTACAGCTGTATGAACCATCTCGGGCCCTGTGATCCTCAGGGAGGGGTCTCCTGGTGGTTCCTAGAGTCACCACTAAACATGGTGAGGCTGATTTTCAGTTTCACGCAGCAAAACTGTGGAACAGCCTCAACGAGGACGTGAGACAGGCCTCAACCCTTACTATGTTTAAGTCCAGGCTGAAAACATGCCTATTTACTACTGCCTCTGGCAATTGATGGTATTTCAACTACTTTTAATATATAGTTTTAATATATCCATATTTGTAATTTTGTATATTTTTATGAGTGCATTGATTGATTTGTTTTATTGTGTTTTATTGTGTTTTTGATGTTGCTGTGAGGCACATTGAGTTGCCTTGTGCATGAAATGTGCTATATAAATAAATTTGCCTTGCCTTGCCTTATAGTATATGTAAAACCTACTAATTCTAGTTTAGACCAGGGTTCTCACTGAGCTAGGGGTCACGAGATCATTTCAAGATATGATTTTCAAAAATAGGGAAATTCTATTACTTTGTTATTTGGTATTGTAAAGTAAGTTAATTACAAATTACTTCATATATCATTAAACCAGGTTTAAAATGTTTGATCCTTGCAGGTAATTACATGCATTGTCGGAGTCTCAGTCATTAACAGCAATATTTTAGGGCATAGAACCTGAAACGTTTGGAACCCCTGATTTTAGACATCTAAACATGTTCTGAAATTGGATTGTCATATTTCAAACTCTAAATTTGATGTGTTTAAAATATCTTCTGTGAACTGAATATTGATTTCAAAACATAAATCCCACATTGCAATTGCAATACTGCTGTTTTTTTTCCTTTTGTCAATGCCATGCAGAACATGTTTTCCTTGTGATAAATGTCTCCAAAAATGGAGGCACCTCCACTGATTAAAGCCACTGTTTTGTACATTTTCATTTGATGTTGGATACACAGACATTAGAATAAATACGACATCCAGCAACACATGATATTCCTAAAAACAGTTTCTACAACAACAACAACAACAACACACTTTACACTATATGCACTGTATGTGGCCATAAGGGTTTATTCATCTAGAGTTTTTGGATAGGAACAAAAGTGTAGCACTGTTGAAAGCAGGAAGGGAGATACCAGAGCACAGTCTATTGAGAAATGATCGCTCATTTTGCTTCAAACCGTGCTAGAGGAAGAAGCCGCATCCATGTCAGGCCCTGTGTAAATCAGAGAAACCATGTTGTGCCAGTTGGGCCTTGTTAGTCACTACAGCTACACAATGGTGGAGGCCCCTGAAGCAAACTAATTATCTGCTACTTAACAGTCCGAACCTGCATCTGCCACAGGCTCTGAAGGAACTGGGAGATCCATATTGTTCATTTTCTTTTCCTCTTTTTCATAACCATGCTCCTCTCTTCTCTAAAGTCCTATATTTTCTAACACCCCCCCCCCCATTCTTTTTTTTCTTCCCAGAACCAGCTGGGGACTGGCCTTGGGATACAAGCTACAAGCATACAACCATATGCCGCCGATTTTCATGGAAGGTAACAAAAAACTGGGTGGGGAGGGGAGTTGTTTCTTGTTGAAATGTGCACTGTAATAGCTAAGTAGGACATTTATCTGGCAGTGCTTGTCTTCCCCTGTTGAGCTGTCTCTCTTTCCCACAGCTAAATGCATCATACATCCAGGATTTCTGTAGCTTTACCACACACACACACACATACACACACACACATGCACCCGCACACAGTGTACGTCGCTGAGAGGGAGCCAGGGCCGACACGGAGACAGCTAGCTCATTAAGACAGTTTCTTGTTGGATTGAGGCCAAATATCTGCAGGTTATAAAGATGCTGATGTAACAGGCAGTGCAAGGGCTGATCTAGAAAATGAGTGTTAGAGCCACACTGGGTCGGCTGCTTATGTCATTTACAGTAGAACCATGTCACTGTGAGTTAGACACAGGCCAATGTTTAGGTTTCAAAGTGTTTTCAAAGGTGTTTTTAAATGCTTGTATAGGCCTATTTACAGTGCAACTGCTTTGGATAAGAGGGGCTTATTTTTATGACACTTGAGGACACATCTATTGCCCTGTTTCCATTATTCTCTTTCAGATGCATATGCCTTTGCCTCAGGGCAGGAGTACGGAGCATGCTCTCTCCCCCATTAACCTATTGGCTGGATAAATCAAAGTGCAGGGCAGACCATGGGACCCTCAGTGCTCCTCCATTGAGATAAGACGAACACCCTACTCCAGCTCGTAGCCTACAGCCCAGTGATATATGGATCTAGAGGGGCTAATAGCAAAGTATTGACAGGGAAATGGTGTGCTTATCCTGCTACTGCATGCTGAGGAGAGGTCCCCAAAGCAGATGGGAGACACTTTAGGGAGAGGAGCGAGGGAGGAGAGGGGAGGAGGAGTGTGAGAGGATGAAGTAGAAGTGTACTGGGACAAATTAAGAGTCTTTATTGCTTTATTTTGGCTAATTTATCCTGCGCCTCAGCTACAAACACGCATCTCCACCGATTACAACAAAGGAAGGTGTATTTGTAAGTCAAGGGCATACACAAAAAGTTTATAAGGCTCTTCAGGTATTAAAAGAGAAACAAAGAAAGACAAATTTAAGTAGTTAACTAAACACAAATCAACCTTTCTTGATAAATTCTATAAATAGTGCTCAGTGTCTTAATAGTACAGTAAGCAAGTACTTTGCGGTTAGGTGTGTTAGGGTGTAGACCTCACACCAAAACCCTAAAGGACACTTAAAGCTCTTCTAATTCTGGGGTAATTCTTATTTTTACTCTTTTAGCTAACACTACAAAGTAAAGGCACGGTAGCGCAGCGGTTCGTGCTTCCGCTTTGCAGCTAGAAGGTCAAGTGTTCGATTCCCACCAGGGACAGGGCCTTTCTGTGTGGAGTTTGCATGTTCTCCCCATGTCTGCGTAGGTTTCTCCGGTTTCCCCGACCAGCCAACCACCCCCTTATACGAAAAACATGTATAAGAGGTGAATCCTCTAGCCTGGCTCCACATCACAAAGATGGGTCCCCCAGCTAGATACTGGAAATGCTATTTTTGCAGTGGGATATGTGAAGACCAAGCATTTAGGAGAGGACCGAAAGCTTTACTTTAAATAGTCAAAGCAAAGCAGCAATATCTCAATGGAGGCGAGCTTGTCATGTCCCGCTTCCAGAAAAGTAACAAGTCAAGTCTGAGACATTTGTTTAGAGACATTTTTCACCAATAAAAACGCCTGTCAGAAAGTCCATGTTTATATTCTGTCCTATACATTGAGTAAAAATGTTACACGGTGCGGCTTTAATCCGTGACACTTATTTGACAACACGTACAAGATCCACAACATGTGCACCACAAAGGCAGTAATACTCCTCCCTGACAGCGGCCATAGATAAAGGCGTAGGCCGCGCTCCCATTGGTGGGACCTTTAATGTTGAAGTCAGTAGGTTATCGCTGAGGGGACTGCACCTTGCTCTAAGTGCCAGGATTTATCAAACAAGCCATTCCTGCTCTGATGGGGCCTAATGGTAACACTTCATCAAACTCAGTGCAGATGTGCAGACTAACCGCTACTGCTGCGGCTGATAAAGAAGTTACTGCCGCTGCTGTGCAACCAATCTACACAGTCCTACACTTATTCTCCAATAAAAGAAGATTGAAAGTAATTTACCTAAAATAAACTACTTCACATAACTAAAGGCATATTCATGACTGAATACTTTAATGACAGAATGCATTGCCCATGCTTTTACTACTGGTCCACTGGCAAATGCGGCCACATTTACAAATTAAAAGGCTTTCAAATGAAAAAATATAAGTTTATCATGACTTTAACTGCTATTCTCTATTTGACCAAGCTTGCATAATCCTTCCCCAACAACTAAAAGATTATGTTACTTCATAGGCGTGACAAACATAGTACATTCAGTCAGAACATACGATATCCAGTAATCATCCAAACATTGCATACATTCCTTTTGGAAAACAAACAGACACTGCTGCGTTGCAAAACATACTAATTAGCCCTATTATAACATTTATAAAATCTAACAACTAAAATTGTAAACAGGAAATGCATTTGTTCAAAACAATTTCTAGGTCAAAGTGTATAAAAATGCTGCACACAATGTTGCCATTGAATGCAGGTAAGGAAAGCTATTCACCGGGGAAAATTGTCCTCTACATTTGACAATGCTGCTGGGGCAACCTGTCAAGACCTGGGAGACATCTCTTCATCTTGAGCTGCATATTATGGGCTGACAGGGGAAACCAGAGCACCTGAAGGAAACCCACATGGGCAGAACATTCAAACTCTGTCCACAAAGGCCCACATGGTTTATGAATCAAATCTTCATGCAGTGAGGAACGAGCCCTAATCACTGAAGTTGGACCAACAGTGCAACATAACAAGCACGGGCATAATAATTCCCTGTATCTTTCAGTGCCACTACCACCAGTCCAGCCTATACAGCCATGTTTACATCTGGATGCCAAGCACTACACTGGGGCCTGTCTGTGCCCATGATTACCCACATGACATCTTTATAGCTGTGTGGCAGACATGCTCTCCAAACTGAAGAGAGCCCAGCAGAATGCCAAAGTGGCACAGGCAAACCGCACTGGTGTGGGACATGAGAGTTTTGTGTTGAAATAATTAGCCTGCTTAGCTGCCATCTGGGCTCTGCGTGCTGGCGTGTGGCTTTAGCAGGTGCTTCATGTGTAATGCCACAGAGAGACATTCAGCAGATGCTCATGAGTGGTGCATCCCGGCAAGACTGGCACAGATCTGGAGTTAGTTAAGGCCCGGGTGAATCTCAAGCGAAGCAGCAAGAGGGTATGAAGAAAGTTTCAAACTCAAAAGGGGCTTAAGAGGTTGTAATATTGGATTAGTATTAGGCAGTACAAAAGTTAATGTTGTGACAGTGGGTCAACTAGAAAGAAAGTGCGAAGATTGAAGATCTAGATACTCCTGACCATAAACCAAGCTTATGATCATTATGGGTACTGCGGTTGCCCTCTGCTTCCTCATTCTCTTATATGGCAATAGACCCTTTAATTGTTTGTAAACAATCTGGGTTTAGCTGGAGGCAGGAAGCTAGATCCTTTTCTATTTCCATTGTAGCTGTTGTCATAGTAAGGATAAACAAGTGTCTAACTGTTGTTGGAAATATCTGATAAACCTTATTTTATCGTCTCAAATGTCACTCTTGTTCTTGCACCTTAAGTGCCACAACAGGACCACATTTTTTAGCTGTAGTTTTACACTTATCTTCGCTAGTTTTAGTTTAATCTTATATCTCTTGATCACTTCCTGCCTCCAGCTGATGTCACTGATGATGTGAGCAGCGACAGGGTCTATAGGGCATCCTCTTGAGTGCTTTATTACTCATTTATTGGTCATTACTTTTTGCTTGCTTTTGCAGAAGTTACAATAAAAGTCTCAAATAGGAATCATCAGGTAACTTATCTGTCGATGCAGTCATCACAAAATGTATGTGGAAATGGGGTTCTCAAATGGTAGGACTCAGCAGGTCTTGTAATTTGTGTTTAATTTAGTTTTGATTATCTTATGTAAAGCAAAATGGTAAATGGTAAATGGTCTCAACTTATATAGCGCTTTTCCACCTCCATTAGGCACTCAAAGCGCTTTACAGCAAGGATCCACTCACCCATTCATACTCTCATTCATACACCAATGTACACAGACACTGGGGGCAATGTGGGTGAAGTATCTTGCCCAAGGACACAACGACAGTGTACACTTTCAGGAGGTGGGATTCGAACCCCCGACCTTCCGATCACGAGACGACCCGCTCCACCATCTGTGCCAAAGCAACATCAGATGAAAACCACTGATCTGAGCTTAAGAAAAGTCAAACAAATTGCTTGCTGTGTGTTTTTCCACACAAGCAAAAAACAATACCAAGCCGAACACTGTCCACTTCTGCTCAGTCATTGAATCTAAGCTAACTTCATTCCATCTAACCCAAGGCTTATCAGTGAGAGACAGGACCCTCTTAACGACTGCACTTTCACACAAAAACTGAATCTTAGACGGTTTAGACATTTTTTGAGCCGTTCAGTGGGCCAGCCCGTAACTTGATAAGGGCCTGGATTTACTCGATGGGGTAGAAAGTTCCTGAGCAAGCAGCCGTCGTGCGGTTGTTGTTGTTCCCAGAGGGCTGAGAAACCGTATCTGCCCTGGAGAAAGCATCCTCTTTGGTAAGCACTTCTTATCCAGGCCATCACTGCAGGCCGATAGCAGCGAGCAAGGTAATATCCAGTAACTGCAGCTTTATGTGCGATCCAATACGCCGATCAATCGCTGGGACAGAAGCCTTGCCATTAACCCCCAAGATCTCTCTCTCTCTCTCTCTTTCTTTCCCCCAATGGCCGCCTCTTTGTTTTGATAATGCGGCTGAAATCATTTGACAGTAATCAGCTATTTCCACTGTATGTATTTGTATTGGAAAGTGAAATGCTTTGCGGTTTATTTCAGTGTTAGTAGGCTGATGCTAGAAAGATGCTTAAGAGGAGAGATAGCTGAAGCGCAGGAAAGCGCACTGGGGTTGTTTGAAAGTCCCAATACTTCTGGGAGCATTGCCCCATATACTGTCCCATGTGACTCAGACAAGAAAGACTGACTGAAGCAAGGATACAGTACGAAGCAGCGCAGAGCATTTCAATTTCTCTGGCTGAATATAAATAGATAAACAGACACCGAAATTAGTGAATCTGCATCCCCTCTATGACGAGTGGGGTTAGGTGTTGTGTTAAAAATAAAAATTTGGAGGGGAGTTAATAGAAATGCAAACACAAACTTCGAGACATATGCAAATTATACAGCGCGTTGCTTTAAATATAATAGTATATGCATTTGGCATCATGCATAGCTGAGGCTGATATGCGAAATTAGCAAATTCAAAATATATATGGAGAGTGAGAGGGTTTTTGTTTTTCAAGATGTGAATTTGTTAATAAGGACATAAAAAAATGTAAGTATATAAATATGTAAAAAGAATAAATTAGCATAAGCAACTAGGCAAAAAGTGTAAGAAAGTAAGAAAGCCTACATTTTCCAAATAAAAATGAATTGATAAATAAGAATTTGTAAAGCATAGAAAAAGCTCAAATGAGGCTACACTACTAACATTTCACTGTAAAGGGTAACACTTTACAACTTTGAAACACAAACTTTGATTAATACAGATTAATTGCTCTACCCGTTTAGATGCAAAGCTGTCAGCCAACTACATAATTGTAGGTTTAACTTACCTCATGACTTTCCTTCCGATGAGGTCAAGACCCCTGATCGTAGTTGAAACAGGAAGGTCCTCTTTTCCATGGGAACGTCAGGAGGCCGAGCGGCGGCTAGCATCGACCGGCTACAGCTCAGCATCACAACCCAGGAGTGAGCCAAGTCCACGGCGTCTATACAGCCAAGAGTCCTACAGGTCCTCCAGCCCGGCAGCGGAGACCAGGGGACAGGCACACAGGGAGAGGCTCTGCGCTGGACTGGGCTCTGCTTGGAGGCTTTTTCGCCCCGCTCCTTCCCTGAATGAAAGCAATCCCTTGGAGTGAATGGGTAATGAGAGACCGGCTCCTGAGATTTTAGCTTTCTTAATCATGTTCATAATTAATTCAAGAACATTGATAATTTCATTACATTCTTTTTGTCTTATCAATAAATGATGTGGCTGCACTTTTGGTCTTGTGTATACGGGGAGAGGGAGGACAGAGGGGAGAGAGAGAAAGGACACCGCCGCGTAATACTGCACTAAAAGCACACGAGATGGAAAATGATACAAACAGGGAAGTGGTAATTATAAGCTTTGACCAAGCCACTGGCAGCACAATATGAAGTCAAGTGGCTACAAATAATTAATAAGGCCTCATGGTGGGTGTGTGCATGGGGAGGAGTGGGAGTGGGCTAAGTGCTGACGAATGTCTTTGCTACTACATTATTTTATCCTATGAGATTTTCCTATAGGTCGAGATCACGTTTAAGAAAGACTTTGGGAGCAGGAAGAAATTACTGTGGGTTCAGAACGTTTTCATACCTTTATTCATTATTATTATTATTATATTGTATATGATGGTACAATTATATGAATGTCTTTCCTATATATATATATATAAAACACTGCAATAATACATTAAAATTGAAATGCAAAGTATTTTTTGAGAAAATAGGAATAAACAACTGCAGTAGAACCATTCCATTTGTTATAGTTGGCTGTTTTTGAACATTCATATCTGTGGTAAATTATTTATTATTGCATTGCCCCTGATTTAGCCTGACTGTAGACTGTAGACTTAATTCATAAGAATAAATAAGAGCGGTATGAGTGGGTTGGATATTTGGTAGAATTTGCGGTTAACAATTTTAAAGGCCACTGTAATGTGAATGGATTCAGAATACTGACATGAAACAATACATTATATTATTAAGTTAGAGTCGGTAAATCATTTTTAAAAAAGACTTTAAAAAAAGTAATGACGATACTGAAATTGAAAACAAAAAAAAGGAAAAGAAAAATAATAATGAAAAATAGAAACGGGTGATACAGACAGAATATTGCTGTTCAGAATAAAAACATTAATTTCCTGATATTAGACATAAACTAAGCAGAAACATTTTTACCCTCTTATAAATCTACAGATCACAGCACTGACTTTATGATACTTTTTTTGACATCGGATGACATAATGTTTCTTATTCGACAGCGGGATAAATTGCATTTTATCGTCATAATGTTAGATTACCCTTCACCTCTCCAAACACCGTTATACATTGTTTCAGTGCTTTATCAATCGAATGTTCGTGTTCAAAACAGGGCTGAAAATAGCACCAGAAGCGGGGCAAAGGGACGTAATGGATATCTCGCTTTCCTAAAAATACTGTGAGGATGATTAGTCGCTGGAGCCATCTGAATCATAGCCTTCTAGACTTTCCTTCAAACCAAATGAATGGCTCTATGGGCAGCTGTATAAGACAGATAGAGATGGGCCGTCCTGTTTTAGACTACTACACTCTGATATTTGGTTTGGATAACTTTTAATATCAATAAAATAACAACTAATTAAACTATTCTTCAGTAAATTTCCCCTGTATTTGACACAACCCCTGAATGGGCTTCTGTGGCTTCATATAAAGTGAGGACATTTGGAAATTAGTTTCTCTACTGTGGTTTTATTAAGACAAGCTTACTTTTAAATGCAGTTTTAATGTCATTTTGTTGTCATCAGATTCAGATTTTAACCCCTAGCCTACCACCTTGTCTTTGCAATTATATATTTACAAAACAGGGGGAAATGGTTGTATGTTGAATTAGTACATTCATTGTCAATACACAATTTGAAATTCAATATGAGCATTTCCACTTCATGATATGTAATTCTGATTTGGTTTATGACAGGTTTTAATGGATTTATAGTCCGACGTGCTATAACAGAGACTGTTAAAGCTATGAGTCATCACAGATTCAAGCACTTTCTGTCCTGTTTATTCCTTATGTGCTACAGGCTCCGGTCTTGAGATATGACAGGCCGACACAAGAAACCTTTAATAAAATACAAAAGTAACGAGGTGAAAATAGAGATTTACTGCTAGCCATTTTGACAGTGGACTTGATATAAGGTGTTCATAACAAGTTTTGCATTTTATTCCGGCTACCCTCACACACATTTGAGTCATATTTTATGTGATCTATGTATGCAGCTCTCATCCTGCCGCTGTCACCCACCTCTACACAGTGTCCGTCTTAAACAGATTGCTACAATACTTGTAATGATGGGCCTTCCCAGCTGTGCGCCACCAGAATGGAAGGAGCCATAGTATTACCATAATACCAAGCTCTGCTCGGTCCCAGGGGTCCCTGTGTGGCTGCGTGGGGATGTGGGTAACCTGCCCTGGGCCATGTAATAAAAGCTGGGGTAGAGATGGTGGCACTGCTGCTGGAGCTGCAGAGGATAAATATAAACCGAGCCACATCAAGGAGCCGGCCCTGCAGTCACAGCCTGACTTACATCCTAATAATTAGACCCCCATCCAATAAAACTGGGATTTGTAGCTGTGCATCTATTTTACTTGTGTTTACTGCAGCATGATGCATGAGCATGCTGATGGTCAAGGAAATATAGACATTCAGCATTTTATCCCTACCAATTGATCATTCTTTGACAATAATTAAGAAGAAAAAGCAATTTGGCTGAAGCATAGCCTTCCCTTTTCAAACTCAGTAGCTGACCATAGTTGGATGAGAGTATGCCAGCAAAGCTTGGGTTTTCAGTAAAAATATTTAAAAAGTAATTAGATTGCTAATTAAAAATATTATTTTGTTTCTATGTTATTTTGGAATGAGGATTCTGACTAGCAAACCAGCAAAGTTTAAAAATGAAATAAAATAAAATGTTATAAAATATATAGTATATAATATAGACAACTTACCATCGAAACTGCTTTTGAAGTTAAATGACATTATCCAGGATGGTGCCGAATCTAGATGAAACAAGTTATATCAGAATGAGTCATTATGTGGTTTTAAACTAAAATGTTTTCATACACAGTTCTCATGTGATATGTTTTGAAGTTGCACATGTGAAACCAGGCTAAGTGAGAGCTCCTTCTCTGACAGCGGCCGGGGCAGTGACAGTGCAGCAGGGGGTATCAGGCTAATTACAGAAAGCATTTGTCACAGATTAAGCCTTAAACAGAAAAGGTCATCTGGGCACCAGCGTGCACTGTGACGCTGCTGTGCTCTTAGGGCAGTCTAAACCTTTCTGAGTTAAATGCTAAAGATGCTATTTGGCAGCGATGGGGGAAGGGAGCCTCCAGCCTCACCAGTCTGAGATTGACACACGGGTCATTGGTTCTTCACTGTCCATTACACAGGCTGGTCAAAGCTGGCGATCGGTGTCATTTAGAGATGAAAAATAAGCACCGGGACAAGATCAATAGCAGCAGCCGTCTGTACCAGCAGTGATTAATTGACTGTCACCAATTAATGCCCGGCCTGTTGTAAAGCAATGCAAACTCAAAGGGCAATTGAGAATTGTGGACACAATCTTTACAATATTCTTTATCTTGTGTGAGTGTCTTTTTGTGTTTTCCAGAAAACGTTCAAAAATTAACAAACTGTTCATGAATGAAAAGTTTCATAAAGCCAGATTAAAACAAAATTAAGTAAAACGACTATAATGATGACCAGCAGGGACACGGGCAACTCATTCACACAAATCTACAACGTTTTATAAAGTACTTGAATTTCCATGGCAGGTCCACTTAGTGTTTGCTTGTGGTTCACACCCAAAATCACTAAACAAGGTGCTTAATGTAGATGTTTTAGACCAGGTCAGAATACAAGCCTATTTGTAGTCAGTCAATTGTAATCATATTAGATCTAGGAAAGATTGTCCTGGTTGAGATACGATGAAGAGCAGGACATGTTGGTTTAGATATGAGTAATGGGTCTACAGAGTTAACTGTGCTGGTGATGCCATTTTAAATATCTAGACTCCAGAATTATGGTAATAGTAGACCACTATGAGACATTACATATAAATTAGTCTGTGTACCTGAGATGAATGCTATTCATCATGATAGGCAGGTCTAAATGTACAATTTCAAGCTTTTAACCCCATTGTTAGAAAAAAGAAAAGGTCAGTCAGGCCCAAGAGAGTTTACAATACTGCAGCAATATGCTCTCATCATTTATCATTTGGGCTCAAACCAACATCTGTCTATATGATATGTTTTAATTCTTTTGCAAATATGGCTTATTTAGAAGGATAACATCAGCTGCAAGTTCACCAGTTTTACAATTATCATTTTATGTCAAGTGAAGCAGCAATTATTAGAATTTTGTTTTACTTTCAAGCTGCTGACAGGAAGTGATAAAGGTAATGTTCCATAGCAGTTTGACTCACTCATTTCCCATTGACTTAACATGGTTGGCACGGCAACAGTTTAAAATTGTTTGCCTTCATCTATGTCACTTCCTGTCAGTGTCCAATAAGGAAGTGAAACTAAGCATCACAATAAAGGCCAAAATAGCAAAAGCTTTAGCAAAAATCTTTAATATTATTGTGTTAACTATGTTTTAGTAACAACTGTGTCTATTGTGCCATATGCGCTTTAACTGATGAAATAATTTTACCTTCAGCTCTACACACCGCAGCTCAGTCGGTATCGAAGTTACACGAGAGACAAAAAAACACATCGAAGTCTGAATATAATTTAGACATGCGATACATGGTGTGGTTTGGTATGTATTATCACTTTAAATGTTCTGAAAGCGACTTGTTTTTGCATGATATACCAACCTAAAACCGCACACTTCTTTTGGCGAAAACGCGCAGGCAGCTTTTTGGTCCTCTCTGTTCTCCGTAGTTTGCAGACGCTACGGTATCGCGCCATGCTTCTGAGCTGGTGGGAAATTTGGAACTTCTTTGAGGAAGTTGTGTGTGTTTGCTTTGTCTGATCACGGAAAACATGGCTCTAAACTTCCAAGCATCCACCCTTTCGCTGACTTTGCCGATTTCTTGCCAGATATGTCTCGGGAAGGTGCGTTTACTTTTACGTTTGACGCCTTCTTGCTAGTGAATGGATTGTTTACAAAAATGCCTGGCAACAGCAACGTTCTGATTTACGTTTGGTCGCTTTACGTTTCCGATTGTTTACAACTGCGGTGATATTCGCGATTTTTGTCCCGAACTAATTCACAATTCTTTGTTCAAACTAGGTCAGGCAGCCCGTTATCTGTGCCAACAACCACGTGTTCTGCTCGTCTTGCATGACTATGTGGTTAAAGAAGGCAAGCCAGTGCCCCACATGCAGAGTGCCCATCACAGAAGAGAACCCCTGCAGAGAAATCATCGGTGAGTACGGAGTCCGACACAGAAGAGCGGAGGTAATCTGAGGCTTTAGCTGCCTGTAGGCCGGAGTAAATACAAGCATCGCAAACCTGATGAGGCATATTTAGTTGCAGAAGGGGGGGGGGGAGGAATGTTAGGGATAGGGAAATGTTAAACAGAGAAGCTTAATGTGACTGTTCTCTACCTGCCTTGTATGTTGTATGTTGTAATAATTAATAATAGAATACTGTTACTCATGCCTTAGGAGGCACAAATGAGGGTGACAACAAAGAAAAAACATCTACAAGAAAATGTCTGCGAAAAACGAGAGTGGAGCTGCTTTTTAGGGAGTACGAGGTAAATAATTGCTTTACACAAATTGCATTGATAAAAATGTACCTCAGCGTTGATGCGTAATGAATTCAACTCTTATTAAGGATGAAATTGAGGGCCTCGTGCGGGAAAATGAGGAGCTACAAAACAAAAGTGAACATCTGGAGTCCCAGCTGAAGACTGCTCTAGATCCGAGCACTATCAACACCCTGGCAACGGACGATAAACGGGTTGACCCCTTCATCTTGGAAGAACTAACCAATAAGCTGCGTGCTGCCACAGATGCCTGTGAAAAAGTGAAGCAAGATATGGATAGACTAAAAGAGGTATTCAATAACAATCCACTTTTTCATGATTTTTAAACAATTTGCAACGTACTATTTTATAATATTTGTTAAATGGTTTAACTTTATTACAGGCAAACAAGGCTTTAAGATCTCAAAACATTGACCTTGTTCAAGAGAACATGAGGCTGAAAGCTGAGGTTGCGAGCAGATCACCTCAAAAGTAAGTAGGCTTTGCCATTTACCAACCACTTTTGGAGACTTTAAAGGTTTATGCATAAATGGTCTGATAACGACAGGGAGTTTCTCTAAACTTTGATTGCGGTTCAGATCTGGTTGTTTAAAAAAAAAAAAAGTTCTTGTACCCTTTTGATGATATGTTTTTGTATTGTTTAGCCTTGACCGTGCCCTTTGTCTGTGTGTACCACTGTTATCATAGGCAAAGAAGTCAAAAGGCAGCTTGGTCACTTATTTTACTATGTATAGCTTTAGTGTATGTTTTACTCATGTTTGTGATCTTAATTTTGATAGCTTGTTTCTGAGCGTGCAATTTGACATGACCATAACAGAGCATGGTTTCTATGTTTATGTTTTTGTGTTTCAGGTTTGGCCGTTTCACAGTGGCAGCACTTGAGGCCAAAATCCAACAGTATGAGCGCAATATGGACCAGCTGAAGCGGGCTCTTGAGCGCAGCGATCAGTACATTGAGGAGCTGGAATCCCGCGTCAAAAAGTCTGAAACTAAAAGCGTGGATTTACAGGAGCCAGTCCGGCACCGCAATGAGAGCGGGCCCGAAGATGTTACTCAAGAACAAAAAATCAACATGATGATGAGGAGCCTGAGTGACAACGAGCGCCAGTCCATCTGCAGCAATCCAGAGGCCGACTGTCGAACATTTTCTCAAAACAGCTTGTTGTTTCTGCCATCGGGAAATCCCACATTTAACAAGAGTTTGACGGCAAAGCAGAAATGTGAGGACTTGAATGGCACCAGTGCTGACTTGTTGCCCACCACTCCATCTTCAGCTTTTCGCTCTTTGACACTGAAAAGCCCTGGGATCCGAGAGAAAAAAGTTGCATTTAAGCCTAGTTCTTATCTACGGAAACTTGATTTTGACGAATTTCCAAGTTCAAGTGAAAGCAGCACAGTGGAAAACCAATTTATGAGCCTTGACAAATTGCCTCCAAATGCTGACGACGTGGAGCCAAAGTCGGCCTTCTGGGGCGCCTGGCATAACCCTAAACCTCTTGACTCGTGCTCTGGTCCAAGCCAAGGCAGCCCACCCAAAGAAGCTGCATCTTCAAGAGCTACATCTAACAATTGTAAGAGGTATCAGTTGACGAGTGAGGCATCTATGGATGCAGCTTACCTGGATAAAATCTCAGAGTTGGACTCAATGATGCTGGATGGAGACAGTCTGAGCAGTCGTGGATCACAGCTGTCCATGGCCTCATCTCCATCAACAGATTTGGAAAACACTCTGGTTTCGGAAACGCAGATGACCTCGACTTTTCTTCCTGTTCATAGCGGTAAAAATGCAATGGACAGTAACCGGCAAACCCAACCGCTCAGTAAAATCATAGACTTGAAAGACAAAGAAGATCCTAAAGAAGTCCATTTACCAGTGCCAAGTGAGGAAGATGATGCTGGTGTCCAAGAAGGAACTTCCCAGACCGATGAACTGTCTTTTGAGCTGTTGTTTGATTCACTAGATGAAAACACAGATGGCGTCAGCGCAGAATGTCAACGCGACCCAAATAAAGCCTGCTATTCATTGGCCTTTAGCGATGATAAACCTGAAATCACAAGAGATAGAAACACAAGTATGACACAGCCAACTAAGAGGAAGTCCTACAGCCCCTTTAGCACAAGCAGTCCAACCAAACTGTCCAAGCTTATGTGAGGAAATCAAATAAGGGGTCAGTGATCTTGTACATTTACAGAACAGCAGATGCTTTGTAAATTGTAATGTTAGTTTGTCATTGTTGTGATAGTCTGTGGTCCTGTTAAAGTTGTGAAACATTTGCTGTTTGTTCAACTCTGTAGCTGGAAAAAAAATAATAATAAAGCAAATAAAACCGAAAGAAAAGTGTTCATACAAGGGGAAACAATGCATTCGGGCTTTTTTTTCACCAAGCGGTCTGTAAGTTGTTAGGTCCAATCATTGTAATGTGTATTGTTTAAAATGTTTGTAGCTTTAATCACTACTGTGCAAATACAAATCCCCTGCTTTCAATTCATACATTTGCTCCAAACATTAGTGTTAACATCATGGCACACATTGGGGACCCCACATGCTTTTTAGATGTATTGGCAACACAAAGCAGCTTATTTATTATGTAAATGATATCATGTATGTTTCACATACCTCTAATCACTGCATGAAATTTTAATTGGGCTGGCCTTTGTGGTTTGAATAAATAAAAAGTTAATTCATTAGGATTAATTAATTTGGGTTAAGGACTGTACAGGGTGACGCAGTTGTATTAAATCAATTTGTTTGGCGCTCATCTGATGGGTCTTAATGATGGGCTATTTGTTTAGGGAAGCCATTGCTCGAGATAATGGGCAACACTAGCTACTAACATTTACCATCCAAAATGTATATATACATTATACATTTATAATGTATATGTATATATATATATATATATATATATATATATATATATATATATAATGTATGTACATTGATTTATGTGCATAACAAGCTCGTTGGAATAAAGTAATAAAGAGAAATAGTTGATGAGGCTACAGGATGATTCCAAGGAAAGAAACTTGGACCTTTTGTTGCTGTTTGTAGTAGCCTACACACAATGTTTTCTTTAACTATTATTTCAAACCTAGCTATGACTTCATTAAACAAATACTCTAACATTGAAAATAAAATCATATGTTGCAAAAATGTTACAAGGTTTACCAGTTGATACCAGCATAAAGTGTGTGCCTTTAGAAAAGCGTAAATCCTCCCAGTGAGAGGGTAGATAGATGAGCGAGTCCTAGAGTGAGAGAGAAAAATTTAAAACGCACGCGTCTAGTCTCCAGATGTTGCAGCCTGTGCCCTGTGAGCAGTTTTTCTGTCAGCTTGCTGCTCGCTGCTCTGCCAGAGTATGTCTCGCGAGAGTAGCAGAGTCCGGGCTTGACGAGATCTGAGGCGCTCAGGTGTAAGAGCCTCTCTCATCCCCAGCAGTGGGAAACAGTAGACAGATAAGTGCGTCTGAGAGACTGCAGGCATCTCTGTGATCTCCGGGCTCAAGGCTGCTCCCGCGAACTCTACTCAGCATCATTAACCGGATAGGCAAAGGGGATCACTGTGTATCTATGACTAGTTTTCCAGCTCTTGAAGCCGATTCCCCCCCTTTTTCCTGTGCACTTTAATTGGACGCGCTCGCCAAGATGATGTCCATGAACAGCAAACAGCCGCACTTCGCGATGCACCCCTCTCTTCCCGAACACAAGTACACCACCCTGCATTCCAGCTCCGAAGCGATCCGGAGAGCCTGTCTGCAGACTCCACAGGTAAATTAAACCTTTCCAAAAGTTCTTATTGTGTCTTCGCGCTTCCTGCACGCAGCGCGGTCTGTGCGTAATAACAAGCTCCGAGGCACTTCCAGCTAAGACGCGCACTTAATGTATTTTTCATGTGTTCCACGGCAGTCACTCGGAAGTCTGTGATCTTTTTGAAAGCACACACAGAGCTTTCTGTGAGACTTTATATTGTCCATGAGCTGTATTGGGACGTGCGTTGTTCTTTTGGACTAAACTACCAAAGCCTGGATTTTTAACTTATTCACCCGACTGGAAAATTTACGATGATGTTGATCAGCATGTTTATGTTTGATTTGATTTTCAATATTTGACTTTTTCATATTGCAGCCAATGTACAGTCTTCTGTATTGTGCTCAACACTTAAATATGAATCTAGAAATAAAGAAATAGGCCTAAAAGGCTGTAGGATTAGCCTAATAGGTTATCCAAAAAGTGTTCTTCCGTTTGCCTTAGCCTGTTCTCAAGCTGTTTGTAAGCATTAAAAACGTATTTCACCTAAACATATTTCTATTTAACTACCATTTTTCAAACCTAAAAGATGATTTGAGTTATGGGTAGCTATATTTTATCGGGATTGATTTAAACCAACAACAAGTTTCATAAGTTCTCAGTGCGCACAGACCTATTTTTTATTCCGCAAGTTTCCATTCAGTGTCGTTATAACCTGTCTGCAACTTTTGTTTTTCAGATAGCCAATCTTTTAGTAACTTTAAACAATTAAAAATAATAATGGATATGTACTCGCTATAAATATCAACACTATATATATTTTCTCTTTTTAATTTCCGCAGCTGCAGAGCAATATCTTCGCCAGTTTAGATGAGACTCTCCTGGCGCGCGCAGAGGCTCTGGCGGCGGTGGACATCGCGGTGTCCCAGGGCAAGACGCACCCGTTCAAACCGGATGCCACGTACCACACGATGAGCACGGTGCCCTGCTCGTCCGGGTCCACGGTGCCGCTCGCGCACCACCATCATCACCACCACCATCATCACCATGGGAACATGGAGCCTCCGGACATCATGGACCACATCAGCTCGCCGTCACTCGCGCTAATGGCCGGAGGCACGCACGATGGCACGGGTGGTGGCGGAGGAGGAGGAGGTGGTGGTGGAGGGGG
This sequence comes from Gobius niger, assembly GCF_951799975.1. Lineage (NCBI taxonomy): Eukaryota > Metazoa > Chordata > Actinopteri > Gobiiformes > Gobiidae > Gobius > Gobius niger. Next base: position 16,410,362 of record NC_136855.1, on the reverse strand, counting down.
ACTCATCTCCAGTTCATCCGCTGGACACCACCACCACTCTCACATGCACGGCCTGGGACATCTGCCCCACCAGGCCGCTATGAGCATGAACTCGCCCCTTACGCACCACGGCCTTATACCGGGCCACCACGGGGGCGGCCAGATGCCTAACAACGGGCTGCCCTCCATCAATGACTCGGACACAGACCCACGGGAGCTTGAGGCCTTCGCAGAGCGCTTCAAACAGCGCAGGATCAAACTAGGGGTGACCCAGGCGGACGTGGGCGGCGCGCTGGCTAATCTCAAAATCCCCGGTGTGGGGTCACTGAGTCAAAGTACAATTTGTAGATTCGAGTCTTTGACGCTGTCACACAACAATATGATCGCGCTCAAGCCCATCCTGCAGGCCTGGCTGGAGGAGGCCGAGGGGGCCCAGAGGGAGAAAATGAGCAAACCTGACATTTTCAACGGGGGTGAAAAGAAACGCAAGAGGACGTCCATAGCAGCACCCGAGAAGAGGTCTTTAGAGGCATATTTTGCCGTACAACCGCGGCCCTCGTCGGAGAAAATTGCAGCTATTGCAGAAAAGTTGGACTTGAAAAAAAATGTGGTGAGAGTGTGGTTTTGTAACCAAAGACAGAAGCAGAAAAGGTTGAAATTCTCTGCTGCTCACTGATGGGTGAAGAAAAATGTACTGAGAGAATAATGACTGAATTTGGGACCAAGGGACACTAAAGACACCACTTTCAGTCTTTGTCTCCAGCGGTTTTTCGCTGGTGCGCAATGGGCTTTAGATCCCCACTTCTGAGGCGTTATGTATCCGGTTTATTTTCACGTTATCGGTGAATGTGAAGTATGCAAATAACAGACACACATTTTGCTCAGTTTTTCCGAGGGAAAGTTTAGTCGACATTGCCTTTTAAAAACACATGGATAAAGGTGATTTGCTTGTTACAATAGCGAGTTCTTTTTTCCAATAGGCCTATTATTTGAAATATAGCCATTTAAGAATTACCTCATTGATTATTAAGCTGTGTTTTGGTTTGACTCTGTCGTCGTAACTCATCAGTCTCTTCATTTAGTCATATATTTATTTATTTGAAAGCTGCTAAATCAGTTTCATTCTTTAGTGGCTACAAGGAATTTGGCCTGCATGGAAACGTCTCAGACAGAAACTGTCAATAAGCTGTCACATAGATATTATATTTATTTTAAAATTGCACACGAACCTTTAGGTTATTAGATTGGTTAAATGTTTTGTATATAAAGACATCACTTTATTAATCAGGACTGTGCTCCTGTGTTTTGGATAAATTAGGTCTATGTCACTATTTGGCTTCACACAAAGTTCAACCGATTGAGGGCCTGTCTGCTCTATAGGGAGCCGATATTCAGAGGACCAGGAGTTTGCAGTGCAAACACTATGCATTGGATAAAGTCACTGCACCTAGAGAGATACTATAGACCTGATATTGTGGGTGGTGTAAGTCACTGTTTAATGCCTGTTTTCACATTGAGATCACCATGTTGTTTGTCGTGTTCATTGTTTCAGAAACATTGTGTAAGTAAAACCTTTACTTTTGTGCACACACAAGTATGTTTACAACCTGCAGCGACTTGTGCATCATGGAAATGTCCCTCACTTCTGTCCACGCTCCTCTGTTGTCCCCTCATTGGTACTGTTCATCCTGTAAGCCAAACTTAACAGGGAGGTGTGTTCCAGCAATCTTCTAATAAATTTCAAAAACAAATTTCTTAAGAGATTTTGCTTTTTTAAAATATTAGTGCAGCTTTTGACCTAGAAACATGTTTGTTGATGTTCTGCCTTTCTTAAGAATGATTTGATAAAATTGTGCCGAAATGTTAATGCAGTAATAATAATAATAATAATAATAATAATAATAATAATAATAATAATAATAATAATAATAATAATAATAGTAATACTAATAGTAATAATAATAATAATATGCTCATAATAATTTTAACGCATACCACATAGGCTATATCTAATAGAGGGTAATTATAATAGCCTATATATTTATGCTATTGAATGTATCAGAATTTTGCAAATTTGAGAGAATAAAAGAAAACGAGCAAAAGTTCATTATTTCAACTAAATCAACCCGTCTACTGTAACTCTGAAAGCTTCCCCTTAATTCTAGCCACTTGCAAATTTTAGAATTATTCCCGTGAGTCTCATATATGAAACGCATTTTTAAACGCGGAGGTAATGCAATATTAATCGGGCTGGCCGCTGATATAAAATGCAATATTTTCAGTGAGCTTTCGGGCTTTCTCTGGACGCTGCAGACGCGCACAGCTTAGGCTCCATCGCTGCTGAGACGCACTTCTCCTGTTGCCTTATGGTTTTCCTTTGCAGAAATGATCTGAAGACACCCAGTAAAGGTGAGTACATTTTTTTTTTTAAATCCTTATTATTTTTCTATTTATTTGTTTTTGCTTTTTTGGCCCCATAACAAATTAAACATTCTAGGCCTGGCTCGTGTTCTTCCCCTTGCATTAGTTGCGCGTAATTTCGCATTATAGGTGAGCGTTAAAGTTAGCACCCGAGTTAGCCACATTGTTTGCTACACTAACATAAAACTGCTCCTCCTCCCAGCATCCCGGACAGAAGACTAATGCATTATTGAAAGCCTATATCAAACAGCTCTGGGGTGCTGTCTTCCTGCACAGGGGCCCGGGATGAAGTCGGACTGTCTGCCTGCACAATAGCCTCTAATATGTTAATGGCCGTAGGGGACGCCCGGGGTACCGTCCCCAGCTGCCTCGCCTACCATATGTCAGCCCGTTACGACACAGGCCTCTATTAATCAGCCGCTATTTCATCACCGACGACTTCTGCGCGATCGGGCTCGTTCAGCGGCAATGGCACCGCTGCGTCACGGCGCGCGCGGACAGAGCGAGGCGGGCTGCATTGGGCCTCAGAGACACGGGCCTTCGTCTTCACCGCGAGGGAGGGTCATTGAAAAAAACTCTTCCCACGCGTCTGGCATGTCCGGCGGAGAGGGCAAACGATGGGAGAAAGAGCTTACTGTAAAAAAAAAAAATGAAGCGAAAAACAAACAAACAAAATCTGGTCATGGATGCCTTGTCAATATTTAAAGCGCGATGAGGAGGCAACTGTAACATATTTTATGATGATTTTTTTTTTTCCAGGCCTACATGTGTGCTACATTAAATAATTTTGAATTTGTATTTTTTCATAAACACCTATTCTTATACCTGCTTTTTTTGTTTTTGTTTGCAGTGTACAGTGTGGAGTCATATTAAGTTATTACTTAGCCTTTGATTCTTTCACCAGTTTACCTGTAAAAGCTTTAGGTCAACTGTTGAACTTGTTTGAAAGCATCTAAGGTGTTTTGTAAAGAGGACTTATCTTATGAATAATTTATATCAAACTGATAGATGACCCGTGTGTGTTTAGAGAATAACTATAGGTTTGAATATTGAAGTACAATTCAGTATAATGACCCGGGCACAATATTTCATCACTTTTATGTGATTCTAAATATATTTTTATCAACCAATCAAATCAAATCAAATATATTGCTAGAGAAATGATTAACTCCGTGCGAGTTTCGATAAATCTGAGGAGCTCTCTAGTTACTTTTTTTTTTATTGTAATAGTTTTCTGGTTCTTGCGTCTTTTTGCCCAGGCCCAATGGATCCATTACAGCTCACAGCCCTCAGAGTGGAGCTGAGTGCAGCCTACAGGAGCTCATATGAGAGTTCCTCCAGGCCACTGCTGGGGAGTAATTAATCTCCAGTGTGGATGTAAATAAAGGGAAATTGGATTCCTGACAGACGAGATGAGAGAGTGGGTGACACTACGCTGCCGAAATAATGATGTGAGCCCATGTTATGGAAACGCAGCACTTAGATTTACGAGCGGGCGACTTTTTAGTGTAGCTCAGAGCGGAGGGGAGTGGGCCTATGATCCAGGTCTAATCGCAGCTGTTAGGCGCCAGGTTAAGATGGATGATACCATTATAATTACAATGCTACAGGCTCATATAAAACCACACTGATAATGCTGGTTCTGAACTTAAGTTTCTATCTTCATGCTCTTGTTTGGGTCTCTCGGAGTATCTTAAAACAAAACAAAAAAGCTCCCATTGAGGGCGACGTCCGTCTAACCACACAGAAGGCCGGCCTTTCGGAAGGAAATGTCAAATCTGGGCTGTGGAGGGTAGATCCCCCAGATCTGCACTCATTTCCCACTCATATTTGCTCAGTAATCCGCTGTGGCAGCCCTCCTCCGCCCGGGACACGCTTAGCGAGGCGCTGCTGTTGACACAGGGGTATATTTCAATCACAGAGGGTTCAGAGTCAGACGAACAACTTATTTGTCTAATAAATCCGTCATTTAGTAAGAAAAATATTTGATCTTGAGGGGCTGACCCCTTGTCATGTAGCCAGTGATGGATAAATGGGAATGAAGGCTATGGATATGCAGGAAGGCTGCATAGCAAAAAGTGTAATTTAGATTCCTATTTGTACAACTCACCACAACAAACATATCAGAGAGTCCTCCAATTTCAAGCTTTTTCTTGACAAAGAAGAGGGGAATAGCATATTTCAACTTTTACAAGTTAACTATTAAATTATTTATATGATATAAAATGAGTCAACGCTGTGTCCATAAGGAGTTCAATCTTCTGGGAGAGTATTGTAACACAACAGTTAACAACAGCCTTCATCTGAAACTTGAGACTTCCAAATGAACACTTAACAGGGTTCTTATTCTATTGCAGCTTTGTTCCAGTCTGCACCAAATGTTGGAACATCAAAGGTCTTAATAAACCCGCTTATTTCCCAGAATACTCACTCTCATTAACTGTCCTGATATCGCACCAAACTGTCCATCTGTTGCACTATGGAGACTGTCTGTAATTAGAAAATAAAGTTATAAAAGTCACTTGGCCTAATTTTGATTTTTACTTAAGAGGGAGAGAGAGAGAGATTTTTTGCATTTTCATTTTAGTTATGTAATTCACAAAAGTTTCAAAACAAAGTGATTTGCCCATATAAATCAGTGTACTCAAATTGATGGGATTTTGTGTTTCAATACTGCCTGTTTGAGCTTCTTTGTGGTGCTCTCTTGGATCAAATTCTGAAGAAACAAAACCATCCCTATCATACGTTAACCCTGACTTATGAAGCCTTCCGTGCCTGACACCCTTTTGATGAAGTACAGTCCTAAAATATCAAAACACTTGTCAGTGTCTGAAGAGAGCAGTTTGATATGCGTTACTTCGTTCAAGAAAATTCCCATTGCCACCTAAATGTCGCTCTATGCAAAATGTGCCCCACTACCTAAATGTCATTTATTTCCCAATTCTCCCTTTTAAGAGCTGCTGTAGCCTCTGGCAGAGTGCTCTTTGAACCCTCTATTGAACCATCTCTCTACCTCCATCACTCTGCAGGCTGCAGACACCACAATACAAAGCTCAAACCACTGGAAACAAGGTGAATAGACAAGAGCATTTACTAGAAGAATGAACGGATGATGTGACATTTTATTATTATTTTGTAATACTGCTAAAACAAGGTATAAAAAGGGATTAAAATAGGAATGTCAGACATACTGTATCACTGTCCATGGTGCTGAACAGCTTTAACTGGGTTGTATTTTCGATGGTGTAAAATGTGTCAGTGCATACAATTGTTTGAATGATAAATGTTATTTATAAATACTTATTCACTGAATTAACTGAATTACTGGATAATGTGGCATAAACAAGTTGTAGATATCAACATGGACTTACAGGTATTTGTGTTTCAGGCCCTGGCCTACCATCAACTATCCATCATCCAGTCAGGACTCTGCTTGGTCGTTCCCAGTTCCCCTTACAAGAAGTTTGGTGACAGTTCCTTTGCCTTTCTAGGCCCCAAGTTGTGGAACTCACTTCCAGCACTCCTGTGATCTGTTATTGAGCCAAATGTTTTAAAATCTCAGTTAAAAGCACATTTATTCAGGCCTTTTATACAAAGCCAGTGACTTGACTGCTGTTGTTTATGAGTAGTTTGTGTTTTTTTGATGTTCTTTAATTCTGTGTATTTTTACTGGAAAGCACCTTGTGCACCTTTTGGCTTTCCTGGCCAGCCGTCCACTCCTGCTTTTTGTATCTGCTCCAAAGGAAAAGCATGTCTTCTGGCTGGCCGGCTATACCTTTTGGCTGTTGTAAGTTGCTATACATATAAAATGTGATTGAGTGATTGATTGTTAGGAGCTGTCCAGGGTGCTGAATGTGCTATATTGTTTATCTTGTGATATATTTAACAATTTGATAAGTTCAATCACTAACAAATGTGTTTCTTTTATCTGACCAGTATTACTGAAATATGCCAGAGAGTAGAAGTTGTGAGGGCATTTCTTGTGAGTGAGAGCCCTCTCCTCATCAGTGCACTCACGGTCCTGGATAATGAGAGAATGTGGGCCACTGTTCGCCGCCGCCGCACCATCAAATATTCATCAGTGTTGATTAAACAGCCGGCAGCTGCCGATCTGCTTGGTGTCAAATTTGTATCAGGTCTGTCCACACCCTACGTACAATCAGAAGAGACTGGAATGATACAGACAGGCATGGGAAGGAAATGTGCAATGGAAAATGTTGGCAAGTGTGGACAAACCTTATCTTTAGCGATAAATCCATGGGCTGTGAATGTAGTCATGGTCCACAAAGCTTAGAATGACATCATGAGGAAATATCTTTGTTCTTTTGAATCCATAGGTATTTATTTACTCAGTGAGGTTATATTTTGGCTGAAGTTTGAAATATTAAAAAAATAAAAAAGCAGCATCGCACACTCAAGTAGCCGATGTACAAAGGTATATTTATGAATCAAAGATAACGTTTTGGCAGATCCTTCTTCAGATCCTTCTTTCTCTTCACTGTTTTGAACCACAGTGTGCAAAGTTTGAATATAACAACTCATTTCTGCTCAGGGCAGCTCAGTAGGAGCCCCCCCATCTGCCTAAAACAAATTTAGGGTCATATTTTGCCTTTATCGGGGCTCCAGACTCACCTGGAAGAGAAGGAAGAAGTGTTTGCTGAGTTGAAATGCCCAGATAAACTGATGGATGCACCGGTTCATCTCAGTACTTCAGTGCACTAATCTGGATGGTACTTCTGGAAAAAAGGATTCAATGCAATTATTTTGCATTACCCAAAATGATCCCACTCTGGAGCCCTGTTTGCATTAGTTTATCAAGTTTATGATTTGTAATTTCTGACAGGATAAAGCGTTTGTGCACCAGATGCCGCTGTCCATGGTGCTGAACACAATGTATTTAAATTCTAACAGGACAATAACTTTTAACATTGATTATGTGTCTTGTAATTTATTTACATATAATTTTTGTATTTCTAAGGTTCTGCAGTAACAAAATAGATCACTGAATCAACTTGGTGATTTGATACTGATGTGGGTAAAGTGTGTGTATGCAGCTCTGTATGGACTGTAGCAGGTTTCATTGTGAACACTGACGTTTCCATCCAGCGACTATGGTCTGAATGACAGGAAGAAGAGAAAACCTGCAGACAGTGTGGAGAGCACAGGGCGCTGTGTGTGTTAGTTTTTGTGTGGATGTGTTGAGACACAGACACAGAGAAAGGGGAGAGTGAGAATGAGAGAGGTTACTGCCAGCCACATTAAATATTTCATGAGTTGTTGGAGCAGAGAGGAAAGACTGCCCAGGAAGCCTGCTCCAACTCATTTGCTGAACCGGGTCTGATGCATGCTGGGAACAAATGCTGATGAAGTCACACATAACCTTATTCACTCCTCATGAATGTCACTGACAATGCAAATAGTAACAGCATATTCTATTGTATATATTTGTCATTTTCAGGAAGTGATTTCTCAATTCCACTTGTAAAAAAAAAAGGCCTAAACCCCACTGAGCTCAGAGTCCCACACCTCATTTGACAAACTACACTGGTCTAATTGGATGATTGATGTGGCTTGCTTTGTCGCTCCCCTGATGATGGGAGAAAAATCACTGTTTTCACAAACACGTGTTACACAGGGACCCACAGGCTCTGACGTTAGGGATATGCAAACAGTTGTCACATCATCAGGAATGCATATTTTTTTTAGTTAGATCATTTATATAAACATGTCACATTTGATAATGCATTAATCTTTGCCATGTTTATTAAAATAACAACTTTCATGACTAAATTCAAAATATGTTTTTTTTGTTTTTGTTTTTGTTTTTCCACAAAATGTCCATTTATATTATTACTCTGAGGACCAATAATAAACTTGAAAAAATAAATAAATGGCAAAGAGGGGAAAAAGGGAAACGTTTTAAATCCAAATCTTGAATGGACATATTCTATGTCTGTGCAAAAATATGTCTGGTTCTTGTGACCCATTTTCACTGTTGTTTTGATAATTAATTGATCAAATTTCAGGCTTTTGCATTGTTTAAATCAGCAGTAATCTTTGGGGGAATACAATATTACATTCTATACTCTGGAATAAATGTGTTTTTTTTTTATTGTGCCATTGCTTGTCAGGGTGAGAGTGTCATTTGCACTTCAACTTGTGACATATTTCAGGACTACTATGTGTATTATCAACATGACTAAATTTGCTATACAGCTTGTGTTGGACGGGCAATAAATAGTCACTGTTGGTTTGCAATAAGTTCTGTTTCTATATGCGAGAGTATTATCTTCTTTGTACAAGATGAATCTCAGGTCAATACAAGGAGAAGTAAGTGTAACTGGCCGCGGTGCACAGAACCAGAGGAAGCTCTCCAAACAAAGAGAGGAAAGCAAAGGCTGGCTTCATCTTACTGCCCATTGATCACGCTCTGATCTTATGAGCTTCTTGTTACTGAGACTGGAATATCATCCCGCTGATAGTTTTACTGGAAGATCCGAGTGGTGACTCGGCTGTTTGATCAGTGCCTGTCACCGGTTAGCTGTGAGAAGGCTCCTGTGTTCAGTGGCATTTTTGATTTTGTGAGAATGTCTGACTGCAACATTAGAGACTATAGCTCCAGGAAGGTGTTAGTCATCAAACAACACAGCAGCAAGGGCATTGTAGTATGTTTTTGACCATTGTTAAATGCTGCCTTTCAGCTCATTACGTGTGATGGCAGTAAAATCGGTCGCTGTCCATGGTGCTACAGTATGAAGCGGTTGGGTCGCTTACTTCAAGGGAATGAATACGGATCCTCCACACACTATACATACAACAGATAAATAGTCACAATCTTACACTTAAATAGGTACTAAATACTTCTCTTTTCTTGCTGGCTGGTGAAAATGTCTCTTCCAGTTTGTGCTAATGGTTCCTCCTCAGCTCACCACCAGATTCCCACAAACACACATCACATACACAGAGGCAAAATGGGTGAACGTGTCTTGCCTATGGACACAACAACAACCGATTTTAAAGTTTGAAGGTTATGTTATGGGAACTACAGTGTTTGCTTTTACACTGGAGGAAGAAAAGATCCAGGTTATAAAGTGTTTCATAAACTGAATGTCATATCACTGTCTACCTAAGACCACTGTATAACTAAGAAGAAAAAAGCAGTAACAAAGTTGTGCAGGTGTTTTAACTCCAGTAGGATATTCTGCAAAACCTTCCTCACTCCTCCTGCCTGCACTGCTGCGCTCTGCCTCTCATTGCTGTTATTGTGTATTAATCAGGATCACACCCCGGAGACTCCCGCGGCGCCTGCAGGAGCCTGTGTAAGGTGCAGTCTGCTCTTGACACCTCTCATCAATAGGGTATGTTTTGACATTGATTGTTATGTCCGGAGCGTCTTGACTGGGCCCCTCTCAGGTCAATGGTGTGAAGGCAGCGCTCCTCTTTATTACTCTCGGGACCAGGGCGGCCTCCTCAGAAGACTGACAGCTCTGACAGGTGCAGCCGCGGTCCACTTTGACAAAGTCCTGATTAGCCTGTCACTCACTGGCAGCCTAACTATGTCCAATTCACTCACCGCTTCCACAGCTGCATATGCACGTGTCAGGACGGTTGGAGGGCTAAACTGAAATAGCTTGAGTTATGAGAATAAATTACATGAGCGCTGATCCTGGAGTATATTAATTATCAAAGTTTATGTGATTAATGACTGCTTTGTTTTGTTGTTATCTTCATAGGATTAGTTTCATAATCTTCTTAAATATACGATGACCTTGCAACGAAGAGTGTATTCATTAAACACAGTACTGTATAGAGTGCACAACTGCAAGGTAAAGGTAATGTCTTCTAAGTTCAAGAGATCTACACTTTTGTGCCCAAATATATAACGAGTCCATGCACTTTGTATTTGTTTCGCAGAGCTCTTACAACGGTTAAGAAATAACAGGTTAAAATGGCACTGAATAAAAGGCATCCTTATTTAGTCTCTTTGTTTCTAGAAATACAAAGTTGAGAGAGACTAAACCTGATAAATTTTCTCCTGCAAGACATTCAGGCTTAGATCCATTTCGAAAGAATTCACTGACCTGTTACTCTGCGAGGCTCTTGCTTTGAAAGAAGTTGCCCTCACAAATATTGAGCTCATTCCCTGTCAGTTCTGTCTTCTCCGTTTGCTAAGAAGCTGTGCGTGTCACGTATGGAGAAAAAGCTCTCTAAAGGGATCGCCACACAACCGTAAAGTTACTAAAATGACAACCTGCCTTCCGCTCATTCGATATTATGGATAACGTTTAAGAGTAGCGTGAAGTCAAAACCTCAGTGGCCCGGGCCCGACTGTTGACGTCTGCTCTAATTACCACCATTGACTGTTGTGCAATATTATCTGTCTGAGTCCTACCACACCTCTGCAACACAAGTTTCCCCTGTCTCTCAACGGCCGCGCTCCAAACACCGGCCTGCTTATTGATAAACTGTACCTCTGAATAATTTACAATGAAAACAAAGAGCAAATCAATGGCCAGGACAAAATCTCATATGAGCAACCGGGTGTGCTGTTAATGAGGAGCGGGGAGCGGGCGAGAAGTTAATGAGACTTGGGGTAAAAGCGAGAACAAAAACACCAAGGTATTTTTCCACCAATGCAAAGATTTTAGGACTCGCTGGTTAAAATTGTGGATAAGTCAAAGTGTTTTACCACAACAACATAAGTAAACATATGTAATGATAGACTTTTTGGACTGCTGTATAGTGGTAGTTCATTCAGCATCTGTCACCAACCTCTGAACTCACTTGTCTCCGCACTTTACGACTTTTTAAAATAACCACTAGCGTAACGTTCAGCCGACGCTTAAGAGTTGCTCGGTCATTAACGCTACATTGGATTTATAATTGGGCTATCATGGGCCTTTATTGGTCAATTACACAGTCAAAACAAGTGAGTCAGCCGAATGTAACTGTCCTATTACACCTCAATTAAAACAAATGCGCTCTGTGAACAGGGGGTTCGGGCTGTAGGGAGGAGGGAGCTGCTCTACATTCCCCGTATATCATCAAGTAATTAATATTTTCATTAACTCCGGCTGCTGTGAGCCACGGCCGGCCTCCCATCATTTCATTTCCTCTCCGTGGGTTCGATACTGTCGTGGCTCCATAATTAGCTTGATTTATACCAGGCTGCGAGCTCCTTCCTCTTCCTCCTGCCTCACCTTCTCCTGAAGCCCGATAAATACGCTGTACAGCACGGGGGAGGAATGGGCGAAGGTAAAGTTCGTTTAGAAGGGCTCAGAAACAAGGAACAGACATGCTTAATGATTGAATCAAGAGGTCTGTGCTTCAGAGGAGACCAAGAGGCCCTGTCAGGCTTAAAAACATGATTCAGCATTTATATGTTTTGTTTTGAAACTAAATTTAAAACAATGTCTTTGTAGAGAAAAGAGAATAATAAGAACATTTTCCAAAAACGCTCTCCGCAGGCTGCAGTTAGAATGACGTGTTTAGTGGCAACAAGCTTTCACTTAAAGGCATGCCGCAAAATCCGTAACGATGTGAAGAATGCACATACTGAATGAAGCAATTTACTACTCCAGGTACATTTTGTATGATATGACAAATTTACGGGATCATTAAATTATTAAATATTAAATAAAAATATAAAATTAAAAATCCTACATTTTAGTTTCAAACTGAATGCACCTACAGGTATAGGGTAAATTGTCTAACCCAGAACTAAATTCACTCCAAATCAGATTTTAAACAAGACCAAAATCGGGACCATAAGTTCAGAGCTCCAGATCTAAAGCAGATCATGAACCTTTTTGTCTCGTGAGTGCTGCTGATTATTTAGAAAACAACTCAGATTGAAGAAAACCAAAAAAACAACCACAAAAAAACAACAAAACAACAACAACAACAAAAACAATGTACTGAAATATGAAGTAAAAAAATAATTGCTACTAAAATACTAAAACTACACTAAAACTACATAATTTTTTTGTTTTGCTTGCTGTTCAAAATAATAATTAAATTAATGTGCAACAACTGAAAAGAAACACAAAACCAACACATAATTGATTTGATTCTTTGATTTAAAGCAATACTAAGTAACTTGTTTACATTAATAAATAATTTTTGTAGTCCCTCAGGGGGTAATACTAAAATGATTAATGAAATGATTGGGGGGGTTTCATCTCCCCTGGTGTCTCTGGCCAGAAAACCACAATTGCAACTTCGCTGCCACCGGACCGGAGCAACCAATACACACTAATGGAATCACGAAGACACTTTCAATAAGGCGTGGTGCAGCGGTTAGCGCCGCGCCTCACAGCTAGAAGGTCACGGGTTTGATTCCCACCTGGACAGGGCCTTTCTGTGTGGAGTCTGCATGTTCTCCCCGTGTCTGCGTAGGTTTCCTCCGGGTACTCCGGTTTCCCCTACCACTAAAAACATGTACAATAGATTCCCCTCTGGAGCCAGGACTCCCCTGAAAAAGAGATTCTTAATCTCAGTGGGACTATCCTGGTTAAATAAAGGTCAATAATAATAAATAATAGTATTTACAGCTAAGTTTGAGTGAAAAAAATTACCCCATTGTGTAATTGGATGTACAATATCTCTCACAGACAATTAATTAAATGTACTTATGGCCTCTCTTATGTGCTTTTGAGTTACTTAGTACTTCTTTAATGGAGTAAAGTAAAAAAGGCAAAAACAGATGTAAAATAAAAATAAGAATTCACTGTACTAGTTCATCAATTAATGAAGAAATACAGTACAAGGATACTCGCTGCTCAATAATCAATAGATAGATAGATAAATACTTTATTGTCAGATGCGAGGATCTGAAATTTGTTTTGCAGCTCAGACATGCAGCTATAAGACAATTCACAAAGACATTATAAATTGTCCACTCGCCATAACACACTTACTAATACTATAACTATACCTAAAATGGGACTAACCAATGACCAAATTAGGTGTGATGCCATCCCTTTGTGCTGTCCAATAAGCACCCTGCACAACATGCGGCTCCTCTGTGCAGTGAGACTGCTCAGGAACAAGGAAACAGACTCGCTTTATGAAAAATTTACACTCGGAACTTTGAGGGGAGGACTGAGGGGCTAACACGGCAGGGAAACACGCCTTATTAAAGATTGAATCATATCATACATACACGTCTGTGGACTGAAATCCTTGATACGGCTGCCCAAAAAAAAACCTCAGGGATTCAGTGAAATGGAGAGACGGAGAAGTGGGGAGAGATCTCAGGAGGCTTACAATGGTGTTAATAGTTCATGATGAGTGCTAACAATAGGCTCTCTGGGCAATTCACCAAAGAAACACAGCTAGTATTTGAACGAGAGTTACCACAATGACTGGAAAGGTGTCAGAGTACACGGTGTTGATGGTATTCTTTGGTTCAGCGCACGACACATGTCCATACAGAGTGATATTATGGACTATAGGTGGTATTGAGCGCGGCGGGGGATAACAGAGGAGCACTTGAATGATTTGCACATTAATAATGCCCCATTGATTATTGTGGTGCTGTTTAAAGGTGAACGGCAAAGCTTTGGGAGCAGCAGGGGACGCAGCGGCCCGTGTGTCTCATTTACATTTTGGAAAGAGCACCTGACTCCCAAGAGAGTGTGCACATCATTTTTCAAGTCAATGCCCACACTGAACTTTCTTTGTTGTGGAAAAGCTCACCAGTCCTTTGCAATGTGCTGTATGTGTGTATGCATGTGTTGGACAATGCACCAAGATATTATAATCGTTTTTTTGTTTTTTTGTTTTTAAAGGTTTGCTGTATTGACACACGATAAAATCACTGCCTTTACCTGTTTGGTTTGGTGTTTAGTTTTAAGTGGTATATCATACAAAAGTGTGTGTTATGAACCTGCTTTTGGGCACTTCAGCATTGATTTTAGGTTTTATAACCTAAAATAATGCCTTGCGATGCATCTTGGCCAGGTTGACAATGAAAATTTGAGTTTTTACCCAACGACCTGTAAAATAATAAAAATTAAAATAACGATTTAAGAAAATAGCCAATGGCATACTAACAAATCAATGACAATCACTATTTTGACTGCATTAGTAAACAGAATGATTCAAACCTGCATGAAAAAGTTAAATACTTTGATAGATAAGTTTTAATTTAAATGTACCTGATACGTCCCCTTTAACCTGCCCCTAACCCACCACCTGAACCAGGCGCTTTGTCTACAGTTGTTTTACCCAAATCTAAAAGCTTCTTCACTGGAGAGCAACATTGTTAATGCCTCATTTGAAAGCTAAGACCTAGAAAAGTGATTGTATTTTTTTGTCATGTTGTCGCCGTGTTTATGTCATGTTTTTGTCTCTTTTTTGTCATATTTTTGTTGGTTTTTATCTTTTTTTGTGTGCTTTTGCCACATTTTTGTTTTAATCGCATTCCTTTGTTTTTGCGGCACACTTTTTTGTTGCTTTTTGTCATGTTTTGCCTCATTTTTGTGTCACTTTTTGATGCTTTTTTTTATATCTTTGTTTTGGGTAATGTGGAATTGTCGGTTCAATGGGGGTTATGAGGTTTAAGTGACGCATTAGACACAATTTTTGCTAAAACATAGTTTACACTATTATGTTTAAAATTTTGCTGAAAACTTTACCGAGTGTTCTTTAGTTTGTAATTTTTGTGATGTTTATATTTCACTTCCTTATTGGACACTGACAGGAAGTGACTTAGAGGCAAACAAGTTTAAACGGTTGCTGTGCCAACCATGTTATGTCAATGGGAAATTACTCACTTTACCTCTATCTATGTCACTTCCTGTCAGTAACTTACAAACTCAAATAAAACTAACTTTTCTGCCCAACATGTCTTCATTAAAAAAATGCTGCTTTACTGAAGTAAAATCATAATTATTACTTACAACAGATGTTATCCATCTAAATAAGTCATATTTTCAAAAGCATTTAAACCTGTCAGATGGCCTCCACAGTACAATCTAGAGAAGCAAAATGTCTTCAATTCTTAGTATCCCCATATGAATATATTCTTTGAAGTATTCGAAAACACCTGAGATCTTACATAAACAGCTCTCTAAAGTCTCATTTTTTAAACATATATTTTGGCAAATCTTCAAATCAGATGCCCATCCAGTTACAAACCTTAACCCTTTACAACATTACTTTCGACCTGGCTCTAGCAGGTTCTATATGAGTCCACCTCTTTAAATGAAGTTGCTGTTTTATGTAAAAAAGAAAAGAAACATGGATTTCAAGTTAACATAATTATAGGTTTTTGAATGAATGAATGGTCTGCAATTTCCCATATTAGCAGCATTAGACAGCGCCAATTAATTCAAAGTCTAGTTTAGAGACAACCCCCTTTTTCAAAATTGCTTACTCCAACAACTGCCCCTGAAGGGAACTCTTTATCTTTATAGGTTATCCCAGTTTTCAGCAAAAGCAGTCGTCAGCATCTTATACAGTATAGAGCAAATGAGGAGGAGAACTTGGGGTAGAACTGTGCCGCTGCATTTGTGCTTATAGTAATACTGGTAGGCAGTATAAAAAGCAGCCATGAGAACAGCAGTATAAAAAGTTGTGACAATACAGGAGCAGTGTAAGTCAGGATAGCAGTAGTAGTAGAAGAAAAGACACTTATACAGTACTAGTAATTAATTGTATATAATACCAGAAACAAAATATGACATCAGAATGAGAAATACTTTTCTCTCGCAGCTCACTTCTCGTTTTGAATCTGCCTTTGATCGATACAAACACCAACCGCAGTTGATAACAGCAGTGACAGGAAACACTCTCTCTCCCCTCCCTTGAAACTGGGTCCAGGGCTAAGCGGGTGGAAAACATAAAGATAATCTTCAGTGCCACATAAAAAGGAGCCAAATTAGCTTGCTAGCCAGACTGTCCATCTCAGCATCTCCCAGGCACATTTAGCAAGCACTGAAGCAAGCTCTTTCTACCATTTCCCCTTACTTAATTATTGATGTTAATTATCATGGCGTGGTTTGTCTGTGCCATAACAATATATTCTTAACAAGAGCAAAGTCAGTGGGCTTTCTCTCAAATTATCTGCCGTAGACCTAATGGGACATCCCTGTGTTTCTCGCCTCGACTGAAAGGGGATAGTGGTTGTTTGTCAGTGTAATGTGCAACTACACCAAAGTGTGAGATAATGCACAAAACAGTAAAATGGTCACTATGTGCATTGTAGATGGTTTTAAGTGGTTGTATTTGATAATGGCTGGTAACAAATGGAGGCTTCTTTTCATATTCTATTTTATAGTATATCTGGTTTCTTGAGTGCCTCAGTGATTGTTAGGATTCACAGTCAAAATGCCAAGGCAGCTGGGCTGCACTGCAAATGTGCTGAAACTCTAACCATTGAGCCACACAGCAATGCATCGCGCCCAATTGATAACATTACTTTTATTTTTTTGGAGTACAGGAGGAAGTGCTCCATTTGAAATGTTGAGGCTTGTCTCTGTGCTGTTTGGCATATTGTACCATAGACTCTAATAGTATATTTCTGTTGTACTTCAAAAAACTGGTATAACCACTGATTACTAACTCTAGATCAAACCTAGATCAACCAGGACAAATCCCCTTTCACTAGACAAAGAGCCACAAAAGCCATAACACATTGCACATGACTACATTGATGACAATTACTGATTGTTGTACTGATTGAATTTTCAAACAAGACAGCCATATTAATTCATGTTGAATCTGCCTGTCAGTGTCCATATCACTGTGTGCAACAACATGTAAACACCCAATAACTCTACCACTCAAATGCTTTCACCTCTGGATTATGATCTCGAGCCTCTCCCTCCGCTCCACTTCCGCCTCTTGGCGCGGTGGAAGGGCCTGTGCTCGCCATCTTCCAGTGCCGCAGGGCATGGAGCTGCAGCCCGCCAGTGAGTTCCCATCAATTAGTGCACCCCCGCGGCCCCGTGGCAGGACCCGCGTTTGGCTGGGGAGGAGAGATATTGATTAGTTCAGCTGCTCTGTCAGGTCTGGAGTGAGCCGAGCCACGAGATCCAAGGCCTTCAAGCCGGAGACCAGATCATGTTGAGTTTTTTGACACTTGTACAACCAACACACACACACACACACACACACACACACACACGTACAGTATAGTAAAGGTAAACCTGGTGTGTCCACAAATGCAATGCAGTGCGGCTCTCAGATGGCTGCAAGGTGAGAGAGGAGAGAGATGAGAGGGGAAGTGCACAACAGTGGCTTGTCAGGAGAGTGATGGTCGAGAACTGACAACTGCTTGTTAGGTTTTTTCAACATTTGACTTTTGCTGAAAACCATCGGCCTCTGGACTCATGGGGAGGTTATTGCACTAAAGTAAATAGTTAAAAAAAATGATATTGAAGTGTAGTATACACATTAAAATATTGAGTGTATCAAGATGGCATGTATTAAATTACATGTTTTTTTTATGTAAATGGGACTCATTCCCAAGGCTGAATAAATGTAGAAGGAAATGTAGAAAATCCTTTAAATCACAAAATCCTTATTTTAGAGATTCCAGAAATGAAAATCTGAACTATGGGTCTAAAATATACTTAAAAAATTCTCCAGGAATTATTAGGTATATTTTATTAGTAGGTGTCGGTACGGACATGGACATTTCAGCTGCATCAGAACAGGTCGGTCCGATGGTTTATCTTCTTCTGTAAACTTCTTTCATAAGGCTAAACTGTGTTAGCGCGCTGGCTGTTGCTGCGTCTGCAAACATTCCTACTTATTTTGTGACCCCTGCATGTGTCTGTGTTTACAGGGTGTAGGGAGGGGTGTGTTGGGGGTGCACTGTAGTTTGCGCTCATGCATCATGGCTAGAAGCTCCCAGGTTCGATCCCTGGCTGGACAGGGCCTTTCGGTGTGGATTTTGCATGATCTCCATGTTCTAGGTTTCCACCGGGTACTCCGGTTTCCCCTACCAAAAAAAACATGTACAATAGGTTAATCCTTCGGCTAAGTGTTTCTGACCATTAGCCTGGCTCCACATCTAGAGATGGGCCCCCGGGCGCCGGCATATGCTGGCTATCACTGGCTATCACTGGCTATCACTGGCTATCACTGGCTATCACTGGCTATCACTGGCTATCCACTGGCTATCACTGGCTATCACTGGCTATCACTGGCTATCACTGGCTATCCACTGCTCCTACAGGCTGCCCCAACCCCATTGAGGATGGGTCAAATGCAGAGACGGGTCTGTTCTTTCTTAGTCTCTACTCAAAACATATGTCCTGATGAAAAAAGTGATGGTCTTAGAAGAGAGGAATTCAGACCCAGCCTTTGTTTTAGTTAAACTGTAGTTTCACACTGAACTTTGTGGAAAAAAAACATTATTTTGAGTCTATAATGATGCAATTGAAAGTAACTCCACAGGTGCTCACCTGTAAGAATAAAAACACTATTCTCCTTCAGAGCACCTCTCTAACACAGTCTGAAGCCCAGACTCTGCTGTTGCAACACTTTTCATATTTATTTCACAGACCACAATGTTCAGAGGCCAAAAAACTGATCTGTGATCTGCACTAGCACTAATGTTATCATCTACTATCAGGATTGCATTATACTTTTATCTGTTGTTTTGAAAAATCCTTTCAGCCCAACAATTCACCAAATACGATCTTTCCCCCACCCTCACAGAAATTCCAGTCACATGCAGCCTTACACAGATAAATAAAATAAAAATAATGAGTGAAACAAGCTTTGCACTGTTCACTGTTTTGCCATTTAGCTGACAGTTGTTTACAACCACAAAAGCCACCACCTTCTCCAACTGCCAACATTTTTTTTTGAGGAGTCTCGACTTCTTCCTGTGGTATGATCCAGTCAGGCCTTTGCTGACTTGGCTCTCCGTTATCCGCATGAACAAAAGGGTGCGCACCAGACTCCACTTTATTCAGGCAGAAGAGAGTTTCTGATGGAGATGTGAGCCCCCCGCAGTTCCTTGCTCTGTGTTGGTTAAATAAGCCATTTCACCTGCGTTTCATCCGCGCTCTCTCTACTCACACGGAGCCTGTCATCCCATTATAACGGGGGAGCGCTGCAGCCGCACGGCACTTTCACAGGTTACCGAGGTTGGTGTGAGGATAGAGAAGAGCTGATGTCAGGGAAGAATTGCAAAACGCAGGCAAAAAAAAAGACACTGAACAGAATCACACTAGTATAATGGGAAGAACTCCTGAACTGTATGTATGAGTACAGCCCATACGTGTAGTTTTTGTTCCCCTTGTTCCAAACACACCCCACGATTTATGATCTGGGCCTCCAACTTACCACCTCTCAAACCATTCACCTTTTCCATAGCTGTTGAGCTTTACCTGCTCCTGTTGTCAACGTGAGATTTCTATCCAACTATTGTGAGACATAGCAGGCGTTTAAACAGTTTAAACCTCTGCTAAATACACCCAGTTGAAGGTTTCACGGCACAGACCCCCGATCTGAGGCCCTTCACCCTGCGTATGTTCAATATGGGGCCCGCTATGAAAAAAGTTTGGACACCTCTGGTTTAGGCCATGAAAGCAAGATGAAAACCATCTTTGGGTGTCCTTAACCAACAGGCACATTGAATCTAAAAGCTTCTGGAGTCTACAGACTATAGGCCAGGGTTGCACCTCATCTGAAAGCTAAGACCTACAAAACTACTACAAAATCTAGTATTTTTCCACGTGTTTCTATGTGTTGTTATCGCTTTATTGTCATATGTCCATTATCTCATGTACGTCTGTGTGTGTGTGTGTTCTTGTACTTACGACATTGTGAGGACCAGTTTGAGTTTTTAACCAACAGAGTGAGGACATTTTTGCAAAGTGAGGACATTTTGAGTGGTCCTCACTAAGATAGCATTACAAACGTGCATGTGTGTGTGTGTGTGTTATTGTAATTGCGACATTGTGAGGACCAGTTTGAGTTTTTAACAGTGAGGACATTTTTGTAAAGTGAGGACATTTTGGGTGGTCCTCACTTCTTTGAAGGACTGTTTGAGGGTCAAGATGTGGTTTTAGGGTTAGAATTGTGTTTAGATTAGGGATAGGGTTAGGATTAAGGTTAGGGTCTAGGTAATACATTATGTCTATGAGTGTCCTCACAAACCGTTTTGTTGCTTTTTCTTCACTGTCAACTGTTTTCCTACGTTTTTGTCACTCTTTTGCTGCGTTTTTCAAGAAGCTTTTGGATTTGGGTCAAGTCGAACTGGAGAAAATGTGCTCAGTTCAGGTGTTGGTTAAGAGGTGAAAAAGTGCATTAACATATTATTATTATCATCATCAATAAATGCCTCACTATGTTGTTCAAAAACTACAGTGTAAATGAGATTTGTCAAACCAAAAACATCCTAAACCATAAATAAACAAAGTCAACATCCTAAACCATAAATGTGCAAAGTCAGTGAATTAACACAAACCAAATGCTACGGTTATAATTTGTGATTCCCGCACACTGCCCTGGCTCTCCTGGCAAACCCTGACATTATCACATACGTTGCCTCACTGTGGTCTCATCTGGGGCCGCGTTGCTGTGATTTGCCGCATCCGGATGCTGTCATCTCCCTCCCAAAATGTGCGCATCCTTGTTTAAATTGATTGTGACGCCTGGATGCTTCCGAGGCCAACAGGGCAGCGGGACGGCCATAATTGAGGGGAGAATTAGCAATAGCTTAAATATACGGCAGGTGATATATCATTACCCATAGACTTGACCCCGGCTGACCCCTCCCTGGTCCCCTGCGGGCTCGTGGAGGGGAGATGTTGGGGTCCGCCCGCCTCTCAAACAGCTAAATCAACAGCGCCTGACTGCTGCCTGTGTCCGTGTGTTGTGCTTGAGCGGTTTCATGAAAAACTAATCATCTGTTCATCATGGAGATCAAACACGCGCCGGCCGCAATGATTAGGAAAAGCAATCGGACGAGGCTTCAAGATTCACTAAAGCAGATATAATAATTCCAGGATTACGCACCCGTGTCTCTCTCTCAGCCTTTCTCTGGTTACAGCCGACGAGGAAAAAAATGTTTCTTGCATAGAACATGAGCCGCAAAGTCATGGTCGAAGACAAATAGAAAAAAAAATATTAAGTTTTCAAGGTTTAAGTATAATTCTGTTAAGAAGAATCATTAACACCCACTGTAGTCACTATTGACACTTCTTTCTGATATAATGGAAATAATTAAGAACATGCCTAACTGGGATTGGAAGTAGAGACGAAAGCTTGTTCTTTAGTTCAGATCAAGCAAGACATAACCATCAGAAAAGGTTAAGTCAAAATGGGCATTAAGTAAAAGTTGTCGCCTCTTTTCCCAGTTTTGTGTAAGTCGCCAACTGGATTGTTTTTCACTGCTGTTCTTGGTGTACTTTTTTGAAGGTAAGGAATTGTTTGGGATGTATTTTTGATAAATGAAAGTAGAAATTAACATGGGACAACATTGCTCTCTCCCATTCACAATACATAAATACAGAAATTTGTCTTTGGCTTGCTATTTGACATACACAGTGTGCAGTAAATTAATGTTGCCAAAAGTTAATTATGTATTACAGTCTGTGGTGTAAAAAATGGATGAAAGGTCAAAAGAATGTGTAAATATTAAACAATTCAAGTATATATACAAAAATGTACTCGTACAAGGATAAAATGAGGACATACTGTAAATAGGTATTTATTCAAAATAGTGAGAAGTTCTGTTATTGTCGTATATATAATACTGTCAATATTTAAAGGTACACAGCGCAACATTTTAGACTAAACTGCTGCCAATACAAAACATGCTCCAGCTACACAGAAAATGCTATTTTTTTATAATGAACGGCTTTGGTTGAGGACCTAACGTATTTAAATCTCATATTTGGCTGCATTCAGTCAATATCTCCATGGCGACGAGCTGGAGACATCCCCGCTCCTAATAAAGTTACTGTCAGGTCTGAGTAGAGTTGAGCTGCTCACAGCAAACACTTATATTTGTGTTTTAAAATACATGCTTGTATTTGATTTGATTTATGGGTTAAATGTTACTGCTTTAAGTTGATTATTCTTCATAGTTAAGACTTTCAATCAAAACTTTGGGTATTTTGTGTTTAGGCTTATCCTCAAAACATGTTGTTGTTGCCTGTTTGAAATTAACATGACACTTTCAGTTCATTGCGGACTCAGATCATATCACATATTCAATACCCAATGTCCAAATGGTAATCTGTGAGAAAAAGGCATTAAATGTGAGTTCTCAAAATGCATCTAAATCCAGTCATCAATACTCAAGTCTCTACAATCATCCAGTGCTAATTTATATTCCTCTCAAATTGCCATAATTCCTTTGCTGTTCTGACTCAGTTTCACATGTTTATTTAAATGCTCCTGTCATAATTTAACCAGAACAAAGCAAGTACGACCATTTACATTTCTAATACCTCCATCCTCCCTTTAATCTTGCATGCATGGAGCCATTTTCCTTTACATGAAGAATGCCGGGGATAATTAGAACAGACCTCGTCGACAGGCGGGCCACTCCACAATCTATTTCCACTTTTGATGCAAACATGTGAAGTAAAGGCCCATGCAGGTCAAAGCAATCTCCCCGCTTCTCTAATAGCCTTCCCAGACTAAATAAAATAGGTAATGGGATGAGAAAGTTTTGCAAAGTGAATGGAGAAGAAGTTGCGGAGACCATTTAAAGTTGGCCACAGTCAGAGTTCCCTGGAGATCGGAGGAGAAAAAGATGATTTATTATAGGTACAAAGCTTAAAACAATTACCTGCAGATGCCCCTGTGTTACTTAAGCAAATAAAGTGAAAATAAATAGTAGCTATGTAATGTTTGATACACCCGCTGAACGTAATAGCATTTTGTCGTTTCCATAAAGTGGACTGGAATGAGATTAGAGGTCCCTGTAGCCCGTAATGCAATGTGCTGGCTGTGTGCGCACCCTAATGTCTTTTGTCATGAACACATTTTAATGCTCCTCTCCCAACTTTCTCGGGACGTGGGCTGGAAGCAAAGAGGAATGTGGACAACTAGAAGTCAATTCATAAACATGACATGTATTAACCACGCACACTTTCTCCAGTTTTACACAAATCTAAAAACTTCTTGACTGGAGAGTTTACAGCCTATAGGCCAGTGTTCCGGCTAATTTGAAAGACCTAATCTTAGCTTCTTCCTTGTTTTTGTTATCACGCTTTTTTTTTTTTTGTAACTTTTTAGCCAATTTTTTTGTCACGTTTTTGTCACATTTTTGTTAATTTTTGTTGGTCAAATTTTTTGTCACATTATCGCCACGTTTTCATGGATTTTTTGTCACATTTTTGTCAAATTTTTGCCACATTTTAGCAAATTTTTGTCATGTTTTTGTCACATTATCGTCACACTTTCATGGATTTTTTGTCACATTTTTGCCACATTTTTACAATATTTTTCGTCACATTTTTGCCATATTTTTGTCATCATTTTTTCACATTTTTGTTACATTTTTGTTACATTTTTGTTACATTTTTGCCATGTTTTTGTCACATTATCATCACGTTTTCATGGATTTTTTGTCACATTTTTGCCACATTTTTGTACATTTTTTCCACATTTTTGCTACATTTTTGCCATATTTTTGGCAGGTTTTTGTAATGTTTTTGTCACATTATCGTCATGTTTTCATGGACTTTTTTTGTCGCATATACATTGCTTTTTGTCACATTTTTGCCACATTTTTGCCACATTTTTGCCACATTTTTTGCCACATTTTCGTTATGTTTTCATTGCTTTTCTTTTGTAGTACTTGGCACCATTTTGTTTTTTTGTATGTCATGTAACTGATTAAGCCACAACTATGTGACCAAAACCTGTGAAAAAAAAGGACAAAAACGTGACAATCCTAACAAGAAAGAAGCTTAGTTCTGTTGCTCTTAGCTTTCAAATGAGGCGCTAAAAACTGGCCTGTAGTCTGTAAGCTCGAGAAGCTTTTAGATTTGTGTAAAGCTGAACTGGAGAAACCGCGTGCAGGACTCTTTCTGTCGCCCCAGCAGAGTGAAGAAAACTTTCAATCGATTTAAGTCCAAAAAAGCAGCTCATTTTCAAAAGTCTTCCTATTGCTTTAAATCCTGACTCCTGAGCCTCATTTTATCTCTCATTTAGACAGCTGAGTGCCAATGAATCCGGTGTTTTCTTTGCACGATTTACAGCAGACTAATATTGCCTGTCCTCTCCCGTGGGCGCAGCTGACCGAGGCCCCCGCTCACCGCCGTTCAAATGGACCACTGGACGTCCCACGGGGATCGCAGGAGATGAAATACAGTGGTCCCACAATAGACTCCCAGCAAAACTACAAATCCCTACGGCGGCGCGATCACTGGCACGTCGACGGCATTACCACTCATTACACAATCACACCTCGGGCCAAACGTGCAAGAAAAAAAAGCCTTATTTTATCCTTTGCTTCGAAATGACCCATAATTTTGGGAGGTTTATTGTAGCCGGGAAGCATTAAAATCCCAAATAAAACGAAGTGTGGCTAATTTTACTGTCACGCTGCTCGGCTATTAGGGGGGTCATTACCAGGTGACAGGGAGGCATTGGTTTAATCTTTGAATAATGGCGTGGTGGGGGTGGATTTCTAGCCTTTTTTTTTTTTTTTTTTTTTTTTGGATAGAGGGGGCGTGTCGTCTGGCATGCTCATCTATATTTTATACTGCCACTCAGACAAATGAAACAAGAGCCACCCGGAACAACAAGGGGCGAGCGGGTGAGGGGGTGAAAGGGGTGGTGGGGGTGTGCGCTCGCTGACACTTCAAAGGGAACAGTCCTATGGGTGGTTTTCCACTGAAGCCGCGGCCCGCTGTACCAAACCAACCCAAATACAAAACCCCGCCCCTCTCGTCCCACGCTGAGAGGCTGCCGGGGTCTCATTAACCCTTAAACAGGCGAGAGAGGGGTGCAAAGTATGGGATCATTAACTCGCCAACTCACAAACAGACAAAAAAAAAGAAAAAAGAAACACCAATCAGTGAGCAGCGTGCGGGGAAGCTTGTTGAGAAGTAAGAAAACAGCTTCACAAAGGCATAGATATAGAGATTATTATGTAGTTCGATAATGACTATGTGCTAATTGGCTACAGTAAATACATACTAAAGGGAAAAGGCCAAACTCAAAGAACTACAACAACACTTTTATAACAAATTGGAATTATACATTTTTTCCCCTGTAAGCTAGAATTCCTTTTGACCACTAGTTTATGTTCTATACGGCAACCGCAGTTCCCTCCTGGATATATCTCAAGATCATCAGAAAGCTTAATGGTTTTAATCAAACAACAATGCTTATTTTGCAGTTACAAAAAGATATGATCAGTGCATAATTGGACCTATAGGACTATTCCTTACCTCTTACAGTTAAGGAGCGCATTTTGTCCAGTTCAGCTTTACTCAAATCTAAAAGCTT
This sequence comes from Gobius niger, assembly GCF_951799975.1. Lineage (NCBI taxonomy): Eukaryota > Metazoa > Chordata > Actinopteri > Gobiiformes > Gobiidae > Gobius > Gobius niger. Next base: position 16,384,523 of record NC_136855.1, on the reverse strand, counting down.
CTCGACCGTAGCTTGCAGCCTAGAGGCCAGTGTGACGCCTCATTTGAACGCACTTTTTCATCTCATTTTTGACTTTTTGTTGTTCTTTCGTGGATTTTTGTTGCTTTTTCATCACTCTGTGGTCTTTTGGAAGTGTTTTTAATACATTATTTTGTGTTTTTGTTGCTATATTGTTACCGTCTCATGTCTGTTTAGTCGTGTGACTTTGTTGCACGTTTTTTGTCCCTCTTTTGCCGCTTTTTTTTTTGCTTTTAGATTTGGGCAATGCCAAACTGGAGAAAATGTCCTCTGTTCATGTGCGGGTTAAGAGGTTCATTATAAGCCACTTGCATTTTAGGCGTAATCATTTGTAACATGCATGAGTTCATGTTTTAAGAGGTTATATTAAGTGTTATCTTGTGGTTATCCCTGTGACCTAATCTAAAAAAAAACATAGTTGTGCATGTAACACCGAAGTGATTAAAAATAAATAACAGCTTTAATATAAATCATTCAAACTACGCAACTGTAGCAGCAATTTTACCAAACATATAAAGGCCTAAAAGATGTTATAAGATTTTTAAGAAGAGAAGAAATGGAATTTGTCAATGAAGAAAATGTCTGCAGATATAACACATTTACAGTATTCTCACTTCCACCTTTATGTTTCTTCTTAGCTTGAAACACAAAGGGCTTTGAGTTTTGCCGTCATCCTGGAGGTGGGCGCACTCCTCCTAATTGAAAACCAAGATCCCTGTTTGAATCCCCCCCCACACCCCCACACCCCCCAACGCCTTTACATGTCACACAATGGCAGTCCCACTTCCTGATTATCCCAATCTGGCAGCGATAATGAGGAGAAAGGCAGGATGAAAGAGGCAGGACATGGAATCAAGGCGGATATCAAAGTAGGGTCTAATTGAGGTAACACGGCCCGCCAAATCCGCGGCGCATTTGCATAAGAGAGTGCGGCTTCATTTGGCCGTTTCCAACGACGCTAATGTCTTAACAAATTAATTTTGCTAATTAGACACGCCCAGTGGAGCTCACCCGCAGATTAAGCACATTAAACAAACAGAGGATGATTACCCTTGGGCGGGCCGAGAGGTGCGCTTTGCCTCACAATGGCTTCTCAAGTGCCGGCGCTTGACGCGGATCACAAAATAACACTTAAACTTGCCAGAAACCGCGCACGCACACGCACCTGTCAAAAATGCAAAAGAAAAAAAAAAAAAAGGAGAGTGAAAATATTTTGAAGACGAGTCACATTCACAAGCTGCAAGAAAAAAAAAAGAGTCGAGCTCCAAAAGAATCGCTCCAGTGGGCGAGATATAAGCATGGACGTGGGACCATTTTTTACATATAAATATTTGATATGTGAAGCAAAAGTACTTTGAGAGAAAAGCAGCCAGAGCGTGGGAGGGAGAGACGTTTTGGATGTGAAAGTGGCACAGTCATCCCCGAGTTTCTATTAATGCAACATTATTGGACGCAAAGCGAACGCGCGGGTCCCTTGTTGAACATAGAGACAAACAGCGGTAACGGAAACACATCCAGAGCTCAGGCAGATGTTGTTATCTTTCATCAGTGTCCTTTTGCCGACAGATATTTACTTAGAAGGAAATGGAGATAAACATAAAAGGGATATTCAGGCGGTTGGCAGTTCTCTCTCTTTTTTTCTTTTCTTTGAATGCCTGGATATCAAATGACTACACTTTCTGCCATAGCAATGTTCAGGAGTCATTTCACCCACATTTTCTTTTCATGTCATGGCATTTGACTGGTTACGGGGCTTATCTTATCCGCCAAATCCCCGTGCATGGTCAAAAGATATTATCCGATCCAGTTTTAAGATCTCTAAAAATAAAACAATGGTTGGGAGATTTATTTATTTCAATTTGAATGTCCCCTCCTGGAACCGACACCTTAACGTGGTGGAGGGGTTTGAGCACCTGAATGATCCTGGGAGCTCTGTTGAGGGGGCTTCGTGCCCCTGGCAGGGTCTCCCATGGCAAACAGGTCCTAGGTGACGGGTCAGACAAAGAGCGGTTCAGAAGCCCCTTATGAGAGACCACCACGTGCAGCAGGAGCCATAAGGGGCTGGTGCAGGGTGATTTGGGCAGCTCCAACAGCTGCCCCCACGACCCGGCAACAGAAAAGAGGAAGAAGACGGATGGATGGATAAATTTGAATGTTTACAAATGGCAAAGTCTGCAAACATTTCACACCAAGTATCCAAAGGAGAGAAAAAAAGTATGGCAGGTCCAACACAGGTCCATAACCAGTGTTGGTCATGTTACTTTAAAACTAATATATTCTGTATTACTAGTTACACCTATAAACATGTAATATGTTTGTATTACATATTATTGTTTCAAAAATGTCGCTAAGCTACACTACTCTGAGTTACTTTTGAGTTACTTTTGGCAAAAAACTAAAAATATAATAATAACGCCATCGAGCAAAGATTTCCTTTTCTTTCATTATCTCCATTCTCTCTGTTTGTTGTTTTGACAACGTTAGCTACACGCAGCCGCAGATCTTATACACCAGTGTCCGTTGTTTGGGAGGGTTTGGCTTTTTTCGTTCAAAAGTTTGAATGCACTTGTAACTTGAGTTACTTAAATTGTAATGACTAATATATTGCGGTCAGAACAGGATTAACCAAGTCTAAAATGGGACAAAATCATGAACAAGATACAGTAATTTGCAACAAGACACAATCCAAAAAGGGGGAGAAACGCATAAACAGTAATGTCTCTAAAACAAACAGTACAGGGCACCCCAAGTACCTCATGAGGCTGTTGGAGGTACCAGCACTGAAGTTTGAGAACAACTCATTTAAGTAGTAATGTCCTCGGCAAACTGCAAACTATCAACTCCCCTTGAGGTTCAATTGCATAAAATGATGCCCTTATTGTTTACTCTATTTAACATGTGATTCTCTTTCAGCGTTTTAAAGTGCTCTCTCAAATGTCAATACAACTTTTCAGAAAAAAATAAAGATCATTTCCCAAAAAGTTCAACCCTAATTAAAGCCATACATTGTCTTAAAGGCCAGAGTAAAAAAAAAGACCCACCAACAGCCACCAGCCTCAGCCCAGCCTCGGTCCCCCGGTGCTGTGCTGGTGACAGCTGCTGCCCTCTCTGGTGCTGCTGAAATGAATAGATTATGGGCCGTAATTAGGTATACAGCAGAATCAATGTGCTCCGGGGCAAGGCCTGGAGGTGCAGGGCAGGCAGACCGAGTGGGGCGGAGGGACACAGAGGAGGGGAGGGAGGGGGGCAGAGCGAGGAGGCTGAGGGGTGACAGATGAGCGATTTTGGTGTTATTTTGGGTGTGCAGATTACTTGGCAGAGCACTTTATAGAGCTATACTAGAGCATATATTTTCTTTTTTAAATAAATCTCATAATCCAGTGTGCCTGCACATATGAAACCACTTTGTTACAGTTTGAACCTTACGTAAAGTCCCGTCTGTGGATACACATCCCAATGGCAATTTAGTCAGAAGTATCTTCTATTATTTGTACTAAATTGGCTTTAGCCTTCTTGACATTAGCTTTGCTTTCATTACCCCTTAACGCACAAAGTTACACCCATTATTACATAGTTACAATCTTGACATGCTGCTCAAGGGTCGCACATGTTTGTCTCTTGTCTACTTTTTATATAATATAACAATGAAGCATGTCTAGAGAGAAGACAGTGAACCAGAGCCTTTGCTGTCCTTTGGTCCATGTATCAGTCTTACATTTCTAGAGTGCTCTAAATGAGAGCATTCAACATGTCACCACATTGGCATCATTAACACTAAAAGGGTGAGGGCTTCAGAAATAAAAGCACATGAGGGGGGCACGTGAGGTGTTGTACCCATCCCCAGTCCGGGGTATGCCCTCCAGTAATGCATCTCCTCCTTTTTAGTGACTGCGGAGTGCTGCCTGACCCGCCTGTGATCTGCCTCATAATTAACATATGCTTGTTAGTCAAGGTTGGTTGGAGGCTCCATGACCCGGAGAGTGCGCAGAGACCGGCAATGGTGATAGATTTATACTTAAGGTGTGGCAAGAGTGGCAGTAATGAATTAGATCAACTCCTTTAAGTGAGTCACTTTTCAGTAAATTGTATTTGGATGGATAGATCAACAAATTACGTTTAGTAACCGATCGCATGTCGGCGTGTTATAATAGTTTTCAATATACATTAAACTGGTGTTGGTACTGATAACTGACACTGCAACTTAGATGTCAACATGCTCATTTTGGATGCCTTGTTTTTTCTTTTGCAAGATAAATAAATGGTAACACTTTATTTTACACACCCCTTGATGCATTATACCTGCCAAATTTAGTACAATGTAATTGGCTTTGTACGAATCTGTAATAACTTGTACCTATGTGCTACATACAGAATGGAATAATATGTACTTGTAGTTTGAAGGTACATAATGTAATAAGACCCCAACTCTAACCCTAACCTTAAGCCCTAACCCTAAGGGTCTCGTGTCCTATTACATAATGAACCCTTATGTAAGGTAACATTATTCCATTGTATGTACAGCATAGGTACAAGTTATTACAGATTGTTGCCAAGCACATTACTTTGTACTACATTTTGTTAGGTACAACGTATCAAGGTTGTGCAAAATAAAGTGTAACCAAATAGGTAATAGAAAAAATAAAAATATTAATGTGATCTGAAATTAGAATTAAACAGTAAGAATTGGAGCTGTTTTTAACCAAATATTTTTAATACTACTTGTAAAACATATGAATAAAATGCAAGAATACAAATTGCCATTGGCCCCTCCACTCTCTACCAATCACTGCACACTATATTCATGTAGACAAGATGTGTAAGGTATCTTGCCCAAAGACACAGTGGCAGTAAATATAAGAACCGCCGACCTTTCCGTTATAGCTGCTCTATTACCTGAGCCACTCTTCCTAAAATATATTATTCTGACAACCATTAGTTTATATACAATGTATCTGCATTAAAGTTTTAGAACCCATATGTATTATCTAAATGAGAGAATACTCTGTGATTACCAAATGCGTAAATGACTCTGCTGCTTCTCCACTTTTGCACATGATTCTGGTTTTGCACATGAGCGAACACTTTCTAAATGACCCCCTAAGTGCATTTATTTCAGCAAACCCCAATGTCCAAGTGCAAACAGCGCTTAACAGCCGGACATCTTGGTTAAACCTGGTCAAATTTGTTTAGAAAATGACAGCGAAGCGCTATAATAGGGTGATGAATATTAGGTGCTGAATTGGCACGTGTCATATTTGTCCAATCTCTGCACCTCATTTGGACATAATGAAGACACGGCCCTGCACTTGTGATTATTCCTCTGTCTCCCAGGGCTCTTGACCCCCTCTGCAAAGATAAATAGAATCTACTTAACCTATTCTGATAATAGACGAGCATCAGTGAGGACCAGGGGGGGGGGGGGGGGGGGCATGGTCAATGAATACTGCTCAAGTTCAAGCAGTCCTTGAAAAAATAAAGTATTTTGCGGGGAATTAAGAGCTTTCAACTTATTTTTATTCTAAAACATCAACATGCAGATAGAGCAAATAACATAAAAAAATATACAATGAGTACAACTGAACTATACTTCTCAATTGAAGACCAGTTGTCCAATATATCTGTTTTCATCTGCAATCTTACTGTTATTTGCTCCATATGATACACTTCTTAAGAGCTTTACTTTTAACGGCTGTGCTCCAACGATCAGCGAGACAAACAACAGTGCTATTGCTGCTGTGGGTCCTCAAAAAAGCACTTGTCAGAGATAAGCACCTTCTCCATGCAGACGAGCTGGCGCTGTCCCGCCAGTCGAACCAGGCGAACCCTACATGCTTCTGTTTTATTCCAAATGTTACACAGTTTGGCTTTATGTACAGGCGTATACGGAGTTTGTAGAATGAGCCCACAACTGCCTCTAAAATCCAGCACTGTCACTCAAAAAGTTGTTACTTCGGGCCAGAAGTGCCACGATGCACAAGTTTAATATAGAGACTGCAGTTACGTGTAAGACCTGAGGTGGCAGTAGTGAGCATAAAATGACCAACTTGCATCTAGTCTGTTTAAATCAAAAAATCATCGCTTTTTCCACATGTAAACATTAATATAGTTAGAGATGAGGTGTTTTACCTTAAGGACACAATTGCCAGCTTTCTAACTTGGGGATGGCTCTCTACCATAATAAATTCAGCTTTATTTTATGTTTATAGTAAAAGATGGCGCAAATCACAAGTACAAACAATAAGTCTGTATTGACCTTTGGAAGAAGCTGAATATGTGCCAGAATACGCATCTGTATCTAACTTTTGAATAATCGATTGATCTTTTGGACAAGTCAACAGATAACAATGTAGAACTGACACTCATTTGACCTCTGTTGCCAAACTGTCACCGTTCTGTGACATCACCTGCACACCCCTGTTATCGAACAGCCAAATAATCCACAGATCTTTTGCAAAAAAACACAGTTCTCGCCTTCCCACCCACAGACCAAACAAAACACCCGAGCAACAGCATCTCCAGATGTCAGCGCAACCTCTGCTTCCAAACTCCTGTGTTTTGGCTCATTTGCCCTTCTCCCCCTGCAAGACTCTATTGTTACAAAAATGTTGATGCGCTGCATATTTTGTCCGACTTGTCTTCTGGCGACTGACTCCTCGTGTCTCCGGCGTTGGTGCTGCAGCTTCACCACAGTCTGATCTCCACTGTATGCATGTTTATACTTAGCTTTGGGCTCACACGCTCCTGTCTGCTCACTGTACGGTACAGCATGAGCAGAAAGTTGGGCATGGTGTGTGTGTGTGTGTGTGTGTGTGTGTGTGTGTGTGTGTGTGCGTGTACATGTGTGAGCGTGTTTGCCTTTGCCGCATCAAGACAACATCAAAGCTCTGTGCAAACTCAGCCCCTGGCACCTCTTTGGATTCTTCCCGTCTTCCCCACTTCACTGTTTAAGGCGAGCAAGACAGGAACGACCCGCGCTAATAAAAGAGCCGCTATTCAGTAAAGGAGCAGACTGCTTTGCGCACGTGTGGCATATCTATGAAATCTGAAGGCACGGAACGCTTGATAATGGGGAGGAACAGAGAAGAAGAAAGGTCAGAGAGAGAAAGGAAAGTAAAGTGGGGTAAGGGAGGAAGTGTGTATCCCTAAAGCACTCCATGTCGTTGTTTATTTGTTGCAGAGATGTGGATGCGGGAGGCGAAGGGATTGTCTGGGTAATCAGACAATACACGGGCCACAAATTGTGCAATGTAGCTGCTTTGTTCTGTGTTTAAGGTGCCGCTGTGAGCATAAATGAAAAGAGTGGGATAAGTCATTTTAAAGTGGGGATAAAGAAAGCAGTAGTGTATCACAAATGAATTGCGCGGTGAGCTATAGACGTGTAACAAAGAAAGGGCAGATTTAGAAAGCAGTTCTGATGAGCCCATAGATTGAAGCCACACTGCGTAACAATTTACTAGTAAATAGAATAAAATGCAAGGATCAGTTTCATTTTTGGTGTTTTCATTGGTGAAACGTTTCTCATAAAACATGCCTTAACTGGGAGTGGACTCGTCTCTCTGCAAACCTCATAATATGAGAGATAGGAGATATGATGTTTGAAATTGGCTATATTAGGTCATCTTTCAAATGATTTAGCTTGGCAACAGTTGAATTGCTCTTTTAAAAAAGCAACAGACAACCTGCAGTGCAGCTTTGTTCAGTTGTAGGACAAGACAGATTTCCATAACAGCATTAGCCATTTAGCTGGTTTCAGGTGTATCTTTATGCAATACTGGGGCTATCCACATCAAAAATAAACATAAATTTGTTATGCTTTTTTCACCCATAATAATTAAGCATTAATCTTATACAAACGCCCAAAGTCGTTTATGTGCATTGTGTGCATTATTCATTCACTCCATACTTGGTGAGAGTAAGTTGTATAGCCACAACTGTCCCAGGGTGGACTGATGTGAGTGAAGCTGCCAATCTGCGCCATCGGCCCTTCCAACCCAAGCCTGGTGTTCCCTCACAGTCTTCCATCCAGGTGCTAAACAGGCCAGATCAAGCTTAACTTCTGAGATCTGATCTTATTCTCCAGTTGGAATAATAGTGCTATATCACTAACCCTCTGTCCTACGACTACTACTACTACTACTACTACAACGATGCAATCTGTGAGTATCAGTCACATCAATTTCATTATTCATGGAGTCAATTGAATTATTGACCATTCAAGAACCGATTGAATGGAATTGCTATGACAACGATCATTTTACATCACTCAAAATTCACATAATAATTGCATCTATAATCAAACTGTATTTTGTAAACAGCATTGCCGCAGTCCTCATCATGATGTATTGTAAGACTGCAGCAGTTTGATTATGCGATCCTTTCTCTTTTTTCTTAGATATCTGTGCCAATCGTTTACAAATCCTGAGTTTCCTGTTTTTGTTACATTTTTTGTTCATGTGTACCCTCTACATCAGACCGGGGAGTCAGCAGAGAGGCACAGAGAGTAGTGTGTAGTGAGGAGAGCAGCCCATGGAGCTCAATTGAAAGTTGTAAAATAAAATACTTTGTAAAGGGGAAATAAACGCTACAGCGAGTGGAAGATTCATGCGCTCAAATAAACTGGGGCTTTTGAATTTTTAATTGCATTGGGCCCTAATTATGGCCATCAGACAGTGCAGCTCTAAACACACTCAGTGCACTTTCTCCCCATTGCTCTTTCCCCCCGTCGCCCCTCTCCGGTTTGGCTGCGGACGGAGGAGCCTCAGCCTGGGTGTATTTTTCCGTGCCATTAATATTTGATGAAAATGGGCCAAGCCTGCTTCATCTGCTCATCGCCACTAAGAACGCGGCCACCATTATGAGCCCTGTGCTTCCTCCCCTGCATTAGCGAGATGACAGAAAGCAGAAGGCCCTGTATGCAGAAAGGAGGTGTGGTTTGGTATTGGCTGGTCGTGCGCGCGCGGCTCGACTGTCGATTGACGCTATTAGATGTTGAGAAACAGTTGGGTGTGAGCTATAATTGAGCTGACACTAATAATGAAAGCAGATAGTGTCTACAGCAGCCCCTGGCAATATGCTAAAGATATTGATGCCCCTAATAATTCAGGGGCTCGACAGAGTAGAGGAGGAATCATGTTTTTTTTTTTTCTTCCTCTGCTTCAGATCTGGTGCAGGAAGCAGGGAAATAAGATTTAAAATGGCCCTAAAATGCAGCGCCAAGCTCCATCCGTTAAAGTGAATTCTGCTCTGGTATTCAGTCATAATGTATCACTGACGAACGCGCAAGGACGTACAGGCATTAGGCGCGATCAAGGGCAGCGGAAATTGGTGGGTGTTTTTATTGAAGCGATATTGTAACATGTAACCAAGGCCTGACGAGAGAGTGAATGAAATTATATCTTTTTTGGTAAAATAAGTGGGGACCACTGACCAAACCAACACAACTAGAGTAGATATACTGTACGTGGAGCACATACTGCCACATACTTATCTGTCATAATTTTAATTAAGTTGCACTATTTCTGGTAGTACCGAAGAAGGAAGGTATCTTTTCAGGTGGTACTTGGAGTGAAAAGTTTGAGTCGCTTACTGTATATCTATTTATTTGTTTGTTTATTTGGTTTTGACAGTCAATATTAACACAAATGGTGCACATGCCATGCCGGTTTGCAGCCAAATACCCTCTCACCCATAAAACATAAAGCATCGTGACAATTGTTTGTTCAATTTCAGAAAGTAAATGGAAAAAAAAACATGTTATAATAGCATGTCTTTTACTGCATGGGCCTTAAAGTGACAGTCTGTAAGTTTCAGTGTTTTACAAATGTAATAGATTTTTGTGTAATTGACCACCTGGGTCTGCAATTGGAGGCAACATAAGTCATATTAAATCATATTTTTTCTTCAGTCCCTCCTTCTGCTGATTTCAGACACTAATCAGAATCCCCGAGGATACCACTTTGACCAATGAGGCGAGCTTTTCCTGTGAACTGGCCTGTCAGGTCCAATCGGGTGAGAGGGGGAGGAGCTTGATTGTTAACTTTTGAAAATTCTCTGCCTGCTCTTACCTTTGTCCAAAGTGCCTTATTTTGATCTCCAACCAAGTGAAGCCATAAGCCCCGCCCCTGTGAATTCTCATTGGATGTCACTCAAAATGCAGCTTTTTCAGTTGGCTTTATTAAGTTAATATTGCTGTTTTACAAATGTTTAAGGCAAGGAATTAAGGTTAAAGTTTGGGTTAAGGTTAGGTTTAGGAAAAGGGATTAGGTTAGAGTTAGAACAATCTAGAGGGGCAGGATCATGGCGTAACTGGGTTGGAAAAGTGGAAAGACGTGCCCAAACTAGTGGTGTTCAGGTCCAAGAGGGAAGCACTTTGATTTGTTTTCTTTAAAATTTCGCTCTATCTCTCCTCACTTTGTAAGCCTAAAGTGATCAATATAATCTAAAGGTGGTTGGAGATTGCGGCAGCCATATGCCAAATTTAATGAACAGGCAAATCCATTCGTCATTCTGTACTGAAAACCATCTTGTTTATTGTAAAGGTGTTGACTGGCCAAACCTTTGCCTCAGCGCTGAACTACAGCATATTCGGGCATCCAGTCTTGATGCACCGCTGGGTTAAGGCCTTACAGCGTGATGGAGGAGGGAGAAAATTGTCCGGTGCTTTTTATTGAAGTTTTATTGAATGGTAGTTAGTGATAAGAACAACACGCGGCTCATATTGGCTTTGACAGGGCAGGTATAGTTGGCCTCGCCCGCCCGCCTCAGCACACACACACGTGTTTTGTTTTATTGTATCACTCACAGGGGAATGCAGGCGGCCCGTGTCAGGAGGCTGCGTTGGTCTGTGTCGAGTCTTTGTCAAGGCCCTCCATAATGACCGGCTCAACCTTGTGACTCCTGTCTGAGAGGCCCGCGCTCCCTGGGGCTGACATGAGCACAGAGAGAGGGGTGTGTGTGTGTGGGATAGTCAAGGAGGCGAGAAGTGACCCTATAATGTGAAATAAGGCAACATGTCTGCCAGATCACATGGAGGATTAATAGGTTGATATGTGGTAGAGGTGTCTTATCGGTGCATAATACGAAAACATAAACACAGCTTTATGTTTTAGAGAACCATTTCTAGACACATTCTAGAGGGCAGTGGTTTTTACATTACACCCTATGGAGACAGGATGAAAACAAAGAGTCAAATGATGATTCATTGTGGAAATGTAATAACAAAATTGAGTTCAAAAACAAAAATTATCATTCCGTTTACAGTATGTTCCTTCCAAAACCATTCAGAAAAAATGAATTACATTACTACTATTATTGCTTGGTATAATAAGGACTAGTTCTCATTAAGTGATACCACAGTAACTTTACAGGTTACAGGCTTGTGCATAAATATCTTAAATTCATCTGCTAAATCAGGTCAATATTCATTAGCTACAAAGTGTTTTACATAATCCACATGCAGCATGTGATTTGACTAAATATACTCTCACATCTCCCTCTCGCTAAAACCACAGCTTGCATTTTTACGTACATCTTCTCTCATTATTCACCTCAATAATTCAATGCACTTCTGTCCAAACCATAAACGCTGCTAAAACATGCTCCGTCTGATTGGCAACTCTCATCTGACGGCTCTAAAAGGGGCTGCAGCGAGTCGGAGGCAGAGCAGCAAATGTGAGGAGACTGGGCTAAGTAGACTAGAAAGCACCTGTCAGCTCCAGCGCTGCGTCTCACAGATTAACATCAAATTTTCATTCCTCGCTGCTGAAAGCTTGTTATAGTGCTCTATCCGGCCCCGGTTTGCAGGTTACAGGGCTAATGCACCAGGAAACGCAATGCAATCTGACATGGCATGAAAAAAATGCGCTTCAGAAGTTTCTCTGTTTATGCTGCATGCGCTGTTTGAGTGAATGACACATTATGGTCAATGTAATCTTCATATGCTATAGATGATATAGATGGGGGGGAACGTTACTTGGTTCCTTGGCTTAAATAAATGATACAAATTGAAAAATATGGAATGTTTTAGTATAAGTATTGGAAAAAAAAAGTTTTGTTTAGGTATCAAATACCGTAAACCAAATATCGATAAAGTACTGGTATCACATTTTTTAAATAGTGCAGCCCTCAATCTCGATTTTCAATTCAATATTTTTTTTCATGTCACATAAAAAGAAATACATAGCTGAATGATGAACCTCAACAAGATAGACGTCAGCTCAAACAACAGAGCTTATGCTTTTCGCTATCATTTTACTCAAAAATCTTCCATTGTACTCATCCAACCTCCAATACTAGGTGTTATTACTGCCAAAGAATTGGCTGCAAACCGACTATAAAGTCCCATGACCATTTCTGAGACTGACCAAAGTTGAGATTGCGAGTTTGATTATTGCCCACTTCTTGGATAAGACGCATCGCTCAAATGCAATACATACAATGGCAACGTCGTCACGTCTGGAGACCGTGTTGGCAATTTAATGTATTCATTAAATAACAATAGTTCTATGATACTCAAAAACAAGGTTCACAAACAGAACAGTGCTCCCCTTGTGCTGTAACTGATCGGCAATTTCCTAAATCAGCGTTAGAGACCTGAATGTATCTGATGTTGCCTATACCATTCACCAAAACATCAGCAAACAACAGTGATCACTCGTATAGACTCGTAACTTTGCAGTGGGATATCTTTGACTAGGAAGCCAAACAGGGTTGAAATACTTATACTCTTGACCCATTAGGAGTGTGTTTGGTCTTGTTTTCAGCGTTTTACGACAGTTTAGTTGCTCTCTTGTGACATTGCAACACACGCGATCACTTTGTTTATTACATTTTTCCTTGACATGATTTTATAATATTCCACAATATAAGTCTAATTGGCGTGACTCGCTTAACATTAGGGATACTGTTCATGTGTAAAAATATAACTCAATCAAGACATTTCAAACTAACACAACTTGAAATGAGAGACATTACTTATCTGTAATAAAAATCAGCATTTTGTTTGACAAATTAGATTTTGATACAAGGGACTTCATGCATCATTAGTGTTTGGCAGAACCTGTAAATAGTCATTTTAAGCAAGACTAGCAACTGTTTTTTTTTTTTTTTTTACAGTGTAGCTTCATCAAAACAAACTCCCTGGTAGCCTCTATTATTATTATTGTCGTCTATTGGGTTGAACTGTGTAAAAGGAAAACTCCATCAGGGGAAATATTCAGAACAATTACTTCAAAAGACCTCGCCCCAAAAGTACTACAACACAAGAGTACATGAGAGCAGGACCCCGAACAACTCTAAACGACTCCAGTCCCAACATGGCGCCTGTAATATTTCTTAATTGGAGTCGGGAAATCACACGGGCCTTTTGTTTAGCACCATAAAGAAACGCAGCTCTCGCTCGCTCTCTCTCTCTCCTCATTTGCATATTCATTGAGATATCAATTATTTATCGCTGTGCACAATGACTGGCTGCATTACTATGAGGCTCAGTGCGCCATAACATAACAGCTAGTGTGTGTGTGTGTGTGTGTGTGTGTGTTTCCTGAATAACGCATGGAATTGCAAATCAGTGCATGTGATAATAACGAGATGGAATAATGGGATAAAATATAGAGATGGATAAAATGCAGGAATGAGAAGTCACAGAAGGAGGATTCATTAATCGTAATTTATGTCATTGTTTATTTTTCTTTTTGTATTGAGTGAAGTAAAAATATATACAGTCTAAGATATATACATACATTACAAATTCCTTTCCAAATTTCAGTGTGGTCGATGTGGCAATGTGGTCAAATACAGTATTTTTTCATATGTTCACTTTTCAGAATAACACAACACACGCACTCAAAAATCAATTTCTATTCATCTTAGATACGACTGAGATTTTTTTTTTTTAATATACAAATTTCGCAAAATGACAAGTGATAAAATGCATATTAATTTACCGTGCTCATTTTACTGCAATTGATGCAATTTTAAAGTTTGAGTAAAATCGATAAAATGAATGTGAATGAACGCACTGTAAAATATAGCTTTTGCAAAGTGGAAAATAAATGTGCATTTTCCACACAGCAACAAAAAAACAAAACGTAAGACAACATATCTATGGTTTAAATGAACACTTCGACAATGGCATCTCTGCTCGAAATAAAAAAGTGAACGTGTGTGAGTTTAAATATTCAGTGTGAGCAACAATGACCCCAACACATTGCCAACACACACTTGCGGACTCCCCCTCCTCGCTTTACAACCTGTGATGTAAGAATCAGTGAAGCATGCAAAACAAGACGCCTCAATTTTCCCCAGCTCTCTGCAACAACGACCCGGCAGCACCCCTGAGACGCCCCCCCATCCCCGTCTCCCCTCCATCCCATTAACGCCGACATCGTACAAAATACCAACAACATTGTCCAAAATGCCAAAACAAAACGATATAATTTTCAGCCCGACCGTTCCGACTCCTCTCACAATTGCACCTCGCCTGGCTATGACCTAAGAAGGGAAAAAAAAAAAAAAAAAAGAGAGAAAAAAAATCAACATGGCCCCAACAGCAGCCAATACAGTTTCTCCTTCAAGCGTCTGACACACACACTTCCAAAAATACACACCCGTGCACACACACACACACACACACACACTTCGCGACAGAGCAAACCAAATAGATGACCGCACTTACTTTGAATGTCCCATGAAGCAAAAGTTTTGGGATTTTTTTTTTCTTTCTTCCCCCTTCTCGCCACCGCCTCCTCTCTCCCTTTTACTCCCTCCACTGTCGGAAACAAAACCTCGGCCACTCTTATCGGCAATCTACGGCTACTAAAAAAAAAAAAGTGCAAGTCCTCCTTATCATTTTTATACATTATTTCTAGTGTAAATGCTCTCGCTACAGCTCGCCGCCGATGCCGACTGGCGCTCTCTGTGCATCTGGTTGCACAAGCACAATCAATATGGAAGGGGAGAGCTATTTTATGATTGGAGAAGTTGTTGTGTTTTTGGTGGTGAAATTCATTATTTAGTATCTGAACCTTCAGCAATTCAGTATCATTTATTCATAAAGTCCCTTTTTGCCAGGAGGAAATGGATACAGCAGCTGCAGCAACCCGAACAGAGAGAGAGAGAGAGAGAGAGAGAGTGAGAGAGAGGGGAGAGAGGGAGAGAGCGTGTGAGGGTGGAGAGAAGAAAGGGCCAAACGAATAGAGGGGTTGCAGATGAAGGGAGGAAAGTGCACGCGGGGGGTGAATGTAGGCAGGGGCATATACGGGTAGGAGGGTGAATTGATAATATTGATCAGGAAGTGCTTGGTATAAAGGCATGGGGGCTCTACTTTTTCATTTTTTTCCTTTTCTTTTTCCAAGCGTGGAATGATTGACAGATAAATAGCAAAAGATGGCTGCAAGGGAAAGCGCGCGCGGCCTTGAACATCACATGGCGTCGAGAGCTTAGCGATTAAAGCTAGCTGCACTCTGACAAGCAGCAGCAGCAGCAGCGGTATAGCAAACGCACAGTGGTAGCAGCTCGCGAGAAAGAAAGAAAGAAAGAAAGAAAGAAAGAAAGAAAGCTGAGAAGCCAAGCGTTGCGAGAATCACTCGAAATATTGTTTGTTTACTCGGCAAAAAAAGAAAAAAAAACACAACAACAGGGGAAAAAAAAGAGAGAGAAGAGAAATCAAAGCGAGACTATAGGGCAAGAGTTGTTAGCTGGAGTCAAACAGCATGCTTTTTGTGAATCCGCGCCTGTGAAGCTGCGGCGGCTATGGACAAACGCTGAGTAATGTCAAAATGAACGGGAAAGAGAAACACAAGAATGCATGAAAAAAAAAAACGCTTTTCTCTCCACGACGGTTCGGAATAGGCGCTGAGTGTAGAAATGAGAGGAGATGTATGAAACCATTTAGGCGACTCTTGCTTTTTCCCTGACACAGAAATCCTTCCACTGGAGTTTCTATTCCCCCCCCCCCCCCCCCCTACACACACACACACACACTGTTGTCTGTTTTGTATTCTGCTCAAAATAAAAGCAATTTGAAAAGCGGGCCACTTCTTGAATTATTTAGACACAACTTAGTGCAATGCTGGCAGCAGAAATTGCACAGATCCATCTCAGTCAGGGGGGTAAAGAATGAGGCGCACCTGTAGCTGCCGTGGCCTTTGGCTCCGCGGGCTCTGATTGGCTGACAGCAAATGGCCTTACTTCCTATTTGCTCTGTGGACGGGATGTTTTGGAGTGGCCCAGACAGAGATACGAACGCCGACGCCGATCTTTTACAATAAAAACCTTAAGATACTTCTTTCTTCTTCTCATGGGCTTAAGTCAGCTCTATAATGAATACATGAATGACTTTGTATCAGGTTCATGTTCATTTGATGTAGCACAAGGGCTGTACACATTCATTAACATGTGCCAATCCAGCGTGTAAGCATGTTAGAGAGGCACATTTAGAATACAATTTGGAATTTTGAAGTAGTTTCCAAGCACTTAACATGACTAGGAGCAGACATATTGTTATAACCTGGTAAAGTATGAAGCTCGTTGCCCTTTATTTGCTCTCTAATGGGGGTTACTTTGGCACTTTTGGCACCAAGAACTCTTATGTGTGTGATATTTTCTTCTCTGCATTGCAAGTTCTGTAAAATTTCACTACTGGGCCATGTCATGAGACGAGTTCAACATAGTGTAAGAGGAATTATGATTGTTTTGACCTAAATCTATTATCAAAATGCAATAGTCAACGACTGTGGACTAAGTTTAATTCTGGACAACCTGGACCTTTTACTTTTATGCTCCATGCCTCAAAGTAAAGTATCTTCACATGCGCACACATCTTTCCATGGCTGAGCACTATAAGACACACTTCCCTTTTCCTGCTGATGTCTTAAAAGGTTACCCCCTCACAGAGCAGCTGGAGCTGACTTGATAGATGGCTATTGTTATACCACACAGTAAAATATGTATTGATCGATGGCCCATAATGCAACTGGATTAATACAGCGGTCATGTGATGCGTTCGGCTCTGTCTGTCTGGGTGCTCTGGGGAGTCTGCCGCGCGCTCAGTGACATCATGCATCCAAGTTTAGACAAAGTTGAGTCTGAAGGTCCGCCCCATGAGGTTTTTATAATTAATTTTGTCTCACCTGGTGAAAAAGCTCTTAGTGTCACATAATTGGATGAATAATTTAAGCTACTTTATGCTCTTGCGGAGACGGTATGTTTCTCTGCCTGCAAACTTTCCAGAGCTTGCACAGTGTCTTCTTGAACTTTGCGTTGTCCAGGGGATACTGTTGCAGTGTGGATGTGATCGCACAATAAAAATACACGGGAGGAAAGACTTTGAAGCTTTTTTCCCCCCTTTGTAGCATAAGGGGGGGCTACCTACTGACTCCTATGGACTGACTAGGAACTCTAGTGCTACTCATGTCAGCTGTCCATCAAAACCGCCCCAGCTCCAAAAGTATGTATCCCAAGCCTCCCCAAGCTTCACGGGGCAAGGCAGGGCCAAGCACATTAAAGCGCTTCATGACTAGAGGGACACAGAGAAAGGTAGAAGCGCCTGCATGCCAAAACCCCTGTGAATTGCCTTCCCATTGTAAATTACATGTACACAGCCCAATGTGATACAATTAGGAGGTGATTATGTGTAAATCAAATGATGACAGGTTGACCGTGCGGGCTGGGATGGCAAGTTGCAGCCAACCCAGTGCCTCCGGAGAGCAGTAATTGATTCCTGGGCCCCCCTGAGGGAAGCGCCGCCTCACTTCATCTTGTATGGCAGAGGAGCACAAGCATCTTCCCTGCCATAACAAATTTCAGCCCGCGCTACACATCCAGTGTCTGCGAATGGTGACCCGCAGTGCACCTCCAGCTCCAAATGCAGGCAGCTCAACTCCTCAGAGACAGGCAGAGCATGTGATGGAGCGGTGTCAACACAAATTTCAACTTTGGGAGAGTTAATTTATTGTGAAAGTTGTTGTTTGAGTTCGTAATATTGGAGTGGGTCGTCTTTGACCAAAAAAGCACCGACAGTGGTTTGTTGGTTTAAGTGATAGTCATTTTGCATTTTTTTTTTCTAAATGTTTATACATGTTCTCAGTTGTACAGGAGTTTTCTGTCGTGGACAAAGGGCTACCATCTGTTCTAAAAAACATGCAATAGGTGCAATAGGTAAATCCTCCCAGCCAGGTGTTTCTGACCATCAGCCTGGCTCCTCATCATGGAGATGGGTCCCCGGGCGCCGCACTGTCGCTCCCCACTGTGCCCGACGGGTCGTCCTGTGGCGTTGAGGGATGGGTCAAATGCAGTTGATGTATAATGACAAATAAAACACCTTTACCTGTACCTTTACCTGCTTGGTAGTTTATAAGCATTGGATGTCCAACTCTTAAACAGCCAAGCAGTTTCATGGAATAACATTGTAACAAACTGAATAAAATAAGCGCACTGATATGTTCTTGATCTTTATGTACAAAATGTGGTAGGCTACATAGGTTAGTGTAGGGTTAACCCTAATCCTAACCCTAACCCTAACCCTAACCCTACCTGTAGTGTAGTGTAGATGCCATTGTTTAAATACTATTTGTTGAATTTTGTCCTGTACAACTTTGTTCTTCATGTCTTCTAAGACCAAGAACAAATTTTAGTTGATACACTACACAGGTTATCTTTGCTTTCAGATTTGGAATGGTCAAGGCTATTGTTTAGCTACATAAAAAAAGCTTACACAAAGTTCCCTAAACATATCAGCAAGTATAGTACAAAAACAATTATATATATATTTTTTTTATATATAATTCTATTGTTTGAATGAAAAACGATGCGTGACGAGCGGGAGAAATTCGATCAAAACAACGGGCTACTTTTTTTTTTTTTTCATCTGCGGCAGCAAAAAAAAAGTCCTCCAAATTTATAACGCAAACAAAAGACTAAAGGTGCATTTCAATCGATCGTGAGGAGTCCCTAAACGCATCATAAACCATAATCCCGGGTATTTCAGGGGTGTCCCGAGTGTCCGTGTCGAAAAGGGCTGCGCTGTTTGTTCGAGAGCTCTCCAGTTGAGAGTGCGCGCGCGCTGTGAGAGTGCTTCACGGAGGATTAGGCCTTTTCAGAGACACTCGTGCACAGATCCCCCGCGCAATTCCCAGAGAGACTGATTATCCCGCGCCTGTCACACTCACACGGGATAATTACGGGGTCTCCCTTAGGTCAGTGCGCGCTACCGCCACGGCCCGTGAATGGAAACCACACCACACCAGTGCAGCGCGCGGACTGGGGATACCAAAGACGTCTGAGAAGCGAGACAGGCTTTACATGTAGGGACAAAAAAAAATCTATACAGCAACATTTTTTTCTTCAATTTTTTGTGTGTGCCTATTGTTGTGCTTGTCTTTTAACATTTTCAGCAACTCTCGCGTTTCTCGCTGCACCAGGCCTATACGACACTTTGTTCTCAGTCTCAGCTCTACCTCTCCCCCTAGCGGC
Organism: Gobius niger; assembly: GCF_951799975.1. NCBI lineage: Eukaryota > Metazoa > Chordata > Actinopteri > Gobiiformes > Gobiidae > Gobius > Gobius niger. Next base: position 16,365,035 of record NC_136855.1, on the reverse strand, counting down.
CGATTTCATGTATAACCCTCAGACGACCCCCAACTTCCTTCTTTTTTTTGTGTTTTTTTTTTCCCCCATAGAGTGGCCCACTGGTATTTCTCCTCACTTGGTTCTAAGCAATTGAGACGTTCAAAAGATAACGTGAAAAAAAAAAAAGCGCCAGGGCAAAGAAACTTCACAAGGACAAGTGGGACAGTGGCAGAAATCCAAAACCGACCCTTGTCCCAGAGCCCCCGCAGAAACTCAACACCAAAACCCCTCTTTCACCAAAATAACGGCAGGGCTGCAGGAGACAAAGGGACACAGGAATCAGACGACACGATTTAACTTTTTTTTTTTCTTTCTTTCCCTAAACTGGCATTTACCTTTACATTGTGAAATCTCCTAATTCACAACAGCGCACAAATCAGGGACGTCAGTTGTTTTGCCCCGGCTTCATCAATAAGTCATAGCGCGCAGGCTGTGTTTTTGCCGGGTCACATGGTGCAAATGTCTATAGGTTTGACCCAGAGCGTTTTGTGTCCACTGCAACTCATGCTCAATCCCGGGCCGAATCAAAGTTAGATCGGTCTGAATATTTGTTAAGTAGCCTATATTATGATGAATGATACGCTGAATTGAAGCAAGGCATGAGAGATAATGGTATGTTTTGGATGGTGCAATAAAAGGCAGATTATTTTCATACAGTAAAAGTGGAAAGCAGCACGTCTTATTATTGTAAATGCTTCTCGGCGTCTAAAAGTTGGCAACTTGTCACTAAATGTAGCCAAAATAATGTCAAATGTAAGAAGTGTATAGTCTTGTAGTAATACAGCTCTTAACCCCCACCTGAACCGAGCACGTTTTTCCCAGTTTAGCTTGACCAAAATCGAAATGTTTATTGAGAAAAGTGTCAAAATAGCAACAAACATGTGAGAAGAATGTGTAAAAAACAACGCGATAAACGATATTATTTACGATACTCGACACTGTCAACTCTCAGGCATAAAAATGACAGTAAACCTTTATTTGAAGTGTATAATCATATCCTAAAATACCACACAAGCTGCATTTAACATGAAATATAATGTAACTCAATCTGTTATTTATGGAACGGTAAGTCGATATAGTAATTATCGTGGCAGCCCTAGTGAAATACATTTGTGATTTATTTGCATTTATATCAATATTCCAACATGCACAGATGTATCTCTACACATACTGAAATATGAATTTATACAGATTAGATTATTTGCATTGCGATGGTCCAAACCACAGAGTTGGCAAGTTTTACACATGATAAATTCCAATAGAAACAGATTATCTAAGCATTTTCTTTTCTTTTTGTTTTTACAGCAAAACAATTAGTAGAGAAAGTGATTTTAAATTGCTTTTCTTTGTCTATTTCCCCACAAAGGACCATTTCGAATGACTTCAGTCCAACCTTGTGTGGCATCCACCCGGCCCTCCCCGCGGCCACCTCTCTGTGTGGGGTTGCTTAATTATTGATGCTTATGTATTGCTGATTTTGGTCTTCGAGCCGTCCCTGGTGTCCGCTCCAGTATAAGGCCGGATAGAGGTATTTATCTAACTCAGAAAAGTGGGGCTCTATCCCTCATCCTGTCCCAGTGGAAATGACCTCAGCAGACTCCCACCGTACAGGACACATGCACCGACACTCAAGTGCATGTTTTCATTTAGCCTGGGAATCTTATGCACTTATATAGGATGTAGGAGGAAGTATCTGAGCCTTACTACAATCATCCGCAACCCTGTGCACAACATTAAACAGTGATACAATTTCACTTTTTATCGGTACATTATGTTTGGCTAAAAAGGCTGCAAAAACAAAACACAACAAAACAATACCATGTTTAGTTGCTATAATGTAGACACTGCTTTGTTCTGTAAGATTCTAAAATTACCAGCCAGGTTATTGTAGGTACATTACAGTTTGGGGGTTGATTAGACTGGGAGTGATAGTGCAATGGTGCCCTCTTGTGGTGAGATTGACTTATCGCTGCTTTTCATTGAGTCCAACAAATGATATGTTTTACAAATGAGTTAAATCAGCACAGATGTACAAATCTATTGAAGTGTATTGTTGCTAGCATTGTGAGGTGTTTCTTCAGTTCCATTTGGTTGGTGCTCACCTGCGTCGGTCTGTTCTGAAAGCAAACCTAATAGAGAGTGCAGTGCTGGCATTGTGCTAAATAGGTAAAATGACCAGACTCACGGGCAATTAATCATCTGTCAAAGTAATGATTTAAACGGGAAAAACTTATTATTTATTTACCTTCTGTTGATGAGAAACTAACACGTCAGGTCCCTTAGGAGCAAAATACAATACTACATATTTTTAGGTTGTTAATTTAGGCAAGTGTTTCTCAACTGCTGTGCCATCGAGAACCGCCATCCAATAGGATCACAAGCCGAGACCAAAGCAGAGAATTCATTTGTTTTTATTCTGCGATATCATATTTTTTCCCCACAAATATCTGATAAATAAGCATTAAATAAGCCTATGAAGCTGAAATGATATTCAATACAACTCAGCACTAACACTTCTAACACAGTGGTTCACAATGTTTTTTTCCTCGTAGACCCCTTGAACCATTCATTTTTACTCCGAGGACCCCCTACTTCGAGAATTCTGCCAATATTATCACAATGTGGTAAACTAAACACAGATTATCAGGAATGTAGAGAGTCTTGTTTTCAAAATGAAGCTAAAACACTCCCAAATTCAAAGATTTTACTAAAAAAGCATCATTAAAATTAACTGTGTGCTCAAGTACCTCGAGGTCCTCATACCCCGGGTTGGGAAACACGGTTCTCGCAGACTCAGGTCTTGTTTCTGTATTCTCTAATGCTATCTGTCAATTTGCGTTGTCTTATCTAATAATTATATGCAGAAAAGTAGACTTAAATCAGGAATATTCTATGCCATGCAGCCTTAACATATAGCACAACTAAACCTCGTTGATCTTTGTAAAACCGTTCAGTTAACTTCAACAATCGAAACATGCTGCTGACATTTGAAGCAGAATGATAAATGATTTCCTCCCCTCTGTAGAACAGGCTTGTTGCATGTTACTAAACTTGGACTGCATACAAACCGGTGGTGTGTAAATTGCAAAGGTTTTTGTAAAATTGCTCCTGGGCACTCGGCTGATTGCTTGACTTCGACCTCAGTCAAATAAGACAAGTCCTATAGGTCTCCTGGAGAAACTCACAGTGGTTCAATAGATCCTATCACCCAGCTCTGGTTACTCAGGCAGCCTCTGTGAGGAAGCGCAGGACCTCCAAAAACAATATTAGCAGTATTGACATCTTTAATGCGTGGCAGAGGCCTAATCCCAGAGGCAGGCGCACTAATGGGGAAATATTGAGTGTTGCCAGAACAGAGGTTTCTTCCTAATCTGTCCATTATGGCCCAAACCACTGCAGCATAGTGTCTATTCACAAGAAGTGAATGCACTAAGATAAAATAATCCCCTTTGATAGGATAAAAGGGGTGATAAGTCAAAGTCACTGGCGCTCTGATGATTAGCTTGTGTGTGGCTAAAGCGCAGCGCTAAGGGCAGGAATCTGTGATCCATTTCCTGCCCGTATGCGGCTGATCTAATCAATGTGACGGCTTTCAACTTTCTTCATTTCATCCCTGACTCGTTTCAACTTTTCTCTCTCTAACTTTCAACTTTCAGTAAAGTAGACAGTGTTTATAACTTTGGTTCGAATCAATATGTAATTATTTATTACATATTGTATACATTTTGGATCACTATGCCATTATAATAATGAATTTAAACTACACTATCTTAGGTCAAAAGGTCAGCTGAACGATCTCAAAACTCAAAACATTATTTACTGGTGGAATTGAAACATTATGTGGCTTAAATGTTGGTCTTTATAATAAATAGTGCAACGTAGCATCTTTGAATAATAGCTCATGAAACCAATGCGCTATTATTTGTTATGCATTTGGATTACTGCTACAATGAACCACTCATTAACTAACCACTTAACAGTATATTGAAGCAACATTACTTTACTTTACAATAGTCTCACTAAATACCCACCACATAAGCAATCTGCCACTGTGACACTATCCATCTGCCAGTCCATTAGCTGCACATTTCCTGGGCCCAGACACTGAAAAACACACATAAATGTAGGGACAGAAAAAGGGGAGTCTACAGTATTTAAGCTGCTGCGCATAGTTTTGCATGTGTGACTGAGTCTGGAGCTGGCAGCGAGATAGAGGGAGACAGCAGGGAAATGGCAGCTGAAATTGGGCGATTTTAAGACGGCGCGTCCAGTGCTCTGATGCAGAACTGACAATACGCTCAGTGTGCGCTTTTAGCTTCACACAATGCTGTTCTTTAGGCCCGAGGCTCTATCAAAACCTCTATCTCTGCTCCACATCCAGCCAGCGGAGGGCACTGTGGCTGCTGATAACAGGATGCATTGTATTGTATTGTCTGGGAACACGCTGCGGTTTGGTGTTTGGGTTTAGAGAGCTGTGAAGTGCAGAGGCAGCTGTGGAGACCAAACTCACTCTCCTCAGTTGGATTAGGTTTGTTTTTGTATATAATACTTTTCACATACAACAGTGTGACTTTTGAAAACTCAACTGAAACACAACCTAAAGGAACATTTTATATTTTATATTACAAGAAAATTCGGCAATGCTTTATAATAAGGGTACATGAATTCATGAATTAATTCTTAATTCATGTGAGGTTATGTTGCTTCATAATAAAATACTCATGAATTCACACCGTTAATTCAGGCAATGAACTCATTAATGATTCTGATGAATTAATCATTATCATAATTTTCTGGACAGTCAAAGATGCTTTAAATTGCATTACTCATTGACACTGACAGAAGCGAGGCTGCCAATTTGCGCCATCGGCCCTTCCGACCAACACACGTTCACTCTTACACTATATTCTCACAGGCAAGGTGGGTGAAGTGGATTCAAAACCCCAACCTAGGTATGTTTATACAAGTGATCAAAGCTGCAACGCTTGAGTTCAAGGGGCACAATCATAAAGAAGTCATGATAAACTATTCATGAGATCATTTTTAGTTTATACAAAGTGCCACAGTTTGTTTCTTCTGCATAAGGATTCACCATGATCATGATTATTTAATCATGATCATTAATAAGTTCATTGCCTGAAGTAACTGTGTTAACTATGAGTATTTCATCATGAACTCACATGAAGTCATGGTGAATTCATGTAGCCTTATTATAAGGCGTTACCAAAAAATCATCTTGAGAAATATTTGCCGAAATGCTTTAGTATGAAATAAATTAAAGGGGCTAGATGCAAGTTAGCCATTTTATGCTCACTAGTGCCACCTCAGGTCATACATGTAACTGCACCTTCTATATTAAGCTAGTGCATGACGGCAAGTCGGACCCGAAAGAAACATTGTTTTGAGTGACAGTACAGGATTGTAGAGGCAGTTGTGGTGAACAGGTCTGGGCTCATTCTACACCTTAGGACATTGTTGGAACATCCACAATTCTAACATTTTTAAACTCTGTATAGTCCCTTTAAGCAAGCCCAGATCCATTTGGTGCTTATTTGCAATGTGCAAAATATCCAGCCAAATCTTATAACAGGTGTTAATTGCTTACCTTAGCAAGAAGGTCTGGGGCTTCCGGATGATTCCTGAGATTACATCATGAAGAATTGTGAAAATAAACTAAACTAAAATCTAATCTCCCCGTGTCTCCTCCAAACATACAAAACATGCATAGGTTAATCCTCAAGTTAGTTACTCCTGACCATGGACACAGCACTTACACCCAACGCCTTTGAGGGATGTGTTCAATGCAGAGGACAGAGTTCATCAACACTTTTTTAGGTGGAAGATACACATCGTGATTTGAAGTCTCCTATGATACCAGTGTAGCAGCAATTTAGTTCAGTAAGTAAGTGTAGTTCTCACAAATAAAGGACTTTTGACAGCACTGCGTCTTTACAGTACTCAAAAAGAATCAAGTGAAGAAATGTCAGGGATTTTGGATTCTCGCTCTTGTCCCGTGGTGCCCTCTGTCACATTAGTGAACCCTCGCTCCCCTCTGAGTCCCACTCTCCGGCCCTGCGATAACCTTTACAGTTTGTGCCCTTTGCAGCTGCTTTTGTAATCTGACCTTATTAACTTCATTTTGGAGCGTGTGGTCACAACAAGAGTCTGACCTCATCGGAACACAGCCACAGTGACATTCTTTAAGTGGCAAATCAGCACGACCAGAAGGACACCCAAATCTGGCACAATCACCAAACAGAATACGGAAGGAAAAAAAAAGGGAGAAATGAAAGGGGTATGTCTCTCGGTAAACAATGACTCATCTGTGACTTACTGACGTCGTGCACAGCAGCTCTCAAAACGACACATCATTAACAGGTTATGAAACCACATGGGGGCTTGAGCCACTAATTATCAGTCCCAAGTCTTGCTGAATGAAAGAAGAAAATTCGATTTGTAAATTAGCAAAAAAAAAAAAGAGTCCAGCGGTATGTCTTTGCCCTTCTAAAATTAACCTTATCAATCAAACAACACAGCACAGTTACTTGACGGGACAGATATGAGTGCAATACAATTACAAGAGAACCCAGTATTTGCTTTGTTACATTTTGGTAATGCTTCTTGACCTGGGAGTTTACAGCCTACACCTCATTTGAAAGCTAAGACCTCATCTAAGCTTCTTAACTCATTGACTGCCAGCCACATTCAAATCAGAGAGCTCCCCACTGCCAAAGGTTTTTCAGGATTTTGACTGTTTTTTCAAGACTTGTAATTTAGGTCTAGGTCTATGTCAACACGAAACCCACCAAAAGATAGATTGGACTCTCTTCTTTCATCTAAAAAAAGTTTGTCTGTACCTTTTTCCATTCTTTAGTAATCGTCCGTAGAAAATAGGTGAAATCACCCAAAATGCTGTTTTCTGACCAAAAAGCTGAGAAAGCAAGCTTTTTGTAATCAAGCAAAACTGTGACTGTGATTGCATCCAAAGAGCAATGCTGCCACCTAAAAGAACTACAACTAAGATTTTAACACCAGCTCAAGGCTTTGCTGCAGCCGTTCCCATAGAAAAACCCAATTGACATCTATAGACGTCATTGGCAGTCAGTGAGTTAATTGTTTTGTTTTAATTGATTTTGTTGCATTTTTGTCATGTTTTTATTGCTTTGTCGTCCTTTCATTGCATTTTTGTAGCGTTTTGTTTTGTAGTGTAATGCAACTGTAATAAAGCCACAAAAACAAAAACACCAAAATTGTGTCAAAAACGTGACGGAAATTGTGACATAAAATGTGATGAAAACACAATGAAAACGTGATCAAAATGCGACGAAAACGACAACAAAAACAAGGAAAGAGTCTTAGATTCCAAATGAGGCGAAGAAGCTTTAAGATTTGTGCTTGGTTCAGGCGGGGGTTAAGAGGTTAACCAGGACGAGGCTGAAGTCCAATGATTGAATTGCTAAAAAAAACACATTTAAATCTGTTCTTGAAAGCCTCCAGCACTTGAATAGATTTAGATATAGATTAAAGTGATGCATTTAATTTGGTCAGGTATCGCCCTCCCTGAGGGTCAACAGAAATACCTTTGATGGTCGCTGTGCCCTTACTAACTACTATTTCAAAATAACAAATAACTGTTGCAAACATTATGTCCAATGGAGATACAACTGTTACTAATCGCACGTCATGTCATGCAGTCTGTAAACGTAATTTTAGCTCGATTCCTCCCTGATGTTTTTATTACATTATGTGTGAAATAAGTGTTAATGACATAAGAGCAGGGAAACGAAGCAAGAGGATTTGAGTCCTGAAGTGAAACCAACTTTTGAAGAACATCGAGCTCTTACCTCCCACTACTTCTGGTCTTAATGCAACTGAAATCCTTTTTGTGGCATCCAGTGTGTTTGACCTTTAAACTTCATCACCACTTCCTTACAATGCCCCTACAATTCAAATGCATTAGTCATTGTGCATTAAGGCCACTGCACACATATACATCAATGCAAGGAAGACATAATGAAAGATTATAATACGAGAATTTAAACCAACCTAATGCAAATCATGATCGCATTACATTTCCGCTCCCGACAAGTGAGCTCACTCTGGGTACATTTTGGTCAGAATTTACTGATGACTTTTAAAGTGCTTTATTGCTTGGCTTGCAGCTACATCTCTGAATTTAAGCCTCTTAATATTCAAGGCATTGCTTTCACATCCTCCAGGTCTTTTATCAGCGCAGGCCTGACTCCAAAACTAAAGGGGGTCACCGAATCTGGTCCAAGCTTCAGAGCTCTGCAGTCACCTGCCCCAGGAAAAAAACAGGTCGGCTCAGTCATGGATCTCTTTAAATTATCACCTCCCAAACTTTTATAGCAGAATGTGATCATAAGGTAGCTTTGTTATTCCAGACTGGTCTTACACACCTCCGTGAAATTATTCTCAATGAAAAGAATTGCAATAACTAACATCTCGGTTTCTCTTTACACAAAATAACCCCGTCTACACCATTATTTTTCCGCGGCAGACTGCTCCATAACGCTTAAAGGCACACTGCAGGACATTGCAGGTCATAAGGTGCTCTATCACAAGAGCAACTAAACTGTCGAAAAGCACAAATGCCAGCATCAACAAACCACATGCTTTGAAATAATACATTAGTCAACAGCCTGCCAGTCAAACTCACATAATCTCCCCCCGGTTTTCCTGCTTAGAGAGTCAACTTTGAGGACAAAAAGTGCACTTGCTATCCCAAAATATCCCACTCATTAACATCCTGATTATTGCCTTAAAAAGTTCATGTTACGTTTGACTGGTATATAACATTTTCTCTTACATTTTTTTACGCCACACAACCCCGTTCTCGGTCAACGTCTTCCTGGCTGACTGACTTCTCCGTACGCTTGATTTAAACATAATATTCATAGTTAGAAAGTGTCATTTTTTGACAGAGAGTTTTATCTATATGCTAATTCTAATCACTATCTAGTACTAAAAGTGATGATTACATACCTTTCCTGCTGTGACCTTTTCATTTCAGAAAATCTCACCCAACTCCCACCTGCAAATTCGAGAGCAAACACCCAAAGCGCTCCTAGTTTCTCATCTCCAGTAACGTGTTCTGGCGTTACAAGGCACTTACACCTCTAAAGCGCCTTGACATTACAGGATTCATTCACTTCACGCTTGTTGGTGTTAAGCCAAAGCTGACTGATGGAAACATGCTACGCCAAAAGCTGCTCCGTCACTCACTTGCATACGACATCCAATCAGGAAAGGTGAGTGACGAATGTTGCCCAAGAGCACAACTACAGTTTGCGTTGGGAACTGTAATCGAACCACTAAGCCTTTGATCATTTGGCAAACACTCCACCAAATGAACTACTGCCGCATATTATATGACAAATGGCTAGCTCCTTTAAAGGAAATTAGAAGTGACTAAGCTCTTCCACGGACATGCACAAAGACCAGACAGGTACGTATCAGGTACCAGGTACTTGTCTAAGCTGGAAAAGTGGTGACCTATATCTTTAAGTGAAGCTTAGTCGACCCGTCAATAGTCATGTGGCTCTAAACAATTAAATTGAACCAAATCATCCACATGTCTGTGTAAGCTCTCAGTTGTCTAGGAGTTATCCTTTAACACATATGTTTTTGTTTTGCCGATACAATTTGACAAAATGAAGCAAAAAACATTGTAGCTTTTTTATTTTTATTCTAAAGTGGACATTTTATGCACAACTGTAGTTTATGAACCTGCTTTTGTGCACCACTGCTTTGATGTGCACTTTTCATGATCTACATTAATGTTTGTGCAGGGACACCTATGGTCATGAGATTTGGGTAATGACCGAAAGGACAAGCTCGTGGCCCAAATGAGCTTCCTTTGCAGGGTGGCTGGGCACACCCTTTGAGATCAGGTGAGGAGCTCAGTCAGGAGCTCGGAGTAGAGTCGCTGCTCCTTCACATCGAAAGGAGTCAGCTGAGGTGGCTAGGGCATCTGTTTCGGATGCCTCCTGGTCACCTCCCGCGGGAGGTGTTCCAGGCATGTCCAATTGGGACAAGGCCTCGTGCAAGAACCAGGGCACGCTGGTGGGACTCCCCCCAGAACAGCTGGAGGAGGTGTGCGTGGATCGGGAAGTTTGGGCATCTCTGCTGAGACTGCTGCCCCCGCGACCCGGCCCCGGATAAAGCTGAAGAAAATGGATGGATGGATGGATGGATGGATTAATAGATGGTTAGAAAACTGATCTTTTAGGGATCTCATAGGTTGTGAACAGCAGAGGACATCTGCTCAAAACAAGGCAAGCCGCCATTTTTAGCTAGTATGGTAGCAAGTGTATGGTGCTGTGATAAACACAGTTTGAGTATGACATAGAATGAAATGTGCATTTGAGTATGGCATAGAGTAAAATGTGCAGGACACAACAAATAATGTGCAGGACACAAAAAAATCCATACAATATTGAGTGCTTCTGCAGTAGAAACAACACAGGATTATTCAAAACTGTAAGAATGAAGCAAAAATACGGTAACGCTTTATATTAAGGTGTGCTAGGTAAGTATTAATAAGTGTTAATAATATGTTTGTATATTATTAACACACTGCTTATATACTTTATACATACTGATAGGACATTAATAGTACCCTTATTCATAGCCAACCTTAAACCTAACCTTAACCCTTACCCTAACCCTAAAAATGATTACTAATTCTTTAAAAACATTCAAAATAGAGGGATGAATTCAAGAAACTATTAGTCCTCTGCCCCTGTTCACTGGCTCAAAACACAGAAGACTTTCAAGAGGGATCAGAGCGTTAGCCGACTTACTTTGCTCATTACATGAAGTAAAAATAGCCAGCATTGCATTGGTAATGACAACTGGGCGGGTTCAAATGTTTTATCCAATCGGACCCTTGATGTCCACTGGGAGGGCTGACAGAAAGATGGATGAATCTTTGGAGGGTTTGATGGGTAATCCTATCACAGATGTGGTCACAGTCGCAGAATGTAATTATGAATTCTAGCAGAAAATGTGTTAATGCTGCTTTAAATATCCTCTGGCTGTGATCTCATGTCTGAGCAGCCAACTCTAAGTTTGCATCATACAGTGCAAACTTGCCTTTGTATTGTTTCTGTTTGTCGACCTTTGCAACAACTGTCTCTAAACATTATATTCAAATAGTGTGTACCCCGTTTTCCTCACCAGTGCCCCTGTCAAAAGCTTGCGTTCTCACAAGGAGCCCTGCACTTTGAAGGACTCTTTTTTTTTTTATAGTCCTTTCATTGATTTGCAAAGAACTGTTATCATTCCATGTTGTAAAAGTCATGTGAGATTTTTGGTAGAAGCTACAGAAACTTTACACGTGTGAGCTCAAACTGAGATATTGATTCAACAGACCGACACAGGCCTGCAAGAAACTAACACATTTAACAGAGAGATTGATCCAATGTGCCTCCAGAACACGCTCTGGACATGAAACAGACAGAGAATTCATATCTGCGGCGTGAGAGGCAGCAGCACAGAACGTGTCAAAAACGCATTAACAACTGGAAGAAGGCTGTGGTTGCTCATACAAACAGAGGTTTAGGAGGAGTAAATGTGAGCAATTCTTTCATTCAAGCAAAGAGATAGAGGAAGCTTCTGGGTTTGAGACAATTTAATAGCTATAAGGAGATAAACTCTTCAGCTGGGTCGGCATGAAGGTTGTCTCCTCGTTGGACTGCAAGAGCATCGCCTGTGCCATGTTCTGAGCTTATGCCCCTTTCGGTAGTCTGACATTTAGCTTCCAGAGCAGAGGAGCATGCGCAGTAACTTGGAACCAGTTCAGTGCAGCTTGATTCAACTAAGCGGTTACTTGCAGTTCGAGTCTTACAACAATCGGCCCAGGCAGGGAGCTGATTGGCTCAGGAGAAAGTCGAATGACGTCACCTCCGTTCTTGTAACTCTTTACCCACACACTCCACAATGAAGTGTTTGTCTGAGGAAAGATAACAGTATGTTTAATATTGCTTGGACGAAACATAGTATTGACCCAAAACCAGGCTTTTTGATTTTGAAGACATGTTTCGATGACAGAAATAGATGTAAAAGAAATGGCAAATGAATTCAATATATTTTGTAAATATTGGCGCTAATCTTGCAAAAAGTAATGAATTCCATTTCTGGAGGGAGTTACTGAAGCAGAAATTACATCTGCTGTAGCTCAGTTTAAAAATGAGACATTGACAGTAATGGGTTTGACATGACGATTATAAAACAAACTAGTGATTACTATTGAAACAACCCTTCATGCCACATTTTCAATCTCTTTTACCTCAGGTTTTTTTTCCAAACAAAATGAAAAGATCAAAAGTAATCCCACTTTTAAATACGTTGACAAACACTGCCTAACCAATTATAGACCAAGATCTCTAATTTCACAGTTCGCAAAAATTCTTGAAAAATCTTTTTGTTTAGATTGGATTCATTCATGGAGAAAAATCATTTGCTGAATGTGACCATGTCGCCTTTGCTCTGCTCGATCCCGTCAGATCTCGGAAGCAAAACAGGAAAGGGTAGTGTGTGAGTGAGTGGCTACAATAGAAGCTTACCACCACCAAGTATGGAGTGAATGAATAATGCAATATAAAGCGTCTTTGAGTGTCCAGAAAAGCGCTATATAAAACTGATGCATTATTATTATTATTATTATTATTATTATTATTATTATTGTTATTATTATTATTATTATTATTATTATTGTTGTTGTTGTTATTATTATTATTATTATTATTATTATTATTATTATTATTATTATTATTATTATTATTATTATTATTATTATTAAATGACAGTCAGTTTGGGTTTCGAAGAAACAGATCCACAGCTTTAGCGTTGATGAAATTCACAGAGCACATCACCACAGCTATAGACCACAACATTTCATTAAAAAAACTGCCACATTATGGAATTAGGGGAGAGGTGTTAAATTGTATTAAAAATAATTTAGAAAATAGACAAGTTATATAGTTTGCTGGTAATATTTCAGAAAGATTGAATGTGGTATTCTCCAAGGTTTCATTGTAGTAATTCATTTTATCCTATATATAAATGACATAAGTAAAGTATCAGAAATATTACAGTCTGTGTTTTTCGCTGATGACACACATTTCTTCTTGTTAGGAAAAAACATGAGTAAAAAAGACACGAGTAAAATAGTACAAAAAGAAATGGTGAAATAAAAGATTGATTTGACAAAAATAAATGATCATTAAATGTGGCTAAAACAAAATGTATGGTGTTTTCAAAGTGTGAATTAAAAATGGTCTTTAAATGGAAGAAATGTTGAGAGAGTATCTGAATTCAAGTTTTTGGGAGTGACACTGGATGAAAAATTATATTGGAAATCTCATGTACACAGCATTAGGGATACACATACAGACTAGACGCAAGTTGGTCATTTTATACTCACTACTGCCACCTCAGGTCTTCTGCGTCATTGCAGGTTCTATATTAAGCTCGTGCATGACGGCACATTGGACCTGATGTAACAACTCTTTGAGTGACAGTGCAGGATTTTAGAGGCAGTTGTGGTGAACAGGTCCGAGCTCATTCTACACATTAGGACATGGCTGTAACATGTAGGGGAAGAAAAAACACATGGTTTTAACATTTTTAAACTCCGTATAGTCCCTTTTAATATAAGCGTTGTCATCATTGTGCTCCTTTTCAATCATGTAAAGAAAAAAATACAATACTAATGACTAATACTAATAACAATTAAAGTAATTTAGGCATTGTGTTCTATGCTGCTTTCCCATTCCAGTAAAACAGGCATTGAGGTAGCAGTGAGAAACCATACAGGTACAGCGCTTGGACTGAAGATACAGAAAGCGAGCAGTTGGTGGTGGGTGGAACAATGGCGCATCAGAGAGGTCCACATGTCCCTGGACTCTGAGCCGCTGTGGGAGGTGCTGCTGTAGACACTGCGCTTTAGCTGCCAGCCCATCCTCCATGTTGCCCGGTCTTACACAGTGGTAAATGGTCGCTATATATATTTAGTTTTGCAATGTGGTTGAAATGCTGCCAAGATGCTCCACTTTACTACACTCACGTATAGAAAACCATTCTGTTATGCTTACAGATGTATGGGTTTTCAACACCAATGGACTGCCATCTGTGGCATACACAGTGCCATTTGCAAGTTCATAAAGGAAAAATACTGCCACTATCTAGCAATTGTCTGACATTGAATCTGTGAGTTTATAAAATCCACAAAAATCCACACAAAAAAAATACATTTTGTAAGGTGCCCAGTGCCTGGACGTGTACTTATCAAGGCAACTCTAGTCTATTATAACCTGATGTCCAGCCTCCATTTCCTAATCCTTATTAGGAAAGACTTTTGAAAACCATTCACCAGCCGTTATACAATGTGTTTTGGTCCAGTGTGGAAAAAAATGAATAGGAAGACTTATAGAACTATGAACAAGTCCTATATAACAAAACAAACTTTCAAGGATAATAATCTTACAATAGACTCAAACACCTCCAACCGTATTTCAGTATATCCTTGAAAATAGCTATATCTTACAATGGGAAAGAATCCACTGTGAGTTGCTTACTGCCTCATGCAATCGCTCTTCTTCTTTCAAGCATATATGGCAAACGGCTCTTTTCTGTGATTTGAAATTGAGAGTATTTCTGCTGACCTTGAACTGCCACATATGTACAACATATTATTAGCCCCGTGGGAAAGAACATTATAGGAGTAATCATAAACTGCTATCCAATGCTGTCACTCCTAAAAATGACACAACAGATTCAAACTCATAGACCCTTTTGTTCATGAATAAATACTTCAATATTGCCACATTGACCATTGTCAGATTTATAAAACAGTATAAAATCTTCAGATGGAAAAGGTAATTCCTATGTTTTGCAACAGTAATAAATTCGCCATAACTTTCTCATGCAATTGGAGGAAATGTTGCCAGATTGTGACTTTTGAGATCAGGCTTTGAAGCCAAGTGACCTGCTGCTGCTGCTGCTGCTGCTTTACACCTTGTAATATCCCCCATAAATAGTTGTGTGCTGAGTTTGGAGAGAGGGTAATGAGCACCATTGACTCATTATAAAATGAATCATTAGTTTGCAGTGTCAAAAGATAGAATTAAAATTATCACAAGATAATTCCTTTTTTACATTAGCAAAGAATCTACCGTGACCCGTCCAGTTTCTTACAATTGCCCTTTCCCCCTGCTGGAATTATGGCTGAAATGCCGCCAGAATCCGTCACCGTCCCTTGCAAACAATGGTGACTCGAGTTCTGAGAAAGGGTTTTGAAGACCAGTGCCCTGCCAGAGTTATTATACAGCATGTGCCATTAGTCCAAAAAGTCCAAAAAGCGGCTGAAAATAATATCTTTCATTGGATGCCACCCCTTGTCTTCCTGGTACAAAAGGAGATTCCTGGTAAAGAATCCACTATGTCCAGTTTCTTACAATTGCCCTATTTCTTTCTTTGCATTGTGGCTGAAATGCTGCAAGAATCCGTCACCCTCCCATGTCGGCCATTGCGGACAATTTTGTGCCCGAGTTTTGAGGGAAGGTTTTGAAGACCAGAGCCCCGCCACCTGAGGTTTGCAATGTGTTTTATTATCCCTGTCCAGGCTGTTGTTGATTTGCACCTTTCGGGCGCTCATGGAGGATACCACTGTCCACCTCCTCAGCCCCTGCGTTTTGACAGGTGCCACCGGTCCACCGCTCAGTAATAAGCTGTAAAGCATTGTAAATGACATCCCTCGCTCCTCCCAGACACACTGGAGCTTGATGAGGGCCCACTTCAAAGCTGACAAGTGCCCAGGAGAACGAGTCGTCTGTGGACATTTGGGCAACATAAGAATGACAGGCGAAGTGCGCTTTCCAGCTTCCATCCAAAACCCAAATGAACACTCGCAGCAGACACTTGAGTGCGGGTTCTCAAATTGTTTTTTTTTTTTTTTTTTTTTGTCCCCCCTCCCTTCTTTCCACAGCCACACAGCAAAACAGATAAAATAATTGCCAGAGGAACAGTGGAATTACATCTTGCAGTGAGCGGGCCGAATTCCAAAGCAAAATGCATTAAAAAGCTTTTCGTGCGCCTGGTGAAAACTGGGCTGAATCTGTAATGCTATTCTTAAATGTAATGTTGCTTCTATATTTGATCTTATGAAATAAACACCCCAGTCATTAAAAGCAAAGCAATTGTTGATTTATGTTAGGTATTTTTTTTTTTTTCAACAGTTGCGGAAAGTCCATTTCAATACCATGGGCTTCATTTCCGTGAGCAGTGGAACGACGGGGAACTTCTCTATGCAGCTTCATATGAAAAATAAAGAAATGCACCCCTGACAGAGTCCAGGTGTGCTTTCTTTGTGCTTAACAGCGGCTACAAGTTTTGCCCCAGGCCAACAAATAAGCAAGACCTGAGTTTCCATGGTAGCAGTCCGTTATAACTTGAAATAATTAGAGCTTTGAGTGTGCGGGGTATTGTGGGGCTGGAGTGGACGATCGGCCTTGGCCAAGTGCTTATTCTCTGTGTGCAGTTGGACTTATTAAAGAAATTCAATAAAAAATGCTCTACCAGGGCAACGCGTGTGAAAAAAATATGAAGTGTGATGTGTTAAAACATAAATGAACATCAGACATGCAACGTGCTTCACGATGTCCATTACAGCAGCTCCTCAAAATGCTCTGCAAAGTTATGACATTCAGTCTGATTCACTTTTACATGGTTGAGGTTTTGTATTTGATCGTTGCAATGTAAGTATGAAACACTTTGGAATAGGGCAATGGAAGAAAAGGTGGTCTGGAGAGCAAGCAGAGAGGGCAAATTCAAAGTTGTTTTAGCTCATAGTGAAGCTGAAAATCCTCACGCCTCTATCTTTTATAACTGACTCTATTATTTAAACTGTGGAATAAAAAGAAGACATATACTACTACTACAACAACTACTAGTACTACTACTACATTTCTTCTGTCAGTCTACCCCAACGGGCAGCTGTGGCCACAATAGTAGCTTACCACCACCACTCAGAAGGTTTTAAATACTGACCTTTGGATATTGGATGCAACATTATCTTTTTGCATCCTGAGTCCGTAATACAGTTGAATTGAAATGAGTACAACAATAGGTCTCGCTGTATTTCTCCGAAAGTTTAATTTCAACTTGTACTTTTATGTGAGTTTCTGCTCATACAGAGTCACATAATAGAGACCATACACGCTGACAGCATTAGTGTTGCGCTGAATGCATGCTGAGACACAGGAGTTGGTGTTTTTCGTGTAATGAGCAATGGCCAACCATGGTTCATAAATAAAGCAAGGGCTTGTTACAATGGACTCACAAGACATTTGGATGAATCTCAGGAGGATTTCAAACTCATCGCCTGCTTACAGATTATGGCTTTAGTACACACACAAAGCTCGGTTAATTACGTAATTAAACACGTCCCAGAAAATGTCTGTGCTGTAAAAAATAACCAATTCATTATTCATTTTTCATGCAAATTTATATCTACAGTAAATACCTTTCTAATGGGGAAATATATTGCAATTAAGCTGACAATCGTGTTTACAAACCCCATGGGGACACATGTTTTGCGGTGTCCATGTGATGTACTATTTGATAACGGTGTCTCATATACTCAGCGGAGCAACATGATTATTAACACTGCCTGACCGATAAAAAGAGTCACCACCTGGATTTAACTAACTGTTGATCTGGGGTTGCTGCACTTGGTCGGGTCGAGGTTCAGCGACCGTATGAGCCCAAAGAATGAGATCAGCTGACGACCTGAAAATCCTGAATGACCAGTTTATTCCCGCACAGGATTTCTTCTACCCTGATGGCACAGGCATATTCCAGAAAGAGTGGTCCAGGGAGCACGAGATTACATGGACTGGCAGCAGAGCCCAGATCTGGACCCCATTCAGCCCTTTCCCACCAAGCTGGTGCCGGTGCTGGTTCTGGGCCAGTTCCAGTTTCAGAACCGGTTCTTTCGTTTTCCACTGAAAAAACGCTGGCTCTTAGTTCCAAAATCTGGTGCTGGTTGGGAACCAATTAAAAGCTGGACCAAGAAACGAGCACCAGTGATGTCAACAGCTTTGGGCGTGGCTCTCTCCTCCAACAAACAATCAATATTAGTTAGTTTGTGCTTAAAACTTCCTGGAGAAGCCAAAACAGTCTCTGTGGAGGAAACTGTTGTTTTGCTTTATGCTCTTTAGCTAAAACAAGAGTTAGAAAGAAGAAATCAAAATGTTAACGGCTGCTGTGACTGAAACATAAACTTATTTTTCTGTATTTTATAACCAGAAGTGGCTGTAGTAAGATGTTACTATCCATTTTTGATGTTGACTTCCCAAATCGTTGCCATGACAATAGGCACAGGCTCTCATTTTGGTGGAAAACCAAGTCAGTATGGAACCAACCCGGCACCAGAACCAGCTCTGAACCAGCTCTGAACCAGCCCAGAACTAGCACCTTGGTGGAAAAACCTCGAGTCATCTTTGGGATGTGCTGGGGAAGACTTTGCACTGTGGTCGCACTCTCCCATCATCACTGCGAGATCTTGGTGAAAACTGAATGCAACACTTAATGATGCCACCAGCGAATGCGTGCTGTGATATTATAGAAAGTGACGTTTTTTAAAAATGTTATGAGCATACGGCCAGAATTTTAAGACTCTCACTTGTGACCTTCCTCAAGAGCCCGCTATTGCTGTTTCTCTGGGCAAGACACTTCTCCTGCATTTCCCGCTCTATAGAAGTCACATGACCAAACAAGCTGTCAAAAATGGATTTGACTAAGTTTAACTGTGAAGACACTTTGATTGCAGTACAGTAAACTGGGTCTTGTTAGCTTGATAAAACTCGTACATGTTGAGATGAAGGAAGGCCAGGAGAGATTATATGAAGCGTGACTTCTGTTCTTGCTCAGAGATATCGAGGTTTTAATCCTTGTTTTCACACTATGAAGATATAAAAGGGGTGACCAGATGGAAATCCTTGAAAGGGAGCATAGTGATGAATTCACATTCACACTCTTACCATGACCCTGAATGGCATAAGATAGTTTGTCTGATGAGTTGTTTACGCTCCCTGTCCACTGGATACTTTGTGGTGCATCTAACACCGGCTTCTCACAAACAGTCACATTGTTGATAAGGTTACAAGGTTAATAGATTTCCACTAAATTCATTATGTTTGAGTGTGTAATCAATTAAGTGAACTCATGTGACTGCAACGACTCTCCCTTGACCTCGATGACCAGGCAGACTCACAATCTTGCGGCGCGGTGCAGAATAGGTTCATTTTCTCTATGTCTTTGTATAGTGCCTTTGTAAGGTTTTCATATACAGACAAGAACAATCCAAGAATGACATTTAGCCGAAACTTTTAAAAGTGTCTTGTTTTTGAACACAGACAGCAATTATAGCTCTAAAGTGTTTGGAGTGTTTTTGCCTTAACTGTTGTCTAAATTGTGTTTATTAAGCAAACATGTCTTCCACATCTTCAAACTAGCAAAACTTTTGATACAAAATAAACTTGAAAAAAGGGGAAGCGTTTACCAAAAGCAAGAGATGGGGGAATTATAAAGTGTATGAATTGCTCAATAGTGCAATTTGGATGATGTGCAAAAGTAAGTACAATCCATATTGAGTATAATGATTACCAACATGTGCTAAGTTATTATTATTATTGTTAGATTTTAACTAGAGATGCACTGATCCAGCTTTTTTTTGCTTCCGATACCGATATTGGGGTTTGAGTATCTGCCGATATCCGATATTTACCGCAAGAGACTTTCTTAAAAGTAGCTTTCTTTGAATGAAATGGACTCTTCTCCACTGTAAGATCAATGAAGTCATATTTTATTGTCAGGTTACAGATCATTCATCAATATATCTACTGATAAACCCTTTGATAAACATTTAACAAGGATGACTTTTCTACACTAAATATCCTTGGGTTATTTAGGCTTTAGGTTACATTTATATAAACTACTCACATTAAGTGATCTGATCTTTACAAATATGTTATTTCATAAACTAAAATACAAACACTTGGCTTCAGCAGTGGTTATTTTATTTTATTAGGCCAATTTAGGTGTTTCTATCATAGTTTCTGACCTAGCCTTGATTAGTTTTCGTTAGCATTAGCATGCTCCCGCTAGCTTTAGCATGCTGTTGCTAACCACAGAATTTTGAGCGGGGATCAAACATACATTTGCATTGAGAGCCAATACTAATATCGGTTCAGTGTCGGATATTTGTAGCCGATCCCCGATAACATATTTTTCCAGTATCGGCTCCGATATTCGATAGCCTATTAGTACCGGATCGGCGCATCACTACTTTTAACCATATATAATCTCACATCTGTATCAAAAACATGCCTTGAGAGTTGTTTTGTTCATTTGTTTCTCTAACTTTCACTGTCCTTATCCGGTCCGAGGTCAAACTCGGGTCGCTGCATAGCATTTTTGTTATTTTACAGAAATATGAAGGTGAAGGTCTGCGAAAGTAGTTTAAAAACCATGAAAAAGCATAACACAGGATCTTTAGAACCACTTGGACTGAAGGTTTCTTTGGCTCTATTACTCGATAGTGCAAAACATACTGGAAGTTTAATAACTCAACTATCTCACAGTGGATTATTAACAAACCGACGACAAAACCATACCTAAACTAGTTGTCCAGTAATATTCACAACACAACTAGCCGCTAAGTAAACAGTCATGCATTGGGATTGGGAAAACTAAAACCGCTCCATCCCTTTCACAAATGCATGTCTGTTTTATCCAATCACTGCACTGACTGACATCCTTTTCCATAGCTCCTGACAACATAAAAGCCGTGCTGCCAGTAAACCAGCCATCGCACACTTAATTCCCTGTAAAAATAGAAAAAAATATCTCAACATTGCCCTTTTAGAAGCCAATGTCCATCCCCTAGGATTTCTGCATCGCTATAACAACAGACAAACCAAGGCCACGCACCCGATGATTACTATTCCTGCCCTAATTATCATTCTCATTATTTACCAATGAAAGAAAGAGGAAGCTGCAGTCACATTCACATCAAAGGCGTCATCCGAAGGCAACGATGATCATTAGATAGTCTAATCTGTCCTCTGAAGAGCCAGTACCAAATCAACATTTCTTTTTGTTTGTTTTCCTAACACCGCCATCCCCCTCTCTTTCTCATTCTTTTGTGAACAGACCAATGATCAATTAAAAAAAGATTCACTGGCTGCTCATTATCATGCCACCATATGCAAAGTTCCTTTTTGTTACAGCTGATACATTATCCCTCTGGATTTGTTTAAAGAAAAGCAAGGCAACAAATGAGATGTACGTTTGGAAAGATGAACTTGTGCAATATTACAAGTACAAAAGAGGTAAATTATGCTCAAAGCACCGACCCCAACGCAGGGGTCTCTAATAACATGTAAGACGTAGAAGTATAAAAAACGATTTAAACCACATTCAAAGCACTATGTTGTACGTGATGCAATGATTCAAATATTCAAATACTGACAAAATAAAGTAACCCATTCATGTTTCTAAAACATTTCCCATCAGTAGTGACAGGGAGAGCTGCTGAAATTGCTCTCAAATAGTTTTATGTTCTAGAGTCGTATTCTTAGCTATAGCACAATGATTAACAAAGTAGAAAATAGTGTCTCATTAGTGCCCGTCTCAGTAAGTTGTGAGTGTAGACAGCTGCCCAGAAGTTACCAAGCTTTTTCTCTTGCTCTTGCTTGATTTGGATCAACAGATGGCACTGTTTCTCTGCAGAGCGTCTTCAGAGAGGCTCTCATCCTCACCCTCTCCCCTCGCTCAAAGTGTTAGCGTCTCTGCCCCTTTGTCTGTCTCATTCCCTTTTTCCTATTTACTTAAGCAGAATGAGGGCACCAGAGAATCATTAGGTGTAACCACTACCTGAGATTAGCAAGAGGCGCTCAAATCAAGTGTCACTAATATGAGGATTACAACAGGGAAAGCCAACCTCCAGTCCTCAGCCATCTGCATCTCGACATGACACTCACGATGTGGATGGGAGAGCAGCTTTAGAAGTCGACGTTTGTCTTTGAAAAACACACACTTGCTATTTATCATAGTGTTAAATGTGGCCAAGATGCCTTTACAATGCCCAAATTATTCCCAGTATCAAAATGCATGATCAAAACAAACATCAATGAACCAGATTAAAAATGTTTAGCACTTGAAATTGCTGTAGCAGTGGGGGTCCCGAGTGGTTGGTCAGGTGCTTTTGGGGATTGCGGCCCTAAAGGTTTGGGGACCGCTGACATAATATAGCTGAAACAGAAGTCTTTCTATATTCTATTTATTCATAAACCTGTTCTAAAATGTTTCATCTGCTGTACAAATCCCTGCAATAATTAGATTGTGGTTTTAATTGAGCAATTAATATTAATTGAAGCAATGATTGCCTCTGCTTTTTCAGGTATCTGGGTTAAATAAAAGGTCGTGTCTCTGAGTAATGAGATTGTTCCTGGTTCACAGTTCCATGTGATTCCTTAGTTTAAATGTGTCATTTTTCAACTTACTTATGATTACTTACTTATGATTCTGTGTGTAGTTCTCGTGCTGAACCTCTCCTTGACTTAAAGCCACACTGCAGAACATTTCCGGTTATGTTGCTACAACACAAGAGCAATCCAAGTGAAACTGAGATGAAAGCAAACTTAGCAGCAAGACCAAACGTGCATGTTCCTCAGCAGGATACCGATGTTTTTGGAGGAGGACCTACAATGTAACCTCATGTTTGGCTACAGGTGTTCAAAGCAAAGTGTCAACATCTACATACAAGCATGTGACGTCCTTGTTCTTCATATTTTCTCCTATTTACCTCATCATAAGATATCAAACCAAATTAAGTGCACAGTTCTTAGGAGCGAAGGGAAATGGACGAAGCCAAAAAGAAACTCATACTGCAATCTTATGCCTAAATCATGAGCTCTTGTCCTTGCTGTGCTACTAGAGGGAATGCTTTAGCGCAATGATCAATAAGTTTGGGCAGTATCAGTCGGGAGAGAAAGACCAAGACTGGGAGAACCAAGCGAACACAATGTTTTATTTGCAAAGGATATTGAAAGGGAATTTTTGATATTTCCTCTCACTCACAAAGGCCACTGTGTGGGTTACTGCACATTACAAAGTCTACACTTTAGTCCATCAAAGGCTGGACTGTTGTTTTCAAGCAAATAAAGACAGGTATTTCAAATAAAGAAATATTTTTGAATTTTGATGCAAGACGTCTGTTGGGGCTTCTCTTGCTATTGAATTATTTTGATGCATTCTTTGCCGCTGAGAACAAAGAGAAGAAATGCCTTGTTATTACTAGGATGCATTGAGGATGCCATGATCCCACACAATACACAGAAAGATGAACCTGGTGGGATTGCCCTGTGCTGTGAGATTTATGCACTACTTCAGCGGGCCATTTCCGCTGCAGAAACACATATGGAAACACATATAGAGGAATAAACCTCCATAGTTTCATGCTGAGAAGAAGGAAGCAGAGCAAAAATAGTTTCCGATGAATGTTTTTCTCTGCTGAATTGAACATTGAGAATAACTGCTATATATCAAACTGGATTGTGAAGGGTGCACCCCGTCTGTGGCCCATAGTTGCCACAAGGCTCCAGCCACCTGTATCTCTGCATATGAATGGATGGTGATCAAAAAACGTATGAGCAACCTACAAACTAAATTGAGTGGATAGTGGAGAGGCTAGTTTCTCATCTATAGCATAGCATGAAATGGAGTCAAAATGAAAGAAAGATTTTTCAGGATTTTTTTTCTACAGGGCCTCATTTCCAATAGTTATTCAGAGTGTTGTTGATTTCTGGAGAAATATATATATTTTTAATTAATGCTGTCCTTATATTTTGATTAGTTTAGTGACGCTAGGCTATAGTGCTAGGCTAGCGCATGTCTATGGTAACTAGTAGCCTGCATTAAAAACAGTCTGACCCAAGCACAGTGCACCTGAGGCAAATCATTTATAACGCCAGACTAACAATATATATGTCTGTGTCGATAGAATAATTGCATTTAAAAGAACTTGTATTTGAGCAGCATCAGCTTCGTGGTTGCAAGCAGCGGTGGAGTGATCTGCGAGAAAATAGTCCCTAAAAATGCGGTAATTCATGTGATGCAAGCTCAGTTATATTTCAAAAAAAATATTCTATCGACACAGACATTTATATCGGTAGTCTGGTGTTATAAGTGATTTGCCTCAGGTGCACTGTGGAGTGGGTCAGGCTACCTCTTACCATAGACATACGCTAGCTTAGCACTAGCCTAGCACCACTAAACTCTCCAAACATAAGGATTGCACAAATAAAATAAATAAATAAAAAAAATCTAAAAAAAATCTCCAGAAATCAACAACACTCTGGAAATGAGGCCCTATGTCAAAAACCCTGAAACATCCCTTTAACTCAATGTAAACACATACTATATCCCCTGACAAAAGCAGCAACCCAGAGAAAAGTATTATTGCAACTTTCAATTCAAGCACTATCCGAAGACTTGGTCAAAACCTATAAATGCAATTGATCAATCCAGGGCCCACCAGACAGGCCCCGACCCATATCTTGAGAACCACTGACTGAGAGTTCTGATACTGCAGTTTCTGAAGTTGAAGAGACGGAGTGTGCTGCCCATAACTTTAAGACATTATTAGTTGAAGCACAGCTGCAAGTCAAATCCCGTCTTCTCTCATTTGAATTCAAACAGAATATAGCGGAAAGTCTTTCGAGTTAATAGCATTGCCCAAACTTACTTAAAGAACACATTTTCCTACTGTATTTGCGGTCTGCAGTCGAAATTGTTCAAAGTACCCATTGATTGGCTCTATCAAAAGGAATTCCTCACATAAGGGAGCATAAATAATAGAAAGGTGCGCATCGAAAGGCTAGAAGGAACGTGAACTTTTCCTGCTGTCCAATTAATGTTTTAGCTGACTTCAGCTAACAGCTAGCTCCGAACCATCAAGATAACAGGCTGCTGGAGCGAGGAAAGGACAGATGCATGGAGTGGGAGGTGCAGGAACAATGGGCCAAAGCCATGTGCAGTATAGATCTGCTGCAAAGTACAGCCACAGCGCTGCACGGTCAATAAAATGATTGATTTTTATAAACAGATTGTATCGGATTTTCAACGCTACATTGGAAATTAAAAGCAATGCCTAACCAGCACGGATACAAGAAACTACCTCAAATGATTGGAAAAACACAATATAAATCCAGGCTATTCTTCTTGGGTCTTCAGACTTATAAGCTTTTCCACCGCTGAGAACTGAAATAAGGCACATTTGCATAAAGCCCATAATTGCCGAAGCCATTGCACTTGTTCTTGAAGAGACATATTGCGCGCTCTAAATCTAACCCACTTTTAGTTCAATTACCCACAAGTTTGGTCTGTTTTGTTTATTCTAAATTGTCGGCACATTAGAAAGGCTAAGACAACAAAATATCCCGGCGTCATTATATAGGCGCTAATTGGGCTGCATCAGACACAGCGGCACGCTGCTTCGCAGATACATCACACTCAAGCAGCCGGAATAACTGAAATGTGGGCAAAACGAAAAACAAAACAAATAGTGCTTTTGCTCAGAGCATAATCCTCCACATTAAGGAAAACATTTAAGATCTCAGAGAAAGTTTTGCATCAAGTCCAGCTCCGACTGTGTGGGCACAAAGTCACTTGGCACTAATCAACTTTTATTACACTGCAGTCAACCAGCTGAACTTTGAAGCATCTACAAAGTTGATCAAAACAAAATGCAATTATACAACAACTACTTTTATATGGTGGATAATGACATTTTATCTATTTGCTCCTATTTTATACAGAGTTTAAACTTAATGATGAAAGAAAAAAAGGGAGTTTTTCAAACATCACGCAATTAACAACATCTCAAGGAGCACTGTCCTTAATCAGGTGGCACATATTTTTTTAAACATGCTCCTTCTTCCCAAAACATCTACTCCAGTCATGCAACACTATAACATAAGTCAAAACATGTATTAAAGGACAGAAAAATTGAAAGAATATATGCAAAATTGAGCATAACAGTGTATTTCCTCCCTGCATTATAGTATTTTTAATCATCATAAGCCGGCTGGAAATTCTGTCCCATAATGTTCATTTGGTTAATTCCAGTTATGTTGCTGTGTTTCTTGCTGCCTCTTCTCTTTAAAATGAGCCATTTCCCAATGAAATTCATTGATGTTTGTGTTGGAAGAGTTCAGTGCACGCATGAAGCATACAGTATGTTAGCCACATATTAGCCACATTAGCATTTAGGCACAAACTTGTTGAAAAATATCCATAGGGCCATTGATTTCACTGTTGACAGTGACAAATCTGGGCAGAGATCCATTGTAGCTGTCCAACAATGTGCCACAGCTCATATCAACAGTGAATGAAGAGGTGGAGAGGGCTCTTTTCTGTATAACAATGGCAGCTTTTGCTGCTGGCCAGGAATGTGAATTAAGCGCCATTGTGCACAAAGATATAGATGAGGGGAGATGACTTGATGCATTTTGCTATGATTTTGTATTTTTTTGGGTGGTTTGTTGATACTTTTCTGAAAATGCACACACATAATGGGTACAAGTAAGGCTATGGGGAATTTGGAGGGTCTGCTTTGAAGCACATCTTCAGGATTTAATTTATAAGACATTTTTGATTTACGCATTTTAGAACCTTTGACATGGTTTTCCTAATGATGTCTTCCTTAATTTACATAAAAGCCATTTTTTGGTTTGGTTTACAATGCCAGTATTTGTTGTCCTGCAGATAGACAATACTGAAGTGAAAGTGTTTATTTGGAAATTCAATTGAGAAGGTCAAACCTGAGCGGCAGTGTCTGTGTGCGCTGCAATGTGGGGCAACTGGACCTGCATGTTGTTGGACTTAAGGAAACCTACACAGGCATGGGGAGAATAAGTTTTCCACGGCTTGATATTGCTTGTGATGTTCATCATGTTTATCACACTGTACAAGTGGGACTTGAGTGAGTCCCTGTTCTCCAATGTTCTTGGAACATTTCATTGTCCTGATTACAGTGCCACTTGTTTCAACATAAAAAAGCAAACATTTCATTTAAATTTTCTATAGAAGTACAACTTCAATGGTTAGAAACCTTGGAGTGCTGTTCCTGACCTTTCTTTTAAAGCGCACATACACCAGGCCTGTAAAACAGCGTTCTTTCAGTTGCACAACATTGCTAAAGTACAAAACATCTTAGTGATGCAGAACAACGTATTCATGCATTTGTTTCATCAAGGCTGGACTACTGCAGCAGCTTGTCCTAAAAGTTCCATGAGAAGTTTTCAATTAGTTCTAAATACATCTGCAAGAAAAACAGGTCACTAAAGTCTCTCCACTGGCTTCCTGTTGAGTTTAGAATCAAATTTAAGATCCTGCTCCTCATATTTAAAGCAATAAAGGGTTTGGCACCGATCTATCTCCAAGACCAGAGCACTCAGGGCTACTAGTGATTCCTCAAGTCTCCAAAATCACTGTAGGAGGTAGAGCCTTTAGCTACCAAGCTCCAGTTTTAAGGAGTAAACTCCCAGCTAATGTTAAAGAAGCAGACACAGTCCCTACATTTAGGACTAGGCTCAGAACGTACCTCTGGCCAGGTCAGTTAGATAAAGCTCTAACCCACAGCCTGAAGAAAAGCTGCCTTAGGAAAAAAAACTGCTGTGGGAAGTACGGTACACTGACTGATATCCTCTAGTTCTTCTTTGTCTTTATTATGATACAATATTTCTTCACTGAAGTCTGTTCATTACTATTCACATGGTGTCCCCTGTTCCACTAACCCTTGGGAGTGCCCCTGTTTCAGATCAAATGGAGGAACCCCGCCTACAGGAATTGGACAAGACGAACTGAAGCTCTAACAAGGACATTAAGTTTGCCTGGATGCTTCATTTGCCTGAACTTTATGTTGTCTTTTTAAAAAAAATGTTTATTGCCTTGTTTGGTGTGTTTGGTGCAGCCTGTGAGGCAACTCCTGTTGGGCTATACAAAGCCATTGATTGATTAAAACAAAACTCAAAAAAACATAATCACTGTGCCATCCATTTGCCATCATATCTCATCAACAAGGGGCATTAAATAGGATTGCCGTCTGCACAGGCCTGACCAAGAGACATATAACCAGACTATCAGAAGAAGTAACAACCACTTTATTGTGTAGTTTTATCTTTTAATACACTGCATTCTATTTAATGATGCCTTTACACAAGACATTAATTTTAGACATTAGCACATTAGGACTAACACTAATAAATAACATGCCTCAATCTTTCATTTTACAATTCTATAAATATTTTAAACCTCCCAGTGCCGGTCAAATAAAACAGCGTAAATGACTTCAGAGTCTGGTGGGTGTCTAAGCATCTGTAAAGTGCAACTATTCCCATTTCATGAGCTGCAAATGGCTGGGAACATTATGTCCAACACTATACGTCATAGCTCATAAAACATGCATGTGACTGTCCAACAATTAAGCCCGGAGATGGACTCAATTAATTTCATGTTCAATTAAGTTTAGTGCCCCTCCTAATGTCTCCTATCCATGCTCTTTTTAAAATATGTTTCATTCTATATATCGCTGATGGCTACACAATTACAGTATATATAGGCTATGTTAAATAATATAGGCTATGTTCTTATGTTTGGATGCACTGCTGTATAACTGTCAAGTCCGCTACATTTTTCACCAATCCTAATTAATGCACAGAAGTAGCCATCTGTATTTTCTTTATACGCTGCGTATGATCTAAAATGAGATCTCATGAGACACAACTAACCAGAAAATCCATACAACGCTGTTAAATATACATATCCAGGCAAATTCCACATGTAAAATAATTCATACTTAATAGGGAAGTGGGAACATACACTTTCATTTATAATACTGTTTACAGTGAGCTGATCAAAAATATATAGTCGGCACAAACCTGATCTGATAAAGTGTCAGTGTGTTTGCTCGGAATAGCGCTCGTGCTCCACAGGTAGAAGGTCCTGGGTTCAATTCAACGGGGCATTTCTGTGTGGAGTTTGCATGTTCTCCCACTAAAAACATATACAATAGGTTCATCCTGGCTCCACATCTGGAGATGGGTCCCTGAGCGCCGGCCTACACTGGCAGCATTGAGGATGGGTCAAATGCAATTTTCCCACGGTGATGTATGAAGTATACCTTACGCTTAACCTTATATGAATTATGTGTGATAGTTATACTGTAAGATTTGTTTATTTGACCTATTTAACCAGGAAAGTCCCACTGAGATAAAGAATCACTTTTTCAGGGGAGTTCTGGCCCTAGAGGGGAACCTATTGTACACATTTTAGGTAGGGGATACCAGAGTACCTGGAGGAAACCAACACAGACATGGGGAGAACATGCAAATTCCACACAGAAAGGCACCGTCCAGGTGGGAATCGAACCCAGGACCTTCTTGCTGTGAAGCACGAGCGCTACCAAAAACAAAACACAAAGGTTTGACCTGAATTATGGTTACTGGTTTGGCCAAATCCTCCAATACAAATTTCCTCCGGCATGATGCTGACCATTCAGAAGTCAAGTTGATTTGTGCGTAATCCTTTCCTTGACTTTACCTTAGTTTTACCCTGGATGCATCCATTGGTTGTTGGTAGACCTTCCTATGGGACCCTAGACTTCAAGGGGACCGGGCCAGCGATGCTTATGCTTGCAAGTGTGTTTTTTCATTTAGAGGTGGCAGGCCATCTCCTTCTACTTCATCTACTTTTTATCGATTTGCTCGATTTCTCATACACAAGCTGCAGTGGATGACGCATGTATCAGAAGGGGTTACGGCAGAACAAATCTCCAGTGGATGTTTTGTCTCTTGCTGCTCTGAAGAGGAGAAGTGACCTGTGCTGTGCTATGGATTGGAAGGAACCTATAGGCTGGCAGAGAGCTTTATGCTTCCTCATTTTGTAGAACCATGGCAGAAACTTGGTGGTAAATGTTGGCGCAATGTTAGAGACAATTGAAGAAAATGGAATCTCTGTTGATCAGATGTTTTTGATCAGAGAACAACATTGCAATATGATACAAAATAGATGCATTAAATGTGATTAAACATAATTCATCCATTTCCCCACCTGTTTGAGTCTTGTACTTTGATAGCCCAGAATAATACCCGTGACCGGGACATTTTGCTGCTGTCTCCATCGCTAGCTTTGACTGACAGCTCCAAACACAGTCGCAGTTGTCAGTCGCTGAAGCACTTCTTGTCTGACGAGGGATAAGATCAATGCTCTCATCATCAGAGGGATCGGTGTTTTATAACAATCCTCCTCTGGTGCGTTGTGTGTCACCTGAAGTGTTTGCAGCATTAACTACTGCCAGAGTCAATATAAAAGTATGTACCAATGGTTTATCCTTCACACTGACTGATGGCCTGGGCTGATTGTACCATAGCGGTCGAGACGAAGGCAGTGCTCCACGCTCGATCCTGCGTCTTTGGGCTCTCATCCCGGATTTGAAGAGCACTTGAGGTAGTTGTAATGGTGCTAAGACATGATTGGTACTGTATTCTGTAAAATGAATTCTCTATGAAGAGCTGCAATTCCTGTGTATTTCCTGGGAACTGTAGGAGATTTTTAATTTCAAAGTCTACGTTTGACATTTCTCGGGAGCAGAAATTGAATCTAAGTATGATTGCTTTCATCAGATTGCGCCCCACTCACTCGGCGCACCTCTTCATTCTTCACTTGTTTTGCATTTTAAGGACATTGCCCCGTGGATTGCGGCTGTAAATGCACGCAGGCTCGAAAGCAAGAGCGCTATCACGCCACTACACCGTTAGGATTGATGTCTTAACGTGCTGTTAAAAGTCTAACAAATCTTTGCTTTCTGACAGCTAAAGGGAAACAATCATTACCTAAAGACATTGGCTTTAACTGACATAGGCTACTATAATAGAAAACACTTTGGGGAACGATGCTTACGGCGGCAAGGGGGTTTTCTCGCCTTCTCACGAGCCAAAATAAAAAAATAAATCCGCAAGTTCATCATGCAAATTCATCCTCCCAAACGGGGCACATTCTTCAAACAGACACCTCACTGGGAGAGAGGGAGACACTGCCAGATAAAGAGACAAATGAGCTGGTGATCTCCCATACCAGCCTTCCGTGTGTGCCTTGTTCCACGTGTGTATGTGTGTATGTGTGCAAAGCATGATGGGAGAGGAGATGAGGGTGTGAGGGGTACAGAAGGAATGAGGCGGGGAGGCTGGGGTGACCTTTGCGATGGCGACAAGCAAGCCCACGAACACGACTCTGCGCATGTGGGCTCTATTTATCCGCAGTGATTACAGCGGTAGTAGTAGAAGGAAAGGTAGGCGGTAACGCGCGGGGCACCTTCAAAAGAGCGCAGCCTCTTAGATCCGCCGATTTATTCTTATTTATCCAGGTGCGATCGGTATCTTACGCGTCTATTGATCTGCCGTCCATTTACAGGCTTTGAAGACTAGGACTGCTGGAGTTGTCATAAACAGAGAAGGTTATGTTAGAGCCTGAGATTGTACTAACATTGATTTATTATTATGAAATGCATTTGTTGAGCTTTTCACCATGAGTTGATGTTGGTCCCTCATCAAAAAACATACCTGGAGTACAACGTTGCTTCAATCAGGCAGCAACCTGTTTGCATGCTTGTATTTTCCAGGTCATTTCGACATTCTAACCAGGAACTGCTTCTTTCAACTAAGGAAAATTTCTAAACTTAGGAATATGGTCTCACGTAATGATTTGGAGCTTATCATCCATGCATTTGTGTCTTCACGTTTAGACTACTGTGACGGTTTGTTTTCATGTCTTAACAAGAAGGAGCTCTCTCGACTGCAATTAGTGCAAAACTCTGCAGCGAGAATTCTGACCCGCACAAACAGGAGGACCCACATATCCCCTATTTCAAAACAGCTTCGTTGGCTGCCGGTGTCTTTTAGGATCAAGCGTAAAGTTCTGGTTCTAGCCTTCAGAGCCGTGCATGGTCAGGCTCCTTCCTATATCAGTGCTCTGGTCCAGCCTTACACCCCTGCGCGGGCTCTGAGGTCTGTGGATCAGAATCTGCTAAAGGTTCCACGTACGAGTTTTCGTACTAGAGGTGACCGATCCTTCCAGGCTGTTGCTCCCAGGCTGTTGCTCCCAGGCTCTGGAATGATCTTCCACCCTCTTTGCGCTCTATTGACTCTGTTGATTCTTTCAAAAGCGAACTTAAGACACATTTATTTGTGCAAGATTTTAATTAGCTACTTTTGGGCTGCTATGATTTCTGTGTTGTTTTGACCCCTTTTTATATTGTATGTAATTTCTGCTTTTACTGTGTTGTGAAGCACTTTGTGGCCTTTGTCTGTGAAAGGTGCTATATAAATAAAGATTACTTACTTACTTACTATTCTGAAAAGCCGTTATTTGATCATGTTAAAAATCATCAAGTATGACCAAGAAAGGACTACAGGTGCATTAAACACTCCAAAATGGAACAAGTGAAATTCTCTTACTCTTACTCTTACTCTGCTGTCCACACTTAAGCCATATTAAAAGAACAGAACAATATTAAAAAAAGATAAAGTGCTCAAAATGATTATGTGCAAAATAATGAGTGCAATGTTATGTTTGCATGTGCAGTTAATGAAAAGACAGAACATATTGCACAGCGCCCACAGTCGCCCAGCTAGTCCTTGAAGAAAGAGTTTTTGAACCTCGTTTTTCTGCACTTCATGCTCCTGTACCACCGACCTGATGGGAGGAGTGTGAAAAATCCATGTTGGGGTGGAAAGGGTCCTTAATGATGGCGTCGGAAGATACTCTGCAGAGAAGGCAGTGGGGTCCTGATGATCTTGGACATAATCGTCACCAATTCACCTTCGATACCATTTAGAGAGTGCGTTATAAAATTAACAGTTTAGCAATGTCCTTTTTGATGTATATGGATATAGCAATGAGTCGCAACATTTTCAGGATAGGATGCCCAGAAATAGGAATTATGGTATGGATGTTACCGTATATGATCTCTGAGCAGTAATGAAATTGTGGAACATAATCTAAATGGTCACACTGACAATGTGTGACTGGATGGGACATTCATCGCTTTACACAACAGGAGCAATGACAGTAGACATTTTCAAAAATGATTAATAATGAGTTGATTGTCTTCTAAACAGAGAATAACAAACATTTTAACATTTAAGCAGAGTAATTGCAGTCAGTTAAAATAATTGTGTTGATCATGCATTAATAGTGACAGAGTCTTTGCTATTGGCCACTGAGCATCTCCTCTGATAATGTATTCAGATATTTCAACAAGGTGATAACAAAATTGCCTGACATTTCCAGATTTATTGCTATATTTTCTTATTACGGCCAAAGAAATATACTAAGATTCTGTCTCATAAATCATATTGAGGGAGCAGAGCAGACACCATTGTGTTTAGACCATTGCTACCGTTTCTGAATTAGAAATAAATTGCTGGCTCATTTTCGCAAATGGAAAGGAAAAAAACAGTGCAGGAGCCGCCGCGTGACTTTCTAAAGAAACAGTTTATCAATGGATGGATTTCCTCTGCATCGCTGCTAATAAGGATCAATCCCGATTAGCTGTGACGGCTTTTGACAGTGGATTGAGGTGCTCCTGTATTGTCAAATATTTGTTTTCTCTCCCTTCTACCTTTCAGCTTCAGACTAAAATCCACGGTTTTGTAGATCCTCCTTAATGTCATGAAAGGGTAAGATTTCAGAACAAATGGTAAAGCAAAGCCTTGATATAAGTCATGGCAGCCCTGCACATTTCTATAACCTATACATTTTGTGCGGCTTTTCAAAGAAGAACATCTGCAAAAACACTTCTAGTCAGGCATAGACAGTATAGACCACAGGATATAATAGTTGAGGGAATGCACTATATAATGGTAATGCATAAAAAATTACTTTCAGGCACAGAAGTGTTTTTCACATGAAAGACATGACATAAATGTGTCCATTCTGTGCTTCGTGTTTTCGATGAGCTCTCAATCCATGATCTTATCTTATAAAATACATGGATTTATTGTATATGGACATTTTTCCCTTTCCACACGTTCCAATATATTTCTCTTTCTACTATACATTGCATCAAGACACTGGATGAACCAGGGATGCACAATTGCTCGCTATCACAATTCAGTAGACATCATACGTTTGGTTGCAATTAGCAAATCACAAATTCCGCAGTAAATTAGGTAACATAATGTACTCTAAAAACAACTGAATGAATTATGTATAAAACCTGTCCTCTTTTATTTTATTTAGACTTCTAAATGTGTCCTGACATGCTTTTGATTCTGTCGGATGTTGTGTAACATGTGCGTTCTTTACTTAAAGGCACACCGTGTAGAATTTTACCCAATAAATAATATGGAAATTCAAGCATACAAGTATTTTTATCATTGAGGTCAAGCTGGTCATTGTAGACTGTAAATTCCGATTAAGGTCGTAACATGAAATAAAGTGTTATAATTACTAGGAGACCTGAAATTTACAGCATTTACCCTCTATTCCATCTAAGAAGTACATTTTCAAGAGAAAATTGTGATTCATTACTTTTCCATTTTACTGCAACATGTTTCCGTTCCAATAATAGGGTTTTGCAAGTACTGACTAACTTTACATGATGCCAGTAATGATTATTTGTAGTCCTGTTGTGCTCACGCTCATTCTAAAGTGTCCATTATACGATTCTGTCCCATTTACTAGGATTAGTCAGTTTTGAATAATAGAATAATATAGACTTAACTTTGGCTTTACTTGCTTTTCTCTTTATCCAGTACATGGTTTTAGTAACTCTCACTAACCTCCCCAGTCTCCACTACTGCCCCCCTGTAACGGGAACTTGACTGTCTAGTAATCGTAACGGGCAAAACTAAGCTATAACTTATGTTGCCTGTGGTTGGTTCAGGTCATATGTCGCATGTACAGAATGAGTGTTCATCAGCCTCAGTGTATCATCAGCAGAAACAGCAGAAAACAGGACCTTTTCCTGTTTTATTTCTCATTAATCGACATAAGGTGAGTGTGTCTTTGGATATATTTGTGTTGCTCTGAGAGTTTGATGTATTGTTACTATTTTCAATATTTTTTCATATTTGAAAAATGCATCAACACTCTTGCTCTACCTTATAACACATTTGTTATTTAATTTGGTGACCGCACAGTGGCCTGTCTAGTATACGTGATATAAATTCAAGTTGTAAAGTCATTTAAAGACAATAGATACTTAGGGGTCATTAAAGTGTTGCTCATGTGCAAAAGTGCAGTACAGTTATTTGTGTACTTTTTAATCGTGTAGCATTTACATATTAGCTTTGGCCCTATCACTGTAATACTCATTATTTCAAATGTTAAAACGGCACTCGCCATTTAACAACTCACTGCACTAAATGAGTGTATACTGTATCTAATACTACTGGTTATGATTAAAGTTTCTCTTTTTTCCCCAGACAGTGACAGCTGTGAAGATTTAGAGACTGACTCTGCATCAAGGCCAAAGGTAAGACTGCACTGATCAGTGTTTTAAACAGCATGTAATTTAGTAAAATAATCTTTGAAATGGTTTGTGTGTGTCCAGTGTCAGACTGAGGAGTCCAGCTGTGGGAAGACCTGATGAGACGGAGCTGAACACACTGAGGTGAGACAGGTCTCAGATGTTTGTGTCAAAAACATTTTATCTGTGGTTTGGACTTTAGTATTAGTACAGAAGTGTTCAATCTTCAAATATCAGTCCTGATTTTTTACATGATAGTTTAACCTTATTGTCATAAAACTCTGAGGACGTCCATAGTCTTTGCTTTTTACCTGTTTTTACTGTGGTTACTTATTGTAATTCTTTGTTTTACAGAAATCTGAACTGCTGTAAAAACTTGAGACCATCTCAGCATCCAGGTAGGATCTGCTGAGACTGGAGCTGAACACACTGAGGTGAGACAGAGTCAGAGCTGAGATGTTTGGATGATACAAAGCAACATTTTATCTATAGGTTTTGGTTTAGTCTTGTCATAGGGACTCACAACTAAAGCATTTTTGTTCTTTTTATGTCTTACAGAAATCTGACCACACTGATAAAGACTTTGAGGAGTGAGTTTTGACGGTGATTTACAAAGATCCCTTTCCTCCTGCTGTGAGTCTGCAGAACCTGCTGCATATATGTGGGACTTTCTGAGAAACTTCAGCTCCTCGGCTTCATCGGCTCAGTATAGACTTATCCATCTGTTTGGACTGATGTGAACGATAACTGCAAAAATAGAGATGCTCTATCATTAATTTCACCTTAAAATGTAAGTGCTTCACACTGTGTTAATGTTAAATAAATTCACTTTATAACTATACTTTGTTTTGCTTTATTACAACGTTTATATCTTGTACTACATTTGTAAAACTTAATTAATGGGAATGACCAATAAACTATAAAGGGAATTGGAATATTCCAGTAACCATTACTAAGAATAATAGTACAGGTTAAGGCCATATTTAAGGAACAAAAGTAATCAGTACTAGGAATTCCCAGTTGCCTGTACTAACGTCTAGTAATCAGAACTTGTATCAAGTAAAGAATACTGTGAAAGCCCTCTTAATCATACTAGCGTTACTAGCAATCATGGCTTAACATTGGGCTTAATAATTATGCATCGGGTTTACAACTTATTCCAAGTAAGCGCAATGAGTTGGAATTTACAGTGCTATAGGAGCATGTTTTTAATGATGGCAACAGTAGGGCCAAAATGTGACGCAGTGTGCCTTTAAAAACATCAAAACATGCAACCCTTGGATGAACCAAACCAAAGAGCAAGACAAATGTTTGAATTGGTAAAAAGAAAATGTAGTAAAAAGTAAAAGTGTCTTGCTCAAGAATACAAATGCATTGTGGGGATCAAACTAGCCTGGTTTTACCAGAAGGGTCTGGACTTTCACAATTGAGCTCCGTTATCAGGTGGGAACTCCTTTGAAAAGATTGGATAGAAAGATTGGATCATAACTCTATCATAACTCTAACATAACTCTATCATAACTCTATCATAACTCTATCATAACTCTATCATAACTCTATCATTGCTCTATCATAACTCTATCATAACTCTATCATAACTCTATCATAACTCTATCATAACTCTATCATTGCTCTATCATAACTCTATCATAACTCTATCATAACTCTATCATAACTC
Organism: Gobius niger; assembly: GCF_951799975.1. NCBI lineage: Eukaryota > Metazoa > Chordata > Actinopteri > Gobiiformes > Gobiidae > Gobius > Gobius niger. The sequence continues at coordinate 16,327,716 of NC_136855.1, read as the reverse complement.
TATCATTGCTCTATCATAACTCTATCATAACTCTATCATAACTCTATCATAACTCTACCATAACTCTATCATAACTCTATCATTGCTCTATCATAACTCTATCATAACTCTATCATAACTCTATCATAACTCTATCATAACTCTATCATAACTCTATCATAGCTCTATCATAACTCTATCATAACTCTATCATAACTCTATCATAACTCTATCATTGCTCTATCATAACTCTATCATAACTCTATCATAACTCTATCATAACTTTATCATAACTCTAACATAACTCTATCATAACTTTATGATAACTCTAACATAACTCTATCATTACTCTATCATTACTCTATCATAACTCTATCATAACTCTAACATAACTCTATCATAACTCTATCATAGCTCGATCATAACTCTATCATAACTCTATCATAACTATATCATTACTCTATCATAACTCTATCATTACTCTATCATAACTCTATGATAACTCTATGATAACTCTATCATAACTCTATCATAACTCTATTATAACTCTATCATAACTCTATCATAACTCTATCATAACTCTATCATAACTCTATCATAACTCTATCATAACTATATCATTACTCTATCATAACTCTATCATAACTCTATCATTGCTCTATCATAACTCTATCATAACTCTATCATAACTCTATCATAACTCTATCATAACTCTATCATAGCTCTATCATTGCTCTATCATAACTCTATCATAACTCTATCATAACTCTATCATAGCTCTATCATAACTCTATCATAACTCTATCATAACTCTATCATAACTCTATCATTGCTCTATCATAACTCTATCATAACTCTATCATAACTCTATCATAACTTTATCATAACTCTAACATAACTCTATCATAACTTTATGATAACTCTAACATAACTCTATCATTACTCTATCATTACTCTTTCATAACTCTATCATAACTCTAACATAACTCTATCATAACTCTATCATAGCTCGATCATAACTCTATCATAACTCTATCATAACTATATCATTACTCTATCATAACTCTATCATTACTCTATCATAACTCTACCATAACTCTATCATAACTCTATCATAACTCTATCATAACTCTATTATAACTCTATCATAACTCTATCATAACTCTATCATAATTCTATCATAACTCTATCATAACTCTATCATTGCTCTATCATAACTCTATCATAACTCTATCATAACTCTATCATAACTCTATCATAACTCTATCATAACTCTACCATAACTCTATCATAACTCTATCATAACTCTATTATAACTCTATCATAACTCTATCATAACTCTATTATAACTCTATCATAACTCTATCATAACTCTATCATAACTCTATCATAACTCTATCATAACTCTAACATAACTCTATCATAACTCTATCATAACTCTATCATAACTCTATTATAACTCTATCATAACTATATCATTACTCTATCCTAAGTCTATCATTACTCTATCATAACTCTATCATAACTCTATCATAACTCTACCATAACTCTAACATAACTCTATCATAACTCTATCATAACTCTATCATAACTCTATCATAACTCTATTATAACTCTATTATAACTCTATCATAACTCTAACATAACTCTATCATAACTCTATCATTACTCTATCATAACTCTATGATAACTCTATCATAACTCTATCATAACTCTATCATAACTCTATCATAACTATACCATAACTCTATCATAACTCTATCATAACTCTATCATAACTCTATTATAACTCTATCATAACTCTATCATAACTCTATCATAACTCTATCATAACTCTAACATAACTCTATCATAACTCTATCATAACTCTATCATAACTATATCATTACTCTATCATAACTCTATCATAACTCTATCATTGCTCTATCATAACTCTATCATAACTCTATCATAACTCTATCATAACTCTATCATTGCTCTATCATAACTCTATCATAACTCTATCATAACTCTATCATAACTCTATCATAGCTCTATCATAACTCTATCATAACTCTATCATAACTCTATCATAACTCTATCATTGCTCTATCATAACTCTATCATAACTATATCATTACTCTATCATAACTCTATCATTACTCTATCATAACTCTACCATAACTCTATCATAACTCTATCATAACTCTATCATAACTCTATTATAACTCTATCATAACTCTATCATAACTCTATCATAACTCTATCATAACTCTAACATAACTCTATCATAACTCTATCATAACTCTATCATAACTCTATCATTGCTCTATCATAACTCTATCATAACTCTATTATAACTCTATCATAACTCTATCATAACTCTATCATAACTCTACCATAACTCTATCATAACTCTATCATAACTCTATTATAACTCTATCATAACTCTATCATAACTCTATCATAACTCTATCATAACTCTATCATAACTCTAACATAACTCTATCATAACTCTATCATAACTCTATCATAACTCTATTATAACTCTATCATAACTATATCATTACTCTATCATAAGTCTATCATTACTCTATCATAACTCTATCATAACTCTATCATAACTCTACCATAACTCTAACATAACTCTATCATAACTCTATCATAACTCTATCATAACTCTATCATAACTCTATCATAACTCTATTATAACTCTATCATAACTCTATCATAACTCTATCATAACTCTATTATAACTCTATCATAACTCTAACATAACTCTATCATAACTCTATCATAACTCTATTATAACTCTATCATAACTATATCATTACTCTATCATAACTCTATCATAACTCTATCATAACTCTATTATAACTCTATCATAACTCTATCATAACTCTATCATAACTCTATTATAACTCTATCATAACTCTAACATAACTCTATCATAACTCTATCATTACTCTTGGGGACATTCCTTGCTCATTCCGAGGCTTCAATTTAAATTTCTGGATATTTGGGAGCCGAGCCAGGACGGATTGAAGAGCTTCCATTTCTTTCGTATCCGCCGCCGTTGCCAAACTACAAACCGCAAATAGGTGCAAATGCTTAACGTCACCTACAACTCCCGCCTCCCCCGCTCGCTGAATGGTCGGTAGAAAGTCAACCGATGTAACGCAGCCACTGAGATCAAGCCCAGACGTACATGTAGGGAAATGATAATTGACCGGAGTTTACGGATGGCTAAGGCCAGGCTTGGATCAAACTGGCAAGTGGGACAATATTCAAAAAATGTTTCTTTCTTGATGTTCACCTTCATCTATTCCCAAAGTGACCAATCAGAGCTGCCCTCACCTCCACACTCCCAAAGTCACCTTGGTAATGATAAGCGCCCCGTTGTGTACGTTTATTCTTATCAGATATAATCCTCGGGCTGGATGCTCTTGCATGTCTTCACACTGCTGTGTTTGGAGGGCAGTCGGTTTTAACCACGGGCTGCTCTGGGTCGTGGTGATACACACTTATTTGGCACAGAATGATGATGATAACATTGCTGGAGGAGAGACCTAACACATTGTACAAACTGTGTCACTTTTTGCTTTGAGGAAACAGATTCGGTCTCGATTGGGTGGTGACCTTTCCCGACTCCGAGGAGGGCAGAGGATCCGGCAGAGACTTTTTTAATATTTATGGGCTTTTTGATGGCACACAAGGTCAGAGCTGATGTTCTGCCCACACTTCCCAGATAGTTCAAGCCTTTGAATGAAAGAAGATGGTTCTTTTCTGTTTAGGAATCACTTTTCATGCTCAAAGGCGGCGGCACATCACTGACGATGCTGAAAGGAGTTCAGGCATTTTGCTTTTCAACCCAGTCACAAGAACGCTCGCCACAGGTTTAGCATTTCCTCCTCATCTTATACCTAGCTTAAACATTCCTACAGGCTAAAGGGAAGCTTTCTCTGCAATGCCTGTCTGAAATGAACATTTCAGCCAGTTATAAACATGTTATTATGGAAGCAACACTTTATAATAATGTAAGTAGGAAAGTTTGGCATACCCACTCCCGCCCCAAAGGAATACATCAAATAAAAGCTTGAACATAATGTGACTTAGCTATTAGGCTAGGATGTCCTTCTACTAACAAGTGAGGTGTACTGGCTTTCAGTTATGCTTAGTAGTGGAGTTTTTCAAACATTGTCCACATGTTTCTATCTTTCTATCTTCAAAAGCTATTTCTCACTCTTGGTGTCAAAATGTTAGACTGATTCATCTCTAGCTTGTGTACAGTGGACTATATTTGAAAATCTAAACGAACAAGTGAGAATGTACTGTAGTGGGGGTGGGGTGTGGCCTTCACCTGTCACCTATCAGGAGTTTTCTGTACAAATCAGGTTGTGGCAAAGACATACTGCTCCGTGCCACAGCCTGCACCGCTGGAACGCTTTGATAAGCCATCTGTGCCACCTGATGCCTGTGAACTTTTCCTGCCTGCACAGCCTATCTCTGACTCTGTTTCTAGATTAAATGCGAGCTGCCCCCTTTGCAACAACTGAGCCCATGGGTGCACTGAAATTGTGTCGCAGCGTGGGTCTTCTGCTGCGTGTTGGGGGGGGTGAGCGCCTGAGGGTACTTGTACAGCCAATGCTAATATTTTTTGCAATGTTAACTAATTTGTGAATTAATTGAGTGTTTAAATTTTTTCTTTGGGTAGATTTTGTTTGGCCATTGCTTTGAGTCTAAAGATAGTTTTACGTTTCAGTCTGTTTGATTTAGTTATGCAACAATTTTGGTCACATTAATCTTTTCACATCATCACATTTTCTTTTTTTAAATGTTAATTTCCTATAAATTTAAATAAATATGTAGGAAAAGCTCGGTTACACATGCACTTGCACAGTACGCTGCACAGTGATTTTCTTGTTCTGTTGTTCGCTTATACATCATTGATAAACTTTATCCCATTGCAAATCTCACATGTACATAATAAATGCATAGCAAGAGCCTCGCCTTGTTATTTCAATTCTGTCCTTGCATTTACAGCCACGTTAAACAAACTACTTGTTAGTGCTAAACTTCAGTGTTACCCCGCTAAATAATTTAAACGCATAATATCTGACACATTTTTAAATCGTGACGGGGGGAATGGTCCCAGAGAAGCGACTGTGCTCAAGGTTAATGTCCTCACTGTGGCTGCTCGCTAAGCCGTAAAGGACCAGAGGCTGCAGGTGCCGCTATAAAAACAAATGTGCTCGCGTCTGAGTATGAGCCTACTACATACCATGACCTCAAAGACGAGATGTGTTGACACCAAAACGTTACGCATAAATAAACGCCATAAACATTACGGTAATGTCGTACATAAAATATAGCTTACTCCCGCACAGCTCCTGCGGCGGTGGAGCCCCATATTACTGGTAAGAGATGCACAATGACTCCCAGAGTAAACATAAACCAGTAAATTTCATTCTGCTTCATATTCTAACTTTTGAATATATTTCCACTCGTATTGCTCTGGCCTAGTGGGTGTTGCCTTGTAGAAAAAAATAGGATGATAGCAGCATAGCTTAAGGGGACAGTTCAATAGCTTTAACTAATTTTTGCATGATGGAAATGCCTGCCGCGGAGCTTCAGTTCATAGTTTTTGGGATAGGGAATCTTTGTGCTGTGTTTTGATTCGGTCCAAACTAAAACCTTAGAATGTGGGCAGCACAATATGAGAAAACATTGCAGGTAACACTTTATAATAAGGTTACATAGAGTCATGCATGAACAACATGAAATTATGCATGATGACGATACCATGAGTCATCATGAGTTAACATGTCTTCATGTTCTTTCATAGACGACATCATGCATGAATTAAGTAATTAAGTAACTACTGTAATGAATTCATGAGAAATTCTTGTGAATATAATCATGATCTGGGAATCATGATGAATTCACTAAAACATTTAGAGTTTTTAACAAAGCTTTATCGTAATTGTGAGGTTTATGCATGAATATCATGATTCATCATGCTTTTTAAGCCAATTTGTTTGCAAGTTTTACCTTAATGCAACATTCACTGCTGTTATTAACTCATCATTAGCTAATCCTTATTTCATTCATAAATGTATGATGATTGCGTCCTCTATACTAAAGTGATGCACTTAAATGCTTAAGACAATAATCATCACGGTGTTTATTGGACAAAACAAACACAAACATCATAATTTATATCTGTGCACAATGCATTATGGGTTTAAATTAAATTAATGTTTTGTGGTCCATTAAATTTCACATATTTACAATAATACACAGGATTATAGTCAAGACATATTTTAATAATGTGTTAAAAATATCGGTGGCATATATCGGCATCTGCTTTAGAAAAACCCATGTTGGTCGACCTCTAGTTGTAATGTAAGCAATAGGCATTGTTTATGTTGATGTAATGGAAATTAAAATGACCACAAAAAACAGACATAATTTAAACCCATTGTGCACAGATATAAATTATAATGTCTACGATGTTTGTGTTTGTTTTGTCCAATAAACACCTTGATTATTGTCCAAAGCATAAAAGTGCATCACTTTAGTATGGGGTTGGATTACCTAATGATGGGTTAATTACAGCAGCAAGTGGTATATTAAGGTATATCTTGCAACCAATGAAAGAATGTGAAGCCATGTTAACTCATGATGAGTCATAATATTGTGATAAATGAATACATCATGAAATTGCATTATTTCATGCATAATTTCATGTTATTCATGCATGACTTCATGTAACCTTATTATAAAGTCTTACCACATTGCATTACTTGATAACAGTCTTAAAATATTTACAAAGCTATTTATAAAATCTTACTGTCATTGTCAAATAAGACAAACGTGGCAAAATTTGGCCAAAATGGAAATACATTCAGAAAATCATGGCTGGAACTGCACGTTCAAGTTACCATGAATGTTTGGGCTTTTACTTTTTTAGTGATAAAGTGATATTGTGGCTTCTTGGATATGGATAATGACAAGTTGGTGAAACAGCACAGTAGCTATATTGTATTGTTGCCCGACAATAGCCCACCATATTAATCAGTAGAAATAAATGGACATGCTTTTGTTTTTGTTTACATTCTGGTCTATGTATTTTTTCCGTTGATCAGACACCAAGGCCAATCGAGTCTTGGAAATTGTAACTTTGATTTCCACACCTAATCTGCATTCTACGTGTATACCATGTACTATAATGTTTTAAACAATGCTATCACTGAGCTGCTGACTTCCTTCTTGAAATTGAAAACTCTAGCGTAAAAGTTGAGACATCTGGCCATGCACATTACATTACCCTTTGATGACTTCTGCTTTAACCATCTCCTTCATTAGCATCTCTTTATTAAGTCCTCGGCTGGGTGTGCACATTAGCAGAGCAGCAGGCGCCTCACCTGACCACTGTCTTACGCTCCACTCGAAAGTCTAACGCCAGGCTAACGGTCCATTTCCCATATGGCTGTGATAGTGAGCCCCACAGAGCACACTATGAAACTAACTGTCCAGAAAAACTGGTTTTGTCCGCCAGCCAAACTGAACACGCTGACCATTTTTGTTAGCTTTAAAAATATATATATATAAAAACTGTCAGTCAGGACTGAAGAGTGGGTCGATGAGTGTTTTATGTGGGCATAATTGTAACAGGTGAAATATGAGCAGATATGGCCGGCTGACTTAAGCTATAGCATTATTAATTGTAAACACATGGGTCAAGACCGAAACTGATCTATGGATTTTTTTTTTAGCTACAATGTGCAGAGTTCTGGTCTTTCCACATGTGTCTAAGTCATTATGAACACATTTATGTTTGTTTGACTGGTGCAAAAGCAGAACTGCAGCACGATACACTCACTTTTGGTTCATGGTTGGACTTTTAAACACAGATTGTAGTTTAGTTGTTGTTTAAATGACAGTTGGTAGCGATAGACTTTGCCTTGGGGGAGATTTTACTCTTACAAACATACAGAGTTGTTCTACACAAGTTGTCAACATTGTGTAAATCCATGTTTGGCTATTTATGGGAGTATCTAATCTATCATTGGGCCAGATCAAGATTAAACATCTTGTTCCTGGCTCTAATGGACTTTCCATTGAAATGTTTTTGTCCCTGTACATTATGGAACTTTATATTGTGTGTATTTGACCTTTCAGTTACCCAGCGGCTGTATGAGTGGTCAGCATCATCACGGTGGCCTCTGTCACGCTTCACGATCAATCGTTTTTATTTTGTTTCTGGTTGATTTTTGCCGCTGACAGATCAGAAAACCAAAACAATTGAGTTAGAAATGACCGTGATGGAAAGTAAAGGCACCATGCTAACACAAAGGTCACGCACAAATTGAAGTCATAATTGAACACAGGCTTGTCATTCTTATTTCATCGTGTTCGTCCTAACATTCACAACATCGTAGAATATTTTTCCTTGTGTTATTTTGGTTTTGAATTTTTGCTCTATTCTTCATAAATGAGCTGGCTACAAAAAAAAAACACCCAAACGGCTAGCATGAACGAGCTTTAGCTAGCCCACACTGCCCACTATGGGGCAGGTCACATCTCCTTCAGTCCATGGCTATTTTTCATGGTCTATGTGATCAAATCAGAACAAAATTGGGTCTAAAATAAAACTAAATTGAACTTAAGCTCCAGGCTTAAAGGGACTACACAGAGTTTAAAAATGTTAAAATAATGTTTTTTCCTCCCCCTACAGGTTCCAGCAATGTCCTAATGTGCCTCTAAAATCCTGCACTGTCACTCAAAAAGTTGTTACTTTGGGTCCGAATGGGCGTCATGCACGAGCCTAATATAGAAGGTGCAGTTACACGTATGACCTGAGGTGGCAGTAGTAAGTATAAAATGTCCAACTTGCATCTAGCCCCTTTAATAGTGTCACTTTTGAATAAATGAATTTGCTGATAGATTAATTTTTAAACGCACAGCAATCCTATCAATTATTACCACTCTTGAATATTCTGCTACTTACTATTCTAACACCTGCTAACACTACACCTGCTACTATTACTACGACTATTACTACTACTACTACTACTACTACTAATCCTGCTACTACCTCCATTTTTATACCACTACTTGGAGAAATAACAAACATAGAGCTAGTTAAATGTGATTAAATACAACACTGCATAGAAGAAACACTGCAGCAGAACAGAATCACAAAAATGGTGCTTTATGAAACACTGTTACACGATTCATGCTTGGACAGTCTTTTCATAAACACTTATCGTTCTGTTGTTCAAAAATGTGTCTCGGGGAATTTTACCCTTAAAGATCTCAACTTGAATGGACGTGTCAGACCTTCTCAGCTATTGGTTTGTATTGTTATGATTTGTTTTTCGCCTAAGTTTTTTTTTCTTTTTCGATTTGTCTATATATAAGAGATGATGAGTTAAACAAAGCGACACCAGCCTGTATCATTGCAGACTTGCCATTTTTTTATGGTACATTGACAAAGGCACTTACAGTAAATTTGTCTCTCTCCTCTCCGCTGCCGTCTGCCTGTCTTCCTGTCCCATGTCAAGTCTGCTCCAGTCTGAGCTCCCTCCAGGTTTTATTTTCCGCCTGCTTCACTGCAGTACAAGCAGCCAAGGAAAACAAGAAATAAATGAATATTAATGTAAAGATGTAAAGTGCAATGCTCATACAAGTCAGTCAATCAATCAATCAATCAATCAATCAATCAATCAATCAATCAATCAATCAATCAATCAATCAATCAATCAATCAATCAATCAATCAATCAATCAATCAATCAATCAAAGTTCTAACACCCAGTTCCAGGAATATGGTTTTTTTTTACTATAAAAGGGCAATAAACAGTATAGACATTCAAGTAAAATAACTGATATGAAGATAGTCATACAGCAAATCCTTTTGTGAATATTGTCCACTGGAATACTGCCCCAAGACCGACTGAAACTACCTCCTTCTTATTGACCTGATGAGAGAGGTACATCTGGGCTAAGAGCCGCAGAGCAGATCAAAGCAAAACCAATTGATTTTGGAGGCTCGATCTCCCACCAACTGTTCATATGAGGAGATGAAGTCTATTCTCACTTCAGTCGCCGAGGCAGAACTGAGGCACTGCTCATGAATAGGTCTGCAGTTGCCATATCTGGAATGTCTTTGTTCCAGGTATTACTTTTTAATGCAGCATGGACCTGCTATACATATGTCTAGTTAGTCAATAGTAAAAAAAAAAAATGTCACTGATGCAAGATTTCCAACCATCTTTCAGTCTGTCTCCAAAGATTAGGCACATAGCAATCAGAGGGCCTGATCTTGTGTTTCTTTACAGATGCTCCAGACCTGACGCATTGAGTGGGCTGGACAAACATAGATGGCAAATGGAACAACCTTTTTCCTCCAACCAGACTCTTTCCGCGGTGGTGGGGGAGTGGGGGTGCTTTTGTTTGTTTTTGTGTTTCGGCCGAGTGCAGCCCATAGACCTGCGCCACAACGGTACTGGCTGTACCTCTCTTTCTCTCGGGACACCAGACACGGACAGTGTTTAACTTACGGTGGGATGAATATTTTTAGTTTGACCTGTGAGAGCAAAAAGCCTATTATGCTAAAGGAAGACCACAAGGCAGCGCGATGTAAAATATGAAAATAATGTGAGGCTGCCAAAGGAGAGCAGCGCTGTCTGTGCTGCCTGTAATATATGTATTTTTTTAATATATATTCTAGCTCGTGGCACAGGCACATAGAACAACAGCTGTGCACAGGCAAGATGATGTCCACCTTTGGAGCAATGGTGTCCTTACACCAGGCAGAAGATCAGGGCCAGAGCCTTTCTTTCTTTCATTGCAGCACGTACACAATTTACCTGAAATTAACAATGACAGTAAACCACTCTCGTGTTTCATTTATTTTCTTGATATTTAACATTCAAGTTATGTGTGTGTGTGTGTTTTTTTTTTTTTTTTCAGGAAATGGTAAAATGGATGACAGACACTCACTACCACGCATCAAAATATACAAGAGAGCAAACCAATTTATTCTAAAAACCACAAGGTCTGTAATTTCGGCTCATAATGTTTTCTTCTTGCACTCTCGTCGTTATCTGGAAGTGTGTCATGAGGTGCATGTGTGCATGTTTTTCTACTGGGAAATAATTGATTCCTGTTGTATACGCCATATCAAAGTGCAACATCGGTCTTATCAAATTCTTCAGCATTATGACTAATAGCGGGACGTAATGAGGAGGAGGAAAACACACAAGTAATAGTCATTAGTCCTGGGAGGAGGCTGTAATTGCTTTAGAGGTGCATTAGGGCCAACGTTTTAGAGCCCAGCGATGAAGTCCCGAGCCAAATCAGGCCTAAGTGAGAGGCTGAAACACGGCTGTAACGTCTCCAAACTGCATTTTCTGCAACATATCCATTTTCATGATGTCAAAGTCCATTTCAATCAAAGGAAAGGAGCGCCTTCAGTGGGCAAATCATCCGCCCCTTTCTGCAACCACAACACTGGGTAAAATGCAAATTAAAGAAATACATCAAACGCGGCACACGTTGTTTATATAATTTGAACGTTTTGTAGCCATGCGATTTTGTTTCTTACCTGTGTTGTTGATTGAAAATGTGCTGTGGATGTTGCTCTATTCAAAACACCACTTTCACATCCAACTTGCCTCTGGAGAGCAAGACACAATCTCCTTATGAACAATATGATCCCTTAGATTTAGCACTGCGGACTGTAATCTTGATTGGCCGTACATTATCATACTATCAACAACAAGCTAAAGTGCGACTGTTATCCCCCGTGTACAGGAAAATCTATAAAGACCTGGCACCACCTCAACTGAGCCCAGCAGAAGTCTATTAAATGTAAAGCTCTATTAAGTAGTGCCATGAACCTTGATATAGACCCACTTGAAAAGCCCCCGCTGCTGCCCACTACAATAATGAAGAGCGAGAGTCAGCCCCTGTCAATACAGTAAATACGTCAAGCCTCGCTGTTTCAAAATTACAAAACAGGCAGATTTTCGAACTGGGTCTCGTAAAACGTTAGCGGCGCAACGCGAAGAAAAACAATGTGACATAAATCAACAAAACTATGAATTACGAGAAATAAAAAGGGCATTTGCTGCAGCACTGGACAAATGTAAGCGAGGAAAACAGGAATGAATCAGGCTGTTGTTGCAATAGCAACAACACTTTTTATAGGACATAAGAGCCCGGTGTCCGGTGCTTACGTTTCCCATGTCCTCTTACTGTCTCAGCAGATGCATGGTCAGGTTGCTGAGTCAACCGTGAGCGGCGTGGTGGCACAGTGCATTGCTTAAACATGTACATGATTCCCACTGGGGCCTGGACTCTCTTGAAAAGGACGTTCTCCATCTCAGTGGGAAAGATAAATTGATGAAATAGATAAACATTAAAAGTCCATTGTTTCCTTATCCTATCTCATAAAGTTCCAGATTATGGGCTTTAAAACACTAGGAACATAATCTTATCCAAAGCCACTGTTCAATAGTGTTCAATCCAGACTGTTGGCATTACTGCAAAAAATGGCATCTCACATCAAATCAAGCCAAGAACATTGATAAGATATATAAATAATAGTTAAGGGACTTGCATAGGACTTCAGCAAGGTGTAGGACCTGCAGTTGGATGGTGTGGAGGTGCACAAACCACCACCTTGTCAGGTACAATACACTGTCTTTAGTTCACATAGAACTTGCTGAACAACAGCATTAGTGGCAACTGGAACAAGCCACACTTGCAACTTGCACTTAAGTTTATTTTAAGCTAAAGAAACACAAGTTCTTTTGGTTCACTTCTTTGTTACTGAAAATGATTGAAAAACAACCTCTATCTCTATATTCTTCATAGAACATTTAGGTTTCAAGTTTCGGGGAGACTTAATACTATACCATTGTATTATATAAATGGTAATAAATGGGGTTGCATTGTGAAACCTAATCTCTTTTCAAAATATATTTTATTATGATCCCTCATCAAATACACTCCCCTCAGACTTCCGCTTTGTTTCATTCACACAGTTTCACCCGGTATTACTCCTTGTTCCCTCTAATCCCGGAGGCACTAACCAATCAAAAAGCGACACTGCATGATCGCGTAGTGGTTAAGCCTATAAGCTGTGACACATACTATGCTGGACACTTTGCCAGCCATGGTGCTGTGAGTATCTAGTTTGAAACTAGTTAAAACCCATTATATGCCCCTTTTAGTTCACATTTCAAGATATGACCGCAATCCAGTGGTTAAAAATAAAAGCCATAATGTGGAAAACTGTAAGAGTAGAGACGAGAGGTGTAAGTTGTACACTGTTCTGCTATTATGCATTAGCAGGTCCCTAATTCCTCCTTCTTTCAGCGTGGGTAGGCACTAAACTGCATTTTCCAGCCGTACCGTATGTGGTTGTTATTCTTGAGGGAAGCTGGGGCATTAATAGAACCCCTGACCTGCATGGTTTTCTGTGTTAATGAAATTTATTGTGCTCACAGTGGGGGATGCACTTAGACTGAAGTGCACCCTTCAGAGTAAGTGCACCCTTTGGCCAGAACCAAACATTTTTCCATTTGGAGGTCTGTTACTCTGCAGTGGCACTTCGGCAATAACAAAAAACAGATTTTTTTTTTTTGAAGGATGTTGCAAAAGAAAAGACAATATGGCGCAGTGTTTGGTTGGGCTGAAAAGCCAACTGTATGGTTTGTGTCTCTCACTGAACCTTTAAAACAGCACGCTGACTCAATGGTTTGCGCTTTCTCGTCACAGCAGGAAATCATGGGTTCGATTCCTGGACTGTGTGGGGCCTTTCTGTGCTGGAGTTGGCATGTTCTGCTTGTGTCTGGATGGGTTTCCTCTGTGGGGGATCTGGGTTTTTTCCCCCATCAACCATGGACATTATGCGAATCCTCCAGCAAAAAAAAAAGAAAGAAAGAAAAGAAATCATGCTCAAATTGTGTGTAACTTTCGCTTTAGAATTGCTTGTTGTTGGTTCTGTTGTTGAATTTAGTTTGATAAAGTCCATAAAGTTCTGGTAATCCATACAAGTAATGTTTATATCCCATGGCACAAGTCGACCAGAACTTGTTCATGACAGTTACCATTGAAACACAGACAAGCTCTTAACAGCTTCAGGAATCACCTGTCTAGATACATCCCTGAGTAAACCCAGACCCCTGGCCACAATCCTATTACTTCCAATGCAGGGCAACGATATGGCGTGAGACTCTACTGTGAGATACACACCGAACCCGCAACACAGGTAGCTAAGCTTGCAGACCATCATCTGAGACTTCCTCATGCGGTCACGGGGCCGCAGCACAGCACTCATTTCTATACAACCTCAAATATTTGTGCCCTATTGTCTCTTTCTGTCTGTTCCTTTTTCCTCTATTCTCTTATTATCAATGCCCATCTAGACAAATGAGGCAGTCTAACCAGTGCGCCCCCTGCTGTGTGTCTGTCTGCGGGCCATCTCTCCTTCACTTGCCTTTCCTTGTGTGACCGCACAGGGGCTAAACACCCCATTATTATCCTTGATGTTCGCTTTACTTCCTGACACTTCACACAGCTTAGATTACTGACACTGATATTATGTAGGCTGGGGGCCACACCACCAAACAGGGGTCACCTTGACTCAAGTCGGAACGAAATCAAAAATAAGTCCACCATGCTGCGCAGATAATGGACCGCTACTGGGCTAATTTTATTTGCAAAAATGCCCATTGCTACCAAACAGCGTGTCACTCCAGTTGTTAAGCCCGGGATGCTAACTCATAAATAATGCATTGTACTTTTTATTACACTTACATTATTATTACACGTTGTGGGTGAAACTCAGCATGTTGTGTAGTTGTGCCTTTGGCTAGTTTTTGAAAATAAAGTGTTTTTGCTGCAAGGCTCCTCATAAGTTGTAGTTATTGCAGCATAATAACTTTATGAATATTAAAACTGCAGCCTATTTATTGATTTGTATTTACTTTTATATGGATGTGCTTAAAGCCGTACCGTCATGCCCTATGATTAGAATAAAATACAAGCTCTCCTCAAACCTGACTCGTACTCCTGCTTTAGTTAACCCATTGCAACAAACAGTGTTGGCGTATGGCTGATCATAGACATGTTTCTAGTTCAGTAGACGAGCAGTTAAAAATATAAAATAAAACATAATATACATAGGCCTAACCTCTGTGGCTCTAACAAAGACGTTATCGGATTCGAGGTATGGGACAATCTCTCTAAGAAGAGCAAGTATGTCCTCTGTTCCTTCTGTTCCCCATCCGCTCAAACACATGTGCCTTGGGTGGATAATTAAATCTCTAAACCTGTTCGTGTTGGAAAAGTCCTGAGCAGAGAGGTTGTTTCATGCTCCTACCGTGCTTGGCCATTGTTTCTGAAACTCCGCAGAGAAGCACACCATGTTACTGGTCTGTTGGGGCGCCTTTGTATGAGCTGTAAAGACGGTCCAGGGAGAGGGGGAAGCCTGATCGCCTGTACTTTGAATGGAGAGGAAGATGGGTAAAGAATGAATGTGCCACTGTTCAGCTTGATCTGCTAACTGCTCACCTACAGTATATACATAGTTCCATGTTTCTAGAATTAGCAGCAGAATGATGTTTTGCAAGAAAAATAAGGCGGGTAGAGTAACAACAAAACTGAGTGGGAAGAAATACACAAATGGTAAAAATAAAATAGTAATTAATGTAAATACTACTTTTTATCATTTAAAATTTGGTTGTGACATACATGACAAGCACAAAATTAGCATTAGAAACATTAAAGTAAATCAGTTTCACACAACATTTACTAAAAATCATTCTCAACACGGTACACAATTTTTTTTATTTTTTTTTTATCACATGTCAATATCATATCATAGACATGTCATTACACAGTAATGGAAGCCCAAAAGGAATAGGCTGAAGCTAAAGCTAAAGCAAAAGCAAAAGCATGTGCAACTACCCCTATATTCAATACTTTCAGCACTCATGCATTTCACATTTGTATTCCCATTGGGAACTCAACTAATAACAACTGCATCTAACAATTACACTGATAAGGCTACCATAAAATATGGAAAATTCAATCATATAATTTTCATACTCAGGCTCACACAACCATGGGCGTGAATCTGTTTCTGAGTTACATTTTTAACCATACAATCAGTAACATTGATCACAAAAGGTTTTAGTCACATTCAAGTCAAAAGATCAATGTTATATTGCTCTATTCTCTCTGATCTTGTCATTTAACAAAGCCGAGTCGACTAACCTATATTTAATAGTCTGTTCTTTTGGATGTACAAATGCAATCAAACCTATTCGCACTCATTTGCTTTGAGTAAAACAACGGTGTATCTTTTCTATGGCTGAGCCCCAGAGGCTCAGTAATTGCATATGGCTGGTAGAGTGTGGAGGTCTGCCCCAGTGAAACAGGCCTATAACATGATGCAATCAAAGTCCTTTATTTTCCACACGTGCCAGTACAGCACCCTGGGTAGCAGCAGACACACAGACAGACAGCTGCTCTCGCTACATGCTGATCAATCATTATGAAGAGGCCTATTGCTACAGAGCCTCCAAACCATAAAACCTGCCACAAGATACTTGACGATGCCATGCGTCATGCTTTTGTCTGCAAACTGGCGAAGGGCAGGGGTGTTGTGCACAACAATCAGAATGAAGCTACTGAAGTCGTCTGATGTTAAATAGATGCTTCTGCACAACATGGTAAAGGTGTTAGTCCAAAAAGGTTGGAATCTCGAGGCTATTTGAAACTTAATAAATTGTTAGCAATACATTTCCTGAATTCTTTTAGCCTTTATATGAAATGACATAAGTTCTGTTATGTGTTGATTCTTTACATTATCATGTACAATTTGAGTTTCATTGATGTCTTTGTGATAAAAAAAAAGAAGAAATAGCTGCAGCGTTTAAATTGTGCGGACTGTATAAATGCACATTGTCTTCATTAAACATAATGAGAGTCAATCTTATGATCCATAATTTAAATTTAATCGGTCTGTTCAATGCAAACCAGCTCAGGTGAATATGCAAATTTAAATAGAATTATTCAAACCACACTGGCATGATGTGAACACATTAAAAGTTTGCGGTACTGTATTTTCCAAGTTAGTAGCACCACATACTTACATGTGTGCATTAGCCTAACCTGCCTAGGACTTTGAAATATTTTGGGGTTAATTTAGGTTTGCCTCATTGTAGCGACGTGGTGACAAAGCAGTGTTTTGTGCTCGGTCTCCTCCTCAGGCTGAATGTCCAGAGAAATGTCAGGATGGCGACAGGTTGTTATCACTGCCGCCTTATCTGGGGCTTGCAGGTGCAGTGGCACAACAAAAAGCAGGCGCTGTGCTGGGGCCAGACGTGCTTTATGGCCCAGTGCAGCAGCCCTGACTCTATCAGCTGATCAACTCAAGACACATGAAAGAGCAGCGTTCAGTCTGCGCCACTTTGGATGGTAAATAATGGAATAAAGATATAAGAAAATCAAATAAAGGCATGGACAATGACAGTATGAGGTACAGTATTTTGGAGGAAAAATAAGTTATTCACTAATATAAACGCAGAAACAGCCGCCATTTTACTCAAAATAGCAGAAAGGGCTACAAAGTACGGTATTTTCCGATTTCTGTGCATGTGCCATCACTTTGTCTGTGGTAGTTTAGTAATTTTTTGGCCTGTAGGCTTTATTGGACATGACTGTTCAGGGTGAAAGGAGGTTATGTGTTAAAAGATACATGGGGATACCGTCTGGTATTGTGTGATTTTAATCTCGCTGACTCCCGCAAAACCAAGCAGAGCTAATCCTAGCACGGGAGGCGGGAGTTAATGGTGTCATCAGGATTTCCCATAAAACACCAGTGCGGGAGTGCTCCTCCCGCAACCAACACAGCGATCTTTTACCAGTGCCCTTTCTTCTGTTTTAAATGAGCTGGACTTGTCCTTAAAGCTGCTGCTCTGAGGTAGCCTGGCCTTTAGCCTTCCGTAAACACTGGTCAATTATAATTTCCCTACATGTACGTCTGGGCCTGATCTCAGTGGCCGCGTTACATCCATCCATCCATCCATCCATCCATCCATCCATCCATCCATCCATCCATCCATCCATCCATCCAGCTGGTTCTAACCGGGCCTGTTGGTCTCTCATAAGGGGCTTCTGAACCTCTCTTTCTCTGACCCGTCACTTAGGACCTGTTTGCCATGGGAGACCAGGGGCACGAAACCCCCGACATCATAGGCCCCCAGAGGGACTATATGTATTTATACCCGTTTATAAATACATAAATAAAGTCACTCTGGCGTTATGACAGGCTAGTTACATGTGGGGGGAAAGACGTTTTTACACACATTTTTGGTGCTGGGACATGAACTCACAACACTTTTTCATTTAGTTCATTGCAGTTCATTTTATTGAGTAGCATCACACACTTCATTTTAATGCTCACAGGAGGAATAAAGAAGAAATGTCTTATTGTAGTACAAAAAGCTCTCAGAATAAATACAAAGAAAATAGCTGGACCTTACTTCACATTTTTGTTCCTTGTGCAATCGAGACACATCAGACTAATTAAACTACCGACGTGATAAGTTTTAGTACAAAGCCATCTAATATGTAAAGAAGTTGTGCTTGAGCAGGCCTGGGACTCCAACCAAAGCATCTTCATTTGTTTAAAAAAGATCAAACATTTTTCCAGCATTAAAATTTAATTCAAACCTAATACAGGAAATGACGGCGGCTTTATTCTTCTTAAGGTTTGTCTAATCTTCACACGCACGCCAAATAAAACAGCTTTGATCCTGCTTGTTCCTTTAATCAGGGACTATGCTCTCATGCCTTGTGTTTTTCATTCACACTATCATTCTCTCTGCACCAGCCTGTCTCCTTGCGCTGGCTTCATTTCTGTTGACAAAGCATTGCAGAGCCCGCATGTCTTGAGTTGCCTAATTGGCCCACGTGGACTAATTTAGCATCTAATTACCAGGCGAGTTTTATACGCTTTTGGATTTTCAGGGTCGCGTTATGCCTTTAGATAACTTTCCTTTCTCCTCTCTCTCTCTCTCAAGGCTATACGCTTGCTCATTCATTCAACTTGGTGAATTAATGTTGTATGATAAAACAGATGTGTGAAGCGCAACACTGGCCATGACTTGTAAGAGTACATGGGTAGCAGGACCGTGGAGGTTACACAAAGAAGTTTTTCATCAATTAACAGAGGCTTATGACCCCTGTCGTGGCCTCGAGTCCATAGAGGATTAAATGGCTCAGAGCTGGGGGAGGTTTTATTGGTTGTGGAGTGGTTGAATAAAATAATGCCACAAAGTCACAACCTTACACGCTATGTTAATTACCTTAACTGTGTAGTGGTAACTTCTATTTATACATAAACAAAACAAAATAAAGAGAAGAATTGCATATCACATTGCTTCACAAAAAATAAAAGTCCCCACCATCATATCGTTGTTGAAAAGGGTGATTTTGCAGATAATAGCATTTAGCAACTTTAGCTGGTGTTAGCATAACATCTGCTTTGTTTTCTAGATGCTTCTTTCCTCTACTACTTGCTTTGGCACCTTTGAATAAGCCCCATCCAAAGCTACAATTTGTCCCCACTGTTCTCATTGCGGCTCACAACAGTCTTCATCGCCATTCAGTGGTAATGTGTATTCTAGCACGTGCATCCGTGGGAGTTCTGCCCACAACTGCGGCCCATTTTCGATGGAAATGCTAAATGTGAAAAACCATCCTGTGCCTTGTACTGCAGCCAAACAGCGCAGCCAATCCACCCAAAGACTGAGATCAGCTGACTCCCTGAACATCCTGAGTGACCAGGTTATTCCATCAATGGATTTCTTCTTCCCTTATGGTAAGGGCATAGTCCAAGATGACAATGCCAGGATTCACCGGGCTCACGTTGTGAAAGAGTGGTTCAGGGAGCATGAGAGAATTTTTACATATGGATTGGCCACCGCAGAGTACAACTCTTAACCCCATTGGTTTTCTTTGGGAAGAAGGCTTTGCACAGTGGTCACACTCTCCCTTCATCAACTCTGGGTCATTTGACATTGCAGAAGCTTATTGAAACAAGCAAATGGATAATCACAGTAATCATAGCCAAAGACAGTCCAATGAATTATTAGAGCATGTGACCTTTTTTTTGTTGCAACTTTTTAGTGTTGTTTTTTAGTGTTGTGACTGAAATTTAAAACAGTGGTGCAGTGGTTAAAGCATTTGTCCATGGAGCCAAAGGACAGCTTGACAAATTCCGGCGCTGTCGTGTTATTGGGAAAACCAGTTCAACCACTGTTAGTGATTGGAGCTTGGATGGGTCAATGGGGCAGATTGGCAGCCTCACTTCAGTCAGTTACAATAACCAACTGTGCGCTTGTATAATGACTACAATGCATTGCTTAGAGAAACTTGTCACTGTGCCAAGCAAATAGAGATATCTTCAGAATGGATTCTGTTCACAGAAACAAAAAGCATAAGCCTTTTTTTCTGATTTGGAAAGGTCCGGGTAAGAGTAAAGGGAAAAACATGATGATTGTACAGTACACTTGCATCTATATATGGCAGAATCGCGTAAAAATAAAATAATACATTAATCAATACATTAACAAATATAAAGTTATTATGTTAAATAATGAAGTTGTATTCTCATCATAATTCCACTTGACTTGACCAATCCTATATGGGCAATACAGTGTGCATACAAATGACGGTAATAAATGTGAAGAATACAAATCAATGGGCCCAGGTCCAATTAAAGATTCAGAGACAGGGCTGTCACAGATCAGCAGATGTTCACAGCTGGATGGAGGTGAACTGGTGTGGAACAGAGCAGTACAATATGGACATTTAGATGGACGGAGAATCTCAAATAATTCTAGTGTTTGCAGCAGAAATCATTCAAACAATGTATACACAATGTAATAAACAAATGTGTGCTCAGAAAACAAGGTCTACATTTTAACCATGTGAAGTACAAAGACTCAAAATCACACTACTCACAAATCACCATTCACCGTTACATAGAAAGCAATATCAAAAGAATTACTCAACAGGAGGAGAGTTTAGGTTCCTGACTGCCTGGTGGATGAAACTGTCCTTAAGTCAGTTGGACATGGCTCAGATTGAGACTCTGCATCCCTTTTCCTTCCCTTTCTTTGAAGGCTGAGACTTGTCTTTTATCACTATAGTATAATCACAATTGAACTATAACAAATGCAAGCACTCTGTCTGTGCTCCCTTAATTGTAAGCTTTAAGAAATACGTGTAGTTAAAATATGACACATATGTCGAATGATCACAGTCTAAACCTCTTTTTTAGCTAAGAGGCCAGGATCAACAAACAAAGTATTCCCGTTGAACCCATAGGTGGAGATTTGACAAATGAAATAAACATGTTTACATTGTGTTCCAAAAACAACATTGGTCTCTAAAGACGAGTTCCCCTTTTTGTCACAGCTGCACAGGAGCGACTTACCAAATTCATGCTCTGTTAAACACTCCTCTTTCACATTTGGTGTCGTTGATTGGCAACCGCCTAAGTCCCTTTGTCTTCACTAAACCATGCATAGATGCTATGATTTCCCCCTTCTGTTGGGTGACAGGATTTCTATGCAAATGAAATGCAGCGGTGTCACTAGAGGTCATTCAGTTCATGATTGGTGAAGAAATGCACACCTAACTTACCCAAGTAACAGCAATAAGAAAAGGATTTAAAGGCTTTAGCAATGGAAACACTGTGAGACAAACTTAGGTGGTCAACTCAGATGTGATACATGCAGGAAACCAAAATTTAAGAGTTAATAATATGTGTCTGTAATATGTAATATATGTCATGCAGGTGGAAGCAGAGGAATGGAGAGAGTTCTGTTTTAGAAAATGATGTCATTTTATGATTTGTATTTTATATCCCTCCACATTTTACTGCTGCAGTCAGACTGGATTTTCTATGGATGGTGGATTTTCATGCCTTTTGTTATTGGACAATTATCTTAATTACACCAACATTGAAAGGATAAGATCAGACGTGCCGTGGAAACAGAGATGTGTGGGTGGCAGTTGCGAGGCATTATTCGGAAGAAAAAATAAAGCGTGGGGCCATCTGAGTTTAGCAAAGAGCAACATTTTCAGATTGGATCTTCTCTGGGGAGCATTTTTCGAAAGAACAACTGCTAGTGTGTGAAAAACAGAGGGCCAGTGCGGACATGGCCTGAGGCAGCGGTGAATTGCTAACTACAGCCAGATCAAGAACAGCAATATCTACAGCTGTTATTGGCTGCCTGCTCCCTTATTACCGCTGCCCATAGTGTGTGGACCTGTGCTAGACACTGCCTCATTGTTACAGGGGCTGACTACAATAGCACAGTATATCTGAAATATAGAGAAATCATGACAACAAGGGCTGCACGAGTTTGGAAAAATATCTATGAGCAATTTTTCGGACATATCTAATTTCCACTAATGATTGCATTTACATTTATCATTCATATTTTAAAATCAAGATTTAGTGCACAGAGCACAGAAAATTGCTAATACGAGAAACACATCTATTCAAGAACATATTTGTGGAGGATTAAACTTCAGAGTTGGGATACAGTGGGAGGAGAAGGTGAGTACACTGGCCCTCATTTATCAACATTGCGTACAAAAACGGTGTACGTGTAGGTGCATTTGCGATATACGCCAGAGTGCGCGTGGCATTTATGAACCCGTGCTTTATGCTCAGATCTCTCCGTACGCAGAAGCATCTGATGGTAAATGTCACGGAGAAATCCCAGCGTCATTTGAATGAAACGCCCAAAAATATTCATAATCAGGAGGCCTCACCCACGGGTTTTGCGGCACGCTCGAAACACGGCAAAAAAGGAACATTTCTCCAACCAGGAAATGATAAAGAATTGTTTTTAACACAACAAATATGATATTTTGCGCATGAGAAAAATGTAAGAATCTATTAGAAACCCACAATAACCTTATGGCCAATCCAAGATCACATTTACTGAAAAGAAATAGGTTAATAATAAAAAAACGTTTATTAAATACACTTTAGGCCTAAATAACATAAAAAAGGCTATACAATTAAACCACAAAAAAATAATGTGTAGTAAAAGAAGAAAGCGTGGATGTAACGCTGCAGTCCGAGCAAACTCTGGACCATGAACTGAACCAGCGAAAAGCAGCGGTCAGCTCCGCGGACTCAGCGCTGGAGCCGGGGCAGAACTACGCGTCTTTTGGCCGAGCAGAGCTTTCCTCCGGGAGGGAACAGGTGCGCGGAGCTCACAACCAACCGGAACCTAACGAACCCGTCCGGACCGAAGACAGCCCGACGACGGGACGAGCTTCGATCCTCCCCCTGAGGAGAGGAGAGTGCGCGGTCAGCAGACCCTGCGCGTGCCACTCCCGGACCTTACGAACCCGTCCGGACCGAAGAAAGCTGTGGTGCTGTCGAAGGATTTATTTGACACCCGGGTTGCTCGCGCCACGGAATACGTCCACAGACTTGACGCCCAAACCAGCCAGAACACGGAGCAGGGCCTCGCGAAGACCCAGGTGAGTCCCGGTGTCCCGACGGCAGTGGCATGTGAGGCGGGGCAGACATCCACACAAAGTTTGCTGCAGCAGCAGCAGCAGCGGTCTTTTTTGTTAAAAAAGAAAATATCCCCGCAGTCCAGGTTCTAGTGTCTCTGGTCCGGGCTGAGCCTCTGAGCTCGATCCGTGGCGTGGAGGAGCAGGTCGATGCAGCGCAACATTGAATCAAGTCTGCCCATAAACATTAAAGGAGCTATATCATGCTATTTTAGCCATTCCAAAGTTAAGTATAGGCATTTATTTGATATATTGTACCTCTACCACTATGGAGCACTCATTTTTGTGATAAATATAAGTGTTTTCTGGAGGTATTTTTCGAACCCGGAAGACACAACGCTTCGATTCAGTTAACTCCGCCCCCTCTCTCCGCGCATACAACTTTACCGTAATATAAATAAACAACAATAAGTGAAGTTACTGCACGATACAGAGTTGACATCTGCAACACAGCTTCATAAATGGCTAACACACATGCTAATATGCTAACATACAAGCTAACCCGCGTTTGGATTGACTCACCGCTCTGGTCCATCGCTGTTTACATTATGGGACTCGCGTTGGTTATAAAAGTTAATCCACTTTGGTTCTGGCGAAGGTTCACCAAACATCCATCAGTGACAGTCACAGAAAAACAATATTTTGGTGATAGTCGCTGAATCCAGGAGAAAAAAACAGCTGAGTGGCCTCTTCTTGAAAAGGGTTGAATATAAACTCCTCGTCCACGTAGCCAAACGCGCTTCTTTTTCTCCGTGACATTATCGTTAGTTAAGAATGAAGAACAGATGTTTCAAGAGTAGGTAACGAGCTCCATCTTCAGCTGCAGCGCAAACATGACTGATCTGTTCAGACGCGATGTGTTTGTTTTGGCCACAGCTGACCTGGAAGCACCTCGGGCACATCCTTTTTTTTTTTTTTTTTTTTTTACTCTTTGTTTGTCTCTTACGACAGAAATAATGAAAACGCTGTTTTACAAATTAAAATCAGGCCGTAAGCATAGAATTAAGACATTACATTACAGACGTCGAGCACTTCCGTTCCGTTGTTACGACACTCAGTCGTTCACCAGGAGAGGGAGGAGCAGCTGCTCAGAGAGCAGGATTCAGGAGGATTACTGAGAGCTGCGTGAATGAAGCCACAAACCACTCTGGGGGTGTTTTTGATAAGGAAATAGCATAACAACATGGCTAAAAGCAACAAAAAGTCGATTTTGCATGATATAGGACCTTTAACGCTGTAGCCTTGTTTCATGATTATATCATCAATGTGGATGATATGCGGTGTGGCAATGCAATTCATGCTGCTAAAAACTGTTTCCCAGCGCTGTTTAGTGTTTAGTTAAAATTGGTGTATCATGTACACCACCTCCTGACCTGGTGTAGGATCTGAGCGCACCGTACGCCAGGTGTACGGTGCGCTCAGATTGATACGGTAATTTTTCGTAAACCCCACATACGCTCTGATTTCACCGTACGCAAGTTTGATAAATGAGGGCCACTGTGTGAAATTTCTCACATTTCTGCCTAAATTTGTCATAAAATGTGGTCTGATCTTTCTGCAAAATATTGTGAATCAAACTAAAACTTCAAACTGACCATAGGGTTTTGATGTTGGTGCTGTTCCATTTGTCCTCCATACTTAACTTTGTGTGTCCCTCCCAAACTATTCAACTTTGGTTTGCGAAAAAGCTCTTGGATGCTCCACAGCACTACTGGAAAACTATCAAAACCCTATGCTCACTGTGAAGTATCAATATTTACATTTAAACACATGTAAATGTGGCAAAATAGCCTTGGGCTAATTTCCATCTTCAGACCACCTGGCAGGTTGATGTATCCAAAAAACATAAAAACACAAACTGTACAATCACACTGCATACACAGGCTATATACAGGACATGTACAAAGACAGCTGAGCACAGACAATGAACATGTGAAGCGGGAAATGACAAACATCGAAAAGGAACTTGATATAATGTGTTACACAACCGTCTATTGCACTTTTAAACGGAGAGCACACACCACCAGGCATGAATTGCTTCAGTTTAGCATGAGGAAACACCGTATCCTATAGAAAGAAGCCTATAGAAATTAAGTTGTGATTTGCATTCACTCGTACTGCTTTTTCCCACTTGACCCTTGTTTCTCTCATGCTGTTGTTATCACAATTATGGAGACATTTCTGTACAACTAAGTGCTTTGGCCTTTACCATAAGTGCCTCATCTCCAGCACCCTGTGCATCAGAAGACCATTCCTACAGGCACTAACAAATACAGGTACACATTCCCCCTGATTATGTGTCAAATTTGGATGTGGCCTGAATGATGGATTGTTATATTTGCAACAACCTTGCTGTGTTTGATTTTAGCTCAGTGGATGCACCGGCCTCATGGCGGTCTTGATAGATGACCTGCAGTGCTAAAAACTTACATTGCTGTATACTGCGATAAACCAGAGTCAGTGCAAGGTGCTTTAGTGAAGTTATTTCAGAAAGTTTTCTGTTCAGTTTCAGTCCAGTTAGCTTTATGGTCAATACGACCCACGTGGTCGTATGGTACACATGCGTTACTCTCAAACCCTTGGTGTATAAGGGGCATCCGGGTTAGGTAAAGGGAGAGTTGAGCTTTCCAACGATCTGGGAAATGAAGTCAGTAGGACTCGGCACAGATAAGGGCAAAGGTCTCTATGGTTCTTATCACAGTACACGATTGAATTGGGATTTACTGTATTTGCACATTGCGATCCAACAGGTTTATTGCACATGTGGCGATTGGTGTGCCCTCAGCCAGAGTCTGACTCAATATTAGTTTAAACTGCTCTTTGATGCATACAATTAATGAATGAGAGTATTAAAATTGTCCCATTGGTGTCTGCAGTCAATATGGCAAAGGCTTTTTCTCAATTTTTTACTGAGAGAGCGAAGACTTGAGACTATACCAAGAGAAAACTCGAACAAAACTGGAAGTTGAGTGACAAAATAAAAAAAAGATGGATGGATGGATATACAAATTATATTTATGATTGAATTACAATTATATAATGTTGTGGGGAGAATAGTTAACAAGTAAAATCCTGGTGTATGACTGAACCAGCACACTACATACAGTTGTGCTCAAAAATGTTCATACCCTGGCTGATTTTTCTTGGCTATTTTTCAGAAAACATGAAATATTACACAAAACCTTTTTTTTTTCACTCATATTCGGTGGTTGTATATGAGTGGTCAAACAACATATCGTTAGCCACATAGCATAATTGCCTAAGTCATTTTTTGGCCAAATTGAGATATCTGCCTAACTTTATGCTCCTTTCACTGCTGCATCATCCTGCCTTTCTGCCTATGTCCTTGGCCAATCACAACACTTATTAGAATCCAAAAACACTATCTGCCTTAGTCATCTCTTTGACTTAGGCAGTTTTGATGCTACAAACAAAATGGCAGAAAGCATGTCCACAAGTGAAGTATTAGCTCGTCTCTTTGATTCATTTTCATCTGGTAAGAGTTCATATTTCACATTTATTTATATTTTCTAGACACTAAATGCAATTTCTGTTTATCAAAGGAATTATGAACTGTGTAATTAAAACTTTATATCACATTTTTTTTGCTACAAGAAATTAAGTAGCTAGCAAACATTAGCAAACACTGGTGATGTTTTTTAAATGTAGAAATGTGTTCTGACCAGAAATAAGCCTAATTTTGATTAGGTAAAAATATTACTTAATGTCTTGGTCATAAAAAGACATCTAGGCAATTTTAGACATTTAAGCAAATTTTCAAGTGTAGTTATTTTTCAAGCGTGTGCTTTTGTATTTTAAGTGCAAATAGATTTGTTTTAGAATTGAGATGTTTTGACTAGATGTAAGAAGTATTTGGTTTAGAAGAACATTTAGATGAACCTATGAATTTAACATTGTTTACTGTGATAAAATACAGCACTTAATCTGAATTGTCTCATGTAAAGCGCTTTGTGACTATGTCTGTGAAAGGGATATGTAAATCTTCTTCTTCATAAGATCTTCTTCTTAATTTTCCTTTTTCTTGTCAGGAAATGGGCTCGATACCAATTTAGAGGAGGTCGAGGATTTAGATGAATTTAGACGTGAGAAAGAAGGAAATGACGTAGACATGGTGCAACGGATTGAAGAGGAAAGAGCTAGTAAAACCTCCAGAGCTCAATCAGATCCATATTCATCGTCAGAAAGTGAACCCGATGACACTGTCTTGGATAAGGACTATAGACCTGAGAAAGATGACCATCCAGATAATGGTAGTGATACAGACACATCTCAACACAGAGAAGGAGAAACAGGAGCTGCACTTGAAACTTCTGCTGTTCAACGTCATAGGCGCCGAAGGCCACTGTGGAAGCGAGAGGTGATAAAACAGAAGCGTCTTAAGGGGGAGAGTTACAAGAATACAAGAGGACAGGAGAGACCACCAAAGACCATGGGCCCACCCTGCACATCACAGCACTGCTTAAGGTCAAAGAGACGAAGTTGTGAACTACTGACTGAAGAGAAGAGAACAGATATCTTCAACAATTTCTGGTCCATGCCCTCCTGGGAGACACGCAAGCTGTATATCCAGACTTTAGTCAAAAATGTACATGTAAAACAGAAGAAAGGTGGTGTTGCATCAAGGAGAACAACATCCCTATCATACCACCTGCAACTGACAAATAGAGGTCAACTACCTGTGTGTAAGAATCTTTTCTGTTCAACACTTGGCATCGCCCCCAGAACCATCGGATCATGGTTAACTGTGGACAAAACTGATGCATGTAAACCCAAGACCAACAAGACTGGTCCACATGTGCCCATATCAGATGTTGACCAGACCTTCCTGAAAGAATGGCTCTCTGGACTGCCTACAGTCCCATCCCATTACTGCCGTCAGGTTCCCTCCTATCAGGATAAGAAGTTTCTGGAGCCAGGAACAGTTCTAAGTGATCTTCACAAGGAATATCAGAAAGCTGCTGGTGAAAATGGAATGCGTGCTGTGAGTGAGACTTATTTTCGAAAATTGTTCAGGGAGCAGAATTACTCTGTGTTCATACCAAAAAAAGACCAGTGTGATGTATGTGTCAGCGCCAAGGTAGGAAATACAGATCAGGATACGCTTAATGCTCACTTGAAATTAAAGGCTCAGGCTCAAGCTGAAAAAGCCAAGGATAAAAAGGAATCCAGTGACAAACTTTCAGTGTGGACAATGGACCTTCAATGCGTTCTTCTTTCCCCCAAGACAAAAGCAAGTACAATGTATTATAAAACTAAATTACAGATGCACAACTTTACTTGCTTCAACATGAGTAACAAAAATGGGTATTGTTACGCTTGGGAGGAGCATGAAGGCTCCCTCGGCAGTGAGGTTTTTGCCCATCTGCAGTCTAAACACTATGAATCAATCCTAGAGGCCAACAGAAACACTGAGAAGGTCATTGTCTGGAGTGATGGCTGTGGATATCAAAATCGGTGTGGTACCATCAGCAACGCCTTCCTTCATCTGGCTATGAAACATGATGTCACCATAGAACAGAAGTTTCTGGTTGCAGGGCACACGCAAATGGAGTGCGACTCCATGCATAGCCTCATCGAACGGCGCATCATCAAAGATATTCACACTCCACGGGATTACATTGTCATCTTTGAGACTGCACGAATGCATCCATCCCCATACAAGGTGACACAGCTATACCACAATGACTTCATGAAGTTATCTGGGGCCTATGTCACCACTATTCGACCAGGTAAAAAAGTCGGTGACCCCACAGTCCATGACCTCCGGGCTCTCCAGTACTTGGCTGACGGTCGAATCCGGTACAAGGTGGATTTTGAGTCAGACTGGGAGGACCTGCCTCAACGAATCAGCATCCCCAAAGAACCATTCCACTATGTCCCACTCTTTCCTGCCCAATTGCCAATTACACTCAGGAAATTCAATGACTTGCAGGCAATGAAACCAGTACTTCCAAGAGTGGCCCACCCGTACTATGACAACCTCCCTCATCAATAGACAGTGAAAATTTGTTTGAACAGCACCTGAGTGGAACTTCGATCAGGGGGTGGGAAAAGAAAACAGTGGTTAAGGTTACACATTAAGAAACAACTTTGTTAAGGTTGACAAGTTACACATCTTGGTTATGTTTAGGAGAGAAAAACAACTGTGGTTATGTTTATGTTGGCATTTATATGTAGAGAAAAAATGCCTAAGTCATGGCATGTTCTGCCTAAGTCACTTTTATCCGTTAAGAAATTGACGATAGGTCTTTTTCTTTTTGCATACTTGTTCACATATCTAGTTGAATGTACTGTTACAATATCAATAAACAATACCAATGCGTTTTCTAAAAAAATAGTTTTTTCTTGTTTTCCAAAAACATTGAAATATGATTTAGGCAATTATGCTATGTGGCTAACGATATCATAATGCCAAAACCCTGATCAAACGTTTACATACCCCAGTTCTTAATATGGTGCAATGTCCCCTTTAGCTTCAATGAGAGCTTGGACTCTTGTTATAGTTGTGGTTGGGCCTCTTCATTTCCTCAGATGGTAAGCTGGCCATTCTTTTTCCTTCTTCCATTCCTGTGAATACCTGGGCTGTCTTGCATGAACTGCACGTTTGAGATCTCCCCAGAGTGGCTCAATGATATTGAGGTCAAGCGACTGAGAGATGGCCACTCCAGAACCTTACCCTATTCTGCTGTAGCCAATGAGACGTCAACATGGCCTTGTGCTTTGCATCGTTGTCATGTTGGAACGTCAAAGTGTGTCCCATGTGCAGCTTCCAGGCTGATCACACTTTTCCTCCAGTATTCTTTAATAACATGCTGCATTCATCCTGAAATCAACTTTGACCAACTTTCCTGTACCGCCTCCGTGTTTCACTGTAGGAATGGTGCACCGTTCATCACAGGCCTTGTTGACTCCTCCAAATGTAACGTTTATAGTTATGGCCAAAAAGTTCCATTTTGGTTTCATCATTCCAAATGACATTGCTTCAGAAATGTTGGGGCTTCTCTCTGTGCTGTTTGGCATATTGTAAGCGGATGCTTTGTGGTATTTGCGAAGTAATGGTTTTCTTCTGGCAACTGGGTCATGCAGCCCATTTTTCTTCAAACAGCCACACCTCTATTTTCAGGGAGTCCTGTATTTAAGCTGAAGTTATTTGTAGGTTTTTCTTTGCATTCTGAACAATTTTCATGCCAGTTGATGCTGAATGTTTTGTTGGCCGACCTGAGCGTGGTTTTGTCCACTTCTTTGTCCACTTCTTAATTAGAGTTTGAACACTGCTGATTGATTCTCTCAGTACCTTGGATATCTTTTTTTTTTTATATACCTTTGCCATTTTATACAGTGCAACTACATTTTCTTGCAGATCCTCTGACAACTATTACAACTATAACTATTTCCTTATGATTCAGAAACCAGAGACACCAGTGCAGCACTGGATGAAAGATGCAAGGGTCTGTCAGGAGCCCAAAACCTCACTCTGACCTTTTATACACAGACAATAATTACAAACACAGGTCACAGGTGAGGATGCTTACCTGAGCCATTCAAACCCATTTGTGTCTGTTTGTGTGCATATTATCAGGTCAGGATCATCAGGGTATGTACACTTTTGAACAGGGTTTCTTTTTTCATTATGATTTTAAAAGAGTAAACTCAGTTGTTTGACCATAAATGGCTTCACACGACCACTAACTATGAGTGAAAAAAAAAAAAACTTTATGTGTTATCATTCATATTCTTATACCCTGGCATAATTTTTGATTATGCCAGGGTATAAGAATATGAATGATTGGACAAAAAGGTATGTAAACTTTGAGCACAACTGTAGTTATGTGCGCATCAATGCATGTAGAAGAAACAGCAGGGCATTTAATAGAAATGTAATTAAACTTGTATAAGATTACTGTGAGACTGCGCCACATAAAGATGCAAGATTAGATGAACACTCAAAGTCGACAAACACATTCACCGCCTCCCTAGAGCACGATCCACTCGGAGTCGTAATTATGTACAGGAAAAACAAGAGGCAATGCTGTTTGGTGCAGGCCAGGAGCACCTCATGGTTAAAGAAATGTTTATTATCCAGCTGCACCATTGTGGGATAGTGCCATAGACCAATGTGCCACAATAGGAATGAACAAAATGATGAACAAAATGGTTGATAAAATTGAATTCAATCCAGATCTCAAACTCAAACTGTTCCGTATTACCAAAAATACCTGTTGAACGTAAAATATTAGTGAATGTTCTAATACGCCTCCAGATAGTGCTGGTGTTGCTGAGATGAAAAGTGGAAGCATCCAAAAAATTCAATAAATGAATAAAACAATAGAATAATAGCTACCTACAAGCATACTAATAAGCACGAGGAAAGATAATTTGACCACAAGAATAGATCAAAACAAGTTTGGTCAGGGTGCCTGGGGCAATTGTTTGTGCCGGTGGACAATGACTAGTCTAGGTTTGCCTGTTAGCTTGTTACAATTGCCTACAACTCATTGTTGATGAAAAGTCTGCAATAAACCACAAATGTGTCAAGACCGACTCCATGTGTGATCGTGTTAAAGGCTTCTTTAAGTAGTTACCAGCTTTTTTGGCGTCGTTCGTGCATAATAGGCTACTTGTTTTCACAAGATCGATTGGAGCTAGCTGCTAAGAAGCTAGTTAGCTCCAGGTACTAAATCGGCTATGGCCACATGTAGGCTAAATGAAACGTGAGCAATAAACTACAAAATCAACAAGCGTGGCTCAGTGTGTTATTGTTGTTAAATGAATGCTTCATGTAGATGGTGGTTTTATTGACTTTATTCGTGCATATTTCTCGTTTTCACGAGATCGATCGGAAATTGTGTTGTTTTAGCTTTGGGAATACTCATGCATCATCAAGGCCCAAACACATTCCCAGTGCAAATCCAGCCACTGAAATAAGTTTTCTCTTCGCGGCTTTTAATCCTGGGTGTTTCGGTAATAGAAACATTGTGTCTCTTTGTAAAAGTCCCCGGATTTGCGGCAGTGGCTCCGCTCCAACGTCACTATTGGGGAAAGCTCCTGATTGGTCACGAATTTCTCCAAAAAGTTCAACAATCCCAACTCTAGCGTCGGCCGCTGTGCATTTTTACGGTTATATGGAGGCACTACAGTAATGGCGGCCCCTAGTGTCATCGTCACAAAGCAGAGCAGCAAGCGGCCATTGAAATGAACTACATTATGCAGAATAATGAAACATAAAATGAAACCAACTCCAGGTATGGTACAAAATAGTTTTACAAGACAGATCAATCCCAGCTTCAAATAATGTTATTCCAGCTAAGAAGGGTCAGTAAAGTTATCCTAAAAGAGCGTTTGCCTCAAACTAGAAGATTCAGTCCAGGCCCATGTGTTGGTTCATAATAATGTAAGATTATTCAAAGCCGCCAGATGCATTCACCTCTTCCCAAGGGCACTCCATGATCTGTTACGAGCCACAATGATAAACCTATGAAAAACAAGAGGCCGTGGTTTACATTGAGGAATACTGATAAATGTGGGGTCAACAGCCTGGCGGGGCGTGCTCGGCTGGGACACAGAAGGGGAGAACAGGAGAAGGGGCCGGCCCAGTGTGCCGCAGACCGTAATCTGTGCTTACCAGTGCAGCTCTCTGTGGCGGGAAGCAAATAAATCTGCCAAGCAGCAGCAGATTCATAAAATCCCTCAGGTGGCTCTGTTCATTTATCTACATTTGCCAGGGCTTCCAGCTGCCAAAAGCAGGTGGCACACTTTGCCTTGAAAATTGACTGTTTCTAAGATGTAGCGCTCTTTAAAGGGGCGGCGAACAGACAGCGTGGGGCTTAGAGAGTGCGCCAGCGGGGGATAGGTGACAAGGTCGTAAGGTGAAATGAATGGAGACAGTTGCAGTTTTATAGCTTTGCAAGTTTGAATGTGAATTGTCTCATTGGATCAGGAAAATGAGATGTAAAGTGGCTAAATTTCTAATATCCTGCTGCAAAAATAAGTTTGGGAGATTGGTGGCACTCCTAGGGAATTAAAAGCAGTGGCAGTGAGATGAGTGGGCGGTCGCTCGGGGCACTGGAGGCAGAGGAGCCACGGCACAGATAAGAAATTATAGATGGAAATAATCTGCACATCTATTTCCACTCCTCCCATCCCGGACGACTGCAAATATGATGTGGTGAAGAGGGAAATTAAAAGTCACAATGACGTGCCTCGTTGCGGCTAGCACTTGTTGGGGAGCGAGGTGCTTCGTGGGATTGCACATGGGGCCCCAAAACAGCTGCTAGCCACATATGGACCACTCAAGTCATATTAATGTACAGGAAACCAAAGTAACGCTGGCAGAAATGGCATGTGTGAGTCTTGGAGTTGGAATATAATCATTGGATCATCTTGAAGTCAGTAACTCAACTCTGTACCATGCCTCAGATCTCAAAATGTGTACTTGGACTGACATTTTGAATAATATTTTAATAATATTCTATTGATAGTTACTTTCAATGGAAACATTAGCAAGTGAAAATATGAATCCACACTGTTCAGGTTTATAACATAACATTACTCCATATTTTGTCTAATTTTACAAGCTTCATAGCTTAAATTATTTGTTAGCGCCACACTGTTATTACACGTTATTACATTGCTTTCACAGCTTGGATTTCTGACCTGTTGACAACGCAACATTAGTGACTTATTCGGGTTCTTTTAAAAGTACAATTATTCATCCGTTGACTTATTGATGCTATTCAACTGCTTGGCTAAGGTTTGGTGAGGAGGCTTATGCTGCTCCTTGAAGGCGCCCTGAGTCCCCTGTTTGACCTCCGATTTCTGTCTGCTTAAAGCAGTACTAATGTAGTGGTACGGGTGTCGCACCCTCTCCTCCTGACCTCGTCCCCTCTGGCGTCACACGCCGACAGGAGCAGAGTAATGGCCACCGTGAGCTCAGCCGTAGCACATTGTGATTGTTGAAGAAGTAAACGCGTTGTCATCATCCTTCAATGTCAAGCCCCGATGACTCGCTACAGTTACTTGTGTATGCTCGGTGAGTTGTGGTTTTATACATTCAGTATACTCGTACAGAGCTAACACCGCTAACTGTTTTTAGCTTCCTGACTGTGGGTCATTGTGTCGGGCCGTTGTGTCTCCGGTGTGGTCGAGGCATGTTTGTGCGCATGTTATAGTGGCATGCCACACGTAAACAACTCACTATGTGTCTGAAAGTCTTTTCCCCTTTATTATTTATGTTAATTAGTGTGCTAATGCATTGATTGTGACCGACAGGCTCTTGTCGGATGGGCCTCCTCTTTCTGTATTTCTTCTCTGTGACTCCTCCGAGGAAACCTGTCGCTCAACTAGCACAGTGTTACATGGACGGCAAACATCACAACACGACCCCGGTGGGTAGTAGTCGGGCCTGCAGAGAAGAGGGAACAGCATCAAGCAACTCTGGCTAAATAAAATAACACTTTTTTTTATAACTTTACTGTCCCTATCCGTTAATGAACCTGTGTGACTTGCGTGTGTGGGAATTAGTTTCATTCTTGGGTTCCCTTGGCCATAAAAAATAAAGGGTGGCGTTGTAACAACAAGTTTAAGGGTCTGTGTACAGTAAACACTTTAAGTAAAAGGCCCCTATACCGCTCGTTATGCCACACTAAGCAACTCATGCCCCTAGAGGCCAGAAGCGTCACTGCAGGTGTCGTAGCATGTTGAATTTTTTTTTTTTTTACAAAAGACAAAGGGAGAGAGGGATGTTGTACATCTTCTTCTTTGTGATTCCATTAGTGTGTATCGTGCCTCCGACCCGGTGCAGGCAAAGTTGCAGTTTTGTTTTGGCCAGAGACAGAGATGAAAGACCCCCCTTTAAGATGAATATTCCCATTGTACAGCTTGGGTTCGGCTAATAGTAGACTGATCTGTGTTTTGTCTTAATTTCAGCCATGCCACTGCTGTTCAATTAAGTTCAAGGTTGTTCAATAGCCGTCCCTTTCAGCTCTTTACCACGGTTAAAACTAGTCCACAACTTATCCTATTTTTTTGTGTGTAACCTATTTTGAATTGTAGTGTTGGTGCCTCTGTTTTGGTGTGAATGCTAGTGACTTAAATATGGATGGCCACCTGAAATCCCTGAAAACAAAGCATTTTACTCTTCGAGAACCCTTCTTAGCAGATAAATAAATAGCACCTTAAACTCAAAGCACCACAGCACCTTAGCTGGTTTATGTGGGATTTATTTAGTGTTTGGTTGGTTTTGGTATTTTGGTTGACTACAGACTACAGATCTAAAATGTTATCGATACTGGGAACAATAACTGAATTAAAATCCACACATTTGAAACCTCAGTCTTAACTTTTAAAACTTCAAACTCTATAATTCCATTCAAATATATGCTGCCCTGTTTACACCTATGTTTTTTCCTGTATATTTCCCACAGATTCAGGATTTAGAGAACTTTACATTTGTTGACCAGGTTTCAAAGGGCTCCCGATCCCTGATCATTTTGATGCACGTACTCTTAGATGTATCAAAAGTCTTTGCAATCACAGAAGCGAACAGTGTGTTATGCATAAACATTCCCATCGTAACATTCTCTCCTCTCTGTCATTTTGCATTTAATTGCGTCTCCATTTGAATTCAGCTGTGACGCCGGCGCTCGCTTTGAAACAGAGAGTGGGCTATGCGGCGCGATGAAATGAGCGAGCGCAAACATGGATATGAGTTTTCAAACAGCCTTAGTTGCATTTTCTCCCCCCCTCTCTCAAGAGCTTTAATATTGACATGAATAACTTTGATGGCTTCCACGCTCTTCCCTCAGAAATGATGGGCCGCGTACAGTCGAACACGCGGGGAACACTTCGTAATGCTATTCATGAGTTTCAAACATGCAAAACATCATTATGAAATTAGTCTAATTCATCTCCCTCTATTTCAAATTATTATCCATTCAATAGTCACTTCAATGAGGCATGAAACTATGTGTTCGCTTAGCGTCTTAGCCAACTGAAGTAGAGTATCGCCATCTGCCTTATAAGACATCCCAGGGTATCGGTGCTGCTTGATGGTCTACACCTCCATTCACAGCATTATGCAGAAAACCACTGCGATTACACATCATTAGAGGCGCTGCGATGCTGCTGACTGGATTTCTTTTTAAGAGCAGGTCAGGGGTAAGTAACAAGGAGGAAAAGTGCAAGCCGAGCAGAAATGGCGCGATGCATGTGGTCAAGTCTTGCAGAATCACATCATGCCCACTCTGACACTGCTGCAATTTTTTACCGAAAAATGCCTTCAAAGCAGTATCATCACTTCAGAGGGAGAAACTTTACGAAAGATCCACAACAGCAATTGAAGAAAAGTAGGGGGGGGAAGAAAAAAAATATGTGTAATGGAAATGGAAAGGATTTACAAATGTTTTTTTTGTAAAATGCAGTGGGGGAAAAAAGAAGGGAATGCTGTGGTTTGAGCATTTGTGGGAAGAGAAGAGTTGATGATTTCAATACTGCCCGAGAGCATTCGTGCAGCCATTGTGTACCAGGACACTTCACCCACATGGCCTCTGAAGTCACAATGATGATATACAGTGAGATATTTTATTTGAACAAACGTGAATATGATTTGTATTTGGATATTCTAAATACTGTACATAAAATACACAGCAACATCTGTAAAAGTGTAAATATTTAGAGAGTTGGACATAAAATATGAGAAATTGATGGAAATAGTAAACATTGTTAACAAGACAAGTGACAAGTGATTGTGGCGTAACAAGGGGCAGATCTACTCCTTTTCTTTCAAATTGCACTGACGGGGCAGTTTTGTTGAATGAAATAAATAAAGGAAGGGAATCTAGCGGAAAAACAAACACTTTATTAGGCCCGAGCGCCATACATGGCGATAGGGACTATTGCTTCTGCAACGCAGGGGGGCACCAGGGTGCGCTTCGATGGCGTACGGAGTGCACAACGGACACGACAGGGACCACAGCGACCTCCGACCACGACAGACGCATAGGACTCGGCCAGAGCTTTCCGAAAATGTCTAATGTGTAAAAACAGCTACAATGGAAAAACGCCTATATTGTTTTTGCTTTTGCAGAAAAGCCTTCCCGGGGGCTTCAGCGGCCAACCGCGCGCTCCACGTACACGCCAGAAAAAAATGCCCCACAACTTTTTTGTGCGCCTTAGCCAGAGCTTTCCAACGGTGTACAGCATGTGGTGGTAACGGCAACGGCTTAGGTTTTTTTGGCAAAAAACGATTATTTTTCTTTCTTTCTTTCTTTCTTTCTTTCCGCCTCTTAAAACTGGATTTTCACCCCCTGAACGTGCGCGAAAACTCAATTAAAAATCACCGAAAAATCCGGTCTGGTGAAAAATTTACGAAAATGTGAGTGTCCAATGTGGGACGTGCAAAATGGCACAACAGCGCCACCTGCAAATTTGAAAAAAATAATTCAGTGACGGAGAGCCTCCACCAACTTGGACACACACTCGCGCCTTTGGGCCTTAAGTGGGTTTTAAGTGGTTCTAAGTGGTCCCACCCATCCTCCGTGGAAATGGCCAGAGGTCTTAGCCAGGCAGCGTGCTGGCCTCTGTAAGACTTTTCTCTGAAATTCGTCAATTTTCCAAATTTCCTCCTTTCTTCACAACGGCTACAGTTTTAGACTCGTACATGTTTATACTACCCCTCTGTCACAGAAAGATGCTTCAATTTTGATGTTTTTGACTCCAAAATCAACTTTTTCTAAAGTTTATAGTGACAGGAAGTTTAGTTTACCCGTTTCCTGTCCGTCCCTCTGTGTGTTCCTCGTACTATTTCGCTCTCAACGAAATATTCTTTATATGGAGGGTGCTGCTGGGCTGATGCACCCTCTCATCAAATCTTTGGGCGGTCAGAGGAATTTACCCTAATTAAAAAGATGAAATATATTAATGCTTCAGCTGTAATGTCCGTTTTCTGCAAATAGACAAGTGTTTCATAACATTAATTTTAAATTGGCTACAGAATTCACTAAGCTTGTGAAGCTCCATTGGTAGAGTGCCGGGTTCCTATATGTGAGGTTGTTGGATCGATCCCAGCCATCACCTTTTTTTTTTTTTCTTTTGGACTCTGTAATTTCTGGTCCCACCCTCATAAAAAATGGGGAAATGATCCCTCTCCTCCAGTGGGGTGCTGTCACCTAATTTTGGCCTGAGAATTGAGAGAACCCTCACCCTCATCAGGCCCATGTTTGTATGGACTTATATCTCAGTAGTAGCAAGGTTTTCTTCAGTGAATGAGCTAGTCCTAACACAGCCTTCACACTTTTCTTATGCTTTCTCTTTTTACATGGACCACTGTACACATTGTCTCATAAGATATTTTTTTGTTCGACTAATACTTTGTCTGTACCTGTATAGTGTCATGGGTAGAGCATTGGGTTTATAACCAAGAGGCCCCTGGATCAATTCTGACCTTCATAAGTTTTTTTTTTTTTTTTTTTTCTTTCTTTCTTTCTTTCTTTTTTTTGGCTCTTTCTGGGAAGAACATGATTTACCGCCTTTGGTCCCACCCTCATGAAAAATGGGGAAATGTTCCCTCTCCTCCAGTGGGGTGCTGTCCCCTAATTTCGGCCCAGAAATTTAGAGAAGCCTTGCCCTCATCAGGCCCATGTTTGTATGGACTTATATCTCAGTGGTAAAAGGTCATCTTAGGTGAAGGAGGTAGCTAGTCCTAACATTTCTAATGCACGGGGAGTTTTATAAGACATTGCTTTGTTCAGCTGGAATTTTAACTATGCCTGTATAGTGTCATAGGTAGAGCATTGGGTTCATAACCATGAGGCTGCTGGATCAATTCTGATCTTTACTATTTTTATCTTTTTTCTTTTTTTCTCGGCACCTACTGGAAATTACATAATTCAGCACCTATGGTCCCACCCTCATGAAAAAAGTGGGAACAACGCTTACAGAATTTGCATAACTAAAGACATGGCAGGATAGTAGGGCAACTATTGAGGCAACACCAGGGACTATGTCGAAAACAATCAAGAAAATGGAGGGGGAAAATTGACCAAAAATTACCTCTCCTCAGGTGCTGGGACCTAATTTTGGAGCGTTGTTCTAGAGAATACTTGCCCACATCAGGTCATTGACAGTATGTTGTTATAGCTCAGTGATAGTGTGTACTTATAGCTCAGTGATAGTGTGCTGGTCTCTGGTATAGGAGGTTGCCAGTTCAAACACAGCCATGACAATTTTCTAATTCTTTGTTTTTTCACATGATTCACATATTTTCGAGCCTGATAAAAGTACACAATGAGAACCAAGTAGTGTGACACAATTGTGTATTCCCTTCCCCCTCTTCACTCGTGCAGACCATTGCAGAGAGGTGTTCCATTTAAACACCCCTCTGGTTCGTTCCACATTACAGTACAACGTGTCTTCCTACAACAAGTATGAAAAGTTTGCAACGTCTTTTTCTGATTCTCCTGTATCCGTTTGTTGTCTTTGATAGACTTACATTACTTATAGGCTTGTGTTACAAGCTTCATATCTGGAACAGCAGCCCAGGTTGAGGACAGGGGGCCTTCAGGCTGAGGCAACAGTGGGCACCAAAGCTACTTGGGACAAGAGTGAGGCCGGTGTGTGACAAAGGCTCAGGCGAGAGTGGGATGGGTTAGCAGGCGTAAGAGAGTGGTTTGGGTGTGAGACAGAGGCTAAAGCAGGTTTGGGTGACAGCGAACGTGGGCATTCGCAAGGGGGAGGTCGCCAGGGGCAAGAGCGATCAGAAGGGCTCACAAGGAGCATAGCAATCGGGGGGCTCGCATGGGGCGACAGCGAGCAGGGGCGGTTGCAAGGGGGGGAATGCCAGGGGCGAGGGCCGCACGACGCCGCTTGCGGCTTTAATTATTGTTGTTGTTTTTTTATTTGTGTTTTCTATGGGTTCTATGGGCACTTTGGAAACATTTTTGAATGCATTCAGAACAAGGAGGTATCCGGGCAAGACTCACAGCTAAGCCACACATGCCTTCGATTGTTCTGGCTGATGGACGTTCACTGGAGAATAAAAACAGATTAATTAAGCTCTTCCCAGAAGAAGGTGAAAGACTGTTGTGGAGTGGAGGGAACTGCACAGGAGGAGGAGGAAGGAGGAGGTGGAGCTGACCAGTGCAGGACACCACGCTCTGAAACAGGGACAAACCCAAGAGGTGCTGCACCATTTCAGAGGATCAGAGGAGGACTGAAGCCAGCCAGGTTTCAGCCAGGTGCTACGGTTTCCTCAACCTAAAAACATGCTGGTCAGGTTGGCCCACAGTGGCGGCTCGGCTCAGTCGCAGTGGCTCAGGACTAACACTTGAACACTATTTGACAAATAAAGCACTTACTTGCTTTCTCACTCACTTACTTACTCATAATAATACAATGGTTTGCCGACAATCTAGCAGAAAGAACATTAACATTAACAATATATTACATAAACAACAATTTCATCGCCACAACAATGCAGCCATAAAGCGATGACCTGATTTTCAAATGCAGAACCAGATTAAAGTATAAATGGGGCATTGATTCATCTCAGTGTGTGTCTTATGTCCAGACAGGACCCAGCTGTCACACCTTTGTTTACTCTGTGCCATAGTTCAATGCAAATTTACTGAAGCAAACAACAACACGGAAGAGTTTTTGTGTCAGATGAATCAACTTTTGAAACGAGCAAACTTTAAATAAGCTCAGCTGGAGTCTGTTGCCATTACAATGCACACCTGAGAGACTGAAAAAGACTCCACTTTTATTCTTCAACAAAACAGGGAAAGCAGGGCCAACCGTTGCTCTGAGAACTAATTAAATCATCAGTTCTTTTTCTATCCAGTGTGTTGTTTTCGCATTTTGTCAGGGTATACCTTGCTTGCATTTAGCATAAGCCTGGCAAGACATGTCAGTGGCCGCACATTAAGCATTTCAGCCGCACAGAAAAAAGTCCCGGGTTTGTTTCTGGGTGCTTTGGTCACCCATCAACAGGTTGGCACGGCGGCATTGAAGGACGGATGCAGTGGACACATTTCAGTGAAGGGTTGCAACATAGCACACACCACATAATAC
The DNA here is from genome assembly GCF_951799975.1 of Gobius niger. Lineage (NCBI taxonomy): Eukaryota > Metazoa > Chordata > Actinopteri > Gobiiformes > Gobiidae > Gobius > Gobius niger. Next base: position 16,286,035 of record NC_136855.1, on the reverse strand, counting down.
CAGAGTCATCGTTGTTCATTTGACCTTCAGAAAGAAAAAGCAATACAGTTTGTGCATTAATTTTACTTGAATGTCACTGCGGATTTCTTGTACGGGGGAATTCTTTGACTTATTGCAAAAGCAGCGTGCGTCTCTGCTCTCATTGGCTGCCTGTGTGTGGGGTCATTGCCCATCTTTAGCCCCAATTAACTGATTTCCATATGCAGACAGCAGTGTCACGGCGTAATGGGATCAGGCTATAGAAACGCATTAGGTGGCCAGCAGCGAGAAGAGACTAATATAAATATCCCATGTAAGGCATGCTTGTTTATTTTATTTTCAAATTGGCCTTCACAGCGGCAGGAAGTGTTCGATCGGCAAAAGTCAGATGGAGGGCAACATAGACGGTCAACGTACTATATAACTTTGTCATTGGAGCGCTCTGCTATCTGTGCATTATATAAATCATCTTAATAGGTAATGCTGTGTTACAAGCTTGTTGCATCCCAGAGCGGCAGTCCATTTCACTTAACCTTGGAATATTTTCTTCTTCTATAGACACACACTATTGTTGTAAAAGGAAGAAACAACCAACGAGAGCGTCCAGACCTTCCTAACGTCGAATGGAATAACCTAAACTAACTAAAAGTTTTTCTACATAAGTTTAGTATTACAGATTATTTTTGCTCTGTACATGAAACAACACAACTAGAGATGCACCAATCCAGCTTTTTTGCTACTGATACTGGGGTTTGAGTTTCTGCCAATATCCGATATTTACCGATGCTAAGAGACTTTCTTAAAAGTGGCTTTATCTGAGTGAAAAATGTCATTAACTCTTCTCCATTGTAAGATCAATGGAGATCTTACAATGGAGATCAATTATCAATTATATCTATTGAAAAACTCTTGGATAAACATTTAACAAGGATGACTTTTCTACAATAAATATCCTTGGGTATATGACAGGTTTTAGGTTACATTAATATAATGTAATGTTTGAGAGCCAAGCAAGTTTCATTATGCTTGTGTGTAGTGACAAATAAAGCATTGCATTGTATTGTATTGTATTGTGTTGTGTTGTGTTGTTCTGTAAACAACTCACATAAAGGGATCTGATCATTACACATAGTTAGGTATGTTATTTCTTAATCTAAAATACAAACATTTGGCTTCAGAATTGATTACTTTATTTTATTTGGCTAATTTAGGTATTTCTATTTCTAATTTAGGTATTTCTATTTCTAATTTAGGTATTTCTATAGCCTTGATTAGTTTTCGCTAGCATTAGCATGCACCCTCTATTTCAAATTTGGCGATCAAAAATACATTTGCGGTTCAGTATTGGATTTTTGTAGCCGATACCCGATATCGCATTTTTTCCAGTATTGGTTTCGATATCCAATACCAGTATCGGATCGGTGCGTCCCTACACTTAACTTTTATCCATTACTGACCCGATACATATATATATATTTTTAAATCAAAACCCTACAAACACAAATGATATAATAATGTTAACAAACTTCTGTTAACTGCTGCTTTTGTCTCAAGCCTGCAGTCGCTGACGGAGATAGGTTGGGCAGTACTTGTCACAACAATTCATTTTCAATAAAACTTAACACCTCTGCTTACTGATGCCAACAAGAGGCACGCCACTCTTTGTCTCACAGTTGATGTCATTTATTTGTGCAGTGATTTCTGTTTTGGTTATCCTGGGAAGCGAAGTGGACATATCCAAATTTCACAGGTTGCACTGCAGATTAGACGGGCCCCAGTCAGATGAAATTTGTTTTTGTTTTTCCGCGGCAAACACGAGGGTACACACACAGACTTCATATTTAATGGCTTCCCAGATTTATAGGAAGACAATTTGATGGCTTTTGTTTGTCGTGCATCTGCGGTGCGTGCGTGGCTGCTGTAGATCATTTGCAGAGTTTTAGAGTCCTTTTGGGTTTGCATTTGCATACTACCTCCTGTTGCTGTCTGCGGCCCTCATCACGACGTTCAGCCGGTAATGGAGAAGACATGCTCTGGGCACCAATGTCCCTTCAAGACACTTTGCTCTTTCAGTTTGGAAAAAAAAAAAAAAAATGTCTGAAATGAAGTGTATTTTAATGACTCACGGCAAGAGAAGAAACAAATTAATTCTCCGTGGGCCCCCTTAGAAGTGTGTGCATGTGACATTTGGTGAAATAGGTTGAAGAGGTTGAATCTGTGAGAATCTGCTTCTTATTAACCTGGTTTCAGAAAGCCTTCAGTTCTACTGGCACAGTGTTACAACGTTTACACATTTAACTGAAGGGGCAGGTATGATTTAGGAATGAACTTAAACTAAGTGAGACACTTACTGTATATCCTGCATTTTAGGAAAAACGGGATTGTTTTACAAATAGATCGAGCTTAATTGCATCAGATATAATTTAATCAATAAATACATTGGTCAATTAATTCATGTAGATATTGTAGTCAGTGTTATGTCTTCATGGGACAGACATTATCTTTACATGGTCACATCTACAATACCTTTGAAAATGCTACCGTTGATTATTGTTCCACTGTTCTAGTGTTTGGTGCAGCCCTGTGAAGCAACTTGTGTATTGGGCTATACAAAACAACTTGATTGATTGATTATATATTTGGGCGCCTTCTGCTCTGCACCAATCCAAGAACACCCCTGAACATCCCCAAGGCACCGGAGGAGGTGCCCAGTACAGGAGACGGTCCAAAAATGGGGAAGCTTGGGACGCTCATCACCGATAGGGCCATGAGTTGGGCAGGTGATCGCACACAGCCCCTACATCCAGCCACACCCACGCAGAAGAGATCCACTTTGGATCCACTGGCATGCTCTACCATGTCTGCACAACCACCCTCTTGTTTTTCAAAAATATTATCTGCTGAAACATAGTCAGGACTTGTTCTTCTCTATAAACATTAACAACTATAGCACTGGGGCAAGAGTGGCGCAGAGAGTAGAGGGGGTCGTCTTGTGATTGGAGGATTTGTGGTTCGAATCCCGCAGGTGCACACAGTCGTTGTGTCCAGGCCCGCCTTAATGTACCCATAGGCCCCGGAGCTTAAACAGAATACTAGGCCCCCCCGATTAATTTTTTTTATCGATGATCTTTTTTATTGTTTTGCTTATCAATTCATTAAAAAATATGCTATAAATTATAGCCTAATATGTGCTTCTTTTTTTTTATTTAAACAGAAAAGAAAGTAAATTAACATATTTTGACATAAACTTCCTCAAAGTATTTTTATAAAGGCTAATGTACAATGGTTATTACATTTTTTATTTAATTAAGATTTAAAGCTATTTCAGTGGCAGACACTCTATTTTTATGAACGAGGATGGAAGGATGATCTCAGCCCTTCAGCGTCGTAGTTTCTGAATGATACAAGCGAGCGCGCAAAAGCACATGTTTCAGCACGTGCGCTTTGTTTTGATTCTTAATAACGTAGCTGCACGTATAAGCATGTATGAAGAGGACAGATTCAGACGGGCTTTTTACAAAGTGTAGCGCGGATCCTAAAACAAACGTTTGGGATGGTGCGAGTGGTATGTGTATCTGCAGGCGTGTATCTGCAGCGGGTTTATCGTATAAAGAAGCTGCGGTGCAAAGCGAATCAATAAGAGGCGTTGTTAATGATGGAGTCACACGATTCTGATGGATTACTCATCAGAACCGGTTCTCCTTGTAGATACAGTATACTCATTGCTGCTCCAGTTGGACAAAGAGCCACTACAAGGAGGCTGAAGAGCCGCATGAGGCTCCGCAGCCGCGGGTTGCCGACCCCCGTGATGGGCCCTTGAATACGGTAGGCCCTTGGGCTCCAGCCCCTGCTAGCCCATTGGTTAAGGCGGCTCTGGTTGTGTCCTTGGGCTAGACATTTCACCCTTCTTGCCTCCGGTGTCTGCGTACACTGGTGAATAGTGACTGGTTCCTTGATATAAAGCACTATGAGTGCCTAAAGCAGGTAGAAAGTTGCTATATAAATGTGACTATTTACCATTCACTGTGGTTTTGGCATCAGCCCCAAAGGCATTTTTGCACCAAACTGTAGAAACAGTCCCTGTGACCTCTAGCCCCCCTCAAGTTGCAACTAGTCCCCATCGTCCCATGATGACATGTGCGTGTCTGGGTGTGAGGTTAACGCACTGACCTGCTGATATGCTATGATTAGCAAAACAAACTTATAGCCTACCGTTCGAAAGCAGCCTCTGCTTACTTTTCATACTTTAGATATACAGCATGTAATGAACAGAATTTGAAGATTGTGTGCATGACAAGAAGAAAAGAGGGCGAGTCTAACTAACTTTAAAATTAGCGGCTGGATCACGTAAGTTACAAGAGTCCTTTTCTTTTACTCATATGACATGTTTTGACGGTGTGTTGCTGCTTGCGTCAGAAGAGTAAGGTAATCTGGTTGTGATGGATCTTTTTCTAAAATTTCTAGTTTCCAAAATCTCATTAATCTATTTTGCTGTAAGATGTTAAAATTCACATAAATAGCCTACAAATAAATAAGACTTATTTCTTCACTAACATTTGAAATATTATTCATCAATTATGTCAACTGCATCCAGAAATTGCTACATACGCCAAGCCGGAAATTCCTTCACATCAAATCCCTAAATGAATTCATACGTGTCCAATTACGCTCTGAACTCCTGCAATCTCCGGCTCGAGTCGGTAATATCACAGGCAGAACATGGAGGACTTGAGCTCTGATCTACACATTATTACATAAAATAAGTGATGTCAGCTGTTCAACACTCCATCTGGATCCTGAAATGCGGCTCCGAGGATATGTGGGGAGGTAATTACAATATGTCCTTCCATTCTGACTTGGCTCATTTTGCACTCATCATCATGCGGTAATATTTTTAGAGATAAATATTTCATTTCATCATTTCGATTTATTTGTGATCGCATCGAAAATATAGTGCAACACAATATGAGTATGATGTTTTTAAATGGAAATAGTTGTAAAGATAGATTGCTACATGGACCTGGCAACCCTTTGTCAAACCTTTTTCACCCAGTTATCTACTTTTACAAAAAATCGCAGGGTGCTATTATACTTTGAGGACATGTTCAGAACTGAGAGAACCATTATTGCATTGCATTTGCACATGCTTTACATGTAGTAGAATTGACAATAAAGCAGATTTAATTGAATTCATGTATATCAAGCAAATCCACAATCTAACAAGTCACTGTTTTCTATAAATTGATGAGCAAATGTGTGTTGATGTCTTCTGAAAAGGTTATGGTTCCAAAAAAGGATACATGTACATATTTGCTGGCCACCAATACATTCATCGTGGCTGAATTTTTTCTAATTAATTCTCCAGCAGCCCGTGCAAATGCTCCGGTCCGTCACCATCAATCATAATCGCTTTTATAGTCTCTCATTGACCTCTTCATCTGCTCTACCTGCTGCCACCCTTTCACATTCTTTTCATCTCATTAATTTAACTAATTTCAATTGTGTCCATTCCTGACAGCTTTCATTTCTCCACCCACTGTTTTCTAAAGGTTTGAGCGTCGCAAAATAGAGGACTGACAACTCAAGCATGTACGGAAGGCTAAGTAAACAGCGCAAGGTTAATTATAGTCCCTCGGATGTCCCCTAATTCTGGCGGACTGACAGTGAACGCATAGATAGCGGCGTTTAAGAAAGACTAATGGAACGAGAGGCAATGTGACACACAGCCGCGGTTTTGACAGCATTGTTGGAAAGGCAAACAAGTCGCAGCCACAGAGGTTACGAACTGCAAAAAGACAAATTAATCACCTCGATATGAGCGACGCAATACGCCAGCGATCGATCAAACTGCGAGATTACCTAATGTGACAGCCATCTAATCGGCCATTTAGCCCATTTTATATTCATTCAATCTGCTGGTCAAAATCCCCCTGGTTTAATCGCATTTCCAACATTACGTTGACCTCTGGCACATACGCCTTTACAGAAATGCTTTGGAATATTATTTTGGACCATAACTTCAGACAGGCTGTCAGCAGAGGTCCCCAAAATGGAGGGGATTGTCTAACAAATTGTCCACACAATACATCAAATCACATAGTTTGTCATTATGATGAATTCCCTGTTGTGGAGGAGGCTCTGGTGTTGTAGGGACACAATGATACATTTAGTTTGGATAACTTTTCTCGTGTTGGGGACAAGGGGCACAAGATGCAATGCAAATATGTTTATAAAATATGTATATTTACAATTTGTCACCAGAGGAGAATTAGTTTCAGTAGATTAAAGTTACTTACAGACCATATGATAAGACAGGACTTTATCGATCCCACAATGGAGAAATTCACATGTTGCAATAATTATATGCCATCGATATACATATTTGTATATCTAAATAAAAACAAACAAAAATTATGTCATTTTTTGGCATGGATCCATCCATCTTATTTCTTTTATCACAGGGGCAGACGTGCATACAGTATGTACATATGGTTGGGTCACTCTCTCATAACAAGGGGCTTTCACATTTCGTCTGACCTGTTACATAATGCCTGCCATGGGAAACCTACTCAAGGGGTCAGAACATGCAGTATCTCCACAGATCATCAGGACGCTGAACCCCTCCATCACAACAAGGTGGTCGGGAAAGGGTATTTTGTGGCATAATATAGTCTTACACTGTTCTAGTATGTGATGGCCCAGCCACACAGAGGTAACCAGTTCATATGAGATTGGACCTAATGTTGTTCTCTGTCCCTTTAAGAACTGAGCAGTGGCGAGGGGCGGGCCTGGAGAGAGCTGGAGGCGGCCTTATGTGGACCAGACCACTGCAGAGGGGGACTGGGGTTAAGGGGGCTTTGTTTGTCCTTTACTTTTGTTTGTTTCTCCCCTGTGTTTCTGCTCATTATGTTTTGGTATGGTCCAAGTTGTATACAAGTTGCCTTTTGTCTCATTTGAGGAGGTCAGTTTGTTTGTGTTATTTAGTTTCCTTTGCACATTCTATTTTTGTAAAGTTACATTAAGTTGACCTCTTTTATCGGCCTATGTTTGTTGTGGCCAATAAAGTGCCTTTTTTTGAGATTTATAGCCTTTGTCTCATTGTCTCACTGCTTGGTCCCTAACATAGTAATACTACCACATAGTGGCATTAATAGATCTGTATCGTAAACTAAGGGGAACTGCGGGGCCTAACCTTCGATCAAAATCCTTGATTACATTCGAAGTTACATTATTCTTATGAACAACAAAACAAAAAAACAACAACTTTACAACACAAATTAGTCAAGCACGAGACAAGAGTTGCCAAAACTGAGAAATTTGGTAATAGAGTTCGGGAATGTGATGTCACGTCGCTAAGCATTATGGGATTAGCAGCAATTGTAAACTAATGGGCATTTTAAAAGTTAAAACACTCGGACACCACAGTGTTAGGGGAGTAGTTCCACGGCTTTTTTCTCCACTTTTTGTACTGTTTTTTAGCTAATGTTATGGTGCAATCCAGGCAAATTTACCACTTCCCACTTGGAAAAATACCTTGGATCGCCGCTCGAACTGGTAATCACAACTTGTAAACTCGTAAACCTGAAGACTGCTACGAGTTTGTATGCGAGATGAAGACAGTAATGGCGGCCCCCAGTGGTGCCGCACCGCTAATGATAAAACCACTGCATCAGTGAAGTGAACATTACTTTTGGTCACAGCTTTCAACACAACGTTATGTCGCATGTTTGTAATTAGATCTGGTTTGAAGAAACGTTCATATGTTAGCATCGTATGAGCTAGCTGTTGTAGCATTAGCTGTTTTGTTTACATGCGACTTCAATCACCTGGAACGCACTGAAGTCGTAACTGGTAACTTTCCAGTGGGAAAAGTACCAGTTACCAGTTGCCTGGAACGCACCATGAGTCAATGGAAATGTAACAGCTGCAAAGATGGCGGATCTCCATGGTAACTGTGGAATTTCCCGAAGTCTATAACGTAGTTTGGGAAATGCATACTTTATAAAACTCTATCTAATCATTTTACAATGCGTAGGGCTGTTTGTCACACTTTTTTTCTAGAGTTCACTGCTCATCAACAGAAAATTCCACAAGAGGCAGACCTGCATTAAATGAAATCATATTTCAATAAATAGTTATCAACCGTCAAACACAACGAAATCAACTGTGACAATGTGCCCCATGTGCGGGGCAAGTTGTCACAATGTCTCCCCTACATATTGTCAATATGTAGGGGAGACAATAATGTAATCACAGTTACATGCAAAAGAGGGAATAAAAACTTTAACAGTAACAAAAAACACAACAAAAACATTATCAATGAATTTAATTGTACCCAGTCTGATGCAAAGTTAATAACAGACTCATGTAAAGAACATTGTTTTGCTCCAACAAAGCACATAATCACTTTTAATGTTCTGCTCCAACAATAGACATAATAACTTTAATCACATGCTGGGATGTCTCTGGTTTCCTATAACCCTGCAACTTGCAGTATTTAAATTTCAAGAACCATGTTGAACAGAAAAACTGCAAAGGGCTTGTGTAAAGCTCTGTCTCAGACCTTCCTTAGTATGCAGATATGCAGACGACATGGATTTAAGTGTTATACTTTAATCATGCATGACTCCCCGCTCATGTCTAAAAAAATATGAAAAAGAAAGTTCCTGATATACGCAAATAGCGCTTTTCTCTTATTCATAAGTAAACAAGTTGAATCCATTGATTTTCAAAGCGAGCGGCTTGATTACGTCTTCATTTTTAAAGCATGGCTGCCTTTTAAATGAGGTGTGGGAATTTGCGAGTACAACTGGGAGTCGTGCTCTTGTCAAGGTTGCGTGCATGTACACATATATTTGCGGGCGGCGCTTAATGTGGCAAATGGCTTTTGATGCACATTTTGATTTACATAAGTTGGGAGGAGGGCTGCGGAAAAGGATTCCCCCGGCTCCATAGGACATGCGGAGATACGTTGCTGGATTAATGGCGGCCTCCATCTCCACAGACAAGAATCAAACAGAAATCTGAAGCAGGACACACACAGAGCGAGTGCGGGCAGCGAGATCAGAGGATTCACGCGCACACAGTCTGCCACAGTCTATTACTGCGTTACTGTGTGAGGATGAGAGAGACGTGACCTTGTTTCACTCCGCTGTCTTCTCCAGATCAACTTTACACTTACTCTGCAACAGCCAACAAGTACTTCACACACAAACAAGTCATCAGCAATGGGGAGGATGGGAAGATTTTTTTTTTTTATTACACAGTGTTCCTTTTATTAGATTTGTCAGACATTTGAGTGGCAACAGCAGCAAATCAGTTACACAAAATGGCAGTAAAGTACGCTGTTGTAAGATAAGGTGCAAGCAGACATAGTGGGACAATAAGTGATGACTGTTGTAGTAACAATATGGTGGTTATAGCAGTAGTAATGCTTGAAATAGAATTGGCAATGCATGTGCTTTATTCTTTTGTGATAAAATACTGAGTTACACAATGATGGTTAGGGTTAAATTCTTATTTTGTTAAATCTATTGTCAGAATACAATGAACAAAACCAACATACTTGCATGAGGGCAGATAAGGGGCCAGATCTGCTGTTGCGCTATGAGGGCGTCGCTTATAATATGAGGTCGACTGAGGCGTGGTTTATTACAAGCAGCACTGAGAGTGGTGCTCTGATGGCAGCCTCACATTCATTTCCTCTTTTACATCACGCTCTTCCTGAAGCATTATAGGCTCTCACAGGTCAAACTAAAACCCCATCGTGAGCTAAACAATGTTCGTGTCCCGAGAGAAGGAGATGTAACCTATGCCGGTCACACTGTGGCACGGATCGGCACTCGCTTGGCCGTAATAGCGACCAAAACAAATGCACATGTTCACCCCACACTCCCCCACAACCCCTCTCCCTCACCCCTTCACGGTCGCAGAGTCTGGTTGGAGGAAAAGGCTGTTGTACAGAACACAACCATTGGCCATGAGTGTTTCTCCACCCCACGTACTTCCCACGTAAATGCGCTATGTCTGGAGTGGCAAGATCACAAAGTGCGCTCCTACTCATTGCAAAATGTTGCGCTATAGTCTTCAATTTGAAACACAAGATCAGGCCCAAGGAGTTTATCTCTTTTATTTTTCTGTTTACAAAACATTAGTGTTGAGAAGACCAGCTGCTGTTGCTGCATTAACATTTGCCTGTTACACATTGCTGTCTCTCCGCTCATATATGCAGCCTGCCACAGAAGCACCAGGCAGATCAATGCTTTATATTAGTGCCTTTGCTCTGCTCAGACGCTCAGCATCCCCATCATTTAGCTGAACCGCATTAGCACCGAGATAAGGGCCGATGTGTTTTCTTGCTAAGCCATTTGAAACACATGGGGAATCTATTTATATTGCCCCCATTAATATCCAACATAACTAATGAGCTGTGATTATCCTGTGTGCTTATTGTAATAATGAAGGAGATCACGCTGTAATAAAGAGGCAGGTCTCGGAGGGAGGAGAGGGCCGGCCGTAGCGGCAGCCATGGAGCTACAATCTTTTTCAATAGCGGTGAGCATTTGTTACCTCCGCGCCACTGTAAATCAAGTCGAGCGGAGAGAGAAGTCCTAACAATAAAATGGGTCCCAATGGAGAAAGTCTAAGTCAGTTTATTCAGCGCTGTCCGCCTCAAGGCCCAGTGCCATTATCAGCAGAAACGATCAAACAATTCTCCAAGCATCAAACCTTCATACCTTACCACAGTCAAAGGCATGGTGAGCTCCATATGAACATGTTTACCTTTTCATGTTCATAGCACTACGTAGAAGTAAAGTATAAGACAGTATTATTATTACTACGTCTAAGTCACATCTTTTAGTTTTGGTTTGAAAAGGAACACATTGTCTGTTAACTACAAATCTGGGCTTTTGTTGCTCATTTTCTAAATAAATGGCAGCGATCTGACATGGGGGGTAGTGGAAGTGTAAAAGAAAATTCCAAGGGGAACGGGAGACAATAAAGGCTGGGAACCACTAACCCTGCATCTGATCTACACAATTGTATGACGACAAATAGCTAGATGAGTGACAGGAGTGCATTCATTTGCTCTACATTTTGTTTGTTTGAAGGGAATACACAAGGTTTGAACAACTTAGATATATTGAATCAACACTGAAATCAGTTCAACTCATCATTTTTTGCTATACCAGTGTGAAAACTTTTAACAGCAAAACTTTCCGGAAAGGTCCATGAAATTGGTGCGAGGAAACATGTGACCGTGTGACTTTCAGTGCATGTATATAGGATGCTTAAAACTGTCAGTAGAATAAAGAACAAATGTGGGCTTACAGAGAACAGGCTGCTACATCTGCGACTGGTCTTAACTTGAATATTAGTATGTGTGTCACTGCCTCGGAGAGTTGAATCTGAATCAATGTAGCATTACCCTTAAGCCTTGTACACTTGTGGGAAGTCCACACAGCCGGGGAGTTTCTGTTGGAGAGCTGCACCATGTACAATAATGCATTAACGTTTTATAGGATGAACTCTGAAATAAAAGTAATTCATCTGCTCTGAAATGAACAGAAAGTCTGTACATCTGATAAAAGAATCATTTTCTTCATCTTAAATCTGGTCCCTGAGACGGACAATGGAGTCAGGCCAAAAAACTCCTTTGAACACCTTTCTCTGCTTTGACCTTCATTTACTTGGGAAAGCCAGTCGGCCTGAAAGAAAATTATATCGATTTTATTTTATCACATAATAATTAAACCTGAAAGCAATTTCTTGACAAAACTTTTAAAGGTATTTGTTATGTTCCATTAAGTGGTGAGGATGACAAATAAATGAATGCTCAGATATTTTCCATCCATCCATCCATCCATCCATCCATCCATCCATCTTCTTCCACTTGTCCGTTGCCGGGTCGTGGGGACAGCTGTTGGAGCTGCCCAAATCACATTGCACCAGCCCCTTATGGCTCCTCCTGCAGGTGGTGGGTCCATGGGAGGACGGCCTCACGATTAACCGGGCCTGTTGGTCTCTCATAAGAGGCTTCTGAACCGCTCTTTGTCTGACCCGTCACCGAGGACCTGTTTGCCCTGGGAGACTGTACCAGGGGCACCAAGCCCCCGACAACAGAGCTCCCAGGATCATGCGGGTGCTCAAACCCCTCCACCACGTTAAGGTGGCGGTTCCAGGAGGGGATGCTCAGATATTTTATCAATTACAACTATGCTAAAACACACACTATCACTTAAAAGTTTGGGGTCACTTAAAATGCCCATATTTTTTTGAGAGAAAAGAACTGATTTTTTCATTGGAGACAACATTAAATCAGAAATACAGCCTAGACATTGTTGATGTTGTGAATGCCTATTCTAGCAGGACACGGGTGATTTTTATGGAATACTTACATAGGTGACTGCAGTGTTCTAATGGTACATTGTATTAGCTAATCATGTTAAAAGGTAATTGATGATTAGAAAACCCTTGTGCAATTATGCTAGCACTACTGAAAACTGTCATGCTGATTAGAGAAGCTATAGAACTGGCCTGGGTGACCCCAAACTTTTGAGCGATAGTGTATATGAGTCCACTCAGTTCTCCAGTGATCTATAACTGCATGCTAAAGTAATTTGATTGCTGTGTATGCAACATAAGATAAAGTGGCTTGATGTCAGTCCAAAACCAAACCTCAGGCTGGAGGTCAAAGTGAATGCTTCGTTTGTCCATATGTCTCCCATTATGTTGGACCTCAGTCTGTATGTCCTTCCCTTAACTGTGACCACCATTTGTCTCAGGCCCGACCGTCAGCGGATCTGGTTTGCTGCTTAATTGAGGCTGCCGTCCACAGACAAATGACTTCAGTGCCCACATCACGAGCACTTCCTGGAAATACTTAAGGCTTGTAAGAATGATTTTAGACATCATTCAACGCCAGTGTCTGACTGTAAGACACCAGTTCAGTTCAGACTACTTGGGTTACATGGAGAACACAAAGACATTTGGTACGGGAAGTTTTCTGTTTTCTGTTAATAGAAGTACATTTTGTAGTTAAAGGGCATGTGGTAAAATAAGCATCAATATGTCATTGCATGTGGTGTAAGAAAGTTTCTCTGCACTTCTCAGACCAATGTCAGGAGCAGTGGCTTATCACAGTGCAGCACCATGGGCAAAAATGCCTGAACCAGGCAAAAATGTGTTGAAATTGCATTGTGCTGAAAACATATTTATATTTATATTCTTATTCTTATATTCTTCTATTTATGCACATCACTGGGCCTTGAGACTGAATTTCATTGTGTTGTGTTTTTTGGCTTGTTGGAATGACACATAAAGTGCCTTGTGTTTAATTTAGGTATTTAGGGATTTAAGGATATTTGTACCATGTCATGATGTGGATCTGATCTGTCCCTGCTATTGCATGGAAATTCTGCTCAAAACATGAAGTTGTTTGTGACGATGCTGAGGCCTGTGTTGCCTATGTTGTGCATTTTAGGGTTTCCTAAACGATAATGACATAGCTTTCAAAAAAAGTACCGTTCAGGTACCTGTACCGAAAAACAGGTATCATTAAAGGGACTATACAGAGTTCAAACATTTTTAAATTAAATATATTCCTCCCCCTAAATGTTCCAGCCATGTCCTAATGTGTAGAATGAACTCCGACCTGTTCACCACAACTGCCTCTAAAATCCTGCACTGTCACTTAAAATGTTTGTTAATTCGCGTCTGAAGTGCCATTATGCACGAGTTTAATATAGAACCTGCAGTTACGCGTAAGACCTGAGGTGGCAGTAGTAACAACGTGCATCTAGTCCCTTTAAAGCAGTGGTATAAAAATAAATTTAAAAAAAACGAACGGTGCCTAGCCCTGTCAGGAGCGGTGGGCGAGCCCTGCACCCAGGGACTGTACATGTTTTAGTGGTAAGGGAAAGTGGAGCACTGGGATGAAATCTAAGCAGACATAGGCAGAGCATACAAACTCTGCGCTGAAACACCCAATCGGACCGTGGACCTTCTTCCTGTGTTGCAAGAGCACTGATTGCTGTGCCACAGTGCCAGTGAAGAAGAAAAAGTCATCACAAAACTCGTTCTAGCATATGCAAATGATTCAGTGACAGCGTCTAAAATAAATGGAGCACCCATATTTCCTTTTGTAGAAGGCCTAGTTCACTCAACAATTGTCAAAACATTTCAGAATTAATGTATTCCGCCATGCTAAGATGTATGTTTTCTATTTAAATTGAAACCACTTAAACAAATTGTAGCTCAACTTGGAAACGTGGGCTGTTTCATCACCATTTCTGAGAGAAAAGTGCTAAAAGCAAGGCCTGTTTTCTTTGAAAGAGAGCAGTTGTTTGCAAAGTTGCAATATGCACTTCAAAAGTAGTGAAAATACAAATGTAGCTAAAAATTCAGTCTGTGCTTCAGTGGAAAATAAAAGGTCAGGGGAAATGCCTTTTGTTAAAGCAAGGCATGATTTTAATGAGGGAATGACATAATAACATGTACCATTCTTGACACTATTCTCATTTATCCAGGCCTGGGCCTGGCCGACAGTTCACTGATGTATGACCAATTTGCATAAAATAAGTGAAATGAAGTAAACAAATCTGGACTGCCTCTGTTACAAAGTGTTACACAACATATAAACACTGCCTCTTCTTGTTAGTTTGTTTTTTCGGGACAGCGCATGTTAATGAACACATATGGGACTCACCGCACTGGATTGTTGCCATGGGCAAGTTTCCATCTGCTGTTACGCACTCACAGGCACACTTTCATTCAACCCGACCCATTGTACATGTTTTTAGTGGTAGAGAAAACCTATGCAGACACAGAGAGAATGTATAAATTCCCCACAGTAAGGCTCTGACTGTGGATCAGACCTGTGAGGTGCACTCTACACTCCAGCTCCATGCTGAAAGGGGGACGAACAAAATCCAGGAAGTACCAAAACATACACGGCGCAGTACGCTCTAGAGAAGACCCCACACAAAGACTCGATGAGACAATATCAGAGTCAGATCAGTTTGAGGAAGCCTGTACAAGAAGGAGACATCGGGTGTGTTTGAAAAAGGGGTTGCCTAAAGAGATCGTTGTTTCAGTACATACCATGTGGCTGTCAAAGTAGAACAGGGCTTGACATTAAGCATTTTGAAGTACTTTCCCACCGGGCAAGTGGCAGGTATTTTTTGCTTGCCCGACAACAAAATCTACTCCAGTAAAATAGTGTAAGTTTTGAAATAAAATTCAACTCAGCTTTTTTTTTTTAGCATTGTTCCATTTGTAATTTTGTTTATTCAATCAAATAATTATTCGTCTTTCTTGTCAATTATTTGTCACTTTATTTGCAAGTCTGCAATGTCACAACCACTTGTTGTTTATCATCTCAAAGGTTTTACTGACAAATAATATCTTATTAATCATACTCATCCAACTGAGAAGAAACAAACAGAAACGAAAAGTTGCCTCTTTTCTGATGTAATTCCTGTCTCCAGTGCACTTAACTGTATTTTTATATCTTACCACTTATCCTGAGCCTGTGTTTTTTTTTAAATGTGCTGCACACTTCTGAATGTACTATAACTTATTCTAATGAACCATGACATTGGCTATATCACTGCTTGGGCTTAAACAGACTTAATAAATACATTAGCTGCTCCTGCTGCTGAGGGGGAGGGCGGGTCAAACTCCGCCAGCAGCTGTAGCTGTTGGCTTTACGTTAGCTTGCTGCGACAAACAAACAAGCTTCTTTCTGATCGCGAGGAAATCAGAGCGAACTCAGGTAGAAACAAACGCTAAACTCTTCTCTGCCTCTGCACTGACCTGACTTCTCCTCACGAGTTGCTCCGCCATGGCGCTCCTTGTCCGGCGCTCGTGCACTTAGACACAGCGCTCAGGCGAACACAATAGTGAAAAATATAGAGTTCTTAGTAATAATAGACAATAATAGATTCATACATTTCGGGACACAAGACTTCTGCTGTCTGCTGTATTTTTCACTTGCTCGATCGGGCAACCAGGGAGAACAGGCCACTTGCCCAGACAAAAAGTTGACTTGCTCCGGGCAAGCGGACAACCGTTAATGTCGAGTCCTGTAGTACAACATTTTCTGTGGTGCAGCAATTGTTGAAGATTGTTGAAAATGAGGAGAAATCCTGGCAGACTCTGGGATAGATTCTGAGAAAAGGGCTGGCAGGCAAAGAGTTAATATTGACTCAATAGTCCATCAGCAAAGCCAAGACATCTTTTGTTTGTCCACATTGTAGTTCAGTGCTGGACATCACCAAACACATTGCTGATTTCTAGATGTAAAACAGTCCTAGCCACTGTGCCACACTTCACCTGTATGTAACTGAATTATTTACATGTGCCTCCATTTGCCACATGTTGCAGAATGTTCTTATTCTTTGTGTAAGCTGTCTTTGAACCAGTTGCGGCTTTTGCTAATGAAAACTTCCCCAACAGTTTTGAGTGTAACAGCGTCGTCCTGTTGTGCTTGTCCAAGTGCTCCCTACACGCCCATAGCCCTTCTGTCCCCTGCAGCCTACACTCCGGAGGCTTGATGCTTTATTCAGCGCTGCTCTGACAGACCGGTGCACTGATGAGGCCTCGACACCGGTCACAGCTCCCTGCCCAGCCGCGCGCCACTCCGCTGCCAATTTAACACACTTCCACCTTTTCACATTCTGTTTGCCCACTGTCCTGCTCCTTTTATGGCTCGGCTAATAGCTTTTCTGTGGCCACTGTGTGTTTTCTAACCCATAATGGACATGTCAACACATTAAAGCCTTAAAGATACAGTCCTTTTCCTTGTATTTGAGGAGCGCTAATCACACATCCGAGCAAACTAAGCGATTGAGTCACAGTAAAAGAGGTCTGAAACTAAACAAACCTGCATTATCTATGGTGGATATAGCTACAGACAACCAATAGACTGGAAATAGAAAGCTCAAATCGAGCAAGTTCGTTATAAGAAGTAAATATGAAAGGACTTGAAGAATCATTGGTCACACTTAAGGCTGCATATGCTCTAGTGCAAACAGGCAGACTCTCATTTATCACTATTGTTATTGTGACCTTAGTAATATCACTCTAATGGTGAGGCACATAATGTCCACGATGATTAATGGACTGCTATTATCTCCAGTCACTTTTCATTGCTACTGTAAAAAAGTACTTCTTTCTTGTCTTTTTAAAATTCATTAAAAAAAAAAGAAAAAAAATCACAATTTTGCACTTGACCAAGGCTAAGTGCTTATTTCATGTTCAATCTTTCATTCTCGAATGTTATTTGTCAATGTAGCTCTCTTACAGCTCCAAAAAACATTTGGACACAACCAGGTACAGAGCCACATTAGTGCTCCTTGAATTCTCCTCCACATGTAACATTTACAGCCATTAAAGTCCTCAGTGTCTCTTCATATATTGATTCTCTAAGTGTGCAAAATAGAGAGTGAATGCTTAAAGGAATAGGCCACCGTTTTTACATACTAAGATATGTTCTTAGCTCACTTTAGTCGAGTTAATATATCCCCGTCTGGTCTTTGTCCGTGCGCTCTGTCACGCAAACGGAGCACATACGCAGCCTCAACTTTATTTAAATAGGGAACACGTGGAAGAGCTTGGTAGCTTCTATCGTGAGCTTTTTTGGAGCTATATGACATGTGGGAGAGGCTGCGTATGTGCTCCGTTTGCGTGACAGAGCGCACGGACAAAGACCAGACGGGGATATATTAACACGTCTAAAGTGAGGTAAGAACATATCTTAGCATGTAAAAACAGTGGCCTATTCCTTTAAGTGTGTCAAATAGCAGGTGCTATTGAGATTTTGTCGCTCATAAACAAAACAGAAGGCCTATAGTGCAAACTTATTTGTACATCAGGGTTGTGCCACTAACAATATACACAGTTTGCAATGTTTAACCAGTTGCAACACTCTATAAAATAGCATTCATTTGTGTTGGGAGGTTCTGACAGCGCCGTTAAAGCACTGGACACTTATATTGTCCTGTGATCTGGTTTGGCCCACAGAAACAAGGAGAAAGTGTAAGTAGTCCCCTTGAGGCTTGCTCTCTAAAACCAAGAAATCAGGTTAGAAATGTTATGGCATTATGACCTGACTTTTAACAGTCATATTAAATCAATATTATCAGCAGCCGAAAAACATAGCCAAGATGAAAAGTATAGTGCCTAAACCAGACTTGGAGAGACTTTCTGCAGGTTGGACTACTGACATGAATCATCCCGGGCTCTGAGATCTTCATGGAGTGGTCTCCTGGTGGTCCCAGAGTCGGGACTAAACGTGCTGAGGCTGCATTTCAGTTTTATGCACCTACATCAGGGGTGTCCAAACTTGTTTCATCGATGGACTGCATTTTGAAGTTTGTACGACATTGGGGGCCACAAACTGGTGGTCAACACAGTGAAACATTCTACTGGATGCATTCAAGAGACGTGTTAACAGTGTCTCACGCCTTTATCTGGACGCTTAATGTAGCTCTGCGCTTGAGGCTATAATTGTGTAGACTGATTAAATTTGCAGTAAAAGAACAAACTTTAGGCTGCACTTTGGCCCCACATGAATTTGTAAGACTGAAGGCTCAAAACGTCTTTATTTGGTCGTGTACATGGCATAGACTGTATATATGATGGGCGTCTCCTCCTCACTCCTCTCCGTTTACCACAATGACCACGGTCGAGGGGGAAATCATGGCAGGTTTACAGACTCCCCCTCCCCAGCTCTGACGAGGCATGTTCCTTAAAAGGGCATAAGGGCGGGATCTTCACTGTGGACTCGGCTCTTCCGTGACGTGTAGTTCGCGCAGCTCCAATGCTAACAGTCCAACCCTCATTAGTATGAGATTTCAAACATTTTTCTTACGAACACCAACCCGGTCTTTATTTGTAACTAACCCAGCGTTATCACCAGAGGAATATCTAGCTCTAGATACTTCTCCAAAAATTGGGACCAGGCTTTAAAGTTGTTTTTGACGTGTCTACAGCCCAATGCTTTCCAATGGGGGACTAGCGGCTATATGGAGGTACTACAGCAATGGCAGCCCCTAGCAGAGCAGCCAGCGGCCATTGGTATATGGTAACTAGTATTTTAACGAATACAATAACTTGTATGTTTATGTATTAAATGATTTCCAATTATTGATTGTGTGTTTTCAAATTTCAAAAATGTGTTTTTATTCTTTATCGACTGTATTAAGTGAGATTACAGTTTTCTTGTAATGTAAACAAGATCCAACTTATTGTCTCCTTATTGTGTCAATCAATAGCACTCAAGAGCATTTCGGACTCCATTTCATTGACTTGTTTTTTCTCGTGTGTATTTTTGTCAGCTAAATGCTATTGCGGAAGCCTCTCTCTCTCTCTCTCGAGCAATCTCTCACGGGGGGCACAGAGCGCATGCTGAAAAAAAAAATCGTTCTATTAATTAATGGTGTAATTAAGGTTTTGTCATTGACACGGCACACGCTGACGGGGATGGATGGGCTGGCTCCTCCCGCGCCCGCCGTTCGTGTGTTCGATAATGAATGGAACCTATTAGCAGCACATTTGGGCGGTGATTGGGCCACCTGCAAAGCCTTGGCTCCCCACCTCTCCTGCCTGCCCCGTGCGCCTTTATCTGGGCACAACACTGTAGTTTTCCCCCCACTCTGACCTTCGCCGTCATTTAGAATCCTCCCAATTTAACTTGCGCGCTCCTGGATACGGACCCTGCTGCTCTAACTATGTGAGATTAATGCCAGGTCATTTAACCAGAGAGCATCCCTTCTTTTCCCCTAATACTTTTGTTTACAATTAGTGTTACACCTCCTTAACCTAATACAAGGTTTTGGATAGTGCGCAGCCCTTCTGTTGTCTCCAATTCCCTCAAACGGGTGGGCTATCGATGGGTAGAAAATAGTCAGTGTGGGCTTAAAGGGACTACACGGAGTTTAAAAATGTTAAAACTAAGTATTTTCATCCCTCTACATGTTCTAGCCTTGTCCTGTGTAGAATGAGCCCAGACCTATTCACCACAACTGCCTCTAAAATCCTGCACTGTCACTGAAAAAGTTGTTACTCCGGACCAAAGTGCCGTCATGCACGAGCTTAATATAGAAGGTGCAATTACGCCTGAGGTGGCAGTAGTGAGAATAAAATGACCAACTTGCATCTAGTTTCATTAAGAACCCCATCCATTTAAAGACAAAACAAAGAAACTAATGTAGTGATCCAAGCGTAACTTCATGTTTTACAGCAAGGTCAAGGTCAAGGTCAAGGCCCGAATGAGGACCATGAATTCTTCAGTATGTCAAAAAAAACGAAATAACCAGTTTGCTCACTCAGCCACTAGGGGGCATCTTCAATTATAAAAAGGAGAGAATTCCACACGTGTAAAGCAGATGGCACTGACATCTATTATAGAAAACGCTATTTCAATGGCCGCCGCCTGGGCGCCGCCATGTTTATTTCCCATACCGACTTTGAAGCTAAGCAGGAAAGTGCCTGGTTAGAACTGGGATGGGAGACCGTTTGGGAACACCAGGAAGCCTGGCGACAGTAGTGAGTGTGTGCGTGGTTGGTGTTATTACATCCGCGGCCGGCCCCCACGTGACGGTCCCACCGGCCGCGGGCATTGGCCACGGGTCCATATGGACCGCGGTGCTGCTGTCCGAGGACAACCCGCTGTCACAAAAACGCGAGTGCACGAGATCTGACTGCCGTGCGTGTGCGCGCGTACTAACAGGGCGGTGTGTGTGTGCGTGTGTGTGTGTATGTATGTGTGCGCGTGCGCATCCAAACAGGGCCATGTGTGCGTGTGTGTGCGTGTGCGTATGTGTGTGCGTGTGCGTGCATGCCCAAAACCTCCTCAAACACGAGCCTCTAATCACACGCGCT
This sequence comes from Gobius niger, assembly GCF_951799975.1. Lineage (NCBI taxonomy): Eukaryota > Metazoa > Chordata > Actinopteri > Gobiiformes > Gobiidae > Gobius > Gobius niger. Next base: position 16,265,170 of record NC_136855.1, on the reverse strand, counting down.
GCTCCGACTGATTTATCCTCCGTGTGAGTAAACGCGAAAATGACACTACAACTTCACGAGCGCATGGCCTGCACTGCGTTGTTTTTTTTCTTTTTATCTTTTTTTTTACTTGGCTGCTGGACCATTTGTTTTCTATTTTGCTTTCACGTATTGAGCCCAGAGGTACATTTGCTTCTAAAGCAGCTTGGAAAGCATTGCCTATTTTATTGTAAGGTTATAAATACTGTCTAACTACGATAATTAGGCTATTTCATTTCAAAACCTACTCATTATTTTTTGGATTGTAAACTACCGTGATGCACCAAACCACGGGTCCTGCACTTTGAACCAAAGCGTTAGAACTGAACCCCTAATATTTATCCATAATTATTCCACTGTCTCTTGAATTCTATTCCCTGAGTTTAGCGACAATATTGTCGTTGTAGTTTATAAGAAAGGAGCACGGGTGCATCAAACACTCCAATTGCAGTTTGTTTGACATTTTTTTTTGCATTCATTCTTTTACTCATTTGTAGTGGCCATAGTTTTTGGAATGGGTTGGGAACCACTGGTCTACAGCTGAACTGTGTGACGGGTTGGACATTTCTTTGTAATCACTCATAATCTCAGAATATCAAATGTGGAGACTAGCGAGGCCCGGCCGAAGGCCGGGTCTCAGCTAGTAATAAGAGATCAGGATATATTATAGCCACTTGGTGGTCAGTCTGCCCCAGGGTGGCTGTGGCTACAATAGTAGCTTACTGCCATCGAGTGTGGAGTGAATGAATAATGACTTTATTGAGAAACATGTGACACAGGCTGATAAAGTGCAATAAGTGTAAACTGCTGTTACTGTATTTATGAGGCCAGTCCTTTACAATATGTGTGGCCCGCAACCCGCCGTGGGGCTGGATTTCAGCCCACGACCCAAACGAGTTCGACACCCCTGTTTTACAGTAACAGAAATTAATGACACAGGTAAGTAGGTTGAAAAACAAAGAGGGGGTGACGATTCCAAACTACTAATTTATCCAAAGGAATATATTTTCTTTTCTTTAAGTAAAAAGGGTTCTTTCCGATTTTCTCTCAACAAAGTGTGTTAAGTTATACAGAAAAGAAACAAGTCCATTTGGCTGCACAATGCCTGAACATGTAAACAAGTATGTGATAGATAACAAAGTGATGCAAGGCAGCCGTGGTGGGCCTACTGGGAACGGCCTCAAAGAATGCAGAACCTAGTGGAAAAATAGTTTAGTTAAAGCCTAGTGCTACATTAGGTGACGTGGACAACGTACCGCTTCCTACGTCTGTTTAAAGGGCAAATGCTCAGGACATCACTGGACAGTTGGGGCCACACACACCCAATACACAGCTGCTGTCGGCATGCGCTTAACGTGTTCCCCCAGAACTGGAGCAATGCTATAGCTTGGATATACAGTAGCTTGGATCAGAATCAACTTATTTAGAAAGAATTAAAGCTTGCCAATATTTTACCAGCTCTCATAAAGCACCGCTCCCAGTAGTACAAAAGTAGGAAGTGCAAGGGCAAGAGAAAAAGCACTAAGGAATTTTTTTTTTTTTTAGTAAAGTCCAGCACCCCCAGTGGACGGTTGGAGAACTACTCCACCAAACACTCAAACTATCACACTAGCAACAGCTTTTACATTAAATGTATTTGGAATGATAGATAAAGCAGTCTTGTCATTGATATTGTATCAGTAAAATCAGAATACCTCTTCTGGAGTTCATGTTTATGAACTATAGCAAAGAGTATCCACTCTACTTTTACAACTCAACTTTTTAGAAATTCTGAAATCCAAAAAAAATAAAATAAAAAAGTACTGTGCTGTTAGAGGAAAAAATAGTTTTATCTCAGTCCTGTCATGATTGAAAATAGCTATGTAAAGTCAGTGTTCTGAAATGACAAAAAAATACATTTTCCATATTTACTATTTAATTGTTTGCACATTTCCTGTCTATTCTGCACACCCTGAGTGTTTCTGAGAGTTGAATGTAACAAGTGAATTTCTCCATTGTGAGATCAATAAAGGCTTTCCTCTTATCTTATATTGCATCTGTGTATGAATAAACTACACAGGCCTATTGCATTCTGCGACACATCATGGCACTAAAGCCAGTTATTGTGACTGTGAAGCACATTTTTACTTCCTCACTCAACATCTGAAATGTTAAGTTTAAAGTGGGTTTTGTGAAAGGCTCTTGGTTTATAAATATAACATTTTATATCTGGCCAAATTTCCAGTCCATTTCAAACTCAGCTAGTGTATAACACAAAGATCTTTGCTGCTGAGCCAGAAGTTAAAACAGAAATCTCCAATGGCACATTCTTGGGCCATGTTTTAGCCACTGCTTCAAACTTTCCCCCAATGTAGAAATGAAGCATTTCTGTTTTAGCTGTCTTAAGTCAGTTTTCATGACTTTGCACTTGTTCTATAGCATTGGGGTTGCCGAGTTCTTAAGTGAAACAAAACACGCCAGTTGTGCTTTTGGAAGAAGATGAATCACACTGCGCTTTGGAAAAATGTTGGATTTCTTACGCGCAGCTGTTTTTCCTCACGCGCCGACTGAAGGCTTCTAATCAACATCACTGGTTGGCTCTTGAATTATTAAAACCAAAAGGATGGCATGTAATATTTAAACATCTCGAGGCAGCTGAAGAGGAAGACGGTGATGGTGCGGGGAACCAATCTAATCCTGAGATAAGGCGATATTTTCATTTCCTTTTGGGGTGAAAGTGATTGACTTTGGAACAAGGTCAACGCCAAAAATGACACCTGCGAGTGATTTATGAGGGAGATAATTTCACCATTTCACTAATGATGTTCCAGGGGCCAGAGTGTGTCAAACCTCTGAGCTGTGAGTTGCTGATAGGCACAATGAAGGGTTGGATTTTTGGTGAAGTACTTTTGCATAAGAGTTAGGGTTAAACTAATGCTAATGTTAAGCAGTGCTGTGCTACTTACAGTTAAAAGAAACCAAATGACTGTCAGGGCACAAAGGAGAGATCTGTGCATAACGTGTAGGCTGCATGCATGTACAGTTGCTCTTTCCTGAAGGCTTTGATACCCCCTTACAATGGGCTGCACACATTTAGGAGTCACTTTGATTCTGGTTAGGATGAAATGGAGTTTATAGCAGTACTTTATCGATGAAGAAAACAATTACTATTTACTACTATTGAAATTGCATTGTTTAGTCAATGCTTGTCCATTTTTTGCATTAGTCCCGAGACATATAGGCTTGTATGCAATGGTTTGCTTTGAACATTTTTCAAACTGTGTTCAGTTTCCATGGAAAAGCAAATAAGCAATAGTGAAGAAATGTGTCCCCGAAAAACATACTCATGGTGTCTCATTTGCGTTAATGCTTTATGTGTGTGTGCGACATATCATTGACCCAGTTGCTGTAACATTAGCATCAGTTTGAGAGCACAATAACAGAGGGGACCATTGAAGAGATTCTCCTAAAGCTCATAAATAAAAGGTTGTGTATACTGCATGTGGAAGTGTTGAAAATGTTTTGACTATGTTGATCAACTGAATATTTTCTCCCAATGTATGAATAAAGTAGAAGCAATATATCATTCACTTGTGATACAAACACCTATAATGTGGTAATGCTCATTTACCAAAAAATCCATATGTGGTAAAATGTCACTGCTATAAAACATGTCATATTTCAAATGGAAAACCCCCAGATTCCATTTTCAATTTCATTAGTATCCTTTTCATGTCAAGATATTGAGCAAATGTCATAATTCCATCACAAAATATGTTTGTCCTTGTGCTCATTATAGTCCCTTAAATAAACCTGACTTCAAAAAAGATTATGAACTACGTGGTGAGGTAAATTGTAACTAAAAACAAAGGGCCGACACCTCGCCGATTTACAGCATAAGTATCATTGTAAAGCGCCTGACTGGCTTTTATCACAGAAATTCCCAGGCAACATTTATGCCAGATTTGGCGCCTGAATCACAAAGTGACCAATTTGCTTAGAAAATGGGCTTAATCTGCTCCACTATTGTGACACTGAGCGCCTATAGGCCCTCCATCTTTTCTCTTGTTTCTCTGCCGGTGTATCAGTACCCTAAACTCTATTCTTGTTACACTGCGGCACATTATTTTAAAATTACCTGAGGAGCCGTTACACATTCATCACGAGATGCGGCAGCGCGTTTATTGCATGGATGGAGAGAAGATTTCTGCGAGCACAACGAGGAGATAGGGGGGACAGACCTGTGCTTGAGTCATTTGAGCGTTTACAATCTCGCTTTACCAAAGGTTTATCAGTCATAAAAATGAACCATTTCATGCTGGTGCCCATGAACGCATCACAATGTGGCCATGTTTAGATGCGATCAGTCACGCATTGAACAGTAGATTATTGCTCCTAACATGGATCATACCGGCACTTTGTCTTCGTATCCTGCATTTTTATCATTCTCTGTCAAGGTTAGCATCAAATGACAAGTTAACTCTTCAAAGGCCCAATATAAACATTACGTTTATAATGAAAAAAATGTCAGTACCCTAATCTCAAAGTGTTGATAATGATGGGGCAAAAGATGGATTTTCATTATGTTTAATATGAATAAATCAGTCATGGGGACCGAATGAGCAGCATTTTGTCCCTGTTTAAGGTAACACACATTATTAAGCTTGTTGTTAGTTTGCTCAGCAGTGCTTTGATGATGCACTGGATTTAATTTAAGAATGCAGTAAAGTATTTAAGTGCCTAAATCAAAGGAGAAGCATGAAAACACCCGGAAGAAGCAAAAGCCAGTATCCACGGAAAACAATTCCACAGTGACTTTGCAGAGCTGTGTATGAATACAAATAATCAAAGAAGCCGAAAATTCACAAAGCTTCATTGATCCATTGAACAATCTTGACCGTGGAATTGCCACATGATTATACTGTGCCGTAGATAATAGACCACTCAACTGTAAATGGTAAAGGGGTGGTGTGTGTGTGTGTGTGTGTGTGTGTGTGTGTGTGTGTGTGTGTGTGTGTGTGTGTGTGTGTATGTGTATGTGTGCGTGCGTGCGTGTGTGTGTGTTTGCGTTCTTGTAATTACAACATTGTGAGGACCAGTTTCAGTTTTTAATGAACAGAGTGAGGACATTTTTGGAAAGTGAGAAAATTTTGGGTGGTCCTCACTTATTTGAAGGGCTGTTTGAGGGTCAAGATGTGGTTTTAGGGTTAGGGTTAGAATTGGGTTTAGATTAGGGTTAGGATTAGGATAATGGTTAGGGTTAGGGCCCTAATCTTAGGGTTAGGGTCTGGGTAACACATTATGTCTATGAGGGTCCTCACTAAGATAGAAGTACAAGACTGAGTGCGTGCATGTGTGCGTGTATGTGTTTCAGTTATCTAGTGATAGATAAAATATATATTGATCACAATCTTACATTTTTTTCTAAGTTAGGAAAGGATATTAACCTCTTACCCCCGTCTAAACCGACTGCATTGCAGTGCTTGGTTCAGGTGCGGGGTAAGAGGTTTATCTACAATGGCTTTTCAAAGTTTTGGTTCAACATGCACTGCAATTCCCTTCTGTCCCTTTAAGACCATCTTTTTCTTGCACCCCATCAATACAAATGCTTGCTGCCTCCATGGACGTAGCACAGTCAGACATTGGTGCTAGTCTCAGAGGTGGCTGCATTGTTTTGTTGCAGTGAACCTCTGGTGGATGTTTTTTTTACCTCAAGACGGACGGGGTGAGGTGTGCAGATCAGGAGCCAGAGTGGATTGCATGGAGTGCCCCTGCTGACTACTTAGGGCCACAGCAGGGGCCATAGATGAACTGGTGGGCAATGTACTTGAACCTGATTAAGGCAGTTGGAATAGTTGCTGTGAGACAACTGAAAATTATTTAAGTGTGCAAGAATGACTCAAAACACAACTATTTTGATGAGGGAACAATATAATTGCATAATCATCAAGCTGATGATTATGCAATCCCCAATACAATTTGAAATTGTTGTTTGCAAAGCATAAATAGATTCTTTCATCATCCCAGTCGCTTATTATTTAAGTTTGGGACTAACACAAAATGTTACTCTGGCTGTGACTCTAATGACTGAACCAACATGAAGGGCAAGGTGGGACACTATTTAGCCCATGTAGAGGCTTGGCCACCGCGTGGATACAAAAACAAAGCTTCTTAGATGAGCCAACTCTCAATATATTTTGCTTCTTAGATGAGAATTGCAGAATGAAACAGCAGAGGCAACGGGGGTGGGGGATTGGGTGAAATGCGGGAGAAGCTATATCAGTCTGATCAGTCATCCGTCCTCCTCCAATCTCCTGATAAAGCAGGTACTGCAGGAGGTGAAACGATGTGTATCAAAACCTCATGAAGATCGATGGCATCCTTCTGTCTGCTTCCAACCAGACAAAAGCCAATGAGCACTGGGAATAAAGAGAAATAAAACGAAAAGACAGGCCTATCTAAATGGTGCGATACAAAATGGCAGAGACGGAGAGGGGAGATTGCAGACAACCGAAAAAAAGGAGGAAGTTGACATGGACCTAAAATTTGCGATGGAGTAACACCCCGCTACATGGGCAAACCGATGTTCATTGTATTGCATTCACTGAGTTACAGTTCATTTCAGCGCTTTATTGTTACAAATAGAAATCAAAATGAAATATAACCCAAAAAAATGTGTGGTGGTTTTCAGTGTACTTGGAAGCAGGCCGTGCAAACACTTGATACATGGTAAATACGGCGGTGAAGAGATGGCTGTGTGATCAAGGGCTGGGACAGTGAGACAGGTGTGTTTATGTACACAGCGCTTAGACAAACAGCGCAGTGACAGGTGATATCAGATTTAAGGGCTTAACGGGCTCCACGCGGAAAGGTCAAGTCTGTGTTCAGCAAACATCCTCAGGAACGGACCGCGCATCTCCATCCTGTCCGCCCCACCTGCCACCCACCCACCCACACAACATTTACTCTTTATTAAAACCGTAGACATAAGGCGTGGGAGGGCTTTGTTAAATCTCAGGGTATAATAATCTGAGATTCAGCATAGTTTTGCTTAAAGCTTGCAACGCACCTGTTACATCTTTCTTTTGGCCTTCGAAGTAATTGGAAATTCATGGTTTCCGCACATATAGCAAAATATCAAAAGCATAATGTATCCTTTTTCTTCTGGCATCACCAAATCTGCTCCCATAATACAAACTGAAAGTGCTTATTCAATTGGCATATACAGTATTTTATGCTGGATGCCCTTCAAGACTGAAACTCCATCTGGGCCTGATCGGGCCCGCGAGATGATTTAATGTCCTGTAGAGCCTAAATTCCAGAGAATGTCAAAAAAAAAAAGTAAGTCTCTAGCCCATTCCTGTGCGAAGTTATGATTTTTTATTAAAGAATAACCAGAATGCTCATTCTAGCCACTAGGGGGCATAAAAAAAAAAAAAAGGAAACAGTTCCACACGTGTCCAGCAGAGAGCACTGACATAATAAGAGCTCAGTATATGAACAACACATTACATAACCACGTGGTAAATGAACAGTCTGCCAGTCAATCAATTGCACTATGTAGTACTTGTGACACAGGCTTGTAAAGTGCAATACAAGTGTGAGCTGTTGTTATTAATGAAGCAACAGTTAAGTTGGGGCTTTGACCAAATCACAGTTTATTATTATTCATTTATTGGGAAAATGTTCTCTATTATATGCGGCCTGCGACCCACCGTGGGAGCTGAAATGACCCTAAATGAGTTTGACACCCCTAATCTAACCCCTGTCTATCTAATATACATAATTTTGTTGAACACTTAAAGCAGTAATAAGTAACTTGTTTACCTTGATAAATCCTTTCCGTAGTCCCTCTGGAGGTAATACAAGTGTTGATGGGATAATTGTTGGGTCTTTCATCTCCCCCTGGTGTCTCTGGCCAGAAAATCACACTTGCAACTTTCCCTGCTCTGACCCGGAGCACCAATACACACTAACAGAATCACGAAGAAGGAGCTAACAGGCTAACGGGCAAAGCTAACTGCGGGCTAGCACCACTTAAACAGTATTTACAGTCCAGTTTGAGTGACAAAAATGATCTCCATTGTGTAATTGGATGAACAATATCCCTCTCTCCCTTTGTCTTTTCTGTCAGTGTAGTATTTACTCTCACGGACAATTAATGAGTAAAAAAACGTAACGGGGCGAAAAAAAGCACTTTACTTATTGACTGTAAATCTGTAACTATTGACTCAGAGTACACATCTGATGACAGCTTTTATTGTCTGGTGTTATTTTGTGGAGAAGGCTTCCAGACCAGAAGAACTTCGGATGAGAGGCAAAGACACCAGATGATTGCGTATTGAAAACATTTACCGCATTGCTATTTTGATTACATTTCCGGATAAACAAATGCGTGTTAAGTTTGTGTCACAGTGTTTCGTAGGAGCTTTGTAATCTTTTAAACCAGGAGAGATGACATTCAAACAATACACTACAAGTGCACATGCAAATCACGTCCTCGGAGCGGAGCCGTTATTCCCCCTCTCCTTTACAGAGAAATATGTGTATTTTTAGTCTCTTTGTGAAGATATGATGGTGATAATTAATTAACAAACATGTTTCTGCAACATAATGGAGCGGCTCGTCTCCTGAGTCTTATGGTAATAGGAGTGATCACAGCAGACTGCCACTTTATTTCAGACATTAAGAATCCACACAGCTGCTGTTTGCTCGGCACAGCTCCGGGATCACTGTTAATCCACAAAGAAATCTGCACTTCACTGTATACCGAGTCAGAGTGCAGTCTTTAAAGGACAACCGGGAATTGTCTGGTATGCAGCATCAATATGCATTTTACAGGAGACGCATTTGTGGGGTATGAAGGTTTTAGATTGATATACTACCCTTTTAACCTCTTAACCCCCACCTCAATCCAGTTTAGCTTTACCCAAGTTTCTTGAAACCAAAAAAAAAGCATCAAAATAGCGACAAAAAAACGAGGATAAAAGTGCATCAAAAAAGTGACAAAAACTCAACAAGAAAAGTGGCAAAATTGTGACAAAAACACAACAGAAAAGCCTAAATAAAATCAACATAAGCTCGACAAAAAAGTGGCAAAAGAGAAACACATAAGCAACAAGAATGTGACCAAAAAGTGACAAAAACTCAACAAAATAACGGCTAAAATGAGATGAAAAAAAAAGTGAAAAAAGTGACGACAACACAGCAACAACCCAAGGAAAAAGATCCGTTTAGATCCGTTTTGTAGGTCTTAGCTTTCAAATGAGGTGTTTCACTGGTCCAGGAGCTTTTAGATTTGGGGAAAGCCGAACTGGAGAAAATCCACTCGGAGGCGAGGCTCTATAAAGACTCTCTTTATTACACTGCCACAGTTCATTCATGCTCACTTCCATAGCAACATGCATTTTATTTTTTCGCACCTGAACCATCATATGCAGTGGGCTCCAGCTATCATCCCTCTGAGCAGGTGACTCATGAGCGCTATTGATCAGACCATTATTAAGAGGCATTAGATCATAAAAAATGCCAGCGGACTCTTTATCAGCGCGGCGTTTATGGTGTTTAATTTGATTCTGGCTGCTGTATTTTTCAGTTGGTCTGACTGTGCACACGTGTAGCACACCTGCTCCCACTCCGAGGTTTAGGGGGAGGAAGAAACAAGGGGAGGGGGTTCCTCTGCAGCTGGAGGGGTGGGGCTTGGTAAAACATGAGGGATGCACTGAGCCGTAAGCACTGGCGACAACAAATATGGAAATACATATGAAATCAGATATGCCAATGAATAATAAGCAGAACTCGTTCATTCCAGCCTCTTTGAAACTTTAAAGAGTGAGTTGGGGAGCAGGCAGAGCGGGAGATGACTATGTGATACTTTTTCTGTAATGTGCACTTGTGACTACGGTGTTGTCTGGTTTACAGGAAGGATTTTCACGTATGAGATGAAGTGGTAAACCGCTGCACGGTGTTAATTCCATTAGCACACTTATTTTGTATATGCTAATGTATGCCTGTTTGTTAACTCTTTTGTGTGCTGTACAAGTAAATTCGAACTGAATACATTTTCTGCACATAGTAAACCTCTCTGAATGTTTTTTTTTGTGCCATTTTGTGAGAAACAACACAGAGGGAAATAACAAGAAAAAGAAATGTAAAACACAAGCACATAATTGCGAGTACAGATGCGACATTTACATAGATTAACGCCTCCAGATGCCGACTGTTTGTGTGAAACATCCCGTAAATGTGCGCTGTGTACTCTCCGGTTTATCGGGGTTGTTTCAACTGGCCGATGCCTTCAAAGTTTTACTCACAATCTTTTGTTGAACAATAAATAAAATACAATTACAATAAACAACTTTGAAAATGTGTGAGAAAACAAAAAAAAAGTTGTGAAATTACACATTTACCAGCAGCAGTTGATCAGCCTCCTCTTTCTAGACAATTATAAATGTTTTTTTTGTTTTTGTTTCTTAAGTACAAGGGACCTTTGTTGTGTCTTTGTTGACTAGAAGGATGCCAGCAGAGCGCCAGCCCACTCTCAGTACAGCCAGCCACTACACAACACACAATATTCTTTTGCCTATTTGCCTCAGCCAATAATTGAGTTTTAATTTAGCCACTTTTATAGCCCCTGATTATTTCTGTGTGATCCAAGTATGCTAATTAGCAACACGCATGAAAGAGCGCAGAAAGACAGACACGGAAAAACAGTGCGTGGGCAAACATGTTGATTTTCGTATAATTTCACTAACCATTAGGGATGTGGTGTCACCACCTCGCTGTTAAGATTTGAGCTATATATTGATAATTTGTATCCCTGTTAGCATTTAGAAAGAGCCCATGAATCATCAAAGGAAAAACTGCACCTGGCAATTACGGCATGCATGTAGGCCAAACACTTATTATACGCCATTGTGTTTCAGACAGTACATGATAAACAACCAACCACCAGCTTATTGCAATATTCCAGGCTGGATAAAAGCATCCTTGGCTCGCAGGTATGAACATCTAACGCCAGGTATTGGTGCTTCTATGCAAAATGGATTTTTGAACAATTTGGTTTCTGCAAAATGCTGTATGTGCAATATTACAAAAGAAATAAACAACTAAGCTCGGAAGTGTTGTTTATTCATTTGTCTTCTTTTGCGTGTTCCTGCTGCAGATAAGAGCTCTTTCAGCAATATGAGCTTTTGGAAGAGCACAGTATGAGCAGAAGCCAGTGACAAGTTTGAATACACGGGCATCATTTTAGGCAATTTAGGTTTACAATTTCCTGTTCAAAAAGCAGTGTGTTTGGGAAAGAGTTCCTCATGCACCCAGGCTAGCCTGAGGAGTGAGCCCCCTTGCTGAAAGGCAGAAGCACCAACCACTCTAACACTGTGCACCAAGGGAGGTTGAATTTGTAATATTTTTTTGCGTAAAGCCTGTTTAAAATTCATTTTGACAGGCTCACAATAGATTTACTGAGATAAAATGAGACACTGAGGATAAAGTTGCCTTACTGTGAAGACACTGCTCTGTGGCCACCGGTTTCTTCACATTTATGGCCTTTATTTACAGAGCCGTTTGTAGACATTGTTGGGGCCCAAGGCAAAAGCCATTATTACTTTATAGGTGACATTGTTTAAGTGATGTTCAATTTACAGCTGTTAGTTAGCTAGTTAGCCAAATACTGTGGCCCTGTTTAGCTTGGGACTTGTATATGTCTTGGTTTATACAGTAATGTTTTAGAAATAGCTATATGGATGGTCATCAATAAAATGATTGGAAGAAATACGTAAAACAATGATGATTTCCATCCAGAGAACATGATTTATGTGTCTACAGATTATATTTCACGTGAAATTTCATTTCTAATGACGTTGACAGATTGGTGCATTTGTCACAGTATGTCACATGCATGTTGTTTTTCCACACATGATCGTTTGCGCAAACAAAACGATCTTTCGTTAGCACGCTCGATTCAACATGGCATAATTCAGATTTGTTCAAAATACATTTAACTGAGAAACATTGAAATGATTAAAGAACATTGGTCAGTTGTGGCCATTGCTTTTACTTGAGCCAGCTCCGTATTATGTGATGTAAATTTGAATTTGAATTAAAATGAGGCTTCCTGTTGGGAACAAGTTTGACTGGGCAGCGAGCCCAGGTAAAGGCCGATGTATTGAAACAGCGATCTGGCGTACACAGGCTGTTTGGGCCTTTTCCAAAACACCTCATCTAAAACCCACAAACACTCTCTCACACTGTCCCTCGCCTCAGCCAAACACCACAAGCTTTACAGACCGCACTAAACTTCTATAAATACATGTATCTGTCCGTTTACCCTCTGCTGCTAAACTATGTCAAAGGCTAAACTGAGCCATCTGTTCCACACAATATTTATCCATTCATCTCCCGCCTCGTATTCATATGCGAGTTTCTGTGTGGCGAGAATCAACGCCAGCAACTAGGGTCCAATTAAATACACAGAAAAATCATTTCAATATAAAGACAAGCAGATGAGAAAACACAAGAAACTGCTCATGCCGTCACAAAAAGTGAGACAGAAAATGAGAGTGGGTGAATTCATTTTGGGTAAATACAGGATGTCAGTAGTGAGAGTCAGAATCTTGTATTACGTAATGTGATGCCTTTATCAATTTTATTGTGCAGCTCTGTCGTGTGAATGTTAATCATGGGGACGCCGAGGCAGTTTGGGGGTTAACATAAATGTATTTTTTAAAAATGTTTAAAAAACAGTATTTTCATCCCCCTACATGTTCCAGCCATGTCCTAATGTGTAGAATGCGCCCAGACCTATTCACCCAAACGGCCTCTAAAATCCTGCACTGTTACTTCGGGTCTGAAGTGCCGTCATGCATGAGCTTAATATAGAGACTGCAGTTACAAGTAAGACCTGAGGGGGCAGTAGTGAGTATAAAATGGCTAACTTGCATCTTGTCTCTTTACAGGGACTAGATGAAAGTTGCTCTGTAGCTCCTTATAGTCCCTTTAAAATACAAAAATGTATTCAAAATTTAAAGAAATGTTTTAATTTATTTAAGAAAATACCACCACTTGTAATGCCACATATACTATATATTGTAACAATTCAATCAAATGGCGTACAATTTACAATGTATACTTTAACATGCAATGTTTATATCTGTTGTTACATTTTTTTTTTTGTAATGCCAGATCTATATACATCTTCATTGTTTATGTATACTTGAAAATACATGCAAACAATATATTCAGAAAGCCCTGTCTGCATGTTTCCTGTATAAATATGCTCGGTAATGTGCTCACAGTGCATCACAATAAGGCGTGTGTATCTGTGCGGAGTATGGGGAGTTGATGGGCCTATGTTTGTCGACTGCAGCGGACCAGTCATCCACAATGCAATCTGTGTGCAAATACTTCTGTAATAAGAAATTTGTATCTAAGTGCGGCACCGCCTCTTGCAACAACACTCTAATTTCATGGTGTGTCTGGTCTATTTTCTTGAGATGTTTGACCCCTTACGGAAGCATTCAAATTGAATTTGTGGCAGAAAGCTGCAAAGCACAACTGACAACAGCGCGCCACAGGGTTAAGCCTTTAATACTCGGAAAATCACAAAGGGGAAACAAGGCTATGTGTACGGACAAGCACTTTATTTCAATGTGTTTTCGTACAATTTGTTTTTATGCTTGCCTGATTGTCTCATGCATTAGAAATCAGCGCATGGATTCATGAGCCACTGTACTTCATACGCTACATGGAGAGCACGCTTATCTCACAGCTAGATGGTCCTGACTTTGGTCTCAGGCCAGGTGAGGTCCATCTGTGGGGAATCCGCACACCTCCTTCCCCTCTGCGTGGTGTTCCTCTGTGTGTGTGATTCCAGACAAACATGGTTCCCTAAAAACAAGAGTCTGAGTCTCAGTTTGACTTCCCTGGTTAAAGGTCAAGTAAAGAAAGTGATGGAAAAAAAAAAGAGTAAATAACACCAAGACAGAAAACTTGCTATGGGAACAGGGAGAACATGGCTCAGATGGTTCAAGTAAGTCTTTCAGAGATACTACTACTATGTACAATTAGGAATTCTCACAGTATCAGGAAAGACAAACAAGCCCAAGAATGAATGTGTTTTATTCTCAACCCCAAACAGTGAACTCAAAGTGTTTTATTGCATTTATTGTTTTCTTTTTTTTATCTGCATGTTTGTGAACTTGTTCTAATGCTCCCAACTGAGGTAACTAAAATCTAAATATGACAATGATATCATTATTTTTCAGTTTAAAGCAGTGAACCAATTTTCTTCCTACACTCTCTTAAACAGGTCTAAATGATGTCCAGAAAGCCAAATAACCCCAGAGCTACAGCGTGTTATTCTGATGCTGCTGTGCCATGATCCATCACGCCGCAGCCATGAGACACTTGTAGGCTTTTGTTTCAGTCCCTACAGTGTTGTTCTAGCCCACACAATGCGCAGTGTGACAAAAGGCAGGGAAATAATAGTCAAGGGTGTGAGAGCAGGAGGGTGTTTGGCTCCCCAGTAATGTGACCAATCAGGGTTATCACGGTGACCCTCCATGTCATTAGCACATCTGAGGGGAGATAATTGCAAATGGAAAAGCAGCATCAAATTTAGAAAGTCATCAGAGAGACAATCGCTCCAGCAGGTCATCGTCCCCCTGCAAGATGAATGTGTCTTTAAAAATGAAAATGAAAAGCAACATGATATGATGGGAACGGTTTGTGGGAGATTCGGAAGCTATTTATATTGTGACAATGGATCTAGCGAAGGCTGAATCAATAGTCGCTTTAACATTCGTAAAATTCCCAAGCACACTGCAAAAAAGATCACTTAAATGAGTTCAGAACTATTGACTTGACTTGAAAAGATTATGACTAAAAAAAAACGTGGTTACGCTTCAGTTTACACTACCTTGATATGTTGTAACTAAATGTAATACAATGTAATCTGCTTTGTAACAATCTGTAAAACTTATCTATCTAACCCATCTATGTAGTACATACACAATGGAATAATACGTATGTAGTTTGGAGGTACGTAATGTAATAGGACATAAGACTGTTAGGGCTTAAGACTAGGTTAGTGTTTGGGTCTTATTATGTACCTCCAAACTACAAATACAAATTAATTCATTGTGTATGTAACCCGTAGGTGTAAGTTATTACACAGTGAAACATAGCACATTACTTTGTTCTAAATTTGGTTGTACTAAAAGTTGTGCAATCAAAGTGCATTTTTCAAGGGGCCATTAATTTGCTAGCATGCTGAAAAGAAAAGAAAAATATATATTTTAAATAAACAAACACAGACAGCCCTTGGTGCTAAAGTCTCCTTTAAGTTCTAAAACAATTCTAAACAATGCCTAGGTGTCCAAAAGCAGGTTTATAAGGCATCATTATGCATGATATATGATATATCCACTTCAAAGGTTGTGGTTATTGGATAGACTTGATGCAGTACTTTTTATACCTCTAATTGCTTTGTGGTATGCAGATTGTAATTTCCTTTCCTTCAACTTTTTCTCTCAGGCAAAACAAGTATCATGTTAATTGCGCATAGAGATCACACATCACCACAGAAAGGTTATATACTCCCCATAACATGCACAGTTGACATTTACATTGACCTATTTCAGATATTGTTCCAATGTGAGAACATAGCCATGTGTAATTATATATAGTTTCCAATCCAAACACGCCACTTAAAGCAGAACAGATATAGCCTCTGGTGTCAGGTAGTGTTGTAGTTTTACACAAAGTCAGGCACTTCCTGTAACTTTTGACTCAGCCGCACCATTCAGCAAAACTTAACAGATCAGCTGAACTCCATCTTCAGTGCTTTGGTTGCGCTGTCACAGCATGCACTCAAAACTCTGACCTAAAATAAAGCCACTTTTGGGACCCAAATTTCGAAACTTCTGATCTCGAGTTGAAAAATGGCTGAATATATTTCGGAATATGGGACTGACAAAAATGTAAATGATATTCTTCCAATTATCCGCTATTTGCACATTCATAAGCAGCGTACAGTGGGCTTCAGATGTGGAGCAGCGAGAAACAGGGCCACGGGTTTACTATCCATATCAAAGCCCACAGAAGTGACAGATATTTTTACATAAATCACACTAGCCATATTATCATTTAAAACAATTATTCATGTGACAATGCGGAGGAGCTAAATGGGCCTTATAAGCTTCTGTCAGAGGGGTAATTTAGTGTAGATACTGTAGATACAAGCAGCCCAGACAGATGCTTAAGTCAAAGTCTAAAACAAGGTTCATTAGCTGTATTTTAATCAGTTTATTTTTACACATTTGTCAGTGCTGCATTACATTTTGGATTCCACAAATGAAAAAATCCTGATATCAAAAGCTTAGAAAGCTGGCTTCAGATGGTATTGAATTTGTGAATAAACATCTACGTAAAAAAAAAAAGGGAAACTGACAAACGCCTAACACAGTGACAGGTGACTGCTTGTGCTGTGCAGTATTTGCTCGTTTTAAAACAAACTCCAAATGTTCTTTATTCGGCTTTTGTTTATAGTTACAGTTTATCATCCAGTCAGTGGAAAAAATTATTTAGTTTTCCTTCCAAATCGCAGCCTTATTCGCTCAAATACACAAATGGAAAAACATTTTTGTTCATTTTAATATAAAAAAAATAAAAAAAATAAAAAAATGCAATGCTACCTAATTTCCTCTATAAACATGGAGCAATCACAGCCGTAACTGGGCAGGTCCAGCTCCGCGCTCCGAAATAATGTCCCTTTCAATGTAAAGACCTGGGACTTGATTCCTTAAAGGAACAGGTCACAATTTTTCCATACTGAGAAACAGTGGGGGAAAAAAAGTATTTGGTCAGTTCCACATAGACATTCTATTGGATTTTGGCCAAATACTTTTTTTCCCCACTGTATGTTCTTGCCTGAGCTTAGACGAGTTGATGCTTACCTGTCTGGTCTTTACGTGTGCACTCAGTCACGCAAAAAGACCAACAATGTTGTCGGCATTTAGCCTCTCCCAGTTTATTCCTATGGAACCAAACGGTGATGAAGTTAGAAGCGACCAAGCCAGGTCTAGTTACACAAAATTAACATATATTATATGCAGATAATACGGTGCAGATGTTGAAGTACTCCTAAGGTGTTAATACGCCGTACAATATAGTACTCCTTTTTATCCCCTCAGAAAATCGACATGTTTGATTTTGTGTAACTATATTTTGATCGTGTCACTACTAATGTAATTGTATTTAAATGGGGAAAACGTGGAAGAGCTAACTTCACCCCCGTTTGGCCGCATAGAGGAGAGGAGGAGAGACTAAATGCTATAAACATCTTCGGTCTTTTGCGTGACTGAGCGCACACGTAAAGACCAAACAGGTACACATCAACTCGTCTAAGCTCAGGTAAGAACATATCTCAGTGTGGAAAAATGGTTGCCTGTTCCCTTAAGGTTATTTCTTTCTGTATTTCTTCTACCGATGTCTGGAAAGGGACTCCATGCAAGTTGGTCATTTTTATTCTCACTACTGCCACCTCAGGTCTTACGTGTAACTGCGGGTTCTATATTAAGTTTGTGCATGACGGCACTTCAGACCCGAATAAACACCTTTTTGAGTGACAGTGCAGGATTTTAGAGGCAGTTGTGGTGAATAGGTTTGAGCTCATTCTACACATTCGGACATGGCTGGAGCATGTAGGGGGAGGAAAATACTGAATTTTAACATTTTTAAACTCTGTACAGTCCCTTTGAACGGGTGATGTACTTCCCACATCCACAGCACAATGGAGTTTTTTCTTTTCTAAAAGCAAAATAATCAAAGTGAAAGACAGACAAGGCCACATGTCAATTTCACCAAAAAGCATTGGTCGTGGACCTAGTATAGTCCCTCACTCCAACAAAACTTGTTTGTTGAGGTTCACTATGAAAAAAACACATCGTCTCAGACATACTGTATAAGGTCTACTGTGTTTCTTTACAAAAATACCTACTCTCGTTTTCCATATTGTCAAACCTGAAGCAATGGCCGAATGAGAAATGAGCAATATCGAGGCAACAGGTGATGAGGAGCAGGTGCTGGATATCTTGAAGCCTGGGGAGATCCATTTCTCAACATCCCCTTGCTTGTTTTGTCTGACGTGGTTTTGCAGCTTCATTCTAACAAAATGTCTCTGTTAACCAATATAAACAACTGCTGACATTTGGAAAAAAAAGGAGACATTTCATAATGCACCGCATTATGAGAGACAGCCCCTCCCACTCCTCCTTCGACAGTGTGTATTTTCTGTCACAGTATTTTATTACAGGGCAATCATTATAGAACCATTACATCAAATCTTACAATCATTTGTACTTGTGCCTGAAATACTCACTTTGTTTTGTCAGGCGAAGTGAAATGGGGGAAATTGATTGCCTCCGAAAGTGGCAGTGGGCCAGTATATGGTGTACTGTATATATTTGCTGGGCCTTTACCAACAAATATGACAAATGGCGACAAGCCTCAGCACACAGACTTTCAAATATATGGGGACGTGATCCAAATATAATTTAGACTAATGAGCCTCCACATAAGCGGCCAGAAAAGCAGTTAAAATATACTTCCATGACAATCCAGCATAGACTGCACAAGACAAAGATTCACTCAAACCTTTTCAGGATCAACATTTGAATCATTGTATTTGTTGTTGTTGTTTTTTACATTTAATATGGATGGGATTTTGACAAGATTAGTCTGATTTTATTATCATCTCAGAACATGCAGTCCCAACCATCTGATTGATAATACTCTACTGATGATGTGCAAATTAGTGTTGTATTACAAACATGGGTCTTTCATTCCATGCTTTCTGAATACAGAATGATTTGATTTTTTTTTTCAGAGAAAGTAAACTATGTGTATTTGTTATAGGAAATAGGAGAGCATGGACAAAGCAAATGCTTAACAAAACAGTTTTGGACCTGCCGCAAAGGCGCTGTGTTAGTCTTCTGATATGAGCCTTATCTGGAACCATCAGACTGAGCGGACCTAACAACATTGTTTAAGGCAAAACAACAAACACAGAGCTTGTGCTGAATATCCCTCATATAATAAATCTGCCAAACTTCAAAATGAAATTTCTCGTGAAGCACTCAGACAAGTACAAACACTTTGGAGATAAGAGCAGACAACTTGATATCTTTTGTGGCTACAAAAGTATAAACATGAGGAGAAAGTCCTGTTTTCTTATTTTTCAAAGAACCAAAAACAAAAGTATTGATTGCAGGAGAAGTAGATTGTTAGACAATGCAACGCATTATAGTAAAAACATGTGTTTGACAGATTCATCAGCCACAGCTTCAGACGGGCACCAGCCGTTTAATTCACATTCATGAGTTTGTCATTGCAGTCGTGCGAGCAGATGAACAATTGTCACATGTGGATGATTTCCTGTTGTCTGACACATTACAACTATGTGAGTGTAAAAGCAGTGACTTCCCCACATTCAGCCCTAATGGTAATAATCACATGTACAGTAAGAGGTGTATTGATCTGTTAAGAAGAGTTTTCTCATAGAACTACTTTAGTCCCTTGTCTTGGTTTTGCTCAAATATCATTTTCAAGGTTTAGTTCTGGTTTAGCCCGTCTAATGGACAATTAGACAAAAATAACATTTCTCCCATGTAATTCTTGTGTTTTAGACCATGAACCGCATATTCAAGATTTAAGTCAAGATTATACTAGCCATTTCTATGGGTGTAAAAACGCCAAAGCCCATAATAAATCCAATAAAAGTATAGCTTTCTCTCTCACTTGCGATACTCTATCCAGAATATTCAGCCATACACGAGGGCAAGAGGTAAAATCGAAGTAATTGAAAAAATAAAAACCAAATGGTTCTCAGTAGAATGTACTTTGTTTTGCCAATGCAACCACTGAGGCAGAAAATGGATAGTCGACTGAATGGATGGCGGAGTATTCAGTGAACAGTTTAGTCTTATAATAGGGTCAACCAAGCCTGAAAATATGACTGCTGTCTCGACACACACCCATATGTACAGTAATGTGCAAAAGCTTCAGCTGAAGGTGTAAAAAATGAGGAAACTAGGTAACATTAATGATATAACAGTGGGTCCACAGTGTTTAGAGTCTGGTTTTAAAGGAGCTGGAACACATAAAAAGATGAAAAATAGCTCTGGATTAATTCGTGCATTTTTACAGACAGATATGTACAAACAGAGCAGTGGTTCTAGGGTATATTCCAAAATGACAACCAAAAAAATATTAAAGCAAAGCTAAAACATGAGCTTTGTGTAGTCGGTTCCACATCTGGGCACTGTAGTTACTGCGTGATCTCAGCAAACTTTTTGAAGACACCAAGCACGGATTATGGTTAGTTACCCACCACATCCATTGACGCTAGATTTGTTTTTATCATTGCCGCTGTGTTGCACATCAAAATTCCTCCCTGTGCTTCTCAATACGGATTTCAAGAAAGAAATATAAACAAATTCATATCAAAGCTGCTACCTTAGTGAGTCTGTTCAAAGAGCCTTTTTTTTTTTTTATAAAGGTTTAGTGGAATATAAAGGTAGAAGATAAATTTAGAAATGATTGGTGAGTGAGATCAAGGAAAGGTCGGGAGTTGTTTAAAGAATATTCATAAGGCCGAGGACTGCCCATAAATAGCAGCGTTTTTGCTTCAATAACAATTTAGAATGAACCCAATAATGGGAAAACAAGGACACATGTTAAATGGTGGGTTTGTTTGTTCGTCTGATCCACGGCCATGCTATGGGCTATTTGTGCCATGGGGCAGGACACCTCATCTTCATTACTTTCTCCAGTTACTATTCACCTTATTGTGGGAGTTCCCGTGGGCGCCGCCATGAATTGTGCCCACCCCTTTACTTGTGTTAGTTTACATAGAACTGGAGAAGTCAAGAGTAAATCAGTAACGACACGGAAACAAAGCCGTTTTCACTGGACATTTTACACAAATCAATCTACCGTACGACATATTTTATTCATTCAGCACAAACTTTCTCACCTGTAATAAAAAAATAGTTTAGTAGTTCACCTGTAGATTTGGCTGAAGGTGGCTAATCACACTGTATTTGTTTCTTTGCATGTTGCTCTTTTTCCTTATTCGTCTCTAGGCGCCATTATTGTTATTTGTGATTTCATATCCATTACCAATTAGTTGTACTTGTTTTGTTTCTCTCGCCAAATGAGCCCCACCCTTGAGATTGTCAGATGCCATGGCTCAAAATAGTTTGCAACCGCCATTAAAGGACTCTTCCATGATCTAAATACTGACTACCGAAATCCCACCACATGTGCCCAGCGGAGTTTTAATTAGATCTCGCGCAGGCCTCGGTTTGTTAAAGCTCAGTGACTTTTTCTGGAGGCTCTGAGCTTTCAAGCGAAGGACGTCCACATGCTGCACAGAGGCTATTTAAACTTGTGTTTGTGTCAACATGCAGCATAGGTAACAGATGCTGAGTTATGACTCTAGTGCCCTTTCCTAACTTTAAATGAAAGTAGCTTCAGTGCTTACAGAAATATAAAAATACCACGCGGCAGCCTTCAGATTATGCCAATTGACAAAAACCCTTGTTGTTCCCCATGAATGCCACATTGTACACACATTGTCGATAAACATACAAAACCACATAATTGCGCCCCTCTTGCACAAACCCGTTCCCCCATACCTGCTTTTGCCGCGTCTTTTAAAAGACATCACATTGCGGCCAAATGGAAGGTCCTTACTGCTTGGGCTCGACTATTTATAGCGGAGTGAAACCTTTTGAAAGATGAAAAACATTCCCCTTCACAAACAACTGTAGGGGCAGAGAGGAGCCTGATGTATGTGCATAAGAAACAAGCTTGGACACTGCGCCCAAGCCCTTGAAGTGGACGCTCACATGGTGCTCCACGCAAACACCATTACTGGCAGGAAGACGTAAGTATACAGTATATAGTGCTATAGGCGATTCAAGGAGACGCAGCCTTGCTGACAGCATTGCTGTCTGATTATGTCCAGGGCATTTACTTGAAAAAAGCTTGTGTTACATGCAAGCATATGATGAGTGGCATAGCTGTGACATTTCCCCTACAAATGCTAAACTATGAACAGAAATCTTTGAAGGCATAGAAAAGATTAACAATCTTGACACTTGAGCCATGTTAATTTGGTAAGTAAAGCCATAACTAAATGAAAAACTGTGAGTGCAAACACAAGGTAAGGTTGAAAATGGAAAAGTAATCTTAAAATTAATTTTACAAGGACCTTCCACCAAGGGCTTTTAATGGTCATAAAGAAAAAGAAAAGAAAAGTCAATAACAATAATAAAGAAGCCAAATGTTCTGTGGGTTGTGTGCGTGATGCCTATACCTCCACCTCCGGCATCTGGAGGTACCCTGTACATTCCTCTTGGAACCTCCACAGTTAACCCAGTCCACTCTCCCTTACTAACCAGCTCAAGATCTGGAATATGGATCCCCAGGTTCTGCAACGGTCATTGGCCCCCCACTGCTCCGACAAGTTTCCCTGGCAGCGATCACAACTTCTTCTCTAATTGAGATGTCGATAGGACGTTGTTAATTTGTGAGAAATACAGCAAATACAAACAGCATAAACATATCAGCAATTGATGATGTGAGCAACGTGTGACTGAAGTTTGACCTTTTTTGGTACAATGGCTCCAGACATTGTACAACATTGTACATTACGAACATTAGCAAAAAAAAGCCATAGAACATCTCTGTTTTCTAGACTCTACTGGTGAGTACATCTTATATACATAATATACAGTAACTCCAGTATTTCACATCCTACAATCTTCATTAGTTTATTATATTGGAATACGCTAAGAATCACCGAAACCTCACCCGCCGATTATTCACTATTGGTCTTAGCACAAGGACTCCAGTGCTTTATAGCCAACAGGAGCCGCTCAAACAGACGACGCTTTCCCACAGACGGCACAGTACAGTCGTGGATATTTGACCTTTTTCTGCACATTGTCTGCAAAGCGGTATGTGATTCAAATGTGTCACGGTGAAGATGAAGAGAGGGAGTGGGGAGGGAGGGAAGCCAGAGAGAGAAGCAAATTACCTTGAGGAGAGAAGGCATGAAGTCAGAAAATTCATTTCTTAAAAGGAGATATGCACTTTTGGCGTCTTGAAACTCTAATCTAGCCGGGGTTTCTGCTTTGATCAAACTGCGCGTCAGTCATTGTTCTGCGGATCCAGTGGAACGCCGCGGTGCCTCTCAAATGTCAAGTGTCAGATGAGAGAGGATATACATTAAGTCATATGTAGATGGGAATGAATGTGGAATAGTCAGACAATCTATTCTGCAGCCACTGGTTTCCAGGAGGTGCATCAAAAAGTACATTGAGTAAGCATTGGTTTGTTGAATTGATTGTCATTTGGAAGCATCGTGTGGAATACCTGGGTCTTGGCATGGCATTTTGACCAAAATAAATACAAAAACATATTTAATTATGTGCTTGATTTGAAAGCTGATTCAATTTGGAATACCCTTTATGGAAAAAAGTACTGCGGAATGTGTGCGGAACACTTTTCAGAAGTTTCTAAATGAGTGTGCACATTTGTAAAAATCCAAATTTTATTTCACTTTGCAGGACACTCTTTGGAATGCTGATCTCCAAGCTTGATATTTCCCCCAAAAGAAATTCAATAAAATGACAAAATATGTTGAAATATAAAGTGATAACTTTTGCCAATTTTGTGCTGAATTCTTGAAAATCTAAATCAATTTGACTCCTCTCCTCTCAATACCAGTTTACAGGCTTTGATTTTTTACCCAAATACATCACCAAAGCATTTCCTTTCAAATTTTGGGTCTTCAAACTTCGAATGTGGAGATGTGTTGATTAGCCGTTCTGATTGGCATTCAGGGGCCACAGCGTGTGCCAGGCCAATTATCCACTGGGTCATTACGGCCCTTGTGAGATGTCACACTGGCATTGGGATTTTCGGAGAGAAAGGCCTAAATTTTCATTAGCAACTTCTGGGGCTCCTTGCACATATCGATAGGGTGAAAATGAAAGGAAATCTATGATACAGACAAAAATAACCTGACTTTTCTATTCAAAGGTAATTCATCATCGTGCTTCTCAGTGAGGAGTTTATGTGTAAGTTGTGTACATAGAAACTAATTGATTATAGACTTTATCGCTGTTGACAATTTGTGGTAATGCTTTGTCAGGACATTTTTAATTGAGTCTCCAGCATTAGTGACCTTACTCATTAACTAATCTAGTTCAGAATGCTGAGCCATAGTTGTATGAAGACCCTTAATTTCCCAGGCTATAAACCAGTGAAAGCTGTTCAAAAACATGCTAAAAACCTTACATAGAGTTAATGTTATTATTATTGTTGGTCACAATCTCTCGACTCCACCCTCCTTCTGCTCTCTCATATATCTTCACAGCCTACTCCTTATCACATGTACGTAAACCTAAACCCATTGAGTTCACTTGGACTCAAATTATTTAGTCAACGGGAGCTCAAATCATTTAGCCATTATAGCAAAACAAAACTCCATATGTTTGCAATGAGAATACAACAACATTATGACATGGTCATGAATAACATTTTATACAATGTAAATTACGAGCAGAGGCGGGAAAACTTGATTTCATAACTTGAGTAAAATAGATACTACTGGTCAATTATTACTCCAATTAAAGTAAAGTTTGCTCTAGTACCGAAGTATTTGCTGTAGAAAATTCTTAATCATTCAAAGTAGAAAGTACAAATCTGTGAAAAGAAAATGTGTACGGAAAAACAACAGGGACAAAACGTCTTCCAGTGGCATTTGACAGCTGCATCTGCACAACGCCACCTACTGTTCGAGAGTGTCCATTTTTTTATGCTTTTAACAAATGAACATAACACATGGCAACATTTTTAGAAATGCAGTGGTGTAGATGTACACATCCTCAAAAACACTATTCAAGTACAGTATAATTAAATGGACTTTGTTGCTGTCCACCTCTGTCATTGTGATTGTGTTGTTCCAGATGTGAGAGACAAGTTGTTCGTCAAACTTGGCAGCTTGAAACCTCTATTTTTTTTTACAAAGTGAAATTCAAAGCCACATTCCAAAGACAATTTATGCTCTATAAATTGTCATCATACTTTTCTTTTATATACTTAAAAGATAAAAGTGTCTGATTTAATTAGCTCTTTAAATTCTTGTGAAAGTTGGGATCATCTGGCCTCATTATGGCCCTTTATTTTTAGCCCGTGGAATGAGATGAACTCAATGATACAAAATGGCCTCTACATTATGAATGTCTTCACCCAGAATATTTTTACTCACCTGTGCTGAGAGGGTCACTGTGAAGACAGTCTCAAATCACACCAAAGCACAACAACTACCTACTTTAGGACCAATTATGGGTTTTTGCAGCTTACCATATATGTACCAGAGCAAAACAGTTGGAGATTGTACATGTTTTTCTGAGAGCAGCTTTTACGATTATTCATTTGCTTTTACAGATTGGGTTCAAAATGGGTGTATTTTGAACTGCATTCCGGATAACCCAGTATGACTATGAAAATAAATACAAGAAAAAAAAAGGAGAATATATTAGTCATCCCAACCTGAAAAGACTCACAGAGACAGAATGCCTGTATGAGTGTTTTTATTAATGAACATGAATCATAATTGGGGCTCAGACCTCGGCGAAAGATTGAACGAACGATATGAAATGCACGGCATTGATGAATGATAGCCAGAATCTTCCCCTGGAGCCTGGACCCTGGCGGTGGTAGAAGAGGAGACCTGGATTGGCCTGTCGATGACGAGCAGAGCCGAGGAGAGGCCAGGCGGAGAAGGGGGTCGAGGAGGGTTGTAGCACGGCTGGGAAACGGCTGAGTGATTGACCAGCGAGCTTAAAAACTTGAGCTGTAGTACTTGAGCTGTAGTACTTTAGCTGTAGTACAAGTTTTGAGTAGTTCCTTCACTTCTATATAATTAAATATATAACCTCTCTATAATTAAAATAATCTATAATGCCCTTGCAGCTTGTGTCCCGTGTGAACTGATCTTGTGACACTGTGCTATTTACATTTCTATACATCTGCTGCTCAGACCTTGTTTAAGTTTAAAAAATACATTATAAATGAGCAGTCCTGACCTTGTTTTTTAACGGACACATTTGATAAACATATTTGTGGCTTGTATTATTCATAAGACCAGTTGAACCAGTCAATAATTCCTGCCGTTGAGGATCGGACCAAGGTGAACGGTGTGATTGACTGCGAGTGGTACGCAGAGAACCAGCTGTGGAAGCTTCCCTAAGGCTCTCTCTTAATGTAAGATTGTAGGAGACACACCTAAGCTGCTCGAATATCTAATCGCATGCTACGTTATTCAGTACTTGACTGAGTAAGTTGACAGACTGAAGGATTTGCTTGGCCAATTGAAAAGCAATGGGTATATTTGGCATTAAGTTTGAGCGGATGTTGATTTTGTCTCCTTCCCTGGAGCTGGAATATTGCATTACATTAAGAGAGGTGTAAAAAACCGGCAACTCAATATTCAAAATACTGCGCCCCTGACCCTGAGGGAACCCCAGACCTCACTTTGTGAACCCCTGAGGTATGATTTGTTGTGGCAACCTCAAAAAGGCAAAGCCGAAGGGAAGAAGTGCATTATAAGAATGACTCAGTATCTAACTTTGCACTTCTTTATTAACTGACCTATGTCATAAATACAAGTGTAGTGGCTAATTAAAAATTAAGCAGGGTCCATTTGTGCGACTTTGATAAGAAAGTAGATCAATACCAGTACATTAACAATTGATTGCAGACAAGGCAATGGTCTGGAGTTGGGATTAGCAAGTCTGAAATTTAAAGCGCTGAAAACACAATGTCAGGGTTGTTGTAGCACTTACCAGGTTGTGGGTTCAGACTGTGTGAAGTCCAGAACGATCTGTTTTTTTTTTTTAAAGGGGGGATATCATGAAAAATGTACTTTCATCTTTTTAAGTAAAAGTACAATGTTGCTCTCGAATCAAGCTGAGTTGTATTTTCAATCATTTACGCTTGTTTGAGAAATCTTTGAGTCTTCCGCTTGATGCCTGGGTTTTACATACCTGTACAATGCTCAGCTAGTTAACCCGAGCTCCTACAACGGTCCTATGGAATCAGGAAGCACTGTGTCTTCCTCATTTCCAGGCTCCAGATCCTTCCCATTCCGCTCACCTTGAAGCGGAGCATTCAACATTCACTGGAGCTTTGTTACTATGAAAGAACAGGGCGCAGCCTCTTCTGATACTGCTGTCGAATTGAGCATCAGAAGGAAGTAAAGAAGGCCGGCTTTTTCCTAAAGGGACAAAGGCTATGTTACACAATAAGTCATAGGTCAGAAGTCATGGTGTTAGGGGAACTTTGAATAAGTTGTTTTAGAAGAACAGAGCATTTTCTAAAAAGACAATTTAAGATGTGTTTGAAATTGTTTTCAGATGCCAGAAAAAAAGCAACTGATAATTTAGCAAAATTTGTCTTCTTGTGTCCGCTTTAAAAGGGTGAAGAATGTATTGTTAAAGTGACACTTACAGTCCTACTCACTTTTACTGTATCCTGCCAATGGCCGATACAGTTGCATTGACGTTTCTTAGTACAGATGCTTCCTCATCACAACACCCAAGGACATGCAACCAAATGTATGATGTCTATACAGTAGAAAGATAATACAAGTCTCCTCGGACACGTGCAATTGTAAGTCGAGTGATCACTTGAATGGGAATAAGCAGAAAGTCATGCTGTTCTTAAAAATATATATATATATACCTCAAAGGTTTGCCCTTCTTGTTTTGACCCTCACTTGACACATAGCTTTATCTCCAAACCTACCTCTGCGCTCCTCCTTGATCAAACAAAAGCATTCAAAACTCAGTAGCTCAATGGCTATTTGCACAAGCTCCCTGTTGGTTACCGCATCGATTTGAAAACCCTTTATTGGTTTTAAAAGCACTGCATGGACTAGTCTAGACTCTCTGACAGACAGACTTTTAAAATCTGTGAGCCCACTCAGATCTGCTGGCTCCTTACTCCAAGACCTCTGTACTATAAAACATTTGTTAAGAAGGATTTTTTTTCTGGTATTCAACAATATATACGAAGCTAGAAACTGTATAGTCTGTCTTTTTGAAGTAGTGTAGCCTGAGGTACAAGGTGAAATGATGTTCTCATTTCTCACTGACTTGAGCAATGGAAAGTCAGTCAAATTATACTGCAAAATGTCATCATGTCATATGTCATTATATTATGTCAAGAGCAAGCCAAAATACCGGTAGACATAGAAAAACGACAATGTACATCATGAGCAGAGTTACTTTTTCAGTAACTAAGGAATATAACATATTACTGACACAAAATATGGGAACATATAATTCAAGTAACTCGAATTACAAGAGCATTTAAATGTATGAACAAAAAATGGCCCCCAGCACTTTTGCTCAGTGGAATTGTTACTATTTTCAGTTTATATTTTGCCAAAAGTAACTCAAAAGTAACTCAAAAGTAACTCAAAGTAGCTAAATTTTTGAAACTTTTTAAAATTGCACCTACTAATATAGACTATATTACAACTTTAAAGTTATTGCCCAACACTGATCATGAGGTTTGACCAGTAATGACCATATGAAGTTATGGTACAGGTCCATCCTGAGCCTAATGTTTTTGGATATACAAGACTAAGAGGAAATCTGGGTCGAGATAGCGAGAACATGCAAAGATAAAATATAAATATGAAAACACTTTATATAGCGCTTTTCAGCGAAACTCAAAGAGGCTTTACAGTTTCATCCACCCACGTACATCATTTAGGCTACTTCCTTCAGCATCTTTCTTTCCACTCGTTCAGAAACTTTAACAACAAAATGACTTAAAATATATACTGTACATATAAGATTGATCCTCAATACATTTGCTCCACTGAAAACAATCCAGTGACCGCACTCCAATGCACACAATCCGCAAACGTTCATTTAACCGCAGCATCATTCCTGTTTCCCAGTGAATAGACCTTTCCTCACTTCTTGACGGTGAGCTAAAAGGCTGTGATGAGTTCATTATGACTGCAGCCGGGGGTAAGAGTCCAATACTCTGTCTCTGGGCTGTAGACTGTTGCACTGTCACATTTCTTTCCCACCACATCCCTCTGTCAGGGCTTTAATTTGAAGTGACACATGAGTCTTTTTTTTTTTCTTTTTGCTGCTCGCCTCCTGTCTCTAAGTGGACACTGATGGCTTGAACCAGTGGCAGAAAAGGTCAGAGCGCCAGGTTAGGAAGAGCTGACCAGGCAACAAGACAACCCACGGGACACTGCACTATCAGGTGAATTGAGTCTTTTTTTCTTTTTTGCTGCGATCAACATCTCTCTATAGATTATGATCACTGAACATTTATATTAGGGCTATACATTGCAACAGTTGCAACTAGCAAATCACTGCAATTACTAATGGAACACAATGTGCTCTGTAAACCCCCACAACGTCTCCATTAAGATATATCATGTATACATCATGCCTATAAAACTTCAGAAACATTATCTGAAAATACAAGTCATTCACATATTGGTTTAGCTGTTTCTATTTCGCAGACGTAAAGCCTATTAGAACAATGTAAATTGCATGTTTTTTCCAAAGCCGTGACTTTGGAAAAAACGCTGGAATATATTAAAAGTAGGAGTATGTGAGAAAAGGAATCGGATAAAAGTTCCCAAAAATGCATACTGTCCAGACATTTTACTACACACAGCGAATCCCTTCTCTCCATAACACTTACAGTTACACAAGTCTACCTCAAGATGGCACTGTTTACCATGGCCAGCCTACACCGGCGCGCAGCTCCCCTTCCAGAGAAGGGGGAGACAGAGAGAGAGAGAGAGCGAGGGATGAAATTGAGGGTTATCTACCGCATTGAAATTAAGTAATGATTCGGATGGCAGCGAGTATAAAACCGTGACCGAATGTGAATCCATTTTGCCAGTGTTTTCCAGTGTCATTTTGAAGGCGTACCATGTTCTTGTATCCTCGCCACACTGGCGAGGATACAAAAAAAAAAAAAAAAAACTTGTCAGGGAATAAGATCATGTTGCAGCACTTAGGGCCATTTCCAAAGTCACACACAGTCTCCTTGCTTAAGATCGTCACGACACCGAGTATAGTTGAAGAAGAAGTAAGAAAAAAAAAATGCAGTCAAAGTCGTATAGTACAAGACAGTGCTGGGTGTCTTTGATGCCAAGGTTATTTCTTCCCAGGACAAATGGAGATGGCGAAGGGCTGCAGGGTGCCAAGATTGGCGGACAGAGCGTGAATATGAATCCCGTGCATCATGCTTTCAGACAAGGGCCGCTCTGTCTGGGAGCATTATTAGCGGTCCCCGCACTCACAAGGCGTCTGTTGTAGCCTATTTGCACTTGGGTCAAATGGGATGTGGCCATGTATAGTGTTAGAACATCAACCTGGAATTCCCAAATGCCTGTGTCTGTTGATTTAGGCACGAGGGTATAGCTTTGGATGACGGTTTGAAAATGTGCTGGATTTTTTTTTATCGGCTAAGAACACATTCAACCGCAATAAAGTCAATTACGCGCCAGCCAGCAAGTCTGGGTAAATGGGCACAAAGTCACAAAAGAAACCATGATTAACTTGATTAAGCCTCGTCAACAAATTGGAAGCATTTGTCGTCATGTCTCCAAGCTGCTTACACTATCAAAGCCTATCAAATGCATCAGGTATAGTACCAGGAAAATGTATTGTCAGAACCTTCAAGTAGCTCAAGCTTTTTTATAGATAACTTAAAGGCAAACCTAGATTGAATATCGTAGTGCATAAAGGGCTCGAACATCATGAGGTTGAAATCAAATCTACAACACTAACAGGTTTTTGATTTGTCTCTTTAGCTGCTTTATACCATCGCTCAAAAGCCTTTTCTGTGGCAGCTTCATCATCCCCATCCTCCTCCTCCTCCTTCTCCTCCTCATCATCATCAGCAGCACTCCCCTCCTCGGTCTCCTCGGGCTCTTTGGTCTCCGCAGCCCCGCAGCAGCCCACGGCGTCTTTACCCCGGTCCCCGGCGTGGAGTGACGTGACTCCGGGCCAATCGCGGCGCGGCTCCGGATCCGCTTGTGCTCCAGTGAAAGGGAGAGGGGGGCGGCGCTCGAGTCAATGACGAGGGTCGTATGTGTGTGTCGGTGTGGTATACTTCGCCAGCTCTCCTTTGGGTTTACACCGGAGTTTAGAGAGAGATCTTCAGCGGTTGGAGTGAGCGCGTCGGGATAGTAGTGCACGGGAGCGGAGGCGCAGAGCGGAAAAAAAGAAAAGAAAAAAAGACGCTGGCCGGGTGTCGCGTTCACCACAGGAGATTTTCACAAGTGGGACCGGACTTTTCAGCTTTCTTCTTTTTTTTTTAGGCATTTCTTTTCCCTCCCCGTCTGGTTTCCTTGTAACCTTGGCGCATCTATGGAGCTGCGTGAACTTGACACATGACAGGACGCAAGTGTCCTCCAGCTCGTCTCTCCCCCGTCATAACAGGTAGCCGGGGATGCGCGCTGATTAATTTGGGAGCATTTGTGCCCTCTTTTCCTTTTAACGGGAGCTACCACGAGCCACTGACCACCTGGCTGCTGCTGCTGATGCCGCTCTACACGCGCACGGAGGAGAGAGCTTGATCACCGCAGTCACCGCCAATTAGACTGCACTATACCATCCGGGGAAAGTTAAATGAGAACCAAGGCAAACTGCGGCGCATCCGTTTTCCCCCCCATTTCTGCCCGGGTTTAAGCGACCAGCTGCTCCCGCTGCTCACAGCCCCGATTATTATTCCTGGACCCGGAGCATCACAAGGATATCTTACCCCCAATAAGCTCGCAGGCATCAGTGGATGAGACTGCTATGAGCTGACAGTTTTTCTCCCCCCCCTTCTCAGTCTCTCTCCTCCACTCATTCAGAGCGATTTGGGTATGTATGCATGAAAATAGCTCCGCGTAAAAATGTTTTAGGCTTCATTCATGCATGTTTAGCATTACTTTGTGCGCTCCGCTTTTCTAATTTGAGTGTAAAATGAGCAGGGCAGTGTTGTAAAGTTTTGCAGGCAAAGAGGGGCTTTTGAAGAGATTATTTGTGACCATAAAATGCGCGGGATGTAAGAAGCCTGACATAAAAGGCAGCCTATTTTTTCTGTGAATTCATGATAAGAGACAGAGCATAATTTGAAGTAGCTGACTCGGAGCAAAGCTGTTTGTTCATATAATTATTTGAAATATCTCCTCTGTTGTATATTCATAGGTTTTGGATCCTCTCGTATTATGCAAGGAGCTGCACAGAGGGGAAAGCTGAGTTGAGTTGTGAAGGCTGGAAACGTACTAATCATGGATTTAAAAGACTATTACCTGTTGGGCACATTGCTTGCCTGCATTTGGCTCGATCCCTCGATAGCCCAAGAACTGATATACCCCATCAGAGAGGAGCTGCCAGAAAACGTGCTCATTGGAAACATACCAAAGGACCTAAACATTTCCCATACAAATGCTGCCACCGGAGCGAGTGCTAATCTCGTCTACAGGCTCGTCTCCAAAGCGGGAGATAACCCACTGGTGCGCGTCCTCAGCAGCACGGGGGAGATATTCACCACATCAA
Source organism: Gobius niger (assembly GCF_951799975.1). Lineage (NCBI taxonomy): Eukaryota > Metazoa > Chordata > Actinopteri > Gobiiformes > Gobiidae > Gobius > Gobius niger. Next base: position 16,232,498 of record NC_136855.1, on the reverse strand, counting down.
ACCGAATAGACAGGGAGAAGTTGTGCCCCGGCCCGTCGTTTGAGGACAGCGAGTGCTCCTTTGAGATTGAAGTGGTCATTCTGCCCAATGATTACTTCAGACTGATTAAGATCAAAATAGTGGTCAAAGACACGAATGATAACGCGCCCATGTTTCCGTCGCCTGTCATCAACATCTCCATCCCCGAGAACACGCTCATTAACAGTCGCTTCGCCATTCCCTCCGCCACTGACCCAGACACCGGCCCCAACAGCGTGCACAAATATGAGCTGATAAACGGGCAGAGTGCCTTCGGTTTAGACATAGTGGAAACGCCTGAGGGGGAGAAGTGGCCCCAGCTTATAGTGCAGCAGAATCTGGACAGAGAACAGAAGGATACTTATGTGATGAAAATCAAAGTGGAAGACGGTGGCAGCCCTCAAAAGTCCAGCACTGCTATTCTACAAGTGACAGTAACAGATGTGAACGATAACAGGCCGGTTTTTAAAGAGAGTCAAATAGAAGTGCACATCCCGGAGAACTCTGCTATCGGCACATCAGTAGTGCAGCTCCTGGCGACAGACGCAGACATAGGGGCCAACGCTGAGATCCGCTATGTTTTTGGGACCCAGGTGTCACCCGCCACCAAAAGACTATTCGCTTTAAACACCACTACCGGGCTCATCACAGTGATGCGGCCTTTGGATAGAGAGGAGACGGCAATTCACAAGCTGTCAGTCCTAGCCAGTGATGGGAGCTCAAGTCCAGCCAGAGCTACTGTTACCATAAACGTGACTGATGTCAATGACAATCCCCCCAATATAGACTTGAGATACATTATCAGCCCCATTAACGGCACTGTTTTCCTCTCGGAGAAGGATCCCATCAACACTAAGATAGCTCTCATCACAGTATCGGACAAAGACACCGACATAAATGGGAAGGTGATTTGTTTCATCGAGAAGGACGTGCCTTTCCACCTCAAAGCTGTCTATGACAACCAGTATCTGCTCGAGACATCCGCGCTGCTCGACTACGAAGGCACCAAGGAATACAACTTTAAAATCGTGGCATCTGATTCGGGGAAGCCCAGCTTAAATCAGACCGCTTTAGTGAGAGTGAGGCTGGAGGATGAGAATGACAACCCGCCTATTTTTACCCAACCAGTCATTGAGCTGGCTGTGATGGAAAACAATAAACGAGACTTATTCCTCACGACTTTGAGTGCCACAGATGAGGACAGTGGTAAAAATGCGGAGATTGTCTATCAGCTGGGCCCTAACGCATCCTTTTTTGATTTGGATCGCAAAACGGGGGTCTTGACTGCCTCTAGGGTTTTTGACCGAGAAGATCAGGATAGATTCCTCTTTACTGTAACAGCCCGAGATAATGGCACGCCCCCACTGCAAACTCAGGCAGCAGTCATTGTGACAGTGCTGGATGAGAATGACAACAATCCAAAGTTCACACACAACCATTTTCAGTTCTTTGTATCTGAGAATCTTCCCAAATACAGCACTGTGGGGGTTATAACAGTCACCGATTCAGATGCAGGGGAAAATGCGGCAGTTTCGCTCTCAATATTGAACGACAATGAGAACTTTATACTGGATGCTTTCTCTGGCGTGATCAAATCGAACGTCTCCTTTGACAGGGAGCAGCAAAGTTCATACACTTTCGACGTCCGGGCAGTGGACAGTGGCAGGCCCCCGTGCTCCTCGGCCGCCAAGGTGACTATCAATGTCATAGATGTGAATGACAACACGCCCGTTGTTATCTACCCCCCTTCTAATACCTCCTTCAAGCTGGTCCCTCTCTCCTCTATCCCGGGATCCGTGGTAGCCGAAGTGTTTGCTGTAGACGGGGACACTGGAATGAACGCTGAGCTGAAGTACACCATTGTAAGTGGCAACAGCAAGGGCTTGTTTCGAATTGACCCGGTGACTGGTAATATTACGCTCGAGGAGAAGCCAGCTGTGACGGATGTAGGCTTACATAGATTAGTGGTCAACATCAGCGACCTGGGATATCCTAAATCTCTCCATACGCTAGTGTTGGTGTTCCTGTATGTCAATGACACAGTGGGAAACTCCACTTTGATCTATGACCTTATCCGCCGCACCATGGAAACGCCGATTGACCGCAACATTGGCGAGAGTGGCGAAACATACCAAAGCGGGGACTATTTAACCATAATGATAGCCTTTGTCACCGGCGCCTTGGTGGTGATTATTGTCATCTTTGTCACTGTGCTGTTGCGCTGTCGCCACGCCTCCCGGTTCAAAGCCGCCCAGAGGAAAAAACAAGGAGCAGAATGGATGTCGCCCAACACTGAGAATAAACAGAACAAAAAGAAAAAGCGAAAGAAAAGAAAGTCCCCCAAGAGTTCCCTACTGAACTTTGTCACTATCGAAGGCAACAAACCGGATGACCCAGCGCACGAGCCCATCAACGGTACCATCAGCCTGCCGACAGAAATGGAGGATCAGGGCATTGGGCGCTTTGATTGGAATGCTACACCCACCACCACCTTCAAACCCAGCAGTCCTGACCTGGCCCGGCACTACAAGTCCGCCTCACCGCAGTCGGCTTTTCACCTGAAGGCGGACACTCCAGTTTCGGTGAAAAAGCACCACGTGATACAGGAGCTCCCCTTGGATAACACGTTTGTGGGGGGCTGCGACACCCTCTCCAAGAGATCGTCCACGAGCTCGGACCACTTCAGTGCCTCGGAGTGCAGTTCCCAGGGAGGATTCAAGACCAAGGGGGCGCCCATGCACACCAGACAGCAGGTAAAAGAGCACTTTTACTGGTCTATAAGTACTGCCTATAACTGCCCCGTACCACAGTGCTAAAGTGCCAGTCTACTGTAGATTAGGAGCCTTTTAAGTTACTGTGAAGTTATACAGAAAAAAAAAAAAACACTGGACACTTCTGCAACTTTGGCTTAAACCACTTGTATGAATGGACTCAGCATTTACAAATATAAGTCTGGGGAATGCTTAGATTGATGTTTTGTCATTGCTATAGTAGTAAAGCTACAATGGTGGTCAAGAATATTAGAACACTTGGTATTTTTAAGTTGCTGTACGCTACACACTAAAATACACGTACAAAGAAATGTGTTAACAAGAAATAGCTCATTCAATGAGTTTCTACCTTCACAGAAAAAAGTTAAACCCACTTCACTGTCATTGGCAATCGTGTTGTTAAACAGACTAGCTGCAAAGGAACAGTGGATTTGCAAAGCAGGCATTGAAACTCTATGCCAGATAAATGTGCAAGTCTAGTCGCGTTACATGCAAATGCCAAAATAGGTCTCAATAATATTGTAGGCAAAATAAAGTGAAGTTAAAAGTTTATAATAGCCACTAATATCTTGTGCCAATAGCAAGACACTTTATCAACACTGGGATATCAAATGTCACAAAATAGGAACATGCTTTCAGGCATGCCAAGTGTCCTAATAATTTTGGTCACCACTGTATGCATGTACACCTTTATACTCTGCCTTATTTTGACTATTCAGCACCCAGGTTAGCTCACTTTCTCTACTGTACAACATAACTTTAAAAATGTGACTCAATGTTGTCTGTGAAAGAAACATTTTTTCTCGCCTATCTACTCAGATTACTATCGCGCCAATAGATAAACGCCGCCACACATAATCCCCCTTTATACAGAAGAAAATAGCCGACTTTTCACATCTCTCTCATAAAGTGTATTCATGTCTTTGTTTGTTTGTTTCTTTTGGTGTGTATATGGTAACCACAAAAAACAATAACACTGCAACCTTTTCAGCAACAGCAGTCAATAATAATTAGTTGTGCTGTAGCGCTGTTATGAATGCCACTGTAGGCTTCACCAGGCTTGAATTAAATGCCTTCTCTCACAGTGCACAGTCGCAAACCACGAGTGAAGCAACTTGATACACATCCAATTCAAAAAGGATTAGCCAATAATGAGCCTCAAATTTCAACGTAATCCATGCCTCTTTTTATCAAAGCCTTATTAATTTTTCTGCTAATAAAGCGCCCTCGACACCCCAACACGCACACATAGACACAAACGCTACACTCACATTCTGCAGAGTGGAGAGACAGTGTTTTCAGTGGGCTGGTATGGAGTAATGGGAGGTGGTACTGAACCTGTAGGTGGCATTGTTGCGCTTCAAGGCATGGTCTGGCGCCGAGCCAAAGCTGCATTGGACTTATAAATGCAAGGGAGGAGAATAAAGGAGTGAGACCTGTGTTGGTGTTCTCAGTGAAATAGTGGGGCCTAATGATGCGGAGGCTGCGGGAGGGAGGAGGGGGAAGCGGTGAGGGAGGGGGGGGGGGGGGAGGGAGGACGGATAATGGCAGTTGGAGATGTGAGTGATAAGATGTATCCGGACTCAGACTGGGATTACAGGAGGTGACAGTGTGGCGAGTACTATTGACACGCACGCGTCCGGGTCACCGCGCTCAAGACTGTATGTAATCCAATTATCATATATCCGAAAATTCACTATCCAAGTGCTGAAAGCAGTCGATGATTCAGAAGATAGTAGTAATATGTGGAATTTGCAGTTTTTTGTTACAATGAACAGGGATTCTAAGGCAGTCAGATCAGTGTGCAAAAATAAATCTGCCACTTAAACCGTCACATATTCTCAGTGTCTTATCCTTAAGATTTGTGTAAACTTGTTTTCTTGTAGATCCTTGCATCACAGGGCAGAATGAAACGTGATTTTTTGGAATTAGACACGGAGAAATGCACTTCTAATTCATGGTATGTCCATGACCTTGACTTTCTAGAAGTTTGTCAACCCTTCCATCTTGGAGGTATTTGAGTCAGAACACTTGGTCTAACTGTATACAGTAGATTTAACTCCCTTCTCCCTAATAGCCTTGCATAATTCAGTTCAAAGACCAGATGCCCTTCTTGAGGCAACACTGTTGAATTTGGGACTGGCACAAAAATGGATGGACCCTGTGGCTGATTTTTCTCAAGCATTTCGAGCTCTTCATATTTGCCATTTTCCTCTTCCAGTTGGATAAATCCATATAGCTTGGCGCATTGACATATAAAATAGACTTGTCAGGTTTCTTTATGGGATGCAATTTCCAGCGGAACCAACAGTGCTTGTCCAAACAGCTCCATGTGGCCCGGGAGCCCTTGGGTGCTGACCTCTGCCACGAAGTGCTAGTAGCAGTCAAGAGAGGCTGTTGCTTCAGTGTCATTTGCCGGAAAGTGTGAGGGTGAGACAGTAGGTGAGAACGTGTTGAAATGGGTGCTAGTGCTAGAGAGTGGGGGGTGGGTTAGTGACACTAGCGGAGCCGACCAGAAGATGACACCATCGCCACAGCATGACTTCATTGATCCACCCGGTCACGCCGTTCCACTTAAGATTTATTCAGATCGATAGTTGTGACGAATGGATCCAAGGTGTGCACAACAAAGCACTGAGTTTTTCGATAAAGAGTTATTATTAGAAGAAAAACAAAACTAAATACGTAAGCATTGGGCACTGTCTGTGGTGCAGCACTTGACTCCAAGATGAAGTGAGAGATGCAGTGCCTTAGTGTTTTTGCCAACCTAAGCAGCTATGTGGAGAGGTATTTGCATTGAAGGCTTGTTCTAAGTAGAGTTCGACTGATGTATCGAGCCGATACATGGGGTATTTTGCAGTAACTAGCCGATATCTCCGGAACCAAAACAACTTCCTAGGCCTGAAGGGAGCTGAGAAACAGCGCAATGAAAATCGGTCACAAGTTTTCACACCTCGGAGGCTCTGATTGTGTTTTATTTCATGTTCTAGATTTTGCTTATTCTTTCACAACCTTACCAGATATAGATTTACCCTTTTTGTTTTGGAATCAGCTGATTTTTGTCTTTCAAAATGAGCTCCCTAATAGCTCCCTTGTGTATGTGTTGCCTGCCTAGGGACTACAGATGGAAACTAGCATCCCTGCTATAATCTGGCATATTTACAGTGCTCATGTGCAACTGTTCATCAATATGCATTGTCCCTATCAAATAAATAAATACATAAAATAAAATAAATAAAGCAGCCCCTGCTGTCACAGTTCAACACTGACACATTTTACTGTTTAGAGGCATCATACACAGGATTATAGACATTTTTGAATATCGGCCAAATAAATTTTATCGGCTTTGGCCAACCAAAATCCTCCCAAAATCTTAGAAAAACCCATATTGGTCAACCTCTATTCTAAACTATGATTGTGTTTTGATGCCTAAAAGTTTGGTCAGTCTGAAGTTGTTAAAAAGTTTATGATCATTATAAACAGGACACTGGTAAGAAAGAAAATAATGAAGCCCTCAAGAAAGTTTTATCAAAGAATTGCCCAATCAGCGCGAAGCAGGGATTTGAATTAGACAAGACTAGCAAGAGGCAAGAAATGGTTTAACGTAGATGTTATCTAAAATCATTCTTACAATGTCCAAACTTGGTGAAACAGAAGTGAGAATCATCATAACCTGTAACAATATTCCTATATCTTAAAACAGTGGACAAGAAGCCACAATGTAACACACAAGTGCTAGCAAAGTGCTAGACTTTGTTGTAGTCTTATATTACTTAAAGCAAAGTATAAGAGATTAAACGTCATCTTGAGTAATATAACATCCTCCTTCCTTCCTTCCTTGTTTATTGCTTCCTGTGTTTTTGATGTAATCCTCCCCTTGTATCTCAATATTGCATTTACCCACTAACATATCAGGGAGCTCATAACAGTCTTATCAGCATTTCCTATGATTAAATGTTAGACATTACACCTGTTATTGATAATGGAGGCTTGCTGATGCAGTGTGGTATAAGACACAATTATTCCGCTAAATTTCACTACAGAACGGTTGATCTGAGGTTAACCGTCGACACATTGATTGTGGTTAAACGATTAGGCACGTGCACCAGCCTTATTTAGCAGATAAGGTGGAGATTTGGCATCAATGTTATTGCTACATAGCTTGATTTGTTGCTTTGTATTGACATGACAGGGCAGCTCCATTTCACAAGCATCAATAGGAAGTCATCAAATGCTCACCCACTATGTCATAAGATACAGTATCTGCATCCTGCCAGTCACATTGTATTGGTGGATTTGTCGGGAGGGTGGCTATGATTTCTGAAAAAAAAAAAAAAAAAGAGAGGGAAAAAAAAAACATCTTTTGAATGATCAGGCTTAATATCCAAAAGTAATATCTTTGGTTTGTCAAATCATATCCCCTGCAGAATTGCTTTGGAAAATGATAAGACTTTCAATATGACGGTATTAATGCGCTTTGATATGCTCGAGTTATTATGCCACATTGTTACTGCATGAAGTGACACTGTCACACCGCTATAAAAAAAATATAAAAAATGACATCAGGAGTCAGAGGCAACTTCTATCATATTAGCAGTTGGATGAATTTCCTCATTGACTAGTGATTTATGCAGTAATGGCAACATTCAAAAGGCGGAATAGTTCTCAAAATGCGCACCTTTACTTAAAAATATGACTTACACATGAGTACTTTCTAGTATTTAATGCTAGTACAAGGCCTACTGCTACCTTGACTACAACTTCAGTAGTTGCCTAAATGCCTTGTGCATTTCCGATCAGTATTTTTGATGAAACTCTTGATGATGAGACATTCAGGGGGAAGAAGGAAACATATCTAATACTTTAGTGTGTCCTCAAGTTATTGTGTTGTTCAGGAGTTGTGAAAGTTAAAACTAAAGTAAGCTGTGGATTATTTGTTTTTGACTGTCACTATTTCTAATACTCCTCCTATGACTATGTCTGTGAAAGTTAAGTAAAGTTCTTGTTCTTCTTCTATGGCGTATACCGCAAACTCTATTCTTCGTACTTCCACCACTGTCATCATTACACTAACTACGCAGCATTCCCTTTGCAACAAAAACAGGATATGCCCAACGATAGACACAACATCAATCACTTGCTATCAACCATGCAATTAAATGGAAACAGCATTAAAGGAAAGCTTTGGGGAGTAGCTGTTTAAAATTGACCTTCTTTTCAACGCATCGAAAACCCATTTTAGTTCAGCTCCGTGCCACGTCAGCGCAAATCAATACACAACAAAATAGAAAGAACATTGATAATGACACAAATGGGGGGGGTTGACGCAGGCAAAATATAGGCCAGGGAATATGCCGTATCTTTAATACTGTCATCATAAACTAATGCCTCGCAGAAATCGGCTTTTGTAGACACCCCAAACTTTGCTGATAGCTACACTCCCCGCCTCCTTTCCCTCTCTTCTTTTTTACTTATTTACCCTCAAGGGACCTACATTAGTGTAAACAACGCCGAGGAGGGAAGAGGAGGTGGGGGGTGGGGGGAAGCCATGAAAACACTGTCCTACTTTCAGACTGGCAACACAGGCATCTAAGAAAAAACAAGTATAATCATCGTCGCCGCTGCGTTTGTCGAAGCATCCTGAAAGAGAGAGATTTCGACAGGCTCAGACGCAATGCCTTAACCGGCGTGTAGCGGGATCGCAGAACGGACATGGCGGAACTATGAGATGCACCGAGATTACGATTTCACACATCCATCAAGATCAGTGCATGGTTTTATTTAGGAGAGCTATTAGGAGTGTGACAGTATATCGATATTTTGCAGGATGATACGATACTTTTGATTCCAATAGCGATACTTTTGATGGCGTCATGCATATTAATGAGCCACATTATGCATAGTAATGAGGTAGCAGGGCTCTGCTGATTTCACAGTCAAACAAAGGCCAATAATGATTAAGAATTCGGTCAGAACAGCAGGGGGCGGCACTATAATTGTAAGCACTTTAACCAAACACTGTCTCACAAATGTATTACTTTTAATGATAGTTTATATAATTATACATAAGATTAACTTGGGGTCGAAAATATTCCTTTTGAAATAGGACTGTGGTTTCTTCTTTATTTAAATGTAAATGATGTCACTGACAGATCAATAGTACGTTAGTCAGGGATCAGTTATTCATTTATTTATTTAAGAAAAAGGGTTCAAAGCACATGGAAACAAATGTGTATGATGAATAATATGTAGTATTTTAAAATAAAGCATGTTTCAAAAAATCGGGATGTATTGTCGATTATTTTTATGCAATATATCGATTATCGCAGTATCGTGAGATTATCGTTAGCCATCAATCGCATCGAATCGGGACGTACCCAGAGGTTCCCACCCCTAATAACTATAAGCTCTAATGAAAACAGACGCCATATTGTTTATTGTCATAGTAGTTTATAGCATGGTATAATCTTCATAATCCACATTGTCATTACTAGTGATCATATATTTCATCAGTTCAATGTACAATAATTTTTGACGTGAACTTTAAAGACGGATATTCAGTTCTGCTTTGCTTCTGAGCGACCGCCTATGTTCCGTTGTTTCCTGCTTGTACAGAGTGTGCAGCTTGAAAGACTCACCCACATTGGCATTTCAAATCGTTTGCTAAAAGTTCAGAGCGTTGGGGTGTTTTTTTTTTTTTGTAATCTCAGCATGTGTTGATTTAAGGAACTGGCTTGTTTATTTGGGCTAAGGCAAATCTTATACACCGATTGTGGATAAAAGCCAGCTTCCTTTGATTAAACACCACAAATGATTATAGCCTCTATACAGTGCTGCAAAAAGTTACGATGTTTTCCTTTTGCTTTGTAATTGTAATATAAAAACACATTACAAAGTCAGACGCATATTATGAGGTCCAGCTGGGCAGCGGGCAAACGCCTCATGCGTAAAAAGTCTTAATTGCTGGAGGTTATTAGTTTAATTTTTCTTTTACCTTGGCAGAAAGATGCACACGCAGAAAAGAGAGTCGTTGTTTGTTCCCAGCTCTGCTCTGATCTGCACAGCTCAGTCCCTATAGCTCTGGGGTGGGGGAGTGGGGAGGGTGGGGAGGGGGGGAAGCTTCGCCGTGCAGCTAAAGCACATACACAAGGCTAGCACAAGCACTTTCATTTTGTTTCCATTATTCAGCAAAGAGTTGTGTTTAATACTTCTCTTGATTTGCGCACATTTGCAGTGTGTTGTAGAATCAGAGTGAATAAATATTAGTACATTATTTATTATTCAAAATATAAAGCTTTGGCTGGGGAGAAAAACAACTCTACTACTACAACAACTACTTCTACCACTACAACTACAACCAGGGTATTCCAGCAAGACAAAAGAAACGCTAGAGAATCTTGCCTCGCTTACATGTGTTGGACGGTGGACTCACAGGCATGAGCTTCGATAGGCAGGGAGCCCAGAGATGAGCGACCCGATCATGACGGGGTACTAGGACTTGACCTAAAGACTCTCTTAGCACCTGCTAAAAACAATAATAGACTCTGGGGCTCTATGGAACCAACGTTTAGTCAGCCCCAGAGTAGATTGACTATTGTTTATTAGAATGGCGTACTGCACAAGTTTCCTTCTCCATCAGCCAGAGCCCATCCAAAATTCCATGCAAGGAGTAACAGCGCTCTGCATTGCTGTCCATAGTACAACAAACTATGAGTTCATGGTTCATTGGTGAATCACAAATCTATCATCCATTTTTTTTCCTCTTAGAATCACTATAAACAGAAATCCGCCATGGGATTTTCTTTCCGCGGATTTAGTTCTGATTTAGCAATGGTTTATTTCTAATACTACTATTTCTATAATACTACACTAACCATAGCATTACAAACTACTCCTCCAGGTATTTGCCAAAATGTATCTTTGGTGCAATATTACCTGAATCAGTTTACACTTAGCTAAATTTCAGAGATACAAAGACCAAAATGAAAGTTAATTTGGTTTGATGGTACTTAGAGCGAGGAGTTTGAGAGCCACTTCTAGACTCAATTGACGGAGCAAGGTTGACGTTTTTTTTTTGCTCCAAATTTCGAACAAATCTGCCTTTGCACTTTAGTTTCTGTTTACCTTCAGTCAATCCCAAACAAAACCGTTAAAAACCATCACATGCACATTATGACGCATCTGCCATTTAACTCTGGCATACGATTTCAAGGCTTCCCACTGTACGAGCACCGGTTTACAGAGAAATAACATTGCCGTAGTAAAAAAGAAAAGAAAAAAAATCCTGGACTGTGCCTGCGAAATGAATGGGCGTTGCATGCAAACAGGAGCCAGTATACGGACCATTGTAATTACAAAGCCTTGGGGGAGTCGTCCTTCTTGTGCAGGTTCATTTGCCACATTAATAAGGGGATTAGCGGTAGCACGAGCAGGGGCCGAGGATGGCAGCGCTGGAAGTTTGAGAAGATTAATGAACTATGACAATGTTGCACCTGAGGGGAGGAAGTCTGCGCAAGATCTTCTGGGTATATATGTGCTGACACAGGATTTTGGCTCCCAACATGAAAAAAAAAAAAGAAATATGTAGAGAGGCGTGTGATTGTGATAGGCAAATCGCTCGCTTCTCAGTCGTCTCATGCCTCAAAAACGCCCCAAAAATAAATGGTTAGACAGAGTAAACAACTGTGAAGATCTTAATTAAGCATATCAGTGAGAAAAATTCCCTGTTATCTCCGTCTGGGTCTGATGCCAGAATCAGTTAAATAATTAAGCGAAAGCACTTACAAATGCAAGAGAAAATCCTGACTAATGCACAAAGCTAGCAACAATGTAAAAAAAAAAAAAAAAGCCGTCAGGGGCCAACAAGACCGCAGCCAGCGGCCTATCCACGCGTTGAATGATTGGGGAGGGATTTGAACCGAGGACATTGTATTCCTGTTGAAAAAGATGTGTCATGTTGTGTATGTCGAGTAGGGTAGGAAGGAAATGAAATGGATTGTGGGTAATACGGAGGCAGAGGGGGCGAGTATACAGGAGTGGATTATTGCCCCAAGGGGGATCTACTTTTTGTCTGCACAAAACAACAAAATAAATCAAAGCTCCCCTTCGGTGCACCGGCTGAACTCCGCAGCACATTTATGTTTCTTTTTTATACTCTGTTGACATTGAAGTGCAACTGAATATTATGCATTTTTTTTCTTTTTTTTACCATTTTATTTCCTTTTTTCTGATACTGCTGAGCGTAAAACCAGTCACAGACAACGGCAAATTACCAGGAATACCCGTAATTGTGAATGTCATTTTTTTCTTCTTTTTTTTTTACAAAACCAGTTAAATTAAAAGGCTCTAAGTGGCATTTTTCACACGAGGCGATAATTCAGATTCCAGTCTGTCTCCATGTGTGCTTTGGTGCAGACCATTTAGCACTTTTGGTGACAGCTTTGGGGGGGGGGGGAATTGGAGCTGTAGATTTTCTGTAATAAGCTCAGGGCATCATCCTAACGATATATATCATCCAATGCGTAATTGTTTTGTATCAAAGTCGACGTTTTTATTCAGAGTACCATTCACTCACGGTGTTCACTTACCATCACTGAGAAAAAATTCTCCCGCAAACATAACAATAAAACCCACTTGACATTTATGCAATATTTACTTGCAACCGTTTTTTCCCCCACAAAACAGCTAAACCGCGCCGTAGCGTAGCCGGTTCACTCACAATCGCCCGATCAATAGTTCCCCATTGACAAGCTGTCGGTATAACATGCTTTGGGAATGGCTACCAGCGATCAGCTACCAGTCTCCACTCCTTTTTTTTTTCCTTTCTATTACACCCATTTCATCACAGATACATTCATGCGTTGTCATATTATTTTATTTGATTGTATCTTATTTTATGTTTACATGCAACACTTAGCCTTAAGCTTCTACCAGACATACTTGACTCCATCATCAATCTCCATGCGGGTCCTGCTTTGTTAGCGCCATGCACTCTCCAAACCCATTGTCGCTGTGTCTTTGTGTGGCTGTCAGCGCTACATTCATTGTCTTGTTTTCCACTTAATCCACATGACACGTTCCCATTCGGCAAAAAAAAAAACAATTAATCAGCTCTGACATACTACGCTCATATAATTCCCTCACACCGCATGATAGTGGAAGACAAACTGCAAGCTCCCAACACTTAACCACCACGCTACGCACAGTCTTTGACCAGGAACCTTTGAGTAGAGGGTGGAGGAAAATGTTTCTTGACTTTATGCTTGAAAATTATATTCAAAAAGATATTGCTTACTTCATGGTTTCTTGGATTTGACCCATGCACCATCTTCTCTTCACTTGTTCCTTCCCCCTGTCTTTCACTCATCGATACCAGTGGCTTTTATACATGCAAAGCTAAGTCACGTTTATGTTACGACGACCATTTGGGACTCCCCGACTATCTCCCCCTTCTGTCAAACGGGGTGCAAAAGATGGCCACTGCCTGGACTATTAGTTGAGATAATGGGCATTGCTGGGCCAAGACAAAGAAAAAAAAAAGAAAAGAAAAAAGCCTCCTCCCCAAACAAAAGGCCACTTGAAATGTGACTGCTCTTGATTGCTTTGCCACAGGGCCTTGTAGCTCTTAATACTGTAACTATCCTCTATGTAAATCTGTGTATATATGACATGTAAAATGAACTCCTGGTAATCTTGCCTAATGTGCTGTGTTGAACAATGTTTGATTTTTTTTTCCTTTTTTCTTTTTTTTTTTTAATCTTTGCTTTCATTTTCTTTATTTTTTGCCTTTTTTGCTGGAAGTAAACACCAGTACAATGCAACATTTTTCTGTTTTGAAAGCTTTATTTAAACAGTGCTGATATACCTTTATAATTTCATAATAAATGTTTCAAAGAGAACAATTCTCCTGGTTTTTCATGCAACCCGTATTATTGACAGATTAAATGTAGGGCATGTAAGACTTTTGGTAAATATTTAACAAACATGATCTATGTGTGTCCCCAGATGTGAGGTAAACATGTTCACATCAAATGTTGGTTTTACTGATTAACGGTTCACAAGATAAACCGAGACCAGCTTTAGAAAAAACAGTTTTCAAGGGAACATAAAGAGACTGTCCCCTCCGTCCTGTTTCCAAAGACCTAATTGCCACTAATGGGGCTTCCTGTTGTTAACCTAGGGTTAGGAACGGCAAATGTCATGGAAGGTGTTTCACTCACACAGATCTCACCTATAGTTTTAGAAACTAGAAGAACTAGAACATATAGGCTGTAAGCTCTCCCGTCAATATGCTTTCAGATTTAGATATGCATAATTGTTAACCCTAAGGTGGCAAGTAACAGGTTAAAGCTCAGAAATGGAGGTTCTTTGCAAATGAGCAAGGGCATGTTCACATATAGTTATACACACAGAGCACATCCTACAAACATTACCATTAAATGACATTGCAGCATATGTTAGATTGTGGAGAATCAACCATATTTGAAATCAAACATGAGTGGTTTAAAGCAGGAGAAAGGGGGACGCATAAGGATTTGAGAAAACTCTACAGCTCGACAGCCCTAATGGGGTGGTTCTCTTCTGCAGTGGTCAGTATTCAATGGAACAATGAAGGATATTCAGCTTCTGTAGCTCAAAATGGGGGTAAAGTCATGATGTAATGCCAGAACGCTGTCAATATAGGAATGATATGAAGACTACCGTTTGAAGTCAGAAATCCTCGTCACAAAGAAGCGATATGCTCAGCTCTGAATCTACGGCACAATTTAGCGTGTTTGTCGACTCGCTAAATGAGGTAAAAGCTCTCCTGTACGTTTCTGTTGGATACGCTCTCAAAGGCTTAATCTAATTAACTCTAATTCCTGATGAGTGATTCGTCTAAATAGATATAACTGAACACTGAGCAATTTGTGGAAATGAGGTGAGAAGGAGCGGGCAGAATAAATACGGCATTATGAAGCTCAGAAAGGCGTCAATTACAAAGATAACATCAACATCAGTCGCTTTATATTCATTATATTCATCTACATGATCACCTGTCGCCTGACAAAGAACGGCATGCAATTTATTTCAAACCGAACCAGCTACATCGCTTTGAAGGACTGACACTGATATGCAGTTCGGTTTCTGATTTGTTGAGTTAAGGTGTGATAGTTTGGTTAAGAATAATAAATATGTGTTTCAGAATACATAGGGAAATGAAATTTGCCAAATAAAAGATAAGTTTAGACAGCTATTCAAACATTGTATTGTAATAATGTCTCATGTAAACGTATGCAGGATGCACGAAAAGCACTGAAAAACTAAACAGTATTCCACCCCAGCCACGTCACTTTACAGCGTCTCGTGTGATACCTCTGTGCATGCATAATTGCCGAAATCATCATAGCATCTTTCAAGTATTTTAGATGTTTGTGAACCACTGCTGTGCAACTACACCCAATTTGACGCCGCATTTTTCCGAAAAGTCAAAAGTTCTAATATCCTTTCCCCCGGATGGTTTCCCCTACACCGTCAGCGACATATTTCACAGTTAATCTGCCGCTCCCTCCCTCCAGTTTACAAAGTGCAGCCGCGCGTCACCTCTTAACCGTTCTTTTACAGCGCCGTGGCGGGGAGGGAGGAGCCGCCCTGATTCAGGAGTGTGCATTTCAAAGTGCAATGCCAACAACATCTATGAAAAAAGCCTAGGCCTAATCTGCCCTCTCCGTCTGAAAGCTAACCACAGAGCTTAGCGTGCAGCCGAGGTGGGCCTAGGAGAAAACAGATAGATAGCTTAATAAATACAGGCTTTAAAATTTGACCTCAGCCATACGGCCTCTTGCAAAAAAGCTGTGTGCGCTTACTGAGAGGAGATTGAAAGCTGCCCTTTGACCCCCAATAAAATCGTTTTGCAAACCATTTCCTTTCATGCATTCCGAGTGTAGCGCTTGTGCCAAAAGAAATGTGCAGAAAATTCATGCAATGGAATGATGCCAAGCATACATGTTAAATGATGCGTTTAGTATCAATAACTGTACGATGATCACTAGTTTAAGGCTTGTAAATGGTAAACTGTAAATTAAGGCAAAATTAAGCAACAAGTCTCGAACAAAAGCGACTTATACATTAGACGGTTGAAGCATCATATAAAGCGCTTAAAGCAGTACTAAGTAACTTGTTTACATTAATAAATCCTTTTCGTAGTTCCTCTGGGGGTGATGCAAGTGTTTCAAGTGGGATGATGGGGGGGTCTTTCATCTCCCCCTGGTGTCTCTGGCCAGAAAACCACAATCGCAATGTCGCTGCCTCCGGGTCGGAGTCACCAATACACACTAATAGAATCACGAAGAAGAAGCTAACAGGCTAACGGGCAAAGCTAACTGCGGGCTAGCACCACTTAAACAGTATCTACAGCCAGGTTTGAGTGAAAAAATGTTATCTCCATTGTGTAATTCGATGTACAATATGCCTCTCTCCCTTTGTTTTTTCTGTCAGCGTAGTATTTTCTCTCACGGACAATTAATGAGTAAAAAACTGCAACATGCTACGACACCTGCAGTGGCGCGTATGGCCTTCAGGAGCATGAGTCTACAACAATGCAAAGCTGCAATTTAGGAAGCTGTTAAAATAGCCAGTATAGTTAATGTTTGTGATGATTGGAACAGCTTACAGATAATGTAATTCATAGGCAAGTTTTTCCACATTTCTGTCAGTAGAATTGTCCAAGTTATGACTGCTCGCTTGCACAAAACGTAGGAACATATTTCTTTTATTGGCAAAACAGTCAAGCAGAAACCACATCCAAAACATAATTAAAGTCTCACAGAGGGTTTAGCGAAGCACTTTTTTGCAGCAGATGCAAACAACTCCTTCAAGACTTTCAACATGCCGCCTCTGTGTGCACAACAATAGGCACGACGCAGTTTTAAATCCACAAGTTTGCATTGTGCTGTTCAACAAGTCGGTAGACAAACTCGGAGCACATGACGGAAAGTGCGAACTTCTTAACCTTGTTTGGAGAGTAACCATGCAAAATCTGCTCCACGGACGCGTTGTCAGTGTAGCCTTTGTTTTTCACTACAAGTCCCATAATTCAATGGTATGTATAGTAAAGCAGATGTGGGTCACCGTCTCATGACTTACAAACTGTCAAACTCGTGACTGTGGAGAGGCTTCGAATTAGTGAGAAATCCTTTAAAAGAGAATAAGGCTTTGGCGTGCAGTGTTAAGATAAAGGTAAATAATGAATTTAGAGCCATGTGCTGTATTTAGCTACCATTATGAATGAATGAATGCAGTATTCATGTATATATTCAGTATTAATATTTGTAAGACTTTTTGGCCTGTATTATTTATTATTATTATATATTAAGGACACTATGACATTATTGAGGCATGATTATTTTCACTGCTTGACTCTTTTTTTTTGGTCAGGCAGTGCATTTAATCTTAATTACTTTGTTTGCATATGTTTAATCTAATTTCCGCTAGTTTCACTTCACTTTGAACTGAATAAGTCCATAAACAATATTAAAACAATTGTACATTTTCCTCTCAACATACTTTATTTACTGACACTCTCTTTGTATTTAGGCCAAACACTCGAGCATTTCTTTTCAAGTATCATGTTTTGAACTGTGTCCCAAATAATAATGCATTTGTCTTGGCTTTGTAAAAATAGCCACAAACTGAGCAGCTTGGCGACTGTATGATAAGAGGATTTAATATGAAGGCCCGCCTTATTTAGTGGAATAAATACTGTAACCGTGCGCATTTAGGAGTGTTATTGAAGTGAGCTGAGACACCGGAGAGACCTCTGAAGTGCTGAAAAGATTAAGGCGCCAAATAAAAAGAGGTCCCTCTGTGAGCTGCGTGGCTTCCCTTTTTCTGCCACACTGCAGCAACACAGGCCGGCAATAAAGAACAGACGAGAAACAAAGACACGGGCTCCGAGTGTGCGTTCAGCTGTTTGTATTAGACGTTATAGAGAGTCGGAGGCACACTGTATTTACTCATGTATTAGTCTTTATACCAAACCTGGGCATTTTTTTCAAGGGAGCACCCGTGTTATGCTAAATCAAATCACGCTAAGACACTTTTTGTTTTAATCTAAATGGGTGGCATGGTGGCTGAGTGGTTAACACACAAATAAGGAAATACCAAACACAGGAACTATTGTAGGAATTTGTTTAGCTTTTGGGTTTAACCTCTTAAACCTGAATCGAGTTTGGCTTTACCCAAATCTAAATGCTCCCTGAAAAAAGCGTCAAAATAGCGATGAAAATGCAACAAAACTGTGACGGATAGCAACAATGACAAAATAGAAAAAGTGACAAAAACAAAACAAAAATGTGACCAAAACATGACAAGAAAAAAGCCACAAAAAGTGAGAAAAACAACGACAAAGCAGCAACGAAACTGAGATAAAAACCTGCCAGAAAGGTAGCAGTAACACAACAAAAAAGTGACAAAAGAGCGACAAATACGCTTCAAAAATGTGACAAAATCAGAAAAAATACAATCAGCTTTCTTTCAAATGAGAATTACACTGTTTGTTTCATTTATTCATTTATTTGATAGGGACATGTGTGAGCAATGAACATGTACCACACTACAACATTTATTGCCAAGGCTAATTTGCAATCCGTCCCTAGAAGGGCTTTTCCCCTAGAAGCTTTTTTTCCCTAGAAGCTTCTTGTCTGTTGAAGAAGAAGAAAACAAGAAGCTTTTAGATTTGGGTAAAGCCGACCTGGACACAATGCGCTCGGTTAAGGCGGGAGGAAAGAGGTTAAAAAGGTTCAGATAAGTCTTCCAACTGAACTTCTTTTAGCGCTTTTTAGAACAACCTCTTGATACAACTCTATTTGTTTGGTTTCTTTCAGCATCAAAGTGAAAAACGAATGGGAAATTGACAATTACATAAAAGCAGGTTTCAAAATGGGCGAGACTTTATAACTCCATTGTTCAGGAGAGATTCAGTCATGTGACTCCCAATGGGAACAAAAATAATGATGTGTAACTACAAGCACAACACATATCTGGTATCTGACTGTTAAAATAAATAAAATACATCAGATATTTTCCACTTACTACCTGCGCTATACAAATCAAAAAAATTCCTCTGGGCTGCATTGGCTCTCTTCAAGTCAAAACCGAAATTTGAGTCACATCAAATTGCCGTGGATCTGAGCGGTTATATTTGCTTCATTTTCATATGCTCTTTTGTGAAATGACAGATGCCTCTTTTAAACATTATGCCTGCGTGGAGCTTAACTAAATTAGTCATCCTCTCAAAGCCATTGCACTGAATTAGAATCAGTTCGAAGCTTGAAGAGGGCCCACGAGTTGAGTGGTGACAGTGCAGCGTGGCCCTTCCCGACACATCCCTCCAGTGTAATCTTGCCTAAACCGGGATCTAGTCACTCATAGGTTGCCTTTTGGGGCTACAATGGAAGGAAGGTGAGGGGATTTTGCAGATTAAATCCCCAAACGTATTTGACTCCAGACAAAAGGAGAAACTCTTTTCATTTTTCTGCCGTAACAGCTCAGAATCCTTCAGGACAGGAGGCGAATTATGCAGAGATGTTAGAGGGAATGGGAGAACCCGACCACAGCGGTGCGTGTAAGATCTCTAAGCAGCAAAAGGTGTGACGGCCAGACCACTGGGAGAACAAGGCAAAGGCTTTTTTTTTTTTCCTTCTTCCTATTCACGTTTGATGTCTCTTCAGAGTCCAGACACGTGCAGATGCATACGCAGAACACGGGGCTAATAGAAATACATGGATACGCCCCCTGTAGGTTAAAAAGGGGTGCACTTTGGAGCAAGGAGGAGAAATCATGCTCAGGTGAATGGTGCTCACTGCTCTACCTTGAGGGAAAGATTAAATAAATAAATAAAAAACAGATCAGGATAGAGACCCCAGGCAGAGTAGCTCCTGCAGTACGTCAGGAGCTAATGGGGCTTTCAATAAATTGAAACGAAATGAAATAGAAGAGCAGTTTTTTTTTTTTCCAGGCTCAGGAGTGAGCTCTCTTCAAAGCACAGAGCTGAACTGTGAAATGTTGTTAGATTACGTGTTCAAATGTGTTCTGAGCTCTAGTCAGTGCAAGCAAGTTATTGTAAGAAGTGGAGGTTAAAAGAAAAATAATGCAAAAAACTATGATTATTATTTTGTTACGAAGCACATTTTGAGTTGTGCATTGAGCCATTTGGGCATGCTTGAGAAATCTGTAATCTAGTGCTTTGCCACCTTCGCAGTGGTCATCCAATATCCCTCAAGCCCCCCTCATGGTTCTACATAACCCGGATGCACTCTCCCACCAGCTTCATAGAACAGCTTCAGAGCGTAAAGAAGCAAAAACATCCACCAAAACTTCAGTACCACAGAACAGCAAGCTGCAGCTATATCCAGGCAGCTTGCAAGGCATTTTGGAGTTTTGGGTTGACGGAGAGCGAGTGACGGGGGGGTCTTGAAAGGGAACAATTGGCAACGCGTGTCGAACCGGAACCTGAGAAGTGGAAACTTTAAATAAGCAATTTTAGATCAATTTTGCATTTTCTAACTTAGAAAATATAAGAAAGTGATGAAGGTGTGTTTGATGAAATAAATCACAATCTCACAACAAAACACGCAACTTTAAAGCAGAACCAAGTAACTCATACCCCTAGAGGCCATAAGCGTCACTGCAGGCGTCGTAGCAAGTTGCAATTTTTTACTCATTAATTGTCCGTGAGAGCAAAAACTACGCTGACAGAAAAGACAAACGGAGAGAAGGGTATTGTACACACAACACTGCTAAAGTGGCGCTAGCCCGCAGTTAGCTTTGCCCGTAGCTAGCTTTGCCCATTAGCCTGTTAGCTTCTTCTTTGTGATTCTATTTCGCCTCCGGGTCAGTGCAGGGAAAGTGTTTTTTTACCAGACACCAGGGGGAGATGACCCCCTAATCATCCCATTAAAGCAGGGGTGTCCAAAGTGCGGCCCGGGGGCCAAATGCGGCCCTCAGACCAATTTTTGGTGGCCCTCTGCCTTTTTGCTGAATCGGGACACATCATCAGAGAAAGTCCTTTTTATTTGAAATGTAATAATTCCACACAATTCTAACCTAACAACTAACCTTTTACTGTGAGACAGAGCTGGTTTTGCGGCACTAACCACCGATCTATGGCCCTTAACCCTGTGTACGCTTCAGTATGCGGCCCCACAGGAAAAAAGTTTGGACACCCCTGCATTAAAGGGATATTTCACGATTTTGGACATAGGGCCTCATTTCCTAGTTATCCAGAGTGTTGCTGATTTCTGGAGATATTTTTTTTGTAATTCATGCAGTTCTTATATTTGAAGAGTTTCGTGGCGCTAGGCTAGTGCAAAGCTAGCACATTTCTACAGTATCAGCTAGCCTGCATCAAAAACAGTCTGACGCTCTCCACAGTGCACCTGAGGCAAATCACTTATAACGCCAGACTAATCAATGGGAAATATCCCATTATAACGTGTATTACCCCCAGAGGGACTACGGAAGGGATTTATAAGGTAAACAAGTTACTTAGTACTGCTTTAAATATACAAACCAAGATTGTGTACATGTTGATAACATAATGGGGGTAATTTTGTATTGTTTTTGCCAACTTGGAAATATATATATAGCAATAGTCAATATGTGTTATTTATGGATCCTGTTTAGCCATCAAGTGCTTGAAAGTGCTTCACAATGTAATCATCTTTGTTTGTTCAAATATGAATCGCATCATTACCAAGGAAAGTCCGGCGTTGCTTCAGATGAGAGCTTTAGCTGCCTGGCTTTTTACACTGATCCTTTCCACTGAACTGCACTGTATCATAGACTTAAGTATATATTTTTTTCCCCATTGTGCCATGGATAAAGAAACCTGATTAATTGGTGTTAAGGCTAATTATATAGAGAACATTCTTAATAGATTTCCTTCATCACTGGAACAAAGAGACATCAATGCTAAGCTCGGGTAGCGTATGATTTTTTGTGGAAAAGCCTTATACAATGAGGGATGTGAGTGTGTTAGCTGCTACATAATGCTCTACGGGGAGCTAATTAAATAAGAAATTGTGATGTATGGCATTTAGAAGGATGCTTGTCAGCCCGCTCCTGTTCAATATATAGACAGCGGATTTGTATTGATCGCGTGCTTTGTCTTATGCCTGGAGCCTCTGGTTGGTGTAACGCCACAGTGTATATAACTGTGGGCCTTGCTTTTGTCTGCAGCGGATAAGGCGCGTGATAAATCTGCCCAAGAATAAGCTGTCATAGAGGTGCCACGCCTGGGAATATTTAACACAAACATAAAAAATGGCTTGTCCGTTGCGTTATCGTCACGGGTATAAGGAACGACAGGGTTTAAAAATACTATACTTTTTTTTTTTTTGCGCGCGTTCTATCTTTGCAGCAGTGACCCATCAATGCATGATTTGGAGACAGGATAGAGTTCATTCCCATCCATCAAACCAAAGATGAGAAAAAATAAATCAAATCAAATGAAGAATGAAAAGATTTAGAAGGTCTTATAATTTGAATCCCGTCTAAATACGAGCGACTATATGGGAGGTTGAACTGCTACAAACAATCAAAGAAACAACACTGCTGATGCCGCCTTGAACAAGACACTTTATTGTAAAGCATTTTGAGCATCTTAACAGTTTATGCATCAAAAAGCTATTGTAGGTAAATAATGTGTCTTTAGCTCTGATTTAACCTCTTAACCCCCACATTAACCAAGCCCATTTTCTACAATTTGGCATCACCCCAATCTAAAAGCTTCACGAGAAAAAGAGTCAAAATAGTACTAATAAGCTGTCATAGAAGTGCCAAAGTAAACGAAGATGAAAAGGCAACAAAAAAGCTTCAAAACGTGACCAAAAAAAGGACAAAAACAAAAAAATAAAAAGGTGAATCTCACTACCAAACACGCAACTTTAAAGCAGAACTAAGCAACTCATGCCCCTAGAGGCCATAAGCGCCACTGCATTTGTCGTAGCATGTTTTTTATTCATTAATTGTCCGTGAGAGTAAATACTACACAAAGACAAAGGGAGAGAGGGACATTGTACATTGTGCCACAACCCAATTACACAATGGAGATCTTTTTTTTTCTCACTCAAACTTGGCTGTAAACACTGCTAAAGTGGCGCTAGCCCCCAGTTAGCTTTGCCCGTTAGCCTGTTAGCTTCTACTTTGTGATGCCATGTGTATTGCACCTCCGGGTCGGAGCAGGGAAAGTTGCAAGTGTGCTTTTTTGGGCCAGAGACACCAGGGGAGATGAAAGACCCTCCGATCATTCTATTAACACTTGTATTACCCGGAGGGACTTGTATTACTCAGTGGGACTACGAAGAGTATTTATTAAGGTAAACAAGTCACCTCGTTCTACTTTAAATATACAAACCAAGATTGTGTACAACATTCAAGATTGAAGTTTTTTTATTTATATTTCTCTCATCCTTGATTCAGTGATAGACTGCAGCACAGGTGGAAGACATTTTAAGTGTTTTAACTTCAGAAACTGTGTATGGAAAGGAGACTTCATCACAGGCTATGTTGGTTTCCATTTTCAAGATTGGTTGGCGCACCCACACAACCAAACATCCAATTAAATATGAAAGAAAAAGTATGCAAGCTTCTATTTTTACCTGATGGCCTGCGACAAAACCATGGCGCCGTGAGTAAGTGCAGTATTGTGATATATGTTACGCAATATAATAGAAGACAGATTAGATAGCTTTTTCCGCAGAATAGGAACAACATAAGCAAAGTAAACAGGATTACTCCAAACTGCATGAAATAAATGACCCTTAATTACTAACTTTGAATGATACTTCCTCTTTAAATAAATGTCTTCTTGTTGATGACAGTGATTTTCAACAGTCAGTGGCAATGTTGTTTCTTCTTAAATGCAGGAGTATTGGCTATACTGATAACCTGAAATGCATTGCTGCTTGCTTCATGACAACGTACTTTCCTACTTTCAAACTTATAGTATAGGGCAATGGTAGCGGACAAAAGGGGTGAAAAGCAAGGAGGGTTTTTGTGGAGAGCAGGGAGGAACCAACAGGCTTTATCTCCCTCCGATAATATGCAGAGGTGTAAAACATTTGGCCAGCTTATTTAGATGGACTGATTTAGCTCTGGAGTTAGCAAAGCCTTGAATCTTAGTGTTGGTGGAAGGTGGAGGTATATAAATTGGTTTCCCCCTATCTTGCACTGCACATAGAAGAGACCAGGCACCGGCACCCTCTCTCGCTCCTGATAACGTGCCCCGATAATGGATATATGCACCCAGATTTATTTTTCTATTTCCTGACACAACTGCTTTTCCAAACTTCCCTCTCCTTCTTTTTATAAATGTATGAGCTTAAGGCGCCTTTCATTTGTGATATTCAGCAGCCAGAACTCCTGCGCCATTGTAGGGAAAAGGGGAACTTGTGCAATGCGTAAAAATAAAACACGGGCGCTTTTTTTTATAGGCTGTGACTTTTTACTGTAATACAAGCCACTGATACGGAAGGTGGGGTAAGTTTATCTGCTCTCTGAGTTGTTTGTCCTGGTTTCACACCTACACATTTTCATCCTACGTAGTAGCTACATAAAGAGAAAAGTAGGGCACCAGTCAACACAGAAATCAAAACAATTTGGCAAGAGATAATTCAACAAAGTCCCAAAATAAGTTTGAATAATACATATGATGAAGATTCATTTGAACTTCAGTGAATGATTTATGAGAATATCTGGATCAGAGGAGGGTAGTACTCAGTTACATTTACTTGCTTCTCAAGTAGCTTTTTTAAAAGTTATTACAGTACTTTTTACCTTTACTTGAGTAATATGATAATGAAGTATTTTTATTTTTACTTGAGTCATAAAAATATATGTATATAAAAATAATGTTCTACTTACTTATAAAATGGAGTATGGTTTTTGTGTACTTTATTCTTCAGAATCATTTCTTATGCATTTTTGGTAATTGGTTTTGTGTCTTGTTTCTCATAATTTATGAATGCATTTTAAAGTAACGTTGCTCTTACTTGAGTAAATCATTCAACAACTCTACCCACCTTTGATTTTGATTTCAAATCATCATTGTAATAAAATTTGTATTACATTGCAGACATGGCTATAAAGCGCTTTACAAGGGACAATCTTTCATTCACCCCATAAACTGTAGCCAGGGCTGCTCTTGGGTAGACGGCAGTGTTAATTTCGACATTCACTTTTGGTTTTAGTCTTTTGACGAAAACATAATTTAATTTTAGCCTCAATTTAGTCAAATAGTTCTCTTCACTTATAGTCTAGTTTTAAAATTTGCAGGTAAATTTAGTTGACTAAACTTGCATGTATAATATGTATTCTAATCATATTTAATCAAGGTCCTCTGCTTCATGGAGCTTCTCCTCATGAACAAAGCACAGAGCTGAATGTAAATGACATAAGGCTCTTGCAAATTGTCATTGGAAGTTTGGATGATTTTAGTCTCTTCTTTTCAGTCTTATTTAGTCATGTTTTAGTCGACAAAAAGATCTAGACATTTTAGTCATAGTTTTATCCATCCATCCTATTCTTCCGCTTTATCCGGGGCCGGGTCGCGGAGGCAGCAGTCTCAGCAGAGATGCCCAGACTTCCCAATCCACGCACACCTCCTCCAGCTGTTCTGGGGGGATCCCTCATCGTTTTAGATTTAGTTTCAGTACAATTGTAGTAGTCTGACTAAAATTATGCCTAAATATTTTAGTCGACGAAATTAACGCTGGTAGACTGTCAGAAGTTTGGCTGTAGCACATCTGATTCTCCGAACACCACCAGCCAGCCAACCAACCAACCAACCAACCAACCAACCAACCAACCAACCAACCAACCAACCAACCAACCATCCCGTCCAGATGCCAACCGTCCCCACTCCTGAGTAGCTTCTGAGATCTGACAAGTTCAGGCATTGATAAAGTGATATGACCTTAAAGGAGCTATACCTGATTTTACTGCAAATTATTTTATCCTCCTTAGTATATTGCAAACTCAAATGCTTGTAAGGAAAACAGTATGCATCAAAAAATAAAAAATATTGTATCCATTTCATGAACTTTCAGGCTATTGTTCCAGCATTTTGGTGAACGTGACCCTGAAAGTGATCCTGCAAGTTGTGAAATTTGCCTATACATGTGTCTCTGTAAAGAATTTGGATGCTGCAAAGATATAAGGAAAGTTACGAATGAGTTTGAACCACAACTACTATTTTAATTTAGTGGCTTCCCCTTTCATTGTTGGCAATCAAACAATCAGGGCCTTTAAAGATGTAAATCATAAACTCCCATCTTATTTTGAGAGAAGCCAATAACTGACATAACAGCAACATGACAGCAACCAGCAAACATTATATTGTGAAAGGATTCACAATACAATACAATGAAAAAAAGAAAAAGATAGATCATTAACTTTCAAGGCTAAATGAATGACGGAATTAAGAAAAAAACAAACAAACAGCTATAACAGTGCCAGACAGACATGATTTGGCTGGACACAATTCAATCAATATTCCCTGAAGGTTAACAAAGGTGACATCGGCGTTCTGCCAATATGAGTCTTTGAAGCCATATGTCAATCTTTTGTGACGCACTGCGTTAGTGATTTGTTATCAGAATAGCGGACTTGTCATTCAAGCGTCAATGTTTTCACAGTTTCTCAAGGTGTAAGAATGTACTGAACATGAACAATAACAGCACTAAGGCATTATTGTACAAGGCTCTGCTTTTCAAAACGCCTTCCTCTTTTTTTCCCTCTTTTTTTTTTCTCTCTTTTTGATAAAATGCACTGAGGTCAATCTTAGCCCTTCGAACTGATTCAAAATTATTTAGCAGGCTTCATTCTATTTAATCATACCTGAAAGCTCATTATTTTTTTTTACCAAGCACATAATGATTCCAACACATTAAATGTTAGATGTGCTTTTTGAACACCTCTCTTAATTGCGCTCCGTAATGATCACACCAACTAATAATAATGCTATGAAAGAAGAAGTTTTGATTGAAATATGCAATCCTTTTCATGCTCATTTTTTAAGATCCGGAAAGATAGCTTGGGTTACAATGGCAAGAGAGAAAATGCACATTTTTGAGATAGGGGATTTTCACTTATGATTTCTGATCAGGCAAGGTTCAAACTCTGTAAGCGTGGAGGAAAGTGTGAAATAAGGAAACTCGAAAGCAAACACAATTTTTATGGTTCGCAGTTAGCAAATAGTAATAACATAAATTTCTTCTGAAAAGTATTGCTTTGAAAACGTACATTGTTCAGAAATACTTCAATTAGATATATCTAAAATCGTGCAGCCCCGGCATCCAGTGTAGAAATGTTGAACAAACATACAAATCACTACATAGAGAAAATAGTCTCTATGTTGCATATAGGTTTACACAAAGTAGTCTTCCAGATTGTATAGGCTCTGGGAGGGCATCAAGCACCGCGTGTGCAAAAATCAATATGCCCATCAATGTGTGTATAGGGGGATTTGTGGCAATGCTCCTGGATACAGAAAAAAGCAAGGAGGAATCACAAATTTAAAACAGGCACTGCATATACAATGATGTCTTCTGGAAAGTATTGTGTCAGGATGTGCATCTGGCATAAAGCCTAAATGCAAATCAGCACTTTCCAGAAGGCCAGGAGTAAAAGGGCCAAAAGCGATGAAGGATTTAGGTCATATACTGTATATATACCATGCTGTCTTCCACTGCCCAAGCACCACAGCTGTTTGCACTGCAGGTAGCCTCTAAGACAAATAAACAAGACCTTTCCTATTAAATCAGCCAGCCAAACCGCCTCTCCCCTTATTGCAAGTGTCTCAGCGACTTAAGTGGCTCCGGCAGTGCAGCCCCCTGGTTCTCCCCTCTCCCCTGTACCCCTCTAATCTTAAGAAAAAAACAATGAAAATGAACGCCATGACCCGGTCTGTCATGCGACTTGTGACCCCCGCTACGCTACATACACGCTCAGGGGGGCATTCGGAATGTCCCAGAAAGCGGTGCAGCAGGCTCTGTCCGGAGGAACAATGAGGCTCCTACATTGTGGCCGCTAACCGCCCCGGGCTATACATCACATGAAATCCCCCCATGAATTGGCGCATGTGTCTCAGCTCGGCCTGCAGTGTTTACTGCGGATGTGTGCGCGGCCGCAGCAGGGGTGATGGCGCTGTATTCCCCCAGCACTTTTTCAACACAGCTCGGAGCGCTTCACCCCGCAGAGATCAGTGCCTGTCCTAGTGTATATCTGTTAGTATTGTGTGTCCACTTATTAATAGAGGCGCCACTGGGAGCCTGTTCATAACCAGAGCAGGGCAAAGGGGATTTATTGCAGTAGCTGGATAGGACTGATTAATGTCTTCCAGTGTTGTGTCCTTTGATCCTCCAGAGTCTGCATGGGGATATGGAGGAATATGTAGCCATGCATGTCCTATTGATTTCTTCTTATTATTGATTAGATATTGTCATGAGGGTCACTTTTAACAACATGGTCACGGTCATGGTGTCATTTCAGTCTGGATTTTTGTACTTTCAATACATGTAGATGTTTGGTCAAATCTATAAATTATAGATTTTTTTCCCCTTACATTTTCCTTATTGAAGTCACAGTGGGAGTCTCCTATTGTGTGCAGTTCTATCGACATATGGCCTTAAAGCAGTACTAAGTAACTTGTTTACCTTAATAAATCCTTTCCGTAGTCCCTCTGGAGGTAATACAATTGTTAATGAGATGATTTGGGGGGTCTTTCATCTCCCCCTGGTGTCTCTGGCCTGAAAACCACAATTGCAACTTGGCTGCCTCCGGGTAGGAGCCATCAATACACACTAATAGAATCACGACGAAGCTAGCAGGCTAACGGGCAAAGCTAACTGCGCCACTTAAACAGTATTTACAGCCAAGTTTGAGTGAAAAGAATGATCTCCATTGCGTAATTGGACGTTCAATATCCCTCTCTCCCTTTGTCTTTTCTGTCAACGTATAGTTTACTCTCAGGAAAATTAATGACTAAAAAAACGCAACAAGCTACAACACCTGCAGTGGCGCGTATGGCCTCTAGGGGCATGAGTTACGTAGCACTGCTTTAACATAAGTCTAACACTGCATACAACTGACCAAACTATCTCTCCTTATGGCATGTAGGATTGGGGCTTGTGACTTAATCTGATCAAAGTTATATTATTAATATATATATATATATATATATATATATATATATATATATATATATATATATAT
Source organism: Gobius niger (assembly GCF_951799975.1). Classification (NCBI taxonomy): domain Eukaryota; kingdom Metazoa; phylum Chordata; class Actinopteri; order Gobiiformes; family Gobiidae; genus Gobius; species Gobius niger. Next base: position 16,203,456 of record NC_136855.1, on the reverse strand, counting down.
ATATATATATTAATATTATTCATATCTTTCAGGAAATTGGGTCTCTCTGACTTTAGCAACATAGCTGCCATGTGTCATTAGGAATATACTATATCTAATTAGAGAGTCATTCTTATATACTTATATTCCTAATGACCTAATCCTCCCTACTCTTCACAACCAAAGACAAAGACATAACTCTAAACTGTGCTTGATTTGTAGTCGTGGGAAAGCAGCAGGGTTAAGGCAGGTGTCTTTAGCGGTACATGCGGAGGTCAGTCTGTCACTTTGGATTTTTTGCCTGAGCACACTCACCCGAGAGCTGGATGCTGTATTATTAATTATTGTCCCCACGTTAGCCCCCACTTACTGTATACACCTATACCAAAGATCACCTCTACATGTATCAACTTTTGATAGGTCGCATGCACAACAATTGAGCATGGGTTCGGTTACGCCCTGTAATTACAAAGGTTTAACCATAAACAAGGTAAGTGTCTACAATGGGCTCTTTCTGATGATGACTCCAACCCATTTGAAAGCATTTACCCCATTATTTCTGCCAAACCAATATTTGAATACGAATGTAGAATTTACATATTTATTCAGATGACTGTTGCAGGAGTACATTTCTTAATAATATTCACTCATTCATAATTCATCACACCAGACCAGATTTCTTGTAGCAATGAAAGATCTGTGCTGTCCAGTCCTTGCTATCTTGATTCCTTTAGGCTGCCTCCAGTTACCAGAAAGATTAAAAGGGAAAATATAAGGCAACACATTTGAAGTCTGAGCTTTGTATTCTGCACCTGGGCATCGGCACGGGCTTCACAAGAAGGAGTCCTTTCTTCTCCGTGGGCGTGTGATGTGAGCGCGCAGGGGCTGCGGGGAGGTCACTTCCTTAATTGAATAATTGACTGAAAAAAAAGTCGAGTCCTGCCAGAAACATGTAGAATAAAAATGGAAGTCAATGACTCGGAAAAGGCTCGCGGATTGTCAATGAACCCAGAGGCTATAAAATAAGTGTAATTAGTATACAATATAGTTTAACCCACTAAACTAGGAAAACTGATCGCCTATAATTTATACACTCGCTGTTAGGTACATGGTCAATTCTACAAAGAATAGATTGGGCTACTCTCAAACCATCAGCGCAAACAACAACAAATCAATACTACAGAGAGAGAAATATCCAGAAATATGTGTATATTTGGGGAAGGGAGGGAGAGAAGGGAGAGAACTAAATTATTTGTGATGTAAACAGGATTAATCTTACAGTAAACATGACTTACAATGTAGATTGCCTAATTGATTATTTATTTATAGGTTGCTATTTTGCCATAGAGAATCAATTAAGTTATGTGGTGTCATGGTTTTCCCCAAGGACGCAGTGACATTAAGCCTTATCTCAGAGCGGGAACCAAACCTCCAGCCCTTCTGTTAATTGGCTTCTTTTGCAAAACTCGGCATGAGCCACTCTAAGTAAGATGTAGTATTGTTTGTTTTTTTAACGTGTATCAAGGCTCTCCCTCCACCATTCTCTGTGTGGATGATTATAACAAGCACAGGTTAGTATTTAGTGCTTTAATTCCTCAGGCTTCTCCAAATGCCATGTCTAATTCTCGACAAGAATCGAGCCCTGAAGGCCTTGGTAATATCAAGCACAAACAATCAATCCTCAGCCAATCTCCCGAGGCCCTAATGGACTTGGAGTGAATATTAAGAGGTTTCGTCTGAGGAGGAGCGTCTCTGCCACAGCGACTCGTCCCTGGGCTAATTTGTGTCCGTGTGCCAAGGGAGGCCACACACTGGGCCTGCCTCTCAAAGCAGAGCTGCCAGGACCACGACGACACAAGCACACTCAGTCTCTCCCCCACAGTGACAAAACATACCATCTGCATTGTATCCGCCACTTTCCCACACAATGTGGTACGCATGAACAGTCTGTCGCGTTAACGCAGGCCAAGGCAGTCTCAGTTTTTGCACTATAGGCCAATGCTCTACCAAACACCACCGATAAAAATGAAAGAGCTGTACCAGATTAAACCCAAACCATATCAGGACTAAAGCAGGTCAAAACAAAGGCTAAGTTACATTTGAAGGAATAGGTTTTTACATACTGAGATATGTTCTTACCTGAGCTTAGACGAGTTAATGTGTAACTGTCTGCTCTTTGTGCGTGTGCTCAGTCACGCACGTAGACCAAAGACGTTGTTAGCATTAGCCTCCCCCAGCATATTCCTATAGCTCCAAAATGGGGTGAAGTTAGAAGCGACCAAGCTTTTCCACGTTTTCCCTATTTAAATATGGTTATGTGAAAAGTTACACGATCCAAGTATAGTTGTTACCTTTGCTGGGAGAGGCTAAATGCTAGCAACATTTGCATGACTGAGTGCACGCACAAAGAGCAGACAGCTGCGCATCAACTCATCTAAGCTCAGAACATACTGTAACTCAGAATATAAAAACGGTAGCCTATTCCTTTAAAGCCACACTGCGTAGAATTTTACCCAATAAATAAAATTGAAATACAAGGTTTATTTTATGACAGATATTGTCATAATTGAAAAACACCTCCAAAAATGTACAAACAAACATGTGCCTTTGATGTGAGCGTCTCACCTCTCCTAAGATATGACTGTAGCTTTAACAGGAGTGGATACGTCTCCAGCTCGTCTCCATGGAGATGTGACTAAAGTCCGGTTTGGTTCTCATCCAAATCCATTCTTTGATTACCCACTGCAGTAAGAGCAATTTCTGGGTCGAGCTGGTCATTGGGAGCATGTTTTGTACTGATAGAACAGTACAGTTCAAAATGTTACACAGTGTACCTTTAAAACATGAACAAAGTCTCTAAATTTAAGAAATGAGAACTAGACTAGAACACTGCCTAGAACACCACCTGAAGTAGTTCATAAAAATCCTATGCAGATTATTTTACAATGATGTATGACTCAATACTAAAATGTATGCATAAACAAACTCCATTCATAAAAAAAAGTTTGGGTGTTTGGTAAATTTTATTCATTGCTCCATGATAAAGAAAAGTACAGCTTCAACACAAGCCAGAATGCAGGGTTATACTGTGGGAACCAACAGTATATGCATACTTTCTGAACCCAACTGCCAACACATGCAGCAACACATGCACTATTTTTGTCCTTTATTCTTTCATAACAGCTTATTGTTTGGGCGCATCAACAGGTTGGTGAATCATGCACTTGAACTAGGCACTTGAGCCTGTTTGAGAGGGCTTTGAGAAAGCCAGACTGACCAACACCAAAAGCTATTGAGGTAGAGATTAATAATGCACTTTTTGAAAGTCGCAGAGATTCATGCATGATTCAATGCTGCCGTAAAACAGGGACTTAGTATTAAAATGGCTATGAATCTATAAAGAATTGTATTCACTTACCACAACTTTTTATTTAAGTACTACTTCTGGGCTTTCTTCTTATAATACATCCAATTCTCTCTGATTGCCCTTTTATTACTCTCACCAGGCTATTTGGAACGTCCATATTCTTCAATATTTCTTTTTTGTTGTTGTGAGAGAGACTGAAAGACAGAGGGAGGGGGTGGCATTTGCACGTGCCAAGTCGAATGTGGGCTAACCATGAGAATTCAGGACAGATGCCCAAACCGCGAGCACTGGTGGTCCAGTTGTAAATCTGTCTGTCGTTGCCACCCACAGTTAATGGAAGCAAACACAAATGTCACAGCGCCTTATCCTTACCTCCCTGTTTAGCATAAGAATAATCAGTGGATGCGAATCTAATTAAAAGAGCCTATTGTGGACCTCCTATCCGCCTTATTGGGTTTAGAGGAGAGCTCCTATCGGCTCAGCGAGGGATGGGGGCCTAGTGCAAGATTGGGACTCAATACCAGATTGCTAAGTTGGATTTGAGTGGTGTTTTTTTCAGCCAGTTGGAACGCGTCAACTCGTATAGCTTCAAATCTGCATATTTACACATATTGATTGCGACAGTTTGAGATGCTGATGGAAAATAAGAGGAGAAAATGAAGAAAAAACAGAACAATATGATTGAGTCTAGTTTTTTGGCCACTTTAATCAAGCTACTAAATGAACACATACTGGACTATAGTTTGACATTATGATATTTAGACATTTTGTATAACTTTCATGGTTCATTCAGATTAGAGATGTTTTCAGCCGCCATCTGCAAGCCGTCCTCAGAAGCATCACCAGAGTGCGGTGCCACTTATCAGCTGATCTTTCTTCCCAGGCGTGGCCAATCTGACGGTCCTGACAGGTCTGTCAGACTGGCCACGCCCCCTGCCTGACTAAATGAACTAAGCTTTCAGACATTTAGATTCACTGTTCACATTAGGTAAACAGTATGATGAACATATACCATTAGGGGGGCACATAAGCAAATCTTTTAAAGTGACATGTGCCTTAACCTCTTATCCCCCACCTGAACCAAGCAGATTTCCTCCCGTTTGGCTTAACCAAAACAACCAAACAAAAACTGAAAAATGAGGATGACAAAAAGTGACCCAAAGAAAGCCATGAAAGTGCAGCAAAAAAGCCACACAAAACACAACAAAAAAGAGACCAAAAAAGCGATTAAAGTGCAACAAAAAAGTGACAAAAAAAACCTTGCATATATCAAAAACGCATATATCAACATAAGTGCAACAACAATTAGATGAAAAAGAATGTGTACAAAAGCGACAATAACACAGCAACAATGCAAGGAAAAAGATCAGTTTAGATCAGTTTTGTTGGTCTTAGCTTTGAAATGAGGCGTTACACATGGCTCCAGTCCAGAAGCTTTAGGATTTTTGGTAAAGCCAAGCTGGAGAAAATGCACTTGGTTAAAGTGGGGATTAAAGCAACAGGCCACCATTTTTCCATACTGTGATATGTTCTTACCTGAGCTAAGACGAGTTGATGGTCTTTGTTTGTACCCGTGGAAGAGCTTGGTCGCTTCTAACTTCACCCCCGTTTGGAGCAATAGGAATATACTGGGAGAGGCCAAATGCTAACACCATCTTTGGTCTTTTTGCGTGACTGAGCGCATGCACAAAGACCAGACAGATACGCATCAACCTGTTTAAGCTCAGGTAAGAACATATCTCAGTGTGTAAAAACGGTGGCCTGTTCCTTGAAGAGGTTGACCAGTCTGCAAACGAACGCTATTTTTATGAGAAGCATTTAATTTGTGATTAGACTAACAATGTGATACTCAGAGAGCTGATCCACTTCATGAAAACAACCATCACATGTTTTTGGCTGTGAGTGATTGGCGCTCGTGCCCAGGTAATTTATATGATTAATCCTTATGGGGACGGACTTTTTGGGGGCCATTTTCAGAGAGTGTAATTGCAGTCTTTGCATGTTGGTAACTGTGATTGGATTATTTTGATTAGACCTTTGATTATGACTCCTTTCAGAACTTTCTTTGAGCGCACTATGTCCTTCCGTCCGCATTCTACTCGACGCTTCACAAAGACATCCCATTTTAGTTTACCCTCCGTCAGTTCCTCTCTGTGTCACTTTCCATTTTCCATCCGCGACCAGAGTCTACACCCGAGACGCGCTCTTTTCCATACTGTGTCTATACTGGTGTTTTTCCCCATCGGCCCGTGAACAATAGGCTGTTTTGGCAGACGCTTTAGGTTCCCCTGCTTATTTCCGCACTATCTCCTCTCCCACTTCCATATCCTGTTGTGTAGCCCTTACATTTTCTTGGTTATTTCTCGCCCGCTGCTCCCCAACACTCATCCCATTGGCCTCCCTGTATTTTATGCATGCATTTCATTTTTTCCGTACGTACGCCTCATTTTGCTCTAATTTATTTCTCCATTTTCCATCAGCCCCCATCTGCCTGTCAATTTCCCCTCACCTAACCCCGCTGTTTGTCGGATGCCAACCTTATTTAATAGGATTCTAGGTTTTCTTGTTTCCAATATGCACTTAGCCAAATCCTATAACACGGCATATAGCGATTTGATTGTACCCACCTGAACCTGCGCCTAATGTGACTGCTTAGACGACTGACAATTTAGAGTTCACCCCAGAAGACAGATTAAAGAGCCAGATGGTCGCATGGATCCACGGCAAGAAAATACGAAATGTGTTCCTTAACCTTTAATATCCACTCTATGTTATAACAGTTGACTGGGGGATTGTGATGAGAATAATAAAGACGTATTGAAAGTATTATATGAGGGCTAATACTGGCTGTGTGCAGTATTAAAACACTTGTTACTGAGGGAGTTACTTAAATTGACAGTTTGTGGTGGTCAACCCTGTAAACCTTCTTAACACATCCCTAACACATTCCTAACATCTTGATTCTTGGCGAGAAAGATTATAAGCAAGTTTAGGCAGACCAACTTGAACCTAGTCTACATACTCTAAAAATAGTTCGTACACTTTGCTGTTTTGCTTTTTTGCCCCAAAATACTGCACAGTAAATTCAACTAGCTTTGAAGTAATATACAACTGATTTGAGACACATTTTAAAGGTCCTATATCATGCAAACTCAACTTTTTTTTTTGTAATGTTACATCCTCATACCGGGTGCTTTGTTTCAGTAATGGCCTTTTCAGTTCATCTCCCTCTTCCACACTTAAAGCAGTACTAGTAATTTGTTTACCTTAACCTTTCGTTGTCCCTCTTAGGATGATTGGGGGGGGGGGGCTTTCTCCCCTTGGGGTCTCTGGCCAGAAAACCACACTTGCAGCTTTCCCTGCTCTGACCTGGAGGCCCCAATATACACTAATGGAGTCACAAAGAAGAAGCTAACAGGCTAACGGGCAAAGCTAACTGTGGACTTAAACAGTATTTACAGCCAAGTTTGAGTGAAAAAAATGATATCCATTGTGTAATTGGATGTACAATATCCCTCGCTCCCTTTGTCTTCTCTGTCAGCGTAGTATTTACCATCACGGACAATTAATGTGTAAAAAACCGTAACATGCTACGACACGACACAGTAGCGCATATGGCTTCTTGGGGCATGCGTTGCTTAGTGCTGCGTTAAAACCACAGCCCATACTCCAGTAGACGTCATACAGAGCAATCCCATAAGTTTCTGTGTGTTTTTAAAATGTATACACAAAAGGTGTTCTGAATCTGTCCCTAGTCAATCTCTGCAGCGCATATGAGTTTGTTTGCCGGTTGCAGCTTTGCAGGTTTGAGGCACGGTAGCGCAGCGGCTAGCGCCTCCGCTTCACAGCTAGAAGGTCCATGGTTTGATTCCCACCTGGACGGGTCCCTTCTTTGTGGAGTTTGCATGTTCTCCCCGTGTCTGCGTAGGCTTCCTCCGGGTACTCCAGTTTCCCCCACCACTAAAAACATGCACAATAGGCCAGGATGAGTGAGTGAATGTATGGTGGTGGTCAGAGGGACCATTGGCGCAGAAGTGTGCAGTCGCGACAGTGCTTCTGTCAGTCTCCCCCAGGGGAAACTGAAGCTACAAACATAGCTTACCACCGCCGAGTGTGTAGTGAATGTCCAATTGTTTCATGTAAAGCGCTTTGTGACTATGTCTGTGAAAGGCGCAATAAAGATCTGCTTCTTCTTCTTCTTGTCGGTTGCAGCTGCGTCGCTTCAGTAGCAACATTGCGCTCTCTGCTGGTGTATCGCGTAACTACATTTTATAATACCTGTAGCTGTCGGGGTATTTCCTACGACACATTATTTGAACTTTTCCTTCTAAGTTAAACAGGGCCTCATTTTCATCGGCCACGTCTTTACACAGAAACGTGACAGAACCACAGACGTATTTCTAATCAGTCATTCTCAATGCTGCCCTGTAGTGCTGTAGTTCACACTTATAAATCAAGACAAAGATGTAAAAAGAAAAAAAGAAGAGAAAAAGCTCCAATCTTAGCCCTAATGACAGCACTTGTAAAACTGCAGTTGATTAAAACATGGCCTGAAGTATTATATTACTTCACAAGTCATTTGTGGAACAGACTATAAAAGATCTGGCTTGGAACAGACCCAATCATTCACAATCTGAGCCCCGCAAAACCACAATTACTAACATTTCCCTTCAGCCTCTGCTCTCTCCTCATTATTTCTGTCGTCTTTATTGATATATTGTATATTGTGTGTGGGTGTGTTTGCTTCACCATGTGCATATAGAACTTCACAGACGACCTGCATATTTTAAAGCCTCATGCAATATTGCGTTTCTTTTTCTTTTTTTTTCTGGTGTTGCCGCTCTCACCAATTTTCCGCCTCATTGTCATTCATGTGCAATCTGTTTGTTTGGCTAACCCCGTCGCATCGAGACCGTCTCTGTCGAGCTACTTCATGTCCGCGTGTCAGCGAGTGGATTGCGTGCTATCTTTCGGTATTATGTTGTGCAGAGCGTTGGTGATTCACTCGTTCTATTGAGACAAAAAGAGAACCGGGTTTTCATGTGAGATTCAAGGTTTTCACAGTTTCTGGAGGTGCAAGGATGTACCAGTGATTAAGAACAAAACTACCCAACTATTCACACAAGGTCCAGTCCTGCTTTTAAAAAGTTTTGCAGATCATCTTGAGGACGTAGGCAGAAGTGAAATATTGTTCAAAAGAGATGACATTAAAAGTCCCAATGCTGTAAACTTCTGTAACAGCAGCAGTACCATTACTACTTCATGGTGTAGCACTACAGTACATATAGCAAAACAATGTTACTATCCACTTTGCACAGAGATTTCTAGTTGCTTCCTAATATATCTTTTCACACAATTGAAATCACACACTTCAATCTAAATTATTCCAAAGAATCAAGCCAGTGTTGTTTTTAACCAGTTGAAGTAATTTTATATCAAGTTAAAGTGAGATCCAGCGTTACCAAAGGTGTGACTGCAGGAGGTGGAATTTTATTCAATATAACAACTTTATTATACTCACACAACTTGAATGTTTCGATGTGTCGCTGAAGGGAATTAAGCAAATAAAATACCACTAAAGCTGCACAATATTATAAATACATTATGCAAAAGCATGGATAATATGCATATATAGTGCATACACACATATATTCATTGGTAGAGAAATGTGTTAATGTCCTGCTGCTTGGAGCCTGCACCATATGCTCAAATATATTGGCATGCAATGTCAATGCCAAGTGGAATACCTTTATTCAATATTTCTGTCTGCATTTGACATTTTACTGTGCTGAACGTAAGTCTAAACACTGTCGACACTAAATGCAATTTGGGTACATGCTTACTTCATATTTGTGTTTGTTGTTTATTATTTCTTTTTAATAAACGCTGCTTTAATTTCAAACCCAGAGAGATTTATTGTGCTAGTTTTCAAATACAAAAAACAAACAAAACAATAAAAATAGACAATTACAACTATTACAGCTTTGGCTTTGTGTCAACTGACTCATTTGTGCATTATAAAATACAAACACACCATGGATATGAAGCAGCAGTAGCTCAGTTATAGGCTTGAATTATAAGCAGTTCGATCATACTCCCACTGGACTAGAGCAAATCAATGTAAGGTTAAGGTTAAATTATACTGTATTAATCCCTGTTGGGAAATTCGTTTTCTGCATTTGACCCATCATCAATGCCGCAGGGGCGACCTATAGGAGCAGTGGGCCGCCAGCGTAGACGATGTAAAGCCAGGCCAATGGTCAGAAGCAACTGGCTGGAGGATGAACTTATTGTACATGTTTTTAGCGGTAGGGGAAACCGCCGGAGTACCCGGAGGAAACCTACACAGACATGGGGAGAACATGCAAACTCCACACAGAACCCGGAGCCTTCTAGCTGTGAAGCACGAGCTCTAACCGCTGTGCCACTGTGTTGCCCATATGTCCATATGGTGTGTGAAAGGGTGACTGCTATATATACACTGAGATCATTCTTCGTTTATTATAAGAACGGGAAAAAAAATCCATCATCAGTTAATGGAAATAAAAACAAGTAACTTTACCCAGAGAAAACTGAACAAAGAAGTGCCATAGTACTATTTGTGCTATGTGCGTACTGTGCTGTGAGTCATACACTGGAACATCTGTCTGTCCATGCTTAAGATGACATACTTTCTTACTCGCTCTCTCAAAAGTAGTGCACTATACAGTCCCACATATCTGCTGTCATCATAACAAGACTCTCTAATAACACAACACGGGGGAGCATTTTCTTCTCTATAGGCCCAGATAATGTTTGTGTATGGGTTGTGTCCGTTGAATAAGCCTGGCTGCACAGTGTTGGTGCATGAATAATTTTGTTGCTTATATACGTGGCTAATTAAAGTGCAAAGATACAGAGGTTTTGTTTATTTCATTCCCGTGGTGATTTGAGACCTTGGACCTTTGCGGAGGAAGAAAAATAACATGACTCCTTCTCTAAGTGAGATTCATTGACAATAATAAGTGCAGTATGTTGCACTGGGGGAAATGATCTATAATGACACACTGATAAAGACTGTCATTTTCTGGGTTTGACAATGTGTTAATGAAGCCCTTTTACGATCAAGGTAAACGGCAAACCTCTTGCTCTATAGCACATGTCAACAAAGTCTGTATTCTTCAGTTTTTTTCGGAACAAATGAGGAGTGCCTGCGCTTGCTGACGGGGATTCAATTTTGGCAAAGCTGGCAATGAGAGAAAGAAAGCACTGAAATGTATTTGGCAAAGAAGCCTGTTTTGATTCTATGTGGCTCCAAGTTTTATTTACGTTTCGACGAGTTAAAAAAAAAAAAACAGTCACACTGTTCGGTTGGATTTTATCAAGGTTTGTGGTTCTTCTCAGTGATGCCAAAGCCACCTACGCTACATTCATAAAAGGTCTAAACCAGCTCTGGAAAAAAAAGAACAAAAGGGGATTAATGCCTAAATCCAAACAATAGTAACATGTATAGCTTATTGCGCATGTGAAGCAGGTTTATGCGAGGGCAGAAATAGTCTGATAATGCCATACTGCTACATTGCTAAATCACTCTCATTACAGTGACTAATTATTGTGTGAACAGTGAATCATTTTCTGTCCAAAAATACTCCTTAACAACAGACTCCTCCTCACCATGCAGCGTTTAATTACGGCCTCAATCAGGGTGTGAAAATGGGAGAGTGCAAATCCGACAAAGTAAACCTCTGCAACTGTTTGGGATGTGATGTATGTTTTAAGACGCTTATGGCTCGAAACAAGGGTAGTTCGTATATATGCACGCGGAAAGTGGGGAAAGGCAAAAATGCATGTTTCCAGAATCTAGTTAGGATGACAAAATAGTTGCGCCTTTTGTTTTTCGTAGATCCACAGATACTTGTGCAATGCGGAGGCCTTGTTAATTAGCACGCCTTTCACTTTGTTTTTTCGTTTTTTATAAAGCCTAATTGCTGATATGGAGCCGGATGGACACACTAATCCCCTCATTTGCAGGTGGGGTCAAGAGACCAGCTAGTGCAGGGAAATGAGAGCGCTATAATTATCACCAAACTATATAATTACTATGAGAATCAGGTGTCGCGTTTTATAATATGGCGGCCTCCCGATGAACCTGCGATGCATACAGATGAGCGTCAGACAATACTAACCATAAACAAATCGCTGAATTGGACTGAAACTAAATCAGCGCGGCTCATCAAAAGTCGGGACGAAATAGCTTCACCAGTAGCGCTCATTCTTTTTGTGCGTAATGGGAAGCGCTGACACTGTGCGGTGATGGGTTGTTTGTGCACGTTCTTCTGGCGAGGAGCCGGTTCACAAAGATGAGAGATGGATCTTCAGTCGCTGAAATATTTGTGAATAAGTAAACAAAAAAACAGAGTGGAATTTGTTTTTTGATGTGTTCAGCACGCATCCAATCAGACGTGGGAATGTACAAGGTGCTCGGGAGTAAAATAGCACAGAGGAGGAATGTATGCAAAACCGGATAAAGCCAGACACGCAGGACAGCGTGAAGGGAAAAAAGTGACACAAATATAAACAATACTGATATTTTAGAATGCAAATGCTTAGATGTAAAGCGCTTTGAGAGCCTTAAGCAGGTAGAAAGGCGCTATATATATGTGACAATTTAAAAAGTGCACAGAAACCTATAGGATTGCTCTGTATGATGTGTACTGGAGTGTGGCCTGAAAAAAATAGTAAAATATTCACAATAATCCACACATTGAATGCTGCATAAGAGCTGGCTTATGTGCACATATGTGTAATTCATGCATTATTCTTCTATGATGGGGTGTGTGGTTTAGTTTAATAAGTCCTGAATTATCATATATAAAATAATACAAAATAATAAATCCATCAATCAATTTTTTGTCTGTAACTAAAAAGTAATCCCTTTGGGGATCAATAAGGTAAATCTCATTCTGATATAACATAATCATTAATAATAAACTGTAATTGTATTACAGCATTGTAAACATCTAAAATCTAAAATATGCAAACTCCAACAAACAGAAATACATCAATCCCGGGACATTCTTGGTGTGAAGCAGGAATGCTAATCATAAAGCCCCGCTAAGCAAAGTTTCAAAAAAACATTTGAAATGCATGTGCATCAAAGGCCTCCAGTGTTGGCTGGGCCAATTAAACATCAGCAGATACGCTTTTATAAAAGCCACAGCTTTTATAAAAGCAACTGGTCAAAACATTTTTCAGGAAAATAAAATATTTTTGAGGTGATGCAGATTAATTTGACTCAACTGAAACTACTCTCCACAAACAGATTACAAATGAACCACTTCTTTTTGTTTTAAACTGTTTTGTTCAGCTCTAACAAGCACTTTTTAAAAATCAAATTGCTGATGCCTTCATAATTTGTTGATTTTATTTTGTGTTTTTGGCTGGCTGTGACCCAATCAGTGCTCCGTGTGACACCAACTTTTATTTTGGTCCTTTCTGAGAAGTTACGGCTTGTTTGCCTCCCGCATATATTCATGATAATAATAATACAGCTGAGCCCAAATGAATTGACTCCTGAAAATCCCACCGCAATTAGACTTAATTCATAATTAATGCCGCACACAGACTGGGGACCTAATTTACACTTGCACATTGTCAGTTTCCCTGCGTGTGCTTGTCATTTTGCATAAGGGTAAACAGGGCTGTGCTTTGGAAAGAGGTCCCCCCCCCTCCGCCCCTACACCGCGCTGACCCTGGGGAGCGGTGAACCGGCACACGCAATAGTGCCATTAGATGATACTGAAAAACAAAGGGAATGATCCGACGGTTTAGAGCGGGAGCGGGAGCAGGTGTGTTTTAACAATAGGGAGCGGGGTCTTTGTTGATTATTCTTTTGGTAAAATCACTGACGCCTCCACTTCTGACTCTTAACTTATTGTGAGCAAAACAACATTTACAAGGCGGCCCAATAGGATAAAAGCAAATTTTTTCTAGATAATACATAATTGCATGGGACAGATTTTAGATTTTATTTGATCTGAACGATGTGTTTTGTTTGTGCCCACACTCTAAGCAAATGCGAAAAGAGCAAAGCAGCGGCATCTCCCTGGAGCTGGTGATGTCCCACTCCCAGTGAAGTTTAAGATAAGATAAGCTAGCGTAGGATAGGGCTTTATTGGACTCACAATGGAGAAATGCACTTGTTACAGCAGCCCTTCAGAATACTCTGGTGGCGCAAATAGCCAGAAGAAAATATGGAATTAGAGAACAAGGTAATTTTAATTGTAAATGTAAATGAAATAAAAGAATATACAAAAAAAAAAAGTTAAAGTGGGGAGTCAGGTCAACTGCCCTTTGTCTGAAATGTTAGGCAGCGTGTTAAAGGAACAGGCCACCGTTTTTACATACTGACATATGTTCTTACCTGAGCTTAGACGAGTTGATACGTACCTGTCTGGTCTTTGTGCGTGCCCTTAGTCACACAAAACGACCAAAGATGTTGTTAGCATTTGGCCTCTCCCAATGTAGTCCTATCGCTCCAAACGGGGGTGAAGTTGGAAGCGACCACACTCTCCCACGGGCACGTACAAACGCCAGACAGGTGCGTATCAACTTGTCTAAGCTCAGGTAAGAACATATCTCAGTATGGAAGAACGGTGGCCTGTTCCTTTAAGGAATAATTCAACCTCTTAAAGCTGCACTAAGTAACTCATGCCCCTACAAGCCATAAGCACCACTGCAGGGGTCGTAGCATGTTGAGGTTTTTTTACTCATTAATTGTCTGTGAAAGTAAATACTACGCTGACAGAAAAGACAAAGGGTGATAGGGATATTGTACATCCAATTACACACTGAAGATCTTTTTTTTCACTCAAACTTGGCTGTAAATACTGTTTAAGTAGCACTAGCCCGCTGTTAGCTTTGCCCGTTAGCATGTTAGCTTCTTCTTCGTGATTCCATTAGTGTGTATTGGTGACTCCGAGCCGGTGCAGGCAAAGTTGCAATGGTGGTTTTCAGGCCAGAGACACCAGGGGGAGATGAAAGACAATTGTATTACCCCCAGAGGAACTACGGAAAGGATTTATTAAGGTAAACAAGTTACTACTAATGCTGCTTTAACCCCCACCTGAACTGAGCACTTTTTCCTATCCAAATCTAAAAGCTAAAGAAGAAAAAGCATCAAAATAGCGATGAAAATGAGGATGACCATGCAACAAAAATGTGACAAAAAAGCGTCAAAACCGTGACGAGAACGCGACAAAAAAGTGACAAAAGAGCGACTCAAACGTGCCTGAAAAGCAGCCAAAATGCTACAGAAACATGACAAGAAAGTGACACTTTACTATCAGTTTTGTGGGTCTTAACTTTCAAATGAGGCATTACATTGTTTCTCTCCAGTTGTGTAGCTTTTAGAATTTTAGGGGTTAAGAAATTAAGGAATGGCTCAACATTAAGAAGTGGAAGTGCAGGGAAATGAATGTATTTTGTGGTGGTAATGCAACTGCCACAAAGCACAACCATTTGCCAATCGGATGTCCGACTCAGTGTTACTGCCGTGTCCGTTCCACACATACAGTAAGTCCATACATGTGCGTGGGAGTACGCGCTGCTCTCTTCACTGACGCATGTTCTCAGCACGTCGAGTGAGTGAAGGCGCGCGTGGCTGTCTTCTCTGGTCTTTAGAAGCATCACTCTAAGATTTCTCCGGCTCTTTGTCTGTTTTATTTGCTCTCCGCTGTCACATTGTGCTGAGCTGGGCGTTCCGGTGCGCGTAGGTATTTCTGACACAGACGAAACCGCACGGTATTAGTCCAATCACAGCACCGGAGCTCAAGCTGACACACTCGATTTGATATTCTCCTTTATTCCAGCTTCCATTTTCACTCACGCACTGCGCGCATCAGCTGCTTGTGTTGCATCACGCTGAACTCTGCGCTCCCGCCGTGACAGGGGCGCTGTGGTTGCTGGCGTAAAAAAACAAAAAACAGTGATCTCAAAAATGACATCGATATTGATTGACTAGGAAACTATGCAGACTGCAGAGACGAGTAACAAGTTGACACAGTAAGTCAAAGGAAAGTTCATACTGTAACGGAAATAATTCAGTTGCCTGTTGACATGACGGCAGAGTACGACGAAACCAGTGAACTTTACTGTACGGTTTTTAACTGTTAATAATTAATGTTTTAAGTAATTTGAACTGTGCTATAGGAGGTTAATGACTGTGGATCAAAATGTGGCGTATTTTTAAATTATAATTGGTTATGAAGGAGTTATGCAAATGTTATCAATAAGGAGAGATTGTTTTATTGTACTACTTCTAGCTATAATAAATACTGATATGCAAAGAGAAAATAAGAAGCATTATGATTTATGTGTTCTAACCATAGCACAACACAAACACCTCTGTAAGATACTGTATGTCTACCACATTGTGACGGCTCTGCGTTTTATTAAATGGAACAACCATTGTGGGGAAAAAAAGAAAACCGTTTCAATCATGTTGCAAAGGTACAGGCTCATGCACTGGCAACACGAGAGACAGTTTGGAGGCAGGTAACTATTCGCTCACAAAGGCCCCTGTAGTAACTGATTTGGATAATTAAAGCATTTCCAACTTCTTCAGGGATGGGTTTACAGGAATGTTAAAGAGACTAGTTGGAAGTTGTCACTGTTATACTTGCTACTGCCACCTCAGTTCAGCATAAATTCTTTTATAAGTCAAGTTTACCTTTGCAATACAAGTTGAAAAACTGGGAAAGTGGATGTGCTACAACGCTCTGTGATTGAGAAACCCCAAGACACCACAACAGTGTTTCCTTAAAGAGGGGGTATTATGCTTTTTTCAATCACATAGCACCAGTCTATAGCACACTGCAATGATGACCAAACCTTCTGTTGGTGTGTAAATGCAGTAAATTAGAACAACTGTATACAATTGTTCTCTCAAAATAGCTGTAGCGAATGTCTTGAAATAGGCCTCTGTCTCTTTAAGAACCTCTGACCCTTTCTGACACGCCCCCTCCACACTGTCTGTGGCATCAGTGGGGAGGGGGTTCTGCTGAGGAGCAGTGGTTGGTTACTCGGCCAGTGACGAAAGCTCGGAGGCGTCTCCAGAAGGTGGGGGCGTTCCTAGGAGGACTCAGACAAAGCTGTCCCTAAAATGGCTGCCATCAGAGTTTTTACAGATTACTCAAAAATACGAGAATGTGCCATGGCAACACTTCAGGCATGTTTTTAATGAGGGAATGACATAATAACATGATGTAAAGCTTGAAAAAGTCGATTTTGCATAATACCCCCCCTTTAACTTTGTGAAAGGAGTGAAACAGCGCCCCCGATTTGACGCTGATGGCCAAAAAGTATACTGCATCCATATTTACCATTAAGAATGAATGGGTGAGAGTTAGTAACCATACAAACACAAACACATGTAGGTAGTACTGAGCCAAGAACTTGCTATGATGCTCTGCCTGTTCACCTCTATGGTTATCCTCATTGAAATGTCTGCCTATTCCAACAAATGGAGATGATTGGATTTTTACAACCGACTGACATGTGTGCATGTATAAAAATCCACTTGACTGGAAAAGGTCAAATTCTACTCTACTCTCAAAAGTCAATCAGTCACCACCGCATTCCAGTACATTTTTTTTCTCGCTCCTCAAACCAGTAATCATTTTGGCTCTCGCTTTAGGCCCGTACTCAACCTCACACATGCTCCGGTGACGGCCGATCTGTGTCTCCGCATGAAGCGTAATAGTTTTTCACAGAGGAGACTTTTAAACTGCTCTTTGTCCCAGTCTGTTTTGGCCCTAATCAGAGGGTAGGGTTTGGAGCGAGGCGGCCGTTTTAATTTCATTACCACTGTTTCGGGAGTTATTTTTAGCTGTGTGCGCGTGTGATCCTTCTGTTGCTTTGTAAGACTTTGACAAGTGCTATTATTCACGCAGCTGCTCTTCCTCTGAGCCCGATTCAACAGTGCGCACAGAAAGGTAGAGCCGTCTGCCATTTAACAACAAGACCATTTGCCGCAGTTTTGTGGAGGATTATCTCAAGCAGAAAACACATTGGGGATCAGGTGTAATTAAAAAAAGAATGGGAAATAAAATAAAAGGGAGACTGAAGCGAGTGGTTTGATATTCTTACAGCAATTCAAGATGGTGCCTGCATGACCTTGCGGCGTTGCTATGGCTTCTAGATCCCCAGCCTTCCTTATGGCAACAGGTCAAAACACAGCCATGGGGATCACGAGCGCTGCCATGCGTTTATTAAAAGGTATATTTTTCTGCTAATAGTTTGATACTGCCAGGGAGTATTCTCAAGACATTGACTGCGCTTCTCAAAATCATTAAAAACCCCGCCAAAGCGTCTCAGCGGACGTGTTGGCGGGGAACTTGCGAGAATGAGAGAGTTGCAAACACTGCCTAAGTCAGACATTTGGTAAACACGCAGAAACGTCCTGAGTGGATAGAGTTGATGTAGCAACACCACAAGGAGCAATGTAAACAGCGCAGCCCACGAGGTTCCAAAATGTACTGAAAGCACCAAGCAAATATTCCTTTTCTTTGGCATCAGGGTGTTTCAGCTTTAATACGCGTGTCGCAGGATGGGACGAGATCTACACACGTTACAGTGAAAGATCAGAGAGACACGGGGTACGAGGTGATCACGGTGTCATCGATTGGTCCTGGAACGACATGTCCCGTGGGGGAGGAGGGGGGTGTCATACTGAAGAATGACCCGTGGTTGAGGTCTGATGTGGGACAAGTTCACGCACAATCGAGAGTTAACAAAGACAGACAAGGACAAGACCAGTTGTCAGGATGTGAGGGGCGAGGACTAGTCTTTCTGAATACATTTGTGGTTAAAAAACACAGCGTTAAAGTATGTACACGTCATCACAGGAATTAATTGCCTGATGAAATTCCAAATTCTCTTATTTAACAGTTAAAGAATGTGCTGCTTCTTGTCGCAATTTTGCATTAATAAAAAAGAAGAAAGAAACTGATTTGAAGTTAGTTAGAGCTTACAGAAGTGTGAACATTTCACAGCCTTTATAAAGGAACTTGATGGTGTGTGTTTAAAGGTTTCAAGGTGAGATTACCACACCATTTTGAGAAATGCAGTTTGACAGTGATTATGTTTCGTAAGATTTAAGAATCTGCAGAAGTGAAGCATTTGGTGGACTTTTATTTGCGAACAGGTTGATTTAATTACATCATACTTGAAAAGGAAAAGATGTGTAACCAGATTATTCTCTATAGACCAGTCCTTTCAAGTACAAAAATATCGACACAAATATGAACCATGGCTAAGCAAGACAAACTCATACTTTTCTCAGGAACAGTTCCTGAAAACTGAGAACATATCTCAGTTTTTCCATAGTGAGATATGTTCTTACCTGAGCTTAGACGAGTTGATACGTACCTGTCTGCTCTTTGTGCGTGTCCGTGGAAGAGCCTGGTAGCTTCCACCTTCACCCCCGTTTGGAGCTATAGGAAAATACTGGGAGAGGCCAAATGCTAATGACATTTTTGGTCTTTGTGCGTGACTGAGCACACGCACAAAGACCAGACAGTTATGCATCAACTTGTCTAAGCTCAGGTAAGAACATATCTCAGTATGTAAAAACGGTGGCCTGTTCCTTTAATCAAGATTAAATCAGAACAGATTTAGCTAAGCAGGAAGAGCCTAGTTGATACTTGGAAGGCAGACCGTTTGGGAACAACAGGAAGCCTTGGGAACACCAGGGTGTGAGAGAGTGGTTGGTGGTGGTCGGAGGGGGCTGATGGCACAGACTGGTAGCCTCGCTTCCGTTTGTCTACCCCAGGTCAGCTGTGGCTACAATAGTAGCTTACCAACATCAAGTATGGAGTGAGTGAATAATGCAATGTAAAGCACTATATAAAACCTACTAGCTGAGACCCGGCCTTCGGCCGGGCCTCGCTAGTCTCCACATTTGATATTCAGAGATTAAGAGTTATTACACAGAAATGTCCAGTATAGTCCCTATAACCCGTCAGTCAGAATAGCTGTAGACCCGCAGTAAGTAGACCAGTGGTTCCCAACCCATTCCTAAAACTATGGCCACTACAAATGTGTAAAATAATGAATGCTAAAAATAATTTCAAACAAACTGCAATTGGAGTGTTTGATGCACCTGTACTCCTTTCGTATATACTACAACCACAATATGTTCCATAAACTCAGGGAATAGAATTCAAGAGACAGTGGAACATGTAGGCCTATGGATTAATATTAGGGGTTCAGCTGTTACGGTTCGGTTGACGGTGCAGGAGACGTGGTTTGGTGCATCATGGTGTAAGTGCAATCTAAAAAAGAATACGTTGTTTTTTATTAGACAGTATTTATATCTTTAGAATACAATAGGCAATGCTTTCAAAGCCGCTTTATAGAATGTAAAGGAGGGAAGGAAAAATAGAAAAGAAATGGTACAGCAGCAAAGTAAAAAAAAAAAAAACGCTACAGTGCAGGCCATGCGCTCGTTAAGCGGTAGTTTCACTTTCGCTTTCTGCACACGGAGGCTGAAGCTCTCGGAGCAGCGCGTTTCATTTGAAGCTCGTGTTTCTGCGTGTACTTTTTTTCGGAGACATAACTTTGGAGAGCGAATATGGCCAGGATTGGATCTGACGCATTTGTGTGCGCTCTGACATGACGCAGCACTGGATCTATAATGAACCACAGCCTCGGTCACTGCAGGAGAGACGTAAACAAAGAGACGCAGATGTGTTTTGGAGGAGGTAACTGTACCTGTGCGGAGCGTCTACAGCTGCAGTTTAGCGGTGAGTGACAATGACACACATCGCCCTGTTTGGATGCGCGCACATGCACGGCAGTCAGATCTCGTGCACTCGCGTTGTTGTGACGGCGGGTTGTCCTCGGCCAGCAGCACCGCGGTCCATATGGACCCGTGTCCAATGCCCGCGGCCGGTGGGACGGTCACGTGGTGGCCTCTGGCCAATGCCCGCGAGCGGAGGGACCGCCACGTGAGGGCCGGCCGCGGATTTTTGGGAAATGAACATGGCAAGTCTTATATAGCGCTTTTCCAGACGCTCGTCGGTGTACAATTGGTTGCAGTATTCATTCAGTCCACTGCGCACCTCAGCCCCCACCACCAACCACGCACACAGTCACTACTGTCGCCAGGCTTCCTGGTGTTCCCAAACGGTCTCCCATCCCAGTCCTAACCAGGCTCGTCCCTGCTTAGCTTCAAAGTCGGTATGGGAAATAAACATGGCGGCGCCCAGCCGTCGGCCATTGAGATAGCGTTTTCTATAATAGATTGCATTATAAGGCAACAACGCGAGTTCCACAGACAGACATACCACTAGAAAATCAGCGTTAATTGGTTATATACTCGGTGCCACACTCTTGAGATGACTTGCTATTGTGACATTTGAGACAACTGAGACGTGCGGTTTGGTGCATTCACAACATCATTCACTACTATACAGTGTAAGCAGCTGTTTGTGTTTGACAGCAATACAAAGAATAAAAATAAAAACATTTCTATCTATATTTTATATGTATGTTATATACACATTTATTTCACATTACATTTTGACAAGCTGGAAGGTTTTGGTGCCATAATCAAGCCTAACAGCCACTTATGTAACAAACTAATGTATATTAGTAATGTGTACTCACCTGTCAATCAAATCTGGCATTAATTTCTGCTGTCTGTGCCCTATCAAACTGATCCAAACAGCCTAGCTTTCTCTCATCATGTTCAACAAACTCAAACAAAACTGCAGGAGACTGCAGTCTTACATTTGCTGAAACTTTGAGAGCAAAATGTTGACTTGCTGTCAAATCCAGCCGATAGCAAAAGAAATAGAAAAGCGGTCATCTCATCATTTAACATTGATGCATTTTTCTACCCACCACACATTCAAAGTGATATTCAATACATAGTTGCCATAAGGTGTGGTCAGCCAGGTCTCTTATTTTTAAAATTGCATGCTTGGTGATGGCCTCCATGGTGACACTGATGGAAGCCTTTAGTGTCCCGGGCTGATGCAACGGCTTTGCCATAGACCCCATTGTTAAGCCACCTGCTGCACTATTGGACTGCTGGACCCACACCAGGCTCCAATTTATGAGATTCTCTCTTTTTTTAGTAAGAAAGTTGTGGCAGGTGGGACATTCACAAAGTTTTCAATCAGGGAGTGGCATTACGTGAGATTCCTGAGGCTTACATTTGAATATACAAGTTGTCCAGAGCTGAGGGAAAGATTGTAGTTTTGGACACACTTTGCATACTGCAATATGTTAAGAGATGATAGGAAATGCTTCTCCTATATATGTTGCATTTAATGAGTACCAAAGTAGTGAAAGGAGCAGCAGCTGAGTTAGTGATTAGAGTAGTAGCATAAGTGGTTATAGTAGAAAATATCTTGGCAAAGTCCTCTCTAGCAACAAGATGTTGGCCAAAAATTCACTTAAATGTGTCCAGCAAATGTGTTCCATCCACCTACAACAACAAACAAGATGCCACAATGAGCAAAATATACAACATATTTGACAAATTGGCAGTAAACGCATGCAATGTGGTGCATTAATTACAGTGTAACTACAGAAAAACGAAAAAACACACATGTTTTGCTTTCGGAAAGACAACCGTGACGACAGTAAAGCTAAAATAAACGTGCAGGATAATTGTCTTCAAAACAACATTCCTTATTATTTACTGGACACAAAGGGAAACATGATTATGGAAATTACAAATATCAAGTAATTATCCAATTCTGAAAAGAGGCGTTTCAATCCCACACAGTTCACCTTAGATTAGCTGTAATTGCAATTACCGACTTGGTGCCATGGAAAAGTGGCATTCAGCTGCAGGCGCTCCACACACCAGTCAAAAGTAAAAGCAGACCACGCCACTGTCGCCCAACTTATTACCAAGTGAGAGTGTGAGGGAGAGTGCAGCCTGGGGAGCTGCGTAATGAGTGAGCAGTCATTTTCATTCTGACCTTTAGCTGCTAATCTTCAGTCATGGCGCTTATTTTCGTGTGAGGGTGTCAGAGTAACATTCGAGCATTATCTTCTTTAATGTCATCGGACTTAATGTCAAACCCTGGCAGAGCAGCGGCGGCGGAGCGGACAGCAGCGGAAAGGTGTCTGCGTGACTCATCGATTATTATTTGACGCAGCATGATACAAACAAGCGCATGCATTTTAACCTGGGAAATATGCAAGTGATATGCTCTGATGCTATAATCTAAACCAGGGGTCACCAACGTGGTGCCCGCGGGCACCCAGGGGCCCTTTGGGGCATGTCCAGTAGCCCTTGGGACTTTTTCTGAAGTGTAAAACACTTCATTTTCTTGAATCTAATTCTTAAAATTACAGTTATTTCGGTTCTTGTGACTCAGTATGAGTTTAAAATAAAGCTATTTTAATATAATATGGGCTCAATATCCTATAAGTGAACAGTGTACGTTTAAGTCTTAAGGATTTGCTTTTAACTGGTAGCCCTCGAACAACTTAATGCTCTTAAAGTAGCCCTCAGCTGAAATAAGGTTGGTGACCCCTGATCTAAACTGTTGTTTCATCAGACTTTTGATTTTTGAATTTACATGTGTGGTTACCAGAGATGGTCACTACAAGCCACTGTACACTAGAGTGGGTAGAGGGGCCAAAAATACATAATACTAATTACTCAAGAAACAGAAATGTTGCTTGGAGGGAAGAAAACTTAAACATACAACAAAAAAACAAAAAAAAAGCTTAAAGGGACTAGATGCAAGTTGGTCATTTTATACTCACTACTGCCACCTCAGGTCTTATGCGTAACTGCAGTCTATATGTATTAAACCCGTGCATGACGGCACTTCGGAACCTAAGTAACAACTTTTTGCGGTGAACAGGTCTGGACTCATTCTACATATTAGAACAAGGCTGGAACATGTAGGGGGATGAAAACACTTAGTTTTAAAAATTTTAAACTCCGTATAGTCCTTTTAAGTACTAATGCCTTAAATAATTGATTAATATTGGACTGTTTTCTACAAACATAGAATAAGCAGTGCTGTTTATAGAACCTAGCTCTATGGTCCTCAGCTGGTGTAGCTTGAGTATTACGACAAGCTGGACCCAAATACAAATATCAATCTACTAATCTAAACTTAAAGCCAAAAAAAAGTTGTTATTTGTTCGTAATTGAACTTGTAGACTTGTTGGCTGTGTGAGTGGTCGACATGGCTCACTTTTGATCACAGTGGTCTCTACGACGTTTCAGGATCAGTTGTTTTGTAGGTTTTCTGGTGAGAGGCTCCATCAGCAGTGAAAACCTTCCAAACAATTGATCCTGAAGCATCTGAGAGACAACTGTGATGGAAATTAAAGGTGCCATGCTGACCACTCATACAGCTGCTGGGTCACTACAAGGTCATATATGCACAAATATCAACTTCTAACACATATATAGTTGCATAATGCACCTTTAAGATTAGACCAATTTGCAGTTTCGCCGTTTACTGTTCTGATTTGGTATGTAGACAATTAAATTGTATTTTTTTTTGTAAAATCAGAAGTGATTTTACATAAAGAACTGCGACCCGCTTAAAATAGTCCCGGCAGTTGAGAACCAGTGACCTATAGCATTGGACTGGAGTTGGTCACAAGGTTAAAATGCCTGTTGTGTTCACCTCCATCCAAGGCTCATTTTCTGCTCACTAGTTTCATGCAAATAAAGTGAAGGTGGTTTGTGGTTGAAGAAGGAGCTTTTACTGGCACGAGTATGACCTATCGCGAGACAGAGGACCTCCGGGGGTGCACTGGCTCATGTTATTATCGGATCGCAGCCAGGGACGCAGCCAGGTGGAAACGCAATCTGCACCTTGTGTTTGCAAAATACCTATTGACTGGACGTAATCATTATTATAGTGTGTTTCTCCTGTCCTATCCTTTCTTTTTTTCCCCCTTTTTTTTTACCGGAGGGTCTGGGAAAGGCCCTGAACCGTGGCAGCATAACAGGAGGCACATTAACAACCGCTCTCCAAAGGCAGCCATGTATGTTTTGTTGACAGTGCGCGCACACACTTGGCATCACTTCACCTCTCCCAGCTCTGCGCCTTACAAATAAAATAGGATCTAATTACCATGCTAACAGATGCCCGCGCTGAGTACTACATCTAATAGCAAGGGCATAATCAGTCTGCCCCGTGTCGGTATAGTGTGTCTTTAGTGTAGGCATCTTTGTAGTAAATAATGCCTTGGCTCACTCAAGTTTTCAGCAATCGAGCTAGCGGTTAGCATGAGCACTGGGGCAAACAATAGGCCGGCGTGCATGGATAAGTCCGGTTTTGTGGCGGCAACGGTAGGTTGAACATCAAGTTAATGTGCTGCAAACAGGCAAGGGGTAAAAAAAAAATATATAGGGTGTAGTTTAGTTTAATTCAGTGCTTCTCAATGTCTTCGGGATTCACTTTCAACTCACCATAACTCCCAAAATATTAAAGCAGTACTAAGTAATATGTTTACCTTAATAGATCCTTTCCGTAGTCCCTCTGGGGGTCATACAAGTGTTAAAGGGATGATTGGGGGGTCTTTCATCTCCCCCTGGTGTCTCTGGCCTGAAAACCACAATTGCAACTTTGCCTGCACCGGGTCGGAGTCACCAATACACACTAATGGAATCACGAAGAAGAAGCTAACAGGCTAACGGGCAAAGCTAACAGCGGGCTCGTGCCACTTAAACAGTATTTACAGCCAAGTTTGAGTGAAAAAAAACCCATCTCCATTGTGTAATTGGATGTACAATATCCCTCTCTCCCTTTGTCTTTTTTGTCAGGGTAGTTTTTGCCCTCACGGACAATTAATGAGTAAAAAATCATAACATGCTACGACACCTTCAGTGGCACTTATGGTCTCTAGGGGTATTAGTTACTTAGTACTGCTTTAATACAAATCTGTAATATAACCATTTGCTGTTTTACCCTATTATGTGTATCTTCAGATTACAACGGTATATCCTTAGAGCGATGTTGATTCAGCGCTGATACAGAATATCAAAAAACTTGAATGCATTTTTTGCCAGGCTTTGCCAAAAATGATCATAATCTGTGAGGAGGGTTTTGAACTAGTGTCAAATATGCTCCCCGTGCCTGTTTCCTCCAAAAAGTTTATACGGAGACACACTTTTGGTCCTATCGATCCGACGCAAACGCCTTCTACATTGTCTGATGCCGACACCTTCACGTGTGCATGAGCTCTGCAGATCATTCACGCAAACAAAGAGACAATTTATAGATCCCCAACCTGTCACATTGTCTGCACCTTGACGACTGCAAATTCACACTAGTTAACACATCTAATGAACGAATGTGCATAAACGACGATCAGCAAGTCACACAGCTCCATTTACTTTATTGACAGCACAAAAGGGTACGGTATAGAAAGCGGAAAGCTTCTCGTCTAAATTAAGGATACAGAATATCTACTGCGCTCATTACTGTCTGTAGAACGGATGTGTTATTATGACAGGTGAGATGGAATTGTTTACAACTAGCACTCTGATTAACTGTATGGTGTTTAATCTAAAGAAAACCTACAAATCAATCCCCGCTAAAACGTTCGGTGAGAAATGAGATGTATGAGTAAGGGCACACAGCGTAATTGGAACAGTTGTGACAAGAAAGAAACATCCTGCAAAAAAAATGTGTCTCAACAACGTGGGGTGGTTTGTCCCTTTTCTTGTTTTTCGAGAGTGACTATACAGTAGCAGTATCGACAGCACTGAGATGATAGAAGTTTTGCACCGTGTGATGGTCCCAAGTCTGAATGAATGAACAAGGTCGGAAAGGTCATCTGTGAAGCAAACTTTAGTTTTCCTTTGAAAGTTCTCTTGTGTTCGCATACACGTTTTGAAATGTTTTTTTGGGGGGGGATTTCTGGAAAACAGCCACTTCGGATAATACTTTGCTGCTTTTGGGCAAGATTCCAGAACAAGTTTAAGCGCAGGCAAAGTTCATTTTTTTCAAACATGTGTGTGCCATCTTTTGAACTTTTTGATCGCGAGTTTGAGTGAGTTCTAGTAGTGCGTGCGGTTCTCCGGGAGAATTAAACAAAACTAAAATGAGATGTGCATTAAAAGACTTGACTTTTCTGCCACTTCTGGGCAGAATTCCCAATTTGTCTTCTGGAAGAAAAAAAAACAGTTTATATCATTCAGTTTGGCCAAAACAAATACTGTAATGCTTTCTCAGTTTCATAGAATTAAATATGAACACATTTCACTAACAAACAATCAACACGTTCATTCATTCTCAATTGTCACAGTTATTTGCGCCCCCAGGTAAATGAAATGAGTTGAGATATTTGTATGTCTTTGTGGAGGAATTCTTTTCTCTCTCTGGGCGGCTTGACAGAGAAAAAGTATTGTCACTTTGTGCTTCATGGGGTTATAAATATGAGGTCAAACATGGGCCACATTATTATGCATCAACCTGGAAAAGAATGTGTCTAAGCATACTGTCAGGAGAATGGTTCCTGTGGTCCTACAATCTCCAAGAATCGTCGATCGAGAATTCAACAAATAACTTGGGTCTTGGACATCAGTAGACATCACCACCCCTTTTTTTAAGACAGACACACAATACCAACCCCCAAACACTTCTAATTCTTTCATTTGAGATGTGTACTGTGTGGCCGGATGAGAGAAGTGTAGACATGTTCGCAACAATACAGTGGATTTTACATAAATACAGATTTAGTCATGTGGGAAAGAAACCCCATTCCTACATTCAACAAAGGGTCTGGAAATATTGCTAACAATACATCAGAATGGATGCGATAAGAGCAATCTCGAGTGGTTTTGTAATGAGGAATCGGTCTTAAATTCCTGCTCATGTCCTCTCCAGTCTCACCGGCAGTTCCAGGAGAGGATTCAGAGCCGTTTTCTTGGCCAAAGTATAGTCTCCTAAAAGTACTGATTAAAGGGGTGCCAATAGTTGTGTCACAGGATTTTTTTTTTTCCTTTGTGTTTGAAACAATTTTTTCATTTCTTTTTAGTTGTTGTTGGTGTTGCAACCAGAGTGTTTTTGTAAATATTTTGATGATAACATTAAGAGGTTAAACAGAAATGTACTTGAGAGCACTAAATGACAACATGCCTATTGAGTGTTTAGTTTTCTGTTAAGAAATGAATAGAAACAAATACATAAAAAAAGTGAACATATTTCACTTAGAAGAAAAACATGCAGCACATCACGAATGATCCCTTGTTCTAGTGCATGACAAATCCTTTGTAATCCCTAAAATGGCTGTCCTTTTGAACAAACTGAACAATAATCCATTATTGAAAACCAGTAGGAAAACAAACTGGTATGAAGTCCATTTGAAATGTGGGCCTGGCAGAAGAAATGATCTCTGGCTCCTTTGGCTCATCCGTGCTGCGGATCAGTGTTACGCATATTGTGGCATTTGCCTTTGATTGACAGGTGTGTCATCGCCTGAGACGCTGTGGGCAGACCCCCAGCAGTTGTCAGCTCTCCTGTCAGTGCTGTCTGCATGGACTGTCTGGCCAACGCGGGGAACATGCTGAATTAGTGGAGTTGACATGGTAAATCAGTGGACTTGGCTCAGCTCGGCACCGCTGTGAGCCATGTTTGTGGGCTGCTACTGAGGCAGCGACTGAGGCGGTGTGTGGCACTTATCAACCTGCCGCATGAGCTGTTAGTGTCGGAGCAATTTAGGCTTTTCTCACTGTTCAAATGAAAACACTGAATAGATACAGTATAGAGAAGATCATAAAAGGGGACGTTTAGCAATATTGCCAGGATATTTATAATCCATGTTTTTACATCCAATTTGAGGATTGGACAAGATCGCAAGATGATTTTGAGACAATATTTTTTTTACATTGCTGACATTGAATTTGATTGATTTCTTTGGTTGAAAACTCCAAATATTTCAAAACATAATATCCAAACTAAACCAGATTTTACAGAAGGGGGTTCTGAGTTGTTTGTTGAGTGTTTTTTGGGGGTCACGGTCTGAAAAGTTTGAGAACAGTTCAACGTGAAAGAATGAAAGAATTAAACAAGGTGTGAGATATGCAAACACAACCGGTTATGTGCAAATGACACTTACATTATAACCCTGGTCCTGCCCTGGTCAGAACATACCTGTTCTCTTTACTCCCTCAGATCTGAGTAATCCTGTTTACTTGAATAATGTCTTCTTCTACGATATGTATTTCCTAGATTTTGTTGTGGCCTAGAGGAAACTATACCCATTATCCATCACCGGAACTGTGTGTTAATACAGACGACAACGGTGTGCTAGCATGCCTTTAGCTAAAATGGAAGTCATTCTTACTATTTTCTGCAGATGGCACCACAGGCAAATCCATAATCCTGACCAGCCAGTGTCTCTTGTGATCTTTTTCTTGAATTCTGAGGGACTCAAATAATTATTTGAAAACACTTTTATGCATGACATGTCCACCGCCAATTATTTTGAATAGCTTCACAGCTTCAAAATACTCTTTGGAAATGACAAAATGAACAATGAAAACTCAGTTTTATTTTTTTCATAAATCAAGTCATGAGTATTTGAAATTATGGCCTGTACAAATGGCTTGTAATTATGTCTATAATCTTTGTAATGACAATATTATCGTCTTGGCGTAACAACCATGGGCCTATCTTTTCAGTAATTTGAAACATGCAATTATCCAACAGTTAGCCCCATAGCATAGAGGCTGCATAAAAGTGCTGTTTATGATAACTGCTGATGATGTTTAATGGCGACTGTGCTGCTTTTGCCAGAGTCTTAACAAGAGCCTCGTTAACATGCGCCTTGTTAATGCCGTCTCCCATAAAATGTATATTATAAAAGCTTTTATACAGCCATTTTGTGTTTCTCTGATACGCAAGTCGAACAGTGTGACTTGTGATGCTGTTTCTGTCCCAAAATGTGAATCTGTGACAATTAGAAGGTTAATTGTTGGAACTAATGAGGGCTAATTGACTGGGAGAATTCCAAGAGTAGAGTGGTTATGCCAAAGTGTCCTGGCGAGGGCACCTTATCGTATGCCTTTGATTGACAAATCATCCTGTTGATTCCTCTCCAGAAAGCATGATGTTAGCCGCATAGCATCATTGCCAACTCTATATTTTGAGGAATTTGGGGAAATGAAAAAGAATGAAATGAAATAAACAACAACATCAGGTTTAAGCCAGTTTCAAGTAACGTGTAGCCAAGCTCTGAACCATGCAGACACAATCTGACTTTACATTAGAACAACACAACTGACATATCCAAACTGTTATCGTGCCTGTGCTGGATACAAATGTTACAGTATGTTCTTTTGAATCTCCTGTTGGATTTATGCAGTCTCCCCTCAGCGGCTGCACCAGATAAGCTGTGAAAGAGGCAAGCAAGAGTGACCCTAATTTTAAATTGCTTCACTCACCTGGAGTTCAGTGCCCTCCGGATACATATGTGGCACCATGGATACAGTGTAGAGACTAATGTCTTATGGCGCAGTGAAAATGGAGACCAACAGTAAAGAGCATGTGCATATGGCCTGAGGGCGGGCGGCTGTGAAAATGTTCTTGGAAAGCTCGGAAAGGCAGCATTTTAAAGTGTTATCCACTTCAGCGTTTTTATTGATTAAAAAACAAAGCTCAAAGTTAGATGTGAGTGCTTGCATGTGCGTACAGTGAGTAATGCAAATGTAAATTCAAGGACAGTATGTTTAGATTCGAAGTATATGGATTAAAAACTGCAGCTCAATACTATGAACTGCTGCATAAAAGTAAACACACATTGATAGAACTAAAATATTCTTCTTAGTTGAGGACAGCCTTGGCTCATTTGCCCATTACTGTATAGGGTGTCAGAAAAGGTTTCAGAGAAGGCGAGCCATAAAAAGATAACGGACAAGAATTATGAAAAGAAATCGTGGAAAAACGTCCGTCTTTAGCTGTAACCTGAGCATCATTTCCGAGGTTTTTCTGCTGGCCTGTCTCTGTGGTCAGAGAGCACACTCCCCTCTCTGACCCGCCTATAGCTGGCAGCTCTAATCACTGTAAAACCCATTCATTAAAATGTGCTGTTAGTGAGCGGACACACACGTGGGTGAGCAAATGGACCACAGCCAATTAGGTGATTCCCTGCCAGTTAGAAAGAGATTTAGGCATTAAGCATCTCTGAGGAGGAAAACTGCGATCACCGATGATATGCAAGTTATTAAAGTATTTGGAGGTATAGGCATTTGAGTGTGTATGTAGCCAGGTCTGAAGGCATGTGTACAGAGTGGAAAGCAAACGACTTATCACAGATTCTATTACTATCACAGTCATGGACATTATGGTGTGTGGTAGTTCTGATGCTACTGCAGCATGGATGTAGCACATGGGTGTGAAAGCTTGCAAACAATATGTCGTAATGTAATGGACTCGCTTCATTTGTTATCATGAATGTACAGCCAAACTCCAGAAACGCCCCGTGCGGTCTAGGATCTCAACCCGGGATCTTCTTGCTGTGAGACGAGAGCACAAACCACAGCATGTCACGGTGTCTGCCGTTGTCACATCAAAGTATGGGATGACATATAAGAATCAAACAAATAAGATAATGGAGAAAACTAGCCCTACAGTTTTATTTTGTTAAACTTGAAGTGAATTTTCTTACACTGCTAAATCCACTCTGAAGTCTATCATTTGCTGAACTAGCCCACTTCCGACTCTGGAGACGACTTTTCACTTCCTACGACTGTGTCTTCACATTTAATGATTGCCTAAGAGACCAGAATCTTCAAAAGAGAAAAGAAAAGGGAAAAAAAAAAACATTTCCAAAGTGTTGCGTTTTGTGCTCCATACAATTTATAACTGATTAACTTTATTCTCTCTTCAAGTGAAACTTCCTTGAAATACAAATGTTTTAAGTGCACCAGTTAAGAGCAAACTCTCCTCTAATTAGAACTTTTTTTTAATGGTTTTGGAGATCTTCAAGGGGAACAGATGCAAGGTTTGAATGTGAAATCAAACACAGTGAAGACAGTGCAGTGCCAATCAGCGTTAACCACTCCATTCAGCTCGTTTTAATGCCCAGACGAGATTGCGTTTTTTTGTGAGTGGGTTGTGAGGTCTCTTTCTTCAATCTCTTTTCCAAGGTCTCAAAGTTCACATTTTAATGGGTTGTTTTCTCATCTTGGGATATGGTGATGCCAAAAACTGAGATTTGGGGCAGACACCAGTATCACTCTGTATTTTTATAAATAATTATCCAAACAGTAAATCCACAAATGTGGTATGGCCCGGGCAATGCTACGCCTTTTCTACCAAAAACAATCTTGTCTTACGCATGTACCGCTGCATTAGTTCTGCGGAATAATGTCTCGGTGCCAAATATTGCAACTGCAGGTATGATGCTGATACTTCATAAAGAAAAATATGTTTTCTTTCATCTGTTCTGCACAGGTAATCACATTTAGTTTGTACTGTAAGTCGTTTGTACTCAAAATGCCATCACCAAGCTGGTTCTGATGCTGTTTGCATGTGCTCCCCGTGTCTGTTTCCTCCGGGTACTTCGGTTTACCCTACCACTAAAAACATGTACAATCTAGGCCGTGGGAACCCAGGGTGCTGAGGGTCATAATAATAAATAGGAAATAAGCACAGAAAAAAAGGGGTCAAAAAAATGTTTGGGGTCAATCTTGTCCCGACCAAAATATGTTCCCACAGCTGTGTGTACAATAGGCCAGGAGGAATGAAGGTGTGTTTGAGAGTGCGATTGTGGGACAATGGACACAAATTAGCCCAATGCTACAATCCGGTGTGGTGTGTTCATTAACAGGCACCAAATAAACCAATAAATAATTCAAATAAATAGACACAAACATCATAATGCAACTGCTGAATAAAAACAGCATGAAGGACCCTCTAAAGATAAAATGTCAGGGACTGATGTACAGTTGCCATGGCTATTATCAATTTACTTTAGTTAAATTCTTTGTGCTGGTTATGAAAAACTATGGTTAAAAGAAAATATGGGGCTTTGGTGTTGTGCAAGAATCTATCAAAAACATCAAAAATATGTGTTACTGAGATATTTTTTACTAGTAAATAGGCTTTGCACTCAAGCAGAAATTCAAGACCAGTCCTAAAATTCAGATCCAGGTATACACTGCGTTAATAATTATTATGCAAATTGTATTACAGTGCCATAAAGGAACAAAACAAAAGATTTTTTTCAATAAAACTTTTTGAATCTCTGACATCAATCTCAGAGACCTGGGATGATTAGTTGTCAGGTTAAGCCCAGTTAAGGGAAAATCTACTGAAAAAGGATGTTCCACATTATGAAGCAGACCACCACTTTCAAGCAATATGGGAAAGAAAAAGGATCTCTCTGCTGACGAAAAGCATGAAATAGTTGAATGCCTTCAACTAGGTATTAAGCGTAATCATTGTACTGTTAAGAGATTTGTAGCTGATTCAGAGCACACGGGTTTGTGCAGATAAAGACACAATGAGGACGGTTTCTGCCAGACAAACCCATCCATTTTTATCTTTATGACACTGAAATACAACTTGCATAATAATTATTAACGCAGTGTAGAGAGTATGCAGATGATGGCAACTTAAGTGAAATGAGTCCATGTTAAGTCATGAAATGTGTTTATACGAGCATGTACCCCCCTTTTAAATTCCTTTTAAAAAGTGACAAGTTTGCTCGCGATTGTGTCAGCATGTCAATTTCTTCCATACAGTCTTCTTTTTGAATGAGCTTTGCCTCCTTTTTTTTTTTTTTACTCCAAATTCCATAGTCCATAGTAGTACACCATCTCAACAGACTGAAAACCCACCACATTGCGTTTCTCCTCAGCAGATTTTTTACGGATGGTGTTTTGTATTGCACAAAGATGTTTTATGGCGCAGCAGAAAGTCCAGGACCTGTAGAAAAGATTGTAATAGCAGATGGTCCAACAAATGAAAGCTTTATGGCACCAAGCGCAAGCAGCTTTCCATGTAACGGCTCTGAGTGAACTTAATTTCTTCCCAAAGGCCTCTAAAAATGGGATCTTTCACTTTTATTTTCGCTTGTTACCTTCGGGGCAGAAGAAATTCTTGCCCTAAGTGTCAGGCAAAATCAATAGCACCATATAAAGTGGGCCTCCGTTCCACATCAGACTGTGTTTTCGCTGATCAGAAAATCCTGGTCTTCACGGCACCGGAGGATTAAAGCATGTCAGCGCTCATCGATGTTATCCTATATAAAAACACTTCATAACATGTCCAAGTTGGATTTTGTACAATTTAGTCGACATAATATGTGATATCTTGGTCCATAGCCCCCTAAAAAGCATGCATTAGTACCATTGATCACATCTGGCATTAAAACGTTGCCAAATTAATATGCAAATGACTGCGTTCAAGAAGAGTTTGCGGTAATGATGCTGGGGAAAGCTAAGAGGAAAATGTTTATAAAAAATGCAAAAATACAAAAGAAAAACAGGCTTCGGCAGCATGTTAAAGCTATCCTCTATCAATGTGCATCTCATTGAGGGATCTGGATTTGTTTTTGTTGTTTTCTATTATAAACAAAGGCAAAGCTGGCCAGCCCTTGATCTATGACCTTGACGCATATCCTTTTCAAAGACTGTTGCGTATTCACAAGTTATACAAGAAAAAACAATCATATTCTTTCATATTATATCATATCAGAGATCTTCCGTGTTGGAAAATGGGAACAAAGTAGCTGTTTGGGTCCAAGGAATTAGCGGAATCCAGCAAAAAGAAGGAAAGGAGCCACAAATGGAATAGGTAAAGGTGGATCTCGAGAGTTGAGAACCACTGAATTGACTCCAAATCATGCCCAGGCTCCTTTTTTCCTCCTACACCTTCAGATAAATTCTTGCGCGACAAAAGAGCTATTGCATTTGGAAACCGCTGCGCATCAGTAGTCTACTCCGATGGCAATACCCTCATGTAAACAAGACAACACCTGATGCGGCTGCCTTATTAATAGCTGATCACTTAATGCTGCAATTTTGTCGACTCGCTCAAACCGCCTGTAATATTTCTTATCGCATTGTGATGTATTGCTCGCGCTGGTTTTGGCCCTGGGCGTTGGGATGAGTCTATCAGGTTCACCGCTGATTTGCATATTCATGAGAGGAAGGTTCACCGCAACATGCAGATGATGCTGGCAGATGCGGCTTTGATACTCGCAAGTCTTTAATTACACCAAATTAAGCTTTTCTGACACTTTAAACCTGGAAGGAGGAGAGTTGTCAGTTATTTTTTCTAGCCAATGATGTAGTTAGCAAGTTTCACAAAATCACAGTCCTGTGCCGCTCCATGCTCACTGTATATCTATGTATATTGTTCCTATTCGGGGACAGCATTGCAATGAGCTCCATGGGTGCCACCGCCGCTACATGGTAATGAGGGATATCGAGGGGAGTGGATTAAGAGCACATCCCGCACTAAGGAGGGCGCATTGTAAGGTCGAACACCTGCAATAATATGATTACAGCAGCTAAAGCGGAATCGTTTGTTTCAGAAAGCGCAGCATTAAAAGACAACCTTTTAGAGACACCTTCTTGAGCCGCATTTTATGTATGCCCCTTAAAAGCATCAGATGTTTGCCGATAGGAGATGCTAATGCTTTGCATGCACAAGCAGCCCTGTGTTTGAACTGCATGACCCGTTCACGACCCATGAACTTGTCTTCTTAGATGGAGCCAAAAGTTCAGCATGTGAAAGAAAGAGAAGCTTGTTCATTGAGTACAACACTGAATAATAAATAATAATAATAATAATAATAATCATAATCATAATAAAGGAGAAAGTATTATGTAGAGGCAGGGGGTCAAAACCGTCCCTCCATCATAGAACTTCTGGCACTTGCGATGAGTTTGAAGAACATAATTACACGAATCAGAGATAATGTCTGATAAAGTGCTCTAGAAATGTGAAGAATGCTGTCAATTCCTTTCAAATGTCTTAGCGGAACACCCATTTAGTGACCACCGATCATGATTGGGGCTCAGATCACGGCGGAAGATTTAATGAACGAAAGAGTTACATGCCGTTGATGAACGATAGCCAGAATCTTCCCCGGAGCCTGGACACTGGTGGTGGTAGAAGAGGAGACCCGGGGAGACCAGTCGACGACGAGCAGAGCGGAGGAGAGGCCGGGCGGAGAAAGGGGTGGAGGAGGGTCGTAGCACGGCTGGGAAACGCTGAGTGATTGACCGGGAGGCTTAAGTAGGGGATCATGGCCGATGAGTGGCTGGAGTACGGACGAGCCCTGTGGTGATTGGCTGACGTGAAGGCGTGGCTTGAGCTGGGTCTGTAATTGGATGATTGATGAGGCAATGGATGAATGCTGCTGGTATGTCTTCCAGGTTGCCCAGAAGCTTCATAAATACTGAAGTAGAAATGACTACGAGTTACTCCCACCACCACAGGTACCAATGCCAGCGGCACTGTGGCCCATTAAGAAGGTCCCAGGTTAATTTTGTGTTAGGCAGTGGCTTTCTGTGTGGAATTTGCATGTTCTAACCATATCTGCATAGGGGTTCTGCACTCTGCCGAAAATTAAATCCTGAAATGTCAGTGGGACTTTCCTGGTTAAATAATGGACAACAAATGCATGGAAATAAACCCAAAGCCACTGAACACACCAAGAATACATCTATATACTTTAACATACGGCTACAAACTAATAACAACAACTTTTATGGATATGATTGAATGTCTAATTACACAAAAGTACTTACAACAATTTGCTTTAGTAGCGAAAGTATGGTTATTCTCCGCCATTGAAAGCTATCTAAGAGAATAAAAAGTCCTCTTTTTAGTATTGGAAGATGACCTGTATGTGAACTTTGGTCTTTGGTGCTCATGAACTTTAAAGAAGAAGAACAAAAAGTGCTGACGATTTTCTCCTATTGTCAGCGGCTGTGTTGCCATAACATTTAAAACTCAACAGCATCCGGCGTGCTGACAGACACACATCCACAAATCTTTTTGACGCGATTGATGAAACTTTAATTGATGATCAGTGTCTTGCGCGCCGGGCTTTGGTGTGTGCGCGCCTCGTGAGAACTGCTTCACATTCCCAGCCCAACTGTGACAACTGGCGTCAGATAAGGAAAACCACAGAACAAAACAACTGCTTCCCATCGCAAAATTCAGTCTGATATTATTACAATTTCATGATCCACCAGAATAGTTTTGAAAGGAATGGCAAATGCGCGAGAAGCGAAACAAGTTTCATGCGGGCATTTACAAAGCCTTGTTAGAAATCCTTCGACTTTTTGATTTTGATTTTCGACACCCAGCATAAAATGTAGTTTGTCGCTGCTTACCCTATTCTTTACTTTGCAACTGTTAAGTGAAGACATTCTATTGATAGGGCAGAATCTACCAAAACAAAAAGCATATTGAGTGTGAATCTTTCAAAAATCATCGACTTAAGAATGCATTTCAAAAGATCTTGGAAGAAGTCTAAATTAAAGGTTGGCAAAGTCCTAAAGGGTTTGCAAAGACCCCGTGGATAAACGGAACATGTTGTCCTCAGCACAAAAGAACCAAACATTATTGCGCCGTGCGTGATCCGCAATTCATTATTTTAGAAAATAAGCCTCAAGTCATTCTACCATTTGTGTCCGCCTCATATTCAAGGGGAAAAGATCGAGGAAGTGTGTTGTCGGGGCTCCTGGATGTTGATTCAATGCAGGGAAAATATCTTGGGGAACACAAAACAGGTGAGTGACAGTGTGCCCAATTGTAGCCTGCAATTTGTCTGACGTGAG
This sequence comes from Gobius niger, assembly GCF_951799975.1. Taxonomy (NCBI): domain Eukaryota; kingdom Metazoa; phylum Chordata; class Actinopteri; order Gobiiformes; family Gobiidae; genus Gobius; species Gobius niger. The sequence goes on along the minus strand of NC_136855.1, from coordinate 16,166,326 downwards.
AGCAAGATGACCTGTGGGTGGATGTGACATAATGTTTTCCTGTGGCGCAACTATCGTCCCCCCCCTTCCTCACAACAGGGAAATGGCACTGGGGGAAAATTGCCTTATTTTGAAAGATAAATGATGGGGTTGGATAATCTGTCCATCACCAGGAGACTCTGAGCAGCCATAATAGCAGTTAATATTATAATTTGCCGGCGTGCGACGGCGAATATCCCCCAATAAAGCATGTTTAATCAGCAATAAAACCTGCACTTTTAAGACGTGGCGGTGCTGTAACCACTCTTTCTTGGGCTATAAAAGGAAGAGACCATTTTTACCCCCTTCCCTGGATTTCACAGGGACAATCACGGGCACAGCTGGCCAGTGATAAGTACGCACTCCTGGGCAGCTTTTTTCAGACTTCAGCCTGTTTTGCAACCTGCAGGGTGAAAAAAACAGTGTTCGCATAATTAGATAGCACCATTTACTTTCCTGTACGTGCTTAAGACTCATGTTTAGACAAGGTTTAAGAGTGCGCTGTCCAGATGGCTTATATAGGATTAGCATAACGTAAAATAGTTGAATGACTGTAATTGTTTTTATGGGTTAGAAATGTTGCTGTTTGAGTCACATGACTAAGCCTAAGGATACTCAAGTAGGCCGTCCCTGGATCAAATGAAGAAGGTCACACTTAACCTCTTAACCCCCGCCTTAACAGAGTGCACTGTCTCCAGGTCAGCTTAGCCCAAATCTAAAACGGCTCATTTGAAAGCTAAGACCTACAAAACTCATCTAAACTGAGCCTTTTCCTCGCGTTGTCTTCATCGCTATTGTCTTGGGTTTTCACATATTTTCCACATTTTCATGGCAATTTGTCATTTTTTTGTCGTGTTTTTGTCACACATTTCTGTCACTCTTTTGTTTTGCGTTTCGTCAAACACTTTTGTCACACTTTTGTTTTGTCACGCATTTTTGTCACTCTTTTGTTGCGTTTCGTCACACATTTTTGTCACTCTTCTTTCGTTTTTCATCGCACATTTTTGTCACTCTCTTGTTGTGGTTTGGTCACACATTTCTGTCACTCTTTTGTTGCGTTTCGTCACACATTTTTGTCACTCTTCTTCCGTTTTTCGTCGGGCATTTTTGTCACTCTTTTGTTGCGATTCGTCACACATTTTTGTCACTCTTCCTCCGTTTTTCATCTGGCATTTTTGTCACTCTCTTGTTGCGTTTTGTCACACATTTCTGTCACTCTTTTGTTGCGTTTCGTCACACATTTTTGTCACTCTTGTTGCGTTTCGTCACACATTTTTGTCACTCTTTTGTTGCGTTTCGTCACACATTTTTGTCACTCTTCTTTTGTTTTTCATCGCACATTTTTGTCACTCTCTTGTTGTGGTTTGGTCACACATTTCTGTCACTCTTTTGTTGCGTTTCGTCACACATTTTTGTCACTCTTCCTCCGTTTTTCGTCTGGCATTTTTGTCACTCTCTTTTTGCGTTTTGTCACACATTTCTGTCACCCTCTTGTTGCGTTTTGTCACACATTTCTGTCACCCTCTTGTTGCGTTTTGTCACACATTTCTGTCACCCTCTTGTTGCGCTTTGTCACACATTTCTGTCACTCTTTTGTTGCGTTTCGTCACACATTTTTGTCACTCTTATTGCGTTTCGTCACACATTTTTGTCACTCTTATTGCGTTTCGTCACACATTTTTGTCACTCTTGTTGCGTTTCGTCACACATTTTTGTCACTCTTTCGTTTTTCGTCGCACATTTTTGTCACTCTTGTTGCGTTTCGTCACACATTTTTGTCACTCTTTCGTTTTTCGTCACACATTTTCTGTCACTCTTTTGTTGCGTTTCTTCACACATTTTTGTGTGACGTCGTTTTTTTCATTGCTCATTATGTCACGTTTTCGTTGCTCTTTTGCTCGCATTTTGTTTTCATCTTATTTTAGTTGCTATTCTGACTTTTTTAGATTCGGGTTCAGGTGGGGGTTAAGAGGTTAAAACTGTTCAAACTTGTACTTGTCGTGTAAGGTCATACAGTGTGTGGGGCAACATGAAACAACAGATACATTCATGTACAACAAAATCTTTTTCTATTTGCCACCAGACTGTAGAATACATTTTACTTCTTTTTAAAGTCGACACGAGAGTTTCAAAAATTGAGGCAAACTTTCCCATCTTTACAAATGTTTTACATTTTACCTGAAGCTTGGTACAAAATCCAATCTCGGAAGCACTGGTATTTCCAAGAATGTAAGAATCCCCATCAGGAACACTCAGTAATGGAATAGACTTAGTGCGAAGAGGTTAGCGAATAATCTAATAGTCTGTCCTTCTGTAGGCTCTATACAGCCAACGGTCTCCCTTTGTCGCTGCACGTAAAAAACACAAATTGGATACCTTGGATTTGAGACTACTTGAAATTCCACTCAAACTCTTGGCCCCTTCATTGTGCAGTATTAAATGCAACGGGGTGGGGCGCGGCGGGTCTGGAGGTGGCTGCGTGCCTTGTAAATTGGACATATGCGGGTGAAGCCACTGCCGGCCCTCAAGAGAGAGCGCCGAGATTACTTAAAAGCACCAATTTAAGTCTGACGGCTTCTTCAATTTGCAAAGCGGGGTAAGATTGGACCACGTGACGCACATCTCGCGGGGCAGAGATATCTGTCAAAAGGTATCATGTGTGAATGCAAGTTGTCGGCTGCGCGTGACCATTGTTTATTGTGCTCGAGAAATTGGTTCGTAATGGGAGATCACGAGCGCTGCAAAGTCATGCGGCTTTTATTCATAAAGGGACTGTTTTTTGTGCTTGAATAAACTTTTCATAAAACAAAGTAAGAAAGAACTAAATACAGTTTTCATTTGCATTCATTTTCGACGTTGCCACATTGTTTGAGCCTGCCTCGAACATGAGACTTGGATATTCAACAGTTTGAGTTACAACTAAGTACAAACACAAGTCGCAGTTTGAATGATCGCTATTTGCAAATTTCAAAGGCTGCAGTCGAAGATCTTGAACCTCTTAACTCCCACCTCAACCAAGCACATTTTTCTCTAGTTCAGCTTTACCCAAATCCTATAGGCCAGTTTAACACCTCGTTTGAAAGCTAAGACCCACAAAAATCATCTATCCCATCCATCCATCCATCCATCCATTTTCTTCCACTTTATCCGGGGCGGGCACAGATACCCAGACTTCCCGATCCGCGCAGACCTTCTCCAACTGTTCTGGGGGGACTCCAGCTCGGAGACATAGTCCCTCCAGCGTGTCCTGGGTCTTCCACGAGGCCTCTTCCCAATAGGACATGCCTGGAACACCTCAGGAGGCATCTTAAACATGTGTCCGAGCCGCCCCAGATGGCTCCCTTCGACTTGAAGGAGCAGCGACTCTACTCCGAGCTCCTCCCGGGTAACTGAGCTCCTCACCCTATCCGAAGGGTGCGCCCAGCCACCCTGAGAAGGAAACTAGTTTCGGCCGCTTGTGTCCGTGTTCTCGTTCTTTCGGTCATTAAACCTCAGGGAGCTGAGTCGGGAGCCAAAGTTTTCGATTTACCGATCGATCGACGTTCTTTTTCCTTACATTGTTGCTGCGTTGTCGTCACTTTTTTTTTTTTTTTTTTGGGGGGGGGGGATTCATCTCACTTTTGCCACATTCTTTTGTTGCTTTTTGTCACTTTTTGTCACTCCAATTTGCCTATTTACACCTGTGAGAAAGTCAAAGGAAAAAAAAAGCTGCATACAATCAAATGTTAGCAATTCTAGGCTTTACAATCCAGTCTCATGTACAATATAAATCATTGTTCAGAGCAGATTCAATCCTCCACAATTTAAAGGCTTTTCAGGAGAGATGATTAAACATGGAGCCGCTGACATGAATGCAAAAGATTCTCGTCACCTGCTGTTCCTCGAGACAGTCTGTGCCTAAGTGACACGCCGAGGAAGGAGCTGAATCCGGAGAAAAGAGCGCAGTCACTTTTCAGGGTAGAATTATCAAATAGATTTACAGGAGAGACTTTGCAATATTAAACAATATCACATTACGCATTCGTCTCTTAAGATTCACTGAATGCAATTTGGCTGTTATAAAGACAATCTTAAATTCCGCTATTCAGACCTTTCTTTTTTTATACATGCAATTACTGCCATTCAAATTATTCAAAAGATTGTGATTCAAATTCATTTTTACGAGGCAATTAAGTTAAGGCCATTCAAATTCAGACATAAATGATTCAGTTTCAGTTCCTCGTGACACACATTTTGTGCCCATCAGTGACGGTTTCGAATTAGACACAGACAGTAGACAGGAGAGAGAAGGAGCAGAGTGGGAGACAGAGAAAGACTTGTGTATTTTGTAAAAAAAAAAAAAAATGGGGGGGGCTTACTTTTGCATAAAACAGCTGTCACTTGGCACTTTGACAGTACGACAGAAAATTATGTCTTCATCAGTCTCAGTTGATTTTCTAAAGCTCCTTGTCTCGGCTTTTGTTAATGTGAATCGTCTTTGTGAGCGACGCAGGACGGCTTTGTGGTTTGATTTGGAAATTGTACGTGACAAAACAGAACATTTGCTATAAACACAAAGAGCAACTGACACTACAGTCTCCCGGTGCAGGATATTATTTATATTAACAATAGGCCTGTCGTATGGTGTTCATTGACATTTTACATAGTGAATTATTTTTTCTCATTTTGTTTAGCCTGTGTGTACTGAACACTGCCGTTAAACGATACCAGTCTGGTATCAAGAGAAAAAAAATGGTTTAGGTACTACTGGTATCAAACAAATTAAAGGAACTGAAAAGAAATATGAAATCTTTATATTCAAGCTTTGATGCTGTTGGTCATTAAAATTCAAAAGAAAAAAAAACAAGTGGGAAAATTTGAAAAATGGGAAAATGTGGGGCAAAAATTTGGAAAACAATTGGGGAAAAAAATGCTACATTTTGGGGAAAAAACATGTAGAAAAATTGGGGGGAAATAGGCTTTTTTTTTTTTTTTTTTTACATGGAAGAGATATTAAAAAAAACAATTTGGGGGAGGGGGGGGGACTTTTCTTGTTAAAGGTTGTTTCACCTCAAATAAATAATACTAATAATAATAAATGATCGTTCAGATATCGGAATCAAAAAACAAGTATTGTTAAAGTACTGGTATCGAAAAAAAAGTAACAGTGCCCATCCCTTATTCTAACTGAACGACATTGCTGCCTGTGGATCAAACATACACCACATCTCGCAAATGAATGCATACGACCTTAAAATCGTCTGAAGTTTGTGCATTTAAAACGATACTATGGTATTGAGAGCAGACAATGTAAACTATCTAAGTTGACACAAGTTACAATCACATTGAAAGTCTGTAGTATAGGTATATTGTATAGGCTCTATACAATACAGCTTAACTTGAACTACTTGATGTGGGATCATATTCACACTTTGATTCTCAAGGCCAGTAAATGCAATTAAGTTGAAGTGCGCAATTTATTTGATTTAACTGGTAATTCTGTTTCAACAAAACGTCCCGCAAGTCCGTTCTATTCAAAACATGTAATAGCTCACAAATTGATGTGCATTTAAGTTCCTGTCCACTTATGAGCGTTGAATGAGGATCAGATAAAAGTGATACATTAGCTAATTCAGCGCTGCTCTGTTTTTGTTGAGCTACAATAATAACAGTGATAAGGATGAAGAGAAATGTAGACAAATGCTGTTTCTACATTCACAATCTCAATGGGTGTCCTGACTGCGCACTGCCGCTGGTATTGCCGCTATTGAGAAAACACATTTAACCACAAAAGTGCTCCTGCCGGTTTCTGACTTTTTCCGTGCGCACGTGTGTCTAATTCGCAATGCATGGACTCCAAACAAAGGGTCCGTGCATTCACATTGTTAGGTGGTAGTTGCCAAGTGTGCAATCGTCGCAGCTGCAGTTGTTCAACGTCCATTGTTGTCGGAGAAAGTGCAAGACAATCAAAAAGATGGCTGAAAGCTCACGCAACCTTTTAAACCGCATCTTTTCAGGTTCTAAAAAGATATTGTTCCCTCAAGAGATGCGGAGAGGGAAAAACTCTTGCAAGAAGCATGGAAGTTGGAAAGTGCACAAACTGCCAGACCAAAAGAAACAATCTGATCTTACAGAAAAGTGCCGGACTGCAACAACTTCCTCTTTCTTTTGTACACGATTTCCACAGGGACTGGTCTCGGGGCTATAGAGGTAGTATTCAGGTTTGCCAGAGCAGAGCCGTCCAGTGTGACGACGTCCCGCTCTGGAGAGATGAAAGCTTCTCTGGCGAAATAGATGAAGGGTTTTGGGAGGAGTGACAAGAAGAAGGGGGGGGAGGGAAAAAAAAGGGCAAATTGCGCTGAGGTAGTCGTTGGTAAAAGCTAAATGGAGCGGAACGGCTTCTGAAACACACACAGACACACCGTGTTTGTTCAGGCTCTCTGCTATTACAACCTGTTACATCAGAAGTGCTGACCTCTCCGCTCCCCCTCGTCTCTCATTTTGAAAGGAGGTAATTCTAAGTGCGCGGTAATGGAAGCGAATTGTTATTGTGTTCGCCCGGACAAACCCACACCGCTTCTTCCTCCTGCAAATGTATGAAATCTGCTTATTAGGATTCTGCCACTGGTCGGGCTTGAATTCCTTGAAGCCATTAGCGGCGACCAAGGCTGGTTTGGGTCTTGGCCTCGGCATTGACTTTAACGACGGGGACAGGCTACAAGGGAGAATCGATGCATCTCTGCGGCTCGCGAATGAAACTGGAATGCGGGCTTTTGGCCCCACTGAGCGCTGGGCCGCTGTCTCCTCCAAACCACTTAATTGATCTGGGCTTTATTTGTCCTGTCACAAGACTTAAACCTAATTTGTTTCCCATTTCCACAAAGCGCCTTCATAGAAAAAAAAGCTCTTTAAAGCGTGTTAATTTCCTCCCACACTTTTGTCCGCAATTGGACGAGAACCCATTCTGTTTTGCATCTTGGGGAACTTTTAAAACCTGACGTATTCCTTGCTCGGGCAGCACAATTATTGCTGTATCAGGTGATGCAAGAAGACACAATGTATTGCAAAATCACTGAGGTCTTCTATCTGGGATTTACACGTTTTTTTGCTCGCACAGCCTAAAACAGAAATGAAATCACAATAACATTGTTTAGTGCGATATTCAAGGCATTGCCATTGCTTCCCATATTGTTCAGACCTGTCATCTTCCATACACAGTTAGTTACTCTCTTCATATCAATATTCCGCTGCTTGGTAACTACAAAAGCGTTCAATTAGAGCATATTGTCTTAATATCTAAATGGGGGAGGTGCACTGGGGCTTAGATGAATCCTTTGTTCTCCACTACAAAGTAAAGGTGCATCTTGCAGTCTCTTTATGCTGCAACTATGCTATGATGCTTGTGTAATTGGGATGGTATTCTTTTTTTTTTTACTACAATACCCGCTGCTTGCATTTCCCAGAAAATCTCTGCTGCAAAAATAAAAAAAAAACCCTCCTCGGTGTCGTCGACTCAAAATAGAACGCCAATAATAAGCGCTGCGCCATGGTCAAGCGTGGAAATGGGCTTAACACTGGGACCCGTGAACATAAAGTTTAATGCCTCCACCAAAAGCAAAGGGCCAATCACAAAAAAAAAAAAAAAAAGCAAGCCTCGCGAATTGCCGAGTAATAATCACAGATTTCCTTGGCCCGGCTGTCACGTCAGCTTAATATAAATAAGTTAGTTTGTGCCTTTTGTGCTCTTTCATTTTCTAATCAGAACCAATTTCACTTCCTATATTCCATTTTCATTGGGTATTTGGCATCCCCGATTCTTGTACATGCAGCACGCGTCTCACATTTCCCCTTTAATTCAGAGGGAATTAGGTTTAGTCAAATCGCGAAAACGCGGGGTCGCTGCAGAAAACAAGTTGTTGTGGGATTAGATAGCGTGGTATAAACAGGCCTGTTCAGCTGATCTTATCCATGTCCGGAGGGAGATTCTCCACACTGGGCCACTTTATGAGCTCATTTGCATTAGCGGGTCCGTAACTCAGCGGGCTGCTAAGAAGGAGACAGCAGCGCCAGTGCCGTCCGATTACAGCCGTAATATATAAACCCATACTGGGCAATTTCCAGAGACAAGTGAGATGACGGTGTGATTGATTTTTAAGTGCTGTAAGCTTTAACTATTAACACAACTACAGGAAGAATATGTTCAGTTATATATCGCAAAGCCACTCCGTCTGCTTCCAACTCTCCTGTGGCATTAGAGCCCTTCTCCACAATATTTAGTGTTAGATTCCCATGGCAAAGTAAAGAGTCTCATAGTAATAGCATGAACTGTTGGAGAAAATGCGAATAAGCAAGTAAGTAAGTGCTTTATTTGTCATTATGCAAGCGCACAATGAAGTAATGTTCAGGTGTTAGTCCTGAGCCACTGCGACTTAGCCGCAGCACCACTGTGGGCCGACCTGACCAGCATGTTTTTACCGTAGCACCCGGAGGAAACCTGGCTGGCTGCTTTTAGTCCTCCTCCGGGTTTGTCCCTGTTTCAGAGCGTGGTGTCCTGCACTGGTCAGCTCAACAACCTCCTTCCTCTTCCCCCCTGCGCAGCTCCCTCCGCTCCACCATCTTCTGGGAAGAGCTTGGCAGTTAATCTGTTTTATTCTCCAATGGAATAAACTAATGATATACAAAATCGTATGTTTAAGCATTGACTGGTTTGGGTCATCAGCTGTAGAAAAAGGCTAAAGTGCCAGTGGCAGGTGAGACTACCCTCTCAGAACACACTGCTCTCAGTCATACAGAAGGTTTCCATCAAAGACAAAGGTTCTCAGCGTCTGTACTGGGTTGTTTGCTTGATGTCAGGACCGTCTTGTGAAAGTAGAAGGTGCCTCTTGAAGAGAGACACAACATACTACAGTTAACACATTTACATTGAAAACTGTGCTCATATAATGCTCTATTTTATGATTACATTTGTTTATTATTTACTTCTTTATTGGATAATGGGCATGGGGGATGTGACAAGATGACGCAAGCATTCCATAACAATCATGAGGCAGTTTTATCCCTGAATTTTGGTATCATCCCTCTTCTTATGAAAATAAAGAAAATCCAAGCAGGCACATGACCAGTGTAAGACAATAATTAATACTTATCACCAGCATTATCCCTGTGACCTGTCACGCACGTTCAACATGGGAAAAGAAATCGAGTAAAGTATGATCGCTATAAAAAAACATTTTCTTTTCCACTGATATACCCAGACATGGTCCTCCAACTGATATTTTATTTAGGACATGTTAATAAGCCAGCAACTGAAGCAGGGTCTATATAAACAAGCCGTACTGATGACTGACTCACTTAATGTGGAATGTATGGTGAATTCCCCCATGAGTCTCACCACGAGTCACAAGATAAGCCAACGGTTTCTTTTCTTAGCTGTACACAGTGCTTGTTGAGAGGCGCACGTTGTCTTGTGATGTCAAGGAGGAGTGCATACAGCGATATCTCTAAGGTAATTAAACACAAACTAAAGGTCTTTGTGTCTGGGAAGCCTTGGCACTGCCAGACTAATGGTAAAGCTAATTAAAGTGTGTTTTATCCCCCTAATGAAACTCATCTTCACGGCCCACATTGCGCTGGCAAAAACCGAGCTGGTCTGGAAGAGTAACTTTACAGATCGGTGAGGGTTGTAGGAGTTTCTCAGTTGTGATTTTCTTAGCATAACAATGTGGAGGATTATCCAAATATATAATATGCACATTATACATAAACATACAGCCAGGCACTCCAGACTCATGGTCCTCTGGCTGTTCCTAGACATCCATGGGTGAGGTTTAGGGCTATGACTGTCTTGAATGTTGTGATGGCAATACTCTTGCAACATTTACCAAACCACTTCAAGTAGTGCATTCCATGAAATATAATAATCTGCACTAGGTGAGGTGAAGTTTTCAATTATATTACGGCTCATATGGAAATACTAAAGAGCGGAAGACATAAGCCTCGCAATGAACTACAGGTACATTGCACTGCACCCACTCGGCCACTTAAAACAATTTCAGAACAAGCGTACTCATTGGTGCCAGAGTGAATAAGCAACCTGACTGTGACCTTAGCACATACAGGACGTCGATTGTACAATGAAACAACGGGCTATTGCACTTTAAAATAAAGTCCGTACAGTGATTCTAAACAGCCGCATGAGAGGAGCTTATTTTAAATATTTGCCTCAGCGTTTACACAGTTTTGAGTTTGCTGGCGCGAGCATTTCTTCGACCGTCCACAGTTGGCTGGAGTGCTGAGCGTAATGACTAAAAGCCACTTCTTCTTGTTTAGATTTTGCCTCTGGCGCTACGAGCAGTCCACTCCCCAGCGATCTAAGAGGTTTTCGCAGGGTTATATCGCCCCAGCATATCCGTCATATATTTAGGGCCAGTTCCATGTAGAGATTTATAAATAAGTAATAAGGCTTTAAAATCAATTCTGTGGTTTTGAACCTGGTTGTAGAACTGTATGGGGGATGAGTGGGATCCTTTTGGACTCGTAGCACCTATTGATTCTGACCAAGTCGTGCTTTTAAAGTCTTTCAAGGGTGTTCAGTCAAAAAAGTCGCAGGGAGTAATCAATTTTGTTTGATATGAAACGACGTCTTCGTGTTTCAAAATCGGTAAATGTTTTTTTTGTCACAAGGTCTGCAACATTAGCAGGGATCTGAGGCGATCGCAGGGAGAGGAATGTGCCTCCACTGCTAAACTGCCAGCATGTCTTCTGTCTATGTTATGTTTGTGCTGCTGCTTCTGAAAACATGTGCATTAGGATCCGCTCCCTAGAAAACAGAGATTCTCCATCTCAGTGGGACTTTCCTGGTTAAATGCATACAGGCAGTATACATGATGGAGGGAGCTGTCCATGGTGCTGAACTGGATTGGGCTTCAACCTCTTTTCGACAAGACCTTTAATATTAGTAAATACAGTCACTCAAAATCGACAGGAATAATAAAGACATCTCTACACTATGGCATGAAGGTGTAAAACGTGTTATTGTAACAAACACCAGGCGGACATGTTCCCTAGGGTTCGGGAAAGGGTTAAGGTTAGGGTTAGGTGAAGGGTTGGCACTGAATAAGCTGATTATTAATCAGCTTATTATACTTTAATCTGTATGTTAACAGATTAAAGTATAATAAGCAGCATGTTGCTACTTTACAAACATATCATTAATGCTTATTAGTGCCTTATTAATGCTCAACGAGCACACCTTAATATAAAATGTTACCGGAAATAATAGTTAGTATGGATGAGTAGTGTTAAGGATGTCTGAAGCCTGGACACTGGTGTTGGTATGACAGACTGGTGAAGGATGTAGAAGGGTGAAACTGCGGACGGAAGAGGTGGTGAAGGGGTGGAGGTGGGTCGCAGCACAGCTGGGAAGCAGACGAGCCATGAACGCTGGAGCTTAAACACAGGACCACAGGCAATGATTTGGCTGCGACGAAGTTGTGGCTTTGCACTGATAGGCTGAGATGGAGGTGTGACCCTTGCAGACGCAATCATTTGCTGGAGGTATAGGTGATAAAAGCTGGTTGCGTGGGCCAGATGGGCAGGTGTGAGGATCTGTACATCACAGTATGCTACAGATGGGGCAGTACATTAGGCTAATATAAAGCATCACAGCCTGACTCGCTCTCGATTTTACGATGTGCCTAATTGAAACTCTATATAGCTAGTAGGGATGAACAATATGGAGAAATCAACTGGGGATTTTTGTTTTTTCTTTTCTAAGTATTTGTATACTTATAGGGCATTGATCAGAAGCAATGATTTTTGAGGTCTAATGTGCTTGTTATTGAAAATACGACATCAAATAGATGGTTATTTCTGTCTTTTCAAAAGGTATTTAACTGCAGCCTTTGCGGTTTGAGCTAATTGCAATTTGTATGTCTGCAAGAACTCAACTTTAAAGGTTCAAACCTCTATGTAGATCTGCCACATGATCGGTGTTTCTCTCCTGTCACTCAAACCTTCCCCAAGCAAAATGTCTTCCCACTTGAAGGGACTTAATCAGGTTATTATCATATCCTGCAGCATTCAAATTCACAGCATCGGACATTAGCATTTCAGAGAGTGTATGAAAGCCTTGTGTCACCGAAAGCAGTCCATCAATCTCAATAACCTGCTACATTGGTGCGCCTCATTTGGACTGTCAGTTGACGCTTGCTCGCACTCCAAGCCAAAGATTTTATTTTTTTCGCATTTTTTTCTTTTCTAAACCACAATCACAGCAACATTTTACAGTGAAAAATGATCAATTATAAAGTTGCCAACTCCAACCCTCCTCTGTATCACTTATCATTCAGGTGATGAATTGCCAGCGACTAATAAATAACATCACATTCAGAGTGTTTCATGAAGGAGGACTTCCATTAATTAGGGAAAAGGCGAGTGAACAGTATCAAGCAACATGTGCGTTGCAACATATCTGGAGTTTACAGATGAAATATTTTTGTAAATAGTTGAGCTTCTTTAATGACCAGAGACTTTTGAGGGATTTGGAGTCACACATGGACTTTTTTAGGAAGCTATTTTACAGACATTGGTCATTATTTGGCAACTAAAACTAATAGTCGCATTGAAGCGTTTTAACCCAGGCATGCAGCGTTCTAACTTGATTAATGTACTTTAGCCTGTGTATTGTTGAAAAGTATAGCTACAAGGGGTGGAAAGAGGAAATCTGGTGAGTCAGCCACTCGGACACAACAAGGCTGAAGTTAGTCACAAACAATTGTTATGACGCCTAGGCATAAATTCAGCCTGCATGTTTCAGCATCACCTATACCTCCAGCCAATGATTTGGGTCTGCAAGGGTCACACCTCCGCCTCAGCCTATCAGCGCAGAGACACATCTTAGTCCCAGCCAAATCATCGCCCACGGTCCTGCGTTTAAGCTCCGGAGTTCAGGGCTTGTCCGCTTCCCATCTGTGTTGTGCCCCACCTCCACCCCTTCACCGCCTCTTCTGTCCGCAGTTTCACCCTGCTACGTCCTTCACCGACCTCTCATACCACGACCAGTGTCCAGGCTCCGGGGGGGGGGGGGGGGAGGCATCCCTAACACTAATCTACACATCCATACTAACTGTAATCCGTATACTTATGTCTACTGCCAGGGTCAATAAATCTTTGCTAAATCACTGCTTTTGTCTATCCAGGTTGAAATACCGTTTAGGTCAACACCCATACATAATCTATCTTAGACCCGGTTTAGTCCTGAGTTGCACATACTATATTCACTAATAGCAGTGGTTCTCAACTGGGATGCTGTCCGGACCCACCATAATCCTAAAATGGCAAGCACAACTGAGTATTGAATTTCAAAGTAAAATACTGTACGTTTCCCGAAAAATCATGATGAATAAATATTAAATAAACCAAGTAAATAAATCAAGTTGACCAAAACAACAGTCATTTTTACAGATTAAGAAAGTAAGTATTGAAACCAATGTATCCTATAGCACATCTTCAAACACTGTTTATGAATTCAGATGATCTGTAGTAACCCATATTTCCCTAGTTACCTCAGTTCATCCTCTATGGCCAATTACGGTCCATTACCGAGGCAGGCGTGTGTGTACTTGGAATTTCAGCATGCATTCACGCAGCAGGGGATGGGCAGTGTGTTGGTGTGAGTCATGCTAAGGGAACTGCTTTATGCCAGTCACAGCAGACAGACAGACAGACTGGCATGGCTCCATAATGAATCTTCGATGCATCATAAATATAACATAAATCAGCTTCCTGTATTTACGCGGTGGCTAAGTAAAGAAGCTGAGTTTATACTGCAACAGCGCCAAACAGTAAACAGATATGGAGAACAAGCGCGGGTGAGTTGCGTATTTATAGCCGACTGTCTTAAGTAAGCAAGTTGGCCGGACAATATGGTGTCTGCTGATAAGGACTTGGATGTTTTTTTTTTGTTTTTTTTTGCGGTGTTGCGCGATAACCCGTCTACTCCCTTTCTCTTTACTCATGCTCCGCTGTGTTGTTGTTGGTCATCCGAAGTCAGTTAAAGACAGTGATTTATGCCTGGGGCCCGGTGCAGCACAGGCTCATTACACACCGCCATTTTGAGAATCAGCAGATAATTACAGTATACATCATAGACCTCATGGGGCTCCACACATTCAGTCCATTCCACCGGCCTGTCATTTAGGGCCATAGAGCCAGGGGAATGAGAAACACTATATAATATATTACCCCCAAATATCATTTTTTTTGGGAACTCCTGCTGCAGTCTCATAGCGGGATGGGGAAATGGCATTTTTAACTCCGCTTCAGTGAATAATCATTAGGTTGTTTTGGGTTTTTTTTCTTGTTCTTCTTTTTTCTCCTCCGCTCAAGGTGTGTCTTATCAGAAGCAGCGTCCCAAACTGCTCTTGCGAGGGCAGTAAAACACTGTGCAACATGTGCAAAACAACAGTAAACAGAAATCTTACACCATTAATGTGTCAACCTTTAAAACATATTGCATTTCTGGCTTCTGCAAACTAATATTTCTATTTTTTTCTTTGTCTGTCCAAATAACAGTTATTACAAGAGCCAAAGTCATGAGTGTTCGGGGACATCGCTGCCTTTGAAAATGCTTCTTTAACTTTTGTGCTGCTCCTGGTTTCTTTTTAACAGACTTATGGGCCTGGACTATAGATTTAAGTTCTTTCAGTGGTTATGTTAAAGCTTTAATGTCTAAAGTTTGTTCTGTTATAACCAATAGGTTTGTGAAATCATTTTTGATTTACTCTTTTTTTAATATTGGATCCCTAGAAGACTCTAAATTTGATTAGTACTGGATTTTGTTGCTCCATTTCACAGGAAATAATATGCAAGTGCTGACTCAAGTAATACTCAAGTAGAATAGTATTGCACGTAAAGGTAAATAAGTATATAATTAGAGAAAGCATGTGTTTTTTTGTTTGCGTTTATGGGGCAGAACAGACTAAACTAAATGTATATATTCACAAACCAATGTATCAAACATTTAAAGCTACTAATATGCTATACTCCTAATACCAATGCAGTACTCCTGAAATGTATTTTTGTGTCAGTTGTAAACCCTGCTGAAACATTTGCGATCCCTGGACGTGCATGTGTTTGCATGGTGTGGGGGCATGTGAGGTGTTTGTTGGGGGTGCACTGTGAGGGAAGGGGGGTGCAGCGTTCGTCTGCGGGACAAAGTTATAGCATTTAGCGATGCAATGTGGGAGTGCAACCATTCCGGCCCGGCAAAATGAATAGCTGAGGATGCCGTTAAGGTTAAGGTTATACTTTATCAATCCCCGTAGGGAAATAAATTCTCTGTATTAGGCCAGCACCTGCGGGCCCATCTCCAGATATGGAGCCGGGCGAATGGTCAGAAACACCTGGCTGGAGGATTCACCAATTGTACACGTTTTAGTGGTAGGGGAAACTGGAGTACCCGGAGGAAACCTACACAGCCACATTGGGAGAACATGCAAACGCCACACAGAAAGGCACCGTCCAGGGATCGAACCTGGGACCTTGTGGTTGTGAAGCACAAGCACAAACCCGAGTCTTAACTTCGGATAAGACACAATAAAAAGAATAGAAGTATGAATGAATTCAACTTTGACTCGATTTACGTCACATGAAGCTTTTCTCACTGATCGTGTTTTACTCAAATAGTACAATGGATAATAACTTTCTTTACAGTTACTTTATCGATTGTTTCTATTGTGTGCAGTAACTTACATCGACCACCTCTGCAATCCTGTGTTATACAGTATGTGTTAGAGATGTTTCCATACCACTATGTAAATGCAGGTCCAAACAGGTCACACGTTTGGATCATGAGCTGATAGCGATTCATCCAAATGAAACCAACTGGACACGCACACGACCTGTCAATGCTTTACCTATAACACAATATGTTCACCCTATAAGAATTAGTAATGCAGCATATCTAACAGCCTGTTTTCGATTTTCCACAAAGGGGACATTAACTCGTGCCCGAACTGAACTGAACCCCGAGTATCTGGACCTCCGCCCCCGCGCTGAGCTCAACCCTGAATACTGGACCCCTTGCACCCCTTTAGTGAGTACCTTGCTCCCATCTCTCACGCAGTTACTATCTCCATCAGCTCACTTAATGTAGCGTGCAGCCGACTCTGCCTCATGTTGTGTCCCATTTGTTTTTTGTTTTTTTTGTTTTTTTGCATGCACTCGTAGCTCCGTTATGACTTTGCCTGGTGACTATGATTTTCTCATTCATGACAATCTCCATGCGCACAGCCCGCCTCTGTGTGCCTGTAAAACTTCTGTTTCATCTAATTCCCCATGCTATGTTTAAGTATTTTGCCTTGTAGCTACAGTGACATATTGTGCTTACAACGTCATTAAATTCAGGGGCTTAATGTGATGCTAATATTTGTGCCGTTTTTTCTTTTTTTTTCTTTTTTTTTTTACTTGAGTAATAAGTATTTGTCTCATTACCTCGTGCTCGCAAACACAGTGCCTGATAGTCATCTGGGGCTGCTGGAGCTGTGTGCGCGGGTGCATCTTAATGATGTCAGTTTTTCTTACCCTGTTATCAACTCCACTATATCAACATGAGGGAGGCAGGGCGCTTTAAACTAGAAACACAGATTATGCCTATCTGTCTTTATGGATTGAGATCATTTAAGACAACAGGATTTTTCCCGAGCCAGGAAATACTATTGTTTACTGTTACTCTCAGGAGTGCATCTTATCTTATTGAAACGCTAGGTCCCTTCCTTTCCTGTCTTTCCCCTCTGTATATTCAAGATCTGTCTGGTCTCGGTGCAAATCCTGGTTCATGGAAATTAACTTTTTCTATTGAATGGACCAAGTCTAAGAGATTTGCTATAAAACCTATGCCATGTGATGCAAGATCCCCTGCCCAAACTCGCCCAGATTGTCTGTTTTTAATGATTAGCACCAGGGCTAGATGCATCAATTGGTCTCTAGTTGCTTTTGTCAGAGTAATTACGACCACAGACTAAAAATATGCTGTTTGGAAATACATTGTGCACCAATTCAATAGCTCTGCACCTCGTAAGTGTAGTCTTAAGAATACTGCAGTAACATTTGCGTGCGAGTTCAAGGTCTTTACATAGTAATTACAGAAAGTAGTGGGAGTCGATTTGAAAAACATTATGTCACTCTCATCCTTCATGTGTCAACTCTTCTCATTTAGAGCCGTTTCAATGCAGGCACTATTTTCGCTGGGTGCTGTTGAAGGGCATGTGTCACTAGCGTAGATTAAAAAAAAAAAAAAAAAAAACACCAATGCTTTGTCTTCCCTTTACCTGTGATCTTGATACTTCTCGAAACATAATACGCAATTAGTTGATCAGTAGCATAGCAGCTCGCAATTAAAAGGACCGGAGAACGCTTTGGGAAGAACCTTATTAAGCATTTTGTAGTTTGTAGATAAACTCGTAAGCTCTCTGTGCCTTGCATTAAAAATTCATCACCTGTTGTGATCCCCTGGGTCTGCAATTAACAAATAGGGAAAACAACACGGAAGGTACAGTAAACACAGGGATGCTTGGAGATTAAGCTCCCAGGTACAGCTTAGCGTCACATACTGATTTGAATGTACTTATTAAAGCCGGCACAGCATGCAAAATTTATGTGGAAACCAGGCAGGGATGTGGCTTAATGAGTTAACACTTTAGTGGCGCTGCATTCGTGGCAGCATCTCACCTCTATAGGCAGTAATTGCACAACCGTGAATTATATCCGGTGTATAGTCGGTTATAGAGTGGAAAGAGATTCAGTGTGTTTTGTTTCAGTCTGAAAGGCTCTCAGATCTAACTTAATCTATTATGATGACCTAACAACCTTTTCATTTTCATGTTTTTGTACTATTGAAAAGGGACAATGCTATTTTCTTGCAATAAGCTTAGGTGATTATTATAAAAATGGCACTTAGGCACTTGTTCTTGGACACTTAACAACCGGTAGGGCTTCTCAGCTCATTTCACCTCGTGTTTAGACGCTTTCTTCCCCTTAGCGTGACCTCACTTTGAGACCTGTGCCGTCTTGTAATGAACTGCCTATGTTTTGTCTCTCCCTAAAGGTTACCCCGCAGTCAATGTGTGTGAACTTTTGCCTGATTTAATGAACAGAATTTCTCCAGATCTCTGCTAAGCTGTTTTCAATCCCGATCTCTCTGGCTTCGTTAAAGCGCTGGGGTTGTTTGCTCATTGGCCCTTGCCGGACTAAAGCGTCTCAAACACACAAATACACTGCGTTTCCACTGCGGAGCCTGCTTCCTCTCAACCCAAGAGGGAATGATGACTCTCATTATCGCCTCAAAGCAAGATGGCCGCTGTGTTCCCTCTCAGCTGCCCTATTAAGTTACCAGACAGCTTTATTTTATTGGTGTTCGATAATTTCCTCTCCTCTGTCATTGCCAGCGCATTGGGGAGTTGTCTTGTGGGCAGGGCGAGGACAGAAAGTGGCAAGATTTAACTTGAAAAGGCACAGGTGGCTGAAATGATTGCTTCTTTTGATTTTGGTGAAGGAAGTGAGATGTGTGTCACTAATCGTGTGAATTGCCCGGAGAATAATCCAGTCATGCCATGACAAGGACATAAGGATGTTATTTTGGTTGGAGGTGACCTTACACAAGCAGCACGTGTTATTATTAGGATGGTTTTAGTCCGGTTCTCCAATCGTAAGCCTCCATTTATAATTTAATTCATTGTATTAGGTTTGCATTATTGTGATGATACCCAAACTTGTGAGCTTGTGAAATGAGGATGATGTATTTTTTGTGCAAACTGTTGAAGACATGGACTAAACAAATGAATGTACTCACACAGTAAATCGAAGCACTGAGTCAAATTTAGCAATAAGAGCAATAATAAGAATTGGATGGCACATGGTGCAGCTGTTACTTCACAACAAAGAGGTTCCAGGTTAGATTTTGTATTGTGAAGCTACTTTCCCTGTTTGCCGCCCACAGTGACAATAAAAATACATTTCTGTCATTTTTAATTAGCACCAATAGTCAGGATTTGTTTGTCACTCACACAGATAGACTTCTTATGCACAGTATATGTTTCTCATTCTACTTTGAGCTTCGGCTGGTTAGCAGTCTGCTTAGCTGTCATCATACACGATGTGTAAGGCAGTGATAATTTTAGAAAGTGTGACAGAGTTGACATTAGTCATGTTGTCTCCAGCAATTATCCCAGGTGACAATATGTGACAGCTGTGACGAGCAGGATGGAAGCTGCTCGTCACAGTCAACAGGTTCATGGTGATAGTATCCTCAGGTCGCTAATGGTTACAGAACATACGTGCATGCCTGTACTTATTCGCTTTTTTGTGGTGATATGCTATCACGTTTGGATTCAATCTTTGAATTAAATCTCAAAAAGATAATAATATTTAATAAGCCCATATAATAAAATGAGGTACATGTAATTGGTAGAACATTATTCAAAATGTAGGTGGCGCGATCCAACTGCATCTGTGATCATTTTTACTTCTCTAAAAATATGTCTGCTTTCACTCAACATTTAGATAGTTTTATTGTTCTTTGTGAAAGTTTTTTTTTTTGTTTAGTTATTTATGTGTTTGAATCTGAAAAGCTGCGTCGTTTGAACAGAAGTAGGTGGGGTCAGATGGTGCGTATCTTGAAGGCAGTTTCTCCTCTCTGTGACTTGTTCGGTTTTGGCATCGGTTGTGATGATGAAGCGAGCTATTTATTGGCCCATGCTGTTCCGGAGTTAGTCATAGGTCTCACATGACTTCAGTCAAATAAAGCCTCTCTGTTCTTGCTGCTGCTAAGTGTGGTTCGAATGCGCAACTCTTAGCACCAGAAATAGAGCCATGTTGTTTTCTATTATGGAGGTCACGCTATTGATCATCCCATTGCTGTTTGGGAAAATCAACTGTACTATATTTTGCAACATCCAAACGACAAACAGGTCTAGCAGAGGCGTTAGCAGTGATTTACTCAGGTAACTTTAATGGTCAACCTCTGGAAGTGTTATATTTTCTGGCCTACATCTACAAAGACTTTCACCACTAAACAGCAAGCCCATTGTCAATGCTCCAAGCAGGCTAAAATACACAAACTGTATCCTTTGTTGCGGGAATGATATTTTCTGCAACAAAGCTTTTGGTTCACTTTTGGCAAGCACAGCGTGTTTTTTTGGACGTGGGAACAGGTGAGACCGAGCCGTGATACTGTGGGAGCTGCAGTTGTCATTGTGTTGACTCAGTCCATGTCTCAATCAGGTGCTGTGTGAAGCCTCGTGACTGTGGAGTGCAGGAATGTGATAAACCTGAGCAGGAGGAGAAGCCCAGGGCTATGGAGCTTTATGGAAAAAACACTTCTGCGAGACATTTCAAATGGCATTTCTCCCATGTTTGGCTCTGCTCTTATCAGACTTTCAAAACTAACTAGGGAATGATAAAACTGCGATAACCTGATACTGTGATACTTAATTTGGCATTACCAATATTGTAGCTAGCCTAAATAAAATCGAACTGCACTATCATAAAAGAATATCAAATAATAATCAGTCCCGTCAGGCAAAAGCATGCAGGAGTAAAAAAAAAGTCAGCTACACTTTATTTTACACTACCTTGATACAATCTACCACTAGTATCTATTTAGTACATACACAATTGAATAATGTGTATTAATACTTTGGACATACACAACGTAATAAGACATAAGACCCTCAGGGTTAGGGCTTAAGGTTAGAGTCTTAGTACATTATGTACCTTCAAAATACAAAAACATATTATTCCATGGTGTATGTAATCCATAGGTACAAGTTATTACACACTGTTACATATCACATCACATTGTACTAAATTTGGCAGGTAAATGTCGACACAAAAAAACACACGCTCTAATATTTAATTTCTTCTGCAATGTTATAAGAAGTAAGTAAGTGCTTTATTTGTCATTGTACAAGCGTACAAAGAAGTAGTGTTCAGGTGTTAGTCCTGAGCCATTGCGACTGAGCCGCGCTGCCACTGTGGGCCAACCTGACCAGGAGCACCTGGAGGAAACCTGGCTGGTTTCCCATAGTCTCCTCTGATCCTCTGAAACGATATGCCGCCTACTGGGTTCCAGCCCCTCCACCTCATCTTTCCTCTTCCTCCTGCGCAGCTCCCTCCACTCCCCCGCTCCACAACAATCTTTCATCATCCGGATACCTCCTTGTTTGTCCCTTTTTTGTTTCCTGTAGCTCCTCATGTGACGCCTCCTTTGTGCTGCAGGTGTGGGGGCTCTTGGTGCCTCTTCAGTGTCTCAGAAGAAGAACAATCCAGTGTTGCATTCATTTTTCACCAAGATCTTGTATTGATAATGGGAGAGTGTGACCACTGTGCCTTCTCCAGCACATACCAAAAGATAGTCAATGGGGATCGCGACTCTGTGTGAAAAAGATAGTCAATGGGGATCGGGACTCTGTGTGTGTTATTACTTACACCAGATGTTGCTGAACCTAGACCCAGATCACAACACTTTTTCTTACTTAAGCATATGCTGAAGGAATTGAAGCACTCCTACTCTCAGGCAAGAGTAATATGCTATTGTAAGAACTTATAATAACTATCTTTTTCTATGGAAATTGAGCCTAAGGAAAAGTGCATTTGTTTACATTACGCAACCACAAAGTAATACAATCTGCCTTTTCTTCAAAGCTGTTGCCCCACTCGCTGTGCCCTGCTATGTCAGGCCTTATCATAAACATTGCTTCTAGTATTTCATTGACGATCATAGATGTCCAGCGCTCACAGACAAATCAATAAATCCCATAAATTTTTCATACGCACTTTTGCCTGCGGCAGATTTACGTATTGTTGCTGTTACTGGAGACAGATGTGTTTGATTGTGGATTCTGTGTCGTTTTCTGCTTAAAAAGTTGATAGAACAGATCAGCGGTGACTGACGTGTGTATGAGTTGAGATTGAAAGCACTGGGCAATGTGTGGAGCTGAGCATTTTATTTCCAAATCGAGTATAGACCCTTCAATTATAACCACTGTATACACATACGTGCACAGTGGCTCAAGCTACAAACACTACAACATATTGCAACCAAATGCTGTTTCGCTACCACTACAATTTGTCACTATTTCTACCACACAGACTTAGTAAAGTAAAGTAAACACCAGCACAATTACTACCATAAACTATGTCATCACCAAAGCAATCACTAAATGTGCCGACCAGCTAATCAAACTGTAGTTTCATTCTAAATATTGTATAATTTTATTCCATAGCCACCACTTTAACATATAATCAGCATACCGACACAAAAAAAATATAGTAAGGCCGTTTATTTGGCTACGTAAATGATCACAAAATCTCTCCCTAAAGTGGTTTAAAAAGGACAGATTTTAAGGACAACTTAAGTGGTTTGTGAAAGTGCAAAGTTAGCCAGCAGCGGGCTGAGTGCAGGGGGCATTAGAGGAGTGAGGAGTAATGGCAGAGCCCTGGATTAGGCTGCAGTGGCTCTGTATGACACACTACTTACTCTTGTACTGTTTGACTTTCTGTGAAGGTCACTGTGGCCATTAGCTCGATCAGGCCACCGCCCCACCTCTCACTCCTCTCCTCTCCGCGCCCCATGCTTTTCCGGACGCGGAAGTAGCATGGCTAAATTTATCTGCCAAACAAAAGCAAATATGTTTTAAAAGTCTTTGTGCCAGCTCGCGGTAAGTGTAAGGCTTGTCCTCATTGGCTTCAACTTTGGGTGTCCATTTGCAAAGGTAAGTCAAGATGTACATCGAATAGCGCTACTGTTACAACATACATTTACAGTATATATAATTTGTGCTTTTGCTAACGTTAATATGAAATAATAATGAGCGATTTCTTTTCCTATTCTGACCAATGTTTACAGTTTGCTCGTAATGCCCTATGTTAAGCGGCAGGTTTTTTTTGACAGAATGACAACACTCGAAATATTGTGATAACGGCTTATTTTGACATTTTTCAGCGCTGTATGTTGTTATTGCAACTTAACTGTCAGTTTGAGAGAAAACATTTACCAACAGTTGATGTTTTGTAGTCACATCCAAGGATTTGTTATTAATTAATTGAAATGTTTTTGTCAATCAATTATCTGTAGTGTATCTGTAGTGATTATATGAGGTGTCGCAGCAGTTAGCACTCGTATAACCTGAGAAGACTCACAGAAACAAAGCGGCAGTGGAAAGGTTTTTATTAGACATGAATTGGTGACTGGCGCTCAGACCCTGGCGGAAGATGGTATGAAATACATATGCATACGAGTAGAGACGAGGCCAGGTGGAGGAGGGCGATGAATGAATTGCTGCAGGTAGGTTTTCCAGGTTGATTTTACGCTCAAGCTTCATTAGGGTGAGTGATGAATGATGAATTGAAGGACTGTTTGAGGGTCAAGATGTGGTTTTAGGATTAGAATTGGATTTAGATTAGGGTTAGGGTTAGGATTATGGTTAGAGCTAGAGTTAGGGGCTGAGGGTTCAGGGTTAGCGTCTGGGTAATACATTACTGCATAGTTTACCACCCCTGTGTGTGGAGTGAATGAATGAAAAAAATCCTCTACCCTGTATGAAACTCTTTGGGTGACTTGTGTAAGACTTCCTTCCATTCAAAAAATATAATTGCAATATTTTACTAAACTACTTAAAAAAAAAAACCTCAAATACAAAAAGACAAAATCAGAACCAAAACCAAGCTAATATGGAACTATTATGAAAAGCTTGACTAAAACTGGACTTAAGAATGCTAACTAATCCTAATTCAAATATTTTACTTTGGTACCTTAATTACTTTAAAAGCTACTGAGAAATGCTATTGACTAGAATATTATTTTGAAGCATCACTACTTCAACCAAAGTCCAACCTCTGGCTACTTCTGTCCCTCTCTTCTCTGTCCATCTGAGTGCCTATTCTTTATCCTCCTCTTTTCGCCCCTGTTTTATTAACAATGGAGCTGGTGGCTTGTGATAACTGGTCACTCCTTCAAGCTCTGAAAAGCAAGGACACTCTATTATCCTACCGAGATGGATGGCTTGAAATATTGCCTGCAAGTGGTAGCGCCTGCCAAATCCTCCAATCTTAAAGCCCCTTTGTCTCTGACACGTGGGAACATTAATGTGTGAGCGCCAGTTTCTTGGATAGGAATATACCCTTATGTGAATACAGCATGTCTCCACTGACAGATAGTGCCGTGTGTGAACGCGGAAACCCAGAAATCCAATTTGTTCTAAATATAAGCAAATATATATGGACTTTTACCAGTAATAGCGCTGTGTAAGCGCCCTTGCCTCCATGTCTGAAGTGGAGTGTACATCAGATGACTAGCGTGATGCCAGTGGACAGCTGGTGGGCAGACAGGAGCAGGTAACGTATGAATTAGTGCTCTAATTATTTGTGACCTTTGCCTCATGGCAGCTCTAGAAACGTCTCAGCCTACGTGCCTAGGCCAGTTCATTTAGGAACATCAGGCTTATTTACAACTGCCATGTGTCGGTGGAGAGCCTGCTACATCAGGGAGAAGAGGGGAGTGCTCTCAAAGTGGCTAAAGTATACAATAGAGCATCTGTTTTGCACATTTGCATTGTATAGTGTCTCTTTTGACATAACCATATCATCTGTGCGTACTGTCATCGTTGGGTTTAAAAGAAAGAACAATGCAGCATGGAAGTATTGTACTGTACTTTCTAGAACTGCTCCCTATTTTCCCTTCTTTCAACTTTTTGAAACACTTAAACATTACATTTGTGCCCCATCCAACTTTGACTTTACCAACAATATTCTTGACAGTTGTAAACATTTAGCATGAAGTAAAAGTTAGCTCCCAGAAACAAGCTTTTGTTTGCCATATTGAAGACCTGTGGCTAAAACCAGTTGGCAATAAACTTAAATATGACAGGTAGCATTTATATTTGTAGTTTCATTATATGGCCATATTGCCTTCGCTCTGCCCAATCCCGTCAGACCTTGGAAGCTAAGCAGGGAAGGGCCTGGCAGGACTTGGATGGGAGACCGTTTGGGGACACCAGGAGTGAGTGGTGGTGGTCGGAGGGGCCGATGGCGCAGACTGGTTGCCTCGCTTCTGTCAGTCTACCCCAGGGCAGCTGTGGCTACAATAGTAGCTTACCACCACCGAGTATGGAGTGAATGAATAATGCCATGTAAAGCGTCTTTGAGTGTCTATATAAAATCTAAAAATATAAATACTATGTAAAACCAATGCATTATTATGATTATTTTTTCTTTTTTATGTACAAACGAGAAGCATTTCTTCCACAGCAGCTCATTTGCACGCACACATCAAGAGTGATTAACACACTTCAGCGTAGAGTTTTTTATTTAAGTGTACCTTCATGCAAGTGCAATTTTGTTTAAAATTCTAACGACCCTCTTTTTAAAGGAAAGAAATCTCATAAAATCTCCATCTGGCGTCTCTCGTCTGGAGAAGTGTTAAGCCATGAAGTTTATCGCTGCCTGTGGGCGCTGTCGGCTCATGCCACGCTCATCGGCCATGCTTTTTTAATTGAATTAAGGAGCAGCGAGTGTGGCATCTCTCTTATTGTTATCTCAGAGGTGTACAGGGGTTATTAAACAGGGAAGCATGTAAAGTCATCTGTTATCCCTGGCACTGTAATAAACATATTAGCTCAAGGGCCACAGCCTGCAGGTTGTGCGGCCCAGATTGATACCACTGCCATATCTACAACTATCCACCTCATTACAGTAAGAGGATGCAAAGGAGGAGAGCAAAAAAAAAAAAAAAACACAGCCTCCCCCAGGACTCAAAAGCAAAAGATAGTTTTTCTTTCTGGAAATGCAATAAACATTTAGAATTGCTCTTTTATTGTGAATTAAGAATGCAGTGAGAACAAAGCATTAGGTAAATTGTGGACACCCTACACAAGCTAATAAATAAAAATTGAAATTATGATTTTATTTTATTTAAATTAATATATTTGCTCACAATTCTATGTAAATATGAGTTCATTTATATTTGTCAAAGTAAAGTAAGGCCACTGAAGTTTCTGAAGAATGAACATTGTCTTAAAAGCCCTTGTATTATGCGAAGAATCATTAATAATAATGTGCTTTTATCCAACAGAGATGCTTGACCTTGGGATATATCTAACGGTGCCTTTTTTCCTGGCAGTATTATTATTGCATCTGTAATTAGATGATATATTTATGCTTTAAATGAAGGTTCAGTTCACCGAGCACATTTTAAACATACCAATATCTTTTGAGAGCAGAGTTAATGCTAATCTGTTACAAGAATGCACTGCAGAATATGTTTGAAAAGGTTTAAATGATCATGTTCAAAAGACAATAACACCCAATGGAGACAGGATATGTTCTTTGCAAAGAACACTATCAGTACTCCCCAAGTAACTGCAGGCTTTGCAATGTGTTCACTACACAAATATTTATACAATTGCAATTCAGTTTTGAGATACAAATAGGCTCTTCACATCGGATTGTCAGATTGCAAAGTGATGCTGACGACCTACAGACTGTCTCTTTGTTTATTCCTTTGAGTAGCTGAAATACGTAAAGATTCAAACAGTGTGTTTAAAGAGCTTTGGTGTTGAACCAAAGGCTAATGCTAATTTGATGCTAACCAATGTTAAAGCAGTAACAAAGTAAACGAAGTAACTCATGCCCCAAGAGGCCATAAGCGCCACTGCAGGTGTCGTAGCATGTTACGGTTTTTTACTCATTAATTGTCCGTGAGAGTAAATACTAAAGAAAAGACAAAGGGAGAGAGGGATATTGTACATTGTGCCACAACTCAAATACACAATGGAGATACATTTTTTTTCACTTAATCTTGGCTATAAAAAATAGTAAATACTGCTTAAGTGGCACTAGCCTTGCCCGTTAGCCTGTTAGCTTCTTCTTCGTGATTCTATTAGTGTGTATTGGGGCCTCCGACCCGGTCCAGAAAAAGTGTGTTTTTCTGGACAGAGACACCGGGGGAGATGAAAGACCCCTCAATAATCCCAATAACACTTGTCTTTTCCCCAGAGGAACTACGGAAAGGATTTTTTTTCAGGTAAACAAGATACTCAGCTCTTCTTTAAGATCCAAGTTTTTGTGTTGTTTTTTTTTGTAAAAATATAGACAGAAAAAGAGTTTTTACCCACACTGGCCTGGAGAAAGTTAGCCACAACATTCCGTGTAATACAGCGTTATTTCATGGACTTTCAATTCAACTCGCTTTTCTAGAGATGACACTAAAAACAGGGAAATTTAACCTTACCACTTGCATCCCCAAAGCTTATATTTCCCTGCCTTTGCGTGCGAACCTGACACACATATAACCTCTGGGGTCTTTGTCAGAGAAGGTTTGATTTTACTAATTGGGACCAAAGCTGTTAATTGGAAGTGTGCAAACAGGAATATAGTATCCGAGGAGAGCCTCTGGGGAAATATATATATATATGTGTGTGTGTGTGTGTGTGTGAGCATGCGTGTGTGTATGCGAGCGTGCGTGTGTGTGTGTGTGCACATTTTCCACCTTTACTCTCTAAATGCAACTAACTGTTTGTTGTCACGACACAACACCCAGCAGAGACATGCAATATGCAAAACAAATAGCACAGCAGTTTATTTGTCAAAGCCTCGGTGGCATGTTGTTTTAGAATTGACTTTGCAGTAATTAATAACCTGCGCTAAACAAACAGCAAAATAAATGGAGCTTTAAACAATTAGACCGAGCAGCCAATATGTTTCAAATGGACTGAATTAACTACCGCTATTGATTAAAACAGTTAAACATATCGATTGAAATGAAATGTCAATTTGCAAAAGTGCCATTGTCAATTATTTACATGTAAGAAACACATTAAAAGAACAAGACAAGCTTTTGTAACTCAAACATGGATGTTGCAGAGTCACATTAGCCTACAACACTGTCTTAATGTGTTCACACAAAGACCGTAATATTGGAATCTTCTATTTTCTTCCCAGGTTCTGACGGGTGTGACTGATAGTTGAACACAAGGTGGATTGTATAGTTTAATGGTGGGAGAAGGGATTGCGCCTCAAAGTCGTTTCTAATTCTCTCGGAGCTTTTGCATCTCAACACCCTTCTCATGTCACGCGCATGTACAACCACCCAGCAAATAGAGCGCCTCTGAAAAGTGGCTTCCGAGCAGCGGCTTTGAACTGTGTGCTGCTGCGAGCCCTGCTCCTGCTGCGCACCGGGGGGAAGTACAATGAGCACATGAGATCCATCATCAAAAACAAACACAAAAAACAAAACAAGAATCAAAAGAAAAAGAAAAGAAAACATCCAGTAGACTCGTTCCCTCCCTCCCCCCCATGATATTTTCCGTCACTCTGTCTTGATGCGTTGACAAGATCGCTATCAATATTTTATTTGTGCATTTATATGGCGTAATCAACCTCCGGGAAATAAAAAAGTAATTAGATGAAGTATCATACAGGCAATTGACATGATGAGTGATAGCTTTACCATGGCACCTGTTGTAATGAAGGTAACACACGAGTAAATCATCAGAATAATCTCTCTGCACTGAAGACATTATTCATTTACGCCACATTTTGGCACCAGATCTAAGTATTTGCATTTGCAGTTGTATTTCTAGTTGTCTTTCTTGTTAAATCTTTAGCTTAATCGTCCATGCTAATAGGTAAGGATAATGCCAATATGCTCGAGGAGAAAATCCTGACTTTACACCAGGAGAACGTCCTGCGGAGGGCGCATGTGTGGATTTGGCTAATAAGCAGTCTCTTTTCTGTGTCACATATTTGCCTATTTATTATGTGTGGCCGAGTTTCTCCATCAAAAGCGCTCGGTGACAGAATCCAAGTTTCCGCTGTAACAGATGCCGCGGCAGCTTTTGATGTGCTGCCCACATCTGAGGAGTCGAGCCGTCGAAGCCTGCGTGCTTACAAATTTTTTTGATATGTACAACATCCCCACATGCCGTCAGCCATGTTGGAGCCCGGCCAGTGCGAGTTTGGAGGCTGAGGCTTGACCTGCCGTGACTACAGCGAGAACCGTTTGTACAATAAGACAAACTTTAATAAGAGCGCCGCTTCAAAGCAAGTATTGACATTGTTGAAGGTCAGCAAAATTGAAAGTACTGAAGTGTGAATAGAGACAAATGTTTTATTACAACCCGAATGAAGTTGTTTTCTTTTTGACAATTATCTTTAGAAAGAAAGGCCATATTGATTGTGCGTCCTCACAATAGCAAATTACCGTATGAGTGATTATGTTGCGTTCTTCATCATCCACAAAGTTATAAAAAAAATGAGTTATTCTTGCAGCCAACCTAAGCTCCATAAGTCAAAGGCAACATATTAGCTGCTGTGAAAGATGCACTCAACACATTTAGCTTCAATCTGAATGGACAAATCCATCTGATGAGTGATGTAGTGGAAACTATGGGAGGAAATCTGAATGTGGCGATAGACTTCTGTGAATATGATTTGCCGAGTTTGCATTTCATGTGTTTGAACAGTGTGGACCGCAGAAATAATGTCTCCTTATTTGTTAACCACCTGACTGCACTGCTCTCTGTCTTTATTGATAAGGGCAGATAAGGATGAGGAGTCCTCTTTGCTTTTCTTTATGTGGCAACGGGCTTACGGTAATGCTGCTCAATGTATATTTGATGAAGAGTCTGCTCTGCTTTAGTGAGCTGATTGAACTGGATATGAGGAAACTCAGAAGTCATCTATGTGTCAGTGTTTAATTTATATGATTAGGTACAGGAGTATTCCAGTCATTCGCTTGTATTTGTCTTCCCAAGTGCTGAGGAAACGCACCAAGGACAAAAAGGATGAAGGGCTAAAGCAGGAGGTACAAAGCCGGCCGAGTAGGGCTATGGGCGTGTGACGGTAGGAGTAACCTTACCTTGTGGCTAGCCCTTTTAAGTTAATACTATTCTTAAACTAGCTTCTTATATTTTACTTTAAGGTGGAGCCATGGTGTTGCCTTGTTTCTCCTTTTTTGTTACATTGTAACTCAAAATGAGTGTACAAACTGTTCAAATGAAAAGCTAATGTGAACTAACCAATGTCCGAACTGTCAACGGAAAGTTAATGCGAGTTACCAAATGTAATGAAACCTGTGAAATGAACTGTCTAATGTCAACAAAGATATGAAATACAAGCAGAAACCCAAAAGTAAAACATAGAAATAAACTAAACTGAATGTACAAGGAACATGTACTGGCCTTTTGGTCGAACCTGTGTGCCTTAAAGCACATCTATTTTCCAGCTAGACTGGATGGCATTGTTTGGCTTTTATTTATTAAAATACCCCTGCCACTCATAATGCTACATTAGTGACAAGACGAGTGGTAGTATTATATTAAATAAAAGCCAGACAACGCCATCAAGTAAAACTGGAAAAAAGGCACACAGGTTCAACCCATAAGGACAGAGGCAGAATGTTCCTTTAACACAGGTTAGTTTATTTATATGTTGCGTGTTTATCTTTCCGTTTCTTGTTTTATACTTTTGTTCACAATTAGACATTTCATTCACAGCTTCAGTTGACATTGTTGCACACATTTAGCTTCAGTTAGCTCACATTGTGTACACAGAACTTAGTTCACAGTTATGATGCTGTAAAGAAACGGGAGGACCGATTGTCAAGACCATTGCAGGACCAGTTGTGAAAGAAAGCACTAATT
Organism: Gobius niger; assembly: GCF_951799975.1. Classification (NCBI taxonomy): domain Eukaryota; kingdom Metazoa; phylum Chordata; class Actinopteri; order Gobiiformes; family Gobiidae; genus Gobius; species Gobius niger. The sequence continues at coordinate 16,135,631 of NC_136855.1, read as the reverse complement.
CCTGATGTTTTCTTCAAGAAGATTCCCTTTATATAGTGTGCACTTATGGTGCTGCCTGTCCCCACTCACAGAGCTGAATTGACCACGACAGTGATGATAGCTGCATGTAACCGAGTAAGTCTTCTCGTATAAAACGTGTAAATGGCGCTGCTGCAGGAGTGGCGTTTGTGATAATGGGCTGTGCATATGTGTGAATGAGGCTCAGGTGTGATATGGCAGCTTTGTCCACTAAATGCAAGAAGAGCTCAGCCGCTGGTCAGTCCTAATATGAGGAGAAAGTTTACACCGAGGATGATTAGGATGTGCACAAATGGGAGAGCTCTTTATTTATGTGAATAACCCCCTAGCCCCTGAGGTTTGGTGTGTTTCACTTATACTGTTGTACACAAGTGAAAACTAATGCATGATGCATGTCGGGCACAGTTACATTAATGAGTTCCAGGAACCATTGCATTTTATGATCCCATTCCACCAATCACATCCATTTCTAGCCGTACAGCTGCCTTATTTTTCTACCATTCATTCATACCCCCCACCCTCACTCCTCCATTTGGTGATTCATCCTCTGGACCAAACAGATTCCTCCAGAGATGAACTATTTAGCAAAACCCCACATTCATTCAATGAAAAAAAAAGCAAAGGTGTGCATGGGGTTAAATAAATAAATAATTTCCCTCATATATATTTATAAACATGAAGAAAAAAAAGTTCAATCTCCCGTGGTCAGCCTCCATAGATCTAGTAGTCTTTGAAGGCATCATTAGCCGGTGTTATCAGCACATTGACCCTAAAACTAGCACCTGAGGGGCCCCGGCTGCGGTGGTGCGGGCGTGAGCGCGCGAGACCGGGATGGATGAAGTAAGACTTTGAAGTGGATCCTCTATTTGAAGGATTATACATCAGGGATTTTGATTCATGCCCATTTTTTTGTCCTGCGGGCTACCGTGGCTCGTGCGTGGGTGGACGGCGCCTATTGTTCAGTAAAAAAAGAAAAAAATATTAATGTATTTATTTTTCTCTACAACAACGGTATTTAACTAATGAGTGGAAAAGTTGCATTTTGAGCCTACGAGGGGGTGGATGAAAAAACTAAAACACAACACAAGTGCACTCTTTGAGTGGGAGAGGGCAATTCACAAACTCAACTCTCCAAAGACTACATGCTAATTAAATTGACAATCTTTTACACAAACAAGATGAATATTCCCAGTCACAGCAGCAGCAGTGAAATGGGATGTGGTTCACAAGCCCCAAAAGCCTGAAACATACGAGAAGGAAAATGAAACATATATAAATGCTTTACAATAGTTATTTTTGATGGGGATGAAAATCTCATGACATAATCTGTGATGTTTCTTATGTATTTCCCTAATCCCACTGTTGTCATGACCCAGTTTCCTATTGAAATTGGTGTCTACCCAATACTTGGTAATCCTTAAACATAATAGGCACACTTGCTGCCTCCATGACCTATTTTTAGGAAATAAAATACAAAAGAGAGCAGTCGCCCGAGCCATGCCACACTGGAGTATTAGTACCTCTTTATTGACATTACTTTCAGACATAAAATAAAATAAAATGCAAATGCAGATGATTTAGTATTACTGCTGTGTGGAATTGGAAAGCAGTTTCAAAGTTAGAAAGCTATGCAAATATAAAGTCAAGAAGACATTTTTGGCAATATAATTATGCAGACCACCAAATTAGCAAAAAAAAACAAAATTAGCATTCATTGAAAATAAATTCTTATCTTTTCTCTAATAGTATTTTTCTGCGAAAGAGATTTGCCAAAACTCAAAAAAACATTTTGTCTCAAAGAGTGGCTGAAAAAAAAAGTGCCCAAAATTATGAATCCAGGGTGAAACTATTCACAGAAGATTTACATAGCGGCCCTCACCCTTGTGGGGAAACAATCATTTTCATACAGGTCCGCTACCATAGAAAACATCTTAATTTGCCTGAATAATTTCCATAACAATCAGGTCTCTGCTTTTGTTTGGAGGTTAGTGTTTTCCGATATGGTAATGCCGCCTTTGAAGTCATCCCCCATGAGAACTTTGTTGATCTTAAATTTTTTTTTTTACACCCGCCTTCCTTTCACGTCAAATCATCCCGGCGCTATGTCGGGCGCTAACCTTGAGACGTCAAAACAGATAAATCGGGCCAGATTGTGCTCTGATTAGATTATCCGCCTAATCTGTAACACATGCGTGGGACTGCGAGTCGCAATGGCAGGAGCTAGGCACAGCAAATGTAATAATAGCTGGATGGTAATAGTTGCTGGCAGATCAAAATGATACCAGGGGCACACAGCTATAATGGGGCAACGGCTTAAAAAAAAGAAAGTTTGAAAGTGTAGTTTGTGGCCTGTGGAAAGCGTAGTTCGGAATATGCAGCGCTGGTCATTAGTGAGTGGAACCCATCGGGCACACGTTGACTACCAAGGACATTTACATTTTCACTTTCAACCGAGTTTGCAATTAGAACGTACTCTTAAGTGTTCCATTATATTTGTCTGGTTGACTAACTTTAGTTTCACTAACACATTATTAAAGTCCGCCCCGCTGCACTCTCCCTCACACCATCATTACTGTTGTCATGTCAACGGGGCTGCGCGGACGCGACGCCTAACAGAGTGGAAGAGTGTCCCTTAATCCTGTCTCAAACTAAAAGTCAAATAATGATGCAGCGTCTAGACATGCAGCTATGTATATGTGAGGATGCAAACAGTATCACGACAATCAAGACACATTTCCCTGGCTTTGCTGGCACATTGAAAGTCTTTGGTTGCACAAGAAAGTGGTAAGTCTGGTATAAATGTTTTTTCGGGGAAATACTGTGGTGCATTTGTTGTCGTGATAGGGTGGGTGTAGCCTGGCCTCAGCCACCCATAAACTCTGGTCAATTATAATTTCCTTTTCATTTCCTTACAGTGGCCGCGCTACATCGTTTGAATTTCAGCCAACCATTCAGCGAGCGGGGGAGGCGGGGGTTGTAGGAGACGTCCAGCATTTGCGCTGCATTTGCTGGTTGTAGTTTGGCAATGGCGGCGGATACGAAATATGATAAATTTATGATAGAGTTATGTTAGAGTTATGATAGAGTTATGATAGAGTTATGATAGAGTTATGATAGAGTTATGATAGCTTGCTTCACTCATTACCAAACGCTAGCGAAAATCAGATCCAATTGTTTCAAAGGAGTTCACCCCTCCCACCTGATAAAGGAGCTCAATTGTGAAGGTCCAGACCCTTGTACGAAATGAGTACGAGGGTCTGGTAAAACCAGGCTAGGGTGGGTGCGATACGGTGATAAAAACCGAATGATCTGTGACCTGTCTTTGTTGGAAAGATCCTTTGGCCCAGAATGCTTGTTGTTTTAGGCGGGATTTTGCGATGCATTCCTGAGCACTGTGAGGCACATGGCTAACAGATGACAAAATTACATTATGTTTTAATCAGATTAAAATGAAACGCATAAAAATGTCACAAACTTCGGTCTATTTAATTACATTTCGCGAAACTAAACGTCCTCCCACTTTGCGGATGAAAATGAACCTGTTCAACTCCTAGAGGCTTTACCTTAACTGTACACTTGTCTAATGACTTACCTTCCTCAGCTGGAGTCGGTTTGTATGAGTTTTAGTTCTTCACATCAGCGCAGACTTTTTGGAGCTCCACTGTGATGTTGGCAGTGATGGATTCTTGACTCATTTTACTGTTTAACTGGCTTCAGCAGACAGGCATGTGCTTTTTTTTTTTTTTACCTTTGATTAACATCCTCAGCAGAATTATATTGACACCTGCAGCGATCCTACACGTCGTGGAGAAAGCTGAGAGAAGCGTGCGTTTTGATCCCTGGTATGGCAGCCATTACGGTTTGGAAACCTTTTCGCGGGCGGTAATTGCTTTACACTTGATGGATTTGGGGTGGGGGGGTTGGGCTAAATGAAGTGTTTGCTTTGTTGTATTAAGAGGGGTGTCGTTTTGAAGCGAATGTGTCATATGTTTGCTGCTCATTATTTTAGCGCTAAAGTAGGCACAACGATATTTTGGTTTAGGACGCAGTGGAGCAAAGAAATTGGATTGGTTTTAATAGTCAAAAATATGGGCTTAATGAATTGTTCTGATGCTGTACATGAGGATAAGGCAATCCCCCTGTAATCCTATTTGAGTGGATTTAAAAGATCAAAAACATTGGTGCCACCAAAACAAATTCATAATCTTGTCAAGATTGTCTTTTACATTTATTAAATACCAAATTTCTGTGATGTTTCCAGCTGGCAGCTGATTGTCATTTTGTGACCCATTATTGTCTGCAGCTGAGAAAATTATGACCAGATGGCTGTAGATATCTATTTGTTCTCTATGGGCTGGATGATTGACATACAGTATGTGCAGTCATCACATCAGGTTGAAGAGGTGGATTTGTCAGGAACATTCCTAAATCGCGTTCACATCGTGACAAGTGACAGAAGTGTACGCACATGTTGATTACTGACACAAAACATGGATATTAATGTATCTGCAATGGAAAGCTGACTAAATTTAAAGGATATTCATTTCGCTTTTCAAAATGTAATGAAACAAGGACATATTATTGATGTTGTGCTTTCACATTAAATGCGTCACCCAAAGGGCTTCACACTCCCTCACACATAGCTATTGGTGGTTAACTTTGACTTTAATAATAATAATGCATCGGTTTTACTGTATATAGCGCTTTGCCTGACACTCAAAGACACTTACATTGCATTATTCATTCACCCCATACTTGGTGGTGGTAAGCTACTATTATAGCCACAGCTGCCCTGGGGTAGACTAATGAAAGTGAGGCTGCCAGTCTGCGCCATCAGCTCCTCCAACCCCCACCATCACGCACTCACTCACTCACTCACTACATTCGTCAGGCTTCCTGGTCTTCCCAAACGGTCTCCCATCCAAGTACCGATCAGGCCGAACCCTGCTTAGCTTCCAATGTCTGACGAGATCGGGCATAGCAAAGGCAGTATGGCTCAGTTTCCCCTGAGGAAGACTGACAAAAGCAAGGCAGCAAACATCTGTGCCATCCGACCATCACCGACCACTCGCTCACACCAGCTTCCTGGTAATCCCCGGCTGTATACCATCCAAGTACTGACCTGCTCTACCTGCACTACCCTGCTTAGCTTCTGAGATCTGACAGGGTCGGGCATTGACAATGTAGAAACAACGGGGTTGAATTGGGCCTGTTCACAACACGGTAATGCGTATAATAACATATTGTTAGACAATATGACATGAATACTTACATAATGGCTTGAGGATTCACTTTCAACACCATTAAAACGAACCAAATATTGAAGGAGCACATTCTATTTATATCGCAAAAAAAAAGGATGCGACTAAAGAAGTTGAATTAATACTTTTATGCAACGTTTTCAAAATTCAAAGACAGTGAGGGAAACGCTATTATTGTATCACTCATTAGATTAGGAATACTAAATCATAATGGCCCATTGAAAGCCTCACTGGCACAGAGCTGTATAGTCTCCGATGCTTTGGACACAGGCCTATACTTGGGATTAGCTCTCAGCCTGCTGCTTGCGCGTACCCTGTGATCTATAGTTGTGACAAATCGCAAGTGATGCCCCTGACTCATTTACATGGAAATGGGTTTAAATGATGGCCATATAGTACTGCTCTTCCTTTATACCTGCATATGTGATCACATGTTCCCAAAGCTAAAAGGTACACGACTTCTCCAGAACATCGTATTTGGCTGGCTGTAATTATGCATCTATTGAACGAGTGAGGATTTTTTAGAACATGTTTGAAACGTTATTTTTCCACGCTATTCATCTTTTCGCGTTGCGAGATTAAAGGACCGACACTGACCCACGCTGAGGCAATACCAAATAAACGCTCTTTCATAAACAGCATGATGTAAACCTTGCAAAGCATCGTTTTCGGAGACACGTGTTTTTCTTTCAACAGTAGAATTAATAATTCTGCCACCGTTCTGATCTGTGAACTCCATTATTTTCTATTCATTGAAAAGTGAAAGACATCACAGGGGCTTTTATCAACAGTGTTATAATCGGCATACTATTTTTACGGATTCAAACATTGCCGTGAAGCAACTTTCAAACACGAGAAAATGAAATGAATATGTCAACTTAGCACATCTGTCACCACTGAAAGAGGTTGATAACATTTGAAATGTCCATTGTCCTTGTACATGACATGCATTTATAATACAGTTACCATGAGAGGAATCCTTTTAAAATGTACACTCACATTCTAGGGACTACTTAGATTCAGTACTCCACCGGTGCTTACAGTAATGTGGGGAGGCCATGCAGACTGCGCAAACAGAAACAAAAATCCATTGGCAAAACTTCTAATTGAGTCACATTTGTTCTTGTTTGTCTGTGGCTGTGACCTAAACCAGTGCTTCTCGAGTTCGATATGAGAGAGGGCCTGAGTGGACATGTGTGGTTAGAGTCAATAAGTGAATATGACAGCTTGTGTCAATAAACAAGACAAGTGGGAAACAGTGCACAGAGAGAGACCGCGAATCTGCCGGCTTCACGACACTCAAAGAAACGCAGAGCCCCTGAAATCCAATTTAGGTTTCCCTCGGACAAAATTGCACTTACAATGAAGCTATATGTTTTAGGGCTAACTCAATCAAGTGTGAGAGGGAACGGCGCAGACCACAGCGCCATCACTATGTAACCTTAAAGATGTAGAGAACTGGGGGAAAGATGGGTGATCATTTTGTCGCGCGCTAACACCTCCATCAAGTTATTTGTCTGTAAAGAACAGAAACAGCAGGAAAGACAGTGAAGTGTCGGGAGCGCAAACAGAATCTTATGTGTGATGTGACGTGAGCCCCACCAATGGAGTGGCAGTGCAGGTGGAAAACAATAAAGTAACAGTAAAGATCACAAAACATTGAAGATGCAATAAAACAAGACGACTCAATCAGCGCTGGTCAGTAAAAGTTTGCCTGAACTTAATAGATCTTAATGTGTGTTTAAAAAAAAATCTCAGCAGATTGAAAGTGGGTGGATGTTCGGTTCACAGAGAGAAACAAGATCATTATACAGTATTTGTAATGTGATGCTGCTAATATTATAGTAAAGATGTAAAGTATACAATGATGTCACTGTAGTGAAAATTATCATCTGCCTTAGATTCTTTGACACCCTTCAATGTCACTTGCCCCCCAAAAACAAAAAACAAGATTTTGCTGCTGTTCGATCCAATACCGGGTCGACTTTACGCACTTTACTTCAGTTGACTTGAAACTTTACTGAAGGAATATGAGATCAGATATAGTAAGCTTTTATAAATAAACCATGTTCTTCTTGTCCCTAGATACTGAAAGTAAATGAACAGTGTACATTCCAGGGACTGATCTAGATGGGTGCCCCAGCTGCCACCCCATTGTCATGTGGGTGTTTATAGAGGCTCACTCCCAGTTAGTACTTTTTTAACAGGCTCCTGTGGCCTCCGAGTGGGTGATTTTTTAATTATTATTATTTATTTTTTTCTGAGTTAGAACCCCTTACTTATATTATGGACAATGCTACTATTGGTGTTTAATTTTGGGGGTTTTCAGCCTGCATCTAAAGGAAAAATTGCCTCTTGTAAAATGTGTTGGCACCCCAGAAATTCTCCCTGACCCTGCTTGCCACCTCTTGATTTTTTTTCTTTTTTTAGATCCGCCCCTGGCACATTCAAAACTATAATCCCTGCGTCAATGCTGTAAAACGTCAGCATTCACTTCCAACTACAATTACAGTCCTTCACAATCAGACAACAGCACAATAACATGGTTTATTATAATGTTGGTGAGCTACATAACCACTTAGAATGTTTCAGGTTAAACTGAGAAGAGACGAAGTGAGTGTTAAAGGCTTTAAAAAAATATATGTGTAAATGGAATATAATCTATTCAAATCATCTTTTTTGGCAATAATTGGGAGGAAAAAAAGACACATTACCTTCTCTAATATTAGACAATTTTTCTCACTTTCTCAATAATGTCTGTTGTATTAACTGAAGTCCATTTCCTCCGAGTACAATTACTAGAAGTACCTTTTTCTTTTAACTTTGATAACAGTAAGATCGGTCATTTCTAATATGCTCACACATTAAGATTTAAAATTCTTCTTTTATTGCCCCCATGCTGAGGCGTACTTGCCTTATTAAATACTGTCATACAGCACATATCAGGAGAAGAGACTGTTTCAATAACGTTTCCAATCCCAGACCTCTGAATGTAGTATTTAGTGCATTTTCACACTTTACAACTGACAGCGTTTCTCACCATTAAAGATGTGAGTGCGGCACGTGCTGTTATTTTTTCAGTGAAAGAAGATAAAGCCGCTGTAGAAGCAAATGAAGATGTCAGGAGGATGTGTGTCATTGTCTTGATGTCTTCGTTTTAAGTGCATAATTTAGACAGCCTTGCAGAGTGGTTAGCACACTGCCCCGGGTATGCCTCAGTTTTACAATCTATGCGTTTAATTATGGTTCAAACCTGCTCCTGTTGAGACTGTTCTATGTGGTCTTCCAGAAGAACTCCAGAGTGAGGAGGATTACATGAATGGGGGGGTAATATATGTATGAACCACCGTAATCATTTTCTCCACAATACTTACAGCCTATAGGCCAGTGCGACACTTCATTTGAAAGCTAAGACCTACAAAACTGATCTAAAAGGATAATTTTGGTTTTTCGCCACATTTTTGCCACATTTTCATCGGTTCATGTCACTTTTTTGTTGCTCTTTTGTGGCCTTTTTGCTGTGTTTTCATCACACATTTTTGTCACTTCACTTTTTTGTCGCTCTTTGTTGCATTGTCATCCTCGTTTTTGTCTCATTTTGACACTTTAGTTCAAGAGGCTTTTAGATTAGACTGGAGAATGTGTTAAGAGGTTGAAAAAAGTAAATAAATCCATTAAAATCAAAGATCCAAATTAGAATTTGACCCTACAAAAAAGATAATTTAACGAAGAACTAAGTGCCTTGTTTACCTTAAAAAATCCTATTCGTAGTCCCTCTGGGGGTAATACAAGTGTTAATGGGATGATTGGGGGGTCTTTCATCTCCCCCTGGTGTTTATGGCCAGAAAATCACAATTCCGAGGCCCCAATACACACTAATGAATCACGAAGAAGAAGCTAACAGGCAAACGGGCAAAGCTAACTGCGGGCTAGCGTCACATTAGCAGCATTTCAGCCAGGTTTGAGTAGAAAAAATTATCTCCATTGTGTTTTCTGTCAGCGTAGTATTTACTCTCACAGACAATGAATAAGTAAAAAAAGACACACACACAACATGCTGCGACACCTGCAGTGGCGCTTATGGCCTCTGGGGGCATGAGGTAAAGCAAGAACAATGAAATAAAATCTCAAACACTAAAATGTTCCTTCCACTGGTGAAATATGCAAATGATCGTGTCGACCCCTGCGTCAAAATTGACCGTTATCTAGTTGCACTTGAAAAAAATAGCCCAGTATACATTGGACAAATCATTGAATTACAAAACTGTCCAACGTGTACCACCGAAGCTGCTAGAATAGTGTCCACACATTCAACACCAACAAAAAGCTAAATAAATGAAAATTTCTCTTGTATGCCCCAGACACTGATAATCAGCAGAAATATGTATGAGTATTCAGACATTATTAATGATGAAATTCTCGATGCTCTTTTTACGCTTTTAAGCCATGCTTTTGACTTCATGTATTCGTATTGAAGGACGAAGAGTGTCAGAGGTCATTTGAATTTCTCTCTGCGCAGCCTTGCTTTTTTCTTCTGCACCGCTCCAATTGCTTCAATGTATTGATTCAACGTTTCAAACCTTGAAGAAACTATGTGCAGGTGCAACAGGAAGAAAAAACAAATTACTGCCTCCACCTGGTGTAACTTTTTTTAAGTGCTTAAAGATTGTTTTTCTCTCACGCCTCTTAACTTTCATTACGTTCTTACCTCAGGGGGCCAAGTGTCAATTTGTAAAGCCGAAACATAGACGCATTCTTTCAACAATCCCTATCAAACGAATACATAATTAAATTTGAATAGTCTAAATGGCTGTCTATATCGCGGAGACAGGAAATCAATGGTAGTCCAGGGTTTTAGTCATTTCCATCTCATAAAGTCATTACGTGTTGGGAATGGGGTTTTATAACATGCATTATATTCCTGCTCCCACTCTTACACAGCTATAGTGCTGCTGCTGCTGCTACTACCACTACCATTGCTACTACCACTACTACTTTTTAGATTACACAGTGAAAAAGCTTCAAAATGGGACCCCACCAATTAGTCAACAAAGCAACCAAAGGGGGCGCATCTGTGGCAAAGTAATGCAAAGAATGGTTCAATGGAATGGTGGGCATTGCTCTGCTACTACTTCTTTGGTTTGTTTGAGATCCTATCCCAGAGTATCCCAGAGAGAGTAAAAGAAAGCTTTGCCTCGCGGTTGACTCCAGCAGGATGTTGTTTGCCAGAGGATCCCGCCTCATTGACCTGGGCCTGTTCAGATGATGGGCCATAGGTGTGGGGGGGAGCAACTCGATGGAGGAGCAATAATGGGGTACTGCAGGACTTGAACACAGTTGATGGAGGGGCATGTGATAAGATTAGCTTAAACTAATCCAAACTAACCCTAATCCGAACCTTACGGATAGTGGAGCTGAGGTCATTTCCTGTGGAGGTCTGGAGCTCCACTGATCACATGACTCTCCATCAGCTGTGTTTAGACACTCTTGCAGGACTTGTCCAAACGGTTTTATAATGGCCTCAACTTCTTTAAAGAAATGGGCTGAGAGATATGCTTTACAGTGCTTCAAGAAACGTGACCCAATCGTCCTTTGTCAGGGTTTCATTCCCACCAGGACGGGGCGATGTGCAATAGGTGAATCCTCCAGCCAGGTGATTCTGACCATCAGCTTGGCTCCACATCATGAAGATAGGTCCCCGGGCATGCAGTCGACCACTGCCCCTTACGGGTTGCCTCAGTGGCATCGAAGCAAACAAACACCTCCAAGTGGTGCACTACATGGGCACTATCCAGCTGAACCTTGTACGGAGATAATGCTACTTACACGAGTTTGCGGATGGTGACAATGGCAAGTACTCTAGCCTTAAAACTACTACTACTACTATTGCAACTACAACCACCGCCACGTACTACTACTACAGCTACATTCTATTCCTTTGTTATTCATATATTTCAAACATAAACCCAGACATATTAAAACAAACACTAATTGCATTCATAGATTTGTGAAGATTTACTGTAATCACATCTGATACTGAATTTGATTTCCAATCACATAAAAGTCCCCCAGGCTTATCTCATCTGTAATCCTATCTAAGACGCAGAAATGTCAGCGCAGTTTCTAAATCTTTTTTATTCAGAATGTGAAATTCAATAAAACGCCCTAGTGTAGAGAATGTGCTTGGAAATGGTACAATGTTTATTTGGGATTATGTGCTCATATGTATGTACGAGCACTGGTTGGCTTGTTCGGTTATGCAAATTTATGAAACATATTTTTCAACAATGACAACGTGAGAATATTTTAGTCAAGCGGTTCTCAAAACAAATCATCAACTCAACCAAACATTGTGATAGACCGTTCAATCCAAACCCACCAGTTGAGAACCATTTCTGTACTGTATTCTTATCAAGCTGTGTGTGTTGACAACCATTCAACCCCACGATAGAAACCAAGTAAACAAACAGAAAAAGCTTATAACCCATGTAGATGTGCTGTTTTTCATGAATTCAGAAAGCTTCAGGATAAGTTTTCTAAGTCTTCTACAAAACCACTCAAGCTGAATGGGAATATTCTCATTTATAATGAGCACTAATTTGCCCCTGTAACTTGTCTGGGTCTAAGATGTCTGCTGGTGTTATATCATTGATCCTCATTCTTACGCTGGTCCTCTTTTCATCTCTGTTTATTGTCTTCATCTCTCTAAAGTTGCCGGTGCGCCCCTGTCTCCCTCCTGTCTCCTGCGTGCTGCCGCTGTCTGTTCAGCTCATTCACTGTGATGCCTGAGCGTCTAATAAGTACTGAGGACGGTCGCCCGTTCCTCCTTTCTTCTCCTTGACTTGTGTCTGCCTCGGGGAGTCCACAGCCCCACCACACGCCGCACCATGAATAGATGATCAAATGCAGCGAAGCAGTGTTTCTCAAACTGTGGTATGTAGGGGTCTCCGAGTGGTGCCCTGGAGTACTAAGCAGTTTCAGTTCTGATTTGGCTCATCATCAGTTTGGAATTGAGACCTAAGTAAAACTCACTGGTTTGAAATCACCTACTCCATTGAAATACATTTTCTACATGCTTTTATCTCTCTCTTGTCTCTAATGATGTGATTTTTCCTTTGCGCGACTGTGTAGGTTTGCTCGTTTTTTGTTTGCGCTGATGATTTCCATGTTCAGCTTGGTTCATCTTGTCATGACTTACTTTTTCAAACTTTTATTAGAACTTTTCACTAAAGTTTATAATAAGGCACACCTACACAAGTTAGCCATTAACTAATAATGGAATAACAATGAATACAGTTTATAGTCAAATATGTGCGTTCAAAGCTTGTTAAAGGGACTATACAGTTTAAAAATGTTATTATGTATTTTCATCCCCCTACATGTTCCAGCCATGTCCTAATGTGTAGAATGAGCCCAGACCTGTTCACCACAACTGCCTCTAAAATCCTGCACTCAAAAAGTTGTTCAGGTCTGAAGTGCTGTCATGCATGAGCTTAATATAGAAACTGCTGCTACGTGTAAGACCTGAGGGTGGCAGTAGTGAGTATAAAAATGACCAACTTGCATCCCTTTAACTCGGCTTTGAAAGTTGAACGTTCGTGTTCCAAGTTGGAGCTTTATAAAATAATTTTTTTGCCTGCCCATTTTAGCATAACATGTATGACTGCTGCCGAATGCTGCTGACCAACATACTCTCCATCGCACTGTATAGCCACTTAAAAGCAATAAAATATAAAGGCACTCTTCTCCAGCTTTGTCAGAATGGGCCGGCGAGCTGTTGTTCCATAATTCTGGTGTTTGGATGAATAATGGAGGAGAGTTTGAGCGCGAAGGTGCATCCCGCACTCCTCAAGCCCAAGGTTCCCAATTAGAAGCATGGATTGGTGCCAGAGCACATGTTTCTGCGCAGTATTTGTTGGCACTTTTTGAGATATACCCTCCTGAAGAATTAATGAAACCGGCAGCAAACAAAGCAGCTCTCGCCACAGATATTTCATGCTGTCTTCACAAATTCGCTTCTGTGCGCTAAGAGATTGTCACATAGCAGGCCCCAGTGCCGTTGTTCTCTAAATGGCTGAGAGAGCACAATGCGGCGTCTTTGTAAATGTTTTTGTTATGTGAGAGCATTAAGCACTACACTTTTAGGCGCTAACAAAGAGTAGGGTTGTAAGTTATAGTGCCGCTGTAGATGCACTTAACTGAGGTTTGCAACTCTACTGCAATAAAGTGACGTACCTACGTGACTCTCTACCCAAATCTAACATAATATGAAACCTAAGGCCCAGTGACAAAGCTTCAGGGACCCATCTGTGAATCCCCACCCACATTACATTTGAGAGCTGCCAACTAAAATATAATGAGAATCTGTGCCCCGTTTTAGGACTTTTCAGACACCTGATTAGAGGCGCATGTGGGACCCCATGGTGTCGCCTGACTTACACTCGGTCTTCGACAAAGGTGATAATTGCCACAGCACAAGACATGGAGAAATTAAACTAGTTGAGAAACTTGCAAGAACAAAGAAGTTTAGGGGACAGATTCTGCAGATTCTTTCTTTTTTTTGCTCTTCCGACCACTTCAAACAACCTTAAAGGGATATTTCAGGATTTTTGACATAGGCCTCATTTCCTAGTTATCCAGAGTGTTGATGATTTCTGGAGATTTCTGTTTTTTTTATTTATTTTTTTATTCATGCAGTCCTTCTATTTGAAGAGTTTAGTGGTGCTAGGCTAGTGCTAGGCTAGTGCATGTCTATGGTAACTAGCAGCCTGCATTAAAAACAGTCTGACTCAAGCACAGTGCACCTGAGGCAAATCCCTTATTACCGATATCAATATCTGTGCTAACTGAATATTTTTTTAAATATAACCATTTTGCATTTAAAACTTATATTATATTACTTATATAGAACATCAGCATCAGCTTCCTGGTTGTAAGCTACGCAGCGGCGGAGTGATGTGCTAGGTTACCGGATCTACAGTAGTTTGTTTACCGCGGCCGGCATTACTATATGTGGAATTCACAAAGGAGCTTTCTACAAATCAGATATGGCAACGTTTGGAGGACGACCCCATGATTTTGAAGAGGTTTTTAAGGCAGGCTACTAGTTGCCATAGACATACGCTAGCCTAGCACTAGCCTAGCACCACTAAACTCTTCAAATATAAGGACTACATGAATTAAAAAATATATATATCTCCAGAAATCAACAACACTAACTAGGACATGAGGCCATGTGTCAAAAATCCTGAAATATCCCTTTAAATTAAGTTTCAAAGTAGTATACAAAAACACCAACAAGTCAGATATTACACAGGATTTACAGTAATCAAGTCGAAACTACAAAGTGTGTTAATCCAAGCCGGAATGTCAGATAGGCTAAACAAGTTCGGAGTGTTTTGCATCGGACCACGAGACCATAATTTTTTGCAAAAGCAGTATTCATGTCGAAAACTATCGACTTAAAAGTTACAGTGAGTTCAGTTGGGGTGTGCTTATTTGATATTTATAAAGTAACTTCTGCCTCTTCTAAATCTAAAGTGAGTTATTGAATCGCCAGAGTAAATAATACATTGCAGACCCCATGGAGCTCAAGAGATAACTCAACACACAGCGTATAACTTTGGAGTATATCGTTTTTTTTTGGACCGGCTCCTGTTATAGTTTGCCAGTTAGCATTTAAGCCAGACTTGCTTATTTTACTTCTGGAGATTTGATTTATTTTTTATTACATGCTGCCTCCTGTTGTTGTGCGTAGTCAGACAGCACCACCATTAAAAGCATTTGTGTGTTGAAAAGCCTAAAGGAGATGAATTATTGAAATGCTCACAACATTCATTAAGAATGCAAAAAAAATTACTTGGAAAACAACTTTGCTGCTGAGGATAGGTGTGCCATAGATACCTTTTTTTATTGGATTTTAATTGGAATTGCAGTGGGCAACATTTCAAGCAGCATCGCACCTCTGTGTACTCCATGTTAATTATTAGTGAGGCAGAAGTCTCCAATGGAGCGGTTTCAAATTAAAGGACAATTTCAAATGGGCAACTTGCGGGTTGTTGCAGGGGTTTTAAGCGCCAAAACAAGAACACAAGAAGGAGTACTTCTAAGCCAGGACAAAGAAGTAAGTCCATACCTAGGATCAGGCCATGTCTAAACTAAATCTAACTCTCTGTCAAGAGCGTTTGCAATTCAAAACAGATTAATACATTTTAAAGAGGCTTTTTAAACCAATTTCAAACAACCGGGAACCATGGCCAACACATTTCTGAACCAGTTCTCTGCAGGCTAAAAGTGAACAATCACTAAACAACCAGATCACAACCAATACAGCACTAGAACAAACTGAGGAAAAATGAAAAATGATACACTTGATGAAACCAGGACCAATGTCTACAGCCAGAACTAGTGAAAACCAGTGAACCATTGCGCTCCAATCACTTCTAAATGAACCAACCGAGGCTTAACCAGAACCAAAGCAGGACTAATCCAGGCCTGGAGAAATGGAGAAACGTTCACACTAATATCTTCCAAGAGCAAGAACACAAAGTCAATAATACAATTAATATGTCCTCCGAGGAAGGGTCAGGAGAATTGCTGACTCCATATACAATGCGGTGTGCCTATCTAATTAGATTGTGAGAAGCCATTGAACAGATCATAAACTGTCTGTGTCTGTTGTTGACTACAATAAAAGGTGTTATGAAGCCGGTCTCAAGATGGCCGTGTGCATCTGCTGGCCCCCTCTCGCCTTTGTCTCAATGACACCATGCCTCTTTCCCAAGGATAGCAATAGGCCCGTTAACGGCACCACACGGAGCTTTTCACCGAGATTTGCTCGTTTTAATGGCCCCGCGCGCAGATTGTAACCTCCGCTAAAAAATAAGACCTTGATCAACTGGCCACACACGAGCAGAATTACAAAAAGCAACTTCACAAAAGAGCTAATTAAATTCTTAGCAAGCCGGCTCAGATGTCATACACCTTTGCATTTTATTGAGCTCAAACCCAGTGTTCTTGTCACTGAGTTAGTCAGAACACTGGGATCTGTTTTAAGGGCATGAATCTTACTTTTCTGTCTCAGGGTTTCATCGAATGCAGTTCGTCGCTGGACTTAAATGCAAGACATCAGTATTACTTATTGATTTACTAATTGCTA
This sequence comes from Gobius niger, assembly GCF_951799975.1. Classification (NCBI taxonomy): domain Eukaryota; kingdom Metazoa; phylum Chordata; class Actinopteri; order Gobiiformes; family Gobiidae; genus Gobius; species Gobius niger. Next base: position 16,119,194 of record NC_136855.1, on the reverse strand, counting down.
TATGTTATATATTTTTGTTTCCATATCCTGTAAAGTGTCGTATATCTCTGTGTGTGCTTTATTGATTTGACCAGCGTAGTGGGGACCCATTTCCACTGCAGTCCTCTATCTTTATGATTCCAAACAGTCAGCGAGATAAGTCTCTTGGTAGAGCTATGCTTTTGTCTGAGCCCTTTGTCTGCCTTGTATTTCAATATACCTCTATTCATCTGAAGGCTGGCGGCTGTCCTTGGTCGTCCGGAGTAGGTCACCCACGACAAAGTCTTGTTGCTCACTCCCCCCCCACCCTCCCACCTCCGCCGGGCACCTCCACCTCTCCCGCCTTTCTCCATCCCTCCGGTGCGTTGGGATGCTTCCTCCGTCCCAGCCATGGCAAACAACCGCTCCCCCGTCCGTGTAGGTCGCCCGAATTACAAGACGTGTCATGTTGGTGGTGTAGCAGGTAGCAAGGCCCGTGGGAGATTTAGTGGCTTTAATTACATTTCTCTCGCCGGCCGTTGAGGAGAAAAAGAATTAAATAGGACTGTTTTCTTAATCAGCTCTCACTCGGAGGGTTCCCAGCCACAGCCGTCCCCAAATGAAAAAGGGCACTGGAGCGTGAACTCTTTTGCCGCATCCAGTCATGCTTATGCGGTAAACAATGGCTTTTTGGGTATGGGTGAGGAGGAAGACTGAGAGTGGACATTTATTGCTATTTCCATGGCGTGTTCGCTGTCGGCTGTACAGTGCTTTATGCGGATGGAAATATGTTTTCTATTGATTGCTGTCCTTGGAACGTGAACGGATGCTGGCGGTGCCGTTGAAATAGTTGCTTCGCGGAGCCTTTGTGCGCGGAGATAGATTTGATGTAGCTGCAGGGTCCAGGCGCGGTTAAGAATGCCTTTAGGAAATGGGATGCGTGATTCATGGGATGTATGAAGCTTATTACAGAAATGCATTAGATCAGTGGATTCAAAGTTATCACTGTGAGGTGGTGAGGAGAGAGAAAAAAAAAAGCAATTCTAAACCAAACGGAGATTGGTATCCTTGGAATAGAGCCTTGGAATAGTTGCAGCAGATTAAAACTGCACTGAGTTTTTTCTCAAGCTATTTTGCCTAATTTAAAACAAAACTTATTTTAATTTCCATTTTAGTCTACTCCGAAAACAAAAGACTACAGCACCAAAACAAAATATTCACCATGCCTTGTATTTTTAAAACATTGGTGCAAAGACGCCCCTCAGTCGACGTACTTAAAGTGGACTATCCAAAATATGGTCCAAACCAGGCTCAGTCAGCGGCCAAATTTCATGCCAAAAGCAGAGCAGCATTATTTTATTTGTGATACCAGTACCACTGGTTAAAAGACATAAAGATAATTGCCACTCCCAATACCAACCAAAAGCGTCTCCCCCTCCTTGTGCAATGTTTTCCCCCTGTATTATCCTCTGCTCTTTAACTGTTTCCCTTACACCGTGGATCGCTAATTTACAGTTAGCGTCTTGCTGTCGTCAAGGCAATCTTTTCCTACTTTCCATTTGGCTTCCTCGCGGACAGCATCAATTTTTACTCGCAGAGATCCACTCGGAGGCGGTGGAGCCGCAGCCGTGAATTTACTGCCCCATCAGGTGCTTCTAATGTATAAAGTAGAGCATATAATGGTTATTGAACAGCGGAGAGTTATGGCGCATGGTATTTATATCCGTGGCCCCTGAGTCCGATAACATGATATTGAGATTGAGCTAGCCGGCTAAAGTCGCTAGGTTGATTCGAAAGATACAGGACGCAGCACACACAAGAGACAAACAGAATGGAGATTGCACAAATGGAAAAAAAGGGATGGATGAGTGGTGCAGTGGTAGATAAGGAAAGGTAAAGCACTAGTCCTGATGTATTATGACATGGAAACAGCAGAAGTCATGGAGGGCGTGAAGGATGTATGGCTGACCTTTAATCTGACAGCAGAGTGGAGGTTAAATTTGATGAGGCTCGACCGCGCTCCACTGGGAGTAAAAGGGAGAGAAGATGCCAATAAAAGTGAAAGAGGGTCTGATGAGTAGAAACATATAGGGATGTAGATAATACAAACTCTGTAATGAACTGTCAACAAAAAAATGAATGTGTACTAAACCAACCAACCAATGTAAGAAAACCCTAACCCCACATAATTGTAAGCTACCAGAATTACTTGGAGAGAGGCTTTAGCTAGGGCCAGACTTTGGCATTTTGCTTCTTAATAGTTATATTGAATTATTTTAAAAAGATAGAAAACGCCCCTTTAAAATAACTCCGAAAGAGAAATGTATCTCTCGCTATCCTCCAGATATGTCTCAATACACAAAACACGAAGGGGACGAATGCCACTTAGACACTCCCCGATCAACCAGCTTCTCTTTCCCAGTCCTTTGATTGTGTGCATCAGATAAGTACAAGTGTGTGGACGATTGTGTTTGTAAACAGAGAAACCTGAGTCTGCTGCTCCCAGGTTCAGTGCTGACACCACGAGTGGGCTGCCACACCACGATCAATATGAGCAAAGAACACCAACAGCGCAGCATGTAAAGAAGGCTGGAAGACATATTTTATAGTATGTACAAACATAAAGAAATACATAAGATAAGATAAGATAATTCTTTATTGATCTCGCAATGGAGAAATTCACCTGTTACATTCGACACTTAATAAGATCACTCAGGGCGTGCAAAATAAACAGGAAATGTGCAGTTAAAGGGGCTAGATGCAAGTTTATATGCCATTTTATACTCACTACTGCCACCTCGTGTAACTGCACTTTCTATATTAAGCAACATAGCAACTTTTTGAGTGACAGTACAGGATTTTAGAGGCAGTTGTGGTGAATAGGTCTGGGCTCATTCTACACATTCGGACATTGCTGGAACATGTAGGGGAGGAAAGCACATAATTTTAACATTTTTGAACGCTGTCCCTTTAAATAGTGAATAGTGAATATGAAGAATAAACTACAAAATAGAATACAAATTAGAACAGACTATTGGGCTATTCAGCTGAGGAGAGCAGCTCAACTAGTTGTTTGAGCAGTAGCAATAATCTTGAACAGTTTATGCTAGTGCTAATATGATCTAACACAGTGTTGCTCTTCATGATGTGCCATGAATACTGCCTTGTTCGGTGTTAGCTACTATATTTTTGGCTTTCCTGTAGCTGTTGTTTATCCATCAGGGCTCGGGCATAGGCGACCAAGGGGTGGCCAAAGGCACCATCTCCGAGGAGGTGCCAAATTGATTTTCAGATCAAAGTAGTGTCCCATAATACCTTGTATACAACTGCTCCACTAAATCTACTTATACTTTGGCGCTGGTGGGGTGTGGGGAAATTAAAGGGTGTGTGGCGCCTCACCTGGGGCACCAAATTGGCTCGTGCTGGGTCTGTTATCCGACACCTTCCTGTATTAAGCCACCTCATATAAGCTTTGGGTAAGCCTATAAGAGAGCACTGTCTTATGATGCATCATTATACAAATGTTGGTGTTACACCCCATCAGCATAGTAAAACCTAATCTATGACAAATGATTACAAGAAGGGATTGGGGGAAGCTCAAAGAAATTAGCAAAAGTTCAAGTGGGACAAATTTGATTCACAGCTGACCATAAAACAGCACAATTTGTTCCGGAGCAGTTGCTAATACATGTGCAAACAGCAGAGACAGAGTTTGACCTTGCTTGAAAGATTAATAGCACATGTCAGTGGACACGTAGTGGGGTTTCAGCCTCTGAGCATGACAAAGGGCCTGCCTCTGACACCTCGCGGGTTAGGAAGATTATTTTTGGCTATGTATAGTAAATTACTCTTCAACCCAGATAACAAAGATGGCAGAAATGGCAAGTGAATGGACATATTGGAGGTTAGACGATGCCCTTTTTGGTTTTGAATTAGAACGCCGGAGGGAGAAATGAACTGCCTTGCATTCTTCTTTTTTTTTTCTTTTTTTTGGCACCGATTTGGAAAAGAGATTTGGCAAAGATCTTGGTCGGTTGTAATTCTTGTGGCACTCGCAAACAAATAATCTTTGAAGCTCAAACAGTGTGCGTGTGCTGTGTTTATGACAGCGCAGAGGAGTATTTGCTTCAGAATATCTTTGCAAAATAAATCCGGGCAGGGGAAAGAATGGGATGCCAAGTTTTATTGATTATGCGCGGATAAATAATACAACTATTATGTGTGCTTGTAGCCAAACAGTGATGTATGGATGTGGTGTATGCGCATCACGAGTGGACCCAAAAAAAAAGCAGAGCCTTTAGGCATCATTTCGAAACACTGGCTGTCTATGCTTTTCTATTATCCATGTGAATGTTTGTTGTATACAGAAGTGCATGTGTGGGCGTTCGCTTCTATGAGTTTCTCTGGATTGTAGAGACCTCAGTAAAGAATAGAAACGGAAATGGCCGGGCCCAATTTCAATAACCCTTTGGTCAGTTTTAGCATCTGCCAAATGAAAACGCCTCAATTGTAAAAGAGATTTCAGCGTATTACACATTGCGATACCACTCTGTACTGCAGTCAAATTCCATTCATTAATTTCATTTTAACTTAGAACAGTTAATATTCAGGTTTTTCTCTAATAATATATATATGTATATATTTTCTTTTGCATTGATCTTGCCTGGTATTTTTGTATTCTCCAACCGCCTCCCACCATTTAAAATTTGCATTTGTGAGCAGGTCATTTGGTAAACTGTCCCCAAATGTGAGGTACAGAGATAATAAATAATCTAACATATGAGACTGAGCACTGTTTTTTGCCAACTCCGGGTTGAAGACGGCTCTGGAACAATGTCTTTTTTGTCTTCCACAATCTTTCTTTCTTTCTTACACATTATACAACAATATACTGCTCAGCTTAATTGATTTCACTCGGGTATAAAGATAAAAAAGTGGGAACAGTCCCTCAACCTAGCAAGGTACTTAATATAACAGAGAGTTTTATTGACTATGAAGAATCACTCCTGTGAAAGCAATCAACACCATGTACATATGAAAATTGACACCGGACCGGCCCAACGATGTCCGAGAAGAGGCCCAAGGAAGGAGTCGAAACCGAGAATGACCACATCCAGTTTAAAATCAAAAGGCATACCCCTCTCAGCAAATTAATGAAGGCGTACTGCGAAAGACAGGGTCTTTCAATAAGGCAGATTCGATTCGATTTGGTTTGATGGGCAGCCAATTAACGAGACGGACACCCTGGCACAGCTGGAAATGGAGGATGAAGACACCATAGATGTTTTCCAGCAGCAAACTGGTGGCCACTGCTAAGCCCTTCCTCCCCTCCAGACCACCTCCTTCCTCATCGCTCCTCGACTTCTTCCGTCGTCGTCTTCTCATCCTTATATTATTATTACGAGCTTCGTTTGTCATGATTTTAAGAAGTTACTTAAGAAGATAAATGAGGCCCAATGATTTTAAAATGTCTGCTTCTATCATTTCCATTGTGTCATGAAGTGGGTAGTTTCAAAGCTATTTGTTATGTTCATCATTCCGACAAAAAACAACACCATTTGGATGTTAGTGATGAATAAAAACGTAATCCTCACAGATTTATTTTATGTCAGAATTGTCAGAAATGCCCTGTTAAACTTTTCTCAAAGTTTGACCAGTTTGGCAGAATACTTCAGCTTTCATGTTTGTCTTCCACTTGTCTGTACCCACTTAGCCATCTCTTGTCTAAGCTGAACGAGCCATCTCCTGTCTAAGCTAATACATATTCCTGAGTTCGACATTGGAGAGCTTGCCGGTCCACTTTGTAGACGCGAAAAGCTGGACAATTATTGCGACTTTTGAAAAAACAAACAACTTCAGCCTGTCGAAACCCTGACCTATGTTTGTCTGAAAACCCATTTAGTACTAAACACGATCCTCCTACATCCTCCGCTGCTTGTCACCATACTTTAGCTCAACGATGAGGTTTTTCCGATGCCCCTGCCTCTCCAGTCGAGTGTGAGCGTGCACTGGCCCTCCTGAGCTCAAGTGGGAGTTGGTTACCTTGACCTGGCTGATGGAATTGTCTAGCGGCTGTCTAGTGAAAACACGTACTACCCTAATTTCTCCAATCCAAAATATTTGTTTGCAGCAGTATTTTTGCAGTTGTAATCGGAAGAAGACTTAACGTATGTAACTCCATTAAGGTATGGGGTTTTGAGAGATGTACGTCTGCTCACGGTCAAGGCGCATGTATGTTATGGTATTTCTCCAACCGTAAAAAAACAGCTTCACTTCCAGGTTATTCAAGCGAATTCGCTCTAATGCTGTGTTCATGTGGACTAGGGTGCTCGTTTTCCCGAGATGTCTGAGTTCACGTGGTTTTCATGTGAGAAAGAGGGGATTTTTGATGTCATCAAATAAAAACAGTCTTTTGTCACTGATTAGCTCAGCTCAGCTCATCATTTAAATGTGTTCAAAACATCATCTCAAAAGCTTTACTGTAGTTTGTGAGTTTTAAAAAATATCACGTTAATTTTTCATAGCAATGATGTCGGGTATTTCACTCACAATTTTGTTCGTCGGTGATGACAGCAGCTCACACTAAACTCAAAAAAGTAGCAGTGTTTAACTAAAAAGCTCACATTAGACGATAAAAGAACAAATCAGCTGATTTCCGCTGTCAGGCGCGGAAGTCGGGAAGCTCGTCTTGACCCGAGTTCCCCAGTCGTTTTCCCTAGCTGAGCGAGTGTTCACCTGCATTTCCCAACTGGGGAAAACATTTTCCCCTGTTCCAGACGCAGCACAAGCTCCTAGAATTTACCGATTTAGTCACCATGGGAATTCAGGTTGAAAAAAATAAGCAACTTCAAATAGAAAGATACAAATGTCACCGATCGATCTATGTTCCCACCCTCACCTATGGTCATGAGATTTGGGTAATGACCGAAAGGACAAGATCGCGAATACAAGCGGCCGAAATGAGTTTCCTTCGCAGGGTGGCTGGGCGCACCCTCCGAGATCGGGTGAGGAGCTCAGTTACCCGAGAGGAGCTCGGAGTAGAGTCGCTGCTCCTTCACGTCGAAAGGAGCCAGCTGAGGTGGCTAGGGCATCTGTTTCGGATGCCTCCTGGTCGCCTCCCGCGAGAGGTGTTCCAGGCATGTCCTAGTGGGACAAGGCCTCGTGGAAGACCCAGGACACGGTGGTGGGACTATGTCTCCGAGCTGGCCTGGTGTCGCCTCGGGGTCCCCCCAGAACAGCTGGAGGAGGTGTGTGTGGACCGGGAAGTTTGGGCATCTCTGCTGAGACTGCTGCCCCCGCGACCCGGCCCCGGATAAAGCTGAAGAAAATGGATGGATGGATGGAAATGTCAGCACTGCTCTGCACATCACAATCAATATGTTTTGGCTTTCTTTCCTATATTGGACTAGTAAAATGGTGATATGGCAGGTTTTTACTGCTAATGTCCTGTCCGTTGCTACAAGCTACGCACTGGAAGTAGAATGTAGAAACATCTTACCTCAGATTTGTGCCAGGAACGCCTCATCCGTTGCACAGATTGCCCCAGTATTATATTTATAAATAAATACCCAAATAAAAAGATAAGATAATATCGGAGTTTATTGATCTCAATGGAGAAATGCACTTGCTACATCAGCTCTCAAGGGGTGCAAATAGACAAGACAATGCGCAATCAAGTATTACTAACGTGAGGTGTCTTACTGTATATGTGATGTACAATGTAACCAAGATGCCAAGATTAGCCACCTGGAGTATATGAAACCAACATTAGAGTGAGCCAATGTTATATTGTGTTGCTTTAAGGGGATATCTCTGTGCGTTGTCACTACCTGCTGCCAAACCTCAACTAGACAGGCTCTTCCCGTTCCCGTAAGGCCCATTGGACACAAATCAATAGTGCGGCTTCCTCCACTATGTTGACCCAAATTAAATAGAAAATCCATAGAGATGTAAAACAGAAGAAAACAAAACAGCCAAATGAAGGAATTGATTCGGGGGAATATATATAGCAGGACATATGAAGGGCCAAACATCATTAAGGTCATCGATACATAAACAATCAGCCTGAGGTCAGCTCCGTCATTACAGGCCGATGGACTCTGGATCATAAAACTGGATTGACTGTGAGTTGCTGTATAGGCAGAGACACCGGAGGAAAGTAGGTTTCAGAACACTGGCTAACAATTAGTTTGATATTGTAGTGTCGCCGTATGGTATTTGTTTGCGAATTTCATTGTGTTGTATGGGTTGTCAAATAATTACGGGGATCATAAAAATGTATTCACTCCAGATGCTCAGGTTTGCCCTCCCACGTAAAACAACAGGTCATGTGAATGAATGAGAGTGCGTTTGTATATTATCATGGCCTGCTTACATGCTTTAGTCCTATGTGTGCTCATTAACATTAACATTAACATTAACTTTCTTCATGCCGATATTCCTGAATGGATGACAGGAATCATTGTTAGACCGTTATGATACTAATGCGTTGTTGTTGAACATCATTTTTGAACTCGTAAGTTTGTTAAACTCTGGTTTATTGACATTCGTCCTTCATGCCCATTTTACAGCTTGACTGCCTAGATAACTCCCACACAATTTAATCATCTCTCAAAAGCAGTAACAAAAGGCACAGACACATTCATTTCTGTGCTGCTGACCACAGAGTTTAGCGCGGCCAGCCAGTATTGCAAAAACACCAGCACTGTCAATGTCTTTGTTTAGTGTCCTCCAACATACTTTATTTCTCTGGGGTGTTATTCGGCTGAAGTTACATTGAGAAGTCCAACAAAAGACATAATTACCTGCTTACTGTATATCACTGCGGCAATAACCAATAGCACTGGGCAAAAGGTTTTAGGCCAGTGTGGAAAATACAGTGAGCAAAGAGAGGATTTAATAAATATGATATGAAATTGCATAGAAGTGCTTTTGGGCCACAGGCAAATCTTTCATTTTGGCAAGGACGGATCCAGAAAATATAGATGTACTGCAGGTGTTGTAGCATGTTGCGTTTTTTTTTTACTCATTTTTCTCATTTTCACTTAAACTTGGCTATAAATAGTGTTTAAGTGGTACTAGCCCGCAGTTAGCGTCTTCTTCATGATTCCATTAGCGTGTATTGGTGACTCCGACCTGGTGCAGGGAAAGTTGCAAGGGTGTTTTCCTGGCCAGAGACACATCAGGGAGAGATGAAAGACACCCCAGTCATCCCATTAACACTTGTATTACCCCCAGAGGGACGACGGAAAGGATTTAGTAAGGTAAACAAGTTACTTAGTTCTTCTCTAACTCAAATACTAAAGTACATTGAATGACCAAGGATACATAAACAGGACTAAAATGGACTAAAGTCATGGCTTGTTACTCATCAAGTGTATTTTCCTTTTGCAGTATTTAAATTATATAATGTTGAAGCTCAGACGCCCCAAATCAGGTTGAGTATTCACAGCCCTAAAGCCTGATATATAGATAAAATGCATGCCTACACACATTTGAAAACTATACTGCCTGATAGAAACTCTCTATCACAAGTCCTAATCTATTTTCTTTTTACATTTGTGTGCATTTAAAAAAAAAAACGTCTCTAATGATGGCAGTACCACAGACAATCTAAACATCTGAGTCTCTAGTGTAGCATTGGGGCTAAGGAAATAACTTCATGCCAAGAAATGTTGTTTGCCCAATTTATTATTCATAGTGCTGGGGCCGTACTGCTCTTCTCCTCATAGGTTGCTATAGGCTGTAGTGGATGTAACTAATGAGTTTGCCTCAAGGTCCTGTTTACCCTGGAAAGTCCTTAAGCGCACAGGTAGCAACAAAATAGGTCATTTATTAGTGTTTTTGAGGTGACCCACTTGAGCAATTCAGAAATATCGCAAATGAGCTTATTTTGGTTTGTGATAATTAGTGATGCTATCTAAGAGTGAGTAAAAGGGGGATGCTGGTCCTAGTTTTAGTTTATGTTCAGCTTCGTCTGAACCTTCTCTTTCAATGACATACACAATAATATAGTACAGTGCCTTTCACTATAACTGTTAAGTTGATTGCGAAAGACTTTAGTTGTCAAAATAAAATCAAGAGCACAAAATCATAATACTGTATTACAAAGTCTAGTCATGCTCGACCAGAAGACATTTTATCACACTTTCACATGTGAGATTACATGAGACTGCATGATTAAAAATCTCTCTAAAGATTATCATCTTTATCTGTTGTCAATGTGTTTTTGTGGTGTGTTGTTTTTTGTGACCTTTGAGTTTGTAATAAAAGATGCTGCAGTTTAACAATCAACTATTACAAAGAAAATAGATTCATGTCACAGAATGTTAGTGTACACCAGGGGTCCCCAAGTATATCGGATCGAGGTCTGCGAACTTTACTTTTGTCACTTTCGGCATATGTCCAGACCCTGGACATATGCACATCATTGCTGTTAAAAATGTAAAACATAAGTACAGGTTTGGTTGACTAGAAAAGCTGATCAATAAATCAATAATTTTTCCATTTTATTTCACTGATATTAAAGCAGTGCTAAGTAACTCATACCCCTAGAGGCCATAAGTGCCACAGCAGGTGTTGTAACATGTTGCGTTTTTTTTATTCATTCATTGTCTGTGAGAGTAAATACTACGCTGACAGAAAAGACAAAGTGAGACAGGGATATTGTACATCCAGGGAGGGATATTGTACACAATGGAGATCTTTTTTTTTCACTCAAGCTTGGCTGTAAATACTGTTTAAGTGGCGCTAGCCCGCAGTTTGTGATTCCATTAGTGTGTATTGGGGCCTCTGACCCGGTGCAATGTTGTCAATTCAGCCTTAGATATTAGTATATTGAGAGGATCAAAAGTCTTTGGGGTCCGGACTAAAGCCTCTGACCATCTGGATTTTGACCCACGTCCACCAGTTGTTGACCCCTGGTGTACACTCTCCATCACCCTGGACTTTTCCATTATACTGCACATATACGTCTAAACCATCAAAGTCTTCTTATTCCATGAGCTTCTTTTCACTCATGGAGCTCAAACAACCCAGTCCAATCTGACGTTGAAATACTACTGCTTAACAGAGGAGAACCTACAGGGTCTTGAAGTCGATGTCTTACCAAAGAACTTCTCGGAGCCTGCATTATTTTATTGCTCTTTTTAAACAGCCAGATATAATAAGCGTGCCAAAAAAGTGATTCCTTTTCAGCATAATAGTGTAGTTTAGTTCATGTGATTATGCTGGTAATTAAAATCCAGTTCCAGATTCAGATCTGACTGGTCCGAAGGCTACAGTTTATAATGAGAGCGCTTTGTGTTACATCCTTGGGAAACTTGTGACCTGTTTTCTAATGGTTATCGTGATCCAAGCATGACTTTGGGATATTCCACTTGGTCATGAGTTTATCTGCAAAAACAATCATGGCTTTGTTATGTTTGTCCTGTTAAAAACCTCCGTCTAGACTCTGATAATGAAGTGCTTATTAAAATGTTTCAGCTATTTGAAGTCAAAGCCGAAAAAGTCCTTCTGCTTTGAATTCATGAAGCTAAAACAGGAAAAAAGCTACTATTCAGGGAAATAAATTGGTTGGTTCTGCGTTTGTGGGAAGCATGTCATAAAAATCAGACATCTTAAAAACTCCACTTGAACGGCTGACAGAATGAGGACCCCAGCATAAATAATTAGCACAGTTTTCAGCATGTTTGTCATCAGAAGTGGAAAAAGCTTGCCATACAACGCTGAACATTTAGTCGACATAAAGATGATCGCTCTTAAGATAAGGGACTGAATTGGAGCAGGCGTGACAGTGACGCAGACAAGGGCAAGTGTAGGATGGAGGGAAAGATACATTTTAAAATTGATTTAAGATTCAAGGGGCCACCGTTTATATGAGTCCATAGCAAAGTCAAGAAGGAAAGTAAGGGGCATTGTATAATCATTCACAGTTCACAAACAGCATGGCCAAAGTGTTTCCCATGGGGGGTGAACCACGACAGGCCAAAAACCTATTTTTTATTAAATGTGTATGTCACATCTTTAACTTTAAGCTTTACTTAAAGGAAGTGAAGTTCTCAACCTTTTTTGTCTTGCATTCCTCTTGAGTCTTTCATTTCTACTCAAGGTATCTCTTATCTCAATGGCGCTAAGTATTTCGAAAATGATCAACTAAACTCAGGCTTATTAGTATTTAGTGTGTTGGGTTCAAATTAAGGCTAAAACGCTCCTTTTGGAAGTGATACATTTTTTTCTTTTAAAATCAGAGACTCACAGAGACAGAATGGCACTAAAAGTGTTTTTTATGAATCACATGAATCATAATTGGGGCTCAGACCGTGGCAAAAGATTGAACAAATGATATGAAATGCACGGCATTGATGAACAGTGCATTACAAAAGTAACTAGTTACAAAAATAAAGTACTTTTTTCAGTAACTAAGGAATATTACTGAGACAAAATACGGGAATATAATAGTCATTGCAAGTGTACAAGTGCATTTTAATGTGTGAATGAAAAAATGCCAAACTCCCCTCAAATAACATGCAACATGCCAAATCAAGTTGGTCACTGGTGTATTAGATCTGCATTTACAAAACACAAGAGAATGGGGGAAAGCGAAGGATAAAGAAATCTCCTACTGCATTTTTGCTCGTGGCATTTGTACTATTTTCAGTCTACAGTTTGCCAAAAGTAACTCAAAAGTAACTCAAAGTAGTGTAACTCAGCTACATTTTGGAAACAGTAATATGTAATACAACCTTATTAGATTTTTAAAGCGGTAATCACTAATATAAAAGATATTACAATTTTGAAGTAACTTGCCCAACACTGTTGATGAATGATAGCCAGAATCTTCCCCGGAGCCTGGACCCTATAGTTGTGGTAGAAGAGGAGACCTGGGTTGACCTGTCGATGATGAGCAGAGCCAAGGAGAGGCCAGGCGGAGAAAGGGGTGGAGGAGGGTCATAGCACGGCTGGGAAATGGCTGAGTGATTGACCAGGGAGCTTAAAAAGGGGATCCTCAGCGATCCAGGGGCTCTTGTACCCCTGGTTGGGAAACACTGGTCTACTCCACTAAAATTGGCTTTGTTTGTGCAGCTCGTGAACATCCGCTTGACCCTATATAGTTCAAACTAGGCTTACCCAGACTAATGGAAGCTATTTGACTAAAATCACAATTTTAAAAGGCATAAAAGCGTAACAATAAAAATATGTTGATTTTTCTTTGTTTGTAATTTTGCTGTTGTTAGTCATGGTTATAGTTTGCAAGCAGAGTTTGATGGCACATTCTTCAATTAAGACTACATTTTACAATTACAAAAGCTAGGAATAAAGAAAGAGTTCGACATGATAAGGCAAAAATACACTATGAAATATGTTAAGATGGAAGAATAAAAAGTCATACAAGTAAATATTGAAGCAAATATTGAATAATAAATAAGATTGTGACAAACTGCAACACGCCGGTGCACACAATCAATCTATCAATCAATCAATAAATCTGAATGTGCTAAACTGACAAGGTGGGTCTTGATAGGGCTTTTAAAAACAACAAGGTAACGGGAATGCATGGGTTCAGAGGGTGAAAGAAAAAAAAAAGAAAAAAATAAGAAGGCCCACTGCCATTAAGATACTTAAAATCCCTTAAAGAACCATCTTGAGCTGCACTTCAAGTGTGATCTGCAACTGCCTCTTGGTGGTGTAAAACTAAACGTGTGGTTCAGGTAAACAGATGAGGTTAAAACTAGACTTCTATTGAAATCCAGCAGACTGAACTGGAGCAGACATGACAGAGCGTTAGACGGGGTGGAGAGTGGAGATTGAAGATACATATTGCTCTCTTTATAACTTGTCACTAGTGGAGTTTGACTGACACTTGCACATTATCACTATGTCAGTACAGAAATTCCCCCACCCTGGGCCTGGCTCTCCTCTCTCCCCTCTAAAACTAGCACAGGTCCCTCGGGCGCACAAGGGAGATGGCTTCAAATTGATAATCACCAGTGTTCATTATCGCACTTCCTGGATTTACTCTTGAGTTCATTTCCTAATTACTTGATTGTGTATCGAAAATTATTCATTAATATTTTCACCAGCAACAAGCCATTAATTACTGGGAGTCTCTCTAGATAAGTACTGATTGGATATGGCTGTGTGATATACACCCCCCGCTGATAGCTCCTTGTCACAGAGGCACATTGTTGTATATTATCGAGTATTGGAGCGGATCCCATTATGAGCAGGCAGTAAATGAGTGCGATAGAGGAGAACCACCCACGTCCGAATCACATCCCTCGTCTCCACACACGACACTCGAAGGGAACACTTGTACCCACAACGCAACAGGACACGGTGCATGTGTCTGAGTGAATAGGAGCATTATCAACAGGATGATACTTATTGACAAGTCAGGGCTAAGGCAGTAATGAATTTGTAGGTGTGGTCTGCAGAACATTTAATATGCAAAGTTATAAAAAAAAAAAAAAAAAAAAAAAATATATATATATATATATATATATATATATATATATATATATATATATATATATATATATATATATATATATATATATATATGTATTGATGAAGTGAAGTGTTTTGTTGTTGGTAAAACTACAAATCAGTGCTGATTGAATGATTGTGATCAAATCTGACATGAGCTATTTTAAGCCATCATTAATTCATCTTTTATCATGTTCATCTTTAACCTCTGAACCGAGCACATTATCTCCAGTTTGGCTTTACCCATATCTAAAAGCTTCATCAAAATGGGGACGAAAACAAGAAGAATGCAACAAAAAAAATCATAAAACCAACAAAATCGTGACAGAAATGCAACAAAACAGCAATGGAAAAAGCAACAAAAACGTGACAAAAAAGCAGCAGAAGTGACAACATTTTTTTTTTTTTTAAAGTGTCAAAAAACGAATCAAAAATATTGTCAAAAAGAGTATCAAAAGTGACAATAAAAACATCCCTAAAAAATAAGTGACAACGCTGCAACAACAAGAGTAAAAATCATAGATCAGTTTTGTGGGTCTAAGCTTTTAAATGAGGAGATACACTAGCCTATAGGCTGTAAGCTCTAAGAGGTTAAATACTTATATATTATATTATCAACACAGACAAACAAAGATTACAGGCTAAGTGAATCCTAAACTAAATGTAATTTCTGAACATTAATATTTTGCTCACAGAAAGGTGTTAAAACCAGTGTGTAAAAGTCTCACGCTGTTAACAATAAGGCTCATATTTCAGCGTTGGAAATGCAAATATAAGCTTATTAGCCCACTGAATTAGCATTTCCCCAATTTTAACTTTAGGCTCATAAAAACACCCCAGACAAACGAGGAAATATGGAGCTTTTAGCATCATGCCTCTCAGAAACCTGCAGTAACAAAGGCACGCATGGTCCATGTCCTTTTACCTCTCCTTCCTCTGGTGCCTGCATATTTTTCAATAGAGATATTTGCATATTTAATCTTAACTTTGGCTTACAGCGTTGCATGCTGCAGCCATGTCCAAAAACAAGACATTTGACCCACATTGCCTATAACATGGCTGGACTATGCGCCTACAAGGATGCGTGAACCACAGAACATTACCACAATTGACTGTGACTCTGGATTGACTTTCTACACAAGTTGGACGTACATTTCATAATTATTTTGTCAATTCAAAATAGAGAGTTTTAATGTGATTACTAGCTTAAAAAGATATCCACATTTGTCATCTTCTCTAAAGCCTCCAACTCAGCACTCAATTTTGAAAAGATTAAGACCAGCAGGGAGTAAACACACACGGTCTTACCAAAAAGTCTGTTTACTGCACAAACACACTTCTATTAAATTCAAAATCTCCCCAAATGTTTTTAATGAATATTTAACACGCTTAATAGCACTGGTGACACGTAAGTGACATTCAGTGTTTTCAGCTTGAACAGCTTCTCCTCCCGACCGCACCTTTGAACCATGTGAGTTACGTCGTGGAAACATGTTAATGACCTCTGTTTACTGCTGGAGCCCGGGCCTAATAGTCATGAACGGTGCTGACCAATTACTAACCCGGGGCTCTAGCACTGAAACGGCATTGAATGTACATGCCCAGGAGCAGGACATCAGCGTGAATTTAAGGGTGTTGTAAAGACACACTCTCTCACAGATCTGGCTTGTTATTTCACGCTGGCATTGGATCAATAACGGAGTCATTCTAGGTAACTGTCAAGCACCATATCGCTATAGTGTTGGAAATGTACTTCTTGTAATGCACAAACTCCATTATCAAGACATTTGAGTTAATATGAAGCAAATAAATACTTAAAGGTACCTCCAGGATACACTGATTAAACTTTTAATGTTTACTATAACAGCAATTGTAACATGCATGTTTAATACGAGCTTGTGTGGATCTACGCCTCATCAGAATAATCTAAACTAACACCGAACATACAATATCGTGTGGATTTTTAAAGTAAATATAACAGCTCAATACAAGCTACAAGAGGTTAAAGGGACTATACGGAGTTTACATTTTTTTTTAAATGATGTATTTTCCTCCCCCTACATGTTCCAACAATGTCCTAAGGTGTAGAATGAGCCCAGACCTGTTCACCACAACTGCCTCTAAAATCCTGCACTGCCACTCAAAAAGGTGTTACTTCGGGTCCGAATTGCTGTCATGCACAAGCTTAATATAGAAGGTGCAGTTACATATATGACCTGAGGTGGCAGTAGTGAGTATAAAATGGCCAACTTGCATCTAGCCCCATTTCAGGACTTGACATTGGATAACTACTATAGGAAATGAGGCCCTGAGTGTTGCTGATTTCTGGAGATATATTTTTTACTTCATGCGGTCCTTATATATGTGAAGAGTTTAGTGGTGCTAGGCTAGTGAATGTCTATGGTAACTAGTAGCCTGCATTAAAAACAGTCTGACCCAAGCACAGTGCACCTGAGGCAAATCACTTATAACACAAGACATAAATGTCTGTGTTAACTGAATATTTTTTGAAATAGAACAATTTTGCATTTAAAGGAACTTATATTTGAGCAGCATCAGCTTCCTGGTTGTAAGCTATGTAGCGGTGGAGTGATCTGCTAGGCTACCGGATCTACAGTAGTTTGTTTACCTGCGGCCGGCATTACGTGGAATTCACAAAGGAACTTTCTACAAATTAGATATGGCAACATTTGGAGGACTACCCGATGATTTTGAAGAGGTTTTTATGTCAAAAATCCTGAAATATCCCTTTAAGATTGATTCTTTGCAGTAAGTGGATTCTAAAAGCAACAACCATACCAAGAAAATATGCATTATTATCGTGATTGCCATTTGTAACGTGAAAAAAAAAAAAAAGAAGCTCTTTCTGCTTTTATCATCCATAGTGGAGTCTTAATCCTGTCTTTTATGTTTCTTTGAGGGAAAAGCAGCAAAGCGGAGGGTGCCATTACGATGCTCCCGGATTGATATCGAGCTAGCGTACTTCCTCTTTAAGTGCGTTTCAAAGTATGGCAGACCGTCCGCGGGGACCACACAGATGGACTGTTTACCATCCCCATGTCATCTCTCATTTACCTCATTTCAACGTTTTCAGATCCCAATCCTCTTAGTTGGACATCTCCTCCTGCTTTCCCCAGTTTTTCATTATTTAAAAATGATTCACCTCAGACATACGCCACATGACATTTTAGGGCAGTGACTAAGAGACACATCCGGGCCGAGCATGCGAAGTTGACAGTTCTTTAAAAGCTTTTCATATAGTTGAAGGGTTTGACATCGTCATGTGGGCAACTTGTATTATTTTTAGATCCTCGTGATCAAATAAACTGTTTAAGGCTGATAGCATAAAACGGCACGTACTAAGACAGACAATGATTCATTACGATTTGAAAGAAATATTGCTCTTGCTCGGAGAGTGGAGTGTCCAGAATTGTAAGTTACGGCGGGTTGGCTATACTTTATACTTTAACCTTCAGTGCTATTGGGTTAAACTACCAGGTTTGATCACAGGAGTACCGAGAAGATTTGTCCATAATACATATTTTAGGTTACTGATCTTCACACCGGTCCACTCAGAACTGCTCTTTTAAATAGCCTACTTAAACCTGTACCTCTGCATTGCCAACGGATTCTAAGAATGTATAAGCAGGATTCCACACTGTACTATAAAAAGCTGCTTTTCTTCCAATAATCCATAAAAAAAATTAAAAAAAAGCATTTGCATAAGGTGCGCAGCTTTAGTTCATTTCATTTTAGAACGGAAAGGGAAATATGATTAAGTAACATTTATGAGTATGGGCTTACATTACTGCATCTCAGCCAGGATAATGCAATTTTAATTACCGTATAATACATTGTGCATATATGAGTGCGTGCGCATACTGTGTAAAATATTAATATAGCAGTGTGTCTAAGCCCGTGGACATGCCTACCTGTCTGTGTGAGTATGCATCTCAGAGGTAAAGGAGTACTTAGATTCTGCATATTTCTGCATAGTGTCCACTTTTTCGGGTTGGGCATTAAAAATACACAAGACGCAGAAGAAGAAGGAGAGATACGGTAGTAGCATAGGGGTCGTTTTATACACAGTCCTGTGCGAGTATGCGGGGAAGGTTAGGTTCAAAATGACATGGGCATGGTCCAATTCACGAGACTTCTTTAAGCTATGTAATGAATGTCTTTGGAAGCCCATCTGAAGCCCCCCTGCAATGTACGCCCCATGCTGTTACACAAGGAAGACCTTGGCAGTGGTAAATGTAAAATCAGAATTACATATTGATTTAGCATTGAAAATAAGGCACGGTTTTACAAATGCAGACTATAACTGAAGGGATAGCTATGGTTTAAAGCAGAACTAAGTAACTCATGCCCCTAGAGGCCATAAGGTCCACTGCAGGTGTTGTAGCATGCTGCGTTTTTTTTAACTCATTAATTGTCAGTGAGAGTAAATACTACACTGACAGAAAAGACAAAGGGAGAGAGTGATACTATATTATACATCCAATAACACAATGGAGATATTGTCTGCAAATACTGTTGAAGTGTCGCTAGCCCGCAGTTAGCTTTGCCCGTTGGCCTGTCAGCTTCTTCTTCGTGATTCTCTTAGTGTGTATAGCGCCTCCGACCCGGTGCACGGAAAGTTGAAAGTGTGGTTTTCTGGCCAGTGACACCGGGGGGAGATGAAAGACCCCCCAATCATCCCATCAACACTTGTGTTACCCCCAGAGGGACTACGGAAAGGATTTATTAAGGTAAACAAGTTACTTAGTTCTTCTTTAAAGGAGACATATGCAAAATGAACTTTCTGAGCTTTTAACCATTTTACAAAGTTGTTTCCTCATCATAAACTGCCTAGATTGGAGTTAGGTTGTTTCCACTTGTTCTGCAGAAGGGGAAAATCTGTATTTCCTGGATTTTGTTTCGTATTAGATTGAATGTGGAATCGCCCTCGGAATTTCCAAAGCTGATTAACCATCACCAGTCCACAGTCACGCAAAGAGAACAGAGAGACTCCAAAATGCACTATAATCAAAGATACTGTAAGCACCATTCTGTGTTTGTGCATTAGCTGTAGTTTTCCCACCCATGCGTACCTACCCGTTATTCATCTTGCACCTCACAAGAAGTTAACTCACATCCCTGTAGTCATTTGAACTCATTTGTTATGCACACTTCAGCCAAAGCCCTGTGTGTTTCTAGTGTCGAACCTTCCCAGGAACTAGACTGCACCAGACAGCATAAGACAGTGAGAGTGTGCTCCTGTCAGGTTAAGAGTACTTTACACGTATTATTTCTGCACCATTAAGTTCTAGCTGCTCCTGTGTGTGCATTTACAGATCCAGTGAGTATATGTCTCTCTGATAGCGACAATGCTTCTGATATGCCCTTAAGGTCAGTTTCAAATTGTGCATACATTTGGATGCATTTTTTCATGTTCCAGTTTTGTCCACCGTCTACAAACCATTCATTTTGATACAAAACAAGTATTTTGCCGAAGGTTAGGAAAGGATTGCAACTGCGTTAAAATATTTAGCGTCTGAGTTCAGGATTTTTTGCACAGAATAAGTGCTGACATTTTCCCCTAACTGCAAAGTTCTGTCAGTGTCGGAGTCTATTACCTTCAGAAAGAAGTAACTTTTTTTTTTTCTATACCGCATAACTGCAAGCTTAAAGGTAAACGTCACACATCTTTTTTATGCATTTGTCATTATGGTCCTCGGTGATGACTCTGCTTGTTGACCACTCACTGACTTGACTTGACTTTTTAAACTAAGGTGGAGAGTACAACATTTTATAAATGAAATAAGCAGTGTAGTTATACAGCAGATTGTGCACACATGCCTCAGCTATTTGGCTGGAATCGATCGCCTGATTAAGAGTAACTCTTTTACCTTAATTTCCCCATTTACAACAAATAGGGCGAGGCTCATTGTTTGTGGGTCTATCGAAAAGCAATCTTAAAAGTTTTACAAAATTGACTGCCTGGGCCTGCAATTTGACGTAACGTTAAGTAATATGATTTCAGCATCTAATGAGAATCCCTGGTTTTCACTTCGACCAATCAGGATGGAGCTTGATCGCAACTTACTTTCAAATTTCACTCTCTTCCTTTCCTCACTTTGCGATCTCACAAAAAAAAAAAGCACTTGGCTGTGGCTCTATAAACTGTGCAGAACAATAATGATTTTACTCAGTCAAGCGCAGACAATAGGGGACCTTAAATTTGCCAAATTAAATTACCCAAGGTGATATTTGGTTTTAATTTAAACATCACCTGAGAGAATCCCAGTTGTGCCCTTAATTAAGATTTCATTCATCCAAGGCCACGATTTTGAAATCAGGAGGACTATTCACCATGAGAAAAAATGCCATTTCTCAGATCCTCAACTATAATTACACAAACATAGAGTGGGGGACAAAGTGGCTGCTTGAGTGAGTGTTATTTTGTATTTCACATCACAATATGTCTTCATCAGGAGCCGAATCCAGGTCAACAATGGGCCCTGTCTCCTTGTGTCTGCTCAGTCCATGCTATTGTTTGGACGGCTACACAACAGACGACGCAAAGCTCTATGTCAGCAGTCTCATGCACTACTGTACCAGTGAGGAGAGGTCAAGGAGAACATGCCCATCATGCTAATCATAAAGCATGTGCAAAAGGGCAAGTAATATCAATAAAAAGAGCCTTTAAGTAGATGACAAGAACTAGATAACAGTTTATTTCTTCTAAGGCTAAGGCAGCCAGTCAGGAAAGCATGATTACTATGACAAATGCAATTCTATACGCTAAAATAACATTTTAAAAAATGAAGAGATGTATGTGTGTGTTCATGTGTTTGTTTCAACTTGTTTCAACAGCTTGCAGATTCTGTATAACATATGGTCTCTTTATATATATATAAAAATGGAGCATCCTCACCATTATATTTTATCCTTTCAGCCTGCGCCGCGTTTGAGGCACAAAGGTGTTTTGTTTTTTTTTCTGGTTTTGGAGCGTCGCATGTTCTGCGTAACTTGAAAAGCTCATACTCATTGCCCATTGGCAGTCATTGACATGCAGAACTGCGACTCACCGAGAGGAATGCTGTTTTCTACAAGGCCTTTTTTCTGTGCATCTGAGTCACTCGTCAAGCCGTGCCTTTATCAGAGTGGAGCAGCAGGATGGAAGAGCACATCGCGGGCAGATAGCAGGGCCGCCGCTCCCCGACTAATCCCGCTCACTGCAGGAGAAATAAAGAAATAAAGTAAGACAGGATTCAAAAAAAAAAAAGGGGGAAACGAGGAGGAAGATGCAGTTGTATTGAGAGCAATTCAAAGGCTCTCAGTCAAATACAGATCGGAACTACTGATGTGGAAAGGGCCAGACTACAAGGACGAGACAGATAAAATGGACAAAGCGCAATGGTAAACATACGGAAAAAAAAAACATCCAATATTCAACCTTTGTGAGTTTTGCGCTTCATTAGCCATTATGCATAAATCATTTGTCCACATACCCTTGTCTCCTTTGGCAAGACACGTCTCTCCTATTGGGTGTGGGGTGGTATTTATTTATTTTTTGGGACATTTTGTATAATAATATTTGGAACATGATGATTTGAGAGTTCATAATTACTTAAAATCTTGTGTTTTCATTGTCTATTTATTCAGGGTAATGTAATGCAATATAATAATGTCAAATTACAGTACTTCTTGTGATCAAACCGCAGTAAGAGGCATCTTACGACGATGAATACCTCACACAATCCAGAACCTTTATTCTACCTTGGGAGCACACCGGCCTGCAAATCCATCCATCAATCCACCCCCCCCAATAAAAGATCAAATTACAAATTGTATTTTTGGTAGTTATAGTTGTTAAGTCCTTTATCAAGTAAGAGAAACTTTTAATGTTATCGGAAAACAGAGTAAAATGCACAGTGCTTGAGGTGAAAAGCGAAGCTGTTTGAAGTGCTTTAAAGGCTTTCAGTCACGTAGGTCAAAACTACTGGTGTATAGAAGTATTGGCTAGACTGCACTGACAGCAAACTCCTTCAGTGAGACAGGCTGTGCACGATGATGTACTACACTTAAAAACACCCTATTGATTTCCTGAAATCTAGTTTTGGGCCTGGTACTGTGAGTACATTAAATATGAGAAGCCTTGAGTATTAAAAGAGCTACACTCAATTGTAATGGTTTCTACATAAGCTTCGGGTGTAGCTTTTATGGTGTCTGCCTTCAAAATCTGTTATTGCATTTCACGGTCCGGGATGCACATTAGAGTGGGAGATTGAAGGAGAGAAGAGGGGGAAATGCAGAAAGTTCGATCATTTTCTTCCTCTATTTTGTTTGCGTAAATCTGACAGACTTTTAAAAGGCTTGGCAGGCAGCCCCACTTTCACAGTCCAGGATATCCCACTGTACGAGCGCTGGCTTTTATGTTCTCACAAATACAGAAACTTATTTGCACCTACAGCAAAATGGAACATCTCAGAGTTGAATGTTTAATATGCAAAGCATAAGGCGCAAAAAGGAAGACAAGAATCTAGGTGCTACAAAATAAGTGCTTTCTTTTGTAGTGTGAACTCAAGCACCAGCAGCAAAGTCTCATTCTGGGTTACACTCATGCCTGCTTCTCTAACTTCAATCCAATATAAGAATAAATTGTGATATTGAAGAATTGTATAAGTGTTTTGCAAGCTTAGAAACATGTGAGACAGTGGAGACATATTATACTTTTTGGTTTATTGGTGAAGAAAAGAGATATAAGTCTGGTGGGATTTCCCTCCTGAGTTAGAGCTGGTTTAGTAATAGTTTAGCTAACCACCATTGGTATCATTTGATTGTGCAAAGGGTGTAGCCTTGGCCTCATTACTATGGTGTGTTCTCACTCAGTCCACTTGAACTGAACCCTTGTGCATTTCCTTGAAAAATCTGTTTTGTATGTGCAGCTAATGAATGTGGCAACATCTACAAACTAAACAGACTAATGGGACCAAACTGGTTTAGAAGGCTGAGGTTATACACACTCCTCCTGATAGATGTTAGCCATGTTTAAATGTATTTTACACCTTTAGTTATTTTGGTTTGATTACCGTATTTTCCGGACTATAAGTCACACTTTATTCATCGTTTAGCTGGTGGTGCGACTTATACTCAGGTGCGATTTATATATCAACATAATTTCACAAGTTTGTTGTTTTCGAGCAGCAGAAAGAAAGTTTGGAGTGGGCGAGAAACTTGTGAGGTACTTGTGAAAAGCTTAGGTGCCCCTTCTGCAATGAAGAAAACGGAAAAAAAAAGCTGATCGCAGGCTAAAAGCTTGATGGCCACAGCTAGAGGAACGAGTCTGCAAATGGGTGCTTGAACAACGCGATGCCGGGAGAGGCTTGTCAACAGTGCACCAGGGTGGCTGGTGCGACTTATACACCAGAGCGACTTTTATATGTTTTGTTCCTCTTCATTATGCATTTTTTTGGCTGGTGGCTGGTGCGACTTATACTCTGGAGTGACTTGTAGTGCGGAAAATATGGTAGTTCATAATTTGGTCCCAAACCCGCATCAGGTCAGGTAAACTGTGCAGATCCCTGGATGTGCACCAAGGATCACCTCAAGTGGTCTAAGTGTGAACCCGCCCTTTGTGTCTTTTAGCCTGGTCTTAGTTTGAGTTTATGCTGTTTTCCCTTTGCATTCCCCTTTCAGAATGATTTATTTAAAGGCCGATAAATGTGAATATAGTTTGCTATATAAGTGCAAAGATTGGAAAGAAAGTATTAGTAAAACAAGGTCTTTACAACCCTCTGAATGTCTATAAACGCTGCCAAGTGACACAAAGCCATTACAAAAGCCTTTGGTTCTATTTCCTCATTTACCTCGATTAATTGTCGTCAATGAAAACATATACTCCAAGCGGCCCTTTAATTTGACACGCTTTACAACATTACCGAGTGTGAACTAAGGACACTATTAGCAAAGAAGTTCGATCAAAGTACCGTGGAGGGTGCTATAAAACTTGTGATAAATGTTCCTCGGGCCAATCCGTATACTTCATTCAGCACAGAAGGCAATTCAAAGTGAGGTGCTGTGATTTATCTGCTATAGGAACAAAATACTGGAACAAAGAGACAAATAGGAACGAGTTGAGAATTTGGATGTATTGTTGTTGTTGTTGTGTGGAGTTTTGTCCAGGGTTAGTCCTATACTTTTATGGGTTTGGACCTGGGTCACTCACACGGGTCACACTTGTTTATGTCCTGGTTGAGCCTGGTTACGACTTCCATGTAAGGTTAGTTCTATGTTAAAATTCTGTCTTTTTCTCACTTGGTTCAATTATGTTATGACTCGTTTACTCTAGTTTAGACTTGGTTTGGTGTCGATCTTGTGTTTTTACTGGTACAGTTCTGTTTTAAACCTGCTGCTGTCTTATTTAGCACTTTAGTCCTGGTTCTAGCCTTTCTTGGACCTTGGTTTCTTTCTTAGAACTGCTTTAGTTCTGGTAAAGTCCTGTTTGATTCTCCACTGAGGGCAATTCATAGCAATGTGCCGTGATTCATCTCCTAAAGGCACAGAATGGTAGAACATTGTGGGTAAGTGGAAAGACTAAAGCACCATTGTACTTTTGTGCCTTTTCCTCCATCATCGTCGCCATCGTTCCCGATTCTAAATATAATGTAGTAGACTCGGGCCCCAGAAGTACTTGTACATGCCTGCGCTGAGCATTCAGAATATGGGCGATGTTCTGCCTCCGGGCAAAACCGTGGCAATAAAAGGGCTTTCAGGCAGACAGAATGTCAGCACACGCACCATTACTGATGCTGCAATTGCCATTCATTCTGGACCCTTGAAGACTCTTTGACAATGATGGGTACAGTCAGACAGCACTGTCAAAAAAGAACATTATATATATATATATATATATATATATATATATATATATATATATATATATATATATATATATATATATATATTTATATAAGCAAAAATATATATTCATAAAAAATATACTCATAAAAATGCCTGAGTCAAAAGGTTTGTGTTCAAACTGCAATGGCTTTATTTTTACATAACAAAGGTGAAAAAGCTGACAGAATTTTCTTGGAGGCTGTTTCGTGGTTGTTCAGCACTAAACAGCTTTAAATAATACATGCCGGCACTTCTCGCTCAAGCTGACAAGTATTCATGAGCCTATAATGCATTTTATCCAGATTGACTCTGTAAGAGGCGAAATGTATTAGTATTACAAAGGGATATACATATAGCGTTTTATATATAGAATCACGTTGAACAATGGTGGGCAAGACAAGTGTGAAGGGGATATTTTGAATATATATAATACCGGATTTGTTGTTGAAAGATGGCGATTCTAACTTGTATGTGATTTGATGGAGAGTAAGGTTCAACACAATTAAAGAGAATGACTTGAATTTCCTCTTTGTACATTATATTTACCTAAATGTCTGCAAATACTATTCAACATTCTCCGAATAAAAACAAAATGCATCTACAATGTAACTCAGAGAAGCTGCTTGGAAAAAGAGGCACTGGCAGTTAGGGCTGTGCAACTAATTGAAATTCGATTTCGATTATTACATTAAACGCTTACAATTTTTTATCTTTTTTTCCTCCGCATTTCACGTGCCATGGCTCATGCTTTTGCCTGACATAAAAACAAACTGTGCTGTGTGATGATGTCATCTGGCCACGCTGCTCAGTTTACTTGCGCAGTTGTGAGGACTGGCCAGCAGGGGGCAGGTGCAGGGGCATCGTTTTTTTTAAAATTAATAAATAAATTAAATAAAGATAAACTTTTTTTTAAAGGCAACAAATAATCGTTTATTATTATTATGACTAAAATAATCGTGATTATTATTTTTTCAATAATCAAGCAGCCCTACTGGCAGTTCCATTTGGCAGATAATTGTGGAACAGTAAACATTATACATATTGTAGATGCTGATTTTTTGTAGTCATGAGCTGAATGCCTTAAGCACAATTCAATAAGTAAAATGAATAAAGGCTATATTGCATTTCTTTTCTGAGTCACTTCTGTAATTCATGATTCTACGGTTCTAATACTGTTTTGGGACATATCTGTTGCGTTCCACGTCCTCATCCTTTTGTCTAAGCATCAACGCGTCCCGACATAAAGTAAACACAGACATAGCATTTGTCGTCTTTTGGTAAGAGCCTTTTCTTTCCCCCACGAGTTTATTCACAATGAAATATCGCTTTAACCATTTGAAAGAACACGACTTTGCCGTGCCGAGTTGAATAAACATTACATTAAGCATTCGTTCCATGCAGATCTCAGTCCTGCATCTTTCCCTGGACTTGAGAAAAATCCTCAGTGAAAGACATGGTACACGCACCCATTCCCCTCTGCTATCCGGAGCCTTTGAAAGGATGACAGCTACATCACAGCAAGTCAAAATTTTGAAGCTAGTACTTGGCAGCCTGGCGGTATTTTTTTTTTCTTCTCCATTTTTTCTCCCCTCTTTTTTCCCAGCTAGCAGTGGAAATCAGGGATCCTACAGACATCATACAATTCACTTTATTTCCCAGGCTGCCTCTGCTCCCTCTCTTCTTATCCTCTGAAGGCACAGTATGACCTCCCGACGCACCAGACACTTTGTTGTTATTTTCAATATAAAATACCCATTCAGGGATTACTTGATGCGTACTGGTGTTTATTCTCTTCCCGACGCCTACACGCTTTCCCGCTAAATGCAAGACAAATTGAGCATTTTGGCAACTGGCACTTCAGTGGTTGGAATTGTCAGTAGCATAGCCCCCGATTTAACATTTCAAAGTCTATGCGGTTTGTGTGTGTGCGGCTGCTGTGATTGGTTAAGGGGAGGGCTTCGTGCAGGTGGCGCACAGACTCCTTCTGAAGGTGCTGCTGTTCAAGTCCTGATTTATTTATTTCTTCCCCCTATTTTTCTTTTTATTCATGTTGTCCTGTTTTGGATGCGCTTAAATACGGGCTAGCCATTGTGTTGGATTTCGAAGAACTGAGACAACTAACATGTACTTTAATAAGATGGTTTGGCTGTATTCCTTTATTCCCCACACTACTCATCATATTTTGGTTTATCAATTGGTTTCTTATTGGTCTACATTTTTTGCTCCATCTTTTCCCCATTGTTTTGCACAATACATATGAGTCATTCTAGTTTTGTCCTCGATGAGATTAGTCCTGGGTCCATTAGATTTGATCTCAGTTTATTTTCTCTAAACATTATTTCAGCCCTGCCTCAGTCCTGACTTGACCTGTTTCCGTGCTGCCTGTTTCCGTGCCGTAATCCTTATTTGTCCCGCGCTCACTAATTTGTTTCTCCATTTAGGCCCGAGTTTGTCCAGCTTCAGCTTCACTTTAGTTCAAAAAACATGATATTTGGACAGCAATTACTGTGAGTCTCATGCTTCGCGGAGGAAGTTTCGGCTTGTTGGTGGGGCATAAGGGAGGAACAGAAGGACTGGATTTGAGAAGGAGGAAGTGCTGGAGAGAGTCTATGAGATGCAGCGAGTGGCTTCTGTGATGTGTCATGCATGGCTGATATCCTTCTGCACACTCACCCAGGGGCTAAGCTGTGGGCACGCACGCACCAGCTCTCCCCCGACTCTCCCCACGAGCTCACCAGCGCTCCCCTGCACCCCAGTCCCATGTGCTCGCTGTGGAAACCAATCCAGGAAACTCAACCCCACACCCCGGCACCGTGATCTGACACTGTCTGTTCAATGAGGGGCATCAGTGCACAAGCTGAAGAGCTACTAAGGGCCAGTTGGTGCATGGGTTGGGAGGTGGATTTGAAAAGTTGTTGAATGTAGTGAACATCTTATTTAAATGATCACATTCAATTCAATTGACTTTTTTGTTTATTTTTGTGACAGCAAAAAAGATGTTTGCACAAGTTAATGGAAATATGTTTACAGTGACATGGCATCTAGAAATACATACACTCTGTAAGTCTTGCGATTTACTCTGCTGACCCACAAACGGAAAAGACTCAAAGTTCATTTTACCCACACATGTCAAAATATCAATGAGAGCAGATGCAGCAGGTGATTTTATATAAAGACTTTATCTAATCTGAAATCTGTCAGGAACATACTGTTTTTACTGGGGTTGACAATAACAAAAAAATAAGATAACGCTAAAATGCTATTGACATGAGTTCATGTTCTTTTATATGATGGAAAACAATTGTATTTTCAAGTTTTGGTTCTATGTCAATATGAAAATGAGAGTGGAACAATGCATAAAGTGAAACCACTTATGAACAATAGATTATCTGTGGTGCTAATGCCTTCAGAGAGTGCCGTATAATTGCTCTAAACATGATATCTGCAGTGTGCTTGAAATGCACTAGTAATGTTAATGTGGTTTCAATACAATAAAATATTCTCCTAGTGTGACATGCTGTTGATTGAGCGCAGGTAGCTGGCTGTTTGTAATCCGACAGAATCCTTTGCGGACACTCGCAAGGGTAAGGCCGGGGTTGTCAGAGGTGAGCGGCTGTAGTGTTAGCCATTTGTCACCAGTGCAGTGCGCGTACACGCGCATGCCGTGAATGCAGAGTGGTAATATGTGATGCCGCGCTCCTGATGCTGCCACTGATAAACATAATGCCCCAGGCCAAATGTGTCTTCTGCCATTATTTAAAGGACTTTCCGCTGGAGTTCTTTCCCCAAACATTCACAAGGACAGCGCAGATACCTTGTTTGTGAACTGATATTATATCTATGAATAAACTTATAGTAAGATTCAACAGGGAATCAGACTAGATTTTTTTATATACACATTTTTAAAGCACGAGTTCTGAACTTCTATTACTTTGCCTTATTCATACTGTAAGTAAAAAAAAAAAACATTATCATCACACCAAAACAGTGCAAGTATCCATTTTCAGACATTCCATTTTTTTTTATTTATTTCTGTAGGGAAACATTATTTTTGCTCCATGAAAGTCTGTTGTAAAAGAAGTAATTTGAGATAAAACATGCCTGAAGTTTGCATTGTATTTTGATGGGAATGCAATGTTGCCGAACTGGCAAATGTTGATGTTGTGTATGGTCAACCCAAATAGTCAATATATGACTAAAATGGGTTTACCTTTGTTGTCACATATTGAATGACAGCCGTGACAGTAAAAAAAATACCCATTTCGTCACATTTTGACTTAAAGAGACTATACAGAGTTTAAAAATGTTAAAATTATGTATTTTCCTCCCCCTACATGTTCCAGCCATGTCCTAATGTGTAGAATGAGCCCAGACCTGTTCACCACAACTGCCTTTAAAATCTGCACTGTCACACAAAAAGGTGTTAATTCAGGTCCGAAGTGCCGTCATGCACGAGCTTAATATAGAAGCTGCAGTTACACATAAGGCTAAACGTAGTTTAGTTCTAAATGGAAGCATTATGTTCTAAATGCAGAAAAAAAGAGACTTTCATGAAAGTTGCAGTTAAGCAAATAAATTTAAGTCTCAAAATGTTTACTTTGCTACATGTCATATTTTACGCTGATTGTGTTTCACACAAGATTATTCAGACTTCCGTATCTCATTGCTCATTGAATGCAATCAGAGCAGTGTGTGGTCTATAGCATGGAGGGGAGTGAGGGCGTGGGTGACAGGGGAGCCAGATGAGGGAGGGTGGTGGTGGAGCAGAGCAGGGTTCACTACTCCACCTACTGACACAAGAAAGTCAAAAAGACATCACTTAGGGCAGCTTTAAAAAGTTAAAAGTGAGGTATAGGGCCTTTAAGTTACAACAACTGAGTTACACACAAAATTTGATTTTAGCAGCGGGAATCTGTGGTAATGGTACTCAACAGCTTTCAATGGACTTGCATCAATAACATTCCCCCACAATTGCTACTCTACCATATTCATAAACAGTCTCAAACCTAAACATGAGTCCATACGGAGACTGCAGTGAGGTGCAGCGCGAGCAGCTGCAGTTCACTAAACCCAAATCACTATCATTAATAACAAACATCTTCCTAGTGTTCCTGCCGGGCCCTTAGAATGAGCATCTGTTTCCATAATATGACACAACAAAGACTGTACCCAAAACACAAATATACTTTCACATGATTAAAATGCGTAGATGAGAGTCGTAGATGAAATAATGTGTTTCAATTAGGACTCCTTTCCTTCGTGTATTGGTGACATACATTTGATGTTAGACCTTGATCCCTGTTTTCTATCAGGACAGAGTACTTTGCATCATTCACATGTGTTTTGGTAATCCTGTTGGCTGACACGGTCTCCTCTGAAATCATTTTTTTCCTGCATTTTGTTGTGTAATAGAAGTGTTGTCCACATTATTAAAGCCCTCTGAACAGTTTTGAGCCGAAACTGTGTTCATTGCCATGGATTTGTTGGCATGCTGTTTGATGGAAGCTTGCACGGTATTTATTTACGACTGATCATTTGCCTGCTGCAAGTAGAGGGTGCGCTACGCGAGATACACTTTTGAAATACATTTTTGTTGTGTCTTTTCACACATTATTGTTTTATTTAGTTCATTTGAGCAGTTTACATTCCTTATGTTTTACAAAATTCACATCATTAAACATTTATGGAGGCTATAAAGGAGTAGGAGGCAAAACTTATGGCAAAGTTCATGTGCGCCTACCCCATATTCAATGCAATATACAATTTCATTTCCATAGCAATTAAGACCTCAAAACATTTGTAAATTCTAACGTGGCATATCAATCTACAGGTGCCCAAAGGTTTTGAAGCTAGATGTGATGTGTCATTTTAAAATAAGGATGTGTTAAAGACTTTGCACAGCATTCCTTGCACAGTCATGAAGTCCACTGGCTTATATTGCTTTCTGTGAAATAAAATCTACTCACTTACGTATGGGCACAGCTGGCCTGGCCAATACAGAGCCACTTGACATGGGAACCCCTGTCAAAGTGAGAGGTTTAAACCTTAAAAGCTTGGATTGATTTCCCTTTTTTCTGTAGAGCGCGCTGCAGATATTGTTGGATTCAGGACCTTTTCCGCCTCAAGTTGCTGTGTCACTCATATCAAAAGGACCCATTTGACTGGCTTGTAAACACCTCATTTCAAAGTCCCCACCAACAGTATCAAGTGGTTGCACAGAACCAAAACTAGAAAAAAAAAAATCCCTTTATATTTTGACAAAGTCTGTTGAAGAAAAAGTAAAAAGTAGGCTAGTTGTATGATGATCCTTCACAAAAATGACACGCTTTCATCCCCGCCACTTCCTCCCTTGGTATGTCACTGTATCTCGCCCGGCTTCTCTTTTGCCCTCTTTTTTGTGCGTTTGGCAGGAAAAGACAGGAGACATGAAACATTTCCCCCATTTTTTTTTTAATCTTTGACAAGCCTTGTGAAGGCAAGAGTGCGGCAGGAGGGGTGCCATTTTTCTCCATCCGCCAACCAACAAAATATTACAGCTTCTTCAGACATCACCCCCCTCTTCAAAGACCCAGGAGCACCTTTACATCTGAGGCTCCAGGAAGTAATCGAATGACGGGGCTCCAAAAGAATCGACTGTAGTGTATACTTTGTGCAAGTATTGTTAAAGTTTTTTCTGCTTGGTATCAACATGATAAATATTTGACTTTTAAAGTGTCATCTTTAACCGACTGCAGCAACAGCAATGCAGGACTAAAGTAATGATCGCATCCCATTCAGATTCTTTACTTTGCTCGTGTACAGTCGTGTCATTGAACATAGCACATGTGGAGCTGGTAAATGTAACAGTATTTGTGACCATTTCTACAAGGTTTTGATCAAAGTGCAGTGGGCGCACTTAAAGTCTCCTGCTGCAGCTCCTGGTAATAGGCCTGTCTGAGGCACAAAAGAGCGAACTTGACATCTACCTTGATGTCAGCTGGTTGCTGGCAGGTTGATGGACAGCACAGAATGGCAGAAAGGCCCCCTCTGCCGCTAATTAGCTCATAGAATGAAATGAATGCTATTGTAGTCCGGGCAGGTGATCATAAAATACCTCATTCCTCAATCCCATTAGATGATAGGCAGCTCTTTTATACACATCGCCATAGTCTTTATGGCACGCGACATGTGGAACACTAAAAGGAAAGTAGACTGCGTTGCACACACGGATGACGAAGACTTGCATTCTTCTTGCAAGGCATTCTTCACTGTGGGGGGGGGGACAATAATATAATACGCGCCAGCCGAAATATGCGTAATGAAGAAGAAAAAAACATAGATAAGTCGCTCTGGAATATAAGGCGCACAAGCCAAAAAATGTCTAATGAAGAAAAAAACAACAGGCTGAATAAGCGTACGGTATGCTAACGTTACACATTGATGGTTAGCTACATGAAGCATCAACAACGAACTTGGGGTGAAAAAAAGTGCGACTTATAGTCTGGAAAATACAGTATTTCGATCATAGTTTCTGACACAGCCTTGATTAGTTTTCGTTAGCATTAGCATGCACCCGCTAGCTTTAGCATGCTATTGCTTGCGCGGTGAAAATACATTTGCGGTGGTTAAAACTAAATCAGCAATTGAATTTGTTGTTAGCTTTAAAATATTATACAGCATGCCCACATTCACTTTTACCACGATTTAAGTGGTAAAAGTTGTGTTTTTAAGGCGTTGAGAGCCAAAATTGGTATCGGTTCAGTATAAGATATTTGTAGCCGATGCCCAATATTGTATTTTTCCCAGTATCGGCTCCGATATCCGATACCAGTATTGGATCGGTGCATCCCTAGATCTTAGTAATGAGATATATATAGGCTAGTACTGTACCACAGTTTAAGAATCAGTTTTAGACTAGGCATTTACAATGTTTGAAGGGGCTTGATGCAAGTTAGCCATTTTATACGCACTGCTGCCACCTCAGGTCAGACGCCTAACTGCACCTTCTATATTAAGCTTGTGCATGACGGCAATTCGGACCAGAAGTAACACATTTTTGAGTGACAGAGCAGGTTGTGGTGAATAGATCTGGGCTCATTCTACACCTTAGGATATTGCTGGAACATGTAGGGGGAGGAAAATACATAATTTTGACATGTTTAAACTCTGTATAGTCTCTTTAAGGGGTAAACAGTAGATACATTTGATATTGGACACAGTAAAATGGGTTACAATTGCACCAGACGTACGTATAAAAAAGAACGAAAGAAAAAGTCAGATAAGTTTGGTCCTATCTCCCAGCCTTCGCTTGCTATTTAAAGAAAAATGTTCCAAATGTGAAGGCAGCAAAAGCGGGATTTAAAATTGCACCATGTCCAGTAGAAAGATTAAAAGAACAAGAAAAGCGGTTTCATGGAAGCAAACATTTATCAGCTCAGCTTGCCCGGAGAAGTGTGAGCCAGACAGCCCCCAAAAAAAGCTGCCAGCGAGGCAGAGGGCAGCGCCTGTTTTGTAATGACGGAGGGATTTTCTTTATATATTCAGAACACATAAAACATCACAGCGCACCTTGGTTGGGGGAAGGCGACAGGGGTTTGCTGGGGGGGAGAGTGTGTGTCATGGCATAGAATTACCATGAATAATTGAAAGACTGGTGTGAGCGTTCTGGTAGCTCTTTGATTGACTCTGAAAGCCCCGGGACGAAATTGGCAGATGAGTGCAAACTGCAAAATGGCCAGCTCTTTGCTCTCAGCTCCTGCCTAAGATTTGCTCAGTTAAAACCTTGAATCAGCAGTGTGTTCAGAGGTCCTTTCTGTGCCCGCCCGCCTGCCCCACCACAGCTTGATCCAAATTCTCCCCCGTCAAAAGAGGGGAAAAAGGAACAGAGAAGCAGGAGGTGACGAGCGGGCCTTTTTTTTTATGTTGTTGTTCATCTATTCTTTGAGGTAATTGACTGAAATCCATTGCTGATGTTTTCTTTTAGCACAAAATTCCAGGTGGTTGTTTCATTGTGCTTTTGTTTTTCATAATCAGAGCTCGCAAACGTATAACCAAAGTGCAAATGGAACCAAAATGGCTGGTGTGTGTCTCTGCTGCCGTGGCCTCAACAGCATGGGACTGGCGCAAAGAAGGAAAGGAAAGTCATACGTACAAGAGGACAAAAAGGCAGATCTAGATTACAAAGGGTCTATATTAACTTGTATATTCGTGTTGTCCGACCAGGGCTACAGGGACACAAAAAAAGTTGGTGAATCACTGTGTTCCAGTTTCAAACTTGTGTTGAGGAAGAGCATAACCTACAAAAATCAAACAAACTTTGCATTAAATTAGAACAGTGAGGCAATGGTTGTGTAAGCTCTCAGTCATCCCAGAGTTTTCCTTCATAGAAAAGGTTCTCACAGATTTGCCGTCTAGACTGGGTTGTTTAAAGTGGAGGATGTTTCCTGAATGATAGACTTTTACGATCGGCTGTAGTGAAAGACGATTTTCATATACCACAACAATCACCCCAAAGGTAAATCAGGGCATCTCGACACATAATCAAATTACAGACGACCCAAAATGGCGGACGTGTGTCACAGCTGGCCACAGTGCCCCAGAGGGTGTCATTTCCAAATATGCTGAGTGCACACAAGGAGAGGTCAGCAGGGATTGGGGCTTGGCAATCGCGACTCACCTTCGCAGTGTCCGGATGTGGGCGGCATCCCATTACTCATCCATATCATTTTGCCAAGCCAGCACCAGTGTCCTTAGATATGTGACAAGGAGGCCATTCAGCTAAATGGGTCCAGCAGGTGACTGGTGCGTCCCGCTAAAGGCCATCTGACAATCACTAAGATGTACCGGGGCAAACAAACGCCCAGCACTTAAGCTTAATGCGCAGTTTTATGTCGTATTTCCCTGTCTAAGGTGGAACATCAGGGGGAAACCAGCTATTAGATATGAAGACAAGGTGAGGCGTGGGTATGTTTCCATATACTATGCAACTATAGTGACTTGAACAGGCTGTGTGAGTAGAAATAAAACCTTTTGTTAGTTTTGTGTTATTTTGAGACAATCAGTACACAAGCAAAGGACAAGACTGTAGCACTTACACCATGAGGATTGTAATAACATTGCACGTAACACGACTGACCTCCGGCCATATCAAGTCACAATGGTTTTTGAGTGGCCACTTCACCTTTACTTGCCACTCAGATTTTATAACTAAAAGTAATACAAGGACAAGCATTGCTCGCTATTCGTCAATGTAAGAACGTTGAAGCAACTGTTCCAGAATTTATTCTGAAAATACACCAGTGTAGATTCCTGCTGTTGACCTCTATCTTCTAAAAATATCGCATCTTGTTGGTGCTGCAAAACCCATTAAAAAAGGAAATTGCCAATCATTTGGATCATATGGAAACACTGAATCTACACTGGTCATGGACAGAAATCTTGATTCATATCTCTTAATTAAAACACCGTAATTATTGAACTCAAGTTTTCATTCATTTGAATAACGTCGAATTCGGAACTCGCGTCTACATTTTATGACCTTTTGCAAATTATTCAAAATCATCCAAAGACCTTAGTCAGCCTTTGTAAACATATTCACTTCTTGGACATTAATAAAGGGGGAACAAAGTCAATCAAGCAATTTCCATCAACACAAAACAAGTTATTTTTTTCTGCAAATGCCACCTACCCTTGACCTGATTCACTCTTTCAAGTGCCGCCCATTACTGACTGCTGATGTAATATATATGAAAACCTGAAAACACAGCACACAATAAATGATTAACTAATAACACAGACCTGCGCCTTTATGGATAATTAAATGGCCTTAAAAGGTGAGGCCAAGCTTGCCTTTTCAAAGCGACGAGCGTCTATAATATTTTTGCTCATGGGAAAGATGAAAAATGGGGTACGGTAAGGTGCGTGTCAGTCAAAGTCAGCTTCTTTAATAAATTTCCCCTTTCATATATTACCCACGACCAAAATAAGGAAAAGTGCCCTGTGGCTACATGCAATACGTTGGAAGAATCAGGTTTGGAGAGTGGCGCATGCCTGTGTGTGTGTGTGTGTGTGTGTGTGTGGATGGATGCATATGTGTGAAAAGTGGATGGAGTGATGGAAGAAGAAAGAGAAGAAAGGTAGGCAGAGAAAGTAATGGCGCAGCTTATGGATTGGGGCTATTTTGTACATCAAAGTACACAGAGGAGGAGGTAAGGGGGTGGGAGGCAAGGAGAGGAAGGGGGGGGGGCAAGTCTGCTGCAGGCCATTTGATTGTCATTGTTTCTTCCTAGGTCACGTGGGAGGGCCTTATTTTGATTTTTGTTTCCCCCCTCTCTTTCTTTCTTTCTTTCTTTCTTTCTTTCTTTCTCTTTCTTTCTTTCTTTCTTTCTTTCTTTCTTTCTTTCTTTCTTTCTTTCTTTCTCGGCGGTGATATAAAGCCACGCTGTTTCGAGAAAGCTATTGACACAAGACTGTAACAAGCCTGGCTAGCTCGCCTTTGTTGTTTTCCCCCAGATCAAAAACCTCGGGATTGCTCTGTGTCCTGCCTCCGCCTGTGTCGCTCTCTAATATGCCGTATACGCGACCGAGCCCCCTAATCCTTTCATGATCATTTTAAAGTAGTCAGTCTTAATCGCTTCATCCTTCTCCTTAATCTCATCATACCTATTCTGTAATCCCCTCAGTGGAATACGCCGGGCTGCATGCAGATATTCTCAATGTAATCATTATGGATGTATGCTCATGGAATGTTTCATCTTTCTTTTGGTGCCCAAGATTTGATTCCATTACCGGCTAGCGCTAATCTGGCTAACAAGTGAACATCTGTGCAGGTACTATAACTAAGCCCCCCCGCCGCGCTCCCCATGCATTGCCCACTCACATGCTCTCGTAATCATACCGGCGTGGAAAATCCGTCAGACTGTCCATTCCTGCATTAAAGGTTAATTTATGATTCTGAGATGTTGATGCCAAGTGGAGGAGAGAAGCAGACAAGTGGAAGCCTGCCAGCGTGTTGATATTCGAAAGAGTGATGTATATCGCCAGTCTTGTTTTCTAGTAACACTATAGCTTCAAGTGTATATCCACCCATCTGCACATTTACCAACTGTGTTTGCTCAGAAGCCGCCATGCAAATGACTTATCCCAATGATCATATATTATCCACAAGGCAGAGCTTTGAGAGTCGTTGCGATCTCTTTTGATTGTGAAAGTGATAGTGAGTGTGCAAGTTTGCATGTTTTACAAATTTTGTAGATAGGGTGTCATTGACCGCCGTTGCAATTTGACGTAACAGAAGTAAATACTGATTATATTTCTTCTAAAGTCCCTCCCTTTGCTGATCACAACAGCTAATCAGAATCACTTTGACCAATGAAACAAACTTTCCTGTGAGCCAGTCTGTCAGGTCCCATCAAGAGGGAAGAGGACTTAGATACCAACAAGAAAATGTAGTGAAGGAGTAAAAGTGTTTTACGCTGTGGAGTTGCAGTTACGGGTTTTGCAAATTCCTCCATGAATCGCCCATGCAATGCGATATTTGTTTCACCTGTGGAGTAAGCCGGTGATTATTACTGTGTTATTCCAACAGGAGCTTAATGAATGAATGGGCATGGGTGCATCAGTTGTGCAAAGACGTGCTTTCACTCTCGCGCACTGGGAATGGGGCTGATCATGTTTGCACTGGGACATTTAAGTGAAACGCACGGCCCCTTTCCATTCACCCCCCCCCCCCCCCCAGCAACCCCCCCTCCCTCGCCGTTGTCCCCCCCGCCGCGTGTCCTTCAGCTCTCCTCCGGGGCGACGTGTGCGAGAGCCGTCCAAAGAGATTTGACAAGGGCCCTGCAAGGAGAAGGAAATAAAAACGTGGAGAGATGAGGCAAACATATTAATCTTGTTAAGTTAAATGCCCACCCCCTCACTTTCTCCATCTCCTTGTCCTCTCTCCATCCCTCCCCTTCCCTCTCTCCATCTCTCCCTCTCTCTTCCATCCTCTTTGCTCCCTCCTCCTTGATACTGTTCCCTCCACTGTGAAAAATCCGCTAATTTCTCAGCCTTGGTCTGGCTTCACAAAGGTTCTTTCGGGTTGATGCTGAGCTCTGTTCTACTACTCCTCCATTAGTTGCACCCTCTCTCTCTCTCCCTCCCTCTCTCTCCCAGACATCCCCACACCCCTCCCATTCGCCAGCCCCGTGTCTCCGCCTCTCTGCGCGGGGCCGTGCGTCTCTATCTCTCTTTCTCTGCCCCGCTACAGTCTTTCTAGTCACACACACACACACACACACACACATTACAGGAAGCCCCATCTATCTCCCCGGTCCCCGTGTGTCCATGACCTTGGATTCTATGATGGATGCGGAGCTTAGATGTAAGTGAGTTTTAAGTTTGAGATTGACAACGATGGCGCACATATTGATTATACGATACCAGGATGGGATAGGAAGACAAACATACAATCACACAAATGGCCAAAATCGGCGCGAGTGAGGTATAGTAGATGGAGCTTGATGGACAATGTTTCCCCCTTGTGGTGCGGGATATTAGCGAAGCATCTTTTTTTTCTTCAATTCCTGATCTGAAAGAGGAAGGGAAGGGAGGGGAGGGGGGGTGGGGGGGTGGCGGATTTGGAGAAGTCAGTGGATTCCCCCATGGAGTATGAAAAGGGCTCGGGAAATTAAACCCCGCGTTACTTTTCAATCCCGCCATGTGCGCTCTCCAGCACGAACGGAAACACCTCTAATTAGTTTGACAGGAAATGACAAAACAATAGATGATTTTTGTGTGTGTGTGTGTGAGCGTTAACCTATTTCTGAAAGAAAAAAAAAAAAAAAAGAAAGAAAGAAAAGGAAAGGAAAGGAAAGAGAGAGGTGGCACATTTTGTGAGAGGCAGCGGAATACAGTTCTCAAACTGTGATAGGGAGCGGTTATTTGCTCTGATCTCGACTGGTTCATCCTGATTCTGACCTGGTTTACAGTAGTCGGTGAAACATAAAGTGTATCAAAGTGCGCAGGAAGTTTATGTTAGATAATAGTCCTGTGCTCTTGGGTGTTTGGGGAGCAGAAACCTATGAAAACTTATGAAAACAAATGAAAAAAGAACAAAGGCACTCTTCAAACAATACCATTCAGAATTTAAATTGAAAACTGACATTTATTTGAACGGGGCCAAGCAATTTCAAATCTTTCTGACTTAGTTAATAAAATACAGGCTGCTGGATGTTTTTTTTTTCACATGCGTTTTTCCACTAGCGTTTCTTTCATAACTTATTTAGTCAGGGTTGATTTAACCCAACTTTGAGCTGGCCTGGTGTCGTCTCGGGGTCCTCCCAGAACAGCTGGAGGAGGTGTGCGTGGATCGGGAAGTTTGGGCATCTGCTGCCCCCGCGACCCGGCCCCGGATAAAGCAGAAGAAAATGGATGGATGGATGGATGGATGGATGGATGGATGGATGATGTTGTTCTAAACCTTATTCTCATTCCTATCTAAATTACCAACTCCCTCCAGCTAATGTCATGTAGTGCCCTTCTTCAAAGTGCTTAGAGTCAACCTGCTTATTTCATTGCTCAAATTGTCTTCGCTCCAAAGCTTGTCTGAATCCAGCAGAGATTTGAGTCCATGTGCCATAATACGCTTTACTAAACTTTAACTTGATCTAGCGATGCTCGGTGCCCAAGTGTTATAGCCTGGATAAAGTACAATGTTTAATTTTCAGTCCAATGAAACTTAAGAGACAGAAAGAACTTTGTAAATCACAAGCCAATGGGAGCTTTGTGAGGCCCCGCTAGCCGACAATGTGCGGTAAAAGCTTTGTAATACAAGTTTGCTGACATTAAACATTGACCTTTTTAGTTCCAAAGTGAATCTGCCGGATATTTAATGCATTTCTTTCCTGTCAGTACAGCAAATTGAGGGAATCTTATCAGTCATCACTGGCAGATGCTGCCGAGCAAAATGGATTTCCGAATTCGTCTTGACTCACTATATCTTGGCCATTTCATGCTTCCTCGTGCTCACTGTACATTGTCTCTGCACAATAATTAGATCAGAGTTTGGGCTGTAAGTGACCAGTGAGAATCATACATATCCGGACATATCCCCCCCCCTCCCTTCCCCTTCTGGATCTTCTCCCTGTGCCTGCTCAACAATATGGAGGTCAGAGCGGCTAATGCTGACCAGGGCTTTTTAGAGGGCGCACAGGGAAAGTGGAAAGGCAAGCACGCAGACTGACACTGACAGACAGAAAGGGGATAGATGGAAACGCATTCACGGAGACGCTGATGATGAATGGTTGAGGCTCTGCGTTTTCTGCACTTGTGGCGTGTGCAGTTGCTATGAAAGATATTGATTCCTGACACAATAAGCGGTATTTTTTCCCCAAAATTTGAGCAATTCTTCTGTAACGATCGTTTCGTTGAATCCCCCCTTATGGTGTTTGTCTTAACAATGGCTGCTCTTTCTGGAGCCTATACAATAATAAATGACTGACTAAAGAATGAATGAGGCTTGATCCCATCTGCAGGGACGCCATGCGTGAAAGCTTTTTTTTCCACAAGTAAATACTGTGTACCGTAATTATCATTTCCCATGTTTGTGGCTAATGCAGAGAAAATAGAGGGAGACACATTACAGCTAACCCCCGTGTCACCCGGCTGTTACTGGTGGCCTATACCCTGTGTGTGTACGTGGGCGCGTGCGCGTGTGACCAACTGCCCCAGCATATGGTCACCCAGTCATTGTATGGATGCCATTAGAGCAGGATGCCTCTTAGAGCGTATAATGCACTGTGGCTGTTTACACTGGTGCTTTGATGCTCCTCCCCGGCTCCCACCATTACGCTACGGGGCTGGTTTTAAGCTTTTGATGACACAGTATCGTGAAAGATGGAGATTATTCCTCAAATGTGCAACAGCAAAAGAGAGGGAGAGATTATGTCCTTATACTGGCTGGTAGATCTTATACTCTGCAACATACTGGCAGTACGTTCCATTCCCTTGGTTTGATAATGAATCCAAAAGGGGGTCAACAAAGAGAGGAAAAGTGTGCTAGCTTTATACTTATTGCAAGACGACATAGGTACGTTATTTAATCTGAAACATCTCTACTCCCTGTAATTTAGTGGTCGCGTCTCCCCCTGACAGCCTAATGCCTCTGCTATATGCACTGAAAGCTTTATGCATTTTTTTTTTTCCTTTCTCTCCACATCATGGCACTTTTCTTCAGGCTCTCTAAAAGGAATGACATAATAAAACAACAGCGGCGCTAATGGTCCGACACAATGTCCACTGTGACAGGACACAGAGAAAGAGAGAGAGAGATAAAGATAGCGAGAGGAGTATCATGCTCTTGACTGACCCCGTGCGAGGATTAACTTTATTTTAGGTCACGCGAAATCTGCTCATTATAGATGGTATAAAAGTGTCTGCATTCCCCTCGGTGAGAAAAGGAAAGATAGGCGGCTGCGCCTGGCCTCTAGCGCCACAGAGAGATAGGACGTACATTCGATTACAGGCGGTTTCTAGGCCATACGGACGGCGGGGTTAGGAGTAACAATAGTACAGCTCCCAGCTACAGTTTCTAGGATTGTAACACATTTCGTTTTATAAGACTGTATTACATGGTTTAAGCACAGTTATGGGCTCGTAGCAATATGGAGTGAGAAGTAGTCGCGAATCGGTTGCCATGGTGCTTGACGTATATAGCATAGAGGCGCAACCCCGGACCATCTCCCAAATGTGGGCTTTATGTTTGGAGATGTCTTTAAAAACTATAGGCTTATACTATAGGCTCTTCCCTCGTCCTGAGATTTGACATTTCCAGAATGTAAACCCGATCTATCGACTCGTTCCAGTCGATTCTTTAACCTGTGAGATTAATTGCAGGCTCGGATTCTCCCTGGGCCAGCCACAATTGAGCAAATTTCAATTAATACCGCACCTTTTTGCCAATTGCTTCCATGAGCGCATTGACACAGAATAAGTTAGCGAGTGAGATACAATACTGGCTTTTTCTGGGTAAGCAGTAAGTGCGCCCTGAGGGGATAAAAAAAAAAGAAAAAGTCAATAACTGCAGTTCTCTGATTGCAGAAGAAAAATACAAAATCTGTCCGAAAATGGCAAATGCTGCCTACAACCTACCAATATTAAGCAATTACGGGCAATCATTGTAAAAGTACTTATCTTGATATAGATCTCACATAGTTAAT
Organism: Gobius niger; assembly: GCF_951799975.1. Taxonomy (NCBI): domain Eukaryota; kingdom Metazoa; phylum Chordata; class Actinopteri; order Gobiiformes; family Gobiidae; genus Gobius; species Gobius niger. Next base: position 16,076,685 of record NC_136855.1, on the reverse strand, counting down.
ATCTTCAGTGGAGTTCCTAAGTGTCCCCTGGTGCTCGCTAATGGCTTTCAAACTGATGAGGACTGATACGGGCAGATGAAAATGACTACTTCATCTAAACTATTTGTGTAGAATCAATCACCGGGTCAAATGGTATTGAAATGTGCATTTGCGAACACAGAGCTGGAGACAGTTGGGAAAATGGCCGCATAAAGTCCAGGAGAAATCGGCGGGGTTCACGACTTTTCTTGGACTGAGAGTGGCGTGGACCCTTTCAAGAACAGGGGAATAATTGAAGTACAAGTGCTGGTCTCCAGTTTCCGGAGCAAGGAGGAGGGTAAGTGCTTGGGAGCTGGTCTGGAGTGTGAAAAAAAAAATGAACGGAATCAATGTGAGCAGAGGAAGTTCAAGTGTCCAGAAAGTACACTCAAGTAAAAGTACAATAGTGGAAGGTGAAATTAGGCATCCAACTAAGCCACATAACTGCATGTGATATTCTGTATTGAAAATGCATTGATGTAATAGATGTAATGTAAATGGCACTAACACACTGTAAACATGAACGCAGATAGGGTTTTAGAATCTTGACAACTAACCTGGATTGTCACGTGAGTATTCAGTCTCACAAAAAGCAACAATGAGCACTTTGATCAAAACTAATTAACAACTCGATGAGGTCTGGGAATGCTTTGCTGTAAAAGGCCTTATACCTGACTTCTTCTGTTCTTTTTAAAATATTATTATTATAATTATAATTATAATTATAATTATTATTATTATTATTATTATTATTATTATTATTATTATTATTATTATTATTATTATTATTATTAATATTATTAATATTTATAATAATAATAATCCGACCAGGCCCTTCCCTGCATAGCTTCTGAGATCTGACAGGATCAGGCATAGCAAAGGTGGTATGGCCACAAATGTTGTTGGATAGCTTTTTTTTTTTAGCCCCATAAAAGTTTGTTAGAAAAGTCATAATTTGTGAAAAATAAGCCTGATGTGTGAAGTTTGCATTGTATTATGATTTGTTGATGTTGTCATGTACTGCACTGTAATTTCAATCTGACTTTTGCCAGGTCACTTAACAACTAAACCACAGGTGTTAACTACAACCAGCAGACACTAGATTGTGATTTCATAATTACTTCTGTGGGTCTTATACAAATGGGCACATCAGCTCACTTATCGGATTTCTTAAAGTGAAACTTGCACAGTGATTCAGCCGGTGCAGGAACGTTAACCTGCATTAATGCCACTTGATAGTGTTTCACCAACAACACATTGCTCTTAACATACAAAAAGCCAAACTCAATTTTGAACAACACAACATCTAAGCGGCTATCTAACAAAGTAAATACAGAACACAGACACAGTACATGCTGAAGTGCTCCAGTGGAGAGGAGACAGAGATGTAGAAGGATGGATGAAGATGGAACAGAGAGGTCACAGCAGACACAGTAACTTGACCTGGGCCTAATGTCTGCAGCTGCTGTGGACAGGGTGAGAGAGAGAGAGAGAGAGAGAGAGAGGAAAGAGAAGAGAGAGGCCTCCTGAGATGAGTGTGTGGTTAACAGGCAGCTAAATGCTCGGTTTTCAGAGTGTCACTGAGACCATTCAGCCTGTGAAAGATGAATGGAGATGTGCGGCCAATAATTGCAGTGGTTTATTCCAATCTACAATTACGTAAATAAAGGAAACTGAAAAGCTGGACCAAACAATCCTTCCAGCCTTACCCAGTGTGTGGTTACAATGCAACGCTCATAACGACCAACCAGGAGATGATTGTCACTTCCTGCATTACATTAGCGATAAACGTTGAATATGTCAGAACTATGAAATTCTTTGTTTGTCTTTTGGCCTGGACCGTGAGTCTGTAAGTCCAATCCAGGTGGTAGAACGGCTCTGTTAAGGTGACACTTCTGGGGAAACTTGAAATAACAATACATTAATATCCTCAGATTTTCCTTTGTTATATGTTTGCTCATTTGAAAGCAAGACACAAAGAAATGCTGCAGTTTTGGCCGTTAGCATACATGGCGCTTATTCTGCAGCGATAACCACCACGGATGCTGATCAAAGAGCTATGGGAAATCTGAGAACTGAACACATTTGAAAAAATCTCTCAATATTACACATATATTGCCACAGAAAAGAGCATCCAAAAACAGAATTAACAACAAGAATGGCTCGACAGAAAGGATTCTCTGTAGATAGACATCAAAGCAGCGACGAGTCCGTTGTATCTGAAGAATGCCAAGAAAAAGATCAGCTGGAGTTTTCCATAACACAGACTTCACACGCCGAATCACAATTAGCCGGGTTTGACGGGCAGATGATTGTTATTAAAGCACCTTTTCGAGAAGTGATTAGGCGGCAGAATGGGAGAGGCTGCAGGTATTAAAGCGTGGAGGTACTGCTCTGATCTGTCCGCATCGTATAACACTCTGGCAGTAAACACTGCGTGGGACTATGAAGGTATGAAGGTTACATTTCACTACAGCAGTTGTCAGAGGATTCTGTGTTCTTGTTGCAGACTGTATCCAGTGTCTGCTGCACTGTGATGCATGAAGCGCTGCTATATCCCAATCCGTGGGGCAGATACTGATGGTAGTCTGTGCCTCGACACATTGAGCAGAGATACTGCAAATCAATCTAAATGTTTAGTTTATTTAGTTTGTTGGGGGATGCACATGACCTAGTTCTATACCTACAGTAATCTGGGCAAGCCAACATCTTCATCATATCTTCATTAAAAGAAACATAGTATGCTTGTCATGGTATTTGGTGATCATTTCAGACACAGCTTGTTCACTGCTAGACTGATCATAATAGCTTATTCAGTGGGCCCTTCATCACATCCTGGGTGACACATGTTCCAAATCGCCTCTGTCCCTTTAATACCCTCCTCCCTACACTCACAGTGATTAACATAGTGGTTTTATACAAATAAATTTGGCCAGGCTCCATGATACTCAAGGGAGATCAGATCACTCAAACATGTATGAAAGGCTGAAATCAAAACTCCAGACACGCTGTAAACGTGGTAAAGTTCAAAAAAGAATTGTGCTTGGAAAGCCAATTACAATGTTACTGAGTTGTTATGGGCGTAAACAGCTGGAGAACGTCCGTTGTTTTGAATTGACACAAACTGTATAATACACATTTCCATTCATATTGTGTAGTGACCAAAAGCCTGTCCAGTCTAGAAGACAGTCGCTATAACAGTTGTCGGAGGGCACAACACAGACATATTCAGAAAACAGTTCATTCCTGCATTCATACAACGGGGTCAGTTAAGTGTCACAAATTCATAACACACATTCACATTTCAAATGGCGGCTGCAGTCCTGAGACAGCCCACTCGTAACACAGGAAGGTAATATAGACTTTGAAATTGAAGCGACAAAATAATTGGCCTGTGTTTTTGTCTTGATTTGGACTGTGTTCCGACTCCGGCTTGATTAGTGTGTGGCCGTAATCACTATACACAAAATACAGCATCCAAAGAGCACAATCAGTCCAATCAATAGAGCGGCTCACACATAAAGGCCAAATGCTAAGCTAAGTTTATATGACTTGACTTGCGGCGTGGAGTAGTCTTTGAAAATGTCCTGATTGTGAACTTGACACGTCGCGTTCACTTCAGGCGCTTCTGACGAGGATGCTAATGTGCTGTAAAAAGGCCACAGGGTTCTTCAAAGGAGAGAAACTCAAAGAAATAGAGTTTCCACACACAAGGTTATGACAATGAGCGGCAAAGGAGGCCAAGAAGAAAATAATGATTCCTACACTTATGCTATATTTTTCATGTGTGCAAACACTTAGCAAACCAGGCCCGAAGTGTAACTGTTTGTAGACTATACAATTAACACATCCTTCTTGTTCTGTTTTTTTCATGGTTTGGCTGGGGGTGCAACTTATAATCAGGTGCCGCCATTGACAATCAAAATATATAATTTCACATCTTTGTTATTTTCACACTGACAGCTGCCAGAGGGCGCGCTAGACTTGTGTACCAGTATCTGCTACTCCTGTCCCGCTGAAGATTAAAAAAAATAAAGATAGTCAAGTGGCAGAAAGAGAGTTTGGAGTGAGTGAGAATCGTGTGAGGGACTGGCGAAAAGCGTAGGTTACTCTTACTGCAATAAAGAAAATCGCGAGCTAAAAGCTAGAGCCACAGCTAGAGGAATGAGTTCGCAAATGAGAGCTTGAACAACGTGCTGCCGGGAGAGGCTTGTCAACGGTGCAGTTACGCCTCCGTGCCCAGGTGGTTGCCAAGGCTGGTGTGACTTATACTCCGGAGCGACTTATAGTCCGGAGAATACGGTAATGTGTTTTTGACTTGGCCTGCACCGAATTAAACCTGTCCGTGTTTCATTATCCATATCGACAGTGCTCTTGAATAATCACTTTTATCTGTCGACTGACTATTTCCATTACATTGCACTTGATCTTTTGTATGTTCCTTGGCAGCGTACAGTACTGTCACAGCTCTGAGGCAGATTCGAAGTGAACCGGAGTGAGACGAGCGCAGATAGAAAGAGACAGAGATGCGGAGACAGGCAGTTATTGATGGAGTGATAGTGTGTTGGCTGCGTCTGTGCATGCCCGGCCTCATCACTGACGACTGCACTGAAGGGCTTTCATGGACCCGTACACAGCATTTTTGAAAACTGAAAGGTCTGCCTGCTTGCATGGGCATAGCTCGAGTGCATGTCATTAATACGAGGGTCATGAAGATGTGGTCTCTCAGTTCTACGTTTCTCAAACTTCCCAGAATGTGTGGATTTGTTCTGTGAACTCCTGTGAGCTTCGACACCTACCTGTTATCTGATTTTATCTCTATGCCACAGATTTTCTTGGTTTTGGCGAAAACCAACCAATTCATCAGTGTATTATTTTGTTCTAGATAAAGGACCACAGATGCAACTAAATGCATCTGTGCCGCTTGAATAATAACTGTGAAGGCTCTGCAGACAGAAAGGAAAAAAAACTTTTAATAATCACAGAGAAAGTATGTGTGTCGTCAGTGTGACGCTTTCTTTTAGTCCTTAAAACCCTTTCATGCATGAATTATGATCGGCTTGAAAGAAATAACTTTCGGGTTTTTTTTTTCAACATGCATTCTTCAAGGAATTGTTGACATGCCCAGGGTGGACAAGACACATTTGAACAACTGATAAAATATGCTTTTAAGAAAACAATTATCAACCAAAGAAAAATAAACTTTTTTAAAGCTAACAGTACAGTCTGAATCAGTTGTCGGCAAACTTTTTTCCTCCAAGCTCCTCCCTGGTGCATACTGCTGTCAGGCTGCACCCAGTACATGTATGGCCGCATTGTTGAGAGCCATACAAAGCTATGGCCCTCAACAATATATCAAAACATAAAAATAATTGCCCACCTGACCATCTGACCAGACAAAGCTCTGCCCCCTTGGGGAGGCCAAAACCCCATGTTATGAACCACTGGTGTAGAGTCATGGCATCTGTTTGCATTTCTTTTGTCAGCGAGCTGTGGCCAGTGTCTCCAGGACCATTTGGGGTCAAAACACAACTGCAGATGAAGTATTTTCAAAAACAACAAAGTTGCAGCAATACTATAAAATGAAGTCAAAATATAGCTAGCGATGCACAATGTCCAATTTAGTGCACACACGGTTAATAACAATATCCTCAAATCACAAAATGGGTATTTTAACAGTTATATTACTCCTTAGGTGTTGCCCCCATATTTTTTTTATTTTTGCCTTAAAGGGTCTCCTAGAATAGAAGGGATGGGCAGACATTCCTCCCCTGTAAGGCATACCTGCTCTTCTGTCGGCCATCTTGTTTATGGGGGGGGGGAAAATGCACTTGCAAAAGCCGACCAGTGGTTGGCAATGTACAACACACTAGCGTCCACTGTAGTAACAAATGTGCACTGGTGACAAAAAGACTCATTCATATAGGAGAAAACAACAATTGAACAGCTGTCCACTGTAGTGACCACTGTGCATGAAAGGGTTAGTACTGTGGCCAAATTGACTCACAGCTCATGCACATGGTTTAGCACTGAGCCTGGTAGAAGAAGATGTATTGAATCTATGCCAGGGTAGTTGCTTACCACAACCAAGCATGAAGTGAATGAAGAATGACCGCCGTGTAGAGCTGTAAGAAGCGCGTCAAGCTTGTAAAGTGCTATTAAGGTGTATTACAATATTATTGTAAGAGTCAAGTTCAGAGTTCTTCTCCTTATTGCAACTTTCTCATTAAAACTAACCAGACTTTTCTCTTTGGTTTTCGAGTTTACACTTTGAATTGCTTTGTGTACCAATCGTACACTACAAATAAATTTGCCTTGTCCAATTCTTCCATATGGTTCCCCTAGATAGTTTAGTCAAAACAAATGTATCTCTTTTCCATTGAACTTTTTTTCCTGACTCTATTATTGTAAGTAATACTATTTCCCTCGGCGAATGATTAAAAATTAAATCTCTTTTGAAGTGCGGGAGACAAATATCACTTTAGCGGCCGTGCTTTTCTACACACAGTTTTAATAAAAGGGGCTCACTCTGGAGATGATTAAAGGAACAGACCTCAGCCATGGTGAATACATTATAGCCCTATCTGAAACGCCGTGGAGTGTGAGTGTTGGGTCTGCACAGTCTTGATGGAGAGAGAGAGAGAGAGACGTACTGTAAATCCATGTTCCCAATAGTAACGCAGGCTCCAAACGCATGTATCCATAAAAGTGCCTTTGAAGTGATGCAGGATATCTCATGATTAGCCAGAAAGCACAGACCAGTTATGATTGACACTCATAAGAAATGACCCTTAAGATGAAAGCCGCTGATTGGAAAAGGATAAAAAATTTAAAAAGAGTATCGACAGAGAGAAGCTTGGTCTGATTGCAAAAAAAAAGATGCTATGAATATAGAAAGCGAGAAAAACAAGTATAGAGCCCTTAGTGCTATAATAAATAGATGTAGGGTGTCTCTCAATCCTGCGTCTTCCATATAGCGCTGCTTTGAAAATGTCAACATAACAACATATTTTATTCCACAAACAAAACAGAGAGGCCATAGAGAACAATGGGGAGCCACGGGGAGCTGTGTTTTTATGTATGAGGGGATTGCCTCTGTGTGAGAGCAATTTCAGTTGGAGAAGCTTGTATTTCTCTGCAACTGAAAATCAAAAATCAAAATGAAAAGCGATAATTTTGATAATGGTTTTGCACAAATGATGATACTGATGTGATAACAGTAGGGGTCAAATAAAAATGAGTTTAGTTTTACAAATGATGGCACTTTTCTAAAAGGCATGTTTTTTAAGGCAATATGAAAAATAGGGAAGATTGGGATTCAATTTGCATCAACAATAGCAAGGGGCTAAAACCTTGGAGGAGGGTTTCAGTCGCATTAAAGCTGATGTCATGTCTCTGACACTGAAGATGCTCGATCGACAAAAGGACGAATTTATTGAAATGACAGGAGTAAATAATTCACTAAATTCAAAATTCAAGGCTAGATGAGAATCATGTTTGTTTAGGTGTATATTATACCAGTAGAGAAGTCCAGGTTTTGTTGTTTCAACAGAGAGAAACATCATTTTTCTAAAGCATTCAATCCGGTTTCTCTCAGCGCTGCCCCCTTGCCCTGTTGCTTTGGATGCTGATAATGCCGTGTAGTTGTCACTTTTTCACCAAATACCATGTCATAAAATAGTCAACCTTCCAAGGCCAAGACCAAACTCGGTAAAATAGACCTGAATTGGACTAAACAAACTTGGTTGAAACCATGTCTAAACCAACACCTATAACTTTAATGAATTACTAGAACGTACATAAAACAATCTCTAATTAAAACTGCAGATGACTGCATCTAAACTAATGTCATGCACTGGATAATACATTATTTATAGCCATTTAAAATGGTACTGTTAACTGCTTACATTAAAAACGGTTGTTTTGGTGATACCAGTTGACAATTAATTACATTATTAACAAGATCCAATATGAATGGCATATTGTGTCATGTGACATGTGGCAAACACTTCCCACTTTAAGCTCAGTGGCTTGTACAAAATGTTGGTGGGACTCGATCTGTAATTAATTAATCACAATTAAATCGCATTTTAATCGAAAACCAAAAACAAGAATTTCTTTGCACCTAAATTATTTAATAATTCGATAGAAACAAGAGTTCAGCAACAAATGTATTTATTATTGTTAATCTGTATAGTTATCCAAGTAACAGAGGCAAAGTGCATTTATAGCTATTTAGCTTTCAGGTGTTTAAGAACTTGATCACTCATGTAACTTGTAGATTACATTAAACAGTAATAATAATGCCACGCGTACATAAAAGTAAAAAAATAATAATAAAGCAAAAGGGCCATAAAACAGCACCTTTAAAGGGGCTGGAAGCAAGTTCACCATTTTATACTCACTACTGCCACCTCAGGCCATATGTGTAACTGCACCTTCTATATTAAGCTCGTGCATGACGGCAATTCGGGCCGAAGTGACACATTTTTGAGTGACCGTACAGGATTTTAGAGGCAGTTGTGGTGAACAGGTCTGAGCTCATTCTACACATTAGGACATGGCTGGAACACGTAGGGGGAGGAAAATACTTAATTTTAACATTTTTAAACTCCTTATAGTCCCTTTAAGTGTAACAGAAATCAAAGTGCCATTTCTTATACTGACAAAGGTTAGGGTTGTTTTGGTTCAGAGTGGGCTGGCTGGAGCATTTGTTTGAGGCTGAACGCTAACATTAGCATCAGGAACGCCTGTGTGTGCATGTTTTGCATTGAGATGGTATTTTTTTGGAAGGTGAACTCTTTTTTTGCACCACTTTCACACAGCAGTACAACTGTCTATCATCCCATCAGGATGTTTTTAATACAAAACTGTGTCCCCAACGGGCCGAGTGAAGCGTCTCCGTCCATTGCTGTTGTGGGCGGATGTGCGTCAGAAAAACGGGTGTACAAGAAACACGTAAACAGAAAGGTTCCGGCTCGGGAGTTCCAGCTTGGGGGGGGGGGAATCGGGGGAAATTTGATGAATTGTGTTAAAAAAAAATAACGCGTTAAAACCTTTGTAATTAATTATTCGAAATTAACACGTTAAAGTCCCACCCCTATTTATGCCACATCTTTTATGTCTTTTATTGATGCAATTTTGTCACACAGTCATATCATGTCTGTGGGAGGAGCAGAAGTGAACAGATGTCCAATAGGAGTCTTTGGTCCCTGTCAGCGTGATGCAGATGGGCAGCAGCTCCTGTACATGAGTCCATATCGCTCCCGTCTGAGGACGTGGAGACTTGTCAGATCAGGTCACTTTAATTGATTTATCTGCTTGGCACAGCTGTGTGTGCACTGCAATCTATCTTGTTTTAGAATGCAATTTTACTGGCTGCATCACAACAGCTGCCCGACACAAAATCAATAAACAGCATTTATATGACGTACATACTGTAAGTGCGAGCCAAGGCGGAGACAGGAGCGGGACAGAGGGTCCGACACATGTAACGAGTCTTCTGGGAAACGTCAGTGACCTACAGAGAAAGATCATCGGCCAAGGTGGCAGCAGTAGTCACATGTACGAAAAGAATAGATTTGGACGTTTTAAGATTTTGCGATTACCATGTGTTCCTGGATTCACATTCTGCATCGTCCCGGCAAAGTTCAGAGATGCACTATGTATTTCTCCTTTACCCGTGTCGTTTGTATCCAGCGGTGAACCTGCCAGCGGAGAAGTATTATCCACATCACTAGACTTCAAATAGAGACAGGAGCAGGAAACGGGCTCACAGACACTTCACTCCATTCTCTCTGTCTCCGGAGAAAGTCACCTGGATCCATCTAAAACAGAAATATCTCTCCTCTCCGCTGCCTCTGAGCCGCTGCTACCTGTGCCAACTTACACAACCTCCGGCGACGTAATTGGCACCATTGTTCATTTGGATGAGGTTTTGCGTCGAAAAATGAATTTATCTTGTTGTTACAAGTGATTGTGCCGTTCCAAAAGTGCACTTTATGAATAAACTAAGCTCTGTATGGGTAGATATTATTAAATTATGAGAGCCCCGAGGTTGACATCCTGCTGAAAGTTTCTGTCCAAATCGACTATAAGATGTGAAACACATTTATATTTTAACGTGATTTGAAGTGTGGGTGGACAATCGAGCCGCAGTATTGTATAAAGCTTCGATTAAGCAATTCTTCTTTTTTTCCCGTCAATGTGCATATCATATTGTGTCACTTGGAAGGGCAAATATTTTATGACACGGTACCTGGTGTGACAAGTTTGAGAATTTTGCCCAAAGACACATTGATAGTACAGTTACGGCACTCTATACCTTGTTTTCATCTGTTTATGTTTTGTGTGCCTTGTTTGCCAGGTTTGAAAAAGCAAAACTTTGCTTTTATAAAATACTATTGACACAGAAAATGTGTTACTCTAAAGCTGTTCATTATAACAATTTGGAGCCATATGCCTGGATTCCTGGGTAAATTCCCCGTCTGCGAGCTGTTTGATTAGCCAAAAGCAAAGAGGTCTTTTTTGCAGAGTCTTTGTTTGGTCTGCACAGACATGCTAAAGCCCGGCTCTCTTCAAGTGAATGAAAAGGCCCACAGGGACAGAGCTGGGCTGATCCAGGGAGTATAGGCGGCGGAGCGGGGGGGGGGGAGCAGAGCAGTGTGGGTGCCCAGAGAGGAGAAGGAGGAGGCTGGGCAGGCTGGACTCTGACAGGCCTTCACTCTGTCGCTGCAGGGTGGACCTCTTCCATCTCCGTACTCATCTGATATAGGAAACATGCTTTAAGTGTTAGCGGCTGGAGGCAAACGCAGACAGGAATGTTCAAAAAAAGACCTAGGTAGTCTGTGGTCTGTTATTAAAATGATGCAAAATAATGACTCAACATTGCTATATGGCTTTTGTTGCGATTATGTATTTTTCCAATGCGCAGGATAACACTTGCAAAAGACCAAGACACATCAAAAACAAAAGAAACAGCTATAAGGAATTGCTTTTAAAATGGCTATAAATGCAGCATCCAGAGCACAAGAGTGAGATGTGTGGGTGAAAAAGAAAAAAAAAAAACACACTTTTGATATTCCCGGCTTGTTTGTCTGGGAGAGCTGCCTTAATTCGGTTGTAGCACGTTTATGCCTCGTGGTTGATAGAGAGCGAGATGAATCACAGTGAAAAATATGAGCCAGATCCGGCGCTTGTTTCCTGGAGGTAAACGCTTGTAAGACCGCTGGTAAATACACCCAGAAGAGCCCACTTCCTTAGAGACAGAGGAGATGATGGAGACCGAGGCTATATGAGGATATTACACCTTCCTCTTTTCATTATTTAATACGAGCTGCGTGTCTGCTGGGCTGCGTTCCAAGAGAAGAAAAAAAAAAGAAAAAACGGAGGGAGAATTTATGAGGAAAATGGAAATCGTTTGAGTGAATTTACATTACATCATGATTACTTTGTTGTTGTTGTTTTTTTGACACATTGGTTCAAATGCACGGGACGAAAGGAGGTGAAGAGAAGGGAGAGACATTCAGCGAACGTTCAGAGCCATTAGAGCGGAGCTTAATCTCACGGCGCTGAGGCATTCCCAATCTTTAGCAAATGACCCAGTTGATGTCGAGATGGATAACGTAAAAAAAGAAAGAAAAGCGAGTTTGTTTTCCCTTGTAACCAGGTTTCCAGCAACTGTATCCGCTGACCCTTAATGATTGTACTTTACGTTGGACTAAAAGTGTTAAACGGCAACAAATCTCACGTTTTCGAAAACAACAATGTCACACACTTTTCTCAAAAATTGTGGCGTAAGTGATTTTCTATCTTTAGCTCCCACATTTTTTTGCCCCCGTCCGTAATCTGCTGCTGTCTGCCCTCGCATCTAGATCATTGCGAAAGCGCCGGAGAGATTGACCCCTTCATCCACGGTGTCGCGAATCGGAAGCCGGATCTTTGCAGTAGTAGCACATATTGTAAAACGCGCGCTAATACCCTCCGCTAAGGTCTGCATGTTTCTGATAATGCCGTGTAAAAATCTTTCATCTTGACATAAGCCGGCGTTTGCTGAGTGGCTCCTCGTGTTTATCTTAGAGCAACAAAAGCGGGAAAGGCCCTAAACATTTACGGCGATCACTTCAAAGAGCCGCCTTTCGCCTGACTTTGGGGTGGGGGTGGGGGGGTTTAGATCCCGATTTCTTTCTAATCAAGCAGTAACCACAGGGGCATTGTGTGTGCATCCGGAATGAGCTTACAAGACGTGTTAGGGTTTCGGGTGAGAGCGTGGGGCACTGAGCGGAGGGATGTTAAAGAAGACAAGCGTCGAAAAAGCAAGATAAGTTTGGCAAATGTCTTACATGCCAAATATACTGTATCTATACGTGAATATGTTTGTTCAAAGCAGCTCTAGGTATAGGTAATAGTCGACAAAAACAAGATGACATACTCAACGTTGACTCATCAAGCTTTTGTTGCCATGTTGTGACATCAGCCGCTACTGTCCATCGCCGAGGGGAAGGAAGTGTCCGTTGGGAAACACAATTTTTCAATCCTTGTAGCTGTTTATTGGGTGCGCTATAAACATTTTTATCACACACAAATAAAGTCAAGTCTAAATCGGGGCCATATGGATGCGTTTTTTCACAGCAGATTGTTCGGTTGAAGCGAAAAAATGACCGTCATAGCTAGCGTTAGCATGTAGCATGATGCTAAAATAAAGCAGAATTTTAGCATTAGCATTTCAACTAATTATGGGCTGTTGAACTACTTTGCTCCTCCCCATGTCTTTGTATCTTTATTGGGTAAAAAAAAACTATATTCACCATTTTTACATTTTTTGAAGTAGTTTTGGAGTAGCCTAATGACAGAAAGTTTAGATTTTTCTCCTCTTTGTTTTCCCGCTCAACTGCTTCAAACATGACCATATGTGGGCGATTCCAGAGATCTGTATTGGTATTTTACCCACTTGAAAATGACGACTTACAACCTCAGAGCGTTCCGGGTGAATAAACTCGTACGTAAATAAAACGGCTAATGCTACAACAGTTAGCTCATACGATGCTAACGTTTTATGAAAGTTTCTCCAAAACCAGATAGAATTAAAAACAAACAACCTAACATTATGTTGAAAGCTGCTTGTTATAGTTTTAACATTAGCAGCGCTCCTCCACTGGGGGCCGCCATTGTTGTCTTCATTTCATATACGAACTCGTAGCAGTCTTGAAGTTTCCGAGTTTACAAGTTGTAATCACCAGTCCAAGCGGCGTTCCAATTTTTTCAAGTGGGAAGTAGGACATTTACCAGTTGCCTGTAAAGCACCACATAGCAGTTGCAACAATAAGATACAAAAAAACACAAAGAGCTGATTTGTTTTTGGTAGGCTATCTCTTTCGTTTTGCTTTCCATCCTTCAAAACGTTCTGCTCAGAACTTTGCGCCCTTTTGATTTGCCTTTCCGAACATGGGACTTAAAAAATAAAAAAAAAATAAAAAAGAGTCTGAGGGGAGGTTTAGCAGAAATGAAAGGTGAAAATCCTTGTCGGCTCCAAATCATGAAACTGTTTTCTTTTCTTTTTTTTGGTCGCTGCAGCGCTCTTTCCATGAATAATGATGAACACATGACAAGACATTTCTCAACTTCCTTTTCTAACACCAAACCAAAAGATACCATGTTTGTGCTTTTAGTTTAAGACTTTCCTTTCATCTTTTGGCTGTAAAAAATATCTTTCCCTTAAAAATGCGCCCACTTTTTGGGGTTCTGCAATCTCGATAGTAGATGGAAACCACTACCTGCACACAAAAAATGGCCGATAGCTTCTTGCTTTTTGCTCTCACCAGGTAAAAAAAAACAAAAAAAACACTACACTTGGCACTACTTCAGGAAATACTTAAAAAAAAAAAAAAAAAAAGCAACAACAAAGAGTGCTATCAAAATCATCTCTGCCCCCATCCGGATGAGTGCGACGAAGCAAAGGACGGAAGAGACAAATGCGACTCGCCGTGAACCTCTCCTGTTGGGTAATGAAATTAAATGACAGCTCTTGAGGGAGGGGGGGAGAAATGGGGAGAAAGAACAGACAGAGAGATGGGAAGGAAAAGAGACACACCGGGGGAGAAAGAGAGAGAGAGAGAAAGGCAGGGGAGACGACAGGCGAGAGTGAGCGGTTGGTGGGAGGGGGATTTTGTCCGGCCAGGAAATTGAAGCCATCACAAGCAAATTGAGTTCAGGTCCTTTTGGTGGGCAAGAGCAGACCAATCAATTTGGCCGAGTACTCAGCGGCTGTCAGGAGCACAGAAGGACACCTTGGCATCTAATAACAGGGCCACAGTAAACAAGGCGAGGCGTGGAGCGGTTAGTCCCAGTTAACAACATATTTATATCCCCCCCCCAAAAAAAAAAAAAAAATTTCTACATCATCTATACCGTATGCAAGATGCACAAAGTAACAGCTAAAACTGGTGAGGAAAAGAATGAGGCAATCATAATTAATTGATGATAATTGCAAATGATGAAGCAGAGTACATTATCTTTGCAATATATGCGCAGTAGTTCATTTATATCCAATGGACACATTGATTAAAACTGTAATCATATCCGTAATCCCTCTGGGGGTAATACAAGTGTTAATGGGATGATTGGGGGGGTGTCTTTCCTTCTCCCCCCGGTGTCTCTGTCCAGAAAACCACAACTGCAACTCCCCTGCCTCCAGGTCGGAGCCACCAATACGCACTAATGGAATCACGAAGAAGAAGCTAACAGGCTAACGGGCAAAGCTAACTGCGGGTTAGTGCCACTTAAACAGTGTTTACAGCCAGGTAAAAGTTTTGAGTGAAAAAAAAATCTCCATTGTGTAATTGGATGTACAATATCCTTCCCTTTGTCTTTTCTGTCGGCGTAGTATTTACTCTCACTGACAATGAATGAGTAAAAAGACGTAACATGCTACGACGTCTGCAGTGGCGCTTATGGCCTCTAGGGGCCTGAGTTGCTTAGTACTGCTTTAACCCCCATCTTAACCGAGCGTATCTTCTCCAGTTCAGCTTTACCCAAATCTAAAAGCTCACAGCCTATAGGCCAGAGTTAACGGCTCATTTGAAAGCTAAGCCCAACAAAACGGCTAATTTTCTCGCGCTGTTGCCGTGTATTTTCATTGCTTTTTCTGTCACATTTCTGTCACTCTTTTGTGGCGTTTTCATCTTCATTTAAGTCAAATTTGTTTTGCTTTTTCATCGCTTTTATGTTCTGTTATTGTCGCTCCTGTGTTTCGTTTTCATCCTCGTTTTCATTGCTAGATTGAGAAAATGTGCTTTAGGTTTAGGTGTTAAGAGGGTGCCAACCAGCACCGAATCTGGTCTTGACTGAGTTGAGTATCCAAACTATTGCGATGCATAGTTTCCAATATGATACACGTACCCCAGCAAAGGCGGATTGCGATATATATTGTCCCAGCCCTATTAAATAATATTGAACACATTTGTTTTATCGCAGACATTCTAAGAAATGCTTTCAGGCGTTTTTGTTGGTAGTGAAACGGTAGAGAACAAGACACAGTGCTGTATATAAATATCTATACATACAGGGATCCAAACACATTATCAAGCCAAAGATAATGCGGGCCTCGACTCTGCCAATGGAAAAGATTGGAATCATTCTGCGGCACCTCTTCATGAAGGAGGAAATATGCGCTTATAAATTCACGAGGCATAGTTGTAGCTCCTGTGTCTTTGGGTAAATAAACGGTCTCCCAGGTTAGCGTGTTTTAATGAGCCATGTTCGGCCTTTCTCTTTTTGCTAATCTTTGGACGTGACATTACATCGGTGCTAATTATTGCGATTACACAGCAGGTACGCTCTTGCCTCTCGCTTCTGAGGCAACCGTCACCGAGCCCAGGAATCACACAACCCCAAAGGCCTCGTTATCTCGGCTGGCTCCCAATTAATCCATTAGCGTGATTTGGCTCCGTCGCAAACCCGAGGCACCGCGTGTGCACAGGAGCAACATTGCACCGGCACGCGGACATATTACGCGAGATCTCAATGCAGGATGGTGTTTTTAAGTTGTTGGGGAAATTAAATATATCCTGCTTAATGGAGGAGAATAGTCCCGGTTAACTAGATCTGGTTCGGTTCATGCCATGTTTCGCCGCATTGGGGAAAAGCGAAGTGAACGGTACAAGCTCACTTTTAAACTTCGCAGACTTTTCCACAAGTCTTTCCTCATTAACTGTTCGATAGAATCACCGCATGTGAACATTCCTCCGAGTTTATGGCAGCTTAAAAATAATAATCTCATTTGCCGAAGTCAACACTATTTTATTGAGATATTTGCATCATCACGCAGACGGCTTCGCTCAGTCTCGCGGGTCTTTCTTTTACCTTCAAAAACGTCTTGACGGGCAGATCTAGGAATGAACCTCGCCCTTGCGGAGGACTCATCCTGGCATATTTCACATATCACGAACGAATTTGAGTTCTCTCTGACCATTATTCTCATTGATCCAATGTCAAACGCACACAACGTTCTTTTTCAGGCTTCAAACACAACTCGAGCATGGCATAAATTCTATGACCACATACCAATGTGAATTAATATTTCAGACAGAGGGTAAGTCAACGCTGAGAGAAAGATTGAGGTCGGTATTAAATCGAATAGCTAAGGAATTCTGGAGATAATAATCTCTCTATTCTGGGATCTAAAGTTCTTGGGTGTCAAGTTTTACGTCCTGATGTCCTTCCAGGTGATTGTTTTGTTCGGGATATTCCACGAAATAAAGTTATAGTGCAATGCTTTGGACTGCTACACTGCGCTAAATAACTATATCTTCTTATTTTTTTTTAGACAAATAGAAATCCTGCACACCACCAGAGACTATTACAAAACTGGAATTCATTCAAAGTGGCACAAAGTTTCCGCGCTCAGGCCTGAATGGATGTTATTTTCTTTGCGAAGGTTTGACAGTGCTCGGGATCCCTCTTTCTTTAGAGATTTGCCGGGTTGCTTCTTTGTCTCACTCACTCGTTTCTTACATGTTGTGAAGTCTGCGGTTTGTTATCCGGCAACAGAGTGTTGAGAAAGAAAACTTCAATTGAATTAAGCGCTGACCATATTGCATTGGTTGGGATAATGGAATATTTGTTTCAGTCATAGCAACGTAGCTTAAATGAATAGCAAGGCATCCGCATATTGATCTCGCAGGCGAAGTATTGTTGACATAAGATTTGCTGCAGAATACCTTCGAACCTAGCTAAATTTTCAACAATTGTAACGTACCTGAGCTGCGTCGTTTTTCCGCAGAGGTGTTGATGGAGTCAACTGCTTTATGTAAAACTGCACTGATGCTATTGACGCCTGGCAGAGCAGTCAATAATTGTTTATGGGATAAGCCACTGGACTGAGAGAAAGCCGAGGAATCGCATTGAGTTATTTGAAATATGGAGATTGAGCCTGTCTACATTAACTGTGTTTACATGGCGCCGTATAAACGATCGCCCGGATATTGCGGTCGCTTTTTTTTTTCCCAAATAAAACTGCCACTTTCTTAGCCAGTCTTTCTTATTTTTAACTCAAGGCAATAGCGTCTTTCTTGGTGCTTTGTCATAAACGGGGTAACACAAAGACAAACGAACACTCATTGTGTTTTTATGAGTATGGCGCCATTCTGCTCCAGTTGCAATATTATTTGGCAGGGTTGCAGGATAGTCCCAAGTGAACTGATGCAAATATTAACAGTATGCTATATGCTCTGAGCTGGTGCTCACCTTTAAAGGCCCTATTTTTCAACCTTTATTCAGCTTTTTATACTATTTGACAATGCACATGTATCTCGCAAAAACCCTTACTACTTTAGATGTAACAACATGTATTATAGAAAAACACCAGCAGAGGGCACACAAGCTACAGTGATTAGTAAAAAGATATGACCATAGTAAGCTTAGTGGCATATGAGTGTCAAGGATTCCTCCATAAGACGTCTAGCGGAGTGTGGGCTGGCGTTTTTGTCTTTGGTAGGAATAGACTTACTGAATATGCAGGACAATTGAATTGAAACGTGCAAATGAAATAAAACGCTACTCTGGTTTTGCTTTTGACAAGGATGTAGCATTATGCCATGGTTCAAAAACTCGATTTAGCACAAAATAGTCCCTTTAAAAAAAAAAAAAAACATAATTTGTGTTGCAGCTTATGTAACTCAGAGACATCCTTTTTCCATCTCTCCAGGGATTTCTATTTCTCAATGTGTAATAAGTTATTGCTGGGGGATATTCTTAAATAGCAAACATTATTTTCGAGTGTATATCGGGGACTTGGAAAGCGTATCTTTGTGCCAAATGGAATATATCACAGCAAGGCAGTGACACTATTTTATTACAGAGAAAGTCTGGCACCTCAGCAGCTTTAAACTAAAATGGTAAATGTAGCTGACTGTAAAACTTGAGCGTGGCAGAAGAGATTGTCCCTTAGGAGATCAAGACACCAATAGCCATAGATGCCCTATAATGGCACATTAAGCTCATTTCAGGAAATTTAGAGACCTATATAACTGTTGGGATTTGGAGATCCTTACCCAATTATGCATATATTGCATAAGCAGTCACTGTAAATGAAATTTTTGACTATTTCTTTAAACAAGTGCTGCCCTGCATTATTTAACGCCCACCATTTTAAATATATTCCGGACTTTGTGTTTGATTTTTACCCTCATTAGTAATGCATTCATATACATGTGTATATATATTTAAATATACTATATATATATGATTTTAGAATTTTGAATAGAAACTCTAACCCCTAACGTTCTCTATGTTTTCTTTGAGACATCTCATGTTGGTTCAGTTGTTGGAATACACCATGCAGTGGTAGTCGTTACTTCAGGCCCCACTCTCACTGTGGGAAATCAGGGCACTGTGCCCCGGGCTATTGGTGTAAGTACTTAGAGATCTACAGACGGCGTCTAAAGCTGTGCTCTCACAAAGGAAGAGGCGCTAAAGGAGAGGTGACCAGAGCAGGGATGGGACATGCGCCTGAAGAACAAAAGGGTTTTGATGCCTGTGGAGCCAGTGCTGTGGCCACACTCACACACTCATGGTCATACGAGCGCTGGAGCAGCCGACATCTTCTCGAAAACACTGAGATGTGAAGTCACAGGGATGCTTTGTACAGACCACTCAAGTGTCACAAATCCACTAGTTTCAGCGGAAGATAAGAGAGAGCCGACCATGCTGCAGGTGTACATTATTTAGGGGGACTCTCCTGTGCAGCGCGGCAAAGATCGTGGGGAGCCTCCCATTCAACTGACAAAAATAGACTGTGCTTTCATACACAAAATGTCGACAAGGCTGAAAAACACAGTACTACATACAGTACTTGTGAGGGGGTGGACAAGAGACCAAGAGACAAATATCAAATTTACCAAGAAACTATTTCACTGTCTTTGCATTACTCATTGTTGCACATTCATGTCATTGATTCACTTTCAGATTGTCTCTTTAAAATGTAGTATGGGTGGAAATATTACATTTTAGTATTCCTTTGCAACAACCATGGAGAGCCAGTACCACACTGTATTGGATTGACCCCACTCTCCAGGATTGACGTGTATGTAGAAGGAGTCACCTCAAGCGGTAACACTTCCCCATCTATTTGATTGCTGTCTGCTTTTAGTACAGAATCTTCCACCTTCTTTCTGACAACAAATATAAGGCTTGGATGGTGCCATGGATCTGTGCGTATATAGAAAAACTAAAACATAAAAATCATTGCACTTTCATTCTAATCAGTACCTTCGTTTTTAAACATCCTGTTGACATGTTGACAGGCAGATACTTTCCTTCACTGCATGCTTGCAATTACGGTAAATTACAACACAAATACAACAATCACTCTCACTATACTCAAGTGCTGGGCTGTGAGAATCTAAAATGTTTTCTTAAAAACAATTACAAGCAAAACGTACTAAGGCAGATATCCTTTCTGCACCGTGTTTAGGTGGACTGAAGCACATCATGATAATAAAGCACATGGTAACGTATCCCAAGTTTAGTAACGAATGCATGTAGGAATAAAAGTGCTTCCAGAATTTGCAATATCCTAGTAAACACTTTCTTTATGCTCTTGCGTTTTCCAGTCAACGCATCACCTAAACTCTATCACGCAGGCAGAGAAGTGCTCCTTTTCTGTCACAGCCTCCCGAAAATGCAAACAGGCAGGCGATCAAATTCAAACAAAAAACAAATTATGCACCGCGGCACACTCTCCGGCTCCATGCATTATACTGACGCCTCCGAAACTGTTGGAGGGAAATTGCTGGCTGCCTGGCAACAAAACAAATGAAGAAGAAAAAAAGAAAAAGAAAAAAAAAAAAAAGCTCTAGTGATACTTATTTTCCAGATGATTACTTGCATTAGAAATAATTGTTGGGAAGATCATTGACCGTAAAATTAATTATTAGGTTCTAAAATTAATTGTGCTCCAGCACCACCACCCCCGGTGTGACTGTCCCCTCTGGAGAAAAAAAAAGTTTTACCATTTCCTGATGGGTGAAATAGCAAATCAGCAGGTTGCATGCACTAGGAACATGGAGCACCGCAGCGGTGATTATAGAGGAAGGAATTGTCAACTGCACTGGGGACGTGGCTCTTCTAGCAGTGCGGATACAAGGAGTCAAGGTGAATGTATAGCAAGAAGAAGAAGAAGAAGAACTGTACTCACGATTAGGTAAAGATAGGTAACATTTTGGTGGAGGGATTGTTTTTTTTTAGTATCCCAGTGGGGAACGGAAAACCAACTCTGGCAGACTTGTTTTTGGCTTCCAGTAGCTGGGCTTATTAAGATGGTGGGCACATGGGCATGAGCGTCTATGCAGGGAACCCAAACTACAACTATTACCATGCTTCTTGCACCATACTGCACAGGTCAGACATACTTGCTCATACAGATATAGTATCATGGTTTCTTTTGTATGTTTAATATGACTAAAATGTACTTGAGTAAGCAGCAAAACGTTTCTTTCCACCTCCATTATGAAATATGCCGCAAATGTTTTCCTATATCCTCTTAAAAGTATGAACAAAAAGAACCTCCATCATCTTTCCTGGTCCCCACAGGGAGGATCTCAGAGTGAACTCATCAATCTTGCGAAGCCTCCAGCAGTGAGCAGGTTATGTGCTGCCCAGGGACCAACTCCAGATTTAAGCCACTAACTTGGTCAGGCCACAGAGCCCATCTGTAATATGGCTTTGCTTCAATGTTCAGTCAGGAAAAAAAAAAAAAAAAAACATTGCTTCAAGGCTGTGAGCTACAGAGGCTGAAAAGTGTGGAATTAAAAGTCAATTTGTAGACTGTTACCTTTTCTCACACATTTTCACATCTGCTTTCTTATTCACATAAACTATATATCAGCCTGCAAATACTGTAATTGCTGTTTGGCACAGAACATTATGGACTGTTCACAAAACAAGTTGAATTGGCATGGACAAAGTGTATTAGAAATTGTATCCATACGTGCCGAGTTCTTCAGTTCAGAGTCTGTCCTTGTAGAAGCTTTGTCGAGGAAAAAAAAGAAAGAAAAAAAAAGCGCACAGCGTGTCATATAGTCGAAAGTAATTCCTAAAAGTTTGAGTGAGAGATGAATTCTTGGAAATATTTGAGTCAGTCAGTGCGTTAGTTGGAGCATGAAAAGCCTGGTGTGATGTTATGGTGATGAAATTGGCTGGTGTTCTCTAAAAGCAGAGTGTCAATAGTGATGTGGGGCTGGCAGCATCAACGCCTTCCGCGCATTCACCTCTGAATCAAGCATCACTTCTGATCTCACTTACTTTCCAACAACAACATCTGCTCGATGAGTTCATTACTCACAAGTGCAAAAAGCTGGGGCGCTAAATGAGAAAAGAAGTAAGAGTTAAATCATCTTTTACATGGTCCTCTCTGTCCAAAGTCACAATTGATGTTATATATTGCTCCCGAAAAGTTTTACAATGCAGGAATGAACTCCGCTGTATAGAGCTGGTCATCGTTGAGCCTATGCTTGTTTGTTGTGGCTTTGTCTTTCAACAGTGCTCAGTGAGCAGACCGCGGGCTGCCCCCATTTAGGCCCCGGTCCCTTCATTTGTCGTTCATCTCATTAACTTTTAGCACTTTAGCACACATCACCAGTTTCTGCTCATTTTCGACGAGAGCCTGTAATAATGCAAGCATGAATCTAATGTTATAATAGGAGTGACATACTTGCAAAATTAGATTAATTGCAGTAACAGTCAAATTTAATAGCCGGATGGAAGAAAAGCCTAATTTATTGTTTAACCAGGGAGAGGGGCAGTAAGGATACTCATTTGCAACATAAGGCAATTTCTCTTTTAAAGTTTTTGCCATAATCCACAAGTTGTGCATACTAATACATGGACGAGTCCTATTTCAATTTTGTTTTTTATAGTGAAATTATACTTTGTTCTACATTGTAAGAGCAGACATTTGTGGGGAACAAAGGCCTTTGTACATTGTGCATCTAATTATAAAGCCTTTGGCCTCTTAACCCACACCTACACGAGCACATTTTCTCCAGTTATTATCCAGGTATCCGGGCATTAACCAAATCTAAAAAGCTTCCTGAAAAAAAGCATCAAAATCGTGACGAAATGAGGATGAATAAGCAACAAAAACATGGCAAAAAAGCACCGACAAAGCTACAAACAAACACAAAAACGCACTGAAACACAAGGAAAAGTCTTAGATCCGTTTTGTAGGTCTTAGCTTTCAAATGAGGTGTTTAAACTGGCCTGTAGGTTTGTTTAGATTTGGATAAAGCCGAACTGGAGAAAATGTGCTCCATTAAAGTGGTGGTTAAGAGGTTAGGGGAGCTGGCTTCTTCTTGTTTTTGACATTACTGTGACAGTATTACACCCTGAACGTTGTGAAATGAAATCATAGCATAATTCTACACTACACATTTTTTGTTAGTAGTACAAATTGCAAGTTGCAAGTGATTACTTTAATTAGTTATAGACTGCATCCCATTTTATAGACTATAGAAATAAAACATCTTGCTTACACCAACATTGCTGAGAAATAAAATCCCTTCAGATCAATGTTTTCTGTTGATATCTTACAGGCGAAAACAATCTCCCATTCCATTAAAAAAAAGAGAAAAATCCTGGAAAAAATGAGTTGGAAATCCTCCATTTCCAAAAGCCAGAGTCAACTGAACCACCGCGATGCATCGATTTACGTTCGATCTCTCAAAGCTGGATAATCATGGCTGGGTTAAGAGCTACAGAATCCACACAAATCCTTTAAACAAATGTGTGTAATAAAAACACACAAAAAGGATTTCATGACAACTAATAACGTCTCTTTCAGTGGACAAAACAAAACGATATAGGCTTGCATAGTAAAACACTACAAAGGCGACTCTAGTATAGTACAAAATACCATAACGTGCAAGTTCCTGAGCGTATGTGTGCCAGCGGACTTTAGTATCACATGAACCGTGGCTCATGCACATCAGGTCCTCTCATTCTGTACTCATATCCCACCATCCCCTGCCCCGCTCTGTACTTAACTGTCTGTGAGTGTCAGATCCTTCATCCTGATGCGGCAGACACGGGGCCCATATACAGGAGAAGTGCTGCGTCTCTGGTTTTACAGCACGCGGAGCAGAGGGGAGCGAGCGAGCGAGGCATCCGCGGGTGAGTCAGGAGCAGCCGCGCTCACTGGAGATAATGCTATGTGGCACAAGCTCTTCTGCTCCAGGCGCGGAGAGAAGTGAGCGGGAGACGGAGGCCCGAGTATCACAGAGGAAGACCGAGGGGTTAGTGCTGTTGCAGTGCTGGAAAAACCAGAGCAGTGTTTAAAGGTCGTGTGTCAAGAAATTAATACATGTTTTTATTCAGCAAGACCAGTATTCAAAGGTCATGTATCAGAAATTAATATATTTTACTCACACGAACCTAAGTATGTACACTGGGTGATTGGGTGTTCGATGTCTGATATTATTTTGCACTATAAATGTTAAAGATAAGGGGCGAAATTCAGAATCAAGTAAGCAACAGTTAAACCCATGCCCTTGTCTTATCCTTTTTAAGGTCTTGGTCTTCAGTTTCGTTTTGATTTGCTTCAGCTGGAAACTAGGTTAGAAGGTGAAATGTCAGCGAGAACAAAAACACTACCAAGCGTTTCTGTTTCTCACATAAAGGCAGAAAAAAGCTTCATTATAAATATGAGCTGACTGCTGATGAATCCATTTGGGCTGCACTGTCACCAGCTCAACAGCCGTCACTGACACCGCCCCCTTATGGCACCCACATATGCACTGTACACAAGGCAAAGCACTGCAGGCCACTGCGATGTAACTACTGTATAAAACAGTTAGACATGCATACTTAGGCAATGCATTTGTTTCATATTTTCAGCTGTAGGCAGCAAGCACTGTCAGGCGTGGTTAGTTTTACCACAGTGCTGCGTGTTCGCTGCACGACTCCACGCTACGGAGCTGAGTCCTAGAAAGTGACTTATTTGGCCCTGGAAACACTTGAATTTTTACTCAAAAGTGGCGGGTTTGTGGTGGCAGGGCGCTTATTGCTTATTCCATTTACATTTCTTTCTTTTAAAGGAATAGGCCACCGTTTTTCCATACTGAGATATGTTCTTACCTGAGCTTAGACGAGTTGATACGTACCTGTCTGGTCTTTATGCCCGTGGACGAGCTTCTAACTTCACCCCTATTTGGAGCTATAGGAATGTACTTGGAGATGCCAAATGCTAACAACATCTTTTGTCTTTTTGCATGGCTTAGGGCACACAGTTCTTACACACTGAGATATGTTGCCTGAGCTTAGATGAGTTGAAACATACAAGTCTGGTCTTTATGCGTGTCCGTGGAAGAGCATGGTAGCTTCCAACTTCACCCCCATTTGGAGCTATGTGAATATGTTGGGAGAGGCCAAATGCTAACAACATCTTTGGTCTTTTTGCGTGACTGAGGGCACGCACAAAGACCAGACAGGTACACATCAACTCGTCTAAGCTCAGGTTAGAACATATCTCACATATCTGTTCCTTTAATCCCTTGTCACTGAAACGATGAAGAAAAATACTTTGCTCCTGGTTGGAAGTGATAATAAAAGAGGTTTGCATCGTTGTATGTTCCAGTATTGCTAACCCTGTATAGAATTGCGGGATTGGTTTTTTCTGCGTACATTCATGGCATCTTCCGAATAATTTCATAGAGGCTTGGTTGAAGAACATGCATTTGTAGCCATTACATTGAATCATCATTGGACCCAGACATGGCTGCCGACATTAAGTAAACAAGGCTTTCCGTCTGAAGTAGTGTAAGTGGTTTGATAACTACTTCCATAAGACCCCCAAAACAGCGACATAACTGGCATGAGTGCACCGACCATAACAATAATGACGCAGTGCACTTGAGATTCAGAACTGAGCGTTCTTGCTGCTTCTGTTTTTTTTATTCCCCTTCCCTTTTTGTTTTTCGTCCTGACTTTTGAGAGGAATTTTTTTGCGCATTTTCAGACGTATTGTTTATTTCTAAATCCAATTATCTTCAAGGTCAACCTAGCCTTGTTGAAATCCATTAGATAAACCAACTTAACACTGACATCAATACATAAAGAAAAACCACAGAATAAAAAGTTTGGCGAATTGTCCAGCACACGATCAGAGTGTATGGTTTGTTATGCATGCATTTTAAAAGCATGTTTGGTGCCAATTAGACAGGGACAAACATGAACCAATGCTTTGAGTGGAAGAGAGAGCAAGGCCTATACTAAATCACTTGTATGCCGACACATGAGGACACAACAATTTGGACTTGAGACAAATGGTTCTTCATCTCAACAAAGCATGACAAGTGAAAAGACTGGATTTATGAATTCACAAACTGCAAAAAAAAAAAAAAAAACGTGCTGTGTCTCCTATTTGGGTTGGACAATAAATGAGCGTCGCATGGATGAAAGGGCGACAGTGGAGTGCTGCGCTCTCATAAATCTCTATCTATGATCATTTAGCTGCAAGAGTCACGATGATGGACTGTGCTGATAATCACGTGCTAAGATAGCTGTTGTAGATATACACATACGCCAAAGTGTCTTCTGTTACTAGAGCTTGCAGTTTTGGGGAAGTGGGTCAGTTTTGGACTGAGATTTATGAGGCTTTGTATTGGCGAGTGCGTTAGCGTCGTTGCGGCTCCATAGTGACAAATCTGCCTTCACTGTGAGTATGGCACAATGCAGATGCTTGCTTGAGCTATGATTTAATGATGAAAAACAGAAGTACAGACACTCGCGCAGAAGAAAGGAGGAAGGAGCGAGCGAGAGGGGTGCAAAGTACGTCAATATTAAGCGTTGAAATCAAAGGAGGCCAGACATTGTGATTTATTTGTCACTTTTATTTGAGGGTTGCTTAGAGATGCAAGTTTTTTTTCAGGGAGCGCGTTTTATCTGGAGCGCATCTTTCATCTTTTTTAAAGTCGGCTGAAAAACCTTGTTTATGTCATCAAAATACAGACCTGACTGAGTGAATGAGGGTTTGAGGCAGCTTTGGGGATGAGCACAAAGGAAATGCATTGAATGCAGGTATAATGAGTGGGAGTCGCTAATGCCTGGCCTGCTCTCTGGTTCAATGTTTTTCAGGATGTAACGACTTGTCAGGGCTGTGCAGACAGAGAAACATCTTTTATAAAGAATAATAAATGTTGGTGGACCTGAAGACCTGACTGACCTGACCATACTTTTAGTATGGACAACTACTTCCGGTCCCATGTCCTGTAGAAATGGAAAGGGTAATGTCAGAAGGAAAATTCCCTCCCTCTCCTTTAGATCAATGTGTGTGTGTTAAATAGGACTGCAACTAACGATTATATTGGTAATCGATTAATCTACTGATTATTTTTTACAATTAATCAATTAATCGCTTGGGTGTGAAAGGTGTATGAACATTGTATTATTATTATTATTTTTAGCACATAAAGCTAAAGTGGCACCGCTGGAGGACGTACTAATGGAGTAGATGTACAACACACTATACATACACTAACTCTAAAAACGAAGTAGGTTTCCTTAAAAAAAAAAAGCAAAAAAGCAAAAAAAGAATATATATATATATATATATATATATATATATATATATATATATATATATATATATATATATATCATTATATCATTACATATCATTGTCCAATGTCTGCCTCGTTTGTGTTCTGGCTTTATGTTACATGCAGTACTCAGTGTGTCCAGCAGATGGCACATCCCTGTTGGTCTCCCTGGGAGCAGCAGCGGCAGCAGCAGCAGCAGGAGAGGAGCGGGAGGAGAGACTTGGGTTTCCTGGTTGACTGATCTCCCTCAGTGTTGTCTGATTGTGCGAGCAACTGGAGGGAAGTGTGGCGGCGCCACAGGTGTCAGGCTGCTGTTAGATAAGATTATTTGTGGAGGTGAGGAGGCTGCATTATTTGGTCCGAGTGTGAATCCCAGCGTGAGCCTCTTCTCATTAACCGGCCGCCTCATTCAAACGTGCTCTGCTGCCAGGAACTCAGCACAACAAACACACTGCTGAAAATCACATTTATCATATTAAGCCTGCAATAACAATATTGGCAACAGTATTATTATTTAAAATATATATATATATAATAATAATTCATTTACATTTAATTCGATCACATTTTTTAAAGAACTTAAAATCTACTTACACAGTTTGTACAGTAACTTTTTAGCAAGGGATTGGCCTGACATAGACCAGAAAAGCTCTATTTGTTGTTTTTTCTACCATGCTCAAGTTGTTCCTGATAAGCCCAATGTGCCCCATATGGCCGCGCTTGAAAGATGGGAGAGCACACTGTTAAACTGCTGTTCTCAGGAGGCATAATTCTTGTGCTGATTTGTTTTGTGTCAGCTCAAAGGATGTACTATCTGCTTTATGTTACTTTTGACTTGTGCATACAATAGAGGGAGACAGACGCAGCTGCCGTGGCTCTGTGGTTTAAAGGCAGAGAGCGCCGTCAGTACATACATCATGGTGTCTGCTCCGTCCCCTTTACCATCTGGCTCTGTGGATACTCCTTAAACAAAGCTATATGTTGAGTCACTAACAAAATATGTAACCGAGCATGGTGAACATAAGATGAACCCAAAAGACGTATGGGTGCAAAAGAACGCAAAATGTGATCACTCGAGCTCAAAATACACTGTGTTACATCAGGGGCTCTCCAACCTATTGTTATCTTGGTAATGACGTTGACCTTCGTCTTTCAAATGCATTACTCGCTCTCTTAGAAAAAATGCAATGCGAGTTTATGCCTATCATTTGTGGCGTTTTGGGCATTTCTGGCTGTAACTACTTTCTGTCACATGAATTTTCTTACTGCGATATCTCTTGTTGAAGCTGTTTAATTCCTGGGTGTGCAGTACTTTACCGCCTCCAGTCACAGCCGTTTGCTTTATATTTGTTAAAGTGAGTGTGTTTGGTCAGGCAAATTATAAAAACAAGCGGATAATAAGGGTTAGCAGGCGTGATAAGCTCTAATATCATGTAAACTGGCAGCGGGGATAGTTTAAGCTGGTGTTATGCTAATATTACCAAGAGTGACTGTCAGCTGTGGCCGAATACAAATATCTTCAAAAGCGCTTAAATCCACAAATAAATACATGTGCAAACAACGCACGGGCAAACACTCTCCCAGGCTGCATTCATTTACAACTGGACCTTTGATTCGCAGCAGCCAACGCTTTTGAAAAGTATGAATAATTTCGTTTTCGTGATGGGTTTAGACAGGAACTATCAAAAATGCATCATTTATTTGCACGGTGCAAACCGGCGAAATGGTGTACGTCTTTAAGCCTGTTTTGGGGCATGGAGAGAGAATCTGGTAATGTCACTTTAAAGCAGTACTAAGTAACTCTTGCCCCTAGAGGCCAGAAGCGCAACTGCAATTGTCCGTGAGAGTAAATACTACGCTGACAGAAAAGGTGAAGGGAGAAAGGGATATTGAACATCCAATGACACAATGGAGATCTGTATTTTCACTCAAACTTGGCTGTGTTAAAAGTGGCGCTAGCCCGCAGTTTGCTTTGCCCGTTAGCCTGTTAGCTTCTTCTCCGTGATTCTATTAGTGTGTATTGGTTGCTCCGGTCCGGTGGCAGTCAAGTTGCAATTGTTTTTTCTGGCCAGAGACACCAGGGGGAGATGAAAGACCCCCCAAATCATCCCATTAACACTTGTATTACCCCCAGAGGAACTGTGGAAAGGATTTATTAAGGTAAACAAGTTACTTAGTATTGCTTTGTATTCTGAATAAATACAAATCAACTAATAATATATGTACATGTAGGTACACAATGTTATGTAAGCAGATGTGCTGTACAGTATTATAGCCCCAGGGATCTGGAGTCTGTGTTCTCTTTTTGTCATTTTGTTTATTTCAAACTGGTTTGAGCCATCGGATCTGGCAACATAAGCCACATTCACACATGCGCCCCCAGCAGGCTGAAGTCCTGGAGTCAGGATTTTCTTCCATGAGTGAATGTGGCTCAAGAGTGTGGAGCTCATTCTGCTCCCGGATTGAATTAAGACAAAGTTGTGTGTGAAATATAAACTGAACTGACACACACACACACACACACACACACACACACACACACTATATACATATATATATATATATACAGTATATAATCCCTATGTATTTGGTGATGGCGGATAATAAGTACTACATACCCTATGTACATTTCATTGGTACAATAATGCCATTACATACTGTATGAGTGTGTCTTATTTTGCCAAGAATGGCATTTTTATCTCATTAGAGAAGACCACAACAAATTCTCCGATGGTCCATTTTTCATTGTAAGGTCACGTCGCTTGGGCCTCGTTTGACAGCACGCATTATAACTATTAACCCAATCAATATCAATCCTGTTTTTCTTACTACAAGTCAAAATCAAAGCAAATTGCATGTCGAGTTATTAGGCGCACACACTAATCCAATTACAGCTTGTGCTTGTCAGGCATTTGAGAAGACACTGGCGCTAATATCACATTTGACATGAATTACATTGTGATTAATTGAGAATTAGGGTTGCGCGCTCATGCCATTGAGTGCGGAGCATTTCTCCATTGTCACGCTGTCGGCCGCATCCTGTCAGTCACAGCCGCGCCTCTGATCGTAAACACCAGCCTGTAAAAAAAAAGAAATAGTCCTTTTGCAAAATGGGGGGTTTAAACTTGTAGACGGTGGCTTTGGGACAGCGCGGTATTGTGTGTGCCGCGGAGATGTTCAAAGAGGTATGATTCCTGGCGGATTTGTACAGACATGAAATCAGAATGTCATCTCGCATGTCTCTCAGGACGCCGCCATGTTTCTGAGGCCTTAAAGAGATAGCATTGTTAAGGGGATGGTTGTGTCTTTGTAGTGGAATATGAGCACCATGTTAGGCAGGATAATGCTTTATGGCAGGGGTAGGTATGATTTTCTTCCTTATTTAACGTTTTTTTTTCAATTGTGGCTCACACTTAACTATACTTAACAATGAATAAGTAGTAGTAGAAGTAGTATAGCATCGATGAATTCAGTGTTAATTCATTATTTATTAAAGGCGCATTATGCAACTTTTCATGTGAAAAAAAAAGAGTTGATATCTGTGCGTATTTGACCGTGGAGTGACACTGCGGCTGTATGAGTGGTCAGCATGGCACCTTTACTTTCCATCACAGTGGTCTTTCCAGGACATTCCATGATCCGTTGTTTGGAAGGTTTTCACTGCTGACGGAGCCTCCCACCAGAAAACCTACAAAACAATTGATCCTGGAGTGTTGCAGAGACCGCTGTGATCTGAAGTAAATATGCCATGCAGACCACTCGTACAGCTGGGTCACTCCACGGTCGAATACGCACAAATATCACAATTTTTTTCTCATAAAAATTTACAGAATGCACCTTTAAGGCTGAATAAGGTGTATGTATTATAAAGTGTTACCATTCACCACAAGTTGTATATGACCTATTAGCTGACCTTAATTGTCATTTGGAAAAGGAAAATAATGAAGCCCGTTTGTGCCATTACTGCTCTTAGGAAACTTTAAGCCTATTGTTGTATCATTTCTCATCGATTTCCTTTTCATGCAGTTTTTTTTTTTGCATAGTTCTTATCACTATACACAGCTTTTATTTCCCACATGTAGAAGACAGCAGGTCTGCAGTGAGGTCCATTGTAGCTAAAGGCGTCGAATCGAACCATAAGTATTAGCTCTCCAGGGGCTCTGCAGGTTTCAAGAAAATCAATCAGAGACTTATTAAGACTATAATGAATGTAATTTAAGACCTATATGTTAGTAAAGAGTGGGTCAATGTCAGATATCACTTATTGGATTAGCGCCGTGTTGACTGCAGCCTAGATAAATGAATGTGCTGGTGGTGTAGTAAATAGGCCGAGGTGGTGGAAGCTGCCGGCGCGAGGAGCTCCATCTGAGGATATAGGGCTCAGCGACTCGGATGGCTTAAGGGAAATTAAACGGTTGAAAACAATACTGATCTAGGAAAGGATGAAGAAAAGGAACTGTAGATTTTTCCCGGGATTTGTTGAATTTTAATGCAATTTGTCAGTTTGAATACATTTAATTCTGTGTGAGTTTTGCTTTTCCTAATTGAACCTCTTTAAACCCGCCTTAATTAACCAAGTGCATTTTCTCCGGTTCAGCTTTACCCAAATCTAAACGTTTACAGCCTAACAGGCCAGTGTAACGAGTTGAAAACTAAACCTACAAAAGTCATTGAAGCTAATCTTTTTCCTCGCGTTGTGTTGCCATCTCGTCGCATCCTTTTGTGACATTTCTTTTCATAGTTTTTTTTAATGGTGCTTTTGTCACACACTACTGTCACTTTCTTCATAGCGTTTTTGCCTCTTTTCTGTTGCTCTTTTGTGCTGTTTTTTGTTCATCACACATTTTTGGCACTTTTTTATAGTTTTTTTTTTTCACGATCTTTGTCAGTTTTCTGTTGTTCTTTGGTTGCTTTTTTGTCACTTTGCCGTCCCGTTTTTGTCGCTCTTTTGCTGCATTTTCATCCTCATTCTCAGGCCATTTTTTTGTCATTATTTCGACTTGAAGCTTTGAGATTTGGGTAATGCCCAACTGGAGAAAAGAATGTGCTTGGTTCAGGCGGGGGGGAAGAGGTTAATTTTCGAGTTTCATATTACAACTTTTATAATTCCATCCATCCATCCATCCATCCATCCATCCATCCATCCATTTCTTCCACTTTTACGTTCCTGGGTCGTGGGGGCAGCTGTTCAAAGCTCAAAGCCCCCGACAACATTGATTTTAAAGTTTAATAAAATTAACGACAATTAATCTGCATTATGCAACATTGTAATGAAAAGGTTTTTTTTTTGTATGCACCTTTGCTATTCTACGCCAAAATCCTCATCTAATTAGTCAAACTTTCCAAACATAGACGTTTTAAGTATTGGGAATTGGCTTACCCTTACTTTCCCAGTCGCCATTTGAAATGTCAGATTGGATACCTGCCTCTTCATAATGGCTAACACTGACATTTATTCTCATTTCACTGTGTTTTATGAGACCTTTACAGTTTGCAGTACTTCACTTTCCACTTCCTGGTGTCAGTGGAAATAATTTGTGAGTTTTAACAGGACATAGCCAAAGAAATGTCTGGAATATTTAATCGGATGGTAACTTCAGAAAGAAAAAAAAAAACTGTCTTCAACGCTCCTCATCTTCACTGTTACTGTCAAATTCATTTATGTGTTCTATTATGCCCTGGTTGTGTTTAATTGAATGCCGCGCGCTTTCGGAGCACTTTTTAAAAAAAATATATAATGAGGTCATTTGCATTAGACTGCAGATTTGGGCGACCTTTGCTTTCGCCAATAATTACTGTAAAAGCCGTCCGTGTCTGTCATTGCCTGCGCGCGAATGTGGCGGGGACCTCTTTGTGCTCGCGAAAAGGTTAGCCGCGGGCTGACTTCGGACTTATGAAAAAGCCGGGGGAAAATGTCATTAGTGCAAAAGGGAAAGACACTGGGAATTAACTATTGGAAATTCAATCAGTGTGGCTTTAAGGACAGCGGGCGAGCGTGTGTGGATGTGACCGCGTGTTTAATTATGAGAGAGGCTGGGCAGAGAGTCCTGCTTTAAAACTACCAAGATGGACACCCCAGGGGCAACCTATGTACACTTCACAGTCCACTGTCTGATCATTTAAGTTTGAAAGGCTATCCGTCAAGTCCCAACATTCAGTTCCTGTTGCTTTGTTCCCCTTTCCCTACACATAATGCAATGTACATATGCATCTTTGTACTGTTTGGTGTAACAAATGGATCTGGAGTGAAGCAGGTAAGTCCAAAAAGTGCGGCCTTTGGACTTCGGGTTGTCTGCGCCTCACAAAGTGCACGCTTCTTGTTGAGAAGAGTTACACCGCCCCGTTAAAAGCTCACGGTGAAAAAGCACCGTTTGTCACCTTGCTGACTTTTGCATGGTGCTTTAATTTGCACGGTGTTATTGGTTGTCATTGTGCAGTGAAACGTGACTGTATTTACCATGTGTTAACTCCCTTCTCCCATCAATAACTCGGCCCAAAGTCGAAATTACCCCACCCACCCAAATACAACCCTACTATTCATCATCCCCCTTTTCCTCGTTTGTTTAACATGCAGATAAAATCTCACCACCGCTTGTTTAACACTGGATTTGGAGTCAAACAGTGTAGAGTGTGACAAGCGTTAATTCCTAAACTCTCCCCAAAGCAAAAAAAAAAAAA
Organism: Gobius niger; assembly: GCF_951799975.1. Classification (NCBI taxonomy): domain Eukaryota; kingdom Metazoa; phylum Chordata; class Actinopteri; order Gobiiformes; family Gobiidae; genus Gobius; species Gobius niger. Next base: position 16,042,900 of record NC_136855.1, on the reverse strand, counting down.
AAGCAAAAAAAAAAAAAAAAACAATAAGTGGGAGGGCAGAGAGCAGAGCGGCTGATATTGAAGTGGCTCTGTTTTGTGCTCTCTTCTAGTCGCAGCGGCGCGTCACGTTTCACCTGCCGGACGGCTCCCAGGAGAGCTGCAGTGACAGCGGGCTGGGCGACCACGAGCCTGTGGGCAGTGGCTCGCTCCTCACACACGCTCTTCCTCTGGTGCAGGCGCAGGACGACTTCTACGAGCAGGCCTCCCCCGACAAGAGGACCGAGGCGGACGGGAACTCCGACCCCAACTCCGGTGAGTGGAAAGCAGTAACGCACCATTTTATTTTCGTTTTTATTGATTTGGTTGAACTACTTTACAGCACAATACGGTAAAAGGGTAGATAGAGCTGAGTAACTCGGGGGAACGTGTTTACTCTTTATTCATGTCTTTACATTGGGTTGAAATAAAGCAGAATGACTGACAGAAGGTGTGTTTTCTCATACAACCTTTTCGATCTAAAAAGCCAATTTTTTTTTTTAAATTAATCTCTTAACCCCTGCCTGAACTGAGCACATTTTCTTCAGTTTCATGAATTACCCAATTTTAAAGCATCTTGAAAACAGCGTCAATATAGCAACACAAACGAGGATGAAAACGCAACAAAAATGTGACAAAAGAGCTTCAGAAACACAAAAAAAAAAAAAAAGCAACAGTGACACAACAAAAAAGTGACTGAAATGTGGTGAGAAAAAAAAAACTACGAAAACGCGACAAAAACACTTCAAATATGTCACAAAAAAGTTAGGATCAGTTTTGCAGGTCTTAGCTTTCAAATGAGGCATTCCACTGTTGCTCTCCAGTCGAGACGCTTTTAGATTTGGGTAAGGCCGAACTGGATAAAATGCACTTAGTTTCAGGTGGGGGGGTAAGAGGCTAAAATGCTTAAGTTCTATCCATGATGACGCAAGAAATTGGGTCTAAACAATGTATTGACCCCAGTTTAGAAAAGGACTAAAGCGTGTACAAACTAGAACTGAACCAGGAATTAATGGGCACTTCATCGTCTCACCTCACACTAATAGGCCACAAGAGCAGGGCCATAAGTTAAAGAGTGCTTTCTTTTCATGGTAAGCACTTGAATTATACCACTTCCATCATACTGTATTATATCACACAATAGCGTGGTACCTTTCACCCAATCTCTTCCACCAACATCTAGCCATCTGCAGTAACATATACATTTATTCACATAAGTAGCAATGCAGGTGCTTATGTAAAAAGTATGAAAAGAAGCCATCAAAGACATGCATTCGTGACCTATAATCTATACATTTGTACAGGTGCCTGTCCTCTTCCTGAGTTTTTGACGCCGATTTATACATAAAAGCAACCAATGTGCAATTTGCTGAAAGGTTTCTCTGAAAGCACGGGCACGCTTGCGTACCATAACCCACGTACACGTCCATCTCTGGCATTGAATCCTTCGCACATCACCGTCATTCCGACGCACTGAAGCACAGTTATAAAGGCGGCATTTAAAAAAACTTGACAAATATGTTAAAGTGATGTGTGCGTCGCTGTATGCCGAGCGAAGTGAATGTGCGTCAGTCCTCTCACTGTACGTCAAAATGTTTTACGAGGAGCACTTACAAAGATAACAAACAGTGATCGTCGAAACAAATGCGCTCACGAATACCCGGCGTAGCACGTATCATTTAATTTGCAGTCATTCCCGTCGCTCAAGTAGGTTTGGAGTGGCTGTACACTAGCGGGTCATTCATTTCTTCAGTTAATCAGCTCCACTTGTTCATCCCTCCCCGGAGCAAACCTGGCTCTCCCAGTGGCTCCTCACCTATTTGTGAAGCTCATTTGATTTATTTAGAGATGATTTCCCAGTTGGACGTGGTTGGGCGCTTGGCTTGGAGATGTTAACTTCTTGACTATTTCTGGTGGGAACGTACATCTCCGAGACCCACTTTTCTCATTTTATCATTAAGAGGTGAGGCGTGCGGGCTGATCAAGAGCCTGTAGCCCCAAGGTCGATGGAAGCGCTGCCTGCCTGCTGAGGGTGGGGCGGGCGCTGGTGCGTAAGAGCAAGTGGGGGTAACCTGAAGAGAGCACATACAAAGAAAAAACTCAAAACACACACCTGAATTGCTGCTGAAACATTTATTATGTTTCCCAGTGTCAATGGAGTTATGAATGGTTCAATGGAGTTCGAGCAGCGAAAGGAAAATAAACTTCACATATCTTGTCACCTTCACCAAGCACATGGCGAGCTTACAGCCTATAGGCCAGTGTGACATTTGAAAGCTACAGCAAGACCTGCAAAACAAGCTTCTTCCTTGTCTTTGTTACCACGTTATAGTCATTTTTGTTGCTTTTCTTTATGATGTTTTGTTTACTTGTTAGTCACATTTTTGGGTGTATTTTTTGCTACGTTTTTTGTCACATTTATGTCATGTTTGCGTTGCTTTTATGGCACGTTTACGTTGCTTTTATGTCACGTTTACTTTGCTTATATATCACGTTTACTTTGCTTTTATGTCACGTTTACGTTGCTTTTCTGTCATGTTTACGTTGCTTTTCTGTCATGTTTATCATGTTTACGTTGCTTTTTGTCACGTTTACGTTGCTTTTATGTCACATTTACACTGCTTTTCTGTCATGTTTGTCATGTTTCCGTTGCTTCTATGCCACGTTTACTTCGCTTTTATGCCACGTTTACGTTGCTTTTATGCCACTTTTACGTTGCTTTTATATCACGTTTACGTTGCTTTTATGTCACGTTTACGTTGCTTTTTTGACACGTTTACGTTGCTTTTATACCACGTTTACGTTGCTTTTATATCACGTTTGCGTTGCTTTTATGTCACGTTTACGTTGCTTTTTTGACACGTTTACGTTGCTTTTAAGCCACTTTTACGTTGCTCGTCTGTCATGTTTATCACGTTTACGTTGCTTTTTTGTCACATTTACTTTGCTTTTATATCACGTTTACGTTGCTTTTCTGTCATGTTTACGTTGCTCGTCTGTCATGTTTACGTTGCTCGTCTGTCATGTTTATCATGTTTATCATGTTTACGTTGCTTTTTGTCACGTTTACGTTGCTTTTATATCACGTTTACGTTGCTTTTCTGTCATGTTTACTTTGCTTTTATATCACATTTACGTGTCTTTTCTGTCATGTTTACATTGCTCGTCTGTCATGTTTGTCATGTTTCCGTTGCTTCTATGCCACGTTTATGTTGCTTTTATGTCAAGTTTACGTTGCTTTTATGCCACGTTTACGTTGCTTTTATGCTACATTTACGTTGCTTTTGTATCACGTTTCCGTTGCTTTTATGTCACGTTTCCGTTGCTTTTATGTCACGTTTCCGTTGCTTTTATGTCACATTTACGTTGCTTTTATGTCACGTTTACGTTGCTTTTATGCCACGTTTACTTTGCTTTTATGTCACGTTTACGTTGCTTTTATGCCACGTTTACTTTGCTTTTATGTCACGTTTACGTTGCTTTTATGTCACGTTTACGTTGCTTTTATGTCACGTTTACATTGCTTTTATGTCACGTCTACGTTGCTTTTATGTCACGTTTACGTTGCTTTTATGTCACGTTTACGTTGCTTTTATGTCACGTTTACATTGCTTTTATGTCACGTTTACGTTGCTTTTATGTCACGTTTACGTTGCTTTTATGCCACGTTTACGTTTGTCACGTTTACATTGCTTTTCTGTCATGTTTATCATGTTTACGTTGCTTTTATGTCACGTTTACGTTGCTTTTATGCCACGTTTACGTTGCTTTTTTGTCACATTTACACTGCTTTTCTGTCATGTTTGTCATGTTTACGTTGCTTTTCTGTCATGTTTGCATTGCACATTTACTCTCAGTATAATGTAACTGATTAAGCCACAATACACGTGACCAAAATGTGTCAAACTATCAACAAAAAGATGATGAAAAAAGAACCAAAAGGGACGAAAACGTTACAATCATAATGAGGAAGAAGCTTCAATGGGTTTTGTTTGGGTCTTAGCTTTCAAATGAGGTGCTACACTGGCCCTACAGGCTGTAAACTCCAGTCGAGAAGCTTTGGATTTGGGCAAAGCCGAACTAGAGGTTAAGGCGGGATTAAGAGGTTTAAATGTGAAATCGTATTTTGACTGTATCTTAAAAATGGACTATTCACCAGTTAAACCCAGCAGGTTAGTGGTCAGTTAGTTTCAATGCTGAGGCATAATTAAGACACTACAACAGACAACCCACTGTAACACGAGAATAATATCAGAATGAACACTTCCCTCGCGCACAGCAATGTTTACACAAATCCTCATGAAAAGACCTAATTACATGAACATGCAAATGAGAAGTGAAGCCTATTAAAGCCGCAAAAGCTAATCTTTTTCAAGCGCATATGAGAGACCGAGGTGAACAAGGCCTTTACATTTATGTACACATTGTGCACGTGTCCAAAGAAGCGCTGAAATCATCCTTGGTCCTCGATTGCTCATAGCTTGTCTTCAGTGTAGTCACTTAACCGTTATGCCTCTTGTTGACAAGGACAGATTTGACATTTCTTTATTTTGGTTGTGTCAAGTGTCCTTTTTAGCGCACTTAAAAATACGGCATCCTTCTGCCGACGAGGAGAGCATTCGTGCAACTGACAATGAGACTATTATGGCCATAAATGAAAGAGCGCTTCTTCAGAGAGCACATCACTAATTAAACATCTGAAAGGTGCATTTACATCAGGCACATTAAAAGCCGTGAGAGGGTTATTTATAAATGCATAAAACATTTTCTCCTAAAGTAGGTAGATGGATTTCATTTATGCTTGATATTAAGCTGATTCACTGCTGAAGAGAAGCAACGGCACTTAATTACAGTGGGTTTTGAGGTCGACTGAACAAGACAACATTGCACAACCACAGTTTTGTCTTTCTGCTGAACTTTTAAACTACTTACGTACTACTATATTTGATACTTTATACAAGTGCCCCTATACCAAGACCAAAAGAAAAGTGAACTTAACTTTGTCATTAAAAATTGGCTATTCGTTTCAGAGTCTATAATAAAACATCAGATGCTTGATATCACGGCCTATAAATTGTTTCAAAAAGTTAACTCAGTAATTAGTCTTCATGTGATGGAGGTGGGTGCTGTGGCAAGTGTGTGGGCTGCATCATTTATCAATGCGCTAAACGTACAGTGTGTGGGAGTTATCAATGTCTTATGTATATCCTTCTTTTACAAATCAGCGCGAGCCAGTATCAAGAGCTGTTTGATTACTCCTGTTCTGCGATTGGAGTCAAACTTTTCTCCATTACAGCTGTGATCAAAGCTGAGCTCACATTCAAAGAGATCACTGTTTTTTTTTTTAATGAAAGAAGATCTTTATTTAAGTGCAATATTTGGCACAAAAATGTTGTTTCAAATTATCCTGAACTATTACATCTTATTTTTTAATGCAGTGCCTTAATCACACTCTTTCGGTCGTCTAATGATTATCCAATAATAGATGAATCGATGAGAGAACAAGGCTTCCCGCCCTGGTGCATGTTCATATCACATAATCGTAATCATTCAAATCTCTTTGAAACCTGATATCCATTCAAATGCAAAACAAATTCTATTTTAGTGACAGGTTTGGATTCGTCTTGGTTTTTGTTTGAAGAAAAATATGGTAATGAAAAACATAATATCATTAAGGGAAGTGCAGAAAATATATAAGAGGCTCCACATCAAAGTGGCAGAGACAGAGAAAAGAAATGAATATGAATGTTTGTCCTAAAGTTCAGCGCTCAGGGAGCGTTGTTGAGTTATTTGTTTATTTTATTCTTCTACATTTGCAAAGAAAAGGCCAACATAACATTTGTATACGTCTGATCTGATGCACTCACTGCACTGCAGGGCTGTATTTTATGGTAAATGGTAAAATGGACTCAACTTATATAGCACTTTTCTACCTTTATCAGGCCCAAAGGGCTGTACAGTAAAGAACCAGTCCCCCACTCACTCTCTCATTCATAGACCAATGTACGCAGACACTGGAGGCAAGTAGGGTGAAGTGTCTTGCCCAAGGACACAACGACAGTATGCATTTGCGGGAGCTGGGATTCAAACCTACGACCTTCTGATCACGCGATGACCCGCACTACCAACTGTGCCACCGTGTGCCCCATACCTTTATAGCCAAATAAGGCACAGCAACATTTCTGCTTTATGGTATTTTACTCTTCATAGAAAAATTGTTGTGTACTTTTTTAGCCTTAGGGACATCTCTCTCAAATACGCTTCCAACATAATTAGTGGGTGAGAAAAACCTTCATATTATCAAACTTCACAACCTTCCATCTTACTTTATAGTAGCTACTTCATCATTCTGACCCAAAACCCAGGTTGTATCGACAAAAAACAATTTCTATTGGTATACAATCATTTGAATGCTTCAAGGCATGCCCTTATTTTTTTAAAGGTGATTGGGGAAACAGAATCTCAATGCATAGCACTCTTTAATTGATATTGAATTTTGGAGGACCTGCTAACATCTCTAAAATGTGTTTAGCTTTCCACACTATGGTCTTATAAAGAGAGTAGAATTCATTATTCATTAAAACCATTCCCTATATTTTAACTAACCCTAAAAAACACAACAGCAACATACTTGGGGGAAAAAGGCTTTTATCAACATAGTTAGTCATCTGTACTGGGCTGTTTCACCCAGCTGGTAGCTCAAATGTCTGGGTTTCAAAAGTTAAATTCCCATTCATATCATGTAGGGATTTGTAAAAAAATATATATATATAATTTGAATGAAACCTTATGGGCATGAGATCTTCCACTTGGCATAAGAACGAGACTGTCATCTTGCATGTGCGGAACGGCTGTGCCATGTGACACTTGAGAATAACAAACACATGACAGAGGCGAATCCACTATGTGACTGATTACTGACTGCTGTAAATATTCTTAATTAATGAATTAACCTAATACTTGAAAACATAAATATTTTCATAATTCCTTTATACTTTTATAATTAATTATCTATCATTGACCTATTCTTTATTTCAGTTCATGTTTATTTTCATTGAAATTATAGTGATACTGTATTGTGAAAACAATGAATAACTTCCGACTGTAGGAATACAGTGAGCTTGTTGTCACCTGTATTCACCAAGTGCTGTTTCTTCTCAACCAGACGCTGTTAAACAAACCTCTTGAGCGTTCAGTGTCTTTATTGACGGGCTTTCAGCGGAGACCTTGCAGGTAAATGAGCTGGAGCCACCATCTGCAGTTTTATGGGCTGTGCGTCTCTGTGGATACAGAGACAACTGCCTTCTATCCGCATTAATACTTTTTATTACTGTAAATCAAATAATAGCAAAATGAATCATCTCCGAGTGTGAGTCTTCAAGGAGCACTCAATGCCCATATGTAATTACTGTCGGCAACAGAAAACCTTCAAGTAGAAACAATTACTGGCCTATTCATATAAATATTAAACACTTATTTCAGACATGCGACGATTGGTTGAGTCATAGTCCTGATTAAGCCAAACTAATGTGCTAAGGTCTATTAGTTGCCCGCGTAATGGTTCATTGCGTCCCTTGTCGACAACTATTGGCAAATACCTCCCACAAATGAGATACCAATGCAGATGAGGTTAAGCTTATTGGTCTAGGGAGGGTGGATTTAATCAAGTTGAACTACTTCGAATTTGTGCTCAAGTTAAATTATTGTTACAGGAAAATGAATAGTTGAGGAATTGAAGTGCTGCTTCTGGGCACACATGTATTCATTTTCATGTTTTCAAAGTGAAATATTTGTGAATGAAAAAGACACTTTGTCAACAGGGACTGTTTTGGTCTTTATCTCGTGAATTTGAGCACCCTCAGCACGCAGCAGTGGAAATGATTAATATTTGATATATTATATAAGCAGATTTTTGTTGCTATCATCATTATTGGTGTTGTCATATACTCATATCCGCTGATGGTTTATGGACTTAAATAATTGGAATGATGCCTCCGGGACTGAACAACAAAATTCAGGAAATACAAATCGTGTTACTTCTGCATTAAAAAAAACAAAAAACAAAGTGACCGATGTTGACAGGATTACTCAAACCTGCATGGATAAAACTAAATACTACTCTAGCTTTGCAAAGGATGATACAAAACAAAATGAAATGCTCACACGTAAAGTCAAAAATTAAGACATTGTTGAGGATAGAGTAAGAGCATAATATACCAAATCATTAACATATCTGCAGTAGACGTACACTGTATAATTGGGTATGTGAATCAGAGTAGTATTTATTGCCATTGTTTGAGAACAGGTTCACAAAGTAGGAATTTTTCTCAGTACAATTGTGCAACATAAAACATGTAACACAGAATTAAGATAAAAACAAGCTCTAAAAACTTTGAAACTATAAGGCTATATGGGCATACTAAAATAAATAAATACGAAAATAAAAAAGTTAAATATGATAAGACGGCAACAATTTGACATAGATCAGTTTATACTGCTCTCATGTCATTGCAGACATAATTGGCTTGGATCTGAACAATACGCCAATATAGGGCAAGTTTTTCTCACTATTTCCCATAGGCCTATATAATGTGTTACAGTGGAACTGAGATCATGCTAATGAGCCATTATGCTAACAATATGCAGAAGTCAAACATGATTTTTATTTATTTATTTTTTTTACAGTAGACTGTAAGATGTGGGAGGTTGTTATAAAATTGCCCTTCAAGGTTTTCGTAAGACACAAGTTTTCATTTATTCAGAATAAAAGTATACTTTGACTATAGGCGAGATAAGTGTTATGACCATATCCTGTAGTACACTCTCTATTGATATATGGCTATCAATTGGTCAGTAAATATGAGGGGCTATGGAGCGAAGAGAAAGGGATACATTTGTGTTGTGCCTTTTAAAGACACTAAGTCCTTTACAAGGGACATTATTTTAATTCAGTCCACACACGGTAGTGGTGCACTACACATGTAGACACAGCTGCCCGAAAGAAGAGCAGCCAAACACAGCTATTCACAAGGTGATATGGCCATGGAGAAACATAAATCATTGACTTAATGGTTGCTTGCAGTTTACATGGAAGGATGGTTGTGGAAACATATGTTGAGAGGTGAATGAACAGGTCCTTCCTGAAAAGACACACAGTACAAGGCTCTCATCAGGTCTCCATGGATCTGTTTGAGCGTAGTAGGATTGTGATGATCTCTAGCATGAAAATGCAACCACTTTATTCATTAATCATTGATGTACCGGAACAATGGAGAGGCCCCTTGTTTTTTTTCTCTTGTATTCTTACTTCCCGTTCGTGTTTTGTCTGACTTATTTCTGTTTCATTGTGAAAAAATTCAATTATAAAACCCATTTGCATCTTTACTATGCAATGAGACAAATGAACCGACCAAACTGATTGTACCAGACTGAATGAGAATGAACAGACTGTACTGAAAAAAGGGGAGTGAAAAGAGAATCTATATACAAAGTGGAGTGGCAAAGAAAATGTTTTCAATCATAGTTTCAGAAAAGCTATATTGTTCCTTTCATTCATTGCATGGTAGATACATGTAAAGCCTACATACACCTGAGTTTAGATTATCTTATGAATATGGAAATAAACAATTTGACCACTTATAGTTGCAGACCTCAACAAAATAACAGGAACACATGCAGGTCTTAACTCCACTCTACCAAGCTTTAACGTTTACTATCACAGCAATCCACAATTGAAAAAAAAAAAAAAAAAGTTCTTATTGATATACATATTTTTTTTAACATTATTACACAATTTGACTGATTCCAAATCCTATTAGCATGTTGGCTATTTATTCTATCACCGTTTGGGGAAAATATGCTGCAGGCGAGTAAGTTGGTCAGAGTGCCATGTTTTTCTTAATAGCGGATGCCAAATTCCTGGAGCTGTCTCTCCCAGGCTCCTCGCAGACGCTGAGATGATTGGCACCTTCATCGTACTTTCTTTTCTTTTTTTCCTTTTTTTTTTCCTTTAGTGCCATGAAGCATATTCTCAAGGGAACAACTTTATTACGGTGGAACAAGTCAGTCTGCCTATTAGAGGAGATCACGGACAACTGTTGTAGATACGGAGACTGCTGTTAGTGTAAGGACTACTAATAATGATCAACCATGCACTTAATGTTCAGGAATTTGGGCGAGAAAGCTAGGTGTATTTTGTTGGCTTAATTGGCTTCTCAGATTCCTACTGCAAACAGAACATGTCTTTATTCTGCTGTCATTTGAAGCGGCTATTAAGTCCGCAGTCTTAATGAATGTTGCTCCCACAAGATGTAACAGTGGGTGGTGGCACATGACTGCGCACGGGTGAAATAGTTTCGCAGTCAATTATAAATTTGAAGTGAAATACAGCCAAAATATCAATGTGATCATAATGAGGTCCTCGTATTTACTCGTATTTTGTTAAATGCCTATGGGTGTTATCTTAGCTTGACATTCTTGGAAGGTTCTGTTCATTCTAAACTAACTATAGCTTCCACTAAAGTACATTTTCTGATGAAAGAATGCCCCGTCGGCAACTCTGAAACTACTAATCCTGCTGAAGTGCTACTGTGAGCTTTTCACATTGGCCTGGGACAGTAGCCTGCAGTGCACCTCAGTTTGAGCTATGGGCCCACTAAGAACTTTATTGTCCCATCATGAGCACGGGGCAGCTATCTACACATAAGGTCATGGCCATAATATGCTCCTTCGACACAATAGTGAGGGAATTTCATATAAAAACTAGAGTTATCTGTCCATTATGTTAGATACGGTTCATGAAGTTTCATTGCAGCTCAGCTTTAAAGCAATATAGAGTTAGAAAAAAAAAGGCTAAATGCTGGCTGAAGTTGAAAATGGACAAAGTTCTGGAATGTATTAACTTCACACAGGCACAAAAGGGTGAATGATACATTAACGTAAACTTGTCTGAAGCCTTTATTAAGGAGGCGCAATCCACACTAATAGAATCACAAAGAAGAAGCTAACAGGCTAATGGGCAAAGCTAACTGAGGGCTAGCACCACTTAAACAGTATTTAAAGCCAAGTTTGAGTGAAAAAAAGTATCTCCATTGTCTAATTGGATGTACAATCTCCCTCTCTCCCTTTGTCTTTTCTATCAGTGTAGCATTTACTCTCAAGTAGTAAAAAAGTAAAAAAAAAAACTTTAACATGCTACGACACCTGCTTAGTTACTTAGTACTGCTTTAATAAAAAGTGTGACAAAACCAATCTGGGATGAAAAAAAACAAATGTGTGGCACTCAATCAAGGCCAAGCTGTACGGCAACCCCCATAAACACAAGTCAAACATCAATGAAACAAGTAAACATTCTGGCGAACCACATTAGAGGTTAGACCTATGAAACCTAAGAACAAAACAGCCTTGAATGGTTGATTGTACCTTAATCATATAGTGTTGGTGGGATTATGTGAATTAAACAAGAACCTTCATCTTATTCCACGAAGTGAAACACAAATGAGGGCCATAGTGCTAAAATACATGCACAGGAACTAATAGAAGCTGTCTTCCTAAGCAGCTAATTAGAACCGGCCTGTTAATTAAACATGGACATGTGATTGTACATGTCTCTGGTACGACAGCCTTTGTTCTAGAAGCAGTTTCATTAGCAGAATATGCTGCAGCCAATCTGTAGAAATAATGGGGAAATTGTAATTAAATGCCTCAAAAAATAGTCTTATGTTGCTTTTGTGTCAACATGTTGAAGACCTGCCTTGCATAGGGCCTCGAGTCAGATTGCACCCATAAAACATGCAGCTATTGCTGGTCTTATAACCGTCTGGGCTTTTATCGTTGAATATTTATCAGCACAGAAATATAGCCCCTTTTATTACCAAAATTAGGGTGCTTTAAAAGTGTTCTTGCATAAATATTGGTAATGTTTCCTGAAAGACTAGACCTGGTGGAAGTAGAGCTTTCCATGAGTTATAATTTCAGATTAATAATGTCGTTTGGCTAAAAAGGTTTCCATTCTGTTATTTGGTCATTATTTCCTGTCCTCCACATGAAGTCAACAATCCATAACCAAAGTCGTTCTGAGCAGTTGTAAGCTCAATATGTGTTTAATACAGAGCCATCGATTTGGCACGTTAGCTTGAGATGGAGGCTTGTATTCACGTGTCATTCCCACAGCTGCCTGCAGAGGGCAGTTCAGGCCACTTCAAAGTATGGACCAGAACGGTCTTACCTCCTCAGCTGTCTTTTCCTGAATTAGTTCAGATTGTAAAATGTAAAAGTTGTCCAAAAGCATGTTCATCCCACCATCATTTTAAGAACTTTCGACCATTCAAAAGAATATCATGTGACTCGATTGTCAATAGTCTGTTCAGCCAATGGCATTGTTCTATGCAATCGAGCAGTTCTATTTCCAAACAGTTCTATACGTTTTATAGCTTTTTTTGTTGTTGCTGTTGTCCACCATAGACCACCGCGCATACACAAACCTTCCCTTTGTCGGCCTGTCAGTCTGTCTGTCAGAGTGGCAGCAGGGTGACCACTTCAGTCACTGTCAGCCGTGCCATGGCAGGGAGACGCCTCAGTGCCAAATGCTCCAGACGGGTGTCACACGTCTCTCCACAGCAGTACACACCTGTTTGCTCCTCATTCATCCCTTACCAAAGAACCGAGACTGGATTCCTTGGCAGCTTTTACAAGTTGCCAAGATGCTGTTTTTAAATAACCATCTTTAAGTGGCGAGCATGTTTGCCCTTGTGTTTGTAGAATGCACAGTAATGTCACAGTTTTATAGTCATCGCTGTGAGTTAAGATGGACTGCCATAAAGTTAAACATCCTATACCCAATTTATTTACAAACAAATTTCGTTGCTTGTGGTACAAACTCATCCCTAACTTTCCTAACACATTCCCAACATCCCGATTGTTCACACGGATGAGTTTATAAGAAAGAACAACATCCCCGAGGCATAATAAAGCTTCGCTGTCGCTGTAACGCTAATAACGACGGCTTGTTAACGGTCGATAAAAATGCTTTATAAATCGATGCACAGTCCTTTTTTAATAAATGTCTTTTGCAGCATACTCAAGGAGGACAAAACAAATTTAATTCAAAAAGTGATAGTGTGTAAGATCGCAAAACGAGGAGAGGGAGAGAGATATTTCTAAATGGGCACGAAAGCCCCCGCTCATTCGCTGCGCACAGGAGAGCAATCGTAATCCTGCCAGACTTTGATCAATTCATACAATACATTTAGACTTGCAGACTATCACTTTAGGGGTATAACTTGTCGAACCCTTTTTTCATGGGGCATCTGACTCATTTCCAATGCCACAAAACCTTTACAAATCATGGTAAATGCAGAGACTACAGTATGTTGGATCGCTACTGAGCACCAATTTAACAAGCCGCGATTTATCAAATGACCTTTTTTGGCAAAGGCCCGCGACCCACCGAAATTGATTCAACAACCCAGAACCTACCACTGTATGGGATCAATTATGTCTTCATTAACACACACAGACGTTCTATACGTTTCCACTGCTGCGCTCCTCTGCGGGACCCTGTTTGTGTTTGTGCGCGTCCCCTGGCACCATCCAAATCTCATTGTGTGACGGGGAAGCAGTGGGAGAAGAGAAGAGCGCGGGCCCCTGACCAAGCCTCTGGGTGGGTGGTTCGGATTCATAAATCAGCTGCAGTGTTAATCTCTCCCAGGTATTGGAAAGAGCCAGCCCTCAGTAAATATGTTGCCTCGGGATACAATGGGGTTTAAAGGATTTCTGTCTCCAAAGAGAAATTAGGCAGGAGCTTCAGAAGTGAGCTAAATGGAAATGCTTGCTGAGGCATACACAGACAGGGGTGCGGGGTGCTTCTGTCAGCTGGTAAACATCCGAACCCCAGTCATTATGGAGGTGGTCGCTGCCAAGACCGACGGAGACTATCTATTCCCCTTGTGATTAGTCACAATGGGGTGGAGAAAACTCACCGCATTGACGGATTACACACAAGTGCAATTGTAATATAAGAGAAGGCTAATTAAGCCAAGTTCATAAAGCCCCGCCCATTTCGAGCTAGGGGACAGCATGACAACATCTGGAAACCTGCTAATGTCTTCTCTACGAAGTTTCAGATCAATGAATGCAGAGAGGACCATTAGTCAATGTTCAGCTCAAACAGCAAAACAATTACAAAGTTATTTTTTTATGATGCAAAGATACATCAGTCAAAGTTATTTTTCATGTCACACAGATCCTTTTAATGAATGATCATCAGGGCATGTTTTTGATGTCACGGATAATGGATGGCAGGAAGACTTCTATACATGTTAGGGAACAATAATCTTGATTGTGTCAAATGCTATCCATTAAGTCTGTGAAGGCTATCAGTCATAAAGGAGTTGTTTCAATGAAGGTTCTTGAGTCATCTTCTGTACTCTGTAGTTGAAGTGTAGAACGTTTCGCCTCCCATCCTGAAGGCTTCGAAAGCAACACTAAAGTCGAGCTCAGCCTGCAGACCCAATATAGACCACTGGGAGGAGTTTAGCTTGGCTAAGTCCCTCCGCACTACTCTAACTTGTGAGGAAACATCTTTGTCGTTCTAAATATTTGTAGTTCCAAGTCCTAACGACCTAACTCACACCTGAGTTTCAGTCTGAATGGTCTTACTGTCAGCTGACCACTGCCAATCACCTGCCTATTGATCTGTCCTGGGCTGAGTTTCAGCCACAATAGCATGTCAGTGAACTCCAGGCTTGGGATGCAGGAGGCTTCTATACAGCAGTACAGGTGAAATCTAAGTCCTCCATTCCTGTTCATGGAGGGATTTTATTTCATCTCAAAAATTGCTTCTTGGACTCCTCTTTCTAACCAACGTTTTTCTTTAGGTTAAAATCTTTGCTAAAGAGTTTGGAAGAGGAGTTGAATAAACACGAGTAGAGGGGAGGGACATGGCCAAGCTAAACTGCTCCCTGTTGTCTATATATGCTCTGCGGGCTGAGCTCAACTTTAGTGTTGCTGACAAACCCTTTTGGATGAGAGGCGAATCATTCTACACTCTAACTACAGTACAGAAGATGACTCAAGAACCTTCATTGAACATACGTAACTCCTGAAGGATACACGTTTTGTCAGTCCAAAGCTTTGATAAATACAGAGCTTTTGTTTAGGCACAAGAAATATTTCAATACAACGTACATTTGGAGTGGAGAAGGCTATGTTGTGATCAGCCCTACATAGACATAAAAACGAGTTGGTGCCATGGAGTTTCAAATTCACCTTTTTTGCTCATTTGAAAACAGAAGACATTGGATAGTGGAGCTTTAATATTGTTGGCTTACTTTGACTGTGCATGAGCCACACAGATGAATTTAAAGCCTATGTTTCGTTGTTGGTTTGATCATTTCAGTTTAATGTAACTACAAAAAGTAACACAATGGTTCGACATCCCTCCATGTGACCTACACCCTTCATTAACTCGCATTGTGCAAAAATCCCCTTTTTAATAAAGAACTTTGCAGCCCTACATTCTCCTCCATAGCAATATCTGGCAAAGATTTATCAATTTTAATTCATACATCGACTATACCTGCTGATTTCAATTTAGACTCGCGTGGGGGGGCAGAGCTTATCCCATTATCCCAGCGTGAGCCGAATGAGACGCAGGAAACTGGACAGGATGCTGCGGCGTAATAACCAGCTACAAAAATAAAACATGAATCCTCTAGCACAATGCAATTATAAGAATGGGCTAATTGTACGTTACAGAAGTTATAGCTACTGCTGCTGTTTAGGGGAAGCCGGGATGAAGAGAGTATATACAGCGTGTGCTCAAAGGTTTCTTCGCTTCGACCGTGTAAAGAAGTATAATAGGCAGCAACACATACATACACATGCCTTGTTTTATTGGCAGTGACTTGCTGGGTTTAAAACAAAATTAAAAAGTAGCCCAAAGTGTTTTGTTTTTTTTGTTGACGAGGCTGCGGGTTTGATCCCCTGGTTTGCTGATAATAATGCTCTCCATTGTCAGGCTGTATTGAATCTGTTAGTTCTCAGTCGTACAGTTGTTTTCCATTGCCAAGGTTTCGTCTCTCATCCAAGAAGCTTTGTCTGAATATTCAGTGGGATTCACCACTAGGGCGGAGTACCTTTAAGGGGACTATAGGGAGTTTAAAAATGTTAAAATTATGTATTTTCCTCCACCTACATGCTCCAGCCATGTCCTAATGTGTAGAATGAGCTCAGACCTGTTCACCACAGCTGCCTCTAAAATCCTGCACTGTCACTCAAAAAGGTGTCACTTTGGGTCCGAATTGCCGTCATGCACAAGCTTAATATAGAAGGTGCAGTTACAAATATAACCTGAGGTGGCAGTAGTGAGTATAAAAGGGCGAACTTGCATCCAGCCCCTTTAAAGCCTTTTTATCTGGCTTCCTCTCTTCTAAAATGCATTTGTGTATGGTCGAGGTGAATGCAGGTTCAAGGCAAAAGGTGCAATTTGCCATTCTAAGTTTCGAACAAGGTCAAATAGGCATGGTGAATTTGTCCTAAAGAGAGTGGCTAAATTGAAGCAGACTATCGAACATTTTGGAAACGAGGTGAAAAACAATGTAAACTTGTATTTCTTCTGTAGTGAACAGCAAGGCCCTGCAGGCTTTTGCAATGACACGCGGCTCTCGGAGTAGAAATTAGTGAGCTATGACAGTTTTGTTGTTGGATGTGTTTTCAGTGAAGCCAGAGCGGTAAACACAACGGTCCCCTGGTAGAAAACATGTGAGCCGGAGTTACCATTAGTATTCACCTTCAAGAGCAGCGCTTTGTCGGCATAACACTTTCAATTTACAAGGCTGCTCCGGCAACACAACCAGTGTCAGCGGAGATGAATCTGAATATATGTATAACTAAAATAGGAATAAGTAGATCAGGCTAAACAAAAGCTTGCCACTGTCACGCCCTGTGCTCATCACATGTATTTTTATCTTAAAGGTTGGATATACTCTCGGAACACCCCGTTATACTGGAGACTAACAATGATTTTCAAACAATCGACATAAGCAAAACAAAAGGCTTTAAAATTAACAAAGTTTTCTACGTCGACCTGTCTTTTTCTATTCTATAGCAACTCAGAATAAAGTCTGGGATCTTGTTTTATTGCAGGTAGATTAGTCAATCACAGTATTGATTAAAAATAAACAACAAAAAGTGAAGAAAACTCACACTGAAGGCTGTTAGGGGGTGACAAGCTGTAAAAAGATACGGAAATGTCCGTGGCACGCTTAACAGCAATGACTTCCACTTTGGATTTTGGGCTACTTTGAACCACTTAAGTAGAAACACCTCCTAAATGAATGGCCTTACTACTTTAGTGATAATCTGCCTTATTAAATCCCTGCCAAAATGTAATTATTTGCAGTCTGCTAAAGGTCCATTCTAGTGGCTTGCTTTTATAGATAGAAAAGAGTTCTAAAGTTACCACATATTGGCTGCCACTTCATCTGTTCCTTTCTTTAATCCCCTCTTGTCTTATTACTGTCATTAAAAAACTCCACACTTCCCTTTTTCTACAGTCACTTGGCAAATATCGTGACTCCCTGTTGTAATGCTGAGTGGTAAGCGCAAACCTCTGGGCCTCGCACTCCAAGAAAATACAAAGCGTGCCAGATTGAATATTTACCCAGACACGGCAGCCCTAAATGTGTTATCACAGTGCTAGAGCACCGATTTCTCAAACTTTGCACACCGAGTACCATCTCAGATCAGATTTGGCTCTGCAAGTACCATGTGTTGAGTGGTGCTTTAGTGGACTGGGGAGCTGTTGAGCAAACTAAGGGTAACTAAAAGGTACTAAATGGGTTTTATCACTTTGGAGTCCAAAAAGTAAGGTAGTTAAGGCAATATTGAAAAGGACGATGCAAAAGACTCCATTTATTAGTGTCTGTGTATCACTAGCTTCCTCCAGTCGCTGACTTTCTTCTTCAGGTCCTTCTGTCAGATGAGCGGAGTTAACCAGACTTAATCCAGGACTAAAATGTGAGTGAGCCACCATGAGTCATCCTTAGACTCATGGTGGCTCACTGAACCAATACCAGTTTTGGCTCTCAACGCCTTAAAAACACAAATTTTGCCACCTAATCTAAGTGAATATGGGCATGCTGTATATCATTGTAAAGCTAAGAACCAGAAGAATCCAATTAGTTTCAACCTCCGCAAACACATTTTTGATCGTCACGCAAAATGCAGCGGTTAGCATCAGAATGCTAGCATGCTAGCGAAAACTAATCAAGGCTGGGACAGAAACTAACAGTGAAATACCAAAAGTAGCCAAATAAAATAAAATCGACCACTGCTGAAGCCAATTGTTTGTATTTTAGTTTAAGCAATAATAGATCAAACATGTGTAATGATCAGATCACTTTAAGGATATTTAATGTAGAAAACTCCTGTGATCCTTGTTAAAGGGGGGGTATTATGCAAAATTGACTTTTTCAAGCTTTACATCATGTTATTATGTCATTCCCTCATTAAAAACATGCCTGAAGTGTTGCCTTTGCACATTCACATATTTTTTTGTAATCTGTAAAAACTCTGATGGCGGCCATTATAGGGATAGCTTTGTCTGAGTCCTCCTAGGCTTTCGTCACCACCGAGCTTTCGTCACCACCGAGCTTACCACTGCTCCTCAGCAGAACCCCCTCCCCACTGATGCCACAGACAGCGTGTGTAGGGGGCGTGTTGGAAAGAGACAGAGGCCTACAGTATTTCAAGACATTTGCTACAGCCATTTTGAGAGAGCAATTTTATACAAGGCTGTTATTTTAATAACTGCCTTAAAAAGCATAATACCCCCTCTTTAAATGTTTATGCAAGTTTATCAATAGACATAACTGATTATTGATCCATAATATCAAGACAATAAAATATGACTTTATTGACCTTAAAAAGGAGAAAAGAGTCAACTTAATATTTCACTCTGAGAAAGAAACTTGTAAGAAAGTGGTATCGGTAAACATCGGGTATCGGCAGATACTCAAAACCCAGTATGGGTATCGGTAGCAAAAAAGCTGGATCGGTGCACCTCCAGGAAACACCGCACTAGAGCACTCCACTTTAACATGTCATTGCTTACCCCACAAATGCTCTCAGTATCTCCAGACAAAGCTGCACCTTAGCCCTGGTGGTGTGATTCAGAATTGCAGGAGCAGTGTCAGGGACTAATCTCCCGCGGTGAGCTTTGAGCAGGACTCACAGTCGAACACCGGAGAGAGGAGCGAGAGAAACCAGGGACATGCACTTCCAAAGAGACTTTTGATAAACTGAAAAAAAAAAAGTGTTGAGCTGGGGCTGTCACTGTCATGAAACTGCGCAGACGTCTTTGAAAAGCAACATGCGTGTGGAAGGGTGCATGTACAGTGCTACACTGAAAAACGTTCTATGTGCTGTTGAATGCATTGTTGGATTATGAGAAACCTATAGGAGCCGCAGGAGTTCAAGACGTCACATTTATAGTTTACTTTTTATAGAAGACATTTTTAAAAGGCTACACTCAAGATTATGTATCATTCTGTATCATGGGCAATTAATTCAATTGACTATGTATTTTTCTTGAATTAAAAAGATTTATAATGAACATTTTTGTGTAATACTTTGCAAGTAGAAAAGTTAACCTTACTCACCACCCGTCTTAACTGAGCAGGTTTTCTCTAGTTCAGTTTTACTCAAATCTAAAAGCTTCTCCACTGGAGCTTACAGCCTATAGGTCAGTGTAACGCCTTATTTGAAAGATAAGACATACAAAAGTAATTGTAACTTATTTGACACATTTCTGAATCGTTTTAGTCGTGTTTTCGTATTTACTTGCATCGTGTTTTGTCATTTTTCGTTGCTTTTATTTCGTGTGTCATGTTTCCATGTTTGGCTTTTTTGTTTTATTGTTGCTTTTCCGGCACTTTTTTGTTGCTCTTTTGTCACATTTTTGTCACTTTTCCGACAAGTATTGTTCCGTTTTCATCCTGGTTTTCTTCTCGTTTTTGCCTCTATTTTGACACTTTTTTGAAGAGGCTTTTGGGTAAAGCCAAACTGAAGATAATGTGTAATGTGTAATGATAATAACACAAAAAATTAAAAGAGATCTTTCTTTTTTCCTTGTCTCAATGGACAAGACACCACCACAGTTGGTGTATCACAAAATGCATAAAACATAATCACTTCAAATGTATACTTTGGTTTTCCTCTACCCAACATCCAACAACAAAAAAGCTGTTCAAGTGACATACATCATTGTTTGGTATATTTGTTCTCTTGCAGAGGGCTTGTGTGAGTATGGATATGTGTGCACACTGTAAACTTCCAAACTGAGGCATATGGCAGAGAGCGAGTGCAAAAATCCACCAGGAATACAGCTGATGCCTCCCGGTTAATTGCAGAAATTTACCAATTTAGAAGCGGGCGTCTGACACTGAGATCTCGCAGCAGATGTTTAAAAGGTATCGGTTTGATGAAGAGCTGCCTGTGGATGCAATAGAGACTGCAGTGTGAACTTGTGAATATAACGGAGAATGGAGAATGGAGAGGGAGTGTATGAAAGCTGTTGTTTTACCATTTGCATGTTGGTTTTATCAGCCATAAACTTTTCCTAACAATGTAATGTAATAGAAGCTCAGTCATTAACCCTTAAATGGGCACTCAATTAAATAAATAATTTCAATTTAAGAGTGTTATTGGGGGACATAACACAAGTTTATTTCTGTTTCTATGTAGAAAATCAATGTGAGCAAAGTTACCATATTTAGCTCATTGCCCTTTAAGGGGTAACAAAAAATACAAAGGTTTGTATATAAAATATACAAAAAGCACTTTCAGGTCTCCTGATATTCAGGAGACGAAGTGTTGTGAGATAGTGATGTTTGAATGATCACACCTGTCATAGGCAAGAGTTTTTTTATGTGATGTGCTTCATGTGCAATGGCCCGCCCACTGCACAATGCACATGAAGCACTATCAGTCAACAATATTGGAGTCACCTCCAATATTGTTTACCTAAAAAAATTGCCTTAAAATAACCTTTGGCAACATAACAACATAGTCCTGGGATTTATTGGTTATTTTGTCAAGAAAGTATGTATGAATAATAGGTGCATGTCCAAATAAGGACAAAACAAATAAACTTTAGGTTTCAGTGAACAGGGCGTATGATGAAATATGGTGCCTGCCTTATATCATCACTTAGCACAATGATTCACCAATAAAATGTGCGAGTTTTATCAACTTACAATGGTTACTGTTCAAGTTACGTAAAGAAATGTACCAGGAATGTAGCCAGACTTGGGTCTTTTTTAGACTTCAGAGAAAACAGGAAGTTTTGAGCGTGACCGGTCTCTGCTGATTGGTCAAATGCCACAGTAGTGAGATCTGTGATGTAGGGTGATCTCTTCTGATTTGCTGAGTGATGACTACATGCTGATGTACAGCAGGGAGGCCATATGTAAAGTGTGCAGAAATGACCAAAAATAGTCACTTGCCCTGTAAAGGGTTAATAAGAAAGAAGGAAGGTCCATGTACTATTTGCATTTAAACGTTCTTTGGCACAGGGCCAATTTGCAGGTGTTGGGCCGCGGACACCAATGACCCCAGCTGAGGGTTGCTACTGTTGTGGGAAACATTAGTATTCCTGGCAACAGAAAACATTCATATTGCTAAAAGTTTGTGTTGCTCCAAGTTCATCAAGTTTGGGTCAGTAAAGTTGCTTCTGCGGACCATGTGTCATTGTTGTTCGGCTCATCACTCCGGCACACAGGGTCTCTCTGACAGCCAATCGCAAGTTGACATGTTAGGGAAGAATGTATCTCACAGCTGAGCCCAAGAATTTAAAATGACAGGAAGCGGCTGAAGGGGACTGGCGATTATGGGAAGACAAAAGGGACAAATTTGTTAGTGACAGCCTGACAGGCGCTTCACCAATCGCAGAGGACACAGTGTTTACCGCGGACACTGGGCAGCATTTAACATTTACGTAAGACCTTGTCATGTTGCTGTTGGGCGAGGCGCTCGGTTGTGGCCAGTTTTTCGGTTCTGATGGATCACAAAAACACACAGGGAAAAACTGAGACGATTTGGTGGATCGTACCTTGAACTGGACTTGAACCTGAGCATAAACCGTCAGCTTCTGCCTCGACTCATTTGTCGCTCTCAGCACACGTCACTTGTTAATTCATTCTACGCACATTTCAGGAGCGTGTACAGCTTTGTCAAGAAGTTCCCTTCAGATTTCTGCTTTTATTGGAAAGCAAAGGAAAATTCATACATTACAATATTTTGGGGGGAAGAAACACTTTTATTATTTGATTTCCAGTGCTCTTCGAATCTGAGATGTAGGTTTCGAATAGCATAACATTGCACATGCACAGTCGATTGCATTTTTACTCAATGATTTGTCCGCATTTTAGAAGAGATACAGGGACTCCTCACAGCGCCGACTAATAAGAAAAAAAAAACATTGAAAATAGATGGAGGGATGACAGCTGAAGTCAAGGTGAGCTGGCCGGGTGAGAAGTAATCACTCTCAGACCAGAGTGCATACAGAGAGAAGAGAAAAGGCTACAGACAAAATAAAGGCAAGTTTTGAAAAGCGAGAAATATAGGTGCGCACACTTATAGACCATCTCCTTCGCAAGGACAGCAACGCATTGAGGAAAAAGTAGGACATAGTTTTTCACAGGCTGACAATTTGATGGCAGCATGAGGAGAAAGGAGCTTTAATATATCCGGGCTCGGCGCAGGTCAGGGAATTAATTGCTTTTTTTTTTTTTTTTTTTTCGTGGCAGACCGAGGAGTGAATGTATTTCTCAAGTTGCGTGGCGCCAAAGTGACTTTTTCGCCTTGTCAAAATTATGTATTTTAAACTGAATAAAATGTTGCCGGTATTTTTCAGCGGTGGAGTTAAAAGCGTACAGAAGGCTTGTAGGAATTTAAGTTGGACTACATGGAGTGCCGGTGAGTGGAGGTCAGAAGGGCCAGTTTCTCGCCGGCTTGGAGTGCTGTCAGGTGAATATGCTGCAGCCTTAAAAGCATTTAAATAGAGCTACCATAGTTTGAAATCCACTCGTTGGTTAGAATCTCTCGTGCTTTTGAATAGTGGAGTGATGGGGGTTTGATCAAGGTTAAATGTGGGTAAAAATATATCTGGAATTATCGTTTTTTTACGAGACATATCCATGATCCAAATCTATGCGCTTTTCTCCATTTACATTAGAAATCCACTGCACAGTTTGAAACAGAGCCCTCCCAATGATCATATTTCCCGTTTCATCTGCAGCGTCCCCTCCGTTTCAAAACACGGTTGTATCCACTAATTTGAATCGTGTTCCACCATCGCTTCTTCACAAACTGCTTGTCAGCCCCGCGGCCTCTCTTGCTCCGCCGTGACAGCTGATTGACGCGGCTCTGACCCAGGTGCGGATTCGGCCCTCACGCCCACGCTCCTCACCGCGGCTGGAGATGAGCTGCAACATCCTGCCAACAGGTTCCCATCTATTGCTTCCCTTCATTTTCTCCTGTCACCTTTTTCTCACTCATCTGCCCCCGTGATATAACCTCTCCGCGCTCGCCATGCATCACCACACCACACCACACCGCCGCGCCGGTCCCGCGTCTCCATCACCCGCTGATGCTGCTGTTGCCTTTAAAAAAAAAAAAAAAAAAAACTTAAACACTCCATCTTGATTTCTAGCTTTTCATCATTTGTATTTGGCAACCCTCTCTCGTCTGAACTCCGGGTGAGATATTAAAGCGAGATAGATGAAACGGCGCGCAATCAGGTTGAATTCTGATGAGTGGAGCAAATTAGAACAGAAAAGATGGCCACAACAAACAAAACACAAACAAAGTGGCATCTGCCTTCAGTAGACTTTCTCAACGATGGAGGGAATTATAATGCATCGCCAAATGATTTATGGGGGGGGAAGAAAAAAATACCCTCCTGGATTATACATGCGCTATACCATCTGATCTGATTTTGCACATTTGGAAGCATTTCTGTCAGCGTGCATAGTGAGCCAAGAAGAGGACATACAATTTAAACTATGTTTTTGCATTGTCTGGATAGTCTTTTACATACTGGATTGTGCAGTTTAAATAGACATGGAAATGAACAACAGAGCTGTGATATGGGGCAGCCATGTTCAGTTTACCGGTGGATACTATATACTGCCCTGGATATTTAAAAGCCTATGCTCTAATTAGTATGTCGAAGGTAATTGCAAAATAGATTGCTTTCGAAGGTGCAAAATTAGTAATGGTATGAATGTATTTTGGAGAAGTTATAACAGTTTCAAACGCATTCAAATTGAAAAAGAAAAAAAATATGTAAATCAGCGTACGTGGAGTAAACATCTGACATCTGCATTGGAGACGAAAATAGGTCTGACTCCCAAACTTTGACCAATTGATTTTTCATTCTGCACAGAGATTTTTTATAAATAAGCACTCGAACGCATGTGCCTGTTTTTCTGGGTCAGGCGCCGTCCTGAAGTGTTGCGGCCACGGAAAAAAAGGCTACAGATTTGTGAGCGCATGTTGCAACAGGGGAAGTGTTATGACACTGTGGGACCGTCCCCTCCCTCCCACTGGGTCCTGCCTCAGCCCCCAACATCATGAGCTAATCCCCAGAAATGTCACCCGGCGCCGCAGACGACATGTGTTGCTTACTGATGCGGAATTCGCCACTAGGTGAGAGTGATGCCGTTTAATCTACCCCCCGTTACAAGCTGCAATTTTGCATGGTAGACGGTATTAGCCAGACAAGTAATAGAGTTACACTGTGCTCTACTAAGAGCAGCCCTTCAGGGGCAAAGTCACAAGTTCCAACTTTCAAAACTGAGCATATCACCAGAGTTGGGCGATACAACAATATCAAATTGAATCATGATATTTTTGAAATTTGGCTACACTGTTATTAAATGCTTTTCTATTCAAAGGGGACATACAGGTGACTTTAAAAGATTAACACATACCAAGAGTATTCTTTCACTCACAGTCTATACCATAATCTGGTATTTCCTGCTTTATTTTGTGTAATATACATCATTTGAAAGTGTCCCCCATGCATTTTTCGCGCCTGATCTCACCTAAACAAATGTTGTATCTAATGTGTAAAACACTGGTCTCTGTCATGCTTTCATAGTGTTTTTACAACACAAAACAGCTGAATGCCCATGCGTGTGTTGCATATTTGTTAATTCATGATTCCCTTCTGACATAAGGGAGTAGATTCTGCCGCATTTCTAAATCAGCCGCGCCACCTGTTTCATGCATCCGAGACAGCTGTTTTAACAAATACGCCAAGGAGAAAATATAAAGTACTTTAAAATTACTTTGTATCACATTTGCATATTTGGAATGTTCAATGATTTATAACATCGGGCCTTGAATGGCTTTCCTCTTTCTGTGCAACTGGTGAAGAACCTTACTGTCAGTTTTAGGGCCTTACGACTGAGGTTTCTAAAGTACGACAGTGGAACAGAGGATTTATCCTTCCTGTCTGAAAGAAATGTATACAAGTTTGGCTCAGTCCTTGTACTTTATCAACTCAGATGTTTTTGTCATGTGTGGATTATTGTAGTCTTGTCCTGCTTATATGATTTTTTTTAACATTACATTTGTTTGGACAGTGGTTATTTGTTGCATAATTTTTATGTTAAGTGCAGCCCTGTGAGGCCACTCCTGTTGTAATATTGGGTTATACAAAGACAACTTGACTTAATGTAATGTTATATGCATGTGTATGACAGGGTATAATGGTGCTGCTGGATCAGTGAAGGGACTGCTGTAGAAACATATTAATGCTACAATCTTTATACTTGAATAATTAATCTATATTTCCTCCATGTTGCTGTGTCATACATAATAATATTAGATTAAATTATTTTTTATTTTACTCAATAAGAACATAGTTTAAGCATTTAGAATAATACAGCATCTCCCTCAGGCCTTAAAATGTATTTTGTTGTGTCGCAATACACAGTAAATACATAGGTCTGATTCAGAACTATGTATTTCATTTTCTTTTTTTGTGTGATGGACACACAAGTATATTGTGTTTCCATCCCACCATACTGTTTTTTACCTTTGGTAAGGGGTTGAGGTTATAAGTGATGTTAGCTCAACTGTTACTTTTTACTTGAGAAAATATTTCTGGGAACTTAATCCTGCCACCTACTTTTGTTTTTTTACACATATTTTCAATATCAGACTTTTATTACCTTCAAACAGATACTGAGTACTCAAGTAGCACTGTTACTAAGGACTCTTTTTCTCTACATTGACTTGAGTTGGTATTTGGGTTAGTGTTTGATATCATAACAATCCCTCTGCTCTTTGTATATGAGATATTTCAGTGCACGTGAATGGCCCTCTGCAGTGCACCTCCATATGATGTTTGAGTGATGGGTCTGAGTACCCACTTGTTACGTGGTATAGGGCTGAACATATCAATTTGTTTCCACTCTTTCTGCTCAACCACTACTATAGTAGATTTACTCCTGTTGAAGCGCTTGTAGAATTTATACCCGCGCGTTCCTGTCGGGCCATAACTTTCATTGTAAGAGACATTACTTAAAAAACATGAACCCTCTTGCTATAGTGCCAAGGTGCAGGGCTCGGCAGTAAAGACAGCTGCCAGAGAGACACACTTCCATCTGTATACTGTGTCTACCTGCCCTCGTCATAGTGGAGATCAGAGGAGCGCCTAGCGCTTCTGACGCTGTAAATCTCTCATGAAGATGAACATGTATGCTCCTACACCTGTTCAGCCTGGATTCAATCACCAGGGAAATGGCGGTAATGTACATCTTACACTCTCCACTGACAAGTCGACATGCAGCGGTGCTAATGTGAAGGCTAAAGCTGATCCAGAGGAGGTATTAGAGCTAAGCAGGGCATTAGGATCTGCTTATATAACTACACATGAATAAAGCTGGAGTGCTACGTCATTTTGGCAAAACAGAATATTATTGTTTTCTGATTTAATACACCTTTTACCCCAAAATGTGATCAATTCTAATATTCCAAATCATAAAAAGTAAAGCTAAGTCTAAATCGTGATCTAAACTAAACTAAATGATGAAGTCCAGTAATCCTCTTTTTCCAACAATTTAAGTGTTCAATGAATGTCCGTAGTAGTGGCGGGTCCTTGAAATCATGTAGCCTGAAAAGTCCTGAAAACGCAAAGGTCATAGTATACATTTTGTGCTTTAGAATCAGAATCAAAATAGTTTCTTTTGCCATTGTTTGAGAACAGGTTCACAAACTAGGATTTTTTTCTAGGTGCAGACATGCAACAGAAAACATATAACACAGAAAACATTATAAAGGTTATTACAACTTCTTTAGACAACCTACCCTTGATCATTTCCGTAGCATAACTAGAAACAATGTATGTTTCTAGACAATACCCCAAAAAGATGTATGTTGTTATTCACAATGCCAGTTTCTTCCTCTTGTGTTTCAGTGCATATTGTTGCTCCCTCAGAAGTGACTTTTTTTTAACATATTATCTGAATTGGCAATCCACTACGTGCGTTGTGTATAAGGCAGCGGCACTGACAGCTTGAGTCAAAAATGAGAATGATTGTACACTGACACACCAAGGTTATCTCTGTTCACTCATCGTTGAACACCTGTCTGCCAATACTTACTGAAGTTGCACTTTTCAGGTCCGTCTTGCAAACTAAACAACTTGCGGTATTAATGCCTTGACATGTCGGTAAGCAATAATACCCGCCTGCAGAGTGACACTTGTTTTTCCTCATCTGGCACGGTCCACTGTGGAGATGGAGAAAAAAAAAAAACAGGTAATGTCAGGCCTCAGCCCACCTCTTCACCAGCTCCTGTCACAAACTGCCCACTCATTGGCTTTTATAGTGATGTCAGACCGTGTGGGTGTCCAGAGATCCTCCAGCCTGTCACCAAGACACTTTACTGATGTTCGCCCAACAGTCTGGTGAGAGGCATGTTGCGTTTGGCACAGGAAATGATGCCCAAACGCAAACTGTAGTTTCAAAATGAGACAAATGGATTTTAATTATAGATAGATCGACACATTGTCTCAAAGGCCATGATCAGATATATGGGTAAGTATAATGCAAACAGTGCATTGTAATGTTTTAAACTGAGGCTGAAATACATTGAGCCACATTGAAGATGCATTCTTTTAAGTTAAAGTCATCGGATTCCTTCGTCGTGTGACTAGGCATTTGTAAGATGATACAGATGGATTAGGCTGTGGATTTTGACCTGTCGGGAGCTTGTTCGGATTTGATAATTCCCAGTTGTATGAAAAACTCTGCAGAGACACTGCATTGGTATCATTATTCTCCATCGGAAAGCTTCAAAATCAGTGTGATGATAACTTCAGAAGTTTGTGTTTGAAGTTCTAATGCATATTCCAAACCACATTAAAAACCTGACCAGACTTCCCTTTAATATGGCAGCAGCCAATAGGCAGAGAAGTTTTCACACATTACTTGAGTCCCTAGTGTGTTAATTAATATTTATATTTGTCCACTGCCTCAAACTTTGCCTTCAGGCATTATTAAATTATCATGAGTTTAGGCAGAGCGTCACTGAGTGTGTGTGGAGAGCACTGCAGTGCTGCGTTAGGATCTGTGTCATGACTCCTCTACTCTCTTCCATCAGATCACATTTAAAAGGGCTGAATGTTGCGCCGCAAACAGTATCAACAGGAGCAAAACTGAAGGGTTAACATTTGTTTGTTTACTCATTTATTTACACAAGTCAGCGATGTGGAGACTTGCCGTTGGCAGCCTGGACCTAAGCACCCATAACTTTACAATCTCCACAATTAGAGGCAGTCCTGTGAGGTATCTGACAGCGTGACCAGGAGGGCCATGCTACCTAGTGCTCAACACAGTCCGACTAAATGCACGGCAGCCATGATAATTAGTGTTTCTAGCCAGAAGCTGCTGGCTGGCTCTCACCCCCGCGCTGACCCAGGGAGATTGGAGAGAGGCCCAGTGACTCCCATGGGACTCAGCTGTCAGCGCCGTCACTTCTCCCCAGCAGAGGAGGTGAGCAGAGGTGTTTTAAATGCCAAACAGGACACACTTGCCAGGCCTATCGGCTGCGCTCGAATACAAAGCTGTCCGCGTGTCTGCTATCCCTACTCTGTAGAGCCTGAAGCAGAGCTGAGGCTCATCGTCTGGGGACAGTGGACCTACTGGGAGGGAGGGACAAATCCAAAGATGAGAGGCAGCGTCATAGCCTGGTAAAACTTCTGCACCACTGAGCCAAATACAGATGTGTTCAGCAGTGGTGCGCTTCATGCTATTTACTGTAGCTATATTATAATCAATGAGGGAGAGCAATGTCCTCACTACATGTCTATGAAAACTGTAGTCAGTAAACTTGTATTTTCAAAGACCCTTAAAGTATATATATTAATATTATTACTCAAGAATAGTAAAGATGATATTATTTAAAATATTTTGGACAAACCCATTTGCATTCATCCTCACAAATAATTTAAATGGGGACAAACCCAGGAGGCGCTGCACCATTTCAGAGGATCAGAGGAGACTGAATGCAGCCAGTCCGGCTTCCTCCGTGTGCTATGGTTTCCCTGACCTCCAAGAACATGCTGGTCAGGTTGGCCCACACCTGAACTCTGTTTTGTTGTACGGTTGTACAACGACAAATAAAGCACTTACTTACTTAAAAAAAACATCTCTGTAGTGTATCCTTAGCGTTCTCCTAAATGCTATATAGCCCACACAGGCAGTGTCAGCTCTATAGACACGGCTGGCCTCTCATAAACAGAATGAGGCTAGTGCCCTTATGGGAATTACAGTCTCTGGTCTGTAAGTGCTCTTTAAACAGCTCTGAATAAGTTGTACATGGCAGAGGTCACGAGCTTGTGCAAGAACTCACAAAGGTTGTGCTCATACGCCTCTGCAGCACTAGAACAATTCTCTGCTATAGTGTGAGAAAGAAAAGCTGCAAGGTGAAAAGAAGTGAGGAATTTTAAAACGACTCAAATAAGAAATGAAATAGCGGCACCACGAATAATTGTTTAAAATGTGCAATACATTGAGTTAGCTTGGTACGGTCCCTCCAGGATTTCGCGGGCATTTTTTGTGATTGTTGCGGGCTAAAATGTGTAATTTTGTGGGCCAATTTTGTTATGAAATATTTGCGAAGGAAATTGCGGATTATTGGAATAGTAATCTGATTTCTCCAACTAATTTTACACATTTTTTTCCATCATTTTTTTGATAGATTATAAGACTGTAGACTCAAGTTGGTAGAGCTCAGGGTGCACTGTTTAAATACACAGACTAGAGGCCAATTCAAACTCTTCTGAGGGGACATTTGAACACAACAGCGAGATCATTCTTTGTGTCACCTACAATGGAAAAGAGCTTGCACGAACCATAAAGTACAGGATTGGTATTTTATGTTTTGTCTGATTGTCAAAATACTAATAAAATAAAATCATGAGAACTTAGTAAATGCACTGGGTTCCTTGATATCAAAATATAGTCTTCCTCACAGAGTTCAGCTTTATGCAGGCCAGGGATCTCCAAAACCAGTTGCTCGAGAGCTACCGGTAATTTGCCAGCCCTTTCCAAGTAGCACGCCAAAGACTTCCCACATTTCTACAAACACTTGATAAATCACATTTTTAGATGCATATTCTCTTTGTTCTCTTTAACAGTGTGAAGGATACATGTCTAATTTTAGTAATCCTTTTGACATTGGTCCTTTCGTTTTCAATTGCTGAAGCAGTGTCCTTTGCATTTCAAAAGTTACAGGATCTGATATGGCCTCTTCAAAGTAATAATACCCAGTGCTTCAGTGCACATTTGGCAAAAGACAAATGCCAAACATGTCTGCTATCGCTGGAGGACATGATGACTGGTGTAATGGCATGATCAGATTGACTTTGGTCTGGGCAACAGTCACTTCTGGCCACGGCTGTGGAATTGGCATTGGCCGCTAAAGAGGCCCAAGACCTTGCTGGTCTGAAACCCAATCACACTTGACTCCATTTGGACCAAATTGTGTCTATAAGGTGAAATTGTTCGACCATTTTCTTTGGTGAAATTGAGAGCATGTTTGGTGTGCTTCGGTGCTATAGTGCCACTGTGAACACGCTGAGCTAAATCTACTTGACAACCTGTTTTTGTCCTTCAGGCCATTTCAGCAGGTACTTGACAGAGAGGCAGTCTGGGCTGTGTCACGCTGGATTATGTCTGCAGTTTTTCAATCATTTATATTCCATCGCTTCGGTTAGCTGCTGTGTGTTGGCTGCATTGTGTATGGGCTACTATGGGCTTTAGGGGGTGCACAAGCTTGACAGGGGCTAACCTGTCACATATACAATGATAGAACATCCAAATCTCACGTTCATTCAGTATTGGGGGCTTTCAGATTGATGTTTTTAGTGGTCGGTGAAAACGAAGCACCCTGAAGAAGCCAACGCAGACACAGAGAAAGATGAAAACTCAAAACAGAAAGCTCCCATGATGGAACAGGAATTGTATCTTTTTAGCTGTCGTACTCTTTATTTTACACGTCATTTTCATCACAAAAATTCAAAAGGGAAATTGGTTGTGCTTTACCTCACAGTTTTAACATTAGTTTTCATGTTAGTTTAGGCTTATCATTGATTAAACTATCATGAAATGTGTGTGCTGTTAGTTTTTAGTGCTGTCAAGTAAAGTGCTCCCAGAAAACCTGCTAATGTAGCATTGTATAAGTGACAAAGTCCTTGAACTCACTGTATTATGACAAAAAACTGCATCATTTTATCCATTATCATTAAAGCAGAGCTAAGTAACTTGTTTACCTAGATAAATCCTTTTCGTAGTCTCTCTGGGGATACAAGTGTTAATGGGATGATTGTTCTCCCCCTGGTGTCTCTGGCCAGAAAACCACACTTGTAGCTTTCCCTGTTCCAACCCAGAGCACCAATACACACTAATGGAATCACGAAAAAGAAGCTAAAAAGTTAGCGAGAAACGCTAACCGCGGGCTAGTGCCACTAAAACAGTATTTACAGCCAAGTTTGAGTGACAAAAATGACCTCCATTGTGTAATTGGGTTGTGGCATAATGTACAATGCCCTTCTCTCCCCTTGTCTTTTCTGTCAGCGCAGTATTTACTCTCATAGACAATTAATGAGCAAAAAAGCTACCTGGTTCTGCTTTAAATTATAGCTCATATTATAGGTATATCTGAAACCCAGTGATGGAAGATATTTGATGGTGAAGATGCCTGAACCATGCATGTTTGTGAATGTCTTACACAGCTTTACAGTATACTTCACAGATATGTAGCTTCCTAGTCTCTTGTCAGAAGCAAAGCACTTCCTGTTTGTTCTGCTGCTCATTCATTGGCACGCAGCCGAGCACGGCTTTAGTTGGACAGATCTTAATCTCTCAACAGGCCGCTCCAAACGAACACAAACACAACTGATAGGGCATCATCATGAAGAAGAAAAAAAAAAAAATGTTAATTAACAACCAGATTGAAAATGAATGATCAGTGACAAAACTCAAAATAATCACATTAGAAAATTCTTTGGTCTAGTCAACGGCTATTGCCATCAACCAAATGAACAGTGGGTAAATGAAAATGACTCTGAATGGAACACACTATTCTGGTCTTACATACTTTCGCCACTTTCAACCAATATGTATGTTAAATGTTAAATCCTTTATGTTTAGAATGTCAATACATCCTGGATTTTTGGAGAATGCCAATAACACTATAATGTGCTGAACTATTAAAGACTCAGCTTGCTGTGTGGAAGCCATCCATTATCCTGCCATGAGTCTGGCTGTGATGGCGTCAGACATGATGTGCTTTGTAATTTGCATATTTTAATTTTGAAACTAATTTGAAAGTAATGTAGTGTCATGCAGTATGCAAATATCGTCTAATGAATGGGAGCACATGATCTCTCTTATTTGATGCCTGCTATTACTTGCTGCAGTGGATGATGTGGTTAATGCATTTTAAACGATAACACGGGTCAAATTTGGATTTACAAAGTATTCCGCACAAGTTCAACATCACAGATCGGTGCTTCGCAAATAGTGTTTTTTTTTTTTTTGCTGTCCAAATACTAATATCATTGGATTTAGCGCAAGTCTTATTCCTGTTGTATCTACGCTCTTATTGGCCTTGTAAGATTGAAATCCATCGACAGCATTAGAACACTTGGCATTTTATTGTCACAGTGGTAAAGATTCATTACAAAAGAGAAGATCAGCAATGTTTTCTATTAACAAGGATTTAATCTCAAATTAAGACCCCCAAAGTGGCCCATTGCCCACCAGTCGCTTGGCTGACAGTGCAACAGACCTCTGCTCCACGGGGCTCCAGGAGCACTTAGCCAAAGAGGTCTTTTGGACTTCGTTAGGGTTTGGATACTGCCAGGAAACTCAGAAGACAGGACAAGACCTTCTGCCACATCAGACGACCAATCCAAGAGGCTCAGATGAGGCTTTGAACTATGAATGTCATTGGAAACCACAGTAAATTATAAAAATTTACACAATAGACTGTCAGGGAACATTTCACTTAAGGTTATTGTGACTCGGGTTTGTCGCCTTTTGTTCACTACCATAAATCATCATGCTTCCAGTATCTACCTATGGAAGTGTAAAGCAGTACATGCCTTCAAGTACTTCTTATGCTTGTACTTTGGTGAATTTAAGCTTTACTTACTGGGGAGATCAACTCAGCAGGGGAGGAGCTCAGCAACCCCAGCGTGAGTGTCTGAACTACCTGATCGTTCCCTCCTTTAGAGAACCCATTCTGATCATCTATAGGCAAAATTGTTACAAAACTAGGCGGCTTCTTTCAATTTGTACAAGAAAGTTACCTCTCTGCTGTTCTTGGAAAGAACCACTATACAACAGATTTTGTTTAACAGCACCCAGGACTCATGCAGTAAAACCAAGCCATTAAGTCGAAAAGAATTGTAGTGAGCTTCTTAATATTACAGCCCCTGAGTTGTGGTTAGTTATCTTAAAATCTTTTTCATCTTCACTGATGGTATTTTATATTCATAATCTTATTGTTTTATACTTGATGAAATGGACACTGGAGCAGTATGTTCGCTGCAGAAATACATGATGTAACAACAGCAGATGGGTGTACAGAAGACACAGAAAGTGTAGTTCAGAGCAGGAGGCCAAATGTGTCTTGGATACACTCCCAACTTATGGTGCGTAAATGTGCCAGATGTTTGCTTTAAGATTGCTACACTTAAAACAACTGCACTGTGGCTGTAAAATGGAAGTAGTAATACAGGCTGGTACTTATAACAGACTGGATTGGACAAGTAACTTTGTAATTCAGATAAGCATCCCCGGGCATCTTATATTTAAAGTTAAATGGCAAGTTACTCCAAAAAGAGGCATTAACATACACCCATTAATGTCAGAAGTAGAAGAAAATAAGTCGACATAAATGAGACTAGAATCAGTACAACAGGTAGGTTGGTCCTCTTTCAAGGGCTTCATTTTGGGAGTCCACGGTATAAGTACATTGTCATTGTCTAACTGAGTTTACAAGCACATACTAGTATTGTTGGTGGTGTTTATTCCTCAGTGTTTTTGATGCTTTAGTTGCTGTTCTGTTCAACATATCATTTGGAATGGTCCGCAGTGTGGCTTAAATATGTTTTACCATGAACACAATATATGGCTGTGCTTTTTTACCGTGACTCCATCATAATGTTTGCCCAGACTGTGGTGCAGTTGCCATCAGTGAAACACACGCGATCGGGGCTAAAAGCACTGGCTCTCAATTGACAGTTTAAATGACAAGCACTCACTAATGTTGACAAGTGCCAGCGAGCGCCGTGAGTGTCACATGATCAGTCATATATGATTCACTGTGAGCCGCGGCCCTTAAAATGGGGCCAGGGTGACCTTTCCCAGGGGGCTGGGATGTCTGCAGGAGAAAGGCTGATGCAGCTGTTTGGAGTTCTGCACTGTGCCATTTGTGCCACATCTTCAGGGCTCATAACCTTGTCTGCCAACAGCAGTCGGCATGATCGGGGCTGACGGGAGCAGGCCACGAGACATTTAAGGACGAGATAAGACGCACTGGTGAGAATTCTCCACCTAATAATGTGCCGTTTGTTTGAATCACAGTGAAGTGCTAGTTCTCTTCACTATAGAGGTGGTTGTCAAACTGTGGTGCAGGCAACAGTCAGATTTAGTTCTGTTTTAATCCATAACTGCAGGGACTACTTTCAACAGAAAAATGACATTCCAAGTTCAGAACTTTTGTCATGTAGCCTACCTGTCTGTTTATTACTTCTCATACCTTTTAGCCCTGGCTTAGAATCAGTTTGTTGAAATTGGCTTTTGTTTCCCCCTATATTCAGTTCAGATATTGTTTTGGATAGTCTGGTGATAGTCTTGTCTGCATAACATTGTGCCATTGAGAGAAAAAAAAAAGAGTATAATTTACAGCACATTAGTTATTTGATGCTAATACAGCTGAGACTGTGAGGCGGGGAAGCTATTTTAAATCCAGACACCTATGTCCCCTGCACTTGCCCTGAACGGAGATTGTATTGATATATCATAGTGTGGCTGTAGATATAGTATGTAAGATTAGCCTTTGGGGACTTTTGCTCTCTTTTGAAATAGGACCTACAATAATCAAATACGATGAATTTTTATTCTGGTTAATCATGAAAAGGTCGAAAGAAACAGGCGAGGCGCGCTTGATTAAAGTGCCGCGAAGATTCATTGAATCTGGCTCAGGGCTGGAAGGAGTGTTTTAAATAGACTCCATTTAACAAAATGTTATGTTCTTAATGGCGATGTAATAAGATAGTCTTTATCTTTTGTTAGAAAAAAAAATCTAGTCATTTCCAACGTGATGTATGCTGTGGCAGTAGGTGAGCAGGTACAGAAATATCATGAAAGTGATGCCACTCTGATCATGCGTTTAATGTATGATGTATGACAAATCCCCGTGCGCTTATGCCTCTAGGAGGAGACATTATCCTGACAATATAAAGAATCAATTACATTATCTTGCCATCTCTGTTATTTTAATAGCAATATCAGCCTAAAGCCTGGCATATTATTATATCTTCTGGAGGTTCGAAAAAAAATGTCGGTATGCTGCAAATTTAATTATGGGATAGACTGAAGTTATAGAATACCATTTATTTATTTACAGTATCATTTAATTTTTAATGGCACAGTTTCCTTTGCTGGAGCATTGCACCAGTGCGTTTTTTTTTTAAAGTTTCATAGAAGCTAGTGAAAAATGTACTTTACCATGTTGATATCTGATTTTTGATTCCAAAAACGTTATGCATCTTGAGGTGGAGCCCACTGCATCCCTCAAACACAGGCTTCACCAGATGTGAGCAGCTTCTGAAATTTAACCCAGACACATTTCATTTTGGAGTCTGGGTTATGTTTTATAGGTTTATATTACCCTGCTGAAAATAAGTTCAATCGCTGGGAGCATTAGTGTGAGTGTGCGCCCCGCTTCATTAATTTAGCCCATTAACCCACATATTATTCCATTTATTTTATAACCCAATTAAACTAACAATAAGACCGGAGAAAAAAGAGAAAAAAAATACATTTCTGAGTAATTCAATCTTCTCGAGTTTAAATAAAAAAGCTGATGAACAGATGCCAGAGCCGTACAGTTCGGAGCTTCACACACTACCTTCACAACGTAGCCTTTAATGAGAGGAGCCTATTTCACGCTTTGCAACAAACTCCTTCTTACCTCGACTTAGAGTAAAATTAAAGATGAAAATCTGCAACACTTTCCCCCTGTTTCTATAGGTCTGTCAACACTACGCAAGAAAGAGCTTTGGGTGACAATGGCATGAAAGCCAAGCGAGCAAAAAGCGGGGCTCCGGTCTCGTAAATACAACTCGTTACTCTTTTCGTTGCGACAGTTTAGATCAGTATACAGAGAATGAAGCAAAAATAATGAGTGAGTGAGTGAGTGAGTGAGTAGTTGTTTGAGAGCCTGTGGTTGCAGATTGGCAGCCACGCTTCAGTCAGCCAGCCTCAGAGCATCTGCAGTTTTGCTACCGTCAAGTGTGGGGAAGAGAATGGACAAGAAAAAAGATGACTGTCGAGCTTATAGAGAGCATTACTACTTTCCAGGCCACAGTTCTATCAGAATAGCCCTTCTCAGCTGCGTTGAGTTGTTCTCTGTTTTGGCTCTCGCTGACACCCTCACAGCGAGAGGATACACAGGGGCTAATCTCCAGGGCCTTGTTGCGGTGGCATAAGATGAAGGGGAGGCTTTAGACAGGGCGCACCTCCTGCCCTGTAGCCTCTGTGTATGTGTGTGCTAATTACCCGGGCCCAGATTGCACCCATCACCTCCCTTCAAAACACCCAAACACCGAAAAAAAAATGTGCTTGACTTGCTCTTGTCGTGTATTGTCATAAGCTAATGGGTTTATACCAGGGAGGCTACAGGGGTCAGCCTTTTTAAATAAATGTAATTTCAAATATCACTGGCCTTGACAGTACCCTATGTTATACGGTTTTCTCTTCATTACAACCATGTTCACCCTTCTGCTGCTGGCAATATTATTATTCTCATTGAAAATTGGCTGCTTCGTCAGTTCCTATACCACTGGCTTATAGATACAGACGGCGTCTCTGGAATCGCCCATATATGGTCATGTTTGAAAACAGTTAAGGGGGAAAACAATTTGGAGAAAAATCTAAACTTTCTAACTATTCAAAAAACTACTTTAACAAATGCTGAATTATAAATATAGTTTTGTACTAAATAAAGATACAAGGCAAGGCAAGGCAACTTTATTTATACCGCGCATTTCATACACAAGGCAACTCAATGCGCCTACAAAGTTTATATTTTGCCAGAAAATGGCTAAAAAGGGTGAAAAATTGTTTCCCAAAAGATTTTGTTTTCCCCATCGGCGAGGCCACGCCCCCTTCTATGACGCTATGCCATCTATATCTATACTTTTTTTTTACTGTTGGATATTAATCCTCGCCACTGAAATAGGAATCTCCAAATTTATTTTTGATGAACTCTTTTTTTTTTTTTTTGCTAATGTGCCGGCATGTCAAGAACTCTCATGTTTCTTAAGGTCGGGTGATTGTGAGGAGGAATGTTTTTTTTTTTGGAGTGGTGGTGCTTGAGGATTTGGAGAGCACCTGTCGGAGCACTCATTGGAAAAGACACGAGGCGAGGTTTTCTTTTTTTTTTAGATGTAAATGTGGGATTTCTCTTAAGAGGCTGCAAGAGGGAGGAATCAAGGCCAACAGCTCAAGTGAAGTCAAGTTAGAGAAATATTTGAGAAGCGTGACTTGTGGGTGAATATTACTCGTGTAGGATATTGGGATAAAACTGTGTGGCATTGTTCTAGACCAACGCATCTATGGCGAAGAGTGAGGTTTGAGCGGTTTACTCCAGTGGCGCTAAGGTTTTGTGTTTGAAGGAAACACAATTCAAACCTCAGGGCACCGCAACAGATGTACCATGCGAGTGTCAAGCTTGGATATTGAGTGACATCCAACCAACGTGTTTCACTGCACACTGAAAGGCACATTATTTGCTTTGTCGATTCCATGCAGCGTGATTAATGTTTGTACTAACTTCTCCAGTGAAATATCCCCTGATTTTACATAACCACGTCACTAAATCCCTATGTTTTGATACAAATATAACAATGTGTGCTGTCACATTACCTTAATTGCTTAGCGCACACTGTCATGCATCCTTCCTCTGCTATGTATCACAGGAGTCTGTCATTTACTGTTCATGTCACCCCCTTTTGGCGCTTCCTCTCACTTCCCTGCTTATCCAGTTGACGAAAGCAATAATCACATCACAAAAGAAACACCGAGCATTTCATTCGCTTTGTCGAGAACACTTGATTGGATGCTGCATTCCAACTCGGTGATGGGTGTTTTTTTTTTTTTTTTTTTAAAGGGTCATCTGTAGTGAGGGTTAAGAATAGCGCTCAAAGATTTTCTGCATCTCTTGGCACCAGGGACACCCACCACAGGCCGTGAAGGCTCTAACATGCACAGTAATGTCATTTAGACCTTGGCGAGCGTCTCGTGGCCCACTCCAGGGACTATCTCGCCTCCACATTTTCTCTGCTGCCTGCCTCTTTTCATCGACACTGCTGCATGCCACATTATAATCCTGTTGCTTCCCTCAATCTTAAGTCTGTGCCTTATGGATGCTCCATAGAAAGGCTGCCTTTAAATTATATACAAACCGTGACCGGCAGGCTGCAGAAGAGAAAGTATTTGCCACAGAGTGTTTTGCGAGCCATGAGCGGTCAAGATGGTTTGGGCAATCAAATCAACCACCTTCCAGTCGCAATTATAGTTCATAATTGGCATGCAGGGAATGTACACGCAAATGTGATTGACCTTTTCCCGAGCTGTTTGAGTAATCCGACTTGCTGTGGTAATCCAGGAAATTGTCCAACCGGTTGAGTTGTTTTGCCTCATGTCAAGAAGTTCCCAGGTTGGACCATGTGGGCCTTTCAGTGTGGAAATTGCATGATCAGTCAAGGTGGGTCTCCTCTAGGTGCTTCTGGTTTCCCCCATCAACCTGAAATATGCACAAAAGGGCTACATTTTCGAGGTATAGGAAAGATTTGGAGATGTGTTCCTGGGGGGCTGCATTGCGGTCCTCCAAAGCTCCTAAAAGGTTGTCCCGCCATTTCCCTTCGAATGCAATCAAATATAACTTAAATGAAGCCTAGGCGTTAATTCAACCTGGGAGACTATTTTTCAGCATCACCTACCTCCAGCCAATGATCACTTCCGACAGGGCCACACCTCCACCTCAACCATTAGCGTAAGAGCCACACCTCCACTTCAGCCATCAGCGTAAGAGCCACACCTCCATAGCAGCCAATCATCGCCCTCGGTCCCGCTTTTAAGCCCCAGCAATCATGGTTCGTTCGCTTCCCAGTTGCGCTGCGACCCGCCTCCACCCCATCTCCGCCTCTTCCATCCACGGCTTCTACCTGCTGCAGCTTCACGGGTCTTCCATACCACCACCAGTGTCTCCGGGGGAAGACATCCCTAACTCCAAGCTGTTCATCCATACTGACTTTCATACATCGATGTCTATCGCCAAAACTAGTGTCTGTTTGAATCTATCCAGGTT
Organism: Gobius niger; assembly: GCF_951799975.1. NCBI lineage: Eukaryota > Metazoa > Chordata > Actinopteri > Gobiiformes > Gobiidae > Gobius > Gobius niger. The sequence continues at coordinate 16,002,703 of NC_136855.1, read as the reverse complement.
GAACTACCTTTAACTTACACCTCAATAATGTCTTCCCTCATAAGACCAAAATGAGCATAACACGGACAGTTGGGTTTTATTTCTATTTTTGCACTGTTTCACCAAATGCTAGATCCGGATCCAGTCCAAGTTTGGATTTGGTTCAGGCGTTTATACAACTTTACTTGGCAAATATCGACCATGGATAATAAAAATGATGACTTCAACTAAAAAATATTGTGATAATATTGTGGCTTCTTACGATGGATATTGTGTCATTACAATTATAATGATCTGGCGATGTACTGTGCAGCCCTAACTCAAATCACACTATAAGATCCTCTTGTCTATCCAGTCCCCTCTCGATTTTCCTAATCTGTATGTACATCCTCCCAGGGCACAGCCGTCATCTGCCACACTCATCACAGAGCACCACAGAGCACGAGAACCATGATCCCCAAACCCCATATTAACAGTGGGATTTCTCTGCCCCATTATTTAAGTGTGCCATGGCTGCCAGGCAAGGCTCTCCTTGGTAATCTCCGCAGCCCTGAATAGAGTAGGACTGGGGAAAAGAAGGGCTTTGGAGGAGTTTGAGGGCTGATTGGGTTCTCCGATGGGTACAGTATAAGCTTTTAGGCGTTCGCAATATTTCCAGTTCCATACGGAGTTGGATTTAGGAGGCCGGGTGATGGCTCAGCGTGTCACAGAGAAGCGGAGGTTAAGTCCCTGCCAGAATGATCCTTCTTCTCGGCAAGCTTCTGTGGTATCCTTCTGAGGTTTGCAAAGTAATTTAATTTGAGGTAATTGTACCGAGAATCCATAATTAAAAGGATTAAAACGCATGCCATTTATAGACGGGCTATAGGAAACGGAATGATGAGGCCGCTGGCACCTTTTTTTTTTTTTTTTTTTTTCCTGCACACGTCCTCAACATGTCTCTCTGCTCTCCATTCAAAGGCACGCCTTTGTCACCGGATTTGGAAGTGCATTATTTAAAGTGTCACAGGATTCAGAACGAGTTTAAAAATAACACAACAGACATAAGCAATGACAACACGCATCTGCCAGTGTACAGCTACTTCTATAGTCCAGAACGAAAACAGACTTGTTTTGTACCACTTAACATTTACGCCTCAAAATAATAGCTTACTATGATGGCTTCAAAGAAATTCCAAATTACTGTGTACAAATGCGTTTTGTGCAGCACTGACAACAAATCAGTTATTCAAATGTGCATTCAGACATTTAAGTGAAATAATTAAAGATTGTGACATTTTAATATTTTAAATATTTTCAAGATGTTATATGTTGATACCTTCATTTTGTTTGTTTGCTCATTTTTAAAATATGTGTATGTGATTAATTAAATGCTTGTATTTTATCCATTGGGTAAAATGTAATTAAAATAATACCTGACAGTAGGTCTTAAAGGAACAGGCCACTGTTTTCACATACTGAAACCTGAGCTTAGAGGAGTTTCTTTGTGTGTGCGCTCAGTCACGCAAATGTAGTTAGCATTTAGCCTGTCCTCCTCTCCTCTATGAACGGGGTGAAATTAGAAGCGACCAAGCTCTTCCACATTTTCCATATTTAAATACATTTATGTGAGTAGTTACATGATCCAAGTATAGTTACACAAAATTAAACATGCCAATTTTCTAAGTGGATAAAAAGGGGAGCTATATTGTAAGGCATAATAAGACGTACATATATTAGATATGATACAGTAGGGCTGGGACAAAATATTGTATCGGACTTGGATTGCAATACTTTGTGCTGCAATACCAAGCATCGATACTTTATCAAGCATCGCAATACTTTCAATACTTGTGTTTGGAGGCATTTTTATCACATACTCCTTTGTTTTCCAATAACAGTTACACAGCACTTTTGTGTTAATGCACTTTTCAATCTAAACACTTCAGTAAATGTCAAATGGCTTATGGTTTAAAAACTCTGGACACATGACCCCTTTACTCAAGGTACACATATCATGTGTACATAATTATATAAGTAGAATTACTGTATCGCTATAGATATCGGGTCGGCCCCTGGGTATCGTGATATGTATCGCATCGTGATAAAAGTGGCCCAGCCATATAATATAGTACCATTTTTATCTGCTTAGAAAATCCACATGTTTAATTTTGTGTAACTATACTTGGATCGTGTAAGTACTCACGTTGTCACAGCCCCATAGAGGAGAGGAGAAGAGGCTAAATGCTAACAACATCATTGGTCTTTTTGCATGACTGAGCGCACGCACAAAGACCAGACAGCTTCGCATCAACTCGTCTAAGCTGAGGTAAGAACATATCTCAGTATATAAAAACGGTGGCCTATTCTTTTAACCTATGGTGCCTTAAGTGGAAGTTACATGTATGTGTTGCCTCCACAATGATCCTTGCGAACAGTAAGACAAGTTTTAAAGGTACATTATGTAAAACAATTCGGAAAATGGCCATCCAGCTGCCATTACCGGACCCAGCTTTCCTAATTTTTCCTACAGGAGACTGGAACAAATGCCACTCACTTGTTTTTAGTTAAGTAGTTAACAGACTAATAATTCATATCTGATTAAATGTATGCTTTATTTATTTATATCCAATAACAATTACACAAAACAAGGCTTTTACCTGCCCTGTCAGTGCATGTCTGCAGTGCTATTATAAAGTTATCATTCTCCTCACCCCGCTCTTGTATCTGCTGAAAGTGTGTGTGATTGTGTGTGCGTCATGACAGAAAGTGTCCCAGCTCAGCGCGGTCACAGTCTCCCGGTAGCAGAGGGTGTGACCCCATCAGGCGTCCAAGCGCCTGCTGATTTCTGACATTGAGAGGGAGCTCCGGAAAGAAGTCAAAAAAAAAAAGAAAAAAAAAGCTCCTCATCAACCATCCGGGAGCGCTTCGAAGGCACAGGTTCTGACACGCTGCAGTTTGCAATTTACTTGTTTCCCCTCTACACCGCAGATATTGAATGTTGTCTCAGTGTCAGCTTTGTTTTGTCACAAATCGCGGGATATATTGAGATTTATTTTCACACATGTATAACACAAATACTTCGGAGACCACGAACGGAAAGCATGATTCATACGGCCCTTTTTTTTTTCTTTTTTTTTTTTTTACGGAGACCAACCATGCTGTTCTATTTCTGATTTAGATCATGTCATGCCTTACACTTATTTTGCGGCTTTCAAGAAACTCTGCACTCTCTGTGGTTTTAAGCTACTGTTATTCCCATAGACTGATAGAGATGTGGCCTGCAATCTGTGTGATCAGCATCTCCACTTGCAGTTATTCGCAAAGTCAAGAGGAGTCAAGTGTTTTGCCCAAAGACACAGCGAAAGAAAGCACTGCCCGGAGTTGGGATTGAAATGTCAACTTGGATACAATCCACAAGGACATTTGCTTTACATCAGATTCTACTTTTGAACCTACAGTTGTTGAGGCCCGTTTGACCGGTGTCAGTTTAGGGCTTGTTTAGTCTCCTGTTATGTTTGGTTTGAACAGATTTTTGCTCATTTATGTTTGTCTATCTTGTTTTCCTTCTGATACTCGCACAGACGTCCACTTTTAAAGCCCTTGTACCTGTTGGGGCAGTGAGCAAAGCTGCAAATGTTTGTTGTGGCCCAAACCTTTTTCCTGTCATTCCCCAGTTCTATGAGCGTTTCACAGCTTTTCAAGGAGCGAAGTGGTGCTTTGCTGCTGTAATGTTAACAACAACCAGCCTGCTATTGATACGATTGCTTTAGAATGAGTCACAAAGATATGATTTTGTTTCCTTACATGTCGCTTTTACTGAAGGATGTAACACATTTCATTCAACAACAGGACACAAAAGTAGGTAAAGAGCCTGTGAACATCTTCCGAGCTGATGCTTGGAAAGTTTGAGAACCAATATGTGCAGTTGTTTGCGCTGTGATCACTGTTTCGTTTACAGATTGGCTTTTTTTTTTATCAAACTTGTGGGGCACTGAATGGTTTCCTAAAACAAGAGTATTTCCCAAAATTGCCGTGCCTGAATGATCAGAGGGAACTGACTTTGTTCCTGATATTTTCATATGGGAAGCGGATCACAGTTAACTTTGAATCATTTGATTTCGAGTTCTATTTAATTAGAGGCATGTTTATGCTTTCAAAGCTTGGATCGTATCTGATCTTCACCCCGATTCACCTCAGTTCAGATTTTACTTCATGCAAGGACTCTTGACTAAATTATTACTTACATTTCCCCGGATTTTTCTTCAGAAATTATGCTCTTTTATTCTTAGATTAGCAGAGCCCTGTTGCAACAAGGTACTGCTCACAAAAAGATGTTTGATGACACTAAGTGTGTTTTGTTTTGGTACTTGCTGCACAGGAAGACAATGAAGGACTTTCCTGATCCAAAATGAAAAGCAGATGAATAATATTAAAGAAAGATGGTGGGGTGTTTAACAAGGTATTGATGCGGCAAATTGTTCCATATTTCTCTAGTAAAAGCAAGATTGGTTTTGCTATGGTTCTCAAACTCTCAAACAACTTCCACCTAAGAAAAAAATGTTGCTTTATAGGCACCTCCAGATGTGAGTTCTATACACGACTATACCAGGTTAAAGGAGATCTATACGTTGCACATACAATAATGTTCCTGATGCTAAGTTTGCCCCTCACATCAAACAGGTGCTCAACATCTGCACTGAACATGCTGGATTCTATTTCACAGTTTATGCATTTGGACATGTTCCATCTCCAGCAACAGCTGCGCAACATTATGTATAAGAAAACACAACTTTATTAATAGTCTTCCAGAGTTAGTGGGATCTTCATTACTACTGAAAGCCGCTGTTGATGCAGAAAGTGATGCCACGTATAGGAGGCATATGGCCCGGAGGAGACATGTGTTCAAAGGCACCTGAGTGGAGCGTGCCTGGCTTTTTCCATGTCGGGAGTTTGGAAGGAGTGGTTCCAACAGGAGAGACTGTGGAGAGGCAGGATGTCTACACAGATGTAGGGATTATACCTGCGCAGCGCTGAACACAGATTTCTGCTATTACAGAATTCAGGATAAGGAGATTTATTTGTTTAAGATGAAGACATGTGTGCGCTTGTCTTCTCTTATTATCAAAAGGAGGGGTTTTAGTTTTCTTCAGCACTGCTCTGCATTCAAATCATGTTTAGCCTGACGATACCTCTTTTGGATCTATCGAGAGCATTTTAACCTCTTAACCTCCACCTGAACCGAGGACATTTTCTCTAGCTTGGCTTTATCCAAATCTAAAATTTTACAGCCTACAGACCAGTGTATACGCCTCATTTGAAAGCTAAGACATTCAGAACTGATCCTGTTTTTTTTTGTTTGCGTTGACGTCGTGTTTTTGTCACACTTTTGTCCGTTTTTTGTAGTTTTTTATCTTGTTTTAGTCATTTTCTTTTAAAGCTTTCGTCATCGCTTTTTTGTCATGTTTTTGTCGCCTTTTTATTGTATGATTGTTGCTTTACCGGCACGTTTTTGAGGCTCTTTTGTGGTTCTTTATTATTATTATTATTATCTTCAGTTTTGTTGCTTTTTTTTTTTAGCTATTGGAATGTACTGGGAGAGGCCAAATGCTAACAACATCTTTGGTCTTTTTGCATGACTGAGAGCACAGTTCTTCCATACTGTGAAATGTTCTTACCTGAGCTTAGACGAGTTGATACGTTGCTGTCTGGTCTTTGTGCGTGCCCGTGGAAGAGCTTGGTCTCTTCTAACTTCACCTCCGTTTGGAGCCATAGGAATATACTGGGAGAGGCCAAATGCTAACCACATCTTTGGCCGTTTTGCGTGACAGAGGACACTCACAAAGGCCCGCCAGGTACGCATCAACTCGTCTGAGCTCAGGTAAGAACATATCTCAGTATGTAAAAACGGTGGCCTGTTCCTTTAATATAAGACTAATATGAGTGGAGTCCAAGTCATATTCTCGTCATTATCATCTATTGTAAGTGCAGGTACCAAGTCCAGGCCATGGATGTGTGGCTTGAAACTAAAATAATACTTGGCCAATGTTGAAACATTGAAAGTCAGATGTCTTTTTTTTCCAACTTATTGACTAATGATCATGCCATGTGTTTAATAAACAGTCATGGTGATGATAATGAAAATAGAGGCCACGGAGAGTTTATTCAAGTGCATCTGTTTTTTTTGTTCTTCATTGTAGATATTCTTTGAACATAAACTGTAAATTCTGCAGATTACACTTTCCCAAACGCTGACTAATTAAATGTGTAATAGAATGAACAGTGTTGCCGTTGGAAGCCAGAATAATACTGCATGTTCTTTGTTGCTCTCAGCACTTTTTCACTTGTCCCTTTTATCATTGCGGTCCATCGAGACTATGTGACTATGTTTTTAAGGTCCGCTGGGGGTTTTCTTTGTGCTTGCAGTACAGAGAGTGGCCACCAGGGGAATTGGCAATAATAAAGACAAAGTACAGTGTTTAAGCTCTTCTTTGAAACCATTACCCTTGATATTACGTATAGTTATGAGCTTTTATTATTTAGTCTAGCCACTTTGACTGATTGGTCAATGATTGTCTAGTGCCTTGCTTAACCGTGGGTCTAACAAGGGTAGTGCCCTTGACAAGTGCACAGTTTGCAAAGGTGCAAATTTAATTTCCATGGTTTGGATTTTCAAAGGTATCACCTGCTGTAATTGCTTGACTGGGAAATCCATAAATCATTGTTCAGTAAGGTCATCTTGTAATTTCGTCCCTAATGCTGGCATTTATTTTCCCAGCATCCTCGCTTTCTTCTCATTTAATCTCGCCAGGTCATTTGAGAGATTAATTGCCACCATCTTCAAAAACAACAAATTAGTTTCACACATGTTTTGACATTAGGACTGAGGCAGCGTGCGCAGATCCTTTCACAAAGTGCCACAACGGCTGTCAGGGCAAAATGTACAAGACACGGGCCATTTATGCACGATTAAGAAGGGGGAAGGGGCTAATGCAGAGGGAACAGGCCATGGTGCGTGTGAAAACAACATAAATTTCCTGTTTGCACATTCCAGTTGAAAATATGGCGGTGGAAAGTACAGCACTTTTTCACTATCTGAAGTGATTTGAATATTCAGTTTGACATTTACTAAAACTTTATTTATCCTAGCGTAGGACTTCTCTAAAAGGGTTACTTATTGTGGCTGGACGTGCTATAAACTATTTCAAACATGCTGGAATATTTCTCCACAACTCGTTTAAGAAAGTTTACTATAATAATGAGCTATGACGCCCTCCTTCTCCCAGTGTCATTTCCTCAATAACATCTTGATTATCTATAAATACTCTTGCTTGTTTTGCCTAAGCGCTTCGATCATATGCGTGGCCATATTGTATGTGTGGTGCTGGCACAGATGGAGAAGGGAGAGGCTCGGACTCCTGCTACCATGTGACGGACACTTAATTACTTGGCTGACAGAAGTCCACCACCACCTGCACCCACTGGGGGTCTGTGCCAGGCCCTGACCCCACCCGTCCCCTCCGCACCGACCATCTCGACAAGCACACCCACGCATATGGCTATCACTCATGTTTTATGTTATCATTATCACGTTTTAAATTTCCTCCTTGTTCTTAGGTTGTCAGGTTTTCTTTCTTTTTCAGTGTGTGGGGCGTAGTCATACTGTGTCTCAGGGGCGTGTTTATCTATCAAAGAGCGGACATAAACATCGCAGAATGTAAAGTAGAGTTGTGTGTGTGTCTGTTAAGCTGTAGCTTGGCTACTATATCTCATATCAACGTCAAATTTTTAACCAAAATTATATCTGCTTGTTGGTTTTAGGGGACTGACTTCCAGTATTGGGGGTAACGTATCACAAAAGTAACGAGTTACAAAAAGCTTTTTTTCAGTAACTAAGGAATATAACATATTACTTACATAGAATCCGGTAATATTTTAGTCATTACATTTCAAGTAACTCGTGTTACAAGTGCATTTAAATGTATGTACGAACAGAAAAAACTCCCCAGAGAATGGGGAAATTAAATCTTTGACTGCACTTTTGCCCTGTGACATTACTTTGTTCAGTTTGATTTTGCCAAAAGTAACTCAAAAGTAACTGAAAGTAGTGTAACTACATTTGAAACAGTAATATGTAATACAAACATATTACATGATATAGAATATATTACATTTTTGAAGAAACTTATCTAACACTGCTGACTTCTACTTATGGCAATTGTCAAATGTGCATGTGTAGAGCCACTGACTAGACACACAAATCTTACTGAATCACTTCATATTTGAAGACATTTGATATTTGTCAGTGAAGTAGCAGACACTACCAATGATCCACTACCAAAGCAGGAAAAGAATAAATAGTATTATTACAAATGTACTATTCTCAAACTGTGGTATGTGCGTGTGCACCATCGCTGACACTTGGGCTTTGATACTGGACATTTTAATTAGAGATCATGTATATAGTGCCTTGTGTTTTTATTCTGGTTTAGACATAAGTAACTATTATAAAGAATGAAATATGTAATAGTCCAATAGGTATATTTTAGAATATTATCAACAATAGCACATTGTCCAAGTCATATGAGAGGTACTTCAAGACAAACTATAAAAGTAAAACCAACACTGTCACTGCAGCTCAAGCCAGGTTCAAATGTGTGAACGCATACATTTACCGGTTTAATCTAATATCAGGAGCCGTCCTGTATGCATCGGTGGATCTGGCTCACAATGTTTAATCAATGTCCTACTGCTGCCTACACCACAGCAGTCTAGTCTTTTTCTCTGTACATCTGGTCATACACGGTTAGAGCACACATGTGGCTCCTGAACGGGAATACTCATTTTGACCAGCCAATTAATTGGGTTAAAAGTTTATTTCACATTTTGTCTTCGAGGCGGATATGTCACCGTGTCAAAGTGGAGGTGTAACTCCTCCATTTGGATGCTTTAAAAGTTGTAAACGTGTCACTGAATGAAAAAAATGGAAACATCAGCTTGAGAGTGAAAACAGCATGAGTGTGTTATTTCGCGAGGGCTGGGGCTATGCATTCTCGCCTGAATTTAATTACTGTTTTTACACATTCAGTCACACATCGGAAATTTGCATGTAAAAAAAAAACAGTGCAGTGTAGAGGTTAGAGTTGAGTGAGGGGTGTAGACGACTGGGAGAAAGGGGAGAAAGCAAGGGAGAAAACAATCCCAGTCAAAAAATCCCAAACACATGAATAGCACTGGCACGCCACTGTGAGCGCTGTTCTTTCTCCAGGTAACAGCCAAAACATTAAACATTCATTATTCAGTCCTAATTCTGTTACGGCTCTGTCCAGTCTAAGTCTCAATGCTTGTTTTGTCATCATTTTGTCCTTGTTTTCATTGTGAACAGTTGTTTTGGGAGGTTGTTTTTGTATAAAGTTGGGAACAGTCCAGATTAATTTGCTCAGTTGAAGATGATACACTATACAAGACATTGCTCGAGTAAAGATTTAACTTTCCAGGTTCAATTTAGTTCAGTGAAACTTGAAACAGTGCGGTAAAAGCAGCAATAATCTTGTTGGTGCAATGATTTATGAGAGAAGTTAAAACATTCTTAATAATCTTAACAACAAACAATTTATAAAAAAGGAAGTGGTGAACCTCCAAATAAATGTTGAACCACAAAAAGGTGAAATGTACAAAGACCAAGATCATACCCTTCATTTAATTATTTATATTTTGTTTGCTAACAATTTCACCAGCACCATTACAGATGACGGTATATATTGAATCACTGAGTGAAAAAGTAACGAGACAGATGAATGTCCTGGCTTTAATTTATATTGCATTCTCTGGATTGATTTCTATTCTGTACTTTTAATTGACAGTATAAGCATATACTCGTCTCATTCCCCCTCAAGTAATTATGATTAAATGTATATGTAAGCAGAGCATGCCCAGAAATTACAGTTATTAACAGAGAGGAGATGTAGCTCAACATTGCAATTATAGAGCTCCATGGGGATTAACAAGGTTGTGTTTTCTGATCAAATCCCTCCAGGCTCAAGGTAACCGTCAACACACAATTGCATATATTCTTCTTGTAGACGAGCAGCACTCTTGCACTATTTCAACTACATGTTTTCATGTAGTGTTCGTTTTGAGAAATGTTTTCAATCGAGTAGAATACATTTTCATTTGACAGCCTTTGCTTGGTTTTAGCCACACCACCTTTCAATCTCGTCAGATCTCAAAAGAAATAGTGTTAAACACTTTGAATTGTCATTCTACGTGCAGTGGATGACGATGAACCATTGTCATTCACTGCAGTTTGTGATGACGTCTGTGTGAAGCGCCACACTCTTTTTATAGCAGGTGAAAGTTCACCGTTGTTATATTGTGTTTACAGCTTTGGGTTCAAAGGGGGGGATCTGATTTTGTTGTTTACGAGTTTAATGATAAAGTGGAAATATTTAGTCTTATAATTAAATGATAAATAAATAATATTATAAGAAAATGAAAAACAAAACACAAAAACATCATTGAATATTTCACACACGCATTAGCTGTCAGTTTTGTTTTTTACTGTCTTCAGGGACAACCTCCCAATCTTGATGAGCCAGGATCTTGGTCAGAGGTAACAACCAGGGAGATTAGCCTATTGTGCATGTTTTTGGTCGATGGGAGAAATAGGACCACTCGGAAGAAACCGTGGACACAAGGGAACAAAACACACAAGCCTTACTGCCTCTGGGCGGCACGGTAGCGCAGCGGTTAGTGCTCTCGCTTCACAGCTAGAAGGTCCGGGTTCGATTCCCACCTGGACGGGCCTTTCTGTGTGGAGTTTGCATGTTCTCCCCGTGTCTGCGTAGGTTTCCTCCGGGCACTCCGGTTTCCCCTACCACTAAAAACATGCACAATAGGCCAGGATGAATGATGTGTGTGAGTGAATGTATGGTGGTGTTCAGAGGGTCCGTTGGCGCAGACGTGTGTAGGGGAAACTGAAGCTACAAACGTAGTTTACCACCACCGAGTATGGAGTGAATGTACAATTGTCTCATGTAAAGCGCTTTGTGACTATGTCTGTGAAAGGCGCTATATAAATAAAGATCTTCTTCTTCTTCTTCTTCTATAGACCTATGCCCGACCCAGTCAGGTACATGGTACATGGATCAGTCAGGCACTCATCGGAAATATCAATTCCATCCATCTACCCCAGGGCAGCTGTGGCTACAATAGCTTACCATCAAGTATGGTGTGAATGAATAATGCACTGAACTGTAAAGCGTCTTTGAGCATTTGAAAAGCGCTATGTAAGGCTAATGCGTGAGTTCATTTAAACAGAAATGTTCGAATGGAGCCGTTTAGTTTCTGGATGTACGTTATAGGACAATGAAATCTCTACAAATCCCATTTGGAAAAACTCTTACAACACTAAATCTAACCATTGTTTTGCTCAATGAAACAATGCACCATATATTAAAGAGAAGCCCAACTAAAAATTTTCCGGGCCCTTCCATATCGAATAATCAATACTCGCAGTGGAGCGCAAAATGCTCCATCACAAATGAAAGCATGGGGCTGTGTAATGTGGCGCACTGTTAGGCACTGCTACCAACAGCTGCGTAACAATGATGTTAGAAATCATTACGGAGCTTGCATCTGTCTTTAAAGCAGAAATAAACAGTGGCCCAAAGTGAGCCTTTACTTTGAAGTCCGTACAGTCCACTGAAGATGTGAAGATGCTTCTTCATCAAAGCCACACAACGATTAAAGAGATTATGCCCAGTTATTTATATGTCCCCGATGTATCTCATGCTTTAAAAACAGCTACCATGTTTTTGCATTATAGTTTCCCCAGGTTTCAAAATTATTACTTTAGCCATCGTTTGAATGTTTCATGAATTTCACCTACATCGCTTTCACAACCACAAAAAGGAAGTCTACATAACACATCACACACCTTCGTCATATGTTGTATTATGTGAGCTATTGGAATTAATCCTACACTTTAATCCAGCGGAATAGGCTGAGAGGCTTGTAATAAACGTGTTTTGATGAAATTTCCTTGCACTGACCACCATTTCCCCAATGCACTCTCACTGGACTAGAAGCAGAAGAACAATTTTCATTATCCAAATGCATTTCAGTGTGGCAAGAACTGAAACAGTTATTACAGATCTGTGTCATCGTTATCATCAGTCACGCTAAGGGCCTTTGACCACAATGCATTCAGCCCAGTGCGCAGAGAAGAGCAGGCCTACTCGCTGACTTAGAACCCAAATTAGATTACAAGGTCGGCCGCTGGCTCTAATGCAGTCCAAGATTAGAGAAGGAGCAGAAGAAGAAATCATTTTTATACGCCTGTTGTTGTCATGGGGACAGAGCACTTGCGCCAAGCAGTGTAAATGAGCAATAAGCAACAAAGCGCTTAAAAAAAAAAAAAAAGAAAGTGTGCCGCCGTTTCCCTCTGCCAGAGAGAGACGCAAGAGGAAAAGTGTGAATTATTAACAAAGAAAATGTTTACGGGCAGAGAGTGCAGCGTGTAAACTGTATGTTGTTGTGGCGTGGAACAATATGGTCCTGTTTTCAGACAGACGAAATCAGGGAGGTATTGTATTGTGTATAACTGAAGATGTAAATAAAGATGGTTTACCAAATGCCACAAAACCAAAACCTTTAAGCTAGGATGTCCACTTGATATATACTCAAAATGTGCAGTTCACTTGACCTGATTTGCGCCAACATTTTTGAAGCAAATTCAAGACCAGTGGAAACAAATGACCAAAAAACACACACATCCCTGTCTAAAAAAGTGTGCTGGATCAAAAAAACAATAGATGATATGATAAAAATGAAAAAAAGTCTGTTCAACTGAAAGCAACTCCCAAATAGTTTTTTTACTCACACACGCAGTTATTTGGTAATCATGTCAAACAAATCTTATCATATGTCCCTTTGTCTCACTTGGTTTCGAGAATGTTTTATTGATCTAAAACAACATATTCCAATACTCCCTCAGATATGCTTCCTGGTTAAACAAGGTGGTGTTCCTAAGCCCCTCCTCCCCATGAACATACTTAAAATCACACTGCAATTACATGTCCTGGATACTTCACTTGCCTGGACTTTACATTGTCTTATTTACTGTTTTGTATTGTACACAATAACAAAAAAAAAAGAATAAATTGATACATGAAAATACACACGACCTGTGTTAAGTTAGCACCCCTATAATGTCCTACTTACATCAAAATGACCTAATTTGTTACTGTTCGTTTGAGCAAACTAAAAGAGTATTTGTAAGTATTCTGTTTTGGTTTATTGACAGCAATTCCAAAGTTCGGGAGGGGTCTTTCTCTGTGGAGTTTGCATGTTCTCCCTGATTCTGACCATTAGTGTGACTCAACATTCGGAGAAATATCCCCATTAATAGAACAAGGTAGACTTTCTAATAGCTTCAGGCAGATCAAAACTCTCAATGACGAGGTTTTAAAGCAATACTAAGTAACTTGTTTACCTTAATAAGTCCTTTTCGTAGTCCTTCTGGGGGTAATACAAGTTGATTGGCGGGGTCTTTCATCTCCCCCTGGCCAGAAAACCACGCTTGCAGCTTTCCCTGCTCCGATCTGGAGACCCAATACACACTAATGGAATCACG